>NC_044304.2:39374618-40624618 GCF_007474595.2 Lynx canadensis | reverse complement strand
AGTCAATTGCTTCACCTTCTCCTACATGAGCCTCTTAACCCGCTACTTACCCTTTTTGCTTAAGCCAGTTTGTGCAGGTTTTGTCACTTACAAGCAACATAGACCTGTGCCTGCCCAAGCCTCAAGGTCAAGTTCAAGTCGTTCAAGTCAGTTTCTAGAGACAGATGGAAATTCCTTGCCATCTCTACTCTATTCTGACTTCCTGCACCCTCCTCACCATTTCCAAATAAATTAGCATCAGTGCACACGTGTGTCATAGAAGGGGATCACATTCACTGGGTTTGGTAGAGTTTTTGAAATGTCTCAGATAGAGACAACACTTTCCAATTAGCCACGTCAAGACAAAGCCACCAACGTTGCTTTTCTTCTTCTCCCGGGGTTGATAACCAGATACCTTGCACCTGTCTGCACCCCCACTCCCCACATTCCCTCATTGTTGTGAGGATTAAGGGCTGGCATTTGGCGTGTGCTCAACATTGATAGCCGTGATTATTGTGAGTACTCTTCTCAAATTCTGGAAGAGCTGCCAAGGAAAAGAAGTAGGCATATGTGTACATTTATGACACAAAATAAAATCAAAGGATAAAAGTCACATAGAGAGGCATAATTGTCTAAGACATAGCTTTGAGCAATCGTATTTTTAATAAACTTGTCTAAATGATTTTGAAATAGGGACAATCATAATAAAGTTTAAGATTCAACAATTGGGTATACAAGGGAAGAGGCTGATGATAAACCTTCACACTTGAGTTAATCAATATTAAGATCTATTATGGAATCTTGAACACCACCTATAAGCTAATGACTCCCAGCTTAACTTCAGCAGGTCAAAAATCTCCTCTAAAGTTCACACTCATATATCCAACTTTCTACTTGACATGATTTGAATCGCCATCTCAAATAGAAGTTTCGATTTCATCATCTACACCCTCTCATCTCCCAGTCTGCCCTGCTCTGGTAAAGAATACCATTGTTCATCTATTTCTTCAGGCCAGGTATCTTGAAGTTGTAAATCTCTATTTTTTTTAAGAATTATCTATTTTTTAGAGAGAGAGAGAGAGGGCGCCAGCGGGGGAAGGGCAGAGAGAGAGGGACAGAGGATCCAAAGCAGGCTTTGCGCTGACAGCAGTGAGCCTGATGCAGGGCTCAAAATCACAAACCAGACTGTGAGATCATGACCTGAGCTGAAGTCGGATATCCCGCTGACTGAGCCACCCAGGCGCTCCTTGAAGTCATAAATCTTTGACTGTTTTCTCTCCCTCATAACCACATCCTCAAGTGCTTCCATGGTACCTTCAGTCAGTCTACTCCAACCCTTCATGGCAGCTACCATCATTTCCTACAGACAGCCACAAGAGCCACCATCTATCTTCTCTGCTTTCGCTCTTGCCCTCTTGCATCAGTCCTCTGCTCAGAATGCAAAGTAAACTTGGAAAAATGCAAATCAGTTGCTTTCTCTCTTGTGTCTAACCCATTAGCTTCCCACCACAGACTCAAATAAAACCCAGAGTCATTAGGTTGGTCTACATCGACCTACATGCGCTACCAGTGCCCTCATCCAACACACATCCTCTGCTCTAGGAATTCAGAGCTCTTATCCCTGGAACAGACCAAGTTGATTCTAGCATCAGGGACTTTGTACTTACTCTTCTCTCTTTGTGGAAATCAACTCCCCTGTTGCTGTAACTTCCTCCCTCTCTTCAGGGCTCTGCTCATATGCTACCTCATCGGAGAAGAGTTCCTTCTCCACACTCTTAAAACACGCCCCCCAAACTCACACCTGCTATGCACAAACCTCATCATCCCCATACCCTACCTGGATTCACCATTCTTTATGGCACATATTACATGTTTATTTTTACAATCTGTTTATCCGTATCCCTCACTAGTTCATAAGCTCCACGAGGGAAGACTTGTTCACCCCTGTATCTCCCATGCCTTGTATAGCTCTCCTCATAGCAAAACTTGGCAAAAATTTGTTGAATGAGTTCACCAAATGCCATTTTCAGCCTCAGCAGCCACAGAGCCCACTCCCCCCTTTTTCTGCCACTTTCCCCCATGCCTTTGGGAAAATGCACCGCTCACCTGGAATTTCCCCACAGATAGATGTGTTAATCTTAGTTAAAGAGAGAAATAATGAAGTCTCACATTTAGTGAGCCTCACTATGTGGTAGGTATTATGCCAAGCCCTTGACCCATAAGATCCCATTCATTCTCAGAACAGTGCCATGAGGAAGTTCGTGATAATTGTCCCTGTTTTAGTGATGAGGAAACTAAAACGTGAAAAGAAGAACCTTGCCCAAGGCTTGGATGTGGAAGAGTCGGAATTGATCCCAAGTGCTCTGACCCCAGAGTTAGTCTGCTCCCTTTCTATGCACCCTCCTTTCTCCTCAGCACCCTGAACAAAGCTTCCCAGAGTTGAAAAAAAAATCGAAAAAGTTATTTGCTCTGTTTTAAGCTCTTGCTATCTTCTGTTTTTAATGAAAATGTGCCAAAATACGGTGGAAAAATTATGGAATATCTCAAATGTATTCACTTAGCAAAATTATCTTTCTAATATATGACATACACAAAAGCCACAATGAGAGGTATAGCAGTACTATTTACAAGGTGAAACAGGGATTATTAAAAATAAAGTGTTAGTTAACAGTGAACTACAGTTGGTGAGAGAGAGTTACATGACACAGAAAAATGGCATCTGCTTTGAATCCTGTCACTGCAATCCTAGAACTTTATGCATGGCCTCCGTTGGCAGTAATAATTTGAGTCCCCTGGTTGCCGGAAGGCTGAACCTCTCTCTTACACCTGCTCCCCACCTCCTGACGGTGCTGAGAAGTACTTAACCAGGAAGTCCGCAGCAACTCAGAGCCAGAAAGGCAAAAGCCAAACCTTGATCAACTGGTTTAGAATCCCCATCCCAAGTCCTTCCCTGTTAGTGTAACAGCACAACCCGAACATGGGACACGTTGTAAACGTTTTGACTCCGTCACAGGACAAAGGGGATTTATTCTTCTGAGTTTCCACTTGCTCAGCCACGTAGCAAAGCCCGGATGACCAAAGCTGATTCAGACTTTGGTCACACCCAATTTTTTTTCAATTGGGGAATTGCTAAGAGAGCAAATGTTTTACAGTTTGCCTCCATTCTGACTCATGCACTTCAGAATTTTCTTTTGGTTTTCTTTTTGCATTTTCCTTCAGGCATTCAAATTAGGAGTCAAAGTCAGGGTGCTGTCTTTGGCTAGGCAGGTTTCACACTACACAACTCCAGGGTCACCATTCGTGGAGACCACAGTGGGACTCAACAGCCCGGGTTTTGATGCTTTGATGCCCTTTAAGCTCTCTGAAGCCTCATTTGTTTGTGTGTTTGTTTGTTTGTAAATTAAGGATAAAAGCTGCCTTATTGGTTTCTTAAAGCATTTGAGATAATAGAGGTAAACAAACATAACTTGTGAATCTCGAATCTCGCAGGTTATTTGAGTGCATGAAGTGTGCATGCGGGTGGGGAGGAGGGAGAATGCCATTGTTATAAATGGTGCCGTAACTTTCTCTGTAGAACTCAGCGGCTCAGGCTGACCTCTAACTCCTTCGTGGGAATGTATATTCAGACCACAAACAAACCTGCAGAATTGAAATTCTTATACCACCCCCTCAAAAAATATATATGCTAAAAAAATATAAAGTAAAGATATTAAAAAAGATAAGTAAAATAAAATAGCAGAAGCTTGTTTTTTGTTTTTTGGTTTTTTTTTTTTTGTTTTTTTTTTTTTTTAGTGGATGCTGCTTAAACATTATGTTAAAGGGCAAACTGAAGTCCAAGGTTATCTCTTAGCAGGTAAGTCCATATCCACATAAGCTGAGTCTAAACTTTTAATCACGGAGATGTCTCTTTCAATCAGATTTTGGTACAAATAAATGTTGTTTTCAGAACACATTTGATGAAATGGATATACTAATCAGGAGAAAAGTAAAATAGCCAAGCAAATCAGACATTCCATCTTAGCCCAAGCACGACCAACCCAGAAGCAACAATAAAGTCCTGCCAACAAACCTGATGTTATCACTAGGGAAATAAGAATTTCGTGAGCCATGTTTTGACTTTCCTTATGGAAGAAAGACCAGCGGGCTGTACCCAGGAAATAAGTCTAATACAAGAATTTGGCCATCTGCATGATTTCTGAAAATCAAACCGCTCTAAAATTACATGGAGACAATCACATTCTGGGTTGCCTTCATTTAGTATTTTCAATTAGTGAAAGAGTAGACAATTTCAGCTGCTTCGAGTTCTCTGCTCAATAAAAGCAATTCACAGTTACATTATTTTTTTAATTGATCTTCATTCATTAGCGCCAAATGAGAGAAATAATTGGGCTCTAATTACCCTGGCATCTGAGTAAGTAGTAGTATAATTTTCCATTTGGCTCCAAAGTATTCTCAATAATTAAGTCATGTCTCTCCTGCTATCTAATTTAAGAACCTTAAAGAAATAAGAGTGGGGGAAGAAATCAACACTTAATCACAACCCTTATTGATATGCAACTTCTTTCATACATGCGGCTTCATTTGAGTTGTAATCAGAACTGAGACGTAATGCTGAGTTCAGGAGAGATTGAAGCAAATACCAAACTACCCACGAAAAGAAGTCTTCTCCATTGCTTACTTATTCATGGCAGAAATGCAGTGCTTAAAAATGTGTAATGCTAAGATGGACAGAAAAATAGATATCATCCCACGGCATGCCTGGGTGTTTTTGTTTTGATTAACATCAATTTGATTGCTATCCAAACCCATCAGAAACCTAGATAAAGATGTAACACTAATAATTATGATAGTTGTTAACTTATATTTATATAATCCTTTATAGTTTTTAAAATGCTCTAAGGTACGTGATCTCATTGGAACCAGAACGGAAGCATAGCTTCGTGCTTAAGATGTCAGCCATGGAGTGGGTCTGCCTGGGCTCCAATCTAGACTCCCCCATTTCCTAGCTTCATACAACCTTGTGCAAATTGGTTCATGTCTCTGTGGCTCATTTTCTTCATCTGTAAAATTGAGATGGTAATAGCATCTCCCTCACAGACCCGCTGTGAAGAACACATTAGTTAATATATGTAAAAATGTCCAGAACATTGGTGTCTACTATGTTCACCATAAGTGGTAGCTAATGGGTAAGCATTTCGGAAAAATCATAAACCCAAAGTCAAATAACATGATATAGAAAAAGGTGTTGGCAAGCTCTGGCCTGTGGGTCTAATGTGGCTCACTGCCTACTTTTGTATGTTTCACAAGCTAAGAATCATTTTATATTTTTTGAAAACTGAAAAGAATAATCGTAATTAGTGACATGTGAAAATTATATGAAATTCAAATTTCACCCTCTAAAATAAGGCTTTATCGGAACAGAGCCACACCCCATCATTTAAGTATTGTTTATGGCCATACCACAACAGCAGAGCTAAAATAGCTGTGATAAAGACCTTAAGTCCTGCAAAGCCAAGAATATTTATTGTCTGGCCCTTTACAGAAAATGTTTACTAATCCCTGGTATAGATGTTAAAGTCAGTTTCAAGATCAGAACCCCCAAATAGTACATTAAGTATGAAGGGAACAGAAATCAATTCTCAGTAGCAGGAAGAAGGAATTAGGGCATTACTTTGGAGCCAATCAGACCTGGTTGGAATGCTAGTTCCTACCACATCCATCTGTGTAACCTTGGACAAGTCCCTTAAACCTGTTGGTGTCTCACCCCCTCATCTGGGAATAGATGGTAATAATAATGCTACCTTCCTCACAAGATTGTATTAGGACTAACATAGGTAACATAGGTATATAAAACAACGAATATCCAATAAGTGTTCCTAAGTTGAGGGTGACATAGAACCAGAAAGTACGAAATCAAGTTCAGGAACTCAGATCTTAGATTTAGAGAACCAAGTCTGAGTTGAGGAGAGACCAAGGTCACAGTTAGGAGGGATGGGAAAGACACATCCTCAAGATCAAAAACTGAGCCAGACTTAGGGAGACAGAATTCACCTGGATGTTCCTCCCAGTGTAGCCTCCACCCTAGGCCTGCAGCTGTTTCCTCACTCGGGTGTGACATGTGGTTTCAGCTGTTTCTATGATCCATGTTTTCCTCCAAGGGTGTAGTCAAGATGAGGAATATGTAGAGAGTATGTACAGAACAAGTGGAGGTGTCCTGTTGGGTTTGAGGCACTAATGAGCCATTCAAGTCCACTGGAGCATCCCGCGGCTGGAACTAAGGAATTGAGACAGAGCTATGTCCTGAAAGCTACTGGGAGAATAATGGTAGTTGAAGTTTTCAAGGATAAGATCAGATCAACAAGAAGAACATATGGAGAAGGAAGATAGGAAGCCAAGAACAGAACTGGGACAGACATGCTTGTCTACATAAAAGCCATTTCTAGCACCTCGTTCCGTTGCTTCCTCCCACCACAGAGTCTGTAAAGCCAAATGCTCATCTAGCTGACTTAGTCACAAAATTCCAAGTTTTGAAAGGTTGAAACCCAGTCAAGCTAGTTGTCATCGCAAAGGGGGGATAGACTGTAAGAACAGTAGGCCACTTCAGAGAATTCAAGAGCAACAAGAGCCAGGTCTCACAATGGACTCTGTTGAGAGGTTGATAGGGTTCAGTAAATAGAACTCTTCCCTTCCTGAGTTCTGAACCAACTGAGAAAAAAGGCCAAAGACTCAACAAATGGGCAACCAACTTTTGTTCAGTCCCCTGTGCTGGAGCCTAATACAATGTCGGGCACATGGCAGGTACTCAGGATATATTCACTGGATTTAAAGGAATGAATAAATGAGTGAGTAAGCAGATGTTTGTCATCCCACTCAAAAAGTACTTTTGACTGTAAAAGAATAAAGCCCAAATGGCTGAATTGCAAGAACCAATGGCAAATGATAAGCCCAGTAAATTCTATTACCTACTGTACTCCACTTTCATAGTGTGTATTATAATTTCTAATAATATAATGATATTTTTTATTAATGTGTCTCACAAAATAATAAGCTTCATAAAGGTAGGGGTTGTGTATGTTTTGATCATTATCTATCACAGAGTTAACAAGCAGTTTCTATATAGGGCAAGCAAGTATTTTCATCATTGCAAGCTATACGGTGTCTGTCACAGCTATACAATGTCCCTGTTGTAACACAAAAGTAGCCATAGATCATATGTAATGAATGCACATGGCTGTGTTTCAATAAAACTTTACTTGCAAACACAGAAGCCAGGATATATTTGGCCCATGGGTCACAGTTTGCCACCCTTAATCTAGCATATACTTGGCGTTCAATGAATAATGAATGAATATTCTGCATCAACTCTGGATCAGCTCAGGGTGATATCACACTGCCTGTGCCCTACAGACGTCTGTGTAGATGACGTCATTCCCTTCCCCCTGTGCTGCAAATGCCATCAGGTTTTATTCATTTGATTTTTGTGGTCAGTTGAGAGCCAGCAGGAATAGAGTAGGATAGACAGGATGAAAAAAAAATTTTTTTAAGAAAAGAAGAGTTGGAGGTTCTAGTTTTAGATTTAGAACTGAAGCAGAACCAATCTGTCTCAACTATTGTGGCCCACATATGAGAAAGTTACATAAGTGATTTTATGAAAAGACTACTTGAGTTTTGAGGTCCAAAAGGCCTGAGTTTAAGTTCCTCTTCTGTTACTCCCTGCCTGTGTGATGTTACCCAGTGACTTCCTGTGTCTAAGCCTCCGTTACCTGATATGTAAAATGGAGGTCATGAGACCTTTTTAACAATTTAGTTGTAAGGATTAGATAGTGTGTGTAAATGTTTAGATATGTTCATTATAAAAAAAAAAAAACGCTCAGCAAGTATTATCTTTGTTAGTGCTTATTCTATTATTGCTTTTACTCAGTTTTGAAACCCTTTCACAAAATAGATTGGTTCTGCTCCCAAAGATCTATAAAGTGCCATTTGGCCCTAACCAATGTTCATGAAAAATTCAAGACCTTTTCACAATGTACACATTTCCTTTGACATCACTACACAATGCAGAACATGTGTGTAGTTACAAAGGAGAAAACAAGGCTTTGTGGCATAAATTATTGATATGTTTTGGAGCATATGCAAAATGAGACATGGGGGAGGGAAATAAAATGAATCAAGAGATGAATTTGAAAGAAATTCGATTTACAGGCACAATTAAATCCCTATGAAATAATCCCAGCCAAATAACAGTAATTTAAACAGGCTGACTATAAATTAGAGAAAATTGAGTTCACTAAAGTTGTTTATTGGCAAGGATGGAGGTCGTTATTCTAAAGCCATATACCTCATGTTACCCTTAGCAAATGAGTGGGTTTATCTTTAATGTGAAAACAATGTTAATGTTGATGTAATTCAGCATATCTTATTGGAGAACAGAAAGACTATTTGCCTTTTGAGTATTTTGTAGAAGCAAGTCAAATAACAAATATAAGAAAATAAACCATCATTTGGTTAATTCCCCTTCCTTGTGCTCGTGCACATAAGAGTGCATGCACACACACACACACACACACACACACACACACATTTTACCATTGTAATTAGCAAGTTACATTGTTTCCAGTTGGTGTCTCAAGCTATAGGATTTCTCAATTAATAATGATTCTGTGAGAAGTGTGATATGTAATCCATATAAGCGTCCTCAAGTGTACTCTCACTTCCCTTCCAATTGTACATTTCATCTATCCTTAAAAACAAATTTTAAACTTGAGCCATAGAAATTGCTTCTCCCTAAGTAGACATTTCCTCCAAGTTGAGAACAGGTGGATTTTACCAAAATAAATGGATTTCCAAATAAAAACAGAATTACTGGTCTCACCATATTTGGAATATCATTCATCTTAGTTTTGTTTCACTTTTTTTTTCTTTTTCCCATCATTCCTGGAATCTAAGTGGCAATACAGTGAGATGCTCCTATAATTTCTTACCCTGAAATTGTGAAAAATAGGACTGCTTCCAAAGAGATAGGGTGTATGAGAAATTGGCAGAAAGGAACAAAACCAAGTCTCTTTCTGTTCCCTTAATCCTAACTGCTCAGAACTCATGTGCAGAGAGCCCCTGTCTCATAACTATCTTGATACATATCAAGTTCCACCTGACTTTCAAAAGTTTTGAATACACTGTAAATTTGCAGACTTCCTAAGTACAGCAAGTCCTTGGCTACAAAACTAATTTTTATTTCACTCCTTGTTGATGGGACCGTCTTGCCCACAGAAATAGGACCTCAAACTCAAATGCCAATGGTGGGGTGTGGGGAGTGAAGAGAATATAAATCGATGAAACAGAACAGATATCTCCACATCAAACCCGTAGAAGTGTTCTTTACATCTAAAAGAAATATACTCTTTCCTATCTTTCTAGAAAGATATGGTCATCTCTACTTTGTTTTCACATTTCTGAGTCAAGGATCCAGAGGATTTCTTCACTCTGCATAAAGCCCTTGCACAAGCTCGGTGACACATGGCAGCTTGCACTGTGGTGTGGGAAAGACAAGGGTGAACAGCAGGTTCCGTGGTGAGCAGCAGAATGGAGTAGCCTCACCCAGAGAAGACAGTGACTGCTCAGCAACATGGTAAATAAGGAAACAAGGTTTGTTCCTTAGTTAGAACAGTACCTGGCACCGAGCAGTCATCCAACAGATATTAGCTGTCATTACCTTTATTATTTTTATCACTCTCATCGGTCTGAAGTGGGTGGAGTTGGAGACGAGAATTAGCCCTGAGTTGGGTCAATAGTTAGTGACTGAATTGGATTAAAGAAGTGGTTTACTCATTTTTTTTTTCCAGTTATGCCTCAAGCTTTTTGTTCTTCGATTCCTTCTTCTCATTTCCTCTCTCAGGAACATGCCTCTCCCCTCCACTCCCGTGTCTAGGGGCTAAACCCTACAGATGCTTTGAGGCTCACCTTAGAGGCTTCTTTGCCATCTGTCCCTCCCCAAGTTAGAATCCAAGTTCCTCATAGCCCTTTAACCAGCAGCATACTGGAGGACATTAGCAGTTATTAAATTTCAGGAATTTTCTAGGTGAGTTGTTAAACACACCTGTTACTAAAAATCAAATTATTTAAATTTAGGATTAAATTATTTTGAAAACATCCTAATTATTTTACTACAGTTTGTTACTGTGTTCTTGAGGTATCCTATCTGGATGATGGAAATACTGTGTAATGATGGGCTATGACATGTCTCTTCCCAACAGTGATTTCAGACTGGCAGCTTGAAATTGGCCATAATGGGTATATTTACATTATGGAAATTTGCAAACACTACAAACTGGGTTTCCTCCAAGCACAGCACCCAGAGTTAGGTGTTAAATATTCACAGCACAACATTGTTTTTAGCCCTGTTTTGAATGCTTATAAAAAAGTTTCTTAATCTGTACCTCTATTAAGACACCAGATTCTCCTTTGCATTACAGATAATAAGTTATAACTCATAAAACTTCTTTTAGATTGTACATTCCCTGAGGGCAGAGTAGATATCCTGTTTGCGCTTTTATATTCCTGAAGGCACCTTGCACAGTGTGTATTCCATATTTACTTCTAAATGGAATTAATTAGAAGTCACAGCTTACTTCTGGGAAGTGGGAATCAAGCATCATATTTAAGCAAAATATAATATACTCTTCTCATGCATGGACTAACTTAGAACACGGAGAGTTGGCTGCAGGGAGGCCAGCCAGGAGCTTACTACCAGAGAAGGAATCGATGAACCAAGGTGAAGGGCAGGGCATTCAGCTGTGCTATGGTTGGAAAATGGTAGAAGGACATCGAATTTATACATCATTAGTTTGAGGTGCACTGATAATACTGGCATCCTTATTTTCTTCTATTGGGATAAAGAATTCTCCTTCACAAATCCGTTCTATTTCCTAAGAAAATTCTTCTGTATCTTTCCAATGATTTGGCATACATCTTGTCAGAATAGGAGCTGTAGTGATCTTGTACGCCAATCTTGGGTATTTTTGATGTCAAATAATTTCTTCCTGCCTGCCCACGCTAAAGGCAGCCACCCTGTGCAGAGCCACTATTGCCTTCATGGCCCTGTCTTCTCCCAAGTGACCTCGTTTCCACAGCTGATTGGCTCAGGGATGGATAGCTGCCCAATAGGCTAGCCAGCGATGTGCTAAACATGAAAAGGCTGGCAAGTCATGTCATTGCTCTTAGGAGTTCCGCCTGGGAAACGTGGAAAGCTTGAGCCAGTTAGAATTGGTAGAAAGAACTGGAACAATGCTGCAAAGGTGCTGCAAAGTAGAACTGGTACCACAGCAAGTGGAAGCCATGTTATAAAGCAGCAGAATTGGGGGGGGGGGGAACAAAACCAAAAACAAAACAGAAAAAGGCATTTAGTAGCTAACGGGATTTGCAGCAAATAGAAGATGGCAGAGAATATGATAGAGACGGTGATTGTTGCCAGGTCTTAGAGCTGTTTTAGTTTCTTGTTTAGCAGTTATATTCCATAGTTTTAGACACAGAAAGTGTAAGTAATTTTTATCTAAGATCACATACAGTAAACAGACTTCTCAATCCCAGATGGGAACATTTGCCATGAAGCCTGAATTTGCTTCTAAATTCTCACATTAAGCTCTGAGCAGAGACTCTAATCATTCAGTTAAGAATGATTGAGTCTAAGAGGTGCCTGGGTGGCTCAGTTGGTTAAGTGTCTGACTCTTGATTTCTCACAGTTTGTGGGTCTGAGACCCACCTTGGGCTCTGCACTGACAGTGTGGAGCCTGTTTGGGTTTTTGTCTCTCCTTTCCTCTCTGTGCCACCCTCTCCCACACTCTCTCACTCTCAAAATAAATAAATAAACATTAAAAAAGAGAATGATTGAGTCTAATACTTATATATACATTATGCAAATACCCATTACAAAGTGCTATTCAATGATATTGGTAAGAAGTTTCCTCTCAAAAGTCAAAAAGGAATCAATGAAATTAGTCATGTGAAATCCAAATTAAATGTCCAGGAAGTGAATTTTAAATGTTTCTTTAAGAGGATCTGGGTTATAATTTTGGCTAGCTGTAAACACTTTGGATTCTTACACACAAAATAGAAAACTAGTTTTAAAAGAGCAACATGGTTAAATAAGTTAATCCCATTATGAAACTTGTGCTAGAAAATTATGAGGAAAAGACAAAAAAATATAAAAAAATGGAATTTCTTCAATGAAGCTAGAAAGCAACTGACCATAGCATCCCAGATTTTCCTAACAATATGAAAGATCAAATGATTCAAACTCTGAAACATTGTAAGAACTTTACTTTGGCTTTAAATGAGTTGTGTGACATAAGATACACAGCCCCATTAGTATTGTGGGTATGTTTTGTCATAAAGAACTTCCAAATTTACTAAGAAATATAAAATCAAACCCAAAATAAATAAACAAATAAAACATGTACAAATATTTTCCAACTTTTTATATCTGTCAAAGAAGAATTTCAGCTAGACATGAAAAATTAGTTTCTATCATGATAGACAATGCTCCAGGTATATTCAGTTAAAAACTCAAAGTTAATGGAACTTTAAAACAAAACAAAACAAAACAGATGATTCCTTTATTGCCTTGCTCCACTCTAGGATTCATATTGAAATCATGTGTGTTCAGTTTCTACAGTAGATTTTATGAAAAATATCATGGTGTAATTTTTTTTAAGCTGTATGTTTATGTTTTTTAAATGAGCTCTACCTCCAACAAGTGCCTAGACCTCACACCAAAGATCAAGAGTCACATGCTTGGGGCGCTGGGGTGGTTTAGTCTGTTGAGCATCTGATTCTTAGTTTTGGCCCTGGTCATGATCTCACAGTTTGTGAGTTTAAGCCTCACATCGGGCTCTGCAGTGACAGTGTCGAGCCTGCTTGGGATTCTCTCTGACTCTCTCCCTCTCTGCCCCTCCCACATGCTCTCTCTCAATCTCTCTTAAAAGAAATACATAAACTTAAAAAAAAAAAGTCACGTGCTCTACTTCATGGGTGTAATTGTTAAAAATTATTCAATATATGTGTAAATGTCAGGAATCATCACCGTTTTATAGAACTATTGATGAGAATAGAAGACAGATTTTAATGATGTCATGTACTTTGCCAATGCATATTGGTTAAGACAGGGAAAATTTTTACAAAGATTTAATTATAGTTCCAAATTTTCTTGAAAGAAAATGAATCCTTTCCACATATTCAATGATCAAAACCAAAAAAAATGCCAGAATGATTTATATTTTTTACCACTATCACACTACATGTGAACAAACTAAATTTGAAGTTTTAAAAGCTTATTTGTATCAACTGGATATAACTGACATCTATAAGTTACTTTATCCAACAATAGCAGAAGACACATCTTTTCCCAAGTGCACATGGAACATCCACTGAGATAAATCACATTCTGGGCCATAAATCACACCTTACCACATTTAAAAGAATACAAATCATTGTATATCTGCTGTCAGAGCACAATGGATTTAAACTAGAAATCAGTAACAGAAAAATAACTGGAAAATCCTAAAATATGTGGAGATTAAACAACATACTTCTAAATAACACACAGATCAAAGAAGAAATCTCAGGAGAAATTTTTAAATGTTTTAAACTAAATTAAAGTAACAACTTAGCAAAAAAAAGCAGTGCTTAGAGAAAAAATTTATAGCAACTGAATGCTTATATTACAAAGGAAAAAAAATCTAAAATCATTAATCTAAGTTTCTCCCTTAGAAAACTAGAGGGGCACCTAAGTGGCTCAGTCAGTTGAGTGTCCGACTTCAGCCCAGGTCATGATCTCATGGCCCATGGGTTTGAGCCCCACATTGTGTCTGTGCTGACAGCTCAATGCCTGGAGGCTGCTTCAGATTCTGTGCCTCCCTCTCTCTCTGCCCCTCCCCCACTCACGCTCTCTCCCTCTCTCAAAATAAATAAACATTTAAAAAAATTAGGAAACTAGAAAAAAAAGAAAAGCAAATTAAATCTAAAGTAAGTAGAAGAAAAGAAATCATAAAAACTAGAGCAGATTGAAAACCAGAAATGAGAAAATCAACAAAACCAAAGCTAGCTCTTTGAAAAGATCAGTAGTTGATGAAATCTCTAGCCAGACTACCAAAGGAAAATAGAGAGAGGACACAAATTACTAATATCAGAAGTGAAATAAGAGGCATCACCACTGATCCCATGGAAATTAAAAGAATAATAATGGAGTACTATGAGCAACTCAATGCCCACAAGTTTGGTAACCTAGATGAAATGAACCAATCCCTTAAAAGACATAATCTGCCAAAACTTACACAAGAATAGTTTATATAAATATGCCTGTATCTATTAAAGAAATTGAATCAATAACTAATACCATCTTAGACCAGACCCACAGGAGTTCCCTGGTGAATTCTGTCAAACATTTAAGGAATGAATTACAGCAATTCTTTACAATCTCTTTCAGAGGATAGAAAGAAGCAGTGGGAACACACCCAAATTTATTCTATGAGGCCTGCACCACATTAATATCAAAACAAGACAAAGACATTACAAGAAAACTACAGACAAACATAGCTCATAAACATAGATGCAAAAATTCTCAGCAAAATATCACCAAATAAAATCCAAAAAAAAGTATAAAAAGCATCATGATCAAGTGGGATTTATCACAGATATGAAGTCTGGTTCAACATTCATAAATCAATTAATGTAACCATCATGTCAACAGACTGAAGAAGAAAAGTCACATAATTATATCGATGATGCAGAAAAAAACATTTGACAAAATCCAACACTCATTCATGATAACAGCTCTCAGTAAACTAGAAATAGAGAGGAACATTCTCAACTGGATAAAGACACTATTAGAAACCTACAGGTAATAATATACTTAATGGTGAGAAAGTTGAAGCTTTCCCAGTAACATCAGGAACAAGGAAAGGAAGTCCTCTGTCAATACTTTTTTTTAGCATTATTCTGGAAATCCTTTTTAATGCAGTAAATCAAGTAAAAGAAATAAGATGTATACACATTTGGAAGGAATACATGAAACTTTGTTTACAGATGTATAATCATCTATGTAGAATTAATCTGAAAGAATTAACAACAACAACAACAAACTTCTGGAACTAATAAGAGATTATAGCATGTTTGCAGAATACAAAGGTGATATTCAAAAGTAAATTGCTTTCCTGTATACCAACAATGAACAAGCGATATTTGAAAACAAAAACACAATACCATTTACATTAGTACCCAAAAATTAAATACTTAGCTATAAATGTAACAACATATATACAAGAGCTAATTGAGAAAAACTACAAAACTCTAATGAACAAAATCAAAAATTAATGCAATGAATTAATATTCCATGTTCATGGATAGGAAAACTCAATTTTGTCAGGATGTCAATCCTCAGCTTCATCTGTAGATTCAATTTCAATGAAAATCCCAACTAGTTATTTTATGAATATTAACAAATAGATTGTAAAGTTTCTATGGAGAGGCAAAAGACCCAGAACAGTTAAAACAATATTGAAAAAGAACAAAGTTGGAGGATTGATGCTATCTGACTTCAAGACTTATGATTAAACCATATTAGTGATGACAGTAGTATTTTTTGAGATAAAATTGACATATAACATTATATTTGTTTCAGATATATAACATAATGATTCATTATTAATATACCTTGTGAAACAATCACCATAATGAGTCTCATGATCATTTAATGCCATACATAGTTAAAAATGTGTTTTTCTCATGATGAGGACTTTTAAGATTTACTCTTTAGCAACTCCTAAATATGCAATACAGTATTTTTAACTTTAGTCATCATGCTGTGCATTATATCCCCATGACTTACTTGTTTTTGTGTACATTTTGACCCTCTTCACCCATTTTACCGCCAGCCACCCGAACCCACCAGCAGGCACTAATCTATTCTCTGAATCTGTGACCTTGTTTTTGTTGTTTTGTTGTTTGTTTTTTAGATTCCATATATTAGTGAGCTCATATGTACTTATCTTTCTCTGTCTGATTTATTTCACTTAGCATACTGCCCAAGGTCCATCCATATTGTCACAAATGGCAAGATTTTATTCTTTTTTATGGCTCAATAGTATTTGTGTGTGTGTGTGTGTGTGTGTGTGTGTACATATTCTTTATTCATACACTCATGAACACTTAGGTTGTTTCTACATATTGGCTGTTGTACATGATACAACATGGGGGTGCATATATCTTTTCAAGTCACTGTTTTTGTTTCCTTCAGATAAATACCCAGAAATAAAATTGCTGGATCATATGGTAGTTCTATTTTTATTTTTTGAGTAAACTTCATACTGTTTTCAACAGTAGCTATACCAATTTACATTTTCACCAACTGTATACAAGAATTCCCTTTTCTCCACATCCTCATCTGTACGTGTTATTTCTTTTTATATGTATAATAGCCATTGTAACAGGCATGATATGGTATCTCATTGTGGTTTTTATTTGCATTTGGACATTGTTCAAACCCACTGAATAAACTAAACCAAGAGTGAATGCTCAGGTAAACTATGGGCTGTGGATGATTATTGTGTCAACATAGGTTCATCCTTGGTTTTAAAAAAAAATGTACCATTCTGGTGAGTGGTGAATGGTGTTGATATGCATATGTTGGGGCAGATGATATATGAGAAATCTCAGTAACTTCTTCTCAATTTTATTATAAACCTAAAGCAAGTTTTAAAAAGTATTTAGGGGAGCCTGGGTGGCTCAGTTGGCTAAGTGTCTGACTTCACCTCAGGTCACGATCTCACGGTTGGTGAGTTCAAGTCCTGCATTGGGCTCTATGCTGACAGCTCAGAGTCTGGACCCTGCTTTGGGTCCTGTTTCCCTCTCTCTCTGCCCTCCCTCACTCATGCTCTGTCTCTCTCTCTGTGTCTCTCAAGAATAAATGAAAACATTTTTTAAAATTTTTTAAAAAGTCTTTATGTACAAAAAAGCTTGTGACAAAGCTAAACAATTATGAGAATTTATGTTAAAATGTAAATTTCTCATAATATATACCAATAGTAATGATTTTACCCATTTTCTAACATGAATCAACTTGCAGAAAATATTATTATAATTGGTAGCCTTATATAAATGGGCTATAAAAACTAAGAAAAAATTGAGGAATACTTTGTTGACAAAAAGTGAGAGTTGCTTTTCCATTTATGTTATACCATTTTGGATTTGATGCTAATAATCCTAAATTGACAAAGAGCAGCAAATTTATTTAATTTAGATGCACATAGATCTCAAATTGGTATGCTTTTATTTCAAAGTCAAATCAGTTCTAAAGGAAGTGAACTGGTCTTGTCAATGTGGATACAAATATTAAAGAAAATGATTTTTTTGATGTTCAAGTCAGTTATTAAAAAATGTATAGATATGTCTGGAACAACTTAGGTAGGAAAACATACTTTTTCAACTGCAAATTTTATGAAATCTACATACAAGTCAGAAACTTCCAATAAAAATATAATACCTTAATTGAGATGTGCTTTAATTTTAATATATACACCAATTCAAAAACGATGAAAAAAGATTATGTATCTAATTAATAATTTTCATATTAATTATGCATGGATATGACAATAATGTAGATACATATGATTAAATAAAATGTCTTAATGAAATTAACTTTACCTAATTTTTTTTTTTACTTTTTCAAGTGTGGCTACCAGAAACTTTAGAATTGCATATGTGACTAACAGTATATTTCTTTTTATTTTTTAATTAATTAATTTATATTCAAGTTACTTAACATATAGTGTAGTATTGGTTTCAGGAGTAGAATTCAAATCTAACACCCAGTGCTCATGCCAACAACTGCCCTCCTTAATGCCGATCACCCATTTAGCCCATCCCCCACCCAACACCCCACCAGCAACCCTCAGTTTGTTCTCTGTATTTAAGAGACTTTTATGGTTTGCCTCCCTCTCTGTTTTTATCTTATTTTTCCTTCCCTTTCCCTATGTTCATCTGCTGTTTCTTAAATTCCACGTATGAATGAAATCATATGATATCTGTCTTTCTGTGGCTGACTTATTTTGCTTAGCATAATATACTCTAGTTCCATCTAGGTCGTTGCAAATGGCAAGATTTTATTCTTTGTGATCGTTGAGTACTATTCCATTGTATATATATACCACATCTTCTTTTTTTTCATATTTATTTTGGTATGCAGCTTTTCATACTTTTATTTTTTTATTTTTTTAATATGAAATATATTGTCAAATTTGTTTCCATACAACACCCAGTGTTCATCCCAACAGGTGCCCTCCTCAATACCCCTCACCCACCCTTCCCTCCCTCCCACCCCCCATCAACCCTCAGTTTGTTCTCACTTTTTAAGAGTCTCTTATGGTTTGGCTCCCTCCCTCTCTTTTTTTCTTCTTTCCCCTCCCCCATGGTCTTCTGTTAAGTTTCTCAGGATCCACATAAGAGTGAAAACATATGGTATCTGTCTTTCTCTGTATGACTTATTTCACTTAGCATAACACTCTCCACTTCCATCCACGTTGCTACAAAAGGCTGTATTTCATTCTTTCTTATTGCCACGTAGTATTCCATTGTGTATATAAACCACAATTTCTTTGTCCATTCATCAGTTGATGGACATTTAGGCTCTTTCCATAGTTTGTCTATTGTTGAAAGTGCTGCTCTAAACACTGGGATACAAGCGTCCCTATGCATTCAGCACTCCTGTATCCCTTGAGTAAATTCCTAGCAGTGCTGTTGCTGGGTCATAGGGTAGATCTATTTTTAATTTTTTGAGGAACCTCCACACAGTTTTCCAGAGCGGCTGCACCAGTTTGCATTCCCACCAACAGTGCAAGAGGGTTCCCATTTCTCCACATCCTCTCCAGCATCGATAGTCTCCTGATTTGTTCATTTTGGCCACTCTGACTGGCGTGAGGGGGTATCTCAGTGTGGTTTTGATTTGCATTTCCCTGATGAGGAGCAACGTTGAACATCTTTTCATATGCCTGTTGGCCATCTGTATGTCTTCTTTAGAGAAGTGTCTATTCATGTCTTCTGCCCATTTCTTCACTGGATTATTTGTTTTTCAGGTGTGGAGTTTGGTGAGTTCTTTATAGATTTTGGATACTAGCCCTTTGTCCAATATGTCATTTGCAAATATCTTTTCCCATTCTGTTGGTTGCCTTTTCGTTTTATTGATTGTTTCCTTTGTAGTGCAGAAGATTTTTATGTTCTTGAGGTCCCAATAGTTCATTTTTGCCTTTAATTCCCTTGCCTTTGGAGATGTGTCAAGTAAGAAATTGCTGCGGCTGAGGTCAGAGAGGTTTTTTCCTGCTTTCTCCTCTAGGGTTTTGATGGCTTCCTGTCTCACATTCAGGTCCTTTATATACCACATTTTCTTTATCCATTCATCAGTTGTATTTCTGTGGGAAAGTGTAACTCTGGAGATATATCTTATGCCAACATTTGTTGCCTTTACTACCTTATATTTTAAGTTGTTAAGAAAGTATTAATATATTCAAAATCTAAACTGTAATTTTTTTTCTTTTTTTTTGTGCTAAGGAATTTCACCAAATATCAGCTTGAACATCTAGAATATTAAGTATTTTACAACCTGATCAATTAAATCAGCATTCTGGAATAATAATATATACATGCTATAGCCAAAAAATAAATGAGAGATTCATAACATTCTGAAAGATTTTTCAGTTTTTTTAATTGTGACAAAATATACATAATCCAAAATTTTCATTTTAACCATTTTTAAGTATATAGCTCTGTGGCATTAAATGACATTCACACTGTGATGTGACCATCACACCTTGCATCTCCAAAGCTCTTCATCTTCCCAAACTGAAACTCTGTATCCTTTAAATACTAACTCCTCATTCCCACCCACCTCTCTTGCCCCCAGCCTCTGGCAATCATCCATCATTCTACTTTCTGTTTCCATGAATTCTGCTGTAGGTAAACTTCTATACGTGGAATCATAAGGTATGTATTTTTTTGTGTCCATGAATATTTTAGTTGTATCTTCCAGTAATATATTTCAAAGTTGACCCCAAATCCCATTCCCAGTGAAACTTGATCTATTCAGAAGAAAGCAAGGGAAATGTACTTTGGTAAACATTTTGCAGTGGTCAATTTCTATGAAACTTCTTTTTCCTGAAGAAAAAGTACATTTAAAGTCAGAAAAATGCCAGCAGCTCTGCAAGGAAATATGAAGGCGGTATTAGAATAATCTGTAAAGGATGGAATACTACTTGGCAATGAGAAAAAAATGAAATCCTGCCATTTGCAGTAACGTGAATGGAACTGGAGGGTATTATGCTAAGTGAAATAAGTCAGTCAGAGAAAGAGAGATATCATATGTTTTCACTCATATGTGGAACTTGAGAAACTTAACAGAAGACCATGGGGAAAGGGAAGGGGAAAAAATAGTTACGAACAGAGAGGGAGGGAGGCAGGCAAACCATAAAGACTGAAATATAGAGAACAAACTGAGGGTTGATGGGGGGTGGGGGAGAGGGGAAAATGGGTGATGGACATTGAAGAGGGCATTGTTGGGATGAGCACCAGGTGTTGTATGTAAGCAATGAGTCATGGGAATCTACCCCCAAAACCAAGAGCACACTGTATACACTGTATGTTAGCCAACTTGACAATAAATTATATTAAAAAATAAAGAAATAAAGAAATTCATATAACTACCAAAAAAAAGGATAATCTGTAAAGGACTGGAAGAAATCATTCAAGAGACTGTATTAACTTTGTAAAATATGTAGCTCATTGGGCCTTTCATAGTTGTGCCTTAATGCTTAATAGAGGAGGGGTGCCTGGGTGGCTCAGTTGGTTGGGTGTCTGACTTCGGCCCAGGTCATGATCTCCCGCTTCGTGGGTTCGGGCCCCACGTCGGGCTCTGTGCTGACAGCTCGGAGCCTGGAGCCTGCTTCAGATTCTGTGTCTCCCTCTCTCTCTGCCCCTCCCCTGCTTGTACTCTGTCTCTCTGTCTCCCAAAAATAAATAAGTATTTTTTAAAAAAACAAAAAAACACAAATGCTTGATAGAGGAGACTAGCATCACTTAGTCAAAAAGTGAAATTATATGGCAACTCTAACAGTTTTACTACTGAGGTTCAAATGATCCCCAAGACAAGCAGATGTTGCCATTATACTACGTACCTCAGTGTTTTCTTTTTTTTTTTTTTTTTTAATTTTTTTTTTTCAACGTTTATTTATTTTGGGACAGAGAGAGACAGAGCATGAATTGGGAAGGGGCAGAGAGAGAGGGAGACACAGAATCGGAAACAGGCTCCAGGCTCTGAGCCATCAGCCCAGAGCCCGACGCGGGGCTCGAACTCACGGACCGCGAGATCGTGACCTGGCTGAAGTCGGACGCTTAACCGACTGCGCCACCCAGGCGCCCCAAGTGTTTTCTGCTAGGAAGAAAGATGGGTGGATGGCTGCATAGATTAGATTGGATCCTAGTTTACATAAAATATGTGTACGCCCTGGGCTGTTCACATTTTTTTTCACCCTTTTTTTTTTTTCCAGGAGTAAAGTCAAATATTTTTAAATGTATCAACAACCAACGCATTCTGTGATTATATGTTTTCTTGACTCTACAATGATTGTTTACATGATCTGTGCCTGTAAACACTTAAATGCAAGTTTATGTGTTTATAAACAACTAAAAAATGAAGAGACAATGGACCAATGTGAGGAAAATCAATAAGCCCCTAATTAAATCCTTCTGGAAAGACATCCTGCTTTGCCTTGGAGGTTCACCAGAGGGTAAAGAATTCTTTTTTATTTTTTTTTTTAATGGGGGAGACAGTGAAATGATATGGGAAATATACTGATCTGAGTTTCCAATTAGTGCAAACAAATCCATTAAATTATTGAAAATGTAAAAACGAAGGAAAAAAGGAAGTGGCTCCTGGTATTGACACATTGTGTAGTTAGAAGAAGCCTTAGCATTCACATCAGTATTTTATTGATATTTTACACTTGACAGTGAGGCTGGGGAGGGAGTATGGGACTTGCCCAAGGTCATAGCTGGTGCTAGAATGGGGGCCCAAGCCAGTCCCAGTCTTTTTTGCTCCACCCCACCTTGTATCCAGCCCACATCTGGTCATGCAAAACAAACAGAGCTTTCATTTATTTTTCCCTTCATAAATGCAGGAAGTATCTGCATTTCCAAAGAAAATATTTATGTATTTTTAAAGTGGATTCTAAGACTGATTGAATACACAAATTAAAACAAACACATACATTTGCCTTTGGCCACTGCCTTTCTGAGGCCAGGGTTTTGCTTTACACATGAAAAACAGGCTAAAAGGGTTCATTCTGTTGACAAACTAGTTCATTTGGTTGCGTTACCTTGTTTTTGAAGGAATTTTTGCTCGACCCTCTCTTTTACATTCATTTCACCAAGTGGTGATGATACTGCATTAGCAAAACAAGAAGAAAAACAAAAATCCAGGACCACACAACACAGTGCAAGACAGAAGCGATTTGAAAATCTTTAAGTTGTGTTTCAGTTATTTCTGAAGGGAAACAATCAGTAAGTGGGCAGTGAGCATTTTTAGGGTTCCGGTTTCATTTCAATAGAGTATGGTAGACTTGCTAACCCAAAGTGTCGGCATAGATTTGGAGAAGCGTTTTTCATTTAAGAAGAGCCAACCTAGCTTTCTTTTTCTATTTTAATGGAGGAAACACAAAAGCCTGTCATGGAGCCACCACAAAAGAAGCTCATTATCTCAAGACCATGTGACATCCTCAGGTCCACAACCAGAATAACTTAAAGAAATGAAAGAAAAATAATGGTAACTCAGTGCACTTCATACACATGATTAAAGTCGATGTAGGTGGGGATAAAACAAGCTTGGGTCTCTGAGGTTTCTAAATTTGAATGGACTGTTGACTTTGTGGCTATGAGGACTTGCAGCCCTAATATCTTCCCCCAAAGTCATGTTGATTAATTGGTTAATGTAAATTCCAAGGAGTCTCATTAGTTAGATTAAAGAAATAACAGCAGGTCATGTTGAGTTTAAAATTAATTATGGAATTTAATCATCAGTAACAACCATGACATTCATCTTTGTAATATTTTCCAAAGGCCAAATAAAATAAAATGTAGTAAACAAGGAACCACTATAAATATTTAAATGCTGCCCCCTCTAAGTCTAGACAACACTGGAGCTCCAAAAAAACCATTTAACTGGTGTTTGGGTGGTTTTCTTCTGCTGTTTCTGCTTAACAAGCTTATACTGATGTATCCAGTCCAACATTCGCCTCTTCATTCATTGACTGCCACCAAGTGAGGACAAAGGACTGCCATCAATAATTGCTGTCATCAGCAGCTTGGGGGCACAGCTGCAAGTTAGGCTCTTCCTCTGCCCCACGCACAAGATTCGCTGCTGGGCGACCTGGGTCAGCCCGAAACCCACTCTGCAGAGCTCTCATTCGGCTTGGTCATTAGACTCCAGACCGGAAAGCTGTCAGGGTCAGTGCTGAAAATCTTGTGTAGAACAGACTGCTCCCACCAGCATGGTTCCTGAGCCACCACCACGGTTCCTCTGATTTCACAAGAAGCCGTCTTGTTGATGGCAGAAGTTTGTAACATCAGCATAGTTTTTTTTTTTTTGGTTAAATTTCAGTCTCATTGGCTCTGCCACCACAAACGTATCTCAACTCAAATTCCTCCTGGGGCCTGGAATATTCCATTTCCACAATCTATCCCAATCCACCATCATCTCTCACCTAGGTACTAAAATGACCTCTTTCTTACTATTTTTTTTGCTTCCATTCTTCTTTCCCTTTTTTCTGACCTATTCTTACTCGGCAGGAGAAGAAAAATCACTTCAGAGTATAAATCAGAATACATCAATGTTTTCAATGCCCATGATGGTGTCCTTAACGATAACTACAGTGACCCTCCTACTATCCATCCAGGACCAGCTACAAAACATGGAGCCCAATGCAAAATGAAAAATGCAGTGCCATTTTTCTGAATTATTAAAAATTTCAAGAGGGTGCCAGGAGAGTATTGTTAAAAGAGTGTGGGACCCTTCTAAGCATGGGACCTTGTGCAACTGTGCAACTGGCAATGCCTCCCCCACTGCCAATACTAACTCTCTGAGAGGTTCTATCTTTTTTGCAACCTGTACATTGGAGCGCTGAATCCTGCTTTGGAAAACGGAGCATGCATATAGCTCCCATCGCTACAGAGTACTTGAGTTTCAGAACACACCTTCCTGGCATTTTCCCCTTACTCTAGTCACTGTCTTCAAGTACCTCTTTGGAATACTAGAACAGCCTCAGTGGTAACACCTTATACTGGCATGGGGAAACAAAGAAAAATGGAAATATCTCACTTCATATTTTTCTAGGAGATACACAAGGGAATAGACTTCATAATAACAAAACAAGCTTTTGTGATGTTTACCTTTGACTAAGAAAAGAGCAAAATGGCACAGAGAATAAAAACAAGGAAGCTGCAAATAGAATGGACTGGCCCACACAAGTTGTTGACCTACCACTGTCTAAAGCCCTTTTGTTTGGTTGGCCCTAGTGCCCTACTCCCTGCTTTGCAGGAGTTTGTCTAGTGTTTAGGTCACTTTAGCACCTTCTTAAACATGATTTTTAAAAAAAAGAAGAAGAAGAAGAAAAAGAATTGTGATGTATATTGATCTTCCGTTGTATACCCAATAATGTACTAGGTGTTGTATTATCACCAATACCCATTCATGGGGCTACCATTATACTGATTCTATAGAAGAACAAAATAAAGCTTTAAGAAGTTGAGAAACTTGACCAATCAATACTGCAGCCAAACCCAGGCCAGCTGGGTTCCCATGTGTGAGTTCTTTCCTTTACCATGGAGTACTTTCCAAGTTAAGTATTTCTGAAAGTATGGTCAATGAACTACCTGCCTCCAAATTACCTAGGAACTTGTTAAAAAATATAGAAAGCCTCACCCAACCCTTAGGAATCAGATTCTCCACGGATGGGGCATAGGATTTTGTGTGTGTGTGTGTGCGTGCATGTGTGTATGCATGCATGTGTGTGTGTGTGTGTGTGTGTGTGCACGTGCGAGTCCAAGGTGAATGTTTTGCACAGTAATTTGAGAATTGCAGCTTCGGGTATTTTTCTTCCTCACCCATTTGTTTTCTGGAGGAATCTTCCCCCTCATCTGGAGGCATCTGAGTGCCCTAATCATTCTTCTACCTTAGCTACATAATGTGTTAGAACTTAGCATGGTGTAGTGTGTTTTAAATGCCAGTAGGCTCTGGAATTGAACCAAATACACAGGAAACAAAGTGAAATAATCTCATACAACAAAACCGAAAGCAGATCATTTTCCCACACATGATGTGAAACAAGATTTGCACAGCAGGGTCCTTAACGCTACAATATACCCTTTGCATGCGCCTCCACACATAGAAGGGCGTTTGTTATAACACATGTGACATTCCACAGTGCAGCCTAAGGCTCTGATGATCAGCAGCAGCGCGGAGGACTGAACCGGAGAGGATGACACAGAACAGGCCCCGAGATAAGAATCATCTCTGATCTAAGGGCCATTCACAAGATTGTATGATCAGCACCAAATTCCACAGGTTATCCTGAGCTTAAATACATTTTTGAGATCCTGCCGCTAAAGGAGGTTGCAAAGTTTTACCATGTAACCCCTCAGGGTATATTTTCCTTCCTCTCATTCATACTTTGTTGTTAAGTTCCGGCTGATATCTACTTCCCAAACGCCAGGTCCTGATGCCACATTATTGAAATTGCGTTCTGTTTTAATTCATTATATCATTTCACCTCCCTATTCACCTTGTAGGTTCCCTTGGGTCTTATCTTCTAGGGAAACTTATACAGGTTTTATCCGTTCTTACTAGTGAGAGATAAAAAAGAGGGAGGAGGCCAGTTGATGGGAATAATCCTCTGCTTTGTGAAGGCAGAAGAGAAAGATGAAATAATGGAATCTGGCCCCAGGATGTTTAAGAAGTAGTATAGAGGAAAAATAAAAACATTGCCCATATAAAGCATCTCACACTGAAGATCATGAGCTTGCCTTGTGAGGCCAGAATGCATCCAAGTACAAATAATAAATAGATGGGAGAGAAGCATTATCGGGTTTACATTTTCCACTTAGCATTCAGAGCATAAAAGCTGTGAGAAGACTTGCATGTTTGTGGAGCAGAGCTGGGGACTGAGATGAACTCATCGCGTCTCTCTGCAGGGGACACTCTCACGTTCCAAGGCCTTTGTCTGGAATCCTCTATGCCACAATTCAGCAAAACTCTCTCGCTCCCAGGCGCCGCGCTGTAACATACGTGCTCCATCCTGAAAATGTCTGCTGTCACAACTGAACACTCTTTATCTCGAAAAGGATTGAAACCAGAGTACCCTCCAGTGGCTCAGGAATTGTTCAAGAATACCAGAAATGTAGCTTGATCATACCTATCGAGTGGAGAATTCTTGAAGACAGAAAGAAAAGTCTCTGCTACCAGTCAGAATTCCCCGGAAAAGCTCCCTCTTGCATTCAGCCATTCACTCATGCCTTATTCCATTAAAGCTCAGTTATGGCTATCGTCACTTTCCTTTAAGGACCCAGGACTGGTTTTGGGAACAAAGACCTTTAATCTCTTCTCAAAGGCCTAGTAACATGCTTTAAAGATACTTGGATTTGGAAGGCAAAAAAACTGTAATTCAATGAGCTTGGTATCTGCTGAAAATGTTTTTGAACCGGACAGGAAAAGCATTTACTTTCCTCAAAGATATAAACATAATGTCAATATGAACGACTAATGGGAAAGGCATGAACACTTAGAGTGGCATAGGAAATAGGAATATTAAACAATATTGCCGGTTTCAGACAACACATTAGGCACCTAGGTGTACTGACCATGGCTTAAACCACATAGGTACATAACATCTTTGTACACTAAAACCTCTTTATTTTGTTTAAATATGGTGGCATGAATTTAATTCCAGTCAAAAGAACAGTAGTACTAAGGAGTTTTATTTGGCATCTAAGTAAATTTGTAAAAAGGTGAAGGACATGTACCCAGCAGGCATATATCATTAATACATTCTTCACAGACTATTTCTGCTCTGCATGGTTTCCACAGAAGAAGCTGAAGTTATGCAAATAGCATTACTCTAAATCCCTAAGCAGAGCTCTTCATATAAAGTCTTTATTGTAGCTATCTCCATGACCATGACCATGTAGAGCAGAGATATTGCATTGTTGACAATCAGATAATGTAAATTACATTTGCCCTGAAATAGCACTGGCTGTTGCTTTTGAAGCCAGCCAAGGTCAAATTTAAAAGATGGAGAACATATGCCCATATGGCTTCAGAACTAGATTTCTGTCTGCTTAAAACTTGAATTCCTTGAAGTTATCCAGAAGATTGATGCTAATGGGAAGCCCCACGTACTCTTGCTTGTAAAGTACTTAGATTCGCTTGCTCTGGGAGGTGCAGGGCATTATTTCACCTGGTGGAACTGAACCTGGAAAACAAGGAACTGGGCATATGCCTGGAAAACAGACACCGTGCTAAGAAATTTGTGTCCATCGCTGCTTGGGAAGACCCCAAGGGTAACTAACATAACACCTTTAATTTGTGTTGTGCTTCATATCTGCAAAAGATATGCATTTCATATGCATTTTCTCTTGTAATCTCAGTTAATGTGGTAACAAATGTGCAAATGACACAAAGCTAAAAGTTTTTGTTAGAAGATAGAATCCAGATTCCAGGCTATGGAGGAGACACAGTGATGGGTCATTATCTAACAGGATTAAGTGTCATGAAGTAAATGTAAAGACCAGTCAGCTGTGTCAGTGTGAGGAAGGAGATTTAAGAGCTGACAGAAGCACTGATGGAAACAACTCAGAGGTCTTGGCTGACAAGAAGTGGAGTTAAGAGTCAGTCATTACCATGGCTGGAGAAAATGTGTCTTCCATTCCTGCCTCTGTTACTAGGGTCTGAAATGAGGAAAATGGCATCCCACTCTACTCTACCACATCTAGCGTATTGAATTTCATTGGGGGTCCAATGAAATCGGTAGACCTACTTGCTGTAGACCTACTCTGTGCCAGGCACAGATAACCAATGAGGAATCATTTATTATACCCCTTTCACAAATTAGAAAACAGGTTAGAAGGTGAAATGGGCATTCACCCATGCTCCTGCCCAGTGTCTGTTCCTTCCTTCCTTCCTTCCTTTCTTCCTTCCTCCCTTCCTTCCCTTCCTTCCCTTCCTTCCTTTCCTTCCCTTCCTTCCTTTCTTTCCTTTTTTTCTTTCTCCTTCCTTCCTTCCTTCCTTCCTTCCTTCCTTCCTTCCTTCCTTTCTCTTTCCTCTCTACCATTATGTACAGTCCTACTGAACATCAGTCCAATTCCAGGCCAAATGGTGGAAATGTGAATTAAACCAAACCCACAGCGTTATCTGTTGCAGGCACTTAATTCGTGAATGGAGTACAACAAGGCAAGAAAATAATGAGGCTGGGAACACCCAACATCAGTACCCTGAGGAAGTAGCCCTACTGCTTTGGTCCCCAAGCTCTTTCTATTTCTGACTCTTCAGGGCCTGATTTTTTTTTTTTTTATCAGATCTCTTAGCCAGTTCATATAATTCTCATAAGTTCATGTTTTTATTGTTTAATTTAGCCAGTTACTATTACTTATTACCAAAGAACATCAAGTGCCTTGCATCAGTGTAAATAAGTCACTAGTGGTAAGGTAAACAAGTCATTGAGACCTTTCAGATTCCAAAACATACACACTTAACTGCTGCACTCATCGGGCACCAGCCCCAGTGAGAGGAGAGTTGGCAGACTAGATGGAGGAGAGAAAAGGGAAACCAGGAGGAAAGGGGATTGGAAACCATGTGTGGACCACTGATGGAATGGGATTGTTCATTCTGGAGAAAGATTGACTTGAAGAAAAGTAAATATCTTTATTTTTTTTTTTTCAACGTTTATTTATTTTTGGGACAGGGAGAGACAGAGCATGAACGGGGGAGGGGCAGAGAGAGAGGGAGACACAGAATCGGAAACAGGCTCCAGGCTCTGAGCCATCAGCCCAGAGCCTGACGCGGGGCTCGAACTCACGGACCGCGAGATCGTGACCTGGCTGAAGTCGGACGCTTAACCGACTGCGCCACCCAGGCGCCCCAAAAGTAAATATCTTTAAATAACTGGGGAATAGTTGTTCAGAAGAAAGAATAAAGATGACTATCATTCTTCATTCATTCACTCTTTGCGTGACACAGTTTTATTGAAATGTGTCAGGTTACAAAAGTGAATAAACACAAAATCCATGCTCTGATGAGGCTTGCAATATAGTTAGGGATTATTGGCAATAAACACATTTTGGAGATCAATATGTCAGGAGATGATAAACAGTAGGATGATAATCAAAGCTGGGGATAAAGAGTGGTGGTGACATTTGAGACTGAGTGCTCAGAGAAAGCCTCTCTGAAGTGTGAACACTTGAACAGAGATCAACATGAAGCAAAGGAGCCAACCACGAGGTAGTTGAAGAAAGAGCATCCCAGGCAGAGGGAGCAAAAGATACAAACACTTGGGTTTTTAAGGGATGTCCAGGAGTGGGCAGAGAGCTGTCACTGAAGGAGAAAGAAGCAGGAGAATAGGGAAAAAGGAAGAGACCTGGTCATGCCAAGCCTTGGGTGACTACAGTGTGTGTCCATTGGGAAGCTGTCAGCAAGTTTTGACGAGGAGAGAAACATGGTAGAATAAAGAGCATCCCCCTTGGGTGTCATGTAGGCAGGCAAACATGACAGCATGGGAACCAGTTAGGACATTACTGTAGTCACCTCTGCTAGGGAATGATGAGGGCTCACACTAGGGAGGCAAAAGAAGAAATAAAAGTCATAAGTTCCAGCATAAACTTGAGGGTACATCTGATGGTGTTGGCTGATATTTTGGAGAGCAAGTATAAGAAACAGACGAGAGTGAAGAATGACTCTCAGATGTGTGGCCAGAGCAACTGGGTGAGTGAAGATTCTGGCCTTCATAGAACAGAAATAGGGCTGGTGGTAGATGGACTGAGATGCTATATAAATGAGGACTTTCCATTAGTCATATCTGGCAAAGGAAGGAATGAAGTTGTCTTTAAAGATGATGAGTTCTCCACACGGGAGGTTGGCACAGGTAAGCCAGACGACTGTTTTGTGGGTGCTTTGTAAAGGGATTCAAATTCCAGTAAAGGGGTAAAACTAAGTGATCTGCCAAGGTACTTCCAATCATGAAATTATGTCAACTATGAGGTTTAGAGAATTGATAAGTAACTCATCGCTTATTGTTCCCATTGGTAGATGGGAATAAAAATACAAGTTTGGACTTTGTTTCAAATTGGGGAGAGCAAATGTTGATATACCTGTCCCATGATATGCTGCTTATTACTTCAGCCTAAGATAATCCCTTTTCAAAGTCAGAACATCCTGGGAAAAAAGCAAAGTATGGTTTGTTATTGTTTCTCTTTCCTTTCCTTTGCTCAGTGCAAAGCTGGAAAGTTCTGTGCATCTCTGTAGTCTGGTGAGGTAGCAGACCATAAAAGCAATGGCTGCAGTCCAGTTACATCTTGTTCCTTGTGCTGGCCAACCTTGGAACTGGCCAAGATGAGAAAGGGGGTCCCAGACAAACCAAAGAGAAGAAATAAGAGCCAGGCTTGCTGACTTGTTATTTTTTGAAAGAGAAATAATGCCTATAAATTCAGTGAAAGGCCACCTATAATTCTGTGAGGCACATTTAGAGATGTTTCCACATATCCAGGGAGTGTTCCAAACTCTTTGTTTCCGCTGGACTTGATCATTTCCCCAAGTTCACAGTTCACTCTCTAGATGTGCCACATGTGTCACTCCCAGCAGAGGAGGCCTGGGACAAATCTCAAAGTAGAAAATGTTCCCAACCCTATCCTGTTCATATCTTGGTACAGAAGAAATCAAGGGGAAACATGTGATTCATTTACACTGTGATTCATTTAATTTTGATCTTGGCTGTCCCTATCTTCCCTCGCTTGTTTCTAGGAAAGATGGTTCCCTTTTCCTTGCCAAGACTAACTTGAAATCTTGTACTGATCTGTGCTTAACTCCTATAAGAACTTGCCTCCCTAATCACCAGCCCTTTCTGTCTCCTTCCCATTCCATTTATCCTGCTATTAAACACCTTTGATTGCCTATTCGTGTCTATCACTGGGCTGGGGTGTGTAACAGTTTCTCCACTCCCGCTGAGCACTCTTTGTTCTGATCAGTGGAGAAGGGATTCCTGCGTAAATGTGTGATCTCTAAGTGTGAAGCTCCTTCCAGTTCTTTGTAGTCTAAGGCTAGACACCCAATGTCGATGGTCCTTTGTGTAGCAGAGCACAATCAAGACCTTTTGGAAATGCAAAGGAAAGTTTAGACAAGAGTGAAGAGTAGGAGAAGAGCTTACCTGCTTCTCATGGAAAATCCACCACCAGAATCTGAGCAGCTGAGTGTCTGCTGGGTAGAGGAGGGCGTTATTATAATCAGTAAGAAAATTCCCTGGAGTAAAGAGTGGTCAATAAGATTGTAGGGAGGTTAAGATTATAGGGAGGTCAAACACTGAATCTGGAATCATACCTGGCTATGGTCTGTGATTACCCAGAAGCTCATTAAAAGTCTACTGTTTTTCGTAACAGTTTTGTTTAAAGTGCGTTGGGGGAAGGAAGGAAAAATAATCCAGTCTAGGAGAGAGGTGGTGAGAGAGAATGACACTCCGAAAAGACAAGATGAGAGGCTACACAGAGACAATGAGACAATACAGAAAGAAGTCAATGGGGACTGACCCAGCAGCTGCTGTGAGCACCAGTGAAATCCCCCCTTTCCATAAATTTACTTTAGAAGGGGGACTTGAAAGTGGATGGAAGATTGAATTACATGGGGGATGGAAAAAAAAAAAAAAACGGTAAGATATTGGTCCCAACCTCTCTGATAAACTGATATCCTTCCTCTCTTATATACTAAACCTAGTTCATTTTCTATTTCCATTAATAACTCCTATCTCCTTGTGCAGCATTTATACCTGTACCCATTTACCTATGCTATTATGTCATGAGTTGTCTGAAAGTAGCATTACTAATTCATTCAGCAAATTTTATTAAGCCCCTTTTGTATACCAGGCACAGGGATAAGCTCTCGTCATACAAAGATAAATCAGACACGGACTATAGATTTGTTCTTAATGAGTCTTGATATGGAAGAACCAAGGTACAAAGAAAAGACATATTCTCTTCCTGTCTCTGTGTGCCTGGAAGAAGGTGGGCTCACAAAACATTATTTAACAAATATCTTTGTTGGAAAGGGACATAAATTGGGCTATCGATATACCCCAAAGGAGAAACCTTTGGAAAGAAAGAAATCGAAGTTATTGGATAACATTGGAATGAATGCCCTGGCTTCTATTCTTTGGAACTATATGGGTAGTAGAGACTACTTTGTGTAAGGAAGTCGGTCTGTGTATATTTTATACATTCTTGATATTGTTTCAATATTTCATGAGACAAAAGCGCATCCTCATTTTGTCTCCAAATATTACCCCCACGAGCTCAAAGAGACGTGTTTTCCACATGCAATTTAAAAAATCCAAGAAGACAGTGAAAATTAAAAGTTAAAAACCATGCCTAGAATAGATGACACAATGCTACCAAATCACTGAAAATTCAATAAAGAAAATTGGACAGAATTCTTTCCTAATACTGTCACTTGGCTTCATCTGAAGAAGTTTGACTTATATTTTTAATAAAACCTCCCCCCACCCCTACTCTTGCTGGTTTAATTCTGGCTTCCAACACTTTAAAATGCTGTAAACCAGATGAATGCAGTATGGTCAGAAAGGAATGTGGAATGCAAGAAAAGCATGGCAAATAGCAAAAAATTACTAATGTGGCAATAACGATTCTGAAAAAGTAAGCGGAGTAGAAATGTAGGTCACTGTGCTCCCTGGGGAGCCTCTCGGGAGAGATTCCAGTTCAACGATGGAGGGTGCAGCAGGCCTTGAGTATAAACATACATTATGGTCCATCTGTCCAACCCTGGTGTGCAAATCAAGATTCTGGTTACAAACAATGGAAACATCTCTGGTTAGCCTGTTCAGAGAAGAAATTTATTGGAAGGATGTCAGATAGCTCATGAATCAAAGAAGGCAGAGAGCCAAGTTAGTCAAGAGCCAGAAGGCCAAGTCTAGCCCCAGGAATGATCCAGTCACTGTGCTCCATCAGGGCCATCATCACTACCTTGGAGCCATCACCACTGATGGCTCCCTCCATTGCCTTGCGGTCTGAATGCTACCTGATCCGGGGCTTTTGTGTCATTCCACCCAGATCCAGAGTCCTGAATGAACCATGCTGCCAGGGAGCAGGAAAGGAATACACACCCTACCCTCTTGGCTTTTGCAGTGAGAAGCGGGTCTGCCTTTGCTCCTATCTTGGGATTCCTCCCAAATAGAGTATTCAGATATCACACAGCCCGAATGTCAGAACTCCACTCCTGCTGGCCAGCAGGCAGCCTCCGGGGCCAGGATTGTGTCTGAGAGATAGTAAAAATTGAGCCAGAGAAGCTTCCTCAGGATGGAGGTTGAAGCCGCATTGACAGTAGCTGAGAAACGGGAGAAGTGGCTCGCAATCTGGACTACATAATCAGAAAAGATGTGATCCGGGGCCAGTGGGACACAGCAGTGAATGGGAATTTCCTGTGAGGTCAGGGTCTGGAGACGGGTAACCACGGCTGCTTCTGCTCGCAGATATTTTGAGAGGCTGATCCTGATTGGGAAAAGGGCAGAGATGAGCTATTGCCTATTCCCCTCTGCCCTCCCCAAATTTCCACCACCCATCAGGTCAGTATTTCCCAAATCATGGTGCATATGTATCATTAGTCCATGAGAGGTGATTTTTAGGTAATTGTTGAATAAACTTTTTTTCATGATTATGCATCTATTTTAATAGCATTCTAAAATAGGTATTAGAGGGGCACCTGGGTGGCTCAGTCGGTTGAGTGGCCGACTTCGGCTCAGGTCATGATCTCACGGTCCGTGAGTTCGAGCCCCATGTCGGGCTCTATGCTGACAGCTCAGAGCCTGGAGCGCATTTCAGATTCTGTGTCTCCCTCTCTCTCTGCCCCTCCCCTGTTCATGCTCTGTCTCTCTGTCTCAAAAATAAATAAACGTTAAAAAAAATTAATAAAAAAAATAATAAAATAGGTATTAGAAAGCAATACTTGCTTCCTTTGGGCCAGCCACCATTCTAAGTGCTTTACACATGTTCAAATTCATTTAATCTTCACCAAAATCCAAGGAGGTGATCATTATTATTATCACCCATATTTTCCAGATAATAAAACTGAAGTCCAGGGAGATTAAGCAACACACTTAGGGCCATGGGGCTAGTGGGGGAGAGAGCCTGGATTTATACTCACAGAATCTGGCTCCAGAGTCTTTGCCCTTTTACCCATTTACCAGAGCATTTTGAAAGAAAGACCATAATTTCACCTTTCTTGATTTTTTTTTAATTTTTTTAACGTTTATTTATTATTATTTTTTTAACGTTTATTTATTTTTGGGACAGAGAGAGACAGAGCATGAACAGGGGAGGGGCAGAGAGAGAGGGAGAAACAGAATCTGAAACAGGCTCCAGGCTCTGAGCTGTCAGCACAGAGCCCGACGCGGGGCTCGAACTCACGGACCGTGAGATCATGGCCTGAGCCAAAGTCGGACGCTTAACCGACTGAGCCACCCAGGTGCCCCCACCTTTCTTGATTTTTAAGAGCATGCATGTTTCTCCTCACAGCAACCCTGTGACGGTAGCAACGGCTGACGTTACCTAACACCTAATGCCAAGTGCCAAGTACCTTTTCAAATGGTGTGACTATAATAAACTCACAACTAGGATGCAAAGGCTTTCATTATCCCCATTTCACAGAAGCAAAACCTGAGACATTGAGAGATTAAGTTACTTGCCCAAAGTTACCTGCTAAGTAAGAGGCAGAACGAGGGTTAGAATCCTACTTGTCTGTGCTCTTGACTACTTACTATATTGCCTCACTAAGCCGCCTGCCTGGGAGATAGGTCCCATTATTAACTCGTTTTACAGACAAAGAAGGTGAGACTCAGAGAAGTGAATTATCCTCGGTCAGGAGTTAGCCAGCATTTCCTGTAAAGGACCAGAAAATATATATTTTTGGCTTTGTGGGCCATTTCTATCACAACTGAGTGTCCTGCTCTTGTCATGCAGAAGCAGTCAAAGCATAACAACTGGGCATGGCTGGGTTTCAATAAAGCCTTCTGTATAGACGCTGAAATCTGAATTTCATATAATTTTCACGGGACTGGATTACAATTCTTCTTCTGACTTTTTTCAACCATTTAAACATTTTTCAATGTTTATTTGTTTTTGAGAGAGAGAGAGACAGAATGTGAGCGGGGAAGGGCAGAGGGAGAGGGACACACAATCTGAAGCAGGCTTCAGGTTCCGAGCAGTCAGCACAGAGCCCGACGTGGGGCTCGAACCCACAAACTGTGAGATCACGACCTGAGCTCAAGTCGGATGCTTAACCGACTGAGCCACCCAGGTAACCCTTAACCATTTAAACATGTAAAATCTAGGGGCCCCCGGGTGGCTCAGTCAGTTAAGCGTCCGACTTCGGCTCAGGTGATGATCTTGGGGTTCGTGAGTTCCAGCCCCGCGTCGGGCTCTGTGCTGACATCTCAGAGCCTGGAGCCTGCTTCGGATTCCGTGTCTCCCTGTTTCTCTGCCTCTCCCCTGCTCGTGCTCTGTATCTTGCTGTCTCTTGAATATAAATAAACTTTTAAAAAAAATTTAAACATGCAAAATCTATTCTTAGTTCACGGGTGATCCAAAAAAAGGCAACACATAGGATTTGTACATTGGCCCGAGTTTACCAACCTAGGCTGAATTGTGCCTGTGTCCAAACCTGGTCTCTTTCCACTGAGCCATGAAGCTTCCATGTAGACAGAGGGAAAAGAGAAGGGCTTCTCCATGCCAAGGACAAGCCAGAGGCTAATACAGTGACAGCTTGCTCCTGGCCTGTGGCATCCCTGCGAGTCAGCTGTTGACAGTAAACTTGGAGCATTCTAGTGGATGGAAAAGGAGACAAACCATATTAGTCCTGTAAAGAAGCTTGTATGTTTCCAGTTAGATAGAGTTGATTATGGAAAACACTTCAAATCCCAAAATAACACTTTCACAGCATATTTTACAAAATATCCTCTGTCACAAAAGTACTGCAAGTTTTGTTTTGTTTTTTTTTTTCAGGGTCATGCTGAAATGAATAGTTTTAAACTACAGCTTGCATTTTCCCCCCTTACCCCAAAGAAAATCAAACTATAAAAGCATGAATTTCCCCGAGAGGGCTTTTTGCCCATTCAGCCATGTCTTCTAAAGGGTTTGACTTATTGAAAAATAGAAACCACTCATGGTTGTAAAACCGGTGAACCTCATTCCTTTATTTAACCTATTGCCCTTGAAAATGTACTTTTTTATGGTTCGCACGTGATCCAACCAAGCCCGCTCTCAGCTATCCTGTCTCATGAGTTATGTGGAGAAGCACTTCAAAGAGAAGTGAGAAATGCTGCCTGAATACAAGGTGGTAGTGTACTCAAACCAAATCTCATCTCATAACAAGAACCCTATTGCCAAGGACAATAGTCTGTGATTGAGACAGGAATTTCCTAGTGAATGCGCTGTCCCTGTTTGCTCTCCCCTTAATCCTTTTACCATTTCTGTGCTGACTAGTTCTTGGAATACTATCCTGCCCTCGGGCTGCTGGAGCCTGCTTTTCTTTCCTGAAGTAGATGTACCTGGGAATTCCTGCACCCCAGCTCCCGGGGGGCAGCTCCTATCCACTGAGAGAGGGGCATGAGGCTTCCCCCCGATTTGGGACAACTGAAGCAGGAGCCTTGCTGTGTTCAGAACTCCCCCATGGGACTGAGTCACCTTCAGTAAGACGGTACATAATATGGTATCCTTGTTTGACTCTACCCTTCCATTCTTTTTCCCTGGATGCACTGCCTAATGAATCACTGTCACACAAATGCTCCTCTCAAGCTCCCTTCTGAGGGAGCCTAAGCCATGGGGTTGCAACAGCATCTTAAAGTTCTACCTTCTAATAGACAGTATATTGAAAGCAATCCCCCTGCATGGCGTAACTCTAAAGAGTTTTCCCAACGCTTCTAGAGTATGTTCTACATTATCCTCCCAATGAACGTGACCCCCATTATACAGATAAGGACACCAAGGCTCGGAGACCTAAACAACTTGCCCCAGGTCTCACTGATAGGACTAAACAGAGCTGGATGCTCTCCCATCTTTAGTAGTAGCACTGACGTGACCAGCCACAAACTTCTTGTTGATGGAGCTATGACCATTATTTAAAATTAAGTTGTAAATAGGATGTCTTCTCAGTTAAAAAGTATAGTCTCTATTTGGGAGCAAGGGTAAAGAAAGACGTTTGAATCATTTATCCACACTTCAAATATTTATTGAGCACCTGATATATTTCAGGTTCTGGGATAAAGGCTATAGGTACATAGTGAGCTCTCATGGAACTTACCTTTTAGCAGGAGGATGAATGGGGTGGGGGAAAGACTAATGATACTGGCCATAATCACTCTGAATAAACTAAACAAGGATCAGAACACCTGGGCGACTCAGTGGATTAAGCATCCAACCCTTGATTTCAACTCAGGTCATAATCTCACAGTTTGTGGGATCGAGCCCCACATCCGGCTCTGTGCAGACAGTGAGGAGCCTGCTGGGGTTTCTCTCTTTTGCTCTCTCTCTGCCCCTTCCCCACTTGGGTGTGTGCACACGCGTATGCACACTGTCTCTCCCTGTCTCTCTCTCTGTCAAAAGAAATAGATGTTAAGCAAACAAACAAGCAAACAGGATGTAAGAAAGGGAACTTCAGACGTGACCCTCTTTAGATCAGAGAAGGCCTGCTGGTGAGGGGACATTTAAATTGAGAACTAAGGACGAATACTGAGGAGAAAAGCGAAAACCTGAGAAAACGTGTTCCAGGAAAGAGATCCTGATACCCACCCTCCATTTAAAAAGGTAGATTTCAGAGATTTGGTTGTCTGTGCAAACAGAGCCGATGGTGATATTTGCGGTAGAATTTGTGGCTGTCTTAGGTACTTAAAAACATCTCCCACTGGCCCGTTCCTTTGTCTGAAATAGCCAGCATTTGCCGTAGCCTTGAAGCATCCTCCGGAGAAGCTCCGTTGGTTTACTTTGGCTCCACGTCCGCTGTTAAGTGGGAGAGGAAATGCATTTATTAGCAGTGGCCAGCCAACTCTTGACAAACCAGCCTCAACAATGGGAGCCCTGTGATAACCCCCAAGCCAAATAGCAAAGAGGTGGCTGTGGGTGAGGAGGGGGGAGGAGGGGAGACCTGAGTGTAATTCCCCGTTGCGCCATCAACATCTCCCAGCAGTTATGCCTCTCTGAGGCACCAGTCATTTAGGTAAATCTTCCCTAGGTGCTGCGCTATCCCTCCCACTCCTTTACCTTGGCTGACTCAAAGTGCTCTCAACACTTTGTGCTGAAACTACTTAATCCCAAGAGGTGAGAGACAAAGCCACACCGTGGGCATTACTCATGGATCTGGATGGCACGAAGTAGCACCAGGACTTGTCAACCCTCTCCCCTCAGTGCTATGCTCTAGGGCCTCAGTTTCCTCACGTGTGAGAGGAGGATGTTTGGGGTAAGCCAATGGTTCTTAGGATTTTTAATGATGGAGACCCAACCCACGTTTAAAAAACCAATTCTGAGGTACATAAACTAATAGACACACTTTAAAAATTATACCCCCAAATCACTCAAAATTCCCCGAAATAACCATGTTAACATTTGGTGATAATTATAGTCAATATTTCCCTATGTGTACAAAAAGAAAAGGAAGACAGGAAAGCAGAAAAGCAGGGGGAAATGGGGGAAATAATGGGGCGCCTGGCTGACTCAGTCGGTTGAGCGTCTGACTTTAGCTCAGGTCATGATCTCGCGGTCTGTGGGTTCAAGCCCCATGTCGGGCTCTGTGCTTACAGTGCGGAGCCTGGAGCCTGCTTCAGATTCTGTCTCCCTCTCTCTCTCTGCCCCTCCCCCACTCATGCTCTTTCTCTCTGTCAAAAATAAATAAAAATTTAAAAAAATTTTTTTAAAGAAAAATGGAGGAAATGAAAGGAAGGAAGAAGGGAGAGAGGCAGACTGTGAGGAAAGAAGAAACATTATGAATCAAAAGCCAACCCTGAAGATGCTCAAGCAGAGAGATGAGAAGATCTTGGATCCATCATTCTATCGAATTGTGGAATCAACCAACCCTGAAGTCCCACCTACTTCCAAACCCTAGTGCAGTAGTTCTCAACTATGGCTTCATAGCAGAATCTCCTGGAATGGTAAAAAATGAAATAAAATGTAGTAGACTAAGCCTCAGAATTTCTAATTTAACTAGTAAGGGGTACAGCCTCCATGCCAGGACTGCTTAAAGCTACTTAGGGTTTATACTTGGCTGTATAGCCAAGGTTGAGAACACCAACAAAAACTAAATCTCCCATCATTGAAGCCAGTGTTTCTCAGACCATAATGTGTATCTGAATCAGTAGAGAATCTCGTTAAAACTGCAGGTTCTGGGGCGCCTGGGTGGCGCAGTCGGTTAAGCGTCCGACTTCAGCCAGGTCACGATCTCGCGGTCCGTGAGTTCGAGCCCCGCGTCAGGCTCTGGGCTGATGGTTTCCCATTCTGTGTCTCCCTCTCTCTCTGCCCCTCCTCCGTTCATGCTCTGTCTCTTTCTGTCCCAAAAAATAAATAAACGTTGAAAAAAAAAACAAAAACAAAAACAAAAAAACAAAACTGCAGGTTCTGATTCAATAGATCTGGAGTAAGGCCTGAGGTTCCACATTTCTTACAAGCTTCCAGGGGAGGCCACTGTTGCTGCAAAGGGACCACACCAGGAGTAGCAAGGTTGTGAGCCAATTTGAGTCAGTTTCTGTTCCCTACAGCAAAAAAACATTCCCTGTGAAACATCTTCCACATTGGGTTTTATTTGATCATCCCTTCTGAAATGCCTCACTTTTCTTTTTAAGATAGAATCCTTTTTATTTATTTTTAATGTTTATCTGTTTTTGAGAGAGAGAGAGAGAGCACCCACAGCAGTGGGGAAGGGCAGAGAGAGAGAGAGAAAGAGAGCTCACAGCAGTGGGGAAGGGCAGAGAGAGAGAGGGAGACAGAGGATCTGAAGCAAGCTCCTTATAGCGAGCGCAATGCAGGGTTCCAACTCACAAACCATGAGATCGTGCCCTGAGCTGAAGTCCAATGCTTAATCAACTGAGTCAACCAGGTGCCTCTCATTTTTCTTGTTTAAAAAACAGGAATATTCTTTGTGAAAAACATTCAAAATTTTCTTGCTTTTAAAAAATTGAAATAACATTAACTGCTCCCAGTTAATGTTCTTCTGTTCCTTGTTTATATCTTCTGTTCCTTGTAATCTATCCCTTTTCTCAAGGATGTGGTGTGCCCTTCTGTCTCCAAATGAAATGTATTTCAAGAGTCTTTACATGTATTTTTTCACCACATTTATTACTAATCTTCAGCAATTCTGGTTACGTATAAGTTGTACCTCCCATACTTATCATCCTTTCTATAACCATGTTTAGATCTTTATTATATTTCATTGTATTTAGCAGGATTTCTTCAGTCCTTCAGTCATCAGTTTGGAGTTATGATTGGGTTTTTTGTTCCGTCTACTATGAATTTCACTCTGCCTTTTTTTCTCTTTCATTTCTTTCCCAACCCACTTATCACCCTTTGTTGTCTTAGCACCTCTCCTTCGAATCTTCATATCTCTTATTTTAAATATTTTCTTAGTGAGATTATATTGTATATATACAATTCCTTGGAGATTATTTCTGTCATCTTTTATATATTTCATTTTATTCTTTTTACATAAAGATACGTATCTATATAATACAGTTCTTGTTTATACTATTTTTTCAGGGGTTTTTTTTTTCAGTTTATTTATTCTGAGAGCGAGAGAGCACGAGCAGAGGAGGGGCAGAGAGAGAGAGAGAGAGAGAGAGAGAGAGAGAATCCCAAGCAGGTTCTGCACTGTCAACCCAGTGAGACCAAGACTTGAGCTGAAGTCAGACACTTAAGTGACTGAGCCACCCAGACACCCATTTATTTTTCCAGTTTTTATGCATAAGCTCCATGTACACCTTTTTCTTATTAATCATCTTTGAATAAGTAACACAGCCTGATGAAGGTAGTGGGGAGTGGTGTGAATGAATTAGCACTGAAACAGTGTTTAGCTTCCATTCAGGTTTATGGTCTATTATACTTTCTCACAAAATCTGTCATTGTTTTATTTCCTGAGAACGCATCTCCTCATTTTCAGCAACGCCCAGATTAGAACTTTGCACCACGAAAGCCCTAATAAGATCAATTTTTAACTTTCAAAAGCATGGGAGAGTGCTAGAGAATAAGCTTGTACAAATTACCCAAATTACCAGGGCATGGTGGTCTGGAGGTGGAAATTTTCATGTAAAGGAACGATGAATTTAGAAAATACCTCAAGACCCAAAAAAAAAAAAAAAAAAAAAAAAAAGCCAATATCAACTCACTAACGTCGTAAAGGTACTTGAGTTTTGGTACACACTATAGCATCTGCAAACATTTGACAAAGAGCCCATGTGTGTGCAACATGTTATTTATTCTGTCTCTGGAAAATGGCTTGTCTGCAGATGGATTCACAGGACTTCTTTCATTCACTTATATTTATCAGGTGCTTACCATGTGCCTGTATGGAGTTCGGTCAAGTGGCAAGACATGTAGTATGTAAGTAAACCAATAAGTATTTTCAAATTGTGGAAGTATATGAAGGAAGCAGATGGAGTCTTGAGAGGAGAATGACCTCTGCACAGAATGGCCTGATATTCAGGCTGGAAACCGCACGACAGAAAGCTCAAAAGCACGTGAAGAACTGAGGAAGAGCAAGCACGCTTGGCAGAAGGAACATCACCACAAGCTTACCCTGAAGTGGCCCGTCTGTGTTCTAGAAAGCAAGAAAAACTTTGTGGGGATGGGCATTGGTAGTTGAGTGGCTACACAATGACACTAGATGAGGTCAGAGCACACAGAGCCCCTTTAGACCACAGTGAGGTGTTAATTCTGTGTCTACCGCGAAGCAAAGTATCTTGGGCAGAGGTAGGGCATGATACAATTAAATTGACTTTTGATGGCTGTCGCGTAGAGCACGGATTTGAAAGTGACTGTGAACGAATCAGATGATAGACAGATGCCGCTCTGGTGATCCGGGACAGAGGTGATGATCCTCGAGCTACACTGGAGGTTGCAGAGATGGAGGAAAGGTGCTGATTTGACGCACATTGAAGACGTACAACAGATGGGACATCCTGATGGCCTGAACATGCAAGGTGAAGGGCAGGGAGAAAGCACAGTCCTGTCTCCAGTTTCTGGCTTGGACAAACTGAACACAAGATGGCGGCCTTTACTGACATGAGGGTGATCAAGAAAAGAGGGTGTTTGGGAGGAGCAATCAAGAATTCGATTTTGGAAATGTGACATTTGACATGTCTCTGAGCATCAGGAAATAACTAAGGTAGTATGAGGCACCCAGGCAAAACTGGACAACATAGTACAAAAGATATTTGAAGTCCTATGAGCGAATGAGGCAATAGATGAAGACTAAAGAAAGGAGCCCAGTGAATCTTAGTTTTATTACTTAAAACTTTATAGCTTACACGTTGAAAATCATTGAATATAGTCACACTGGCCTTCTTTTAACTTGTTTTCAACTCTTCTGGTCACCCCGACAGAAATGCTAGTCAAATTGTATTAAGAAAAAAAAAAAAAAAGGAGTTATTGGTTCAAACATGCTTAAGGCCAACAATCAGTATGTTTTCAGGCACAGATGGATCCAGGTCATATGTGTCACCAGAACACAGTCATGCCTTATTTCTTGGATCTCTTTTCATCCATGTTGGTTTCATTCTAGGCCAGCTTTCTCTCCTTGGTGCCCAACAGGGCCAGACTTACATCCTTCTGTTAGCATAGCCTATGTTAAAGAGAACTTATCCATTGCAATAATCCTAGAAAACTTCATGGATTTCTTCTGATTGTACTACCTTAGTATCTTAGTCCATTTGGGCTGCTACAATAAAATAATACACACTGGGTGACCTATAAACAACAAATAATTGTTTCTCACAGTTATGGAGTTGGGAAGTCCAAGATCATGGCACCAGCAGATTTGGTGTCTGAGCAGGCCCCACTTCCTGGATGACCACACTTTTGCTATCACCTCATATGATGGAAGGGGCAAGGGAGCTCTGTGGGGTCTCTTTTATAATGGCACTAATCCCATTCATGAGGGCTCTGCCCTTATGACCTAATTGCCTCCCAAACACCCTATTTCCTAATACTATCACATATATGGATTCCTAGGGGGTACACAACCACTCAGTCTATGGCACTGGGGTCATGTGTCAACATTATGCCCAGAATATGCTGATTGTCCAAGCTGGGTCCCCTACCAATCCCTGAATCCAAGAGATGTGCATTATACCTTGGCCTAAAAACAGGGGGTGTACAAGACCTCAGAGGAACGATCAGAGAACCACTTTCAGAAGAGGATATTGGTGCTGGACCAGGGAGAGCAACAGCCATACTTAGAGATCACTTCTGTCTCTAAAATATACTGACTCATATAGACATCTGATATTTCCATTTGTCCCATCAGACAATCAACATAAAAGTTGAGTTAACTTGGGGTGCATGGTTGGCTCAGTCAGATGAGCGCCCAACCTTTGATACCGGCTCTGATCATGAACTCTTGAGGAGTTTGGAGCCTGTTTAGGATTCTCTCCTCTTTCTGCCCCTCTCCCACGCAAAATAAATACATACTTTTTTAAAAAGTTGACTTACCTTTAGTTGATGGCCATATGTGTCAAAGGTAGTTGTGGGTACTGATGAAGGTGGACCATTGATGGATGACCCCCAAATTAAGAGGTCAAAACTAAAAGGTCAAATTCCTACCCTCAAAAGGAAGGATATAAATGGGTAGATGTAGGAGAAGTCAGAGATATGAGGGTGGCTGTTTACGGAAGCGGTCACTCTCGGGATTCTTAAAGGAACAGGGTGACATCACATTGTAGAAATTCACCTTCACAGCTTTCCCTTGACCACTGAACAAGGTCAATGGCTGAGAATTCTATCAGGGTCAGGGGCCTGGGCCCTAATAAGAAGCCTTTAAATGTAAGGACCTTAAGAGAAGTTTACAAGACAAAACTTATAAACCCATTTCTAAGCTTAGCAGGAAAGGGTGTGGACCTAGGTGAAATATCTGTAGCTTTAAACAGTGGAGCCTGACCCAGCATTTCTGTGTGGGTGTGACAGCTTGGAAACCGCAATTGTGGCAATAAGTCTTAACCGTCTTCTCTAAGTTCTATTGAAAAGCACTAAATCAAACCCAGGTCCAGACTGCGGGCTTGCACACACAGAGTAATTAGGCTCGTGTACTAGCTATTGTCTCTGTTTGAGCCTGTTATACAAAAGCATAAAGCCAGAACCACAGGGGGGCTGTAACCGGGTGCCATGTCTGCATTTTAATTCCATGCACTTTCCCTTTCTCCGCTAGAGCACGAAGTATGAAGTGTGGAGCAGAGAGAAAAGCAGAGAGTTTATTTCCAGGTGTCTGGACATATTCAACAGGCACAAACTCCCACTAAGGTAGTTTTTCATCTCTAGACTTTCGGGATTTGGCATACCAAATACGAATTTCTGAACTTTTTAAGATGCAATAGTTTAGGAATGGTGAGTAAGTACGTCAATGTGAAGCTTAAAAAGGAGGTTTTTGCGCTTGTTTCTGCAAAAAAAAAAGACCTCATCTCTGCTTGGTTTTGTGCATGGAGGGTGGGGTGCCTGGAGGAGGAAAGCCCAGAGGCCAGGAGAGGAGGCTGCAGATTCAAGGCTGCAGCTCTTTGTATGCAACCTTGCAGGAGTCACTTAATTACTCTGCATTTCAAACCACCTGGAAAATTCATAAAAGACAAGCTGGCTCGGAAAGCCAGACACTCCACTGAATAAAGTGTGACTGAAGAAAATGAGGAGAAACCATTTCAGGCCAGAGGAAAAAGAAGTTAATTTTTTTTTTTAAGTAAATACTACATCTTCCTCTCCCATTATTAGAGATATTTTAATCGTCAGAACACCTTTCAGAGTTTGAAATATTATGAACATCGTCTGCTATCTATTCACATTTTCTGTATCTCACTGTGTTTGCTTTATCGGAAGGGAAGAGGAGAGAGAATAAACAGTTCTAAATAGTTCTAAATAATAGCTGTGTCTCATAAGTGATGTTTGAATGAGTTTTGTCTCCAAATTATGGAGATGTTTATTTCCTGGAGCTGGGATTCATTTAACATTTGCTTATGCTGTTGGGGGGCTTTTTTTTTTTTTTTTTATCTTCTTAGACCAACAAGGGGCAATTTTTGTTGTTCACGGCAAAGAAAGAAGTTGTAGGAGTTAAGATAGTACAAGGGCTGTGACCAGGAAGACTTAAAAATGATAATGGCATAATCACAATACAAGTGGTTTTCTTGCTTAGCTTAGCTTACGGAAGTGTCCTGAGGGAGGATGGCCTGTGGCTTCCCTTGCTTCCACATGGTAATTGAGAGACCCAGATTCCTTCCGTCTCCAAGTTCAGTCATCCTTCACTGTTGGTTGCCTGGGGAATCCAGCTAGAGGGAGGGGAAAAAAGAACATGAAGGAGGCACCCCTGCCTCTTAAAAATGTTGGCTCTGAAGGGACACAGGCCACATCTACTCCATTAGTGAATTTGAGTGACAAGGTCCTTCTCAATGCAAGCAGTGCTACGAGTGTTGTCCCTGGTTGGGCAGCCATGTCCCCGCCATATTGTCATGGCCTGGATGGGAGAATGGATTTGGGGTGGGTGCTAGTGCCTGCTACCTCAAGGATTTTCAGCCTTCTCACTGTGTGGAATCCTTGGGACCTTGCTCTACCCCTGGTGAGTTTAGGGTTTGGCATCAAGCACTCAGGAGTTAGAAATTCCGCTCCATCACTCACAGGTCCACAGGAAGTCTTGGGCAAATCTGGGCCTCAAGTTCCTCATCTGTCAAACAGAGGTAATAGTATCTACCATGTTAGGGTTGTTGTGAATAATTTGTACATTCGTTGCTAAACTTTTGTCATAGAGTAAGTGCCAAGTAAATGGCAACTAAGTATAAAATTCCTGAATGTTTAGTTCTGCTTAGTTTGATTATTTACATCTTGAGATACCCTGACACTTTGTTTGGGGCACCTGGGTAGCTCAGTTGGTTCAGCATCTGACTCTTGATTTCACCTCAGGTCGTTTGCCCCAGGTTGTGGGATCGAGCCCTGTGTCGGGCTCCACACTGAGGGTGGAGACTGTTTGGGATTCTGTCCTCTCCCTCTGCCCCTCTCTCCTGCTCACTTTCTCTCTTTCTTTCCCTCTCTCTCTCAAAATATTAAAAAATATGACACTTTTTTCATATTCCTATCTTCCCAGCTCATCCTCACTCTGATGTAATCCACAATTTGTCCTGCCCTCTCCTTATTCTGTGGCTTTTTCTTAGCCATTATGTACACCTTCCATCCATATATCCATGACCCTACACAACCTTCAGAGAAGAGGAGAGGGGAGAGAGAGAGGCAAGCCTGAAGATTTCTCGAGCAAGATACAAAGGTTCAGTGGAGGGTGTGCAGGTGGTATTTTTGTGTCTATATTAGCACAGGCATGAGTTTGCATACATGTGCTTGTTCATGCATGCATACAGTGACACGTTACAGATGTGCAAGTGTCAAGATGCAAGGGTATTGCTTACCTCATGTGCTCTTAGAAGTGTCTTACAATGTCTGTCAGGGGATCCCTTACAATGTCTGCCGGGGGTCCCTCGGATATTTGAATCAAGGTAAAGTGGTGAAGTCCCGTATGGTCTGGTTAGCAGAGCACAGTCACTATCCATTCCATGAATCAGCTGGTTATCTCAAGGTCTGTGACCTGTCTCAGGGATTCTGGTAAAGACGGAATGGATGGATCATAGAAATAGCTTATATTCTGGGGCACCTGGGTGGCTCAGTTGGTTGAGCGTCCGGCTCTTGGTTTCCCCTCAGGTCACGATCCCCAGGTTGTGGGATCAAACTCTGTCAGGCTTTGCGCCGAGTGTGGAGCCTACTTCTCTCTCTCTCTCTCTCTCTCTCTTTCTCCATCTACCCCCTCCCCAACTCTCAAGAAAAAAGAAAGAAAGAAAGAAAGAAAGAAAGAAAGAAAGAAAGAAAGAATATTCTTTGAACACCTGCTATGTGCAAGGCTCTGTGTTCCTTAATCCTGCATACCTTCAGGTAAGCAATACTAGACCCATTAAAAGATGAGGAAACCAAGGTTCAGAGCTTTTACAACTGTTCACAGACATACTGGCATCCTAATAACTGGTGGAACTCAATCTTAAAACCAGCTCTGCTACAAAAGACATGCCTTTGGTATGGTGGTCAAATATCTCTTGCAACCATTACATGCACATGTGCACATGACTAGTGTGTATGTTCTTCTAAGAGAGGATGAAGAGCGTGCCCTTATTTTGAACAGTATATAAGTTCACTTACAGAATGCTAAGGATCTTGAGAAAAAGATTCTGGATGTGAAAGTGCAGAAGTCTAAAGAGAGGGATTGAGAGAGAAGACAAACTCTAACTGAACAGAGAGAAAAATATAAAGGACTTAGGTAGGCCACACACATCTCTTAATGGCTTGTGCTAAGGAAGCATCTAGATCTATCTGAAGGTTTAGCCTCTCAATTAGGATAAATGGAGGGGCTGGAGAATGTAGGGGGCACATATTTATCTGCATGTGAATTTAAGATGTGATTGTAGGGATTATCTTTAACTTAAAAGAGTATAGTGCAGGGTTAATAAATCATATCACATACAGCTTCACAGGCCGAAAAGGACAGGGTTAAAATGCAAGTGATTCCACAACCAAAGGCAAAGTAGAAATCCATATGTTGCTCTGAAATACAGAAATGCACTAACTTTAGCAGATGTTTTGGCTGCTACGGAAGGAAGGCAGGTCCCTTGGTTTATGGGAATTCTAGAGCTGGGAAGTACAGAGACCCCATTTCTCCCTGGCTGCTTCTTCCTTATTCTATAACCAGCAATATGGACCCAGTGCCCCCAGGCAGGACCATGGCAAGACTCAGGATTGCCTCCTCTACAGTTACTGGTCCTCTGCTTTTCCCACAAAATTACAATGTCCCGTGAGTAAGCCAGTTAAGAACCACTTATGTGTGTCTATGAATGACAAACAACATATCAATAATCACAATATCGTTGCCTAGGGACACTACAGGTGACTTTCAGAGCATTCTTTAGTGGGAGAATCAGTGGAGGGTTGTGAGGAAGTGATGTTGAAGCTGACACATGAAAGTTACGTGAGAGATAACCAGATGAGAAGTGGATCACAGCATTTCTGCTAGGGAGAGCAGTGGGGGGAGTTCCTGGCAGTGGGGGAGGGGTTCTGGAAGGTTTGAGGAGAGAGAGATGCTTAGCGTAGCTGGTGAAGTTGCCCTAACACGATGCTTCTCAGCTAGAAGTAATTTCTATCCACCAAGAGATATTTGGCAATGTCTGGAGACATTTATAGTTGTCACAACTTGGGCAATGGATGCTACTGGCATCTAGTGAGTACATTCCAGGACTGCTGTTTAACATCCTACAACGCACAACACAGCCTCCGAAAACAAAGAATTCTCCTACCCAAAACCTCAGTAATGCTCAGGTTGAAGACCTCCCCAACAGAAGCCCCAGATACCAAAGTTGCAACAGGACAGATTTATTTTTTATATTTATCAGCCCAAATGGGGTGAGTCAGCTGATATGTCAGCTCTATAAGGCCATGAACCCGGGCCCCTTCTGTCTTGTTGCTCTGTACCCCTCGGGCACAGGTTGGCAAACTTCTCTGTAGAGGACCAGACTGGCAATATTTTGTCTTTGCAGCTCGTATGGTCTCTGTTGCTTCTCAACTCTGACATTGTGGTGTGAAAGCAGCCACGGACAATGCCTAAGTCCATGGATGTGGCTATGTTCCAACCATACTTTACTGACATGATCGTGATAGGCTGGGGTTGGCCTATGGGATATCCTTTGGACCCTCCCCTGGTCCTATGTGCTTAGCCTGCTTGTTGACCAGTAGGAGGGGAAAGCAAGGATATGAGGAGCAGGCTTATTTCCTTTTGAGGGACAATATCACTTCTCCTTCTGTTCTACTCTCCAGAACTCAGAAAAACTAGAAAAGTAGCTCTTGGCTGGGTAGTCATGGGCCCTGGGGAAACCCAGCTTTTTTTTCTCTCTCTTTAAACACAAGGGAAAATGGATACCAAGGGACAATTGGGAATGCCTGCATTTGCTGCAGCACAGAACTAAGAGAGAAGCACAAAATGAGGCTGGCAAGAGAGGCAGGGTGAGATCATGCCCAGCCTGAGAAGCGAGGTATAGAGTTACAATTCTTTCTCTTAAAAGAAACGGGAAACTGTTGAATGGTTATAAGCAGTAGTGGTTCAGAACCATTTTTCCATCTTAAAAAGATCACTCTGGCAGTGATGTGGAAATGGAAAGGGGTGTGCTGGGATGTAGAGAGACAACTCTGGAAACTATTGCAATCGTCCAGGTAAGGGAGTTGGTGGCTTGGATGAGAAGGGTGGCAAAGACTTGAAGTAAATGGATGGGAGGGAGATTTAGAGGGGAGAGCCTGTAACTCTCCTCAGATCGAGTTCCCTTTTTAAAACTGAGGGGGGAAAGCAGCTTGATTATTAATGTTTTAAAAAATGAAAGGTGAACTTGATCAACAGTTTCCATCTGATCTGGCCCCAAGCAGTCTGTGTCTGCCACTTTCCTCTTTTTCTTCCCGGACAGAAATGCCCATTGTTGACCATCTTCTCTGGGGAAAAGCCATCCCCGTTCTCCCAAGCATGAGCCTCCAGGCTGCGGTGACTCAGACCGTGGACACAGAGTTCACAAATCCCAATTGTAACAAGTGGGCAACCCCAGCACTTTACATAAGCAAAGCGAGGAAGCGGCATGTGTTTTGAGACTGACTGGCACCAAAGGAGACAAAAGCCTGCAGTATAATTATGCCAAGCATATAATATGATGCAATCGGTTACTGTCTCCAATATGCCCCACAGTGCAGCACAAGGGCTTTGAATAGTACACTGCTCCAGCCCGTGTGTCCGTGCCGTTGGAAGCCTGAGAAAGCCACTGCACCTTCTCTTCTGTCAGTCCAGAGTGTCCTGGGCATTTATTGAGTGGCTATTGTATACCCAGGACTGTGCTCAATCTGGGGGATATAGAGGGGAGAATAAGACTTGACCTTATGCTTTCTTCAATAAAATATCTCTCTAGTTTCTGTCTCTCATCCCTGTGAACAAAGGAGGAACAAGTGTCTCCCTGGTATGTTTGAAATGCGCATCCAGTAATGAAGGCATCTTCACTGTTATTCTCGCCACAGAGCTGTGGCAAAGATACTTTGGTTTTTACACTTAGCCCTGTGGACACATTTATCCTTGAAAGACAGTGCCATCCAGCTGTTTGCTTTCAAGGGATTGCCTTAATGACTATTGCCACCATTTTTTTTTTTTTTTTTTTTTTTTTTGTATAGAGACAGGACCTCACTTTCTTCTGATGTTCATTTGTGTCTTGGGTTGGTAAAATTGTTGTGGGGACTCACTGGTTAATTCGCAGAATAATAAATAACGCCAAGAGAGTGATGATTCACAGGTAGCTCTGATAGGGACTTTTCTTCCTCTAATTCCTTTCTGGTGACATGTGTCAGCAAAACTCCTTTTGGGTATTAGTCCATCACTCCATATTCAGAGTCTGTATACAAAGGCATCTGGGTCCTCGAATTGCAGGTGTCTAGGGCAGAGAATCTGGGCCCAGTTTGTAGATGATAACTTCAGGAAACACAGACAATGCAATTCCACTAGAATGCTGACCCCCCGTTATGGTCATTAATTCAGTCCTAATGTTGTCTCGCACAGGAAACGCCTGGCGTTGTGCCACGCACTTTCCATAGGCTTCCTGATTTCAGCGGTATGCCATTCAAATCTACATCTACCCTGTGAAACAGGTGCTAATAACATCTCCCTTTCAGAGATGAAGAAACTGAGGCAAGTGACTTGCAAAGGTCATACAGCCAATAAGCGGTATTGAATGTAGGTTTTTCGGATTCCCAAGTTTATAATATTCCACTGTTCCCTTCGTTCGAAGTATCAACATGAATTGAACATCTATTTAGTATAAAGTCCACATCCCTCTGTCTCACTCTGATGGTCTTAATGGGTTTGAATTGAGCTGATTTTTGTCTTGCCCAAATGGCAGGGCATTCATACGTGAGAGCCATTGGCAAACTAAGGCCTGCATGCGAAATCCAACCCTTTGGAAAATAGAGTTTTATTGGAATCCAGCCACGGCCATTCATTTACATATTTTCTACAGCTGCTTTTTTGTGCTACAACGTTACAGCTGAATACTTGTGACAGAGACGACATGGCCCACAGTGCCGCCAATATTTACTATCTGGTTCTTTACAGAGAACGTTTGCCAAGACCCAAGATGGAGCACAATTACTTGTATTGTTTCTTTGATGAAATTCCTTCTAATGAGTAGAATGGTGTTATTCACCGACTTAGGGTCAGTGTTACTATTAAGTGTATATGTATATGTTATTTAATTCAATTCATTTTTGTCGACTGCCACAAAACAAAAAGGTCAGAAGTCCATGTGTGAGGGTTTTGGCATGAAGAAGAAACTCTACCATTCCCAAATAAAGGGCTAAGTGTGGAACTTCCTTTGACTTTTCCCAAAAGGCGTTCCTAAGTTTTTGTTATGATAGTCACCCCCACCACCCCGCCCTTACCTGCAGTTTCGCTTTCTGTGGTTTCGGTTACCCAAGGTCATGGAAGCAGGTGGGCCTCCTTGTGGTGCATGGTCAGAAGGTCAACGGTAGCCTGACGCTACATCACCGTGCCTACGTTGTTCACCTCACTTTACGGCATCCACAGACATTAGATCATCTCAGGTCACAAGAAGCGTGAGGCTAGGGGTGCCTGGGGGGCTCAGTCAGTCATGTGTCCGACTTCCGCTCGGGTCATGATCTTGTAGTTCGTGGGCCCTGCGTCGGGCTCTGTGCTGCCAGCTCAGAGCCTGGAGCCTGCTTTGAATACTGTGTCTCCCTCTCTCTCTGCCCTTCCCCTGCTCATGCTCTGTCTCTGTCTCACTCTCTCTCTCAAAAGTAAATAAACATTTTCTTTTATGAGAAAAAAAAAAAAGAAGGGTGAGTCCAAGTAGATATTTTGAGGGAGAGAGAGACCACATTCCCATAACTTTTATGACAGTATATTGTTATAATTGTTCTATTTTATTATTAGTTATCATTAATCTCTGACTGTGCCTAATTTATAAATTTAACTTTATCATAGGTATGTACGTATAGGGAAAAAACCCCACAGTCTATCCATGGTTTAGAGCTATCCATGGTTTCAGGCATCCCCCGGGGGGAGAGGGGGTCTTGGAACGTATCCCCTCAGGTAAGGGGGGCTGCTGTCCCTGGAGTTGTGTGCAATTCTTGGACTATCACTGGCAATTCTGTTTACAAACTGGGTAGTCCCTGTCTTTGCTAGTCAATTACTGCCCTCTGGAAGTAACAAAATCAAAACATGTATTACAGAAGTTAGAAACACAATTTCACTTACTTCCCAGAACTTAAAGACCCCTCGGCGAGCTCTCTGAGTGCGGCTTTATCTTCATCTTTAAGCTTACACAACCCGTGGATAAATTATAAGTTACTGCAGAGATTCCCACCAATGACAAACTGACTCACTGTCCTCCGAGTTCTTTCATCTTTTTGGATTCAACTTCTAAGGCTTTGTGTATACTGTCAAGACTGAGTGTGCTATTTGCCAAAATTACAGAGAGTATGCCCGCGTTTGGACACATTTTCCATTTTACCTGTAGAGAAAAATGTTACCATTGCTGAAGGTTTTTCCATGATTGCTTTTTGCGCCTGTAACAAGTAGCTCGTGGCCAGCTTTGTGAAATGTTTTGTGTCTGTTCCTGCGCAGCAATGAAAATGGATCGAAAGGTTTGAGTGACTTTCGTTTGTTAAAATATAACAAACGATTATCCTAGGAACACCATACCATTGTAGGACTATTTTCAGTAATGTTTTGTTTTAGCTTTTTCATTGCCAAATGCCGGGTTGATCTGGGTACCAAAACCACAGTTTCAAGACAAGATTTCAAAGAACGGTAATGTCACGTTTCTCTCGGTTGGCTGACATCTCAAAAATGTTCTGCCTGAAGCCCTCCCAGATGAAAAGAAGTTATTCTTTTGTTGTAAAAATGATAAAAAGGAAAGGCAAGGGAAAAACCCCTAAACAATGAGCATCTATCTCTCTCTCCTTTTTAAAGAGGGCATGGGCAACTCTCTTTTTTATTTTAATACAATCAAATAGTATGTAAATGAAAAGCAATTGTGTGTTCTATGTTAGATGAGGAAGGGGCACTCTGGAAATCACTAGTTCGAGAATTGTAACTCGACATCATTTGAACTCAGACTCTGTTGATGCCAGTGTTGAAGTGGTTATGTTTTGCTGTAAAAAGGCCCCGATAGATGACACGCTGAGCACAGCTCTGACTATTTGAGACCCAAGGTGACAAGAGAAAGTGATATCACACTGCAGGGCTTTGTTTGTCAAATCAATCAGCAGTGGATGATACATGAAAGCAGTTTATAATACTGTATCCTCATGGAGTGGACAGCATTAGAGTGTGAGCCATCACACTTGCAAACAGAAAGTCGGATCTTCTCCCCCCTCCCCACCAAGCCTAAAATAATAACTTAGCACCTGTGTAAAAAGTCTTCACAGGTTTCTACATATAAAAATTAGTTAATTAGCAATTATTACCGAATGTTAGGTGAGCACAGATTATTATTATCATCATTTTACAGACAGAGTAAATGAGAGTGATGGAGAAGGTGCCAGGAGAAAAATTACAATTAATGAGTTCCTAGATCACAGGCCTGACCTGCAAGGAGGTTAAAGAGCTTGCTTGTTTTAAAGAAGACACTGTAAAGTGAAACTTAAATATTGGAAAAACAGATTTTGCAAATTGAAAATGTCATGTTTATTAGCGAGGGTTGGGATTCTGGTTTTCATTTATGAATATTCCCTTTTATGATTTATTTTTACCCTCCGATACCCCTGTGATGACTGAGTCATCTTATTTTTAATGGGTGTTCCATGTGATCAAAGGATTCGCTCTTCAGATCACATTCTTTTCTTTTCTGCTAGGAATAATCAAGAGTCTCTGAGAATTTAGAAACCTGCAAAATGTTTCTGGACCAACAAATATTTGAGTAAGTTACATAGACAGTCAACATATTTTGTGAGTGTCCAAATGTGAGCCAAACACTGTCATAGGTCTTAGGGATCCAGCACTGATATACACGACAGGTGTCTTTTAAACTTTAAAAGCTTAAATTCGACTTTAGAAACTGTACCTTCATGTGATTTAGCTGAAGGAGGAGGGTCCATTGTTGCATGGAACCGTTTTGAATTTATTGAATGGCCATAATTATGTGTATGTGTTTTCCCTTCACAGGCGATTGCTTCAAGTCGGGGAGGGTAAAACTGATAATGTTTAGGTAAGCTGATTGGCTGTTTTGAAATTCATCCCTAGACAATGGTTATGTATATATTTTACAGACAGTGTTTCTCCCTCCACCCTAAGATGAGTGATGGCTTCTGTAATAAGACTCTAGTGGGCATGTATTTTTGCCCATTCCTGAATCCTTTGGGGAACTGCTACCTCCCCTGCCTTCATTTCTTGTGGTCTGGGTGAGTTTGTCCCCACTCTGTGGTTCAGGAATGGACAAATGACCTAAGGCAGCCCAAGAGTCATGCCTGGGAAATGTATTGGAACTACTATAAAGAGAATGTTCTCTCTGCTGGGGTTGATAAGCTCATGCTATGCAAACCTGGGTTGCAAGGGTTTTCTGTCTAATCACGTGGGGAGCGCCTGCCTAAGAAGGAAGCCAGTCCAGGGGAGAGTAGAGCAGATTCTTAACACATTCATGTTAGCACCTGGATTCAGATGCCTGAAGCCATTTCTACCTCCTGGACTTTTCATTGATGTGGCCTTGTCTTTTTTTTTTCTTTTTTTTTAAATGCCTGAGTCACTTTGAATTGACTTTCAGAAACTTGATGGTAAAACAAGTTCTAATGCAATTCGAATCAATAATTTTCTTAAAATACAGTTTTTGGCATAGATGAGAAAATAGTTTAATAGATACAAGTTTAATAGATATAGAAAATAGCTTAATAAATGTAATTTTGAGGGGAGCCTGGGTGTCTCAATTGGTTAAGCGTTCAACTTCAGCTCGGGTCATGATCTCATGAGTTCAACCCGGTTCATGAGTTCCAGCCTGTGTTGGGCTCTGTGCTGACAGCTCAGAGCTTGGAGCCTGCTTTGGATTCTGTGTTTCCCTCTCTCTCTGTCCCTCCTCTGCCCATGCTCTGTCTGTCTGTCTCTCTCTCTCTCTCTCAAAAATAAACTTAAAAAACATTTTTTCATAAATATAATTTTGAAAAAAAAAAAGCTTATGCACGTATATAGACACATGCAGAGTGCTCCCTGTGTATCTAATATCCATTCCTTATTAACTGAACGCTATTAATATTTTTGTATTTTTATGACAGCTTTATTGAATACTCGGTATATGAGATACATTTCACATACTGTGAAATTCACCGTTTTGGTTTTTTTAAGTTTATTTATTTATTTTGAGAGAAAGCACAAAGTGGGGGCACAGAGAGAAGGAGAGAGAAGGGGAGAGAGAGAGAGAGAGAGAACGAGAGAGAGAGAGAGAGAGAGAGAGAGAGAATCCCAAGCAGGCTCTGCACTATCAGCCCAAAGCCCGATGTGGACCTCAAACTCACGGACTGTGAAATCATGACCTTAGCCGAAATCAAGAGCCAGGCATTTAACTGACTGAACTAACCAGGGGCCCCAAAATTCACCCTTTTAAAGTATACAATTCAGTGGCTTTTAATACATTCACAAAGTTATGTAACCATCTGTATGATTAATTTTAGAAGATTTTCATCACCTCAAAAAGAAATCCCATATCCATCCCATTTCTCCTCCTCTCAGCTTCTGACAAGCACTAATCTGATTTGTGTCTCTATAGATTCTATATAAATAGAATCACACAATTATGTAGTCTTTTGTGTTTGGCTTCTTTCACTCAGAATAACGTTTTCAATGTAACCCATATTATAGCATGAATCTGTACTTCGTTCCTTTTTATGGTGACTGATATTCCACTATATATTAGTTTTTCTTACACATTCATCAGTTGATGGATACTTGGGATGCTTAAACTTTATGACTATCATGAATAATGCTGCCATAAACATTCACATGCAAGTGTATATTTTCAGTTCTCTTGGTTATATAGCTAGGAGTGGAACTGCTGGGTCATCTGGTCACCTAGGGTGTAACATTCTGCATAACTGCCAAATTTTCCAGAGTGGCTGTTCCATTTTACAAAGCCACAAGCAGTGTATGAGAGTCCCAATTCCTCCATATCTTCATCTATACTTGTTATTGTCCGTTTTTTTGACATTAGCCATCCTAGTGGATGGGAAATGATATCTCACAATATACACCGGAAAGCAGTGTATTCATACACCTTATGAAAGACTTTATTTCACAAATCTTCTTTGCATGTAGGGATTGTTGCTGAAATGTAAGAGAAAGTACTTGGACAGGATTCTGAGAAAGGTCCTAAATAAGGCTAAATTAGGAGGGGGGTAATTTTTGGTCTTTCCCTCTTTCCTTCACTTTTCCTCTTGGACCGATTGGCTCTGCAGTGGACATCTTGGTCCACAAAGTGAGCAGGGAGGCCAGGCCCTACTGACAATAGACTAGGGAGATTAAAGAATCCTAAGTCTTCGATGACCTGGAAGCCAGGGTATCAGCTTTGTGCTACTAGATATAAATACGACTTTTTTACTTCAGGGACAAAGAGATTTTTTGCTTACAGACTTAATGGTTATTTTGATGTTCTGTTTTCCTCAGCTAAACTTAATCTTTTTTTCTCCTGCACTTATAAATGTATGTGTGTATATACACCTGTGTTTTTATGCACATAAGTGTGTGTATACATACACACACATCCGTGCATAGATCGGCTAGATGCACACAAAACCTAATTCTTGTCCTACCTGAGAACATAGGTAGATCACACTCCCCACAATCCCCTGCTGTCATTGTGGCCCTGTGGCTGAATTACAGCCGGGAGGCTGTGGGTGGAAGGAAGCATTCCCAGTCCTGCCTACACACACCTTCCATGGACACCTTCCCTTCCCTTCTCTTCTCCCCATCCACTGAATGGAGGCAGGTCTGAGGAGAGGCCTTGAAGTAGGGGAAAGCCAGTAGGTGGAAGGAACGAGGGCACCCAATGACCACATGGATATCTATACTGGACAAGAGTAAGAAACACATTTAGTGTTAAATCTTAGAGAATTTGGAGTTTGCTTACCCTCACTGAATTGCATATACATACACATCCACATTTATATGAAATCACAGACTTTAACCCTAGGTCATTCAATGAGCCAGAGTTAACACTCACCTCCTGACATTTGATCCAATCCTTTCTCTGTGGTACTAGGTTGTAAGGATAACCAAGCATCTGCAACTGTATGTTTCATCGTATGTATTTAGAAAGTCATCTAGGGGTACCTGGATGACTCAGTCAGTTAAGCATCTGGCTTTGGCTCAGGTCATGATCTCATGACTCTTGAGTTTGAGCCTCACATCAGGCTCTGTGCTGATGGCTCAGAGCCTGGAGTCTGCTTTGGATTCTGTCTCCCCCCCACCCTTGCCCCTCCCCCCTCAAATATAAATAAACATTAATAAAAAAATGTTTTTAAAAGAAAGCCATCTAATTTGTTTGAGCTTTCATGTCCCCTTTTGATACCGTGTAGTTTGCATTGGATATGATACTTAATACATTTGTTTTAGTATGAAAACTAAATGGTGAGTTCATCCAGCTGGCAACATTGGGGCCCTGTGAACTCACTAAGGTAAGAGCTAGATCCTGTGTCCTTTTTCATATGTCTTGTCTTCTATGCTCTCTACATGACAGGGGAGCGGTATTTGTGGGATAAAAGAGAAGCTCCCTTCTAGCTCCAAATGTCTACAATGTCACAAGTGTTTTGAATCACATTTGTCACACACACACACACACACACAGACCTTTTCTGTTAAAAAAAGCCACTCAGTTCACAACCAGATAATGATCCAGCTCTTTCTGTGGGAGTTCAAAATTCAGGATAGATTTTGTTATGGGAATGATGTTCTAAATGATGACAGGCCACAGAAGTCTATTTAATTCATAATGTGATACAGATACCTTGTATGGTAGCACCAATCTGTGCCTAGAATTTGAGAAGCAGAAACTTACATCAAGTAGCAAGAGGGAGCAGTTTGTTCAGCATTTTTAAGTCTCTACTAAGTGTTAAATATGTGGGAAAGAAGATGGATACGGTAGCCCTGCTCTAGAATAAAATGGGGGTGGGGAGGTGGACATTGATCAAGCTGTGCCCCTCTGCTACCAAAACTTACCCATGCCACCCTGCACTCTCAGGTCATTTGAAATGCTTTAGTCTGCTGTGTGCCCTGCCAGCCCTGGATGTTTGGATTCTACCCACTTCTCTACCCTTACTCAATGCTATCCTTCCCCTTTCTCACCCTATTTTAGGTCCTAGGCAAGATCTAACTTAAACCAAGTGCTTGACTCCCTCTGGACCTCTGCACTTTCCGCTGCTTCTGCCTGGAATGTTCTCCACTGACTATTGCCAGCTCATTCTCGCCCTTCAAACAACTCCCATTTCTCCTCTCATCAGACTTCCCTATTTGGAATGGGCTCCTCTAATTTCTCTCTAGCACAACAGCTTGTTGCATAGTGTTTATAGCAGGGCTTCTCAAACTTTAGGTGCATACATACCACTTGGGGACACTGTTAAAATGCAGATTCTCAGTACATCCAGGAGGAAGCCTGAGATCCTGTAGTTTCAGCAGGTTTCCAGGTGATGCCATGCCTCTGACCACACTTTGATCAGCACTGCCGTAGAGAACTTCCAACATACCATCATGGTGTCGGTCACTTATTTGTTTATTGATACTTGGTTTTTTGCACCGTGGAACGAGGACTCAGCTGGGCACCATTGCCCATCTGGTTCACCCCTGTCACCCCAGTGCCACGACAGCACCTTCTTAGCGTACAGAAGCTACGAATTAATTAACTATTGGGGAAATTAAGGCATTCCAAGTGTGATGAATGTTATACATGGGAATATACGTGGTGCTGTACAAGCTAGTCCCATCTGAAGGGACAGGAAAGGAGGGCTCACCACTGTGCAGCACCAGAGTCTTGCACAAATTTGTAAGAAGCTTTTTCACAACTCCCCCTGTTCTCTAGCCAATGCCCCCCACTGTGGTAGCTCATTTGACTTAGCCAAATTTTCAAGTCTCTAGGATAAAAAATTACCTATTCTTCTTCCTGCCCAAGGCCAAATGAAACGCCCCAGGCCCTAGAAGGGCTGACATTGGCTATGTTAGGAGGCAAGCAATCTGCTTGAGATGCGTCACACCTGTTCACCTTACTACTTACTTACAATACAGCTTACTACTCTCTGGTAGTATAACTTCTGGTTGGTTTAAAAAAAAGGTTTATTAATTAAATTGTATGTATGGAACTATTTCAGCTAGTAGAATGTAAGTAGTTAAGCCTAGGGAAGCTGCTGCCAAATAAAGCAAAAAATCTTGACTTTTTTGCCTTCTCTAATAGCGAACACACAAATTATCTAAAGCCTAGGGGAAGCTGAGGGTTGACGGAGGGAAGAGGCAGGTGAGTCATGTTGAAGGCATGGAGTGATTTTCTACATCGTTTGTAAGGTAGTAACTCCCAAGTTAAGAGTTATGCAGGAAACCACATAGTTGTCACAGAGGTTAAGTGTGAGGGTTGTGGAATCCTTCTGTCTATATTCTTGACTGCTGTTTTGATAACTTACAGAATCTCTGTACACCTCAGTTTCTTCACTTGTAAACTGGAGCCAACAACACACACAAGTACTTTGTGATGTGCTGTGAGGGTTAATGAAAAAATGAAGGTCAAGTAGTGAGCACAATGCTTCGCACAGAGGACTAGCTCTCAACAGGGCACACATTATCATCTGGCGCAATCCGATAGAAGAGACCGTGAGGACAAAAGCCAAAATCAGGGTGATAGTGGACGTAGCATTGCAGTTAGGCTTGGGATCACTTTTGGTGAGGAAGTGCCAAACCTGACTGTAAGAGGAAAGGGGGATGGCAAAGATGGTGGAAGCCATAAGGATCATTTGCAGGGGCACCTGGGTGGCTCAGTGGGGTTGCAAGTCTGAAATGGGCTCAGGTCATGATCTCACATTTCGTGAGTTCGAGCCCCACATGGGGCTCAGCCTGTCGGCACAGAGTTTGTTTCGGGATCCTCTGTCCCCCTCTCTCTCCGCCCCTCCCCAATTTGTGCTCTCCCCAAACTAAATATTTAAAAAAAAAAAAAAAAAAAGGATCGTTTGCAAAATGACCGATCCACCTGTCCCCAAGGAATCATGTTTATGAACAGTCAGCTGGTTCTGCGACTGTTGAGTTAATATCTCATCCAGGTCAGAAAAACTAGCTAGTTTTCTCAGAGGGCCTGCCAGACCCAACACTCACCTTCCTAAGCTTGTATTCACGTTTATGAGTGTGCTGTCTCAGCTTTCCAATTTAACACCATTCTCTGACTGTGCTGCATTCCCTAGGTCATTCTACAGTTAGCAGGGGTTGTGGGCTGCTAGTACTTGCCTGACTTCAGCAATTAATGAAAGGTTGCCCTAAACCAGCAGCAGTTCTCAATCCAGGGCAAGTTTGCCCCCAGGGCACATAGGCAAAATCTGGCGGGGGTGTGTGTGTGTGTGTGTGAGGATGGGGTTGTCACTGGCATCTAGTGGGCAGTAACCAGAGATGCTGCTAAACGTTGTTGAATGGACAGAACAAGCCCCCACAACAAAGAATTGCTTGGCTGTCAGTAGAACCAAGGTTGAGAAACCTTGCCTTAAACTGTACTTGTTTTAAACTTTTGTAGTTCTCAGCCCCCCTGTTAAATTTAGCCCCTAAATAATATGCATGGTCCACCAACTCTGACATTCTAGGAGGTGGTTTTTAATTCCGACCTCCAAAATTTTTGATACTAAAATTAACCAATAAGGAGTGGCTCTGCCAGACTTTGCTTTTGCCCAAAGAAGCTGATCCACACTCCTCCACAGCTTCTCGTAGGCCTCAGCTGTAGCATTTTATCAACAGCCTCTCAGTCGGCTGCAGGGGGAGGTGGTGGTGGGTGGCTCCTAAAAGAAGCTTACACCCAAAGCAAGCACTGATTTCCCATTTATGGTGTATGATGAGCTTCCCCCGGTTTCTCAAAACCAGTTTGGTTTGAAGATTATCCCCCTGTTGACACTAGCCCACCCTGTGAAACTGACAAGCCCACACACCTTTGTTGAAAAGAATGTGTTTCTTACTCATTATCTGAGAACCTGTGAGCTGCTTAATAAATATACTAATGGAGGATTCCTGGCACATGCTTTTCTGAACAAAGGCCAATTATATTCCACCCCATGTACTATCAAAGAAATGCGTTAATTGATTACAGCAATGAAAAGAAAGCCTCTACCACAAACAGCAAATGCCACCAACACTGATTAAAGAACACTGTCCAGTGACCTCAATGATGCATTGAAAAACCTAGTCAGTGACATCTTTTTAAAGGTCAGTTCAAAACAAGTAATCCTATGGACATCAAGGGAATCCTTTCACTCTGGTGAAGCAGTTAACTAGTGAAGGTCATGGGGCTGTAGCAGCCAGATAAAGGAGAGAAGTAAAAGCAATTAGACAAAATGGATGTTGTAATCCCACTTTCTAGACCTCAGAGCCACACTAAACACAGAGATCCAACTTTTCCACTTCACTATTCAGAAACTGCCAGCAGGGTCCAAATGAGAATTCTTTCCCTTGGTTTCTTTCTTACTGGTGCGGACTGCATGTTTCTCATCAATGTCTATAACCCTGGGAGAAAAAGAAAATCACCAAATCCATGGATGATGCTATGTATCTTATCATGTAACTTGCAATCTCAACGTATTCCTTCAACACACTGGAGTATTGCTGAAAACTACAAGTGTCACGACACTGCTTGAAAAACTGACCCTGAGTAGAAGGAAAAAAGTCCAGGTTCAAGGATGGCCACTTTCCAATCAGGTGGAGGTACAGCCACCGGAAGCATCAGCCTCTTTTTGGAAGCTCTTTTAACTTGGAGATTCTCAGGCCCCGCCCCAGACCTACGCGATCGGGATCAGAATCCACCTCCACATTAAAATTTGAGAAACACTGCTGTAGGACATCTGACAGCACTTTTTTTTTCTTCTCCCAGCCTGAGTGTCCCCTAAGTGGAAAATGGAAATATAACAAAGTAATACTTGTGTATAACAAAGGAAAAAAAAAAACTGAACACAGTTCACATGACTGGGGATGTGGGGGTGGGTTATGGGGAACTTCTCTCAGATTTATACTTGTGCGATTTTTCACTTTGTAGGACCAGCGTTACTTCTCTTGTCATGCAGTAAAACAATTTTTAAATGGCGCTAACACTCTCTCACAACATCGTACTGATGATTTTTAAAGGGACCGATTTAGAAGCGCGGACACTTGAGAGGTGTTAAGTGAAATGGACCGAGCCAGGACTCTACCCTCTCCCATCCCGACAGCCTGTGAGCAGCTCTCTTCCCCGCAGATTCCCCCCTGCAGATTCGCCCTCTGGTTCTGGAATCCTTGGCCTGCCCAAATCCTGGGGTCCGCAGAACCTCGGGTCGGAACTGCAGTTGCTGGAGCGTTCCGCAGGCTCAGTAACTTTCCCTGGAATGAAATAAATAAAGACCGTAAGTGCTGAGATAGCTGACCCCAAAATATTTTTCGTTCTCTGCAATCAGCCAAGAAAAGAGAGGGCGGGGGAGGGGAGTTAAAAGTCACGATCTGTCCCGGAAGGGGCTCCAGGAGAAGTCTCTGGGCGGCAACAGCAGCCTCCGCTCCAAACTCAGTGAGCTTTTCTTGGCCTGTGTTGGTACCCTATAGCAAAAACTGCAAGAGAGCAGAGAGGAGTCGCCGGAGAGAAGGGCTCAGACTGGCGTCCTGGGCAGGCCAGTCCTCTCTCGGGGTCTCCCCATCCTCCTCTGCCTCCTCCTTGTGGCAGGGGGCGGGCCGGAGACAGCCGAGGCAGGATGTACGTGCGCACGCGCTCGCGCATATACGGCTGGAGGAGTCCTGTTCCTCGGGCATTTTCCGAGGAAGTCTGGAGCAATTAGGCTCAGTCCGGGGAGAGCGAGCGAGCGAGCGGGAGGCGCAGCCGGCGCGTCTGGGCTGCCTCGCAGGGAGGGAGGGAGGCAGGGGGCGGCCGGCCGCCCGGCGGCGACCCCGGGCCCCGGCCGCCACCATGGGCTTCGAGCTGGACCGCTTCGACGGCGACGTGGACCCGGACCTGAAGTGCGCGCTGTGCCACAAGGTCCTGGAGGACCCGCTGACCACGCCGTGCGGCCACGTCTTCTGCGCCGGCTGCGTGTTGCCCTGGGTGGTGCAGGAGGGCAGCTGCCCGGCGCGCTGCCGCGGTCGCCTGTCGGCCAAGGAGCTCAACCACGTCCTGCCGCTCAAGCGCCTCATCCTCAAGCTGGACATCAAGTGCGCGCACGCGGCGCGAGGCTGCGGCCGGGTGGTCAAGCTGCAGCAGCTGCCAGAGCACCTCGAGCGCTGCGACTTCGCGCCCGCGCGCTGCCGCCACGCGGGCTGCGGCCAGGTGCTGCTGCGGCGCGACGTGGAGGCGCACATGCGCGACGCGTGCGACGCGCGGCCGGTGGGCCGCTGCCAGGAGGGCTGCGGGCTGCCCCTGACGCACGGCGAGCAGCGCGCGGGCGGCCACTGCTGCGCCAGGGCCCTGCGGGCGCATAACAGCGCGCTGCAGGCCCGCCTGGGCGCGCTGCACAAGGCGCTCAAGAAGGAGGCGCTGCGCGCCGGCAAGCGCGAGAAGTCGCTGGTGGCGCAGCTGGCCGCGGCGCAGCTGGAGCTGCAGATGACCGCACTGCGCTACCAAAAGAAGTTCACGGAGTACAGCGCGCGCCTCGACTCGCTCAGCCGCTGCGTGGCCGCGCCGCCCGGCGGCAAGGTAGGCGCCCGCCACCGGCCCGAACCCCCTGCCGGGCCCCCCTGGGTACCCAGGGCTCCTCCTGGTCCCTTTGGGCACCGGGATGCCTGGAACTTCCCAGGAGCATCCCTGCCGCCTCCTTCCACTGCTTACTCGCTGTTATCACTAAGAGCGGGCCGCTGAAACAGTTTAAGCTTGGAAACTATGGTCCCTGCAGATCACATACACGGGGTGAAATGTAGCTACAGCAGCTTCCGGGGGTCTGGAAAGACTAAAAGGACCCCACAGCGTGGAGTAAGAATGAGTGCAGTTCCAAAGTCAGACGTTTTGCTGCTCAGATCAGCTAGGTGATCTTGGGGAAGTTGCTTAACTTCTTAAGGTTGAAAAACCTAGTTCTCTATACCTGTGGCACCAAGGATGAGATAGCGACACACAGGGTAAACTGTATCCATGCATCCTTAGGAATTTCAGAAAGAGCAAATGAAACACACAGTTCTGAATAAGTTCAGAAGGATTCCAGAAGACAGGCCCCTGGAGTGAAAGCTGGATTCAGACGTGGGCTTTGCTGCCAACTGGCTGGCTGACCTTGAGCAAGCTGCGTAGCCTCTCTAAAGTTAGAAACTGGTCCCTAGAGATGTGACACAGGTAAAACACAGCCAGGCCCCGTCTGTGGCGTTCATGCGGGGATTCCAGAAAAAAAGAAAGTGCCACCAATCATAAAGTAATAATTGAGAGGAAGGTCTTTCAAATTGGAACTATTTTAGAACTTGGGCGTTTTGCACACCAACTGAGTGACTGAGGTTTAACATCCAGATGCATCAGTTTACCTAAATGTAAAATGGGTGGTTGTCAGCCTACTGGGAGAGAATAGTTACAAAGACCTGGCCCTGTGCTGGGTGGAGAGTGTGTGCTCAACAAAGTGTTAACATCCCCCTGGGGCCATCCCCTTGAGCTGATAGTTGGTGTAATTACAAAGGTCACCCTGAGTGAAGGCTTGCTTTGCTCTAGGCCTTATGCTAAGTACTTCTCAGGTGTTTCCTTTTTAATCAAGTGAGGCAGCTGGGATGCTTCCCATTTTGTAGATGAAGAGACTGAGCCCCTGTGAGGGGCAGTCATGTACCTGGGTCATAGCTTTTAGTGCCAGAGTTGCCTTCTGAACACTCATGTGCCTGTCTTTCCAGCCCAGGGTCATAAGCACTATTGTGTTGCCTCTCAGTGTAAACCCAAGGCCCATTTTTTGAGTGTTTATTATGTTCTAGCAACTGTAGGAAGCACTTTACAGGCATTATCTACTTAATCCTTTCAGGTGGAGGAAGCAGGTTCAGAGAGGTCATAGAACTTGTCCAGAGTCATACTGTGACTCCGGGAACAGAGTGAGGATTCGGGTTCTACATCGGAGTTATCAGCGTTGGGATGTATTGACATACTGAGTCCCATCATTCTTTATTGGAGGAGGCCGTCCTCTGCATTGTAAAATGTTTAGCAGCTTCCCTGGCCTCTACCCACTAGATACTAGTAGCACTCCTGCCTCCAAGACATGACAACTAAAAATGTCTCCAAATATTATCAGGTGTTCTCTGGGGGTGGGGTGTGTGTTTGGACGCGTGCAAAATCGCCTGTTGAGAACCAGGGTTTTCCTGATTGTAAAGGCCACGTTTTATGCAAACGGGGAGGGGCGTGGTGCCACTGTGTGGTTGCCTGTTCCCTATGGCTGCGGGAGAACATTTTTGCCCCAGGGGCCTGCATCTGCTTCGCCTCTCTCTGCCCTCTCCAACCCCCTCTTTATGCACACACCAGGCCTGCAAGTTTTCCCTCTCCCCGCTCCTCCCCTCCCCATCCTGGCCCCCTGGCCTGTCAGCCTCAGTCTGAGCAGCTGGCCAGCTCTGGGCGAAGGGCAAATATTTACAACTGAGAGGCTCACCCAGGACCGCACAGGCATACAAAAGACTGGTGTGAGCCTGCTCACCAAAACAGAGGGCAAGACTTGGTCCTCTAGCAGGCACCGCGTTTGCACCAGAAGAGTTCCTGAGTTTCTCTTGTTTATGCTGTCATGCGAACTTCCTGCGTAGTTTTAAGTGATGCTTATTTATAAATAAGCCATTCACTACCCCAGAGTTGATACATCATTCATTGTTAAGCTAGTTTATTATTTCTTCTTGCCTTTCTGTTTTCTTTCTGGAGTGTTTGGTTAAACCTTCTCTCAGAATCAAAAATAGGATACTTGAATCTGAACTGTGGTTGTGTTTGGAGCTGTGCTGGGTGAGCCAGTAAGATAATCAAGGGTATTAAGCTTAGGGACAAGATGTTGCTTTTTGAGCTTACAGAGAAAGTTCGGGTCTGGAGTTGGAGCCTGCCCTGGGACTCCTATGCACCCCAGCGCTAGCCTCAAGGACAGCCAAGAATGGCCTGGCCTGCAGTTTACACAAGTTCCTCTCTCTGGCTTCAGACCCTGGCTGGCCTCAACTGAGGCCTCAGGGAAGCTTGCTCCTCTTGCCCCAAAGTTAACCCTCAGTGGCCCTCGCTGAAAAGCTTTTGCTGTTCCTGCATCAGCCAGAAAAACCTCTCCCACTGCGAGCTGTTTAAGAACTTGTTTATTTCATTGGGTCGACTCTCTGTTCCTGCTGGGTACTGTTTATTCTCTTCCAAAAGGCAGAAGGATTTATATTGCTTGGAAACTCTGATGCACAACACTTGATTTTTTTTTTTTTAATAAGTCGTAATGTTTATCTGTCCCAAGCTGAAGTAGATAAGAAACACTTAGAAGATTTTCCCTACCAGCCCTTCAAGACCTAGACCTTGTTCCATAAAATGATCTGGCATTTTAAAAATTACCTTAACCTTTGGGTTTTGGACGCTCGCTGAGTGTTGAGGATTTGTCTGTGCTGGACCTACATAGACGTTGTTTCTCCTGCTCTAAAATGGGTACTAGGGCTTGCTTCTCAAACATCCCTGTGATCGGAAATCACCCAGATAGCTTGTTAAAACAGATTGCCGCGTCTTACCTCCTCAAGATACTGATCCATTAGGGCTGGCTTGGGGCCTCAGAGTCTGTAGTTCTCACAAGCTCCCAGGTGATGCTGCTCTGCTTGTCAGGCTGGGTTAGCTACTCTTCTGGATGAAGAGTTAGGGTTCAAGTACAGACCTAGATGAACACATATTAGTCTCCTTTTACAAAAGATCGGGGTAAAGTTCTAAAACCCAGACCTACCCAGCAGTTACACAGTGGTTAACTACGGCCTGACCAGGCATCTTTAACCAATAAGAAGTTGCTTCTGGGCCGCAACAGACATGGTGATGACGGTTTGGTTGAATAAGTTCAAGAGTTTTGCTGCCAGCCTCAGTTTTTCCACCCTGACTGACCTACCTGATTCTAAGAGAAAAAGCATTTCATAGACTTCTCTGGCTTTCCAAGCAAGGGAAAGTTCTGAGCATAAATTTTCTTGAAAATTACTGAAAACCCGGGAACTCCTCCTTGGTACCTTTGCACTTTTATTTCTGTATCCAGTCCGTCATTAAGTCTTAGTGATTTTCCATCCAAAACCCTTTTTAAAAAATTTTTAAATGTTTATTTTTGAGAGGGGCAGAGTGCAAGTGGGGGAGGGGCAGAGAGAGAGGGAGACACAGAATCCGAAACAGGCTCCAGGCTCTGAGCTGTCAGCACAGAGCCTATTGCGGGGCTGGAACTCACGAACCGTGAGATCGTGACCTGAGCTGAAGTTGGACGCTTAACCCAGTGAGCCATCGAGGTGCCCCTCCAAAATACTTTTGGAATCTATTTACTGCTCTGCCTCCCCATCCAGTGATATCCCTGGTTCAAACCACTGGTTTTCCAACTCCAGCTATTAACATCTTGGGCTAGATAATCCTTCATTGTATGTGTATTGGGGGGCGGGGGGCGGGGACAGTGTTCCTTGTTTTATAGGATCTTTAGCAGCATCCCTGGCTCTATCTGCTGGATGTCCGTAGCACTGCTCAGGTTGGGATGATCACAGGTGTTTCCAAACACTGCCAGATGTCACCTCGGAAACAAAATCAGTCTTGATCTCAGCCACCACCACCTCTTGCCTATACCACAACTGCTCCCACTACGTATTTTCTTGCTCTCATGCAATTACCTAGCACCGGGAATAATCTCTTAGAAATGTCAGGTTGAGGGGCGCCTGGGTGACTTAGTTGGTTAAGTGTGCGACTCTTGATTTCAGCTGAGGTCATGATCTCACAGTTTGTGAGCTTGAGCCCCGTGTCAGGCTCTGTGCTGACAAGCGAAGAGCCTGCCAGGGATTCTCTCTCCCTCTCTGCCTGCCCCTCCTCTGCTTGTGCATATGCGTCCCCTTTTTCTCTCTCAAACTTACAAAGAAAAACAAATGTCAATCTGAAGCCTTCTGAAACCCTTCATTTGTTTTCTAGTTTCATTTGCGTGGCTGTAAGGTCCATGGTGCTCTGGATCCTGCCAGCCACCACCTGTCTGTCTGCTTGCATTCTTACCCTGTTGCTTCTCTCTTCCCAGCTTCTTGAGTCTCAGGAAGTTCCATGAATATGACCCTATGCTCCTTTCTGCCCCCGGGCCTTTACACTTGATCTTTTCTCTACTTACAAGTCTTTGCAAATACTCATCACTAGATAATCTACAAATTTTGAAACGTCGCCTTCTGCCCCTGCCTTTATGCCAGCCCTTAAGGTTTGCTCATCACTAGATAACCTTTCTATCCTTCCCATCCCAGCTCAAGCACTCCTACATCCACGAAGCCCTCTCTCACCTCGTAGATGAGGTCTGGTGCCCCGAGATGTTCACTTTGGTCCTCCTCCTGCATGGTGTTTATCAAAGCTGTAACTAAATAATTGGAAGGGCTGTTTATTGTGTCTCCTCAGGAGGAAGCATGTCCCTCTTCTTCAGGGCTGTGCCCTGGACACAAGATTGCCATGTGCGCTGTAAGCTTTCAATATGTATTGGTTTGGTGGGTGAATTCAAGATTGGAGAGGCTGTCTTGTCAGCCATCACAACTTTTCAGTTTTCTGAAAACCAACAGTGAGCTTGTATTGAAAAAGAATGAGTTTTTCCGTGACCCCCAAGTTAACAAAATTGTTCCCAGGTTTTTGGGAGGCATTCTTTTTGTTCTGCTGGATCCACCCAGATCAAATTGTATCAAGCACCAAATCCCAGAAACGATTTTGTCCATTTCAGAACTCCTGGAGGTAAGTGAATCTAATAGACAATTGTATCAGAAGGCTTTCCAGATGTGCAAACACTTTGAAATGTATCTATCACAGTGTTCACCTTCCAGTGTATTTTCTGTTTCTGGAAAGGCTTCAGCGAATAACCATTTCCTAGTGCATCTAACAAAACAGCCCAGTTCAGCTAAAGGAATTGTGGGCTGTCAATCCATTTAATTTAAATGTTTGATACACAGAATTAAGATTTGGTTTACAGTATGTTAGCTACTCTTAATTGAATAATTAGAACTGAACTTTTTGAATTGGGAATTCTGATGATATTTATTCATAAGTGGTTCCTTCTGCATTTGGAAATAATGCTTGCCTGTTTGTAAAAATATTTAACGCATAAGAATCTATAAGGCCGTGGGGTGCCTGGGTGGCTCGTTGGCTAAGGGTTCGACTTCGGCTCAAGTCATGATCTCGAGGTTTGTGGGTTTGAGCCCCGCGTCGGGCTCTGTGCTGACAGCTCAGACCCTGGAGCCTGCTTCAGATTCTGTGTCTCTGTCTCTCTGCCCCTCCCCCACTTGTGCTCTGTCTCTATCAAAAATAAATAAAATGTAAAAAAAAAAAAATTAAGAATCTATAAGGCTGTTATGCATTAGAGTATAGAACCAGGAGCTTGAAAGGAAAAGAAGTATTCATTGAATTATGTTGGGTGCCATACACTTAGGGTGCTTTATGTACATATGTATATGAGCTCCTCCATCTTTTTCATTAGGTAGATCTCTCTTTTTTAAAAAACACGTTAGATAAAAGTTAGGTAAAGTCCAGAAGTTACAGAGATTCCAAGTATAAAACTGGGATTTGAGCCCAGTGTCTGACTCCAGGCTCATACACTATGGCCACAATAAGAAAAACATTTTCTTCCAAGGCACTGTTTCCTGTGAGGTCTCATACATGTTTCTAGAGGGCTGTTATTTATATATGCAGGCACTATGTTAATTGGAGGTGTTTATTTTATCCTCAGACCCCGTGAGGTAGGTACAACAAACCATTACCTTCCATATTACAGGCGGAGAAACCGAGGCCTGGAAGATTAAACATCTTCTCCCATCCTCTTCCTTTGGCTCCTTCTAGTTGGTTTGATGGCTTCTGGTCCATGTTGATGAAGTGTGTTCTTCCCATGCCGTGACTCCCATTTTCATAGGTCTGGTATAGAACACACAGAACATAAAACAGATCCTATGAAAAGAGAATCCAGTAAAACAAAAAAGAATTAAAGAAATGGAATCCTGGATGGAGTAGTGGCTCATTTCTCTAATTTTCATGCTAATAATTTACCGAGTGGTTGATGGTAGAAAGAAAATAGAATCTTTTCCGAGTGTATTCTTGCTGTTTAGCTCCACACATTCTTAGACACATTGTGCCAGGCACCATGATAGGCACCACTGGATACAGAGGTCAACCTGAGCAGCTTTAACCCATGGGGTCAGTCACCCACTTGAGTCTTTGAAAACACGACACAAGTCTTCCTACTCTTTGTTTACTCAAGCTCTTTTGCTATGGCTTAGCTTCTGCCCCCCCTGAACTAATGGTGTTCTAATAAGCCTGTTCCAATAAAAAAGGGAAGTGGTATAACATAATGATTAGTCTTGTAAAGAAAATAACTAACAGATGGACACAGGCATCCACCTTTCTCACCCGTTCCATATATACATTCGTGGGGAGTTTAGGGGACAGAGACCCCGTGCAGCCTGTGTGTGAGTGGGCCCTGCAGCAGTGTCGCCTGGAACGGGGAGGGATGAGCTATTCTTTGGGCAGCGGTTAAGCAGCAATGAGTCCTGGACAGAGAGGTCACCCTTAGAATTTTTCTAGGCGCTGTTTTCAGGTGTCTTGTGTCTCTGCTGTATGCAGTCCTGGAGTGAAAATAGGATTCACATGTTTCCTCTGGCTCATTGTTAAGGGCCTCTGGGAGGATCTTGTAACCTCCTGTAAGCCTTATTTGTCTTATCTCTAAAATGGGATACTATTTGGGCTGATAGAGTTGGCTTTAGGATTAAACCAGGTGATTGGTGTTAGGTGCACAGTAAGCCTTAACGAGCATTGATTGAACATCTGTTGAGCGCCTGGCACCTGTAGGTTTTTTAGATCTTTTTAAAAGGAATTGCTGAAGAAACGTGAGAAATTTGAAGTGGTATAATGGAGAAGATGGGCAGGGGTTTTTGCTCACAGGGTCACAGTTTCATTGTGAGAGTCGTGCTGCCCTGAGTGAGTAGTTCTCTGGGTTCCTATCTGACTCTTTTCCCCTGGTCGCCACTGGGTAGAAGAGAAACATGCCAGGTCAGTTTCGCTGTGTCAGGGTAGCCTCTGGGCTAACATGTAAAGGAGGTGGTTAAAGCTCACGAATAAAATGAGGCTTAGGGGATTGTTAGGTGTGTTTGTGTCTGTCTAACTGAAAGTAACAAGGCTCAGGAGAGGTTGGCTGGGCAGAGCCCCTGCCTTCCTATAAGGGAAAACTTAACCGTTTTCCAGCTGCGTAACTTTTGCTTGCTTACCCTATGGAAATGTGACAGTTTGGTAGCTCCTTAAATGAAGTTTGTTCTTGTTTGTTTTCCGGTGAAGGCTTGCACATTGTAGATGTTCACCAGGAGAGACAGGAGTTGATAAAAGTTAAAGGTGCAGACTTGAAATCAAACTCATGGGAATAAAGAAGTAAATTTTTAGGGATTTCTTACGTTATTTAAATAAAAGTGCACAGTAGACACTACATATGTACCTTTGAACCTCGGGACTGTTTCTCTATACTGTTTTTCAAAAATAACTTGTTTGGCCTATGGATGGGTTTATGTATACTATTCTGTAGATAATATGACTACAGAGAAGCTCTTTTTGTATTTCTTTCCACCTGTTTTTCCATCCTCTTTGCCTTTCTCATCTTTGCTTACTTCTATTTTGGTGACAGATGCACACCACTGATACTTCCATTGACTGTCTCATACATTTCTTTTTTAATGTTTATTTTTGAGATAGAGTCCAAGCATGAGCAGGGGAGGGGCAGAGAGAGAGAGAGGAAGACACAGAATCCGAAGCAGCCTCTAGGCTCTGAGCTGTCAGCAAAGAGCCCGATGGGGCCTGACCCACGAACCGCAAGATTGTGACCTGAGTGGGTCTTAACTGACTAAGCCACCCGGGGAACCTCTCATCCATTTTCAGTTCGTTTGCATCAACCTCATGACTGCCTTCAGTTTGAGGCTTGAACAGTCCTCCCGTGTTCTTCCCCCAAGAATATCCCTTCTTTAGAGCTGGAGGTTGAGTTACAGGGAGGAGATTGACCCCAACCAGCCATTAGAAACATAGTTTGAATGACAAAGAGGACAAACACATTTCGGTGTAAGGAAGTGAAGATACCCTCATCTCTTCAGTAGGGAATTTCTGGCAGCCAGCTCTGCCTCCTGGTCGCCCAGCCCCCACCGCTGTACATTTTTGTGCTTTCTTGTGACTAGTGCACAGACAGAGCTGTTTCCCAGCTGTGGGACTCTCTGAAAGCTTTGCATAATCCGAGGCTGAGAGGTGTCCTGTCACCCCAGTTACATAGACTGGCGGTCAGTCAATTACAGTTCTCAGAACCCACTGGGCAGCTTTCCAGTCCAGCCAGTTCTCGGCTGTGAGTCCCACAACACCAGTGATTGGGGAACACCCGTCACTGGGCGGAAAGGAGTGTTTAGAAAGAATCCACGTTGACAGTGGCATGGATGGGCTCTGGAGGCCACCGCATGGATTAGGAGATGGCACACATCCAAGCTTCTGAGGCCAGATTGTTTGGAGGAGGGTGGTGACAGAGTAATACTAAGGAAAAGGGACTTTTCCTGTAGGAGACACTTCATGTCCTTGAACACTTAAAAAACAAAGACTCCCCCCCCCCCCAGCCACCATGTAAGGTGACTTTGACAAAGTAAATTTGATTTTTGCCTTTTCCACCGTTGACTTTTCCTCCCATATTGTCCACTTAGACCTTGAGTTGAAATTTGAGCAGATTGTGTTTTGGACAATTTAAACATTGATCCAGTAGTTACTTGTTCGAATATGATAGCAAAGCTTATTTTCAGAGAAATCAACTATGGTGTTCGTGAACATTGAGTTTCCATTTCTGCTGACTTAATGGTGTAAGTTATGTGGACTTTTCATGCCATTTATTTAGGGCTTGGTGCCCACATCTCCTTCTCCAAAGCTAATATATCTCTGTTCTTTCTTAATCCTAAAGACCTAAGCACCTCCCCAAGAGGTCCTCCCCTGCCCTAGGGACCCAGCAGTGAGCTGTGTTCTTGGGTGGAGGCTGGGGAGCTGAGGATCTGTTAGAGCTTCCAGCCCCACCCCACCCCCACCCCAAGGAGCCCGTGCTGTATCTGGGGTCCAGAGAACGACTGGAGGCATCGTTTTCCATCTGCTGCCCAGGCTGTTGGTGAGACATGCCTGTCTCCTGGGTCCTGGCTCCTGAAGGAAAGAGACATAGGCCACCAGAGAAGAGGAACAGGATAGGGGCAGTTCTAGGGAAAGCGGCCAAGGAGATGCCATGTCACCAACATTTTTGTTGCTGATTTTCCCGTTTTTCACCTTTTCTTCCCAGCCCATCAGGACCCACTGATCTGGTAGAACGTGGAGCAGTCCACATGCCTCAGTGGTCGCCAGTTACCCCTCCCTTTCCATCTCCCCAGCATCTTCTAGGTTTGCTGTCCCTATCCAAGTCCACACGTTCTTGGACTTACTGTTTGTCCTGTCCCGTTGTGAGCCAACACCTGTTTCCCCGTTCTCTCATGGCCACCTCCCTCAAGGCCTGGGTACGTCATGTGTCTGACTTCCCCTCCTTGTCCCTGTATCCCACCGGGACAGTATCACTTGCCCATCCTAGCTCGCTGCACTGAAGGTTCAACCCCAGCTGCTCCTATTGTGTTTACTTGTCGTCCTGCTACCATCTCTAAAATACCGACTATCTGTTGGCACTTAACCAGCCCTCCTAGAACGTGCCACTCTGTCTCCAGACTTTGGGGGGAAAACAGAGACACATACGTGGAAGAATTCCCATCGTACGGCCAGATGGTATGATGAATACATAACTATCGTATTTTGCTTAACTTGAGGCTCTCCCAAACTTGCCTTAGATGGACTGAGTTAATTTGGGATTTGCTTGGACTTTGGGGCAGAGTAATTTATGAGGCTAAAGAGAACCAGGGCCCTCAGTGCTCAGTGTCATAGCGTTCACCACACACGGTGCCCTGTTCGTCTTGTGAGCAAGTCTGTTGGCCGGACACTGTACTGAGGCACTGGTCGGCGGTTGTCTATCTCATTCATGCTTTATAATAACCCCGTGATGTGAGAAGAAACCATTATTATGCCCATTCTGGGGATGAGGAAACTCACCTCAGGTTCTGACTGTGCAGTCCGAGATCCTAACCATCACCCCGTTCCTGTCAGGGGCGTAATACTCTTATGATACCCTTCACGGTATAATAGACACTCTAATCTTTGCCACTGTTATTACATAGTCCAAAGAAACCTTGCTTAAAACTCTGATTACAAAACTAATTAGATGTCTAATCCTTCATGACATTTTAATGTGGAGGTTCACTCTTGTGAGGCAAAAGGATTTAAGATACAGTGCCAGAATTTACCCACGGAGTACAAAGAACACGGACGTTGGAGTCCCATGGATCTTCATTCCTGGCTCTCCCTCTTTGCAGCTGTGTGATCTTAAGCAAGTGTCTGAATTTCTTGAAGCCTCAGTTTCTCAGGTCTAGAGTGTGGATATAGTGCCTGCTTCAGAAAGCTGATCTTTTAGTCAGTTGTTTTTGTGAAATAGAGCTCTTCCCCTTGTTTGTATTACTTCATTAGGCCACTGAGAAAATTTCAAAGCATGGGTTATGATAAACTCCCTGTACAGATTAATATTGGTTAAATTTTTCTTTAGACGAAAGAACCCTTTGTTAACATTTCCGTGAAAAGTCAGCAAAGTGGCATTGACAGGAGCCTTTGCCCTTGTCCCATTTATATATGTCTCTTTAATTACATAGAGCATAATTGAGCCAGAATCATTTGAATGCCCTCCATCCTGAAGCATTTTCAGCTCAGTACCAGGTTAAATGATATAAGCAGGAATTAACGTTAACGTGTTAAATACATTGTGTGAAGCCCAGTGTTTAAATTCTCGATTAATGTTTCTTGGTGAAGAATTAAAAAGTAGAGTAGTTGAGATTGCTTTGTGGGGAGAGGAATGGAAAGGGAAAACCAGAGTCAAGTTCGTGGTGTCAGAGGAGAAGAGACCTCTGGAAGTTAGATGGAGAAATGAAAGAAATTCAGCCCAGACGCAGCTTTTCTCTTCTTTTGTTGCTCCCGGCATTGTGTGGTGAGTCTTGCCTGCGTTGGCTCACCATTACAAATCAGTCCTAAAATAGGCAATGGCACTTGAAGCCAGTTCTTACCTTCCTGGACAGCAGACTACATCAAGATGCTTGTAGAAATGAGAATACCCCTTCTTTCTCTCCAGTGATTGCATCTGGCAGGGAAGTTTAGATGGTCAAACTGATTGTTCCAAAATGTTCTTTGCAAATCGCTGTTTGGCTGAGGAATGCTGTGTCTGAGGCATTTTCTGGCTTGTCCCTGGAGAGAGATCTGGGAGTCTAGGTATAGACTTAGGTGTCTGGGCATCTCAGATTGGGTCTTCTGGAGATAATTAGTTCAGTGCACAGTTGGGAGTTTTGTGTTGATGTTGGTTTCCCGGGTGAGAGCTCCTATGAGGAGTTCCTTTATGGAACTCCAACCATTGAACCATCTTGAGAGAGACCTAAGAGGTTACCAGCCCACATGGCCTTCTTTTCTGTATTCAATATGAAAAGGGAGTAGTGTAGAAGAGTAAATGGCGTCTAGAATCAGAGAGCCTGGGTCTAAAATCCAGCTACACTTCTTACTAGCTCTTCCCACCTATATCATGAGGGTGGTAAGAGTGCCAGTGGAGGAGATGGGTTGGATTTATTAAAGAAAATAAAGCATTTAAATAAATGTTTAATATAATTTCTGGGACATGGTAAGCAGCCAGTAAATGTGAATGCCCTGTAATAAGATTTCCTGGTTTTTCTATAATTTTTAGAGCAAGGGTTATCACACAGTGGCTTTGAAACCAGTCTTTTAAAAAATTCCGTTGTGCGTTCTCTTCCGTACATCATTTGAGATTGCCAGACTAGAGCCATCTGCCTCGAATTACTGTGTAACCGTGCAGTTTCTATCATTAGTTAGGAAAGCCAGAAATGCAAGATATGTGTGATAACTCTGTCAAATTCCAATGTATTTCTAACTTTTTCACCCCTCTAAGATAGCAAAGTGAGACGCGGACTTACCAGGATTTTGCTTTTCCAAGGCAGAGAGATATAAACTATTTCAGTTTGCGAATCCTCACGTTTACATTTCAGAACTATCTGGTTGATCCCGAATGTTTATTCTGTTAGAACAGTGACGTTCTTGGCCGGTAACTTGTGTAGATCAAATTTAATTGTATCAGTACCACTGACAGACGGATACTCTGGATGGTGGTACCAGGGATTGGAGATCTTTTTTTTTTTTTTTTTCAGAATTGGTAGTTTGTTATTATAGAGGCTTTTCTGTTTTTGCTTAGGTACAGCAGCTTGATAAGAGACTTGTTTGCCTTTTACATTAAAACACTCTGTTTTACATATCAAGTAAGCAAGCGGGTGGAAGTGAGTATTTTATTGCGTTGTTCTTAGAGGATACCTAGTTCTTTCATTAAAAACTGTCTTTTTCTTCTTTTTTTTATTATTTATTTTTGAGAGAGAAAGAGAGAGACTGAGACAGAGTGAAAGTGGGGGAGGGACGGAGACAGAGAGACAGAATTGGAAGCAGGCTCCAGGCTCTGAGCTGTCAGCACAGAGCCCAACATGGAGCTTGAACTCATGAACCCTGAGATTATGACCTGAGCTGAAGTCGGATGCTTCACTGACTGAGCCACCCAGGTGCCCCTAAAGACTGTCTTTTTCTAATGAAAAATTGTCATTTTTGTTTTTACAGGATTTTAATAATTGATGCTTAGGCTTATGTAACAGTTTTAAAATTTTGAAAAATTCTAATATTTTAAATTCTGTACACTAGGCTGGAGAAACGGTTGTGGTTACTAAGAGCTTTAAACGGGGCGCCTGGGTGGCTCAGTCGGTTGAGCATCCAACTTCGGCTCAGGTCATGATCTCACGGCTTGGGAGTTTGAACCCCGTGTCGGGCTCTGTGCTGACAGCTTGGAGCCTGGAGCCTGCTTCGGATTCTGTGTCTCCCTCTCTCTCTGCCCCTCCCCCGCTCATGCTTTGTCTCTCTCTCTCTCTCTCTCTCTCTCTCTCTCAAAAATAAATAAACATTCCAAAAAAAAAAGTTTCAAGCACATAGGTAATTTTGTATATCGAGGCCCATTAGCCATACACACAGAAACACACACACACACACACACACACACACACACATTTGGTTCTGTTGGGCACATTAAAAATTTTTTTTTTTTTACATTTATTTATTACTGAGAGACAGACACAGAAAGTGAGCAGGGGAGGGTCAGAGAGGGTGAGACACAGAATCCGAAGCAGGCTCCAGGCTCTGAGCTGTCAGCACAGAGCCTGATGCGGGGCTCAAAGTCACAAACCGCAAGATCATGACCTGAGCTGAAGTTGCTTAACTGACTGAGCCACCCAGGCACCCCAGTGTTGGGCACATTTCTGCTGCCCAAATACAGAACCACAGTTCTTTGTTGACAACTCTAGCTTTAAATGGAGCAGTGCTTCAGAAAAGCCATTGACTGCCCGTCAGAAAGAGTGGTTTCCCTTGCCAGTGTAGCTGGGTCAGATACTTGGCATTCATGCCATTCAAATGTTGTCATTTATTTCCACAGAAAAAGGAGAAGGCAAAGGTTTGATCAGGAAGTGGTAAATATCAGAACAAAATCTATTTTGTCATAAGCTGTTACGGGTTTGTTTGTTTTTTTAAGCTTCTAACGAAGTATTCATATCTTTAAAAAATGTAGTGTTTAAATAATACCATGTTTAAACAGAAAACGTGAGTGAAGCGTTTGCAAGTCTCTGCAGTCCCTATGTGTAAAGTTTTGTGTATCATTCAAATAAGTGGAAACATTTCAGCGGTGTCTCGGTGAGGTTAATGTTGATGTCAATGCCTGTTTAGTGACAGTGTGCACCTAAGGTTAAACCTATTTTTATTCATCTGTCTGTTACTTGAGAGTGTTCGCTAAGGTGCCATGGAATCTCTGTCCCTTCTGGCTGTTCACCATTGCCTGTGAGACCCGCCTGGGTGACTTCTGCTTGTTTGATTTAAAGGGGTTCACATTGACCAGCCTCCTTTGAACAGAGTGTTTTCTGTTAAACGTCTCGGCATCTCCTGTGGACTGGACAGTAATTACTTTGTGAAATTGCCCCCCCCCCTTGCTTTGCAGTAAGATACAGGATTTTTCTCTTTCCCCTCCACGTTTGCGTCTGACTTTGCACAGACTGCTTTTCCCCCAAGTCTCTCAAACACAGATGACTATTGACAGGCCATACATGTGCTCAGACTTCCGAGAGCATTGCTCCTTGAACCTCTCATGACAAAACAAGAATGGCGCTGTTGAGGATGGTTGAGAAACAGAAAGTAGCTGTCTAGACAGCTGGCGTGCGATGGGCCAGTCAAAGGAAAGATGCGTGTGCAGACCAAGGAGTCATTGATAAATAATGTTCATTAGGCATGTCTGGACATCGCCAGACATTCTTATGCGGGCACTGCAGGGTTGGGATCTAGAAACATTCGTAACCTCCTCAACACAGGACACGGTTTCAGCTTGGGCCCTAAAAGTTGCCTTGCTTAAACTGCCCAAGAGACGTAGGATTTTAATGATGAGCTAAGAGCCCGTGAGTCTGCTTAGATAGAAAGGAAATTGCTACCATTTATTTCCTGTTTGTAAATAAAATTTTGAACTCCTCTGTTCCCTACAGGGAGAAGAAACCAAAAGTCTGACTCTTGTCCTACATCGAGACTCTGGCTCCCTGGGATTCAATATTATCGGTGGCCGGCCTTGTGTGGTATGTTAATTACTAAAAGTTTTCCTTTCCCTGCTGTACAAGGAAGACGGGTCAAGGTTTGGGGAGTGAGAAGTAAAAACCTCGCTCACCTCATTCTGCTCTCTTTAATTAGGGAGTTCACTGTTTATCTAACATCTTCACCCTCAGGAGTTTTTATTTAGTTGTGGTCTCCTAAAATAGCATCGTCCTAGTAATACAACAACTTACCTAAACCGTTTAGGTTTGGGGGGGCATGTCTGGTTGGGTAGCAGTTGAGTGAAGAACGTTGTGTGAGATGCGGCCAGTTGGAACAGAGTAACCCAGCTGGAGCGGGGACTCTGTGCCTGGAAGTCTGATCTGGAGCTCTGCTCTGTCAGCTCTTCATTAGTCAGGGACAGTTCCTCATTTGTAGACGATTGCGTCCCTTTGCTTTTCCTCCCACTGCAGCTCACCCCGTTCATCATTAGCTCCCCCTCCAGAAAGAGGAGGTCAAATTCAGACCAGTAGGTTTAACTGGGAGGAAAATGGCCGCTGAAACGGCTCTGGGGACCAGACATGGCAAAGGGCGCGTTGCAGGATCTCCCCTTTCATATGGGGTTATCTGAATGTGCATCGTCTGTTGCTCGTTTCTTCTGCTCGCCATTTCCTCGTCTATTAGTGTAAAAGGAAAATAGTCCAAGGGAAGGAAAAGAAAATCGGGAACAGGGGCTGTTTGGTAGGAGCTGGGAGATGCTGTAGAGGCCAGGGAGACTGGGTTCCTGTGGTCATGGAGTTTGTGTCCTGGTGGGGACATCAAGCAAGAAACAGGTAAATAATAACAGTTACAGATTGGGGGACATGTGATGCAGGAAAAAAAATGGGAGCACGGCAGGTGGTAGAGACCAAGCAGCAAGGGGTGTCGCTGGCCAGGGTGATCAAGAAAGAGCGGAGAAGATGTTAAGCTGAATCCTGAAGGATAAGGAGATACCAGGCATCCGTATGTGGATAAACTGTGTGCCTGGGTCTGGCTCACCCTTGGGGCCCAGATATACTGTATTTAGTTGAGTGCTCTTAACTGTAAAAAATTGAGCTTATTTAGTTAGCTCTAAATTATATTTTCACTGCTGAACTATGGTACGTGACTTAAAAAGGTTTCATGCAAAAAGCAGCATTTTAAAAGATGAAATTAAAATGTGAGTGTGAATAAAATTTCTCGTATGTTCTTTGATCGTTCCAGTGCACTGCTTTGCATGGGCCCATCTTTGAACACCACTGAGCTAGAGGAAAGTGAACAGGCCTGAGGAAGCCCATGCAAAGCCTAGAATAGGGTCAGAGTTGGCATTTGGGGAAACTGCAAAGAGTTCAGCGTGGCTAGAGTAGAGGAGCGGGCAAGAAGTGGTCAGAAAGAGACTGGGAGAAGATGGGGGAGTTAGCGTGAGGAGAAATGAGGGTTGAGTTCCCTTGGCTTTAGGCCAAAGCCACAGTTTCAAAAACACACAGGGTTAATTTTAAGAAATGACAACTTAACTTACAGGTGATATGTAGCCATTAAATGACGGACTGACCCATTATCTGTCCTATAAAACATACATACAGAGAAGAACCCTTCAGACCACGAGATTAAACTGTGAGAATGAAGAGGGGTGGGGACATTTTGCTGAGAGGGGCACACACGGTTGTGTTTGTCTCCTTGTCTCGGTGACTTTCTTAAGAAAGTGTAGAATTCTGTCCCGTTGGTACTTTTTTCCTTTTGACTGTAGCCATTTGGCTGAACAGCTTGGCAGCATGTTGCAATGCTGCTCTGCTTGAGTCCTTGCTGCCAGGAGTCCACACTCGCCAGCAAAGGGAAGGGCTGAGGGAGGGGCTCGGATGTCTAAGTAATTGGTCCCAGGAAACGAGCGGTCCGTGTTCCCCAACTTGTTTTAGAATGTGTTGTGCTCTGCCGCTTAGGGCGAATGACAGAGGCCGTCCTTGATTTGGCCTCGTAAATATTATTTCTCCTGTCCCTACTCACTGTTAATAGTTTCAAGAAATGACTTCAACCAGCTAAGATGCACTTCACCGTTAGATGTTTCAGCAACTTCCACAGCAGAAAGAGCCCAAACCAGGAAGGTCTGTTCTCTGCCTCACCAAAGCATATGTAGGAAAAAGGAGCCCACGGTTGGCAAAATGCTTGAAATGGAGAGGCATGCCTGTGTCTTGGGGATGGATGGAGAACTTGATACGTGAAAGGCCGTGAAGATCGTATTTATTTTCTGTCCCTCTCTGGGAAGAAAGGCCACTCCCAGCCTCACTGGAATATGGTTCTTTCTGGTGCTTATCAAAGTACATGTTTTAGGTACTTTTTTTTTCTTTCTCCTTTAAAAAGCTGATTGAAGTGAAAGCCAGAATGAATTTTGTAGCATTCATAAGTGTTCTTAGTTCCTGTGGTCTTTTTTCAAGAACTGCGTGCATGTCCCCTGGAGGAAAGTTTAATTCCATATGCATGTGGTTACAATAGTGTTTTTAAAAAACTTGTCCTGATTAGCAGAAATAGCATAATGAACCCTAAATGTATTCTGAACTGTTGCCTGGAAATCTGGCAGGTCATTGAGAACACGCTAAAAAGCCAAGATGAGCAACAATGCACACTCATTGTTAGTAACTGGAAGTGGAAGGCAGTACCCATGACGTGTGCGTTTCCCAAGGGATTCTTGTGTTAGATGCTTGGTTGGGTTGTGACATAAGCCCAGCCGGGGGGCACTGACACGAGTCTTTTCCTTGCATGATGCACTGCCCTTCGCAGAGTCACATCATTCATTCATTAATTTTTATATCCCTTCAGACACAGCAGCCAGTCTGGTGTGTCAAACCTGTCACTTCGGCCTTTGGCGGGTATTCTTCATCTTCAGGTACCCCTCTGATGGAAACAATCCCTTTGATTTTTCCTTTTCTCAAGCTGGCAAAACAAAACAAACCCCGAGCCGTGTTAGTTCACCTTGATAAATAACTTGGAGTTAAAATGTATTCAGAGAGGGGCCAAACAAAGAATCGAGCAATGTCTTTGAAGAGACACATCTAGCTTTCCAGGATGGGATTGCTTTGGTTTTCTTGGATTTTGTCCTTGCTGTATTTTTTTTTTTTTTTTTTTTGCGTTCTTTCTCCACCTCCTACCACTGTCTTATTAATTTAACCTGAATTGTGCTGTTTGCTTTTGCCTGTTCCTCTGCTTTTGCTTGAACTTACTGATTGTCCTAAGAAAAATTACTTGTACACAAAGTAGTATTCTGCAAAACAAACCAACGTCAAAATCCTGTTCCCATCTCCCTCTTCCGGCAAGAAATGCAAAGCAACGAATTCAGAGTAAGTGCAGATCTCTTTTCATTGGGTATATTGACATCACCTCTTAGGGAACCCACACTTGCCCACAAATCAAATCCTGTGTGGTCCATTGACATTCTTCAGGTTTCTCCAGTGGAATATTCCATAGCCTGGAATGTGGAACTTCCGAATTAATGCTTCTTGTTGAGATTTTTCTCCCTAGGAGGCAGTATTGCACTTTGAGCTTGTGTAAGGGAATGCCTTTAGTTTTGAAACTGACCTGTGCTACTTTTTAGCTCTGTGACCTCTGATAAGTTATTTAACCTCTCTGAGGTTTTTCCTCTATGAAATGGAGAATAATATAGTACTCACCATTTTTAGTTATTGGAAGGATGAAACAGTGGACACAGGGTACTCCCTACCTGCCTGCTGTCTAGCGTGTAGTCAGTAAATAGAAGCAGTTGCCCAACTGTGTACTTAAAATTGAGATATGCACGTGGGGAGATACATGAATGTGCTGGGATTAGTGCATTAGTGAGGCGGCTGTGAGAGAGAAAGGAGGCAGGGAGAAATCCAGACAGTGAAGGGTTAGTCTGCAGTGGCCCCATGCAGGGTGCTGTGATGCTGGGCAGGGCTGCCTGTTGAGGATGGCTGATCTAGCACAGCACCCACAGTCTCGCTGACCCTTCTCTCTTGGAAGAGTGTTGATAGAATCCAGATGTCAGTTAGGAGACCTATCTTTGTCACAGGGGGATAAATGTTGGGGAAAACACTTAATGCTCATTTTAGGTTGTGATTTTGATTTCTTTCGAATCCTACTTATGACCTTATAGGGTGTGTGTGTGTGTGTGTGTGTGTGTGTGTGTGTGTGTTGGAGAGACAGGGGTGAGGATGGAGGGAGAGAGAGAAGAGGTACAGAGTGTGCATTTGCTTATTCTTATCCATTGCTCTTGAAGCGGTCGATTGAACTACGTTAAAGTCCTCCCTTTCTCCTTTAGAATATGGGTTTTTTTCTTTTCTGTTTAAAGAGAAAAATTTTATATTTTCCTTGTTACTTTTTAACAAATGGGATTTATATGTATTTCTGTATCCAGAAATTATTTTTAAAATAGATCATCTTACGGCCTTATGGCAACTCCAGAATTTGGAGTTTCTGTGGAAGATCCTGAAATTACTTTTCAAATGCTTTTGTTTGGAAACAACACATACTTGGGCCGTTTAACTTATAAATCCATCTGTTAATCACTAGAAATTTAATCCACACACTTGGAGAGAATTCATCCCAGTGCTGTTTGGAAAGAAGTTCATGAACAAGCTGTGAGGGTTTTTTTTTTATGAGCTTGTTGGAGCTTTTTGATTTTAAATAAAGGAAGGAGTTTGAGCAGCGAGCCGTCGCTTTTCCCAGAAAGTTTCAGTCCAGACTTTGAAAGATCTAAAGGGATTTGAGATTGGAGATGAGAATTTATTAGGATTCGGGTGCTGGTGGTGAGCTTTTCTAATGTAAATCAGAGCACGCATAAAACACCTATTTTCACAATCAAATTGTTGGGTGCTTAAAAGTTTTAATAGTACTGTGTGCTGGTGAGGCTATGGAAAAACACTCTCATGAGCTACGAGTCCTTAATTTGGCAATACCCGTCAAATCTACATATCCTTGGACCACCGGTTGCATTGCTAGGGATATGCCCTAGATAAATACCGCAAAAGATATTTCATTGTACAGGTTGGAAGAAGGTATGAGACACATCATTGTCTCTGAGAATGACAACTGGAAGCTGCTTACTATCCCATTACTGGGATACCGTTCAGCCATTTAAGGGAGTGAGGTAGAAAGGAAGACTGGAGAAAAGTCCCTAAGATTTGTGAAGTTAAGCAAAAGAGGCAAGGCGCACAAGAATTGAGAGAGCACACTCCCGTTTGTATGCATGAAAAAGGAACAGATACATGTTGAAGAAAGGTGATCTATGAAAAATGTTTTGGAAAGGGTATATAAACTGCCAATAGATGCTATAAAGGGGAAAAGGACACTGGGTAGGAGGTGGCAAGGACTTACACATTTTGATAGGTTTTGAAACATCGTACCATGTGCATGTATTAATTTTAGATTAAAACAGAAATTAGGGGTAACAGATGGGCTTTCACCCCATTGCCACTTTTGACATAAGCTCGAGTCCATCATAGTTTAAGAGTGTAAGCTTTAACCAAGTTAATGCCTAGCATTCATGTGTGTGTTTTTTTAACCCAAAGGACAACCAAGATGGATCGTCCACTGAAGGAATCTTTGTATCCAAAATAGTTGACAGTGGGCCCGCAGCCAAGGACGGAGGCCTGCAAATTCATGACAGGATTATTGAGGTATGTGAATGCTGGGCCGTGTCTTTTAATAGGCTGAATGCCATCCCGTCTTTGTCCGGTTCAGTTTGGTTAGGGAGGGAGGCCTGAACCCTCCTGATGGTTGGGCAGGAGAACTCTCCCATTGTGTGGGACTTTATGGAGTGCTGATTGCCTTGGTGTTAAGTTTTTGTTTATATTAAATATAGAGAAGCCAGATTATGAGTGTCATGTTCACAATTTGGCTCTCTTCCTTTAGCCTTGCATCTGTTTTGTGGGCTTCAGTTACAGTTTTGTGTGAAAGCCGTTGGAGAGTTGTCTGTTAGTTAGAACCAGATGAGCAACCCCTGTTGTGCACATTGTGTCAGTGTTCACGTTGGTTCCCAGGGTAAGATCGTGGCAGCTCTGGGGGCTTGCTCATGTCCTCCCAGCTCGCGGCACACAGTTACTGCTACAAATGCATCGTTCTGTCTTCTGTTGCCGGTTTTACCAAGTGATGGTCCAGGGATGTGCAGGCAAAGTTTGATAGGATAGTCACTCACATCATTCCCAACTCTCTCTATTCAGTTCTTCATGGAGCATTTTAAGGTTTTATAGAGCAGGTTTGTGGATTTTCTATGGAGGAAGTAGATCTCCTGGCCCACCATCCAACACACTGGAATAGGGTCACATAGATGGCCTCAGATGCCCCAAGTTGCCCAAAGGGAGACAGTTACTCATTGTCTCCTTGTATGGGCTCTTGGTGCAAAGTTGGATACAAATGACTGTTTCCTGCTGCTTTTTTTGATCATTTTGATTGCTCTTTTAATGGGTAAATACATGAACTAAGTGGTTGGGTGTCCTGTGAGGAAGAAACTAAATAGGAGAATCCTAGGTAATATGTTGAATCCCACAAGAAAGTCTCCACAGCCATAGCCATGTAACACGGCACATTAAATGGGGAACAGGAAAAGCAGCACTGTTGGTATTCCAAACACATTGGTGTAGCGTCTGTATTTCTTGAGTGTTTTCATGGTCCGTTTCAAAACTTTGGGCCGAGTGGGAACTCTAACTATGAGATAAGCCATGAGTGGAGTTCATGTAACCCACTGGAATTTGGCCACATGCTTCTCCCCAGAGAAAGGAGCCTTGGGAAGACAGAGAACAAAGTCTGGCTTTCCATTCTTGTTTGAATGAATTCTGCAATGTGCGAAGCAGAACACTTCAGGATCATTTATGTCCTCAGGAAAACATGCAGTTAAACGTCACCAGGAAAACAAACTGAACATGTTAGGGTCTAAGAGTCACTTTTCTGCGGGAGCGGGTACATCGTGGTCACTTACGTATTAAAGGGATACTTGATTTTGTTTTAAGGACATTATTAATATTGTTACATCCCCATTGACTTTTTGAAGCATTCTTAAACTTGGAGCTCTTTTTACTGCATGTTTTAGGGTCAATCTTTGTATTTCCCAGGTCAGGGGAGTGGATTTTCCCGAAGAGAAATTGGCTTGGACAAGAGCACTTTCTCAAGAGCTCAAAGGCATACTTACTGTCTTTTTTTTTTTTTTTTTTTTCTTTTTGTCTGAGAGAGAAAGAATACATTTTCTGAGGCTATTGTTCAGAAAGATAAGTACAGCTTCCGTTGCCAGGGGTTTGGTGGAACAGCCAGTTTCTCTAAGTAATGGAATTTCATTGCTCTTATGTTTTGCAAATGAGAAATCTACAGCTGGGCAGGATTTTCTCTTGGCAGAGGGGGGATCTGTATTTGAAATGTTGAGGATGGTTTCTGGTAAGTCACATTCCCCTTTTGGACAGTATGTAAAATATGAATCATGTCCCAGTGTTGAGATGGAAAGAAGGATGATCGCAACAGAGAAACAACATATGTGTCATTGCAATCGACACACCGTGCCCTTCTCTGTTAAACCCTGATCTCCTTTGACGTGATACGGTAATTCCCATGTCTGAAAAAAGTGTACCCTGCTTCACCTCGTCTGTGTCGGAGTTGATTACTGGGCACGAATTTGATGATTTTAACTGTGCCTGTGTTTCATCACTAAGGAGAGTCAGGCGCTTTCTACTTTCCTACCATATTTCTTCCTTTTCGGGGGAGTGGGCCAACTACCAGCAGACCTTCCCAGTAAGAACTTTAATTCTCATGAAAGGGTGCTTCTGTGAAATCCACGGAGACTCACTGAGTCTCATGCTTTACTGCAGTCTTTAGGTTCTTGCTGCTGCTGTCTGCTCCCTGAGACCAAAGCCAGGCCGCCTCCCTTCAGTTTTTTTCTAACAAATAGTGTTTCACTGCCCCCGATACTATCGTGAAACGAACTTTACAAAGAAAGTAATAGATGCATACACCCCTACTTGTAAGATCTCTATGTACTGTAATAGAAAACTGAAAATGAAGATAACTGATAATAAATCCCACGTATCAGGGTGTATGTGTGCGGACACGGTGACGTTTGAAGGTAACCTAAAGGTGCCAGGTGCTGGCGCCCCCTGCTAGACCCAACCTGATGTACCAGCTGGAGAGGCTGCCAGAGCGGGAGGGTGGTGCTGGGGACTCTGGCACTGGGAGCCCTGTCGCCATCCGAGATTGAATTTTCTGCAGTGGTGAACAGGTTGTGGTTGAGTTCTGGCACAAGCAAGTCCAGTCTTCTTGTGACTTGCACACTTTCGTGTTTGTGTGTGTGTGTATTTTTAATGTGTGCTGAAATAAACATAACTCAATCTTGACCATTTAACTATTTTTAGTCTTACCCTTCTGTGGCATTTACGCGGTCATGCAGCCATCACCACCATCCATCTCCAGAGGTTTCCCGTCTTCCTTCAGTGAAACTCCCCGTGAAACAACTCCGTGCTCTTTCTGCCCCAGCTCTTGGCAACCACCATTCTACTTTCTGTTACTGTGCATTTGACTCCTGTAGGCACTCTGTGTAAGTGGAATCATGAAATATTGCTCCTTTTGTGTCTGGCTCATTCCATCTGACATGATTCATCCTCTAGGTTCGTCCCTATTGTAAGATATATCAGAATTGCTTCCTTTTTATGGCTAAATACTATCCCACTGTGTATTGATGCCTATACCACATTTCGTTTATCTCTGTATTGACGGACACTGGGTTTGCTCCCACTTTTTGACTATTGTGAATAATGCTGCTATGAACAAGGGTGTACAATCTGTATATATGTAACTGAAAAAAAAAACCCTTAGTGTGTAAATACGAAACAGAGTTAGGTTCTCCACTCCAATAATTGTAAAACGTCTGTTATTTTACCTTCACAAAAGTCTGGCAGGATTTGTGTCAGTTGCATTGGAGGCTTAATGTGCATTGCATGGGACTGTGTGCATTGTAGGACTTGGAGCCTCCTTGGCCCCCTCCCCAATCCTTGTGCCAGTGAATGCCCCCACAGATTTCCAGCACTACCTCAGGGAATGGTGGGGTACCAGAGAGAATCACTGGACTAGAGATTTATCTTACTCCAAAACCTTATGATGCACAGTGAGTTGCTCAGGAGCAGAGCTGTGAATGTGCCCCCCCTTCTAGCCTGACTGCTGGATTTTTCTGTCTGGGGGCCCTCAAGGCCTGAGAAGGCCTGAGCTGGCTCATTCTGGGGCTAGAAGTCTTGGGCCCCCTCTGATCAAGTGTCTTCCCAGCCCACATAGCTACAGCTTTGGAGCCTGACTGTTCCAGGAGCCCACACCCAATATTTGCATCCCGTGTCCTCCTGTCTGCTTTGGATTGGGACAGACAGATTGTTGTGCCCACCCTACCTCACATCTGACACTGAGATACAGCAAGTTCCAACTTACTCAGTATTTCCTTGTGATTGTGTATGTGTGTGTGTGTGTGTTTTCTCCCTGTCCTTAATTATGAGTTGCCTCAGACCCTTTTCATAACTTCTCACCTCACCTTTGATTGCATATAGTCAGCTCCTCTTTAGAAGTTTAATTTCCCCACAGTACCTTTTGTGTACCATAAATACCCCAGTGGTTTAGTTTCTCTGCCTCAGAGCCTAGTCTGCTTTATGAACTCCCTTTCAAAGACAACGCACTACTCTTCATATCTCAGTACCACCACATTTCTTAAAGGAACTTTGCTTTTGTCCTTTGTAACAGTTTGAAACCTTTGGAAAAATCTGCCCAGTGCCAGCTGAGTGTGTGTTAACCAATGTAAACAGAATCCATCACAAATAGAGTGCTTTTTTCTGTGACCTCTAGAGTCTACTCTGGACCACCAGTCACATTCTGCCCAATTCTCCTGTAAGTGATTTGGAGAAACCAAAAGGTGAAAAATCACATATGGTTGATATTACCCTGAAAAATCCCTTAGGGATGTTCCATGTGGGGAGCATACATCTCTCCCTGAGTCCATCCAGCCGATTTCCCTAGCATTGGAGCATCTCGCTGTTCCCTCAGTTGACTACCATATGAGGTATTTGACTTGTTATGCAAATACCTTATTGGGCATAGTGCTCATGCCAAGAAAAGCACAGCAAAACCAAAGCCTACTAGGAAACTGGCAAATTCACTTGGAGGCATGTGCTATCGGTATATTAGTTTCTTGGTTCAATTTTTTTTTTTTTTTTTTTTTTGTAGCTACATGGCTGGCATGGCAAATGCATGACCACATGATGTAGTTCCAGAGCAACTCTTAAACCACTTGTAGAGGCCGTCCACATTTATTTATTTATTTATTGATGGCCAGTTTTCAGGCTTCTTAGGTTGGAGAACTGAGCTCACAGCTGCATTGTGCAAGACTCCCATGTGGTAGTGAGCGTACTTGTGTGACAGTTGTTGGGTTAAATGCAGTGTCCTGTTGTACTTGGAGAGTGCAGATGTGGAGTGCAGTGAAAGTGGACGGTGGCCCAGAGCCATTATTTTGTACCGTCGCCTGTAAATACAGGTTCCCCTTGAAAGCGTGAGGATATGAAGACCCACGGTTGTGGTCACAGAGGCCGTGAGACCTCAGCGGCTTTTGTGTACTCCAGTTACTGTGTTTTGTTTGCTATAGGTCTGGTTAGCCTGTCATTGCTAATAAGGGTGGGTTGCAGGACGGACCAGAAAACTTTAACAATACCTTCCCTTCCAGAACCAGGCTTTGATAGAACACGAGATTTTACCGTTTGTTATTGTTAGAAGATACTGTTCTGAGACCAATAAAAATTGCAGAATGGCCTATCATTCACCTGATGAAGCATTTATTTAAAAAAAAAAAACAAAACAACTTGGGGTGCCTGGGTGACTCGGTCGGTTTAGCGTCTGACTTCAGGTCATGATCTCGAGGTTCTTGAGTTTGAGGCCTGTGATGGGCTCTGTGCCAACAGCTCGGAGCCTGTAGCCTGCTTTGGATGCTGTGTCTCCCTCTGTCTCTGCCCCTCCTCCAGTCACACTCTGTCTTTGTCTCTGTCTCTCTCTCTCTCAAAAAAAAAAAAAAAAAAAATTAAAAAAAATTACTGTCTTTTATTAAGACTCTTTTTATTATCATATTGACTTTTATTTTGACATAATTTCAGACGTATGTAAACGAATTCCTGCATAATCTTTTCCCAGATTTGCCAAATATTGACATCTATTACATTTACTTGAATTCTTTTCTCTGTCTACTCTTAATCCCTAAATATATCAGTGTGTGTGTTTTTTTAGCAATAAGATGTTACCTTACAGAACTGGAGTACAGTTGTCTAAATCAGGAAATTCATATGGGGGGTGTCGTTAATCTACCAAATTTATTCAGATTTCACTAATAATCTTTATAATGTCCATTACAGTGAGAGAAAATCTTAGATCATATGTTTTATTTAGTTGTCATATTTCTTTAGTGTCTCTTACTTGACAGCATTTGTTGAAGTTTTTTGTCTTTTACAGAAAAGGTCATTTGTAGAGTGCCTCTCAGTTTGGATCTGTTTGTTGCTCATGAATATGGATTTAGGTCATATATTTTGAATGGGAATACCACAGAAGTGATAGTGTGTCCTTCTCAGCACATCCTGTTGGGAGTCACATGATGTCAATTGGTGACATAAATTTGGACTGCTTGGTTCAAGTCCTGTCTGCCAGACTTCTCCACTATCCAGTTGTTGTTTTCTCCTTTACCTCGTATCTTACAGGGGGATATTTTGTGGCTATGTAAATATTTCGCTGCTCCTCAAACTTTAATACACTGGTTTTAGCATTCTTTTATGGTTTTTACTTGAATTGATCAGTATTAGGGTGGCTGACAAATGGTCATTTTCTAACTGCATTCCTTCTGTGTTTATTAGTTGGCTTTCCACTATAAGAAAGAGTACTCCTTCCCCTGCTAAAAGTCAGTCTTTTTGGTGTTGACATGTAAAATGCAGCGAACACCTCCATAGTATTTGTTTTTTTTTTTTTTTTCTTCTCCTGCCCCTCTGTTGAACCATTTTCATTTTACCCTCATGTCCTATACTAAAGCAATGGAAGACACTGGCAAAATGATGTTCCTCTAAAATGCAGCCAATTTCTTTCATCCTAATGGTGGAAAAAGCCCTGTGTTTTAGATCAAGATGCCCAAGTTGAAGTTGTGCCCAGTTACTGACTCTGTGGTCTTGGTATCCTCAGTGGTGAGCCTTGATTTCTTCATCTCTAAAAGAGGAAGAGCATTACTGTCTCCCTTACCTGTCATGCTGTGTGGGTGGATCAAGGAGATAATGCAGGTCGAAAGATTGTTGCTATTAAGTACAAATAGGAAGAATTGATATTCTTTTAAATTAAAATTTTAGCTTCTGACCCAAGAACTTAATACCAAAGCTAAACATAGAAGTCAGCAAAAATAATTTTGACATCTGTTTTCCTCTTACGTGTTTTGGCAAGAATATAGTGCTGCTATAGGATCATTGAGAAAACTCTGACCTGTTTCAAGGAGTAGTCGTCTCTGGAATTAACGTTGTGACCAGTTAAAACCAAATATACCCTCTCTGATCTATATTAATTGCTTTCTAATGACTGTACTGATGTATTGACTTTGTTATGTGTATTAGTGTTGTTGCTGTCTTACTATTGGGCTATTAAAACTAGTTTTTGGAAAAAAAAAAAACCAAGAACAAGTAGGTTTTCACTGAACATCTTTGTAACAGACATCCCTGCACACCAGCCAGATAAACATACAACTTAGATGAAGAACAGAACATATGGCATGATGCAATTTGTGTATTTTAAAAGCATTTCTATATATTTGTCTTTTCATAGGAAAAATCCTCTGAGCTAATAAACATTTTATAGTTCTTAATTTTGTGGGGGATTGGGGGGAGACTTGAAATTTCTGAAGTCAGCTCATATGTGGAACTTGAGAAACTTCATAGAAGATGATGGGGGAAGGGAAGGGGAAAAAATAGTTACAAACAGAGAGGGAGGAAGGGAGGTAGTCAAACCAAAAGAAATTCTTTTTTTTTTTTTTAAATCATTTGTTTATTTTTGAGAGAGAGGAACAGAGTGCAAGCAGGGGAGGGGCAGAGAGAGGAGACACAGAATCTGAAGCAGGCTCCAGGCTTTGAGCTGTCAGCACAGAGCCCAACACGGGGCTGGAACTCAAGAGCTGTGAGATCATGACCTGAGCCTGAGTCAGATGCTTAACAGGCTGAGCCACCCAGGTGCCCCAACCATAAGAGACCCTTAAATACAGAGAACAAACTGAGGGTTGATGGGCGGGGGAGAGGTGAAAATGGGTGATGGGCATTGAGGAGGGCACTTGTTGGGATGAGCACTGGGTGTTGTATGGAAGCTATGAATCACTGAAATCTACCCCCAAAACCAAGAGCACACTGTACACGCTGGATGTTAGCCAATTTGACAATAAGTTTTATTAAAAAAAAAAAAAAAAAGATGGCGAAGCTAAACAGTAAAAATAAAAAAATAAATTTCTCAGGTAACATTAATGTTGGAAGTCTCCAAAGTGAGCATTAGTTTGGTAATCCATAAATAAGTAAAGATGAAACATGTGATGTTGGAAGTTTCTTCTCAGTTTTTTAAAAATTTTTTTATTAAAAAGATTTTTTTTCTTATGTTTATTTATTTATTTTTTTTTTTGAGAGAGAGAGAGAGAGAGAGAGAGAGAGAGAGAGAGAGACACCAAGCACGAGTGGGGGAAAAGCAGAGAGAGCATGGGACACAGAATCCAAAGCAGGCTCCAGGCTCTGAGCTGTTAGCACAGAGCCCGATGCAGGGCTTGAGCCCATGACCATGGGATCATGACCTGAGCCACCCAGGCGTGACTTTCTTCTTCGTTTTGAATGTCACAAGGCTGGCTCCTGCTCATAGTTCTTGAAAACGTTATTTGACGTTCTCGTGTCTGAAAGCTCATGGCCTCTGCCCCATGTATGGACACGTGCAGGCAGCTAGCTTTATGCTGAAACTCTGGAATCAGGGCCCTGGACACTCCTCTTTGGCAGAGCACCTCCCCCCCATTCTCAGCTTAAGTTGATCAAAGTTCGCTGATGTTGGCCTGTGTACTTGTGCAGGAGTTCCGGCTCTACTGAAGTTTTAAATCTATCCCTCATGGTCCTCTTTTAATAAAAAGATTTAATTAGATCACCCACAGAGTACTTGAAAATCTAGAATAAATCAGAAGGGACTGGTGTCCCCGTTAAATTTTCTGAATAAAAATTAGGCCAAAAAAAGTATAATATGGTAATTTCCCAAGGAAAACAAAATAAAACCGCAAACCTTTTGATAGCTGTACAGATAAAATGCATTTTATATTCACTCATCTTCTTTACACATGATGTCTAGACACTTAACCTTTAAGTATGGGGGGGTTTTGAGAACAATTTTCCTTAAAATTAGGTTTTGTCTTTCTGTCACTATAAGGCAAAGAGAGCTGGAGAGACACAGGTCTGGGGACCCTTTAGAGCAGCAGACTGACATCATTTTGGAAACAGAAACTAAGCCCATTGCCTGTAGATTAGGGTGCGGTGAGCAGGAGGAGGGAGCGTTGATTTGGAAATTGTCAGTGCAAATTGCAAATGGGGAGACTTGGGGCGGATGGCAGCTGTGTGTGCTGATTTGCCATTATGCCACTTTCACTGGGGACTCTGAATACCCCGGGGGGTGGGAAGTGGCCGCAGCATTTCCTCTAATGATGATGAATGGTTCCCAGGAGCCTCACCAGGAAGCGCAGCTGGGACAGAGCCTGTCTGCCTCTGCCACACCAAGTGCCACACCGCTCCAAGGAGACCTTTTTACCATTTACCCGTCTTTGTCTATTTTGGTAGCCGTTTGAACTGCACAGAGTCTGTGTCCCACCCCTTTTCTCCTGAGGGTGGCACTCCCTGCTGTCTTTTTGGCTCCTCTGATTCTTTTAACTTCCATCTTTCATCGCTTCCTCTTTTCCTGCTGGTGCTAGGGAGTCATTTGACAGCTCTTGCCGGGTAGGGGAACTGAGAGCCTACGCATGTTGGTTTTCCAACTCCTCTTCCACCTCTGAAAAGAGACCTTCTGCTGCGTTTTAAAATGTGCTAAATATATATGTTTTTTGTTTTTCAATCCTTCGAGAAACTCTAGGAACGGAATCAATTTTGACAGTCTCTAATCAAAGAAAACAATTTTTATTCTTTTCACAGAATGATTGTTACTAAGAAATACCGTGTTTCCAGACACCATGTTTTTTGTTTTGTTTTGTTTTTTTGTTTTTTTTTTGCTGTGAGACTTTCTGTTTTATTTTACTTATTTATTTTTTAATATAATTTATTGTCAGACTGGTTCACATCCAGTGTGTACAGTGTGCTCTTGATTTTGGGGTGGATTCCTGTGACTCATCACTTACATACAACGCCCAGTGCTCATCCTGACAAGTGCCTTCCTCACTGCCCATCACCCATTTTCCCCTCTCCTCCACCCATCAACCCTCAGTTTGTTCCCTGTGTTTAAGAGTCTCTTATGGTTTGCCTCTCTCCCTTTCTGTAACTGTTTTTCCCCTTCTCTTCTGCCATGGTCTTCTGTTAAGTTTCTCAAGTTCCACATATGAGTGAAAACATATGATACCTGTCTTTCTCTGACTGAGTTATTTCACTCAGCATAATACCTTCCAGTTCCACCCACGTTGCTGCAAATGGCATGATTTCATTCTTTCTCATGGTCAAGTAGTGTTCCATTGCATATATAAACCACATCTTCGTTATCCATTCATCAGTTGGTGGGCACTTGGGCTCTTTCCATAATTTGGCTGTGGTTGAAAGTGCTGCTATGAACATTGGGGTACATGTGCCCCTATGCATCAGCACTCCTGTATCCTTTGGATAAATTCCCAGGAGTGCTATTGTGTAGGGTAGTTCTATTTTTAAGTTTTTAAGGAACCTCCACATTGCTTTCTGGAGTGGCTGCACCAGTTTGCATTCCCACCAGCAGTGGAAGAGGTTTCCCATTTCTCCACGTCGTTGCCAACATCTGTTGTTTCCTGAGTTGTTCATTTTAGCCACTCTGACCGGTGTGAGGTGGTATCTCAGTATGGTTTTGATTTGTATTTCCCTGATGAGGAGTGATATTGAGCATCTTTTTATGTGTCTGTTAGCCATCTGGATGTCTTTTTGGAAGAGTGTCTATTCATGTCTTCTGCCCGTTTCTTCACTGGATTATTTGTTTTTCGGGTGTGGAGTTTGGTAAGTTCTTTATAGATTTTGGATACTATCCCTTCATCCAATACATCATTTGCAAATACCTTTTCCCATTCTGTCGGTTGTCTTTTAGTTTTGTTGATTGTCTCCTTTGCAGTACAGAAACTTTTGATCTTGGTGAGGTCCCAATAGTTCATTTTTGCTTTTAATTCCCTTGCCTTTGGAGATGTGTCGAGCAAGAAATTGCTGTGGCTCAGATCACAGAGGTTGTTGCCTGCTTTCTCCTCTAGGGTTTTGATGGTTTCTTATCTCACATTTAGGTCTTTGATCCATTTTGAGTTTATTTTTGTGTATGGTTTAAGAAAGTGGTGTAGTATCAGTCTTCGGCATTTTGCTATCCAGTTCTCCCAACACCATTTGCTAAAAAGACTGTCTTTTTTCTATTGGATACTCTTTCCTGGTTTATCAAAGATCAGTTGGCCATCCATTTGTGGGTTCACTTCTGTGTTCTGTATTCTATTCCATTGGTCTGTATGTCTATTTTTGTGCCAGTACCATACTGTCTTGATGATTACAGCTTTGTAGTAGAAGCTAAAGCCAGACACAACAATTTGAGAATCTATTAGGCAGACACTTGGAACTCCTACCTAAAAAATTATTAGGTGTTTGTTTAAAAATTTGGGAGGAAGATGATTATATAGAATGATATGGTTGTGGCTTATTGAAATTTTTCAGGTTGTGGGAACGCCCGGGTGGCCCAGTCTGATGAGTGTCCAACTCTTGATTTCAGCTCAGGTCATGATTCCAGGGTCATGGGATCAAGTCCCATGTCAGCCTCAGCACTCAGTATGGCGCCTGCTTAAGATTGTCTCTTTCCCTGTCCCTTTGCCCCTCTCCCCAGCTCACATGCTCACTCTCTCTCTCTCTCTCTCTCTCTCAAAATAAAAATGAAATCTTAAAAAAAATCTTCATGTTGTGTGATTCTTAGGATAGTAGTGGAAGAGAAATCCTTGGCTAGTGTATTATCTCTTTGTGGATGTGAACCAAATTCCCTTTATTACGAGAGAGATCAGGATCCATAGAGAGCTAAACTGTGGTCCCTGACTGTAGGGTGTTTACCTGTAAGGCCAGTATATAGAACAAGATGGCTGACACTAGGGTTATAAGAAAGCCGGTCAGTACATAGAATGGTTAAGAGTCACACACTCTGAAATTAGAGCAAATTTTGAATTCTAGTCCTGCCATTTGCTATTGTTAGCCTTAAAACTACCAGCTATTTTTCCAGAAAAAGGTGGGTTTATCTGCGAAGAGTAGAGAATTGGAATCTGGGATAAGCAAGCTACAGCAAATCTATAGGCAAGTTCAACAAACCAAAGAGAGGAACATTATTGTATGGAAAAGGAGGAGGAAGTTGGGAGGAGTTGTTTTGAATAAAATTACATTAAAGGGAATCAGGAATTCAGGGTGATGATGATTTCTCTTTGGCTAAGTTGCCACGGGTATTTGATTTCTTGTAGGAGATATAACATGTATCTTCCCCTACTGGGGTTTTTCTTACAGAGTTCTGTAATTGACAGTTCTTCTTGTAATTGACGTTGAGTGGTACAGCTCTCCCTACCCGCTTCTCCTTCTACCATCTCAAGTCTACTTTAGCGAGGTTTCCCTGTCTAAATTTTCACACTACCCTCATGACCTTGGGCAAGCTTATTATTATTTCCGGGCACTGCTTTCTTCTGTAAAATATGGACACTGTTTCATATATTATAAGGTTGCTATAGTAAAGAAAATAATGCATGTGTCTGAATACTGTAAATTTGGCCCCAGAATAAACACTCGCCAGGTGGTTAGCTTTGCTGGGTTGTTTCCTGTAGTTGTGTAGAGGCTGGCCTGGAGGGACCTTGCAGCGAGCTCAAGCTTTGATGATGATTGTATGGCACAGTTTCGTGAGCCTGAAATTACAGTTGTGAATAGATCATTTTAATTTGGTTTGGAGTTCTTTTTTAAGTTAGTGACCTTTTGAATCTGGATTGAGAAAGAGCTGTCACTTCCTAAAGCCATATAAATCACAGTAATTGATCAATCAGAAATAATTCTTAATTTACATCATAGTGTGAACAACATGGTAATTCATTGCATATGTGCTGACTTAAGTGTTCTAAAAATAAAGTAAAACAATTGCGTGTTTAATATCAGCTATTTTTAAAATGCCAGAACAGAATAAGATTTCCATTTTTAAGTTGACTCATGAAGAATGTTGGGATTTTCTTAAAACTGTGAAGGGTTTCTTTGACTACCTCATCCCTTAAGATTACAAGTCACATTTAATTTCTTTCTGTATCTTGATGCTAATATAATACACCAGTGTAGAAAAATTGAAAAATACAATAAAGTATAGAGATGAAACTAGAAACCGTTACTGATAGTAAGCATTGTCTCTTTAAAAACATTTTTTTTTTAATGATGTTTGTTTATTTTTGAGAGAGAGAGAGAGAGAGAGAGAGAGAGAGAGTGTGTGTGTGAGTGGAGGAAGGGCAGAGAGAGGGAGACACAGAATCGGAAGCAGGCTCCAGGCTCTGAGCTGTCAGCACAGAGCCCAACGTGGGGCTCGAACTCACAGACTGCGAGATCATGACCAGAGCCGAAGTCAGACACTTACCTGACTGAGCCTCCGGGGCGCCCCAGTAAACGTTGTCTTGACAAAAAGAGAGGAAGAGATACAATCGCCTGTGTGCCAGGATCTGATGGGGCATGGAAATTGCATAAGGGACATATATTTATTACTTGTTTTTAAACTGTCTTAACTGGGAACAGCCAAATAAAATAGGATTAAGTATGATTTTGTTGTGGCATTGTTAATGGATTTCTAATGCTTTATATCATTTTTGGAAATACGCTTATTAGAACGTTTGGTGAGTATTGATGTTCATGGTGACTTAGAAGAGATTGCAGGTGATAAAGGAATTGTAGAGGAGGAGGAATCAAGCAGGAAAAAAAGTATTTCATCATACTTTTATTGAAAGCTCCTGATACTATCAATAGAGCAACATCTGAATTTTCTTCCGTGATTGAAAGGTAAGTTTGACTTACCTTCTACTTCATTGTTTCCTTCTAGAGGACTAGTGGTGATGGTATCACAAGCTGGTGACGGTTTTAATTTCTCCATTTGGTGTCCTAATCAGCGTCTTGGTATCTAGAGAACTAATTTCCTTTGCTGTATGAACGAGCAGAAGGAAAGTGATCACATAGGACGTTAAATGCTAAGTTTCATGGAATCATGTTCACAGAAATGTTGCTTTAATCTTGGCGTTGGGGTTTTAATGAAGTTCTAAATGACACTTTAACTTATATTACTAGACAGAGTCCTTTAATTTACTGTGTTTTGACACATAAAAGTTTTTGATTGCCTAAAGAGCTTGTAAAATGATAGGTTTTACATATATGTATCTGTGTGACTCTCTATGAGTATATGAATCTGTGGGTAAGTGTGTATGCCTGAATACATAGCCCTTCCTTAAATTGACGTGAGTCACTTGCGAGATTTGCTTTTATTTTGCATGAGTCACTCAATGGAGACTCAAGACCAATTGAAGGTCTAAGCTATTTTTAATATAATCCCTGTTTGGTAGGTAACCTTGGTTTATACTCTGTAAGAAAGGAAAGGAGAATCCTGTGGCCAGATGGTATTATGTAAAATAGAGGCAAGGAAATCTTTGTTGTGACAAGGTGACTTAATTACCTGTGAAGCCTATTCATAGGTAAATGTAGGTTACTTGGCCATATATACTCAGTCTTGTAAGTGAAATGCAGTCTCATCTGCTGAACTCACTAGATTTAATAGAACATACAGGGAATTACACTAATTCAGAGAGAAGAAGAGAAGAAAGGAAGTTGCTCTTTCTATCAAAATATTTTCCTTTTCCCCCTTTAGTTAGTTTGAAAGTTAAGTACATATAAGCGTCCTTTGGTTTTTGCCATAATTTGAACATTAAAGGCATTCAATATGAGCTGTTGGTAGGTTTTTGTTATAACTGATCCCAGTTCTAAGTGAGCTCTCAAAGCTTAAAATAGAGGTTTAAGGAGAGAAAAATCTGATAAGCTTCCATTCGTTCTGAATCCGTTTATTCCAGTCTTGTTAAGCGTGATACATGGGAGAAATACAAGCCAGAGGGTGTAAAAACAATGTCATATTATTTCCCTGAAGGACCAGCCATTAAACTTCTATGAACATACGTGGGAGAGGAAATTAGGCCTTGCGATACACCGCAGGGCAGGAGAGAGAGTGCACCCTCATCTTCAGAAAATCGGAGTGATGGATGGTCAGTTAGGCCTGTGTAGCATTTCGTACTGATCAGCAAACTGAAACAAGTGTTTGTCAAACTTCAGTCATCTATCTTCTTACCATCTCTGTACTACCTGTTTTTGTGAAATACCTAACATTGTTTTAAAGCAACATACATTTGCTTAACTTAAACTTATTTAAAAAAAAAATTTTTTTTAACGTTTATTTTATTTTTGAGACAGAGAGAGAGCATGAACGGGGGAGGGTCAGCGAGAGGGAGACACAGAATCTGAAACAGGCTCCAGGCTCTGAGCTGTCAGCACAGAGCCCGACGTGGGGCTCGAACTCACGGACGGTGAGATCATGACCTAAGCCACCCAGGCGCCCCTAACTTAAACTTATTTTAAAAAGGAGACTGTGTCATGATTGTAAGTGGAAAGTCATTTTCATGTGGTGTAGAGAGAAGATAGTAATAAAAATAAAAACAATGAAAGGGTAGAGTTGGTAAATTTCAGCTTGTACTATCACTGGCTGATCACTGATCCTGAGCCTTGCTTTCTCTTTGAGAGCAAAATTATTCTTTGGATTCATAAGGATGATGACTGGAAGCAAGCCCCAGGAGAGATTTGGGGTGTGGACCCCATTGTAATCTTCCTTTGGGTCATGGTTAATGAGTGGACTCAGGCTGTGAAAATGCATAATGATGTACACGTAAGGTTTATTGACTTCCTATACGTATGTCACACCTAGACGGTTTTATTCCTAAAAATGATGTTACCAGCATTTAGGCCCCATATTGTTTCTGTCCCCTCCACATTGCTTGGAAATATACAACAGAAAGGTGTGCTCATTAGGTCCGTCAAGGTCCTTGAAAAGCATAGCCCAGAACCACCTACAGTACATGTCGCCTGTTTGTGACTTCATCTTTCCTGTGTGGCCATGAGCCAGTCTGGGCTAACTGCTCTGTGCAGCTACTTAAGTTTGTTTGGTTGAGGAATGAGGAGCTTTTAGAGATTACAGTCCACTACAGAGAAAAATAATTCCATCATGGGTAAAGAACTTCAGAGGCAAAAGGTGAATATTAGTGTCATAAGCCGCAAATCAGGGATTCCATCGTTGATCAACTTTTATTTGTCTTTATACATTAAAAAAACAACAACAACAACAACCATGCTGTTGGTAGGCATTCCAATCGTAGCTGTAGTTTGAATTCCATTCCATTCATAGTTTGTAGTATGAACATTTGTCGATTGATGCAACCCAAACATGGATCTAGGAACTGCTTGGGGTACAGAATGAATAAGTCACAGGAGTGAAAGGTACAGCATAGGAAATACAGTTAGTGGTGTTGTTTAGGACTGTGGTGACAGAAGGTAGCTACTTTGGGGTTAGCACAGCATAATGTATAGCTTTATCAGAGAATCACTATGTTGTACATCTGCAATTAATGTAACGCTGTGTCACCTACACTTCAGTAATGCAAACACCTGGAACAGCTTGTGGAGACTGCTCTTCCAAAGACCGACAGTAAGAAATAGGTTTTATGTAAAAACAAGTGAGAGTGGGTCCTGGTGCATATGCACAAAAATTGAAAAAATGTTGATGAGAGATACTTGCCTAGACGCAGCAGTCTGGTATTTCTGTTTTATTCTTGTCTTTTTTTCATGCTCTTTGCCGCCCACCAAGTTGATGGCATGGCTCACTAAAGGGCAGTGACCAGCAGTTTAAAAACCTTCTGCTCTGGAGGACAGAGCATGTTGATAACTTCCATGTTGATAGCAGATGTGTTTTTCGGATATTATCCCTTGGAATCTGTCAGATTTGCTGAAAGCATGCCTAGGTCTCAGCTCTTACAAGAAGAATGGAATCAAATGTGACATTAGAATGTATGACCATATTTGCAAAAATAAGTCTCATTACCTATCAACTTTCCCCTTACAAAGTTCTTGCCTGAGGCAAAGTTCACAGGCTGTGCACGTCCACCAGCAGACGGATGGCATTAGTGGTCACTTGTGTTATAATATAATAGACGTACCACACAGGGACCTAAGTGCAGCCTGTGGAAGCCTAACTTGTTTCTAAGAGTGAAGCTTTCATGTGCAGGGTCATCTCTCTGATGAGATCTGTGTCTGACTGATGTTCAGGGTGGATGCTTCATGTGGTAGGGGTCATCATTGCCTTCCAGAGTCTATGGAGAAGTGGGTAAGCTGTACCCAGATAGGCTTCTCAATTCAGCATTTGTTAGACCCTACTGGTCAGGTGTCCCTGTGACGTTCATAGGTCATTAATGAAGGACCAAGGAGAGTCCCGTGTGAGGATAAGCACCCGGGATGGGAGACACATTGATAGAGCCGTGTATTTGCTGTGTTCCTGGGACCTACCACTGCGTCTGCTGCAGAGTATTCAACCAGTAAATATCCATTTCCTGAGTTGGAAATAGATTTTCAAGTCACACGATCCACTTCTGAGGGTAAAACTGCAGGAGGTCTAACATTAGAAGCATTAGAGGCAGGTGACACTATGTCATGAGGTCTCCGGGGAATTGGAGACTTTGACAACACCTCCTTCAGACAGGTGGAATCTGCCAGTTGTCCATCCCAGAATAGCAGTGGCTTAAAATAGACCTCGCTGTCAGTGCCAGGGGGATTTAGGAGTAGAGTTCCTTTATTTGGAAACAAGGGAGTAAATTGGCTTGCCAGAGGAAAATCGTGAAGAAGCCCTATTTTGCCCCCACCTTTTTTTAAAAGATAAATATAAAGATAGCCTAAAAAAATAAAGAGTTGAATTTTTGGTATAACACATTAGGTTTTATAAACTAAAGTTAAGAAAAACTCTACAGCATTTATGAATTGTAATCTTTATGTTTTAGGTAAACCCTTTTTTTAAAAATTTACTTTTATTTTTTTTATTTTTGAGAGAGAGAGAGAAAGAGAGAGAGAGAGAGAGAGAGAGTGTTGGAGTGGGGGAGGGGCAGAGAGAGAGGGAGACACAGAATCTGAAGCAGGCTCCAGGCTCCGAGCTGTCAGCACAGAGGCCATTGGGCTCAAACTCACGAGCCACCAGTTCAAGACCTGAGCCTGAGTCGGAAGCTTAACCAACTGAGCCACCCAGGTGCCCCTAAGTAAACCCTTTTTCTTATTAGTCATGTTTAGCAATAAGATTTAGTAAACTGTGTTACCTCCAGTTAATTAAATTTATGTGCAGTAAAGTTAGCTTGTTTGTTTGTATGTGTTTTTTGCTTATGAAGCTGAAGTCTTTACTATCCTGTTTGGATAATAAATAACTCTGGTCATCTTTGTCTTCTGTCTCGCTGGCCTTGGTCTTGTCTTCCTAAAGGGCCCCATTTTAGGAACATAAAATTGATAGCAACTTCCAGCAAGTTCTGGAAGATGCCTTCACTCACTTCTTTTTCAAGTGTGCAGTTTTCTTAGATGAAAGTTTAGCCACTATCGTTGCCATGGAATTTTCATACATGTTCCAGGAAATAATTCCTTTACCACAATTGCTTGATTAAACCAACTTGCCAGTGAAGCAGTAAACCCCAGTGGAACTTTCTGAGGGCTTCTTTGGAGGGGAATAGAAATGAAGCATTAAAGAAAGGCCTGGGGAATGGTCTTCACTGCTCCTTTACCATCAGTCCCACTCCCCAGGAGGGATCTGATGAGGGAGGTGATGTTTGAAGCCTGTTGGACTAAATAGATATATGTTACCTTTCTCCTGTTAACCTTTCTTCTGAGACGTTTGAGATTTGTGTTCTGCGCTGAACTAATGAGAAAAAGGTGACAAGCTGGAAATAGATGAGTGTCCTCATAGAATGAAAAAAAGGCTAAAAACGGTGTGAATGTTAATATACATGAAGACATCAGATAGAAATTTCTTAGTAGACATTTCCTGCTGTGTTTCCCAGTAACATCTGCTAACAGAAAGTTTAAAACGTGAATTCCTATGCTTTGGAATGCTAAAAGTAATAAGACAGAACAGCTATCTTAATTTTTTCATTTGAACACTTGAGCCAAGAAAAGAAGCTAAATTTGTTGTGAGTTGGGCGTTTGCTTGTACGTTTATATGCCGGCCAGCTGAAACCTGAAATGTTCCCTCTGGAAGGTGGAGGCAACGTCATCCTGAAAGTTTACTTTGAAAACAGCAACAACAAAAACATAACTTTTTGTTAGAGGTTTCAGAAGGAGAAAACAAGAACAGTGCAGTTTCTCTCTTCTTTTGGGCGGGGGGGGGAATGGCAGAGTTCATTGAAAGGGACATTTTTAAAAGTAAGTGATGTGTGTTACAGAGGTTGTAAGGATAATACTAAGCTCTGTGCATAATGAGCCACTTTCATTGATATTTGGTGATTTTGAATGCATTTGATGTACCGTTTTGCCTAGCTTGATACCCGGATGAGAATGTACAATATTAAGAATAGAATGCAGTATTATGTTTGTATCTCCTTTAGAGAAACTGCCATGAAATGTGGTTTAAGGAGGTCCTGTAAGTAACACGAGAATCTAAACCAGAAGAACTCTAGACGGATTGAACGTAAATGTTTGAAGGAACTTTAAGAAAACAAACAACAACTAGGAGGTTTTATTAATAATAATTTTTTCTTTTTCTCCTAAATCAGGTTCCATTTATTTTCTTTGCACAGACATGCGCACACACACCATTAAATAGAGCATCCAGTCACGAAATAAAACTGGGTGACTTTTGCTAGAAATGTAGCTGTTGCCTTAATTGAGCAAAACACGTCAGGAGCTTAAGTTCAGCTCCAGAGTGGGAGCCGTCTGTTGGAAAACAGTACCCTCTTCCTGGGAGAAGGTGGTTCTTCTCTTATTTCTCTCCTCTGTCATTTTAACCCCACGGCACCCAAAGTTCTGTAGTGACCACAGAAGATGCTCCTGTCACAGGGATGCCAGATTCTGCTTGTTAAGAGCATTGAAGCAAACTCTGTGGTTATAAATGGCATGCTTTTTTTTTTTTTCCCCTGTCCTTCCCCCCCCCCCCCCCCCATTCACCACACCAGACAGAGGGAAGGAATGTCCTGGCCTTGTCAAGGAGAGAAAAGAAGTGCCATGGCACTGGAAGTGAAAACAGAAAGCTAATTGTTGATGGTGTAATGTTACAGACCACCAACGAGACACTGCCAGAACTTGAGGTCTGTTAGATCTTGGGGGAAACAGAAATGCCATTTTGATTTAATTTAAGAGAGTCCTAAAAGTGGTGGTAGACACGTTGCTAAACATCCCTGGTTTCTGGAGATTAGAAAGAAGTTATTTTTTCATGACATTAGGGTCACCTGTAGGTTTAATAGGCTGGTCATGGGACTCCCATGATCAGAGCCTGATGTGGGGCCCTTCATTCATTCATAAGCTAATGGGATACTCATGGTCTGAGCCGTGCACCTGGGATGCAAATGCTTTTGGCCACTCAGTGAAGAGCCCTGTGGTTCAGGTGAGTCGAGCCCTTGAGGTTACCTTGTCCTATTTTACTTGTGGCATTTCCTCCTCCTCTTTGATTAAATTTTGTTTTGAGTCCTGAAAGTACTTCTGGGCAAAGAGAAGCTCCTGGCCGACGGGGCTTCTTTGTGGGGTGTAACTGGCTGGACACATGCGGAGAGATGGGCTGAGGGTGCTGAACATCATAGAGGGGCTAGTTTGGGGTATCCAAGCGAGCGCACATGTATGTCCCCACACGAAAAGGCCTGGGAACTGGTGCTGAGGAAATTGACTGCTGGCTCGAGGCTGTTTTGGCTGTATCACTTGTTACGTGGTACACACAGATTGTCCTATAGAACTTACCTTCTCTAAAGACCTTCCACAGCCGCAGTATTTGAACAGCAGAGTGTCTGTAGTGGGTAAGAGTAAACTAGCTGCATGGATTTGAATCCCAGCTCTGGTACTCTTAGCTGTGTTAGCCTTGGGCAAGTTACCCAACTTCTCGGAACCTTCATTTTCTTGCCTGAAAAATGAGGGTGAGGGCATCTATCTCAGAAGTTACGTGTGTGGCTTCAATCATTTAATATGTCTTAAGTTTTTAGAAGCCCTCAGAAGAGTTCTTCGCACATGGCAAGTATTCAGTGTTACTATTGAGTCATTCTTACAGTTTGCATTTGTTGAGCACCTGTTGTGTGTAGGGGAGTGAAGTTGGTTATCCTGATGAATTTTGTATCCTTCACGCAGCCCTGCAACAGCAGGGGGTCTTGTTTCCATTTTATGGCAGACACCACAGAGACTCAGCTCAGTGCCATATCTAGCCATTAATGAGTCCCCATCTGGCTCTGTCGCTTTTCTGTCCAGCCAGACCCATGCCAGTGCAAACATGTTTAAGCCTCATTAAATGAATACACATATTAAAAAAACTACATCTGTGACATATATGTCACTTGTATATTTTATATTAATATTGAGTATAAAGAATTTCATTAAAAAAAAACTTAGTGTAGGTAAGGGGAATGATCAAAATTTGTATACAAGTTGTCAGCAGTGGCCTACTTTAGAGGGTGGAAAGGGGTGGCTTCCGAAATCTTTCTATTATAATATTTAGTTGTCTTTTTCTCTCTCTCTTTAAAAAGACACCTTTTATTGAACATACTACCACCCAATTGTAAAGTTATGTGCAGTTGCCCGAATCATTGAACATTGAAGTTTTATTTTTTTTATTTTTCTCATCTTTATTTTTGAGGGAGAGAGAGAGAGACAGAGACACAGAGTGCCAGTGGGAGAAGGCAGAGAGAGAGGGAGACACAGAATCCGAAGGAGGCTCCAGGCTCTGAGTGGTCAGCACAGAGCCTGACATTGGGCTCGAACTCATGAATGGCAAGACCATGACCTGAGCCAAAGTCGGACACTCAACCTACTGAGCCACCCAGGTGCCCCTGAACCAGTGAAGTTTTAAAATGAGAAAGACCATTCTCTGCCTACCTTTCTTTCCTTTTCCTACTCTGTGCTGTGAGGTAAGCAGTGTTTCAGCCTGGCACATATCCTTCCACAGCCTTCTGCATCATTATACAAAAATAGAAACATACCCACGCATATGGGATGTTGGATTTTTCTTTTTTAGATCATTGTCTTTACACAAATGGAATCCTACTGTACTCATTTTTTACTTTCTTTAACAGTATGTCCTGCACATACCATAAATAGATACAGATTTAAGTCATTGGTTTTAATGGACGCATGTGATTTCATCATATGAATGTAACCTCAGCTTATTCTCTGGCACATGTATTGACAGATCCTTCAATTATTTTGCAACATTTGCCTCTGCAAACAGTCCTGTAAGCATGTCTTTGTACGTATGTACTTCCTTTGGTCCTAGGGTTTGGACCCCAAGAACTACGTGTACTGTATACATTCGTATAATTTTGCAGTTTTATTTTCTACCATGAGCAGATTATTTCTTTATAATCAGAAAGATTTCAAGTAAAATACATAGAGCTCGATTTTCACACATTCACACCCACACACAGACATACCACACAAACTCCAAAGCCAGCATGAAGGATTTATCTTCCAAAAGCAGAGTCACATTTATTCAAAGATTAATGTAACATTTTTGGGTGTTCAGCATTGGGTTTCTGTGGTAAAAAAAAAAAAAATGTGTAAAGACATATGGTCATGGCACAGAGAGTGTTTTTGTTATTTTAAAATTTGGGGGAAACTGGCAAACACAGTGAGCAGACCATAAGTTCTCTTTGCCTACTCAGCTGAGTGGAAGAAAGCTACACAGACACACACACACACACTCACGTGTGTGTGTGTGCACACAAACCTCTTGAAAAGAATCCCAAAGTTACATCACTTCTACTTTTTCAAGGGCTGTTCTGTATATGGGAGTAGGTTTGACCTTAAAAATGTATAGTTAGGTAAACCTCAGACTCCAGAATTCATCCTCTTTCTGCCCCCCCAGAAAGGGCGTTTTACTGAAATAAAACCCATGGCTGGTTGCTTCTGGAGTGTTGCTTCTGAAGTTGTTGACTGGATACTCTAAAGTCGGCCATATTGGATTTCTGAATTGGTTTGAGGTAAATTTCATTGTTATGCAGCAAGATATAATTCAAACCAGTCTCTGGAAAAATAACAATTACAGAACACAGTCGTTTATGGGGAATTAGCAAACCCACAGATAGGGTACGTGGGGAGGTCTGTGTGCACTTTGTGTAGTCAGACTGAGGTCGAGATGAAATAAAAGCCCTATTTTGAGACTTAGGCTGTGTGTCAGGATACTGCCTTGTAGGTAAAATGGCCACAGAAAAGACCCTGGTGTTACTTGAGTAAGTAAAACTTTTTTTAAATTTTTTTTATTTTTTTAATTTTTGAGACAGAGAGAGACAGAGCATGAATGGGGGAGGGTCAGAGTGAGAGGGAGACACAGAATCCAAAACAAGCTCCAGGCTCAGCTGTCAGCACAGAGCCCATGGTGGGGCTCGAACTCACAGACTGCGAGATCATGACCTGAGCCGAAGTCAGACGTTTAACCAACTGAGCCACCCAGGTGCCCCAGTAACTAAACCTTTTGGATGGAGTCCAGTCCAGCCTTCTCCTATTTGTGTCGAATTCCACTCTGTGGGGACTAGTGATGTCACAGGGTCATTGTGAGTAAATGGTGGGTAAGGCCTAAGTCAGAGAGTAATGGCACATGCTCTCAGCTTAGGAGGAGGAGGAGCTAACTGCTGACACGTTTGCCCATCTACCTCAGCATGCCTCGTGAGCTTGATTTGCACACAAGGCACAAGGACTGTGTTAGCTCTCATCTCAGTAATGCTTTGTGGTTCAGGGGAGACAGACCCCTCAATAAGGATGTGATGAGAGTTTTGGATCTTCTTGCCAAAAAATGCACATCCTCCTCTTCTCTCATTCTTTCTCATTGCTCGTTCCTTTCATGCGTGCGCTCACACAATTTTACGGGACTCAGACTCCTTGGAACCCATCCATGAACCTGTTAAGAATTTCTATGTTTGTAGGGTCCTAGACAAAGCTCTCAAAATCCTTATTCTCCCTCAGCCAAGACTAACTCTGTCCTAAAATGGGCTTTCCATTTTCCCACTTGATAAATGACCATCCGTAGGAAGAGTTCACACTGTAGACCTGCATACGAGGTGCCAAATAATGTGGGAAACAATAGACGGTGATTTAGGGAGACAGGAAGGACCTTCCTTTCTTGGGATAAGTTCATCTGCGACCCTTGCTTCTCTAGTGGGGTTTGAAACTTGTCACTTTTTCTACATAGGTCTGAGGAAGCTTAGTGTGAATGTAAATATGGCCTCCTCCCAAACTAGCTCCATACCTAAGAGCATATACCCCCAGAGCAAACACTCTACCTGACATTTAAGGTCAGGACCACAATAATAGTTTGAAACTCCCAGGAGCTCCAAGAACAGTGATGGCAGTGGTTGATGAAATAATCTCTGACTTGTACTCTTACTATAGTCAGATCATCAAAGGCAGGCTTCTTATTTCTCTTGGAGTGACAGCCCCTCTCATACAGGGGCAATTTTTGGCCTGCCTCCTTCAGAAAGGCAGGTTATAAACTTTAAATTTTGTCGTTCACAGAGTGGGGCGAGTTCTCAATACCATTAACGTTCATTTTCTCACACCCAACAATGAAAGTAATAGTAGTACATTTAAAATTAAGTTTGTAGGCCTCAGTAAATGGAGAAAACGAACATGGAGTGTTTGTATAGGCCTTGGCACATCTAAAGTGCCAAGTAACTGGAAGTTTGAATTGATGGCTATTTATTGTTATCTAGTGGTAGCCGTTTATTGGTCTCAGATCCCACAGGGTGGGGCCTTCCAAATTAAGTGTACCTTGAAAGATTTCTGTTTTTCGACAGGATTCACATATTACAGAGTTCGTATTTAAAATCTAGGGGTTGGGGGCTGCCCACCGGGACCTGTGTTTAACCATGTAGCTCTCTCTGTTCACCAATCAAGAGCCCATGAACTTGTTTGACATCCTTCATGAATGAGGAAAGAATTCTGTAGCAAAATCTTTTCCAGTTCACTCAGCAAAGTATTCATGTGTCTCATATCCAAGCATATAATGCAAGGAAATGGCAGGAAATGGCAAGTGGGGGCAGGTTCCTCATCAGTCACCAAAGCAAACTTAGATTCTTGGCTATTAATTTATCTTTTAAATAAAGGGGAAAATCCTGTGGATCATTAACGCATTGACAAATTTTAAACACTTCACCCATGAGTCAATCAATCTCTCTCTCTCTCTGTAAACTGCTTTTGGCTTTTTTTTTTTTTTTTAACTCGTTTCATTCTCTTTTACCTAAATATTTCCTCCAAAATGAATCTTAAACTTCTTTGTTGTGAATGAAATGGGAATAATTACCATAGCGAAAACTACATCATAGGAGTAATTAAGGCTATCATGCAATAGCCCAGGAATAAATAGATAGTATAACTTAACATAAGATAAATCAAAAGAGATAAGTTAAAGGGTTACTTTCAAGGGTATGGTAAGAGTGTGGGGCATATTTTTCTGTAAAGAGCCAGATCGTAAATATCTGCAGCTTTGGAGGCCATGTGGCCTCTGTTTCAACTGCTCTGCTGTTAAGTGCAGAAAGCAGCCATAGACAGCACAGAAATGAATGCTTGTGGTTTCCAATAAAACTTTATTAACCAAAACGTATTTTGGGCAGAATCTGGCTCCTGGGCCTTGATTTGTTGACCCCTGGTGTAGGGGAAGCCTAGAGGTGGGGCAGGATCCTGTGCTAAGAGCAGTGCTGTGACCTAGTTGGGCTGGCAGGGCAGGGCAGGAAGGAGTTACCAGATCGTAGAAGGAAGGGGCCCTGCGGAGAGGGACTGCCCAGACAGGAACAGTCGTCCCTGGAAGGACACTGCTGTCTAGAGACCACACCATGAGGAAGGACAAATAACCCACACCTCATTTGTCTTCCCTCCCTTGCTTCTCCTCTGGTGTGCCCCGTTGACTTAAGCCAGCAGAGCGGAGGGAGCACACTGACCTGTTCTGTAGAGTGCCCTCCCTGGGAACAAAGAACAGGGTGGGGAAAGAAGGAAGCTGTCTGACGTGAGAAGTTAATGAACCTGGATTCTCTCAGTTCCAAGGCGGGTTGTGTAAACGTTTGCTTCCTGTTGTTATTTATTATTCCTAGATCTCATAAACATCTACATGTCTGATTCTGTGTGGGGTTTATGTGCATTCTTTCACTTTACAGTCTGAAGGGTAAATGAATCCAGGGAGCTTGAAGAGAACTTGGTACAGAGACCCATTCAGTGCAGAAGTTAGTCATAGAATTGATTCAAATCCCTGGGGCCACTCAAGCTCTCCTTGGCTCTCCACGGCTCTCCACAGGGTTCTTTCTGTAAGGATGATTTTGGAAAGTTACTATATTAAGGTCTCTTTTGGAGTTTGAAAGCAGGGAAACCCTGTTTGCTTGAATGAATGGGTGAATATTGACCTTTAATAGAATGAGGCATCAACCAGAATGAGTGAATGACTCCATTTAAGAAAAGTACTAATTTAGTCATGTCCCGAAACATCATGTCACACCGTGGATTAAAGTGAGGTCAGCAAAAGTGAGTGTCTTTGGTAACCTTGCAATCCACACTAATAGAGGCCTTTAAAATAAGTATCTTGAGAGTATGTGTTGTGCTTGGTTCTATCCTCACTTTTTTGTATTCTTTATAATTCAGTTTCTTGATTCTTTCTCTAAAAATTCCACTTATCTCTAGGACTTTGATTTCTTTATTTATAACTCTAAGCTATCACTAAATGCATAGTAACCCACACCAACCAGATAACAGTTCCGTGAAGTCTCACTTTTGCAGGACATAGGATAAATGGGTATTGGTTTCTGTCAACAAGAGTAGTCAGGAAGTTGAATCAAGCAGAATTTGAAAAGGCTAAAGGTTGAGGATTTTGGCAGGCATCTCCGGGAGCTTGTGGTAGGTGCTGATGCTTGTATTCTGACCAGTAAATGGTCTTAAAAAGAGAAATTTCTTACTCTTTGGCGGGGTCTTAGAATTTGACTTGCATCACCCTGAAAACTTGTTTCTCTACATTTTTGTAGTTTGGATCATGTATTTTTACATTCAGAAAACACACGAAAGTTTGCCGCGAAAACTTCAGATCTGTGGCATTGATGTTTGGCACGGGGCAACTTGGAGAGATCACCAGTTGTCTTCACTTGAGCATTGGCAGTGGGGACAAAATACATCTCAGGTCTTGAGGGTAGTTGGCTCAGCTTCTAGCACTTACTGAGGTGGGTGGCTGTCCTTACATATCTGCTTCAGTTTTGAATGGCAAGGGGTAACACCGTCAGGTTTGCTAACTGTGTTATTTTAATCTGTCTCATCTTAGACTTTGTTCGCCAGTTCTTAACTGAAGAGCTGAACTTCCCAGTTGGGGGGAGGAAGGGTAAAGGAAAGACTTTGGGAGAAAGTGGGCCATTCCTTAGCCCAGTGTACTTCAGTGCATGTGTGTGTCATTTCTTCAAAGGGACATCTTCCTTGCAGAATGACAGCAAAAGAACCAAAGGTGATTTCACTGGGTTTTTCTCCCCGTGCTCTTCCCTCCCTCCCTTTCCCATCATACTGCCCCTTACCTCTCTTTCTGTCACATTTCATCCAGACTTTCAGGTTGCATGACCTTGTAAGTATTCTTGGCAGCCAGACATACTTTTGTTGAGAGGGTTACTGCCGAGTTATTATATAAAAATTGGTTTTGAGTGACATGAGTGGAGAGCCACAGAAGCAGTCTGAGGATCCTTGGAGGTTGGTCCATTTCGTCTCCTGCTTGTATAACGAGAAGACAGAGACAGGAAGCGCTGAGGGGCTTGTTCCCATCCCGTCATCTGACAGGTGGAAGACTTGGGGACTGGCTGAGGCCTCATTTGCCACAGCGCGCTGCCCACACCCCAACACGTGTTCTTGTCAAATGCTTTTCTGTTTCTTCATTCTGGACCTTTTCCTGAAATGTTCTTGAGCTTCTGTAAGCCCTTTGTCTTTTATTTTATTTTATTTTTTTTTTAATTTTTTTTTCAACGTTTATTTATTTTTGGGACAGAGAGAGACAGAGCATGAACGGGGGAGGGGCAGAGAGAGAGAGGGAGACACAGAATCTGAAACAGGCTCCAGGCTCCGAGCCATCAGCCCAGAGCCTGATGCGGGGCTCGAACTCACGGACCGCGAGATCGTGACCTGGCTGAAGTCGGACGCTTAACCGACTGCGCCACCCAGGCGCCCCGCCCTTTGTCTTTTAAACACACATTGCATGTTGGCCCCACGGTAAACATTATGAGCTTTGGTGGTGAGTTTGCTCTGTGACTTGCCCGCCACCTCTCAGGTTTCTCCTTGAGACAGTTACCGCGTTTGATTTCTGGGAGCCAAAGATGAGATGTGCGTTCCAGGGACAACGTTTTCTTGTGTGTAGCATCGCTGTGCCGGCCACAGATGTCACTTTGGAAAGAACACTTGCCTTGGAAACGGGATGCTCGGAGGTGTGATGTATTAACACTGGAGTCGCTCATGCAGACATGGCTTTTCCAGAACGTGGCAGGCACCTTGGTGATCGGTGAACCGCACACATATTGTATTTGCTCTTTGTTTGTCAGGTTCCTGAAGACTTAGCTGTGTAATTATAAAGCCCTCTTTTTCCTTTTAAGTACGGTCCAATGCTGTTTGTGTTCATTGTGTTCTTAGGCGATCATGTTGAATCACAGAAGCACGAGTATTTGCAAGATGAAATCCTTCTGAGCTGAGAGGTTTTCTGTATATGAACTTACTAACTTTTTCTTTATAAACCATGCCGTTGCTCTCTCATACTACACTTCAAAGAAGAGGCATCTTATCACAGCCCTTCCCGTGAACCGAGAGGTATAAAACCCAGTTAGTTATACTTGATGGCATGCCCTAGTATGACTTGGTTGTGAATGAAGCGATTGTCGAGCACAGGGCTGAACTGCCAGAGATAGCAATGGTCTAGAGGAGGGGAAAAACTTGAATTTGTTTTAAAAATCCCCTTCTTTTAGGTGGAGTCAGTATCGGCTGCTGCCTTTTGGCTGTTTTGCGAAAATAAAATTGTGCTTGCTTGACTGAACTCAGTGATTTCATTTATGTTTTTAATGGGGAGGGAGAGTGAGCTCAGAAAGCTTTCTTAGCTGTCCAGCCTCTCGCTGCCTAATTAGCATGGTCAAATACTCAGTTTGGTTTTCGAAGCTTTGGAGAGCTTTAGCCAAGAAGGCCCTTCTGTCCTGGGGCAGGTTTTCTTGATGCTGAGGAGATTAGCAGTCAAGAGGCTCTGAGAGCGGCAGTTAGAATGTACTCGGAGGGCAGCCTTTAGCCCTAGAAGGTAATTAATGTTGGACATTTTTTCCCTTTACAGGCTGAGTGTCAAATATCGGACAGGGCTAGAGCCAGCTCATTAATCCTGGCAACTGTTACTTCTCTGTGATGTTAGAATGTAGAGTATTTGCCCTTTTAATTTTAGGCCTTCTTGTCGCCCACAGTCTACTTATGTCTAGAGGGTGTACTCAGGAGTCTAGCTACATATTCTTCCTGGCAGCCAAAAGTTTGCATTTGTGAAAAGGCAGAAGTGAACAGCTTATCCTGAGTGTGGTGAAAACTCCCTTGAGTATTTGCTAAGATTTTTTTTTTTTTAAGTGTTACAACATGGGTTAATGTGGTAATGACCCCTGTGTATGGGGAGGTCAATTTTATATGATTTTGGCCATTTATAAAGCCTCATAAGGTGTTTTTTGGAGGGTTGTATAGATTTGGATGAAAGAACATGGCCCAGGACATTTGCATTTTATCACTGAAAAGGGTTTACTCTCTGTCAGGGGTCACATAGTGAATGTTTGGGGTTTGGGGGCCACATAGTCTCTGTTACAACTACTCAACCTGGCCTTCTTAGTGTGAAAATAGCCAGAGACATTATGTAAACACACGAGCATGACTCGTTCACATAAAAGTTTATTAAAAAACAAAAACAAAACAGACAGTGAGCCACATTTGGTTTGCTGGCTATGGTCGGCTGATGTTGGCTAGAAAGTGTTGCTTCTGATACATAGGTTTGACTCTGTGGTTAAATTTCATCTTAGAGGCCGTTGTCCCTCATTTTCCTCCTCGTCCCCTACATTCCATTGTCACTCGCTATATGCCTTATAGTAAAAACAATCATTCCTAAGTTGCATTGTACATGCTCTGTCATTCGCAGGCAACAGAAGGCCCTAGCTGTCAGTTTTGGGGTCTTGTACTACTGCCAGGATGGTCACTTAGGACCTCAGAGAGGCTTTCGGGGCCAACAAAACTGATCAGCACTTACGCAAGCCACCACTGGTTTCCAGCCAACTGTCAACAAGCTCTGTATCTTGCTATAGAATTTGAGATAAGCCATAGTCCCTGGGGCACACCATGGGATACAAAAGAAAAGCTGAAAACCTCCCTTTTGCTAATGAGCTGGTGGCATATACTTAATTTATCCAAGGTCTCCAGCACAAAAGCTCCAGAAACAATCTTTCCAAAACTCCAGAAGTTTTCCCAAGTTTCCTTTTAAACTAGTGGAATCCAAGTTATGTATAGTTTTCCCAAATACAGAAAGGAATCTGCATTTTTATTAGAAAGTTGGGAGGAGGGTGCTCTTAGAAAATCAGGCTTCTTTCTCTTTGACCCCTCTAGGGTTGGTCAGATTATTTCAGTCAGTACCTAATTATTTGCTCTCTCTGGACAGTTGTGCTCCTTTTCAGTATTGCTGTCTCACCTTTCCCAGGATATCAGGTGTGCCTGGACTGGTGAAGCAACCAGCAATAGTTGAGTTATATGCTCTATTGACAGACGGAATGCACAGTGTGATTTATGGAAGTTGTTCACATACAGATCACCAGATAGCTTGATTCCCTGACATCCATGCGAGGTCTTGAGGCCCATGGAAGAGGAAGAGAAACATACTGGAAGGAGCAGATGGAAGTTAATGATATTTTAAGCGTTGTGATTAATCGATCTAGGACTTTTTTTTTTTAATGTTTATTTTATTTTTTATTTTTGAGACAGAGAGAGACAGAGCATGAGCAGAGGAGGGGCAGAGAGAGAAGGAGACACAGAATCTGAAGCAGGCTCCAGGCTCTGAGAGGTCAGCACAGAGCCCTATGTGGGTCTCAAACTCACGGACTCTGAGATCATGACCTGAGCTGAAGTCAGACGCTTAACCGACTGAGCCACCCAGGCGCCTCGATCCAGGACTTCTTTACTTTTTTCCTCCACTAGAACAGAACGTAGTATTGGATTTCCAAGACACTGAGTTAATAACTAGCAATCTGACTACATAAACTTTGATACATTGGAAGAGCTTATTAAAATTTTTGAAAGAGAGATAAAAGAGAAAGAGAATCAGTCCATGGGACCACACATTAAATGGGTCAAAACTTAGAAAACACATAGCTGTGAGCAAACAGATTGGATATTTTATTTATTTATTTTATTACCAAGTTTGAAAAGAGTGGAATGACTGTAGGGACCTGAATCCTAGTCATTTCAGTCCAGCTGGCTTTCGTGTAAAAGTAAGATGCTAAATGAAGTGATTTTTAAGATTTTGTGTGTGTGTGTGTGTGTGTGTGTGTGTGTGTGTGAGAGAGAGTGTGTGAGTCAAAATTCTGTCAACAACAAGCCTAATTAATTTTCTGAGAACAGTCATGCTGTCCCTTGCTCACGTCAAGTACAAGCATTGCCCGGGACGTTTTCACCAAACCTAACCCGGTCTTCCAGTCTTTGTCCTGGCCAGACTCGGTCTCAGCGTTGCCTGACCCTGTGAGAGAGGAAGCTATGTGTCTGTCTTTACCAAACAGAACTTGGGAAGCATTTGTGACCGTCCCAACTTTCAGGGCATGGCTTCTGCTCTCAGGGTTCCAACCAGCCGACTTAGAAGTGAACCCTGGGAGCAGAGTCTGTTGATGAGGTGGGGCCCACCTCTTGGAGATGGATGGAGTTCTCAAGGCCCTTCTCCCCAGGGCAGGGCTCACTCTCCGGCAGCTGTGGCTTTGATTGAAAAGGTATGCAGCCCTCCAGAGCTGACTGCAACCAAATGGCATTGGTCTTTGAAAAATGTACTTCAGCACACAGTCTCTGTGGAACGTGTTTACTTAGGGATTTTGCCCTTGCTTAGAAGTGAGAATGTGGTTTGAGCTGGATTGCCCCTCACTGAAGGCATTTGCTGTGAACGTGTCTTCAACTAATATGCTTAAGGATTTATAACGAAGAGAGTCATTCTTAAATAAAAGGACGCTGATACAGAAAGCAGTAATGGTGGATGCTATCTCTGTTTGAAGATAAGGGTTTTGTCACAAAGCCAGGGTTTATGGTGGGAATACTGAGTAGCGGACCATGGCAGGTGATAAATCACTTTTCTCACCACTGGATATTGAGAAGAAAGGAATGCAAAGACCTTTTTCAAAAAATAGGAAAAGAAGTGCTCCGGAGCATTTATAAATGATATAGAATGTTTGCGGTAGAACCAAGATTGTGGGTATGCATGGCGTGAGGTGAAACGTTGTAATTCAATTATGAGGAAAGCTTTTATAAAAATACAAGTTTTTAGACATAGAGTTTCTAAAAACTCAGTCCATACATTGAATGGAGTCAAATGATGTTTTTTGATTTAGGGTTTTCATGCAAGTTGAACAGGTAACTATGGTCATCCTAAAACTCAGGACCTTTATCTTGTCTTTACTTCCTGCACAAGTTTTCTTGACATTGCCCACTACTAGGTAAATCAGAAAAAACAGGAAGAAGACTCATTTACAGCACGCTAAGGGTGAGAACAAAGTAAGCACTGTAAGAAGTTTTTGAGGGACATTTTGAAAGGCATGAGTCCAGAGAGGAATTTGGGAGGTGGGGGTCCTCCTCCTCCCCCATTCTTGGTCCCCAGGGGAAATGATGCCATTGCCCCTTGGACACATTGAGGCTCCTACTTTCCTCCACCATGCTTCCTTGTGGGTAGGAAGGCCCCGACCCCTCATCAGTCAAAGACTAGCCTTTGGGGAAACCTGAAGCTAGGCAGCTGGCCAACTGGAGTGGTAGATTTTCTTACAGAGGCTTTAGTCCTTTTTAAAGGGCTCTGCTAAAGCATAGTTCCATCATTGGGTGAGGGTGTGGGTTCACACAGCATTAATAATGGTGAGGCTGGGGACAGATAAAGTATGGGTGTGAGGTGAGGACTCCTTTGCCACTTAGTATGATATGAACAATAAATTCATGTCTAGGAATTTTCTTGATGTGCTGCTTTTATTTGGTGACTAACACAAAAAATGGAATACCCCTGTAGTTATTGACATCAAATGCCATTGCAAGGTCTTCAGTTTTGTTAATGTTCCTCAAGTGTCTTGTATTTTTTTAATGTTTATTTTTGAGAGAGACTGAGTGTGAGTGGGGGTGGGGCAGAGAGACAGTGAGACATAAAATCCGAAGCAGGCTCCAGGCTCTGAGCTGTCAGCACAGAGCCCGATGTGGGGCTCAAACTCAGGAATGGCAAGATCAGGACCTGAGCTGAAGTCGGACGCTTAACCGACTGAGCCACCCAGGCACCACCCCTCCTCAGGTGTCTTCTAGACTGTATGCTCTATGAGTTGGCCAGTCAGGATTTGTTAGTTCAGTCATTTGTTCATTTGTTAGTTTGTGCATTCATTCATTCAAGAAATATCTGAGGCCTTGTGCGTACCAGTTACTGCCTTGGGTGCCACTACACCCAAGAGACGTAAACAAGCCTCCTTTCCTGATGGGCTTATTATCCTATGAGGTTAGAGCCAGCGATAAGCCAAACCAAGTATATAATGTGTCGGCTGGACAGTGAGTGCCTGGAAGGAAATGAAGCAGGGTAGGGGGACCAGAAGTGAGGGAATGCTAACATAGCCTCCATTATGTTCCCAGCTACCCTCAGGTATCAGCATCTCTTAACCTTCTCTGCCTGTTACCCTGACAACAGCAAGACCCTCATCCCATTTAGTGATGAGGAGACCAAGGCACAATGTTTATGTCCTCCTAAGGGGACATAGGAGCTACATGTCATATTACCCAGAGCCCTTGCTCTGAACCCCTCCAGTGTCCCTCATCTTGACAGCTGCCGTTTCTGTCCCAGGACCCGGTGAAGGATCGGTGGGTATGTGTTTGAATTTGCAACTCAAAGGCAACATGCCAAGTACTGGAGAGGAAAGAGACTTGAACATGGGTACTCCCTGGAGAAGTCCCAGAGCAGTGAAGAGGGTGCTTGGGAACACTGCCACCGTGCTAGGAATGTCCCGGGAGCCCTGAGCACTGCGGGCTTTGGGGTGCAGTGGTGGCATGGTGGTTCTGGTTCTCTTCTCAGAGAACTTCACTGAGGAGGAGCTGGTACAGAGTAAAGGAGAGAAAGGTATTTGGTGCAGCAGGAATTGTCAGAGTAGAAACCAGAGGCTTGAAAGAATGTGACCCCCCAAGACACAGGAATAGGTGCCTTTGTATAGGTATGAGGTGTGCCTGCAGCCCCTCCCTCCACTCCTCCTCAGAAGAGATTCTTAACCTGCTTGTCGGGATGTTCACCTGAGGTGATTTTGAGTGAAACTCAAGTCTTCATTTCATGCAACACTCTTCAGCTTCCTCTTCTCTAGGAACTAAAAGTTTGAGGAAGGACCTTCTAAAATCTTGTGTCCTGTGATGACTCCAGGAATAAGAAGAATTGAACATAATTGACGGGGTGAGGCATCGTGATGAGGAAAAAGGTCATGTGATTTGGAACCACATGAATTTGATTAACGTTTTGGCCGTAGTACGTTCCTTGGGCAAGTTCATTGACTTCTTAGGGCCTCAGTTTTTTCATCTGGAAATGGGATAATGACATGTACATCCTGATAGATCAGGAGCGAAATAGGAATTTTGTCAGGGCTCCCTAACTTCCATTGCCTTTCCCTTGCTGCCCAGCAAATCTCTTTTAAAAACTAGGGGTCTGGGGGCGCCCAGGTTGAGGGTCCGACTTCAGATCAGGTCATGATCTCACAGTTTGTGGGTTTGAGCCCCATGTCGGGCTCTGTGCTGACAGCTCAGAGCCTGGAGCCTGTTTTGGATTCTGTGTCTCCCTCTCTTTCTGCCCCCACCCCGCCCCCCTCAAAAATAAATGTAAAAAAAAAAAAATTTTTTTTTTAAACTTGGGCAGCTGGCTTACCTTCATCAAATAGAGACAATTTCCAGCACAGTGCTCTGGGTGGGTCCAAAACAACGCTTGTAGGCTTATCAATGTGCCTGTCACTTGTTCCAGTCACAGGATTTCAATTTCCTCTTAGTGCTGTGGCTGGTTATTTAATTTTTAAGAAATTGCATGGCAAACACCACGTATCAGGAGCCAGGGCTGTGAAAAGGGTATGCTGCAAAAAGGGTTTGGTTTTTCGCCAGCTGATTCCAGGCCACCTTTGCTGCCACGTGCTGGTGCATCAGATGACCGGCACAGGAATCCTCAGCTCGCTGCTGATTGGCCTTTCTCACTTGGGTCACTAGAGGGTAGTTCTGCGGTGTAATGTGTCCGTCATCAGGGCACCGGCATGCATTTACCAAAATTCTGCAGGAAGAGTGATTCTCTGCTCCGATGTGGGAAGAGCCCTGTGGATCTCCAGGTAGCTCGAAGGCTGTAAAATGTCTCAAGTCAAAAGTAGTTTTAATTTACTGCTTCAGAGATGCAGCATGAAACATAAGACACCAGCAAGTTTATTTTTGGAGCACCTAAAGCCTCATGGTTTTTTGGAAGGTTTATAACAAGGGCACTTTACCATTTGTAGGGCTTTTAACCTTGAACTTAAAAATAGGAGGACTTTCTGTCATCATAACCAGCTCCAGGCAGAAGAGCAGGTTAGTGAAGATCTGTATCTTTTTACAGATACGACCGCTGGCGTGGTCTGTGGCTTTGGTGCCAGCTACCATTTCTTGTCGCCTCCCGGCTTCACATAGCTGGTCCCTTGGTTGGTGCCTTTGTCTCACTGGGATCACAGCAACTCTGTCACCTGTCCGAGAAACCTTGACTGCTTCTCCCATTGGAAGTAAAACTGCCTTCCCTACCCCGTTTCCTTTAGCCCCTTCCTTATTCCCTTATTAACATTAACCCCAAGTTTGTTTTTTTTTTTAGTGTTTATTTTTGAGAGAGAGAGCAGGGGAGGGGCAGAGAGAGGGGGAGACCCAGAATCTGAAGCAGGCTCCAGGCTCTGAACTGTCAGCAAAGAGACCGACATGGGGCTCGAACTCATGAGCTCTGAGAACATGACCTGAGCCGAAGTTGGACACTTAATCCACTGAGCCACCTAGGCATCCCGCATTAGCCCCAAGTTTTAATTTTATTTCTTGAAATAAAATTTATTTTAGTGTTTCTTTTTACTTGTATTTACTATGTAACTTTGTCCTCACCTTTAAACCATACACTCCGTGAAAAGAGGCCCCAGTTTTTGTACCTGCTGCCCTCGTCTAGTGCCCGACACACCTGAGGCCCTCTGTTACTGTTTAAGCAAGGAAGGTAGTAGCTGAAGTTTTAAAAGTGTAAGCCTTTCAGGGGTACCTGGGTGGTTCCTTTGGTTAAGCACCTGACATTAAAAAATATATTTTTTTAACGTTTATTTTTGAGAGAGCAGAGAGAGGGGGAGATAGAGAATCCGAAGCAGGCTCTAGGCTGGCAGCACTGAGCCTCACGTGGGGCTCAAACTCACAAGCCGTGAGAACATGACCTGAGCCAAAGTTGGACACTTAACCCACTGAGCCATCCGGGCACCCCAAGCCCCTGAGCCTTGATCTCCGTTCAGGTCTGGATCTCAGGGTCATAGGTTCAAGCCTTGTGTCGGGCTCCACGCTGGATATTAAGCCTACTTCATTGAAAGTTTATGTTTAAAAGGCAGAAAGCAGTCTGGAGGAAGGTTGATTGAGGTGTGAGCATTGTTAAAAATTTTTTTTCATAAATTAACCTGGTTTTTACCTTAATATATGTAGAGTTCTCTGAATTATGTCTGCCAGATAAATAGGACTAATTTGGGGGGCTTTTTTTGTAATTAAATGGACTTTGAATAAGAAGCAATTTCAGTGTTGGTTCTATTTGTGTATGATTGATAAAAATTTTTAATCATCAGTTTTGTTTTGAACCCCTAAGGCATTTGTGAAGAACTTTGAAATCCCAGGCCATGATTTTGGCCTGTGATTTTTAATAACAACCGTACCTGGTGTTTGTTGAGGGATGTCGTAGTCACTGATTTTTTTTTTTTTATCTTCTTATATCATTTCCATATGTAGTTTAGAAGGCTTGTTCCTAAATCCTCATTTCACAATTTGCAGAATTCAACACAGGAGGATGTTTAAGACATTGTGCCCTTGTTGTGGAAGTATCTACACACATCATAGTGAGTTGTGTCCTCAGTGATCAGTGTCCATGCTATTCAAGCTAACAGGCTCTTGAAACTTGTTCTTTTCACATCTTGCCATTTGGGGTGGGGAAGAGCAACCCATTTCTGGATGCCCTTTGGAGGGCACACGTAATGGAGAACTGGGTTTTTGTCTAACGTTTTTCCACGGGTCCAATTCTATTACTGTAGAGATGTTCTGAGCAATAGATAATGGAACTTGTAAATCAAAACAGCTTAAACATGTTGTGTTAGGTAAAAGGACTGAGTGATTGTGAGGTCAGTGAGCTGAGCAGTTCGGTGACCTTGTCAAAAAGCCACATTCTTCTTGGTCATTCTTAGCATGTCAGCTCGGTCTCCTCATGGTCACAAGATGGCTGCCACAGGTCTTAACATCACATCTGGACAGCCTCCAGAGACAGCAACAAGACAAAGATGCTTTCCTAGAAGTCCTGAAATAGACTGTACCTTTATATTGAGTTGCTAAATAGAGTGGGTCACACCCCAACTCCATTATAAGACATAATTTTCCTGTGATTGGCTTGGCCCCAATGGGATTCATTCACGGTCTCTGAGGGTGACTAACTCTGGATTGGCCTGTCAAAGAAAAGGTGTGAAAGAGAAGAGTGGGCAGTAAATGGTCACTGCCATTCCAGGTTTCTCCGACTGGAAGCCCCCTTCGTAAATGTATTTATTGACCTCAGATCATGAGCATTTTATGAAATGGGAACAAAGGGAGAGTTCTTTTGGTGTGGAATTCTCACATAGATTTAGTTATGCCTTCTGGTAGTTTTGTGATAAAGCCAGTCGTTCAGTATTCTATGAAATGAATCCTATGCTCACAGGTCATGGGAATATTCCAGTAAGATTATAAAATCACATTTTAATCTCAATCTGGTGAGTGAGCATGACTGTTTCCCAGTTGGGGTTTTCTACAGTCCTTGTATTAGAAGAGATGTCATTTTGTGTAAACCAGGAAAGGGAATAGGTTCGAGTAGGTCTCACTGCAAAGTTGCCCAGCACACCATCCCTCCTCCTTCCTGTCACCCCAGAAAATTTGGAAGGTAAATTAAAATTGTCAAGCAGTCATCATGTGGCATCTGGAAATTTGAAGCTTCTGTTACCTTGTCCTTTTCCCTAATTATGTGAATACTTTGAACCTTTTGGCTTTCCATTGTTGGACCTTTCTGAAGTTGACAAAGGTACTGAGTTTATTTTTACTTTTCTCAGCTGTCACTTATTTCTTTGACATAAAAATCCTTGTCTCACAGGATAAGCTTCAGAAAATGGCCTGAGCAATAAAGACAAACCTGGTTTTTATAACAGGAACGCTTTTTATCGGAAATAAAGTTTTTAACAAGCAGGGTCGTTTGGGAACCTGTAAGATTTGTCCTATATTCCTAGGGTATTGAGGAAGTTGAAGTCAGCCTACAGGTTTATCAGCTTTATTCTTAGAGACAGTATTCAGGAACATGAACTCTCAGCGCATCCAACTTTTCTCCTTTTCAGAGGAAACGTGGGCCTACGGAGAATAAGTGATCTGTTCACTTCTGTTAATTTTCGGTGGGTATTTCATTCCCTGTGGCCCCAGAAAACACACAGCACACACAATCCTGTATGGCATCATACGTGTTGTTGCTATAACAATTCTGTACTTAGATAGCTTCAATGTTGTAAAAGTAGCAGTTGGTAGTGGCTATCAGGAAATAGCACTCCCTGACATTTAGTGAGCGCTTATTGTGTGCCAGGCAGCGCACATAGGACCTGTGCTGGCATCATCGCTTCAACCTCACAGTCATGTTAGTATTCCCCTTTTTACAGCCAAGGAAAGGGGAGTTGAGGCATTAGACTTGCCCAGTCTCCCACAGCTGGCCAGCAGCACGCCTAGGATTCCGGCCCACATTGGGCTGATCTCAGACCCCTGGGTGACCGGTTGTCGTGGTGATGCTGAGAAGGAAGGTTCCTGACTGGCATCAGGTGTGACCTAGAAGAGTGAGCAGCCATAGGACCGGATGGGTCATCCCCGGCATGGGCTGCTGTGTTGATCAGGTGGCAACTTGAACTCGACCCTCCAGTGGAAGAAAAGGGGAGAGAAGGAGCCTCAAAGACTTAGGCCCTGGTGGGACAAGTTGGTCCAGGTGCTGGAAGAAGCTGATGGAATGCAGATGGGGCTGGGGTTGCGATCCTAGCTCCCCACGACACACATCCCAAATTGAGGCCATATGGCTGCTGCTGCAAAGAGACCCAGATGCTGGCTTAGGTGACAGGTGAGACTAGGCCACACGGACACACGGGGAGACAATAGCCACAGCCCTGCAAGGCGCATGGGTGAGTCTCGGGATCATAGAAAACTCTCAGGTGGGAAACGAAAATTTTACAGACTTGAAATGATAGCATCAGGTGGCACCTGGGTAGCTCCATCAGTAAGCATCTGACTCTTGATATTGGGTTTGTGGGATCAAGCCCCACATCAGGCTGTATGTTGACAGTGCAGAGCCTGCTTGGGATTCTCTCTCTTTATTCCTCTCTGCCCCCTCCCCTGTTCTCTCTCTGTGCCCCTCCCCTGCTCTCTCTCTCTCTCTCTTTCAAACATAAATAAACTTTAAAAAAAGTCAGGCTCAGGTCGGCAGCTATAAGTCATTCAGCTGGGATTGCCAGCCCTGGCTCTGAGATTTTGGATGTAGAGTTAAACAGGTTTGACTCTAGAAGGCGTAGCTCAGGAAGCAAGACCCAGAGCCAGGAAGAGGGCGGAATATCAAAGACTGCAGAGCCACATCCTCTGAACCAGTAACCGCTCTCATGGCAGCCCAGAAGCCAAGGGAAGAACGTATGTGTTCCAGATAGTGCCTGTTGGTGATCATAATTACAGCAACACCAATGACAGAGAGGCTACACCAGGTTGTGAGCCATGGAGGCAGATTGCGTTACTTACCAGCTCCTGTATCTTCTTGCTTTGTTACTTCTAGTACATCACTTTCCCTTTCTGGGCCTCCAGAAATGGCATCATACATGTTGTTGCTATAACAATTCTGTACTTAGATAGCTTCGATGTTGTAGAAGTAGCAGTTGGTAGTGGCTATCAGGAAATAGCCTCTCGTGTACAATTGGGATAATAATAATGCTTCACAGAATTTACAGCAGGTATCAGTAAAGGGACAAATGGTGAATATCTGTGGCACTGGGAGCCATGTGGTCTCTGTTGAGACTCTTCCATGCTGCTGTAAACTGGTGGAAAGTTCCGGCATTTGAAAGTCTGTTATTTGTCATAGAAATTTGCAGAAAAGCCTGCAGTAGGCGAGTGGCCCTTGGCTTATAAATGAAATTGCATAAAATGGTAGCCTTAAGTGTTAGACTTTGGACTCCAGAGTGTCAACACAGTCAAATGCAAAGAATGGCTAACTTTTATTATTTTTTTTAACGTTTATTTGTTTTGAGAGTGAAAACGTGAGCAGAGGAGAACAGAGAGAGAGGGAGAGAGAGAATCCCAACCAGACTATGTGGTCAACACAGAGCCTGACATGGGGCTCAGTCTCATGAACTGTGAGATCATGACCCAAACTGAAATCAAGAGTCAGACACTTGACTGACTGAGCCACCCAGGCTCCCCACCCTCCTTTTTTTTAATACAAAGTTTTAGGCTGCCGAAGTGTGATAATATGAGGCATGTTCTTTCTGCAAGTCTACCCACCTTTGTTCTAACATTCCTTTTGATTTATCTATCTCATCTACCCTTTTTTAAATAGAAAATATAATTTGGCAAGTGGCAGCCCATAGTTAAATAAGTACCACCAAAAAGTCTGAAAATGTGTTTTTCATTTACAAGGAAAAGAGTTAAGGTGACTTAGAGATGTTGTGTGTTGCCAGTAACACTTAAAGGAGATATACTTCATCCTTAAGGTGAGAAGCAGCTGAGAAATGGCTCTTGGAACCTTTTTCGGTGAAGTATTCTCTTACCCTCTCTTGAAATTAAAAAGAAAAAGAAGTGAAGAACGTGCAGAAAGCCATGTTAGGGTGCTGTCTCTTCGAGCTCTGTAAATTTTAGATGCTGTTGCACTAAATAAAGGTTAGGGAGCATAAATGGCCAGCCTAAATGGGGCTGACCGTGGTAAATACAGGTTTTGGTGCCTGGCAGATATTTTGTAACAAGGTTCTCCAAAAGCAAAAGCAAAGTGAGGTCTGAGTAATGACCTATTTCGTCTGCAGTGTGCAGGGAATGGGGCCTTTTTTCTTTAATTTTTCAAAAGAACTCTGGAAAGCATTTCTAATTTCAGTCTAATGGAACCTAACATCAGGGGTTTCTCAGGTCAGTGTTTTCTACGAATCACACCCCACGGTCATCTTGTAACATAATGTCCAGTATACACACTCTCTCTGCATAACGTACATCTTTAAATTGCTTTTTATTAGTTTGGACCCTGACTATTGTGAGGAAGTTTTCATGACTATTTTGTATGTGTCTGTGACATGAATTCATCAAGTGCCCATTAGTTCCTACTATGTGCAGTCCACTCACTCCTGAATGTGAATGTCATGAAGACTGAGGCTTTTCTGTACCGATTTAAAGATTTGAAATCCACCCAGATAGAAGATGTTTCTGACCAAAATTGACGATGCTGTCAGTGGGGTTTGGTGAGCAGAATGGATCTTCTTGAAATTTGTAAAGCTTATGCGGGTATTTCGAGAAAACAGCAAGACAGCTTTTCCAGCAAAAAAAGATGATTTGGTTTTCTCTGTCATATTAATGGTACCAAGCTGTGACGATTTAAAATAGCACAAAGAAATGAGAAAGAGTTGGCTTTTAGGTTGGCTTGTCCTGGAATGGAGACCTAGGACTTAATGAGTTCAGGCTGAAATTTCCCAAACCCTGGCCTCAGAAAAATCCAGACATGTGCCAGTTCAAAGACGAACTGCAGCACCCTTTCCTGTGTTGATCATGTGAAACGTGTGATTCCTCAGAAGTAGTCCAGTATTTCTCTGATAATAGCCGTGTCCTGAGAGGTGAATGGATTAGTAATGTGAGATGCTAAGGTATAAAGCTTCCATTCTCAGGTGCCTACATGTTGGATACACTTGAGGGATCTGCGTTGGTGAGTAGAAGAAAAGCATCCATTGTGCAGGACGCCCTTGCTCCCTGCAGCCCAGCATTCACTCGTGTGTCCAGCAGCCTCTCTAGAAATGCTGAGTAATCAGAGCAGGGACACTCATTCCATTGGAGCCCCGGACAGAAAGACAGCTTGCTATGCTCAGAGCAATTCTAAAGAGGGAAGAAGGTGTGGGGGTTTGCCAAAGTAGGGGTGAGTGCTATTGCATGAAACGTGGAGAGCTTTCAAAAATATTTGCTACTTTTCTTGAAAACAGCTCCACAAAAGCATTTTAGCAGATGTGGAAAGAAAACATTATCCAGCCCATGTATCGACGAAATCTACCACACATTTTTTTCCAAGCATCCAATAATCCATTAGAAGTAAAGTGTTCCTAACTGCAGGCAAGGTAAGAAAGTCATTGTCTGAAGTTTATTACCTGGAACGCTGTAGTGGAACATGGTGTGCTAATGGGTGAATTCACTTACTTTTCAAATGGTTTCCCCAGAGGAGCTGTTTACATGATTGTCCTTCTCTTTTCCTGCTCCTCTCCCTGTTGCTCTCTGACCAACATCATTTAGATTTAGCAGATAGAGTCGAGTAGTTGCAAATGTGCCAAACCTACTTCATACACATGAGCACTGTCCCCTTGGAGCCAAGGGACTTTCTGTACTAAGGATTCTTATTTTTTTTTTCAACGTTATTTATTTATTTTTGAGACAGAGAGAGACAGAGCATGAACAGGGGAGGGGCAGAGAGAGAGGGAGACACAGAATCTGAAGCAGGCTCCAGGCTCTGAGCTGTCAGCACAGAGCCCGACGCAGGGCTCGAACTCACAGGCCGTGAGATCGTGACCTGAGCCGAAGTCAGACGCCCAACTGACCAAGCCACCCAGGCGCCCCTCTGTCCTAAGGATTCTTAATCTTAATGCAGTATTCCTGCCTATGAGTGAGGGTCAGCCTTGGCTGTATTAACACAGAAACATCCCTGTTCTAAAACCTCCATCTCTATACACTTAATCTGATGGTTATGCAAGGGGATACATCTGCCAAAGGCCATAGTCCATCCCAAGACAGTGAGAAGAGGAGCAGACATGACAAAGCTGTATCTAAACCCCTTTCAGGGGCGCCTGGGTGGCTCAGTCGGTTAAGCGTCCAGCTCTGGATTTCAGCTCAGGTCTTGATCTCACAGTTTGTGAGTTCGAGCTCTGCATTGGGCTCTCCGCTGACTGTGCAGAGCCTGCTTGAGATTCTGTGTCTCCCTTTCTCTCTCCCCCTCCCCTCCTGGCTCTGTATCTCTCCCTCTCTCAAAATAAATAAATAAAACATTATAAAAAAATAAACTCCTTGAATGAGTAGATTGGGTATTTCCCGTTATGGAGCAAAATGTATCAGTCATGGCATTGAGCAGATATGTTTACATGATTTCCCATTTCTTCTACCATGTATACAGTGGCACAGGTTTTCTTACAACATGCTCTGTTTCTCGACCTGACAATAAAAATTAAGCTCCCTAGATTATATTCCCATGGTAGGGTGAGGGAAGGGCACCCAGCTTTAGGGTTGAATTTTGACCTGCCCCTACTTGAGTCAGTCTGTCTTATTTAGTCTCCCTTTCTTAAACTCTTGAACAGGGTCATCAGTAAAGCCAAAAAAACAGGACCTGTGTTAGAATCAAAATCAATTGCCCAGTGTAGCTGTTGGCACCTAAAAAGGACTGTGCACAGTGTTTTTCTTCTCTTGAGATTTTAAGGAAAAAAGTTTCACGGTTTTAACAGACAGGGTTTTAAACCTTTGGGGTTAAAGTCATGTTAATACTCTCAGATTGTTGGTTGCCTTGAGAGCAGGCACTGTTTGGTGCAGGCTCTGTCCCCCGCAGAGATAGAAGTTCCAGGGTTCACGGCACTAATTAGACCATGTCAGGCAGGGATGGGGGGGCAGGGCAGGGCCACAGCTTCTGCCTTTGGCAAAAAATGTTAACTGTGATTTGACAGTGAACTGTGTGCTCTTATGTTCTCTGTGAGCGTAAATATTGATCCCAAAGAAAAACTAAGATGATACTGTGGTGTGGCACGTTTCCACCGTTCTTCTGTCTGTATTGTTTTTTTAAAAAATATTTAAATTCATTCTCTTTTTTTTAAGGCTTATTTTTTACAGAGAGAGAGCAAGTAGGGCAGGAGCAGAGAGATGGGGGGCAGAGGGGGGTGGAGAGAGAGAGAAAGAGAGAATCTTGAGTAGACTCCATGCCATCCCTGTAGAGCCTGATGCAGGACTCAAACCCATGAACCCGAGATCATGACCTGAGCTAAAACCAAGAGTCAGACACTTAACTGTCTAAGCCACCCTAAATTCATTCTTTTTAAGCCACCCAGGTGCCCCTAAATTCATTCTTTTTAAGTGTAAACAAATTTTAAAAAGAATCCTAAATAAATAAATAAGACCTCCTTGAATGGCATAGCCTAATCTTTTATGAACACAGTTATCATTTGAGGGTCCCATTCCCCTGACTTATAAAATAGCATCAGAACCAAGAGGAATCAAAGCTCAGTATGTTGCTGGCGTGAAACTGTAATTTTTAAGAACCCAGATCTGAGTAACTTCTCCAGTTCAGCCATCAGGTTCGGAAAGCCCTCATCAACCAGGCAGAATGTGTTAAATCCAAACCCACTGAAAGACGTTAGCCAGAGAATGGCCATGCACAGCCCCTGGCTCCTTGTGGCTACCTGGGTGTTCTGTTCTGGTTGCTGGGAGTACCTACAGGCTTCTTGAGGTTAGGAGCCCTGTCTTAACACTCCTGTAGCATTTTTCTTGCGGTGTAATCCTAGTGATATGCATATAGCATACGCCATAATCACTTGCTGTGCACACTTGGGCCATCTGGCAGCTGGCCAAGCAGAGCATTCCCATGTCCTTGGGACTGTTTTGTGTTGTCTTGCATAGGCTGTCAAACAGTGTGGCCCTCAGGTGTTCCTGGCTTCGGGGATCAGTGATGAAATTCACAGGTTTCTGAGAGTGCATGGTTTAAGACGTTATGGTAAAGCTTACATAGCATGTTTTAGGTAAAGTTTTTAGTCTACTCCTCCCTTGCATTTGCATTTAGAACGGCTGAGGAAGCTAGCTGTGTTTGCCTTGGACTGGATTCTCTACAGGCTTGGAGCCGCCGCCCACTTCTCTCCTGACTTTAACATCAGTCTGGAAGATGTGGCCCCCTGACCAGTGGAGAGAGCCTGGGCAGGAAGAGGGATAGCAAGGACAGTTTGCATGTTCACACTTCTGGGCCCGGGTGCTGGCTGTGCCTGGGATGGGGCAAAACACACTGAAGGGTAAATCATTTATTTTTTGTCTATGTTTCTGTTTTGATTGAGTGGATACTCTGGAGCTTAGCATAAATTTTCTTGTGATGGTTGTGGTGGCAGCGGGGGTTTATTATATGGTAAAGGAAGAAAATTTTAGTTTTTAAAAGAAAGATATTTTTGAGCCATTGTAATAACGCTTATATTTTACAAAGACCTCTCGTACACTGTGCAAAAGAATAGGACATTTACATGAATATTTAGTACTTAATTTAAAAAAAATTGTCTACTAGCTTTCCAGACATGCTCCTGAAGACTTTTTTTCCCAATATACCTAAGGAGTTTTCCCTCCCAGTGTAGTGCTAGCCAAGAGTTTCATTTTCATTATATAAAAATAACTGGTTATACTGCAGAGGCCTATTTTTGGTAGCAGAGTGTCTATATTTGGTTTCTTTAATCTTAAAAAAAACCATAGTAAAGATAAAAACTTTTCTTATTTTGTGAGAATAATGCATTTTCTTTTTATAGAACGTACAGAAAACTATGTGACAGTGAAATCCCACCAACAGGAGATAACCACTGTTAGTATTTTGGTGTTTCTCCTACTCTTAACCATAGGAGAAAAATACTGTGATTAAACCATTTAGGTTACTCTGTGAATTTTCATATTTCTGCTTCTTGCTCGTAAGACACAAGTTGAATTAAATGGTGTTTAGTGTTCTAAAACTCAATAGGGTCAGTGAAATGATTTGAAATGATGCTTTAAAATGTTAATATATTGCCTGCCTTTTTGAATCATTATGACCAGAGTCTCCCATATCTTTTTCTTCAAAAAATTTTTAATGTTTGTTTATTTTTGAGTGAGAGCAAGGACGCGCGAGCCAGCACAAGTGGGGGAGGAGCAGGGAGAGAGGGAGACACAGAATCCGAAGCAGGCTCCAGGATCTGAGCTGTCAGCACAGAGCCTGATGTGGGGTTTGAATTCACAAACCTGCAGATCATGACCTAAGCTGAAGTTGGACGCTTAACCTACTGAGCCATTCAGGCACCCCCAGTCTCCCATATCTTTAAACATTCTTCAGAAATATGTTAATCATAAGGCATAAAATATGACATTTAAATATTAAGTGAAAGAAAAGAGCCAGTGAGATTAATTGATTAAAAATGCTGAGATACATTCCAGACTTGGAATTGCTTTTATTTTCAACCACTTGTTTGATTACATAGCTTTTTAAATACGAGGCCTTGGATTTAAAGTGTATCATTATTCACCTGAATTAGAAAGAAGGAATGACCACATATTCAGTTTTATTGCCACCACAAGAAGGAAGGATTCAAATCATAAGATGAGAAATAGTCGTAGAAATCCAACTTCCTAACTTAAAGCTAGTGATCAGGTTCCAAGCAAAGATAATTCAGATTTTATTAACGTGAACCAGCTGTGGTCTTTAATACAGTACTTTTTTTTTTTTTTTCTGTAAAAGGAAAAGGGCTTATAAAATAAAGAATACTTTTGTTGTTTCTTTTTGAAAGCAGCTGGCTTCCCGTGGTTGAGCTGTTTTCGAGTTGAGAAACCCCAGGCTCTGGATGTTTTTCTTGTAAAGGAGCTGGGAGGAGGGGAGAAGTGGCTTTGACCATCCTGTGCAGGGTCCAGCTGCAGCAGTGTGGGGACCAGAGGAAAGAAGGACAGACAGGCCCTCCTTCCTCTGCCCCTTCTGTGTTTCCCCAAGGGCCAGCCTGCTGCTTTGAGTCTCACCACCATGACGCTGCCCACAGGGCCCCAGCAATGTGAGGAACAGTCTGGCAGGGCAGTCCTGCAGGCCTTGTGGAGGGAGGGTGGAGTGGGGGTTTGGGGGAGGAGGCAGCACAGGGTGGGGAAGGCTGTTCCCTGGTCAGGTGCACAGAACTCAGGGTTAGCCGTGGAGTTCTGCACTGGGTGCTGTGATCCACTGGCCCCAGCATTCTCCAGAGGAACGAGTAGGGAAGATCCTGGGGCTGGAAGCTACCTCTGTTCTTGGGCTGCTTCTACAAACTTCCTATGACCTCAGGGTCCCTAGGAGAGTAGCTTGGGTGTCATTTCTTGAGGATTGCCTTTGATTCCTGGTGTCGACTCCTCTCCAGACATTGGCTAGTTTTCCTTATCAGGGTTTATAGTTAATATTAGTAGGATTATTTGATAAATGTCACCTCCTTCCTGTTTAGTCACCATTTTGTCCTCGGCACCAGGCACTGTGTCTGGCCCACAGGAAGCTCTTGGTAAATAGTCAATAAAGGAAAAGGTGACTTTTATTTTGAGAATTAACCTTACCTCTCATTGCTTTATTTAGATATCTGAAATCTCTTGACGAAAATATATATGTAAACGTTGATAGCACTCTTTTGGGGGCATACCATTACATTTGTCAACAGGAAAAGAACAGAATTACAGTATTCTTTATTCCAGATATTGAATATATATTTATATTACTATAAAGTAACGTTTATATTTTACATTTTCTGAAACCATTTTTGGCTAAGTCTTAATTTTCAAATTGTTTTTTACATTTGTAGATAATGATTATTGCTTATTATGTTTGAGATTTCCTTGGTGTTTATTTCAGTTTCAAAGATGAAAGAGTGAGTTCGTATTATTAGGCTCATTTTAAAGGTGAGGATTTTGAAAGTTGAGAGCATTTCTCATTGTGGTAGATTTGGGAAGGAAAATTGGAGATTAGCAGACATCTTCAGAATTGTCTCTTGTGAATTCTGAAGCATATTTTGTAATTATTGCCTTTTCTGAGTCACTTTGCTCCCTTCAGTGATGAGCACAGCACCCAGCATATATTAGGTTTTGGACACAGTATTGAATCAACGCATATATTTACTTATGGGTACAAACATGGAGGGAAGACATAAATCCAGCTATGAACAGTCTTGTATTAAAGCCTGTTCTTTTTACTTTAATACATTGTAAACAGTAGTTGCTTTAAATTCATACGTAGAGAATCAAGGTTACCATTGGCCCCTCCCTGCCATCTTTCCATGCCCTGAAGCTCCTTCTTATCTTAGAGTTTCTCTTTCTTGGACCATGTGTATTCACTGTGTATGTTTTTTGTCAGCTTTATCTTTCCAAAGTTGAGGACTTTGAGACATGGCATTGATTCAGACTCAAGTAATGTGGAGCTGGAGGTCATCATGCAGGAACAAGTCTGAAGACAACCCTTGTTGCTCATAAGGAAAGGGTATGCCAAGGAGAATGATTTTTTTTTTTTTTTTTTTTTTTTTTTTTTAAAATGTCACTGGGAAAATTTTAATTACTGAAGAGAATTGAAGTGTTCTAAATATCCTGGACTAGAGGAATCTGAAAATTTGGGTTTTCCCTACGGGTTTGTGGGTTCAGAGTTTGGCTCTGCATTTTGATAACCATTGTAGCCATTGTGTTTTGTTGTTTTATTCTGAAAACAAAGGTTCTCCTTCTAGAAGCTTCTCCAAGGCCTTACGCTCATAGCTGCTTGATGGTCCCAAGGGACATGGCTAGTTTTTTAAGTAAGTAGTGCTTGTTCCAGGGGGATAAAGTAGTGGCTCTAAAATGTTCCTTTAAAATGTGAGTGGTTATGGTATAATTATCTACACTGAAAGAAAAAAAATAATTACTGGCTCTGAATCAAAAAAATAACAACACTTTGGCTATAAATCCCTAATTGCCTCTCAAACGCAAAAACAGACATGTTTAATTTTTCTTTCCCCTCTGCAACTTATCTGCTTTGTCTGGTGATTAAAACAGGCGACAGCCAGTCAGGCCTGCTGGAATCTGGTCCTTTCCCTGCCACTGAGGGCTTTGGCTCAGCCCTGACGATGTGCTTGGCCCTGTTCAATGCATCAGTATAGAAAACTGTTCTCCCTACCATGTGGGGGGTCTGCAAAGGTTTTTTCTACTGAGAAATAGTTCCTAAGACTCTGAAGATGTTTGTGTGAAAGATCGTATGGTCACTGCCTTGTCACAATGAGTGACTATGGATGGGAATTCCAGAATTTGGCTTCTTTATTTCTCTTAACCTTTTATGTCTTGAAGGTCTTTCCGGGTTGAGATGTACGGAACAGTACTCCAGTTTTTTAAACTGTTGCCGGGGATAACATGGGGTAGCTATTTATCCATGAATGTACATTCAGGTGATACACAGACCATACTTAACATGAACCATGATGATGACAACAACCGAAACAATAAAGGATGCTTAGAAAGTGCTTACGTGCCTGGCATTGTTCTTATTATCATCCTTGGTATGTTTGTTTTCATCCTCAGAACAATCCTGTGAGAAAGGTATTCTCATTATTCCTATTTTATATTGGAATAAAATGAGATCCAGAGACATTTTCTAATTCGACAATTGTAACAGAGCTACTAAGTTCGATAGCTGGCGTATGAATCCAGATAGAACTTTATAGATAGATCTATCTGTTTATCTATCTGTCTATCTATCTATCTGTATAAAACTGCTAAAATGGCTCTTTGCCTCTGTTTTGCATCTGCAGCTGCCAGTGAGACATTTACATACACTTGTAGGTATCTTTATTCCCCAACCCCCACGCTCTCGCATTGTTGTTTCCCTTCTAACCCCTCATGCGTCAGGTGAGGATCAACTACATTGTCATTTGTGTGCCATGCACATTTCATCTTTCCCCCCCTCCTCCCTGTCCGTGCCCTTCTCATCTGTCCAAATCCTACCAGTCCTTTGCCAGAGCATAAGATAATCTCTTGCCTGTTACCTTTGCCAACTGTCCGCTCCAACCTATATTGACGTTTTTCTCTTGTGTTTTCTGAAACCATACAGTGGAATGCTTAAGGATGTGAACTGTGGGGTCAGAGTGTCTGGATTGCTGGCCTTTAGTTTCTTCATCTATAAAATTGGGATAATGGTTATTATTTCATACAGCTAGTAAATAAGATAATTTTGTAAAAAAAAAATGTTACCTTTTTACTGCTATTTTTACATTCTCAAAACACTTTCCCCTCTTTATAGTCTTACCCTTGGCCCTTGATTATTCTATTTTATGTGTTAGCATTGCCTCTTTAAATTATGGGGGCTAGGGTCACCTGATCCTCTCTGTCCACCAGAGAATCAAGCCGGAGTGGGGAACAGATAGTAGGTGTTGGCTATTACCAAATAAAACATTGCTGAGAATGCGTGACTGACTCATCATGTCGAGCATCTGTGCTCTGTAAGCTGTGCTCTGTTTATCCGTGAATAAAAACATTTACCTTCATTCTGGGGAGCTGTTTTCCAAACACCATATTTGAGTATCTTCAAATTCCAAACAGTTTATTAGTCATACTCCTTACAAACAATGGCACTTATTTTCCCTGGGCAGATACTCTGTAGGCAGACATCTAGATCAGTCCAATTAGAACTTGTTGAATAACACAAACAGTGATGTCTTAGCAGCATGTTTTATGCAGTCTTGCTTTGTTTCTGCTAGAATCTGCTTGATCAAAATGAACTGTCCTTTTGAAAGCTATTTTAGGCAGACACACACAACTTGTACACTCTGTATATGTCTACCTTCCCTGTTTCTCCCAGGGAAGAGAATAACCTAATTTTATGGGGTCATAAGGAGTTAAGTAAGGTAACTGTGTGAAATCCTCATGAACCTACCGTCTAGATCTAGTTATTATCCAATTAAAATTAGTCATTAGGACACTTCATGAGGAATGGGCAAGTTGTGAGTGGTAGGAAGGTACCAGGGTAATTATTCCCTAATTGCTAATAAAACATTATTTATATAGCACTTACTATATCCAGTGACTGTTCTAAGGTATGTAGTTAAACATGCACCTGTTCACCCCTCTCATTCCCATAAGAAATCCAGGAGGCAGCGTTGAGGTGAGGAAGATGAGCCCCAGAGTGGATGAGTAACCGTGAGGACAGAAGAGGGTGCTGGAGAAAGAAGTCAGAACATAAACGTGCTCCAGGTGACTGGAGTCTCTGCCTTTCTAGAACTGACCCTGCACTCAAGTAGAGAGGGGTGTCCACGTGGAAGGAGAAGCTGTGAAAGGGACTGGGAGACCATAGACATCAGTTGCTTGGACATGGATGGGTTTGACAGCCTAGCCACCTCCTAGCAATGTGGCCTTAAGTGAGGTACCTTCTCTGAGCATCACCTTCTTCACTGGTACATTAGGGGAAAGGTAATGGCCATTGCTATGAAAAATAAACCGTGTGTAACAAGGGGATTAGTAGTTGACTGCTTCAAGGGCATGGCATCCAAAAATAAGTCCCTTAACGCTTCCAGGACTCTTTCGTTGAGCTTCTAATATCACAATTAGGAAAATTATTATGTAAGTTTCAAATGTAGCCAAAGAAACGGGAACAATGATAGCCATTACTTACATTCAGCATAGGTCATAAGTTGTGGTACATTGGCTTTCCTTTGGCTCCTCTCTCTCCTTTTCTTCTCGCTCTACTGCAGCTTACTTGAGTATCCATCTCTAAAGAAAACATTTTCTTACTTAGGTGCAATGGAAGTGACAAAATGAAAACACTAAAACTTGGTGATAGCATAACGTTGGAAAAAAATTGAAAAACACACTTTCTCTAGTTGATGATGTTATGTTTTTTATGAGTGATCACTGTAAAGGTTATTTTGTGTACGGTTTTTGTTGCGCTTCCTTCCCTTAAATTTATTTTTCACCAGATAATACACTCAAGATTTAAATATCCTCAAATGCAGTGAGTAGTGACTAAAACACAGATGTGGGCGTGTTCTAACAAGTGTTGACCTTTTACCATAATGGCTTGGAACATTTTTAAGGGGTAAATACTGTGGAAGACAGATAGGACTCCATTTCCAACTCTGATTGATCCCTTTCCCTCTGTCCTCGGATGTGGAAGGAGCGTTCTAATGTTGGTGTGTGACTTTGCTATCTCTTTGCTTTTTTAAAGACTTCTTTTGGAATTAAGATGGATGTTTTGTTAGGTTAAAATTCAGATAAAAAAAAACCCACCAGATCCCTTCATTCCTTATTCTAATCTCCAAGTAGGTAACATAACTATCCCCATTTTACAGGTGCAGAAGCTGAAGCTTTAGATAGTCGGAATGATCTTACTTAGTAAGGTTACAAAACTTGCAAGTGGAGCGGTGGGCAGACCAACCCTGTTGGTTTGACTTCAGAGTCCGCTCTGAGGATGTGGCGTAACTGTTCCTCTTCTTTGTGAACTCTGATGCGAAGATGAATGTAAAATAGAGTGGACTAGAAGAGCGTAGACTGAAGAGCGTAGACTAGACTGAAGAGCGTATAGTGGCAAATTTACAGTCCGCAGTCCAGAGACGATGTATTTAGTGGGGTGGAATATTCAAAGCGGAATTTAGGGCCCTGACAAAGCATAGTAAGGAAGAAGGGAAGGCACTACTCTTTGGACATGTGCACCTGATCTAGGAGCTTGAAGATATGCACCTGACTGTTAAGAGCAGGGCTTCTCCAGCATGATCTCCTTTGACCTGAATTTGCCAGGAGGTGGCCATCCCAGTTGACAGATGGCAAAGCAGAATCCAACCAGGGCTCCTTTCCTGGGTCGTGACCGTCTTCCTCATGGGTTGTGTTTTAGGATGCTGGAAATGGGTGTGTTCAGGTGTGCCCAACCCGTGGGAAGATGGCGGTGCGGCTGCCTCTGCCCTCAGTTGCCCAGGACTCTCTGAACCCAAGGAGCCTCGCACAGAGCGGGGGTGGGGGGCAGCGTGGACCTTGTGCAAGTGCTCTTGTTTCACTTAATCTTAAGTGAATGACAGTACAGTTGTTACTGCCTCAAACATGAACTGTGATAATGGCAGATGGAGAGGAATAAACCATCACTCCTTGAGAGCATCCGCAACTTTTCCGTACTGTTCAGCTTTAATGGGTTTTCTTTCTGATATTCTCAAAATGGACATGAAAAAGAACGTTTTGCAACATCGGCTTCTGTAGGGCAGGGACCCTTTGGAGCATTGATGCCCGTCTGACCCTTGTAACAAATCTTCCGGTTTCAAAGGTGGGCCCAGATGCGGACTTTGTTTTCTTGAACATCAACTAATTCATTCTCCCCTTGCCGTGATCACTGTCACCTGTATATTTCTTTCTGATACCCAAATAGGATATTAGACGAAAAGACCTGCTTGCGCGGAAGCCGTGGTGCTTTTATGCTTAGAATGCAGCGCTCAGGCCACCACAGTGAAGTTGCTTCAGGGTCACTGCTTGCAGTGCTGGAAATGTCTGCTGCTGTGAGGTTTAGCTTGAAGTTGTGCAGGGCAGGGCTATGCAGCAACAACAGTGGTTTCCAATTTTGACAGGGCACTAAATCAACTTGGGGACTTGTAAATAAAGAGTGAAGCCCAGGCCCCACCCTCAGAGAATTCTGGCTGAGTTGCCTAGGGTGGGACCAGGTATTGATAGGCTGAAAGGCTCTCCAGGGGTTTGTAATGCACAGCCAGGATGGAGAACCAGGGCCAGGTAACTGTGATTCTCAAGCTTGAGTCTGTGGTACCATCTCCTGAAGGGCTTGTTAAAACCAGGCGACTGGGCCTCACCCTCAGAATTTCTGGTTCAGTAGGTATGAGGTGGGGCCGGAGAGTTTGCGTTTCTAGCAAGTTCCCAAGTGATGCTGATGTGCTGGTTCTGGGAACCCACTTTAAGGACCTGGTGTGGAAGGATCTTTCCAATTGCTTTATAAGATTCTATTACAGTAAAAAAAAAAAAAAAAAAGTGATGCCTGCACAAATACCCAGTGTTGCTTTTAGTAGAACAACCGCATTAGGCACAAGTATTAAAGTTTTATACTGCCCATTCCTAAGTAAGCTGGGCCATTAGCTTTTTTTTTTTTTTTTTAAACTAGTATGCTAACTGGAAGGCAGCTAGATCCCCAGGATCTGAAAGGAACTGGATTGGAGGCGGGTAAGAGTTGGAAAGAAAAGAAAACATTGCAAGGGCCTAAGGAATTATTACTCGGGCTAGCAAATGGCCCATCGATGGGGGAGCTTTACTGAGACCGGTAGCTGGGGAACACATGAGTGGCAGCAACACTAACAATTCTCTGGGCAGCCTGGACTGTGGGACTGTAGTGCCAACAAGAATAAAAAACATGGTGCTTGGCCCCCAGAAGAGGGCCCCTTAGCTGCAGAATGTACGGTCTATGACTGGACGTATAGATTTCTTCTTTAAATGGACACCCGAAATTTCTTTTTATCTCATTCTTGGGACTTGTCCTAGTCCCCTTTCACTCTCCAAATACTTGTCTCAGTGTTGTAGTGAAAAACCCATTATGAAATGTTTGAAGTTCTAGGGTTCCACCTCACCCTTGTCCGGGGATTCCTCTTACTGCATTGCTGCCCATGTGTCTACACCTGATTGTAACGGAGGAGTGAACTTGTAAAAGCAACTGTTCTGTGTCACATGCTCACGGCCTTCCAGGATAGGGCTTTGAACCCAAGCGATGGCGCGGCTCGACTCACTTTTCCTTCTTGCGATGTAGTTTCTCTTGGTTGAAGTGCCCAGTGCTGGCTGATAGAGAAGAAAAGAGCCCATTCTATCCATTTGACAGACCCTTAATTAATAGTAATCATGAAAACTGAAGTCATGCACTGCCACGGCATTCACCATTGTTGTCTTAGCAATTCCTGGACTTTACAAACAGAGCGCCCCTTATTCTGCAATGAAATGAAAAATAATGGCGTCATTTCAGCTTTAAAAGGAAGGAAATGTTCAAGTGGAATCTCTGTATAATTAAGCTTAACATTATTATCAACAGAAAGTGATTGTGCTTGTGTTCAGAGGCGAGAAGAGACTTAGACAAAGAACTGGTTCTTGTGAGGTAGGAGGTTCCCTCCCACCGATAGCCAGCTACCTTTGCGTTTGACGTTGGGCAGGTGCCGTTTACAGTGCCTTTCTCTCTCTCATCCTGCTGCTTTCAAGTTCCTTCTCATCACTTCTTGGGACTGTCATTGTAACATTGTTGTAACATTGTTGGCCGTTTCTTTTTAGGCCTTCCAGCATCTGCTTTCCTGCTTTTGCTTTTATATTTCGTTTTTCTTCTAGGGTGAGAATCACTTTTTCTTGACTTGGACACACTGGCTTTCTGACATGTAAAATGAAAACAGTCTAATTTTTAGCCAAAACAGGTGTTGAGTGATTGATCCTATCAAGTGGCTCACTCCAGAAACCTCATTTACTCCTAGCTTCTTTATTACCTCCTCATAATTCATTAGCTTAATAAAACACACGTGTGAAAGGGCAGCGGTCGAAACCACAGCTCTCCAGTGTGCATGCATGCCTGCTCCATCCCCTGCCCCTATGCCAGGGGTTGGAGAGGACTGAGCTTCCCCTGGGAACATCAAGCCTCCAGGACATGGTGCTATGAAGAACCTCCAATTAGCCCGTGCCTGGGAGAAGGATTCCTTGTTTGCTGTGGCACATTGAGTTTGCCCGTCTTATGGAAACACCACCCGCATTCCCTTTAGTGGAATCCCAGGGATATAAAGTTTTTATATATGCTGCTTCATGAGTCCCAACAGCCACAAAATATCGAATTTTTTTGGCCTGTTATGGAAAATTTCCAGGTCCCCAAACGTCACCAAAGAAAGCCCCAGCCTCCAGGTATGTGGTACTTGTTCTCACTAACATCTAAGCTTGGTTGCTGGATACCAAAGGCCCACAGAGGAAGAGATGGGGCGGTTATTGTCCTAGTCTTCATTTAGGTTTAGCAAATGTCTGACGCTACCCATTCCCCCCTCCCCTTTTTAACATTTTCGCCAGAGCCCAGACTCATCTTGTGGAGCATTCCCCCCACCTCTTCATTCCTAAACCCCTGTGTATTATAAAGGAAATGAAATCCATATGTTTCTGATTCATTTACATGTAGCTCATCAAAATGTAGTTTTGTAAGAGCTCTTTGGTGTCCAAGAAGCATTTGGAGCCTTTTTATGAGACTTTTAAACACCTCCCTCCCTTTCCCCTTAGAACCAGGAAGTCGGGACTTGCCAAGACTAAATAAAATCAAGCTTCAGGGTTGACTCCGTCTCTAGTCTGACCCACCAAACTTGAGCACACTCACAGCTTCAGCAAAAACAGAAAAGACTCTCTCTCTACCCTTTTGAAGGTGCCATAGAAGTGGCGCTAATCCCACTTAAACTCTGCATGACAGTGGGTTTGGTCTGGTCCTCAGCTTCTCCCGGAGAGAGCCAGTGATCTACACAGCTGAACCTCCCCCCTCTGGCCCATTGGGTGAGCACGATGCCCGCTGCAGAAGCTCAGGGGGGTGCTTCCTGGCAGTGTTGCCCACCTCGTCTGCTGGCCGGTCGCTAAGTTAAGTCTTTTTGACTTTCTCAGCCATGGATTTCCTACCAGGGGAATTCCTTTGCACCAGTGACTTCTGTCTTGCAGGAATGGTGACTGAAACATCCGGGACCATAAACTAGGCTTTAGGGCAGCACTGCTGTCATTTAATGACCTTTTTGAGTGTTTTTCTTCAGCAAGAAAAGCTTATAAGCTTTGAGGAAGAAACTACTGCCATTAGGACTTTAGAGCTTTTACTCTGTACACCCCCAAAAATGAAAGGAGTCAACCTGTTTTCAGAGTTCAGATAGTGAGAGGTTCTCGCTCGTCCTCTGTGATCCTAAAGGGGATGGATTATGTACAGCCACTCAAGAGCTTAGGATTCCTCTCTTGGGCTGTTGTCGTCGGGGGGAGGGGGGCGGGGGAGGAATTCTGCCCTCTTCTTTGCACATCTCATCTCACTTCCCTCAGTCAGGGTGGTGTTGGGCCTTTCAGGGGCCACAGCCTGGGCGCATGGAAATGCAGAGGCCTGGAAGGAGCGGGAAAGAAAGCTGGACCTGGAAGCCCTCACCCTGCATTCTAGCTGCTGAACTCAGGCTCTTTCCAGAGTGTGTTTATTTATTCACGTGGACACATACAATGTAGTAAAAGTCATCCGCTCATTCATACATGACATTGACTCAGAGGATGAGTCTGGAGAAGTGTGCTCTGTCTTCTTGTGCATAGAATTTGATAAAGTCCTTGTTTAGCTTCAACACAAAGATGATACAATTAAATATTATGTATACTGTGCGTGCGTGTGTGTGTGTGTGTGTGTGTGTGTAAGTGGGGGAGCCATTCTGAGCGGAAATTTTAAAATAACAGCTCTAAAATGTTTTAGGCAAGTTGGAAAAGTGTAGATTAGGTCTTGTGCCACCTTGAAGTCTGAGCATCACCTGAAACCCCATGGCAGGGAAAAATCCATTACCAGCAATACTTGTGTTGAAGCTGCCCGTCACAGGTGAAAGGGCTTGCACCAGGGTCCTAGGTGCACTCAGTTATTTCTCAAAGTGCGTAAGCCTGCTCTTGTATGATCCAAGGACAGATAGCCGTCAGTCCATTGCAAAAATGCCTTCAAGGGGTCGAAGTTTACCTGATAGACGGTGAGGACCTTTGGCTCTATGAGCAGTGGGTAAGATTTTGTTCATTTTGTCCTGCCTCCTGCTGGTCTTCACTCTTCAGTGATATGTGGGTCCTCAGGTTTACAGATAACCAAGCACTATACACATTGTCTGTTAATTTCCCCTCAGTGTTCCAGTACTTTACTTTCTGGCGGAGAAATAGAAGTCGCACTTCATCCAGTGAATTCTGCCCAGTGTGATTAATTGATTGATTTACCCCTTAAGCAGATACTGAGTGCCTTCCCTGTGTGGAGACTTATTCTAGGTGCTGGGAAGTAGTGTTTAGGACACATGCAACTTCTCCATTGACACAGCTTCTGTTCCTGTGGGTACAGCTTACATTCTGGGGCTCACCCAAGGAGTCACAGAGCCAAGGGGTGAACTTAGGCCTTCAGCTTCGCTGAGAGAGAGTGGTGACTTTCCTTCCTACTTTAGCTATGGCTGACTTCCCTTAGAATGGCCCTTCCTGTCATCCTATGGAAAAAAACTCTGTCACAGCATTCTCTACCACACTGAAATTGAAGACTTTGAGGGAAAAAGCATTTTTATCAGAATTTTGGTATAGCCAAGAGGTTTAAAGATCCAGGGGTTTTTGGCAACATGTTGTGAGTAATTTCTAGTTAAGGATGTCTCAAGGAGTAGAACTTTGAGGGTGAGCCATATGAAATTTATTTTTGGTATAGGTCAGAATGGTCAAATACTGGCAATTCCTCATGTCTGTCCTCATATCAGACATTCCAAAAGTCTGATAGATTTTCTTCCTCTTCATACCTTGTATGTGGTAAGTGCTTAATAAATGTAAGCAAAATTGCTATGTATATCCCAGGTACTCAGACACTTCTAAGCAGTCTAAATTATTTGTTTTCTGTCCATTTTGCAGTTGTTGTATGTAGCTAAAGTTGTATAACATTTTGTTAAAACTTACTATTCATCAACTTCATAGCAGTAGTTTATAGGATTTTTCACAGTGCGATCTTCCCTTTTCCAAAGGGTTTCTTAAACTCTCTGATCCTCACATTATAACCTCACTGAAAAGGATGTTGTTGGTATCCTCATCCTGGAAGGTACTAATGAGAGGCGTCTTGAAGGCACAGGATAAAGCAGGTGCGTATTCAACTTCATTAGCCCTGCCTACCACTTGGGCTTACCTGCCTCCCAGGCCCTGTCCTGAAATACCAGGTGTTTGGCACCCAGTGGGGCTCAATAGATGTTAGCAGTTATTTTTATCATTGCTATTAAATGTCAGTGTTGTCAATGATGTTATGATAAATGGCATTATAGTGACCGATGATATCAACCCTTATGGTGAGCATGGTATAACATAAGCTTGTGGAATCACTATGTTGTACACTTGAAACAAATGCAACACTGTGTCAAAGCTACTCAAAAAATAATTTTAAAAGGTCATTATAGGTACGCATGCTTTGAAATGAACAGGATATCTAAGTGGATTTTTTCCAAAAAAAATGTCCTTTGAAAATTGTTTTTGTTGGGGCGCCTGGGTGGCTTGGTCAGTTGAGTGTCTGACTTCGGCTCAGGTCATGATCTCACAGTCCGTGAGTTCGAGCCCCGCGTCGGGCTCTGTGCTGACAGCTCAGAGCTTGGAGCTTGTTTCAGATTCTGTGTCTCCCTCTCTCTCTGCCCCTCCCCTGTTCATGCTCTGTCTCTCTCTGTGTCAAAAATAAACGTTAAAAAAAAAAATTAAAAAAAAAAAAGAAAATTGTTTTTGTTGTCTTGTGATTTGTTTGTATGGGTGTAAGTATTTGGAGGTGGGGAATATGACGTGGAGATTTTGATGAAAAGGTACAGTATTGGCTTCAGTTTTCATATCAAATCACATGCACATTATGAAATCTATAAGGAAACCTGCCACGCAGGTTGATGCCTGGCACATAATAACCCAGAAAATGCTGTTTTTAACAGTAACTCTAACAGTTAGTTCCTTCCTTCTCAAAATAAAGTACCCGATGTTTTGAGATTTTTTGGATTCTTTCAAAAGCCATCTTACAGACTCTTTCCAGGAAAAAACTCCAGATAGTTGGCAATTCAAGGTAGTCACTGGAAAAAATGCAGTGAAACTTAGTACGTTGGCACCATGGAGTGATGGTACCTTTGAATGTCTTTCTCTAAGGTAACCTCCATTGTTCACTATTCAAATATATGTAACAGTTCGAGGGATGCTTGGCTGGCTCAATTGGTAGAGCCAGTGACTCTTGATCTCAGGGTAGTGAGTTCAAGTCCCACACTGGGGCGTAGAGCCTACTTAAAAAAACAGAGACAACAAACAGAACATTTTAAGATGCATTGTTAAAAAGAGCAAGGCTTAAAACAATAGGTGTCATGGTCTCATTCGCATTAAATAACATCCATGGGGGTAGATTGTGCAGAGGACAATTTGAAGAAGCACAGGGTTAACTGCAGTGGGGGAGGGGGTTGGGAAAGCACAGGAAACTAGTTGAAATAGTTGATTACATGTTTTATTCTTTCAGTTTTTTTTCTGACGAACATACATTTATTTGGATAGTGACAGCTACAAGTACCAAATCTGATTTAGGCAGGTGATGCTCTTTCTTTTCAGAGTGCTTATTAGTCTACTTTTTTAATAGTCTGCTTTGGTTGTTACAGTATGAAGTGTCCTGTGTTCTAGCCCCAAGGATGGACTGTGCTGAGCTTACTTCCCATCTACAGTGAACTTCATTTCTAAGTGACATAGTTGGCCCAGTTTTCTAAAACATGCCTGTGGTGTCTGTCAGTGCCAGGTGCATTGAGAGCTATCCCTGGAAATAACTGTGGAAGAGGCAGGAGTCTGAAGGCAATACTGAATCCTTGATCTATTTGCAGTGTCAGGGTGCCCGGCAGCCCAGTCGGGTGAGCACCCGACTCTTGATTTCAGCTCCGGTCATGAGGTCAGGGTCGGCGAGATGGAGCCCATGCTGGGCTCCATGCTGACAGCAAGGAGCCTGCTTGGGCTTCTCTCTCTTCCCCCTCTGTCTGCCCCTCCTTTGCTCTCTTACAGTAAATAAATAAACTTAAAAAAAGAATTGCTTCTATTTTTAAAGTTTCAGTTAAGACTAAACAAACAAACAAACAAACCCATAAGGCCAGATCTTATTTGCAACTTATAAGACTCAATCTAAAGTCTGGATGAGATGTCCTTTTTGTTTGCAGTACAAGACTCAGTTTTGCCTAGTGTGTATAAAAGGCAACTCCCTTATCTCTCAGATGCTGCCTCATCTTGCGGTTTTGAGGAGGAAGTGGGTCAGTCAAATATGGATAAGGCAGTTCTGTGGAAGGCCATTGGAAGATGCCATAGGCTAGGTGCCCGCCTCACAGCACAGCGCTCTGGGTTTGCCTGCCTGCTGAATTGGATCCTAGACCCCTCTTGGCTCTGCCTAGTGATACTTGGAACAACGGAAAATATGTGCCCTTGACGTTTGTCTCTGGGTGTCGTGTTGACCTTCTTAAAGCTCTCCGTGAATACGAGCTGTGTATATTTGTAATTAAATCTGTAGAACGTGAATCCAAAAGAATAACTTGAAGTCACCAGAAGTGCCCACACTTCTGGTGCCCGTAGCAGCGTTTGCCATGGCTGACTCCATTTTTGGAAGTGACGTGTTTTGGGTTCACAAAGTACCAATTCAGATGACGTTGCATGCAGCTCTGTGAAGATAGTATGTGTGTTTTTTCATACAGTGATTGTCAGCAAGTGGGTCTTAGAATGACCTTTTATGGTGCCTTGATCCATGGGAATGACTTGTTTGAATTTAACTTAGAAATCTTCTAGAAAAATCCATTGCTAAAGATTTACTGGTACGGAGTGATTGAGCTGACATTGAAACCCAGGCTGTGTGATGGTGGGGCCTTTGTTCTTAGCAACACAAACACCCCAGTGTGCTCCTGCCCAGGCCCTGCTGACCTGCTGCTTTCTCTGCTTCTCTGGTCATCCAGAGAGACCTGTAAAACATGCTGATTTCTCTTGTGCTTTGCATTTCTCTGTCCATATTGAATAATGCCGTCAAAGTGAGAACTTTATTGTGTACTTCCTGCCCATGTCATTTCTAGAATTTTGGAGACCCATCCCAACATCGACCGCATTGTTCATAGTTCTTCTCTAGAGCAACTTGAGATCACTCTTCTATTTGCTTTCCCCCAAGTTCGCTTTCCACGACATCTCTTTCATCCAAGGTCTAGGATATTTCCAAAGAGTTTTTGGAAATCAGTTACTCACATACTACTCTTTTAATATCCTCCTCTGCTGAAAATATGTCAAGCACCCAGATGTTTCTAGCATTAACAAAATTTTAGACCTCTTCAGAAAGTTGGGAGACAAAAAATAAGATGTGGTCCCTGCACCCTGTGTTTAGTGACCTGTGAAATGTATTGAACTTAACTCCTCAGTGTAAATACTCAATGTTTGAAATGGCTAAATTAGCCACCTAGGAGAAATCAGTGTGGGTTTAGAGACACCCGGAAAGACTTTGTGGCAAAGGTGAGACTTTGACAGAAGGTTATTAGGGCTCTGAAAAAAAAAATCTCAGTATAAGTCTGGAGTGCATACATCATAGATACCATACCGAAAAAAGACTGGAAGGAAAGTAGTAGAATGCCAGCTCATTGTCAGCACCGTATGTAGTGAGAGCCTGAGCCAGAACATCCAACTCTTCCTTTTTAAGGCTATCGGACCATGGACCTTGGAAATAATGGACCATGGACCATGGAAATTACAGACCATGGACCATGGAAATAAAAGTTAACTTTAGCTCTCTCTGCCTCGGTTTTCTCATTTATAAATCAGTCAGTCAATCTCATGTATAACTCATGAACTTAGATGGATTAAATGAATTCATATTTGTAAAGAATTGCACTGTCTGGCTTACAGTCAGCACTCAGTAAGTATTAGCTAAATTGGGCATATTTGAATGGCGAAATAATGGGAACAGTCTGTTCATCATAGTCTTAATTTTTTTCATATTTTCTACAATGAACATGTGCCTTTAAAGCAGGATCTCTTCGTAGGGTTTACAAATATATATACCACAGGTGAGTCACACTTAGATAACGAAAAATCATTGCAGAGCGTATTTTCATGAGGTTAGGCAACATTTTTGCTGACATTTAACTCAAAGCTCTTATTCATCTCCATAAATGGAATTTCAGGTTTACTACAAATTCCCACAACCTCTTTGCTCCACAGGGAATTTTAGCGTACCTTAGGATAGACCCTTTCATTGCCTGTATCACTAGTAATGGGCAATTCTCTGTTGAGAATTTGATAAAAAGGCATCTCGGCGGGTAATTTAATTAACCACAGTTGTTTCCAAAAAATAATAGTTTTTGTACCTCCTCGGAGTAACTTCCGCCAAATTGTAGTCTCCATTTATTATATCTTCGAGCTTTATCATTTTATAAAATACCATATAAAATACCTACCCAAATGTAGGCCAAATTCTAGCATTTCCCCAATGAGAAAAACAGAGAACAACTTTTGTTTTGGAAGAGGCCAATCTTAATATGTAAACTTTTACAGGTGGAGATGAAATAGTGAAGTATTAACTCATAACATAAAATGTCTCAGCTCTACACATTTAGGATCTCCAGTGAGTCATACACAAAATAACATGTTAAATTAGAAATACTGCCTTTTTATTATCTTATTTTATAAAACAGTGTTATTAAAACTTCCCTTGCATAGTTCACACCAGTGTCTTTGTCACCTCATGAGAGCTCCTTTCTTCATCCTGTAGTTTTCCAGAGCATACCATCATGACTTTTGTCTGACTTGTTAGAGTCAGAGCCCTTCTTGAATCCTGTATATCACAGGGTGTTTCATTCTGAGCCGTAAATCCTCATCCAGACAGCATTTCAACAAACTTTTCCTTTCACCGTATAAAAGGATATTTGTGCTATCCACAATTAACCACTTACTGATTGCTTTCAAAATTAACCTTTAAAAGACTACTTTCCAGTCAATCTGACTCTTGGAATTACAGATATACCCACTAGGAATAAGAAGTAAGTCTCTTGTCCCTTTTTTTTTCTTTGGTTTCAGTTACCTCTCGCTGTGTACAGAACCATTTCTGTGTCTGTTACTTAACACAACATTGATGTATAATTCCTCATAATTCTGTGGATTGTGTGGGCCGTTTTTCCACTGGCCTTACTTGGATTCATTCATATAACAGCTGGATTGTCCAAATGGCCACACTCGCAGTCTAGCGATTGGTGCTAGATGTTGATGGGTCCCTTTCTCCATGTAGTCTTTCCTGCTCACCGAGGCTAACAGGCTTTTTGATGGGGCAGTCTGAGAACATGGAGAGGGAAGAGTAGAAGGTGCGAGGTCTCCGCCAAAGTTAGTCATAATGCCAGCCTAGATTGGCAGTGAGTAAATCGATTTCACCTCTTGATGAGAGGAGAAACAGACAAGTTGTGGCCATGTTAAACCCACCACAACCTTTTTTTAAAAGTGATTCTCTGAGGGGTGGTTGGTTGGCTTAGTCGGGTAAGCATCTAACTTGATTTCCACTCAGGTCATGGTCTCACTGTTCATGAGTTCAAGCCCCACATTGGGCCCTGAGAGGACAGTGTGGAGCCTGCTTAGGATTCTTTCTCTCTCCCTCTCTCTCTCTGCTCCTTCCCCACTGGCTTGCGTGCTCTCTCATTCTCTCTTTGTCTCAGAATGAATATATACAGTTTAAAAATTAAAACTTAAAAAACATAGAAAACCTGATTCTCTATAGTGACGTCTATAAACATGGCAAACTTCGCGTGCTTAAAATTTATTCAGGCTACCACACCGTCCCTAAATGTCACTTCCCTAAATATTTTGTGGTTCAAAACTAACTAGGAGAATATGAAAACCTACTTAAGGGCTCAAATGGGAGGGAACTGCCTAGTCTGAAGAATAATTACCTTATGTTATGTTCTAATAAGTACGGTAAAGTCCGTGAAGCTGACCCTTGAAAAAACACAAGTTCCTTGTCAGCCTTGAAGGTTAGGGACAGATTTGTGGAAGTGGTCGTGTTCCCACAGGGGTTGGAGGTGGGGCAGAGCCATATACTGTTCTGGTCAAAGCCCACTGGGGCTAAAAATAACACTTTTTTGGGAATACGCTTTCTGACAAGAAAGCCATTTGTCCGGTGTGTGTCTTTGTGTAAGCAATTCGATTAAGTAAGTTTCAAGACCCTGTAAGATATACAGCCCTCTGGATGAGGACATCCAGCCCATCACAGTGATTAGCAAGCGTTTCGTGTGCATCTGCTGGGCTGCCATGAGGGCTTAATTACCAGGTCATAGAGTTTGCCTTTACCTACATCATTGTGTAAGATTAAAACCAGATGAAGAAATCAAATGTTCTATGCAGGAGAAAAGTAGATGTAAAATAAGGCTTGCTCCAGCCTTAAGTGCGTTCTTTATTTTGCTGCAGGTTAACTGCGTTGCCTCACCTAAGGAAAGACCAGGGAACTACTCTGAGCCAGAGGTAGTAGCATCAGTAAACCACAAAAGAGAGGGCTCGACTTCATAAGTGCATTTTAAAAATGCGTAGTACATGGTGTCAAAGTCGGCCTGCAATTTTGAATTATGTTTCCTATAAAAGTACATCAGGTAAATATATGTGATGGGAGTCATGGGTGTTCTGGCTAAGCTCATTTTGAAGAACTTGAAAAAACTAGATTGCCTTTTTAAGGAGTATTATTTTGATTTGAAAAAGCTCTTCTTTGCCAGCGAGCCCCTGCCCAGAATTCATAGGAAGGGAGACAGCCTCATTGTGCTGGAAATGTGCGTAATGCGTCCTGTTATGTGCAAGGAAATGAAGTCTCTGCTTTCATTCAGAAGCAATTAGAGGATGTCTTTGTGGCTGCTGGAAAACACATGCAAACTCCCGGAAGTCTGAAGGGTAAAATGGAGGTGGAAAATAAACTAGAATGCATCATGGCATATCCTAGGTTGTGAGGTAACAGCCCAGGCCCGGGACAAGTGAACACAGCTTGTGCGTCTACTGTGTGACCATCCCCAGTCAAGATGTGTTAGAGCTTTAAAGAATCATTTTGGTTCCTGAAGCCCCAGTGGTGAATTGAATGCTGATGTTGAACATGAGTTAGGAGACACGGTTTCCTTAATCAAATAACTGTGATTTGGTGTCTGGAAGGAGGGTTCTGTGACTAGAGCCACGTGTGTTCTTAAGATGCCCCTGTCCTTAAATCCCCCGTGGTGGCAGCTTCTACTCAAGGAGAACATGAAACAGAGACCTCCCGTGTCTCTTAAAGAAGATAATAGTTGGATTCTGTTGGCTGTTCTTGAACTAGTGCTGTCCAGATTGGATAGTGTTCCACAAAAGATTGAAAGTTAAGACTGTTGCCTGGGGTTTGTTTGATGCCCGGTCTCCACATGTTCCCAGCTATTTGACAGTTGTGCCTCGTAGATTAAAGCCATCTGGTCAATGAAAGCAAATTTATCACTGTATTAGAATAGACTAAGTGCTATAACAAATAATCCCCCAACTTCACAAGTCCAACACAATAAATGTTTATCACTTGTTCACATCAAGAGCCAGATGCCCTCATTTCTGTTCTTTGCCCCAGTTGAGGGACCCAGGCTTCTCCCACCGTGCAGAGCCCACCTTCTCTAGATCTCCTGAGCCTCTCTCTTCCCTGGGAAAGCCAGTGAAGATCCAAGGAGAGGTTTCTTTGGGCCAGGCTCAGAAGTGAGGCTCATCTCTTCTCACATTCTCTTGGCTGGAACTCATACTCCCTGACCTCATTGGACTTTAGGAGAGGCACATGGAGAAGTGCAGTTCTAAGAACCATGCAGTGTTTCTGAGCGCTGACAGTATGGGTCCTTGCCTTTCAGTGGAGGACCAAGGGAGAGGGGAACTGCCCCCTCAGATGTGGTTACACATCTTAACACCAGCCCTAGAAGCCTCTCCAGTGGCCCAAGGCTGATATGCAAGGAAAAGGACTCTTGCAGTATAGGAGAAATTCTCTGTGAGGATAACATGTTTCCTGGAGTGGTCAAGACCTTAGTGTCTACTACCCCTATACCCAGTAAAGTAGATCTGTTGGGTCAAATTTCCCTCTGGGTCCATTCCCTTTTTTGTCTCTGATGCAGTCATTCCTGAGTGTGGGAAACATGTTCTTGTGGAGAACCTGCCACCACGGGGGATTTAAGGACAGGACATCTGAAGAACACATGTGGCATTCTAGACATAGGACTCTCCTTCCAGTCTCTAAATTATGGATATTGGTTTAAAGAAACCTTTGTCTCTTAAAATAAGTTTCTCAGTGCTCAGGATTAGAAACAGCTGGAAATCTTTGCAAGGGGGCAGAGGTTTCAGATGTGCGTCTGAGTCTTTTTCCTTGGGTACCACAGAGGCTTCAGAATGACACACATACCTGTCATGCCAGCAAAGCCACATCCTCAGAGCGTCTGCCCTGGCAGAAGTTATGGCTGGGCTGTTTGGGCGGGCTCTGGACCACCGCAAACTTTACTACTAGAGATCCAGCTGTGGGAATTTTTCCTCTTCTTCCATCTGGTCAACCCTTGCTATTGTAGGGACTCCAGGAGAATTTGATAAGGAGCAGGGAATCTTTCGATTTTATTCATCTAGCTACTTAAGGAGACTTGCGACATCTCTTTGGTGTACACGTGAACGCTGTGAGTCATTAAATTTAACAGATGCCATATCTGTCAGAATTGGCTTATTGTGGAGTACTGTGGCGTAGACATTGGTATTGATTACCGTGATGAAAAGTTGTAGCCCAAACAAAGAAATTACAGTAACATTCCTTGGGGTTTTTCTAGAGTCAACTTAGCATCACAAAAACATCCTGGCTTTTATATCTGTCACATTTATTAAATTGTGTATGTGTGTGTGTGTGCACGCGCGTGCACATGCATGTTTTTAACGGAGCCTATCTAGGTCATACCATATTTTCTTTTAACACTGGTGTTACATAATATGTAATAGTAGAAAACACCAAAGTTATATCCTTGTAAATTCTTCCTTTACCTGCAGTTGAATCCTAAGCCGAGTGCCTCCAGGGCATACCTGGAATCTGCTTTGCTTGTTTGTGTACATGTGCATAATAAATACCATTCTATAGTCACCTTCAAGGTATACATTACGTGTAGGGTCTACACCATACGTAGCAACAGATGACATGAAGGACAGTTTAGGAAATGCAGGTTATTAAGTATGTAATTACTCTAATTATGGGCCTGTATGGAACTTGATTTGTTCTTAAGCTGCCGTCTGCCTATGTGAACTGTCAGGTGAGACTTTCACAAGCTACTCTATCCCTAAAAAGCCGCTTCTCTGGGTGTGTGTCTGTGTTTATCTAGCCTAGGGTCTTTGTTTTCACTTCAGATGTTTTAAGCATTGGGAGTGGGGTGGGGGGTCCATGACTTGGCTGAAATATGTTGGCCTTTGCCACTGCTGAGCCAGTTAGTCTCCCTTCAGGTGTAATCAAGGTGGAAACCTTGATTATTGTGAAGGCGACACCAATTCTTTGTTTACATGTTTAATAACAGGGTTGAAGGATCACTGCCAAAGGATCATCAGAGTACCGTTCTGCTTAGGCTAAGTTCTATTGTAGTCGCATCGTCTGAAAAGCTCAGCTGCTTGCAACAGTGGTTTATTTCTTGCTCTTGTCATGTGTCCATCTTGGGTCAGCAGCAGCTGTTTTCTGTGCCCTCAGCCTTCCAGAAGTTAGGCTGAAGGAGTGGCCCACTGCCTGGGACATGTCTCTGTGCAGGCAGAAGGAGAAGACGACATAGATCCAGGTGATGGTCCTGAATCTTCTGCTCAGAAGGGGCATGCTCCCTCCCAGCCATGTGTCATTAGTAAGTGACTTGGTCAAGTCTGACATCCCTAGGACAGAGAAGGAGAATCCTCACACAGGGAAGGGCAGCAAACATTCTGAGCAATAACACAGCCTCATGCGCTTGGCAAGGCAAAATTGATTTTCTCAGTGCTGTCCTTTGTAAACTAGACATGTCTTACAGTAGTTCGGGGAGACTGAATGACATACCATTAGAAACATGGAGATGGAATCCTCACTCTTTTTTAATCCTCATTGCCAGAAAGGTGATCAGGAATTTTCAGTGTCCAAAGATGTTATTCACAAGAGGTGAGGAAAAGATTAGGAAATCTTGGAGAAGTATGGCAAAATACGAGCCTGCAAGCGAAGTAGGGCTACCTTAGGGTAAGGCTGAGAGCCTTCTGCTTCAAGGTTCACAGACTCCTCTGTGAACCTTCTGAGATCTGATCACCATTTTTCCCTTGGTTCCTCTAAACGTATTCCTTTCCACGAACACCCCATCCCATGAGATGACTGGAATGAGTCTGTTCCTTTTCATAGTACTCTTTTAAGAGTCAATATATTAACATGTAAAAGATGCACTTAAGTAGCTACAGAGTGTACCTCCAAAGATGTGGAGGTGTCCCTATCAAAAACAAGCAGTATTTGAATTTGAAACTCCGCTCCAGTCTTGACTGCACATGGAGAAGCATGGCTATTTCCAGCCAATGGAAATAGCTTGGCTGCAGAATGAACTGGAGTGTGTGATTCATCCGCTCACTGCTTCAGCCCTGCATCACTGTATGCCGGGACCTGTTGTAGGTATGGAGCTGTGGAGGCTATTGGGAGACTAAGACACACACAGGAGCCCTGCTCTCAAGCATTTACGTTCTGGTGGGCACGGTCATTAATGATCTATCATTTGTTCGCTTGTTTATTACTTAGTTACGTTCAAAAGATCTCACTGATGAAACTGTTAGATGCTAAGGATGTAGCATTGAAGGGAACTGGCAAAAGTCCAGCTTTCCTGGACGGGCCATTTTAACGGGGGATGAGTAGATGATAAACCAAGGAGTCAGTACACAAGATGTCGGGTGGTGCTAAGTGCTGGGATAAAAAATAAAAGAAGGAAGGGAGTTCTGTCAGTAGGAAATAGGGGGTGTGGATAGACTGTTCAGGTTAGGTGTCATTGAATAGGTCACAAGACCCAGAGGCAATGGCGGTAATATTTGTGAAAGATATTCCAGAGTGAGGGGACAGAAAGTACAAAGTGGAACGAGCTGAGATGGCAGTGCTATCCCTAGCTGAGTTCTTTGCTTACCTCTGTCTTGCGTTTCTCATGTTGTATATTCCATCTTTGTAAGACCTGTCTGATGCAGGGCTCAGTCTGCTGCATCAAGTAGAGTGGAATACAGCCCACATAATTCCAGGATATTTAAAAAAAAAATGCCCTCTGAATTCACAGTAGACTGTGCCTAGAGGTTTTCTGAATTTATTTGTTTGTTTCTTTTTTGCATTTGGAATTGAAAGCTGGCAGTGGGTTGATACATGGTTAAAAACTCCTATAGTCGTACAGTCCTGTAAATAATTTGAAGCTTGTTGTTGAATGGGTTAGTGTAAGAGGAAAGAGCTGGAACTCCTGTGAGGAAGTGTATCCTTCACAATGGCTCTATTGTCAAGTGAAATTAAGGCAAATAAAAATCACAACTGGCCTGTGCACTAATTTTGGATTCGGTTGCTTTTGCTTTAATTTGTGCCAAAAAATAAGCATTAGGAAAATATGGAAAGTTGCTTAAGTTAACTTAATTAAGAAAGAGTGCTGGATGAGGTTATTGGACTTCTTCTGTAAAAATACTTCACTTCTGATCCATTTGATGTTGAACCTTTTTTCTCTCTTTGATGTTGAAATAATAAGACTAAAATCAACCTGTTTTTTTTTTTAAGTTTATTTATTTTGAGAGAGAGAGAGAGGACAAGCTGGGGAAGGGCAGGGAGAGAGGGAGAAAGAACAGGCTTATGCTGACAGATGGCAGGGCTCGATCCCATGTCCGTGAGATCATGACCTGAACCCAAATCAAGAGTAGGATGCTTAAGTGGCTGAGCCGCCCAGGTGGCCCATCTGCTTTTTCTTTTTCTTTTTTTTTTGAAGTCATCTCTATACCCAACATGGGTCTTAAACACACAAACCCTGAGATCAGGAGTCACACGCTCTATCTACTGAGCCAGCCAAGCACCCCCAAATCAACTTGTTAAACATGAAACCTATAGATGCAAGGGGAATCAATGAGTGAACACTTCTAATTTTTTTTTTAAACATTTATTCATCCCTGAGAGACAGAGACAGAGTGAGTGGGGGAGGAGCAGAGAGAGAGGGAAACACAGAATCTGAAGCAGACTCCAGGCTCTGGGCTGTCAGCACAGAGCCCGATGCGGGATCCGAACTCACTGACTGTGAGATCGTGACCTGAGCCGAAGTCGGACGCTTAACCAACTGAGCCAGCCAGGCGCCCCAGTGAGTGAACACTTCTAAAAACATTTTTGGGGGAGCCTGGGTGGCTCAGTCGGTTAAGCATCCGACTTCAGCTCAGGTCACGATCTCGCGGTCCGTGAGTTCGAGCCCCACGTCGGGCTCTGGGCTGATGGCTCAGAGCCTGGAGCCTGTTTCCGATTCTGTGTCTCCCTCTCTCTCTGCCCCTCCCCGTTCATGCTCTGTCTCTCTCTGTCTCAAAAATAAATAAGAACGTTAAAAAATTAAAAAAAAAAGTTTTTGGCTTACTGTCTAAAAATTCTTCGTCTCCTCCTTATCATCGTCATCATCATCATCATCATCATCAATCATCAAGGGCCCTTTTGCTTGCAGATGCCTTTGGTGGCCAGCAATCTGACTACTTTTGGCAGGTCAAATACCAGTTTTTAGCAAGTATCATGCTGAAGGGGTGAATCATTTGAAATGTGGTTGAAGGCAGTATTATTTCTGACTTCGGAGATGTCCACATTGGACCACTGACCTCCAAACAACAGGTTTGGCAGTGTAGAGCCTAGTAAATGACACGAAGATCTGTAATGTCATCTCTCTGGTTTCCCCAGGACCTAAGAGGCCCCTCCTGCAAGGTCTCTTTTGTGCTATTGTTGTTTCTAGGTGCAAATCCTGTGGTTTTAGGGGAAAGCTGGTGGTGTTTAAAGTTGAGACTCAAGTTCCAATCCTGCTACTGCCTGGCTGGGGAAACTTAGACAAGGTCTTAACTTTCTAAGTGTCTTTCATCATCATCAGGGTGGCTGAGAATCACAATGAGGTGATGCATGGAAAGCACTTCCATGGCTAGCACATGATTGGTGCTCCTTATTGGTTAGTTTTTTTTTTTTTTTTTTACAAATACTGTAGAGCTAGGAGTTATTATTCAGGTTCCCTTGATTTTGGGGGTGGGGTGGGGAGTGGTGATCTCTATAACTGGCAGCCTGTAGACTAGATGTGGCCAAGAGGATGTTTGTTCAAACTATCACTGTGTCTAAAAATGTTTGGAATTTGTGGCCGACGTTGAAAAATTAGGTTTTTACGGAGAAGTCTGGGTCTCTGGCCGTATTCGAAAATTGCAACTCTGCCAATAACACCCTTCCCCTACTCTTCCCCGCATGACCAACAGTCAGGCTGAGAAATGCTGGCTTCCCTCAGGTGGACATGAGCACACCCTCGCCCCTTCGTGTTCCTGCCTGCTCCCTGACGGCATCTAAAGTGTTAACGGTCCCCAGTCCAGACGGTAGGCTGACTGGACTCAGTGAGCAAATGTGTCTGTTTTCTTTGTGTGGCGGGGAGAAGTTTGGAGGCTACAGATGGGCTTTGAGATGTATTTGGCTCTGATGAGGAAAGGAAATCCCTTGTACACCCCTGACTGGAGAAGAGGCACCTCCTTACAAGGAAGCTGTCAGTTTGATTAAAGCAGGCACTTTTGACAGCAACTAATCAGAAGTAGTGTGTGGGAAGGGGTTTGGGACACGGGATTCGGAAGGAGGATCAGCCCCTATGACCAGCCGTTGAGTGGGGCGATAGATGCACATCCAAGTCAGTCTCAAGTACCACACGAGCAAACATGGTAAATGGTAGAGATTGTGAATGGGAAAAATTAGAGTGAGGGCATCAATAGAATAGGGAATATGGCTTATAATGGAGAAGGCAGGATTCAGTTGGTTCCAAACAGGCAGGATAATTCATTATCAATCAAGATACGGAACAGATCAGCACTCTTGATCAAAGTAAGGTAATTAAAAATTATACAGGACCAGATAGATTTGCAGGTGAACCATAGGGGGAGGGTGCAGGGATAAGTAAAATGGGTGGAGGGGAGCGGGAGATACAGGCTTCCAGTTACAGAATTAGTAAGACACCAGGATAAAACCAACAGCATAGGGACGGACTATAGTCCCTGGTACTGTAATAGTGTTGTATGGTGACAGATGGTAGTTACACTGGAGGTGCGCAGAGCGTAACATACAGACTTGTCAAATCACCATGTTGTGTACATGAAACTAATGTAACATGTGTGTCAACTATACTTCAATAAAAAAATTACAGTCTAGTGATAATCTTTTGCATTTCCCTGGTTTTCTTTTCTTCAAAGCTTTTATACATTTCTGGTCTTCGTCACAGCCTGCTAAATTTGTCACAAGTGAAAGAAGAAATGTCAATTGATTCACTGGTCCATTCAGTGAATTAGTAATATGTCTTCCATAGAATTCCAAAATTTTGATTATGTTTTGAAGTACATAAGAAATGAATGTAAACTGAAGATTTCTCTGATTTTTTCCCCTAAGCAATAAATTCAAGGCTTAAGACTTGAATTTACTTTAAAAAATTTGATCTCTGTTATTTAGCTACAATTTAAGAGGCACGTTCTACTTTGAGTGACCCCTACAATTTTTTTTTAATTTCTTTTTTAGTGTTTATTTATTTTTGAGACAGAGAGAGACAGAGCATGAATGGGGGAGGGTCAGAGAGAGAGGGAGACACAGAATCCGAAGCAGGCTCCAGGCTCTGAGCTGTCAGCACAGAGCCCGACGCGGGGCTTGAACTCACGGACCGCGAGATCATGACCTGAGCCAAAGTCGGACCCTCAACCAACTGAACCACCCAGGCGACCTGACATCTACAATTTTGTAGGCCATTTGGTTCTTAGGCTTGACCCAGATTTAGCATAACCTGGTACATCAGGACTTCTTACAAGATCCCTTTGATTACTTTGCTTTTTTTTTTAATTCTCAAGGAACCAAGAATTACCTTGGTTTTTACAAAAATGTGAATATGTTGGCATTGATATTGGGTTATTCGTGTTAATAAGTAGTTCTCAACTAGCATCCATGTTGGTGAAGGATTTCATATGTAAACCGATACATAATCGTAATTTTGTCATTTGGTGGTGGTCGTATGTAACCACTTAATTTTTATTGCATAAGTATTAAGTCATAAAAAGCGTCTACCCTGTGCTGAGTAAAAGAACCAGACCTTTCTAGACATCTTTGTCATCATTGTTCTAGCATTTCACTGTTGACTTCAGGCTGATGGGGAGCACGGTTGAACAAGACCACTGCAGGGAAGGCATAATTTGACTCCCGAAGTGGAAAGAGAATCTGTGTTCTGTGGCTTTGCAGTAAGCTTCTGTAGTGGTTATCACAAGTTTCAGGAATTAAGTAAATGGCTAAGAAGTAAAATCATGCTAATGATTGACAGCAAACATTGACAGAGGGCTCACCTGTGGCACGCATTGCTCTGCGGGTTTGCTGTGCATTAATTCATTTAATTTTCCCAACAACTTTTTGAGGAAGGTATTCTTCCTCCCCCCTGTTTACAAGTGAGGAACCTGAGGCACCGGCTGATGACGTGACTGGCCCCAAGTAGGGCATTTAGTGAAGTGGCACAGAATTTAGACCATCCTGTCTCGTTGACGTTCTTAATTCCTGTGCCTGCTTTTCAGAAGAGCTGGAGAAAACAAAGACACACACAAAAATCATTCCTTTCTGCCTGTTCATTAATTCAGTGGCCTGAACAGCTGGCTCTTGAGGCATTATAGCTCTGTCGGGAAATTCATAGACACTTTCTCGGGTGGTGCACTGAAATACTTGTATGAAACTCTTCATAAAGTGTGCTCTACTTTCCTGTTGCCTTCAAGAGCATTGAGTGAGTGTAATTCACATCTTTGGAGATGACTGTGAATCTCCAAGAAGGACAGTGACTGTTACTGTCCTGCTGTTTAGAAGGAATTACTGTGTCACTTTTTTTTTTTTTTTTTTTTTTTCAAACTCCCAGCGTGTACTTGGGAGTTCACAGATCTGCAGGCTTTGGTTTCCTTGCATTTTCTTTCATCTTCTCCCTACTGATGGGCGGTTAGCTATTGCTGGGTTTTTAGAGCACATCTCCCCCTTCCCTCTGTCTTCCCATAATGTCTTTAATCTGCTGTGAGACGGGAGAGCACAGGAACTGGCTTACCAAAGAATGAAGGGATCACCAGGAAATAGACTGGGTTCCCGAAGGAGAGGCTAAGCCAGGCGCCATTTAGTGAATTCCTTGTTTCCTTTTCATGCTTCCTTTTCCTTCCCCTCCCGCTTTTCTTTGTTTCACTTCTTTTTAAAGAATTAATGAGTTCATCAAGATGATCTAGTTACACCGCACGTGTTTCAAAAAAGATTTATTTTCCTTGCCGTCCCCTTGGGGATAAGCAGTGTCCTTACAGTTCCTGTATCTTTGCTTTTCCCTGGAGCCCCTCGCTTAACGGAGTGGGTTGATGATGGAGTCAGTATCTGCTGGCTTGCATTGGAAATGGGTGATCTGGGCTGCATCAGGGTGCAGTGAAGCAGGGAGGGCACCAGAGACAGCGGTGCAAGTGACCAGGGGTACAGAGTAATCGGGAGGGGGGTGGGGACTGAGGGTAGTGAAGAGCATGTAGCACAGACCCCACAAGCCGTCTGCACCCCTGTGTTCAGGTCATCTGCCTTCAGTTCAGTTTTGTCTTAATGCGTCAGATAAGCAGATTGACGTGCCAGTGGTAAGGGGCAGAGGCAAAAGTCAGAACACTCCTACAGTCTCTGCCTAACGGGTTCTGAACAAGGAGTGGAACTCTGAGCAGCCCTTGGAGTCACATTTTTGAGTTTGCCGAGTTCAAGTTTAGTGGGATAATGAATGAAGCCCAGCTTATGAAGAAAGACAGGGTGTACAATGCTTTCTGACAGAAATGCTTAATTTTTATTTGCACTGGTGGACCTCAATCCCAAATCTTGGCTCCCCAGCCCTAGCCACGGGAACATAAAACAAAAGCCTCTTGAATATTTTTGAGTATATATTACTCTTGTCAGAGTTCTTTCAGTGAACATAGGTTGTTCAAATTTTATCCCTCTTTGTGTGAGATGTTTCTTGCAAGGTTTTAAAACAACCCCTATTAGATAGAAGGAACATACTTAAAGATCATAAAAGCCATTTATGAAAAGCCCACAGCTAACATCATCCTCAATGGGGAAAAACTGAGAGCTTTTTCCCTTAGATCAGGAACACGACAGGGATGTCCACTCTCACCGCTGTTGTTTAACATAGTGTTGGAAGTTCTAGCATCAGCAATCAGACAACAAAAGGAAATCCAAGGCATCAAAATTGGCAAAGATGAAGTTAAGCTTTCACTTTTTGCAGATGACATGATACTATACATGTAAAATCTGATAGACTCCACCAGAAGTTTGCTAGAACTGATACATGAATATAGCAAAGTTGCAGGATACAAAATCAATGTACAGAAATCAGTTGCATTCTTATACACTAACAATGAAGCAACAGAAAGGCAAATAAACTGATCCCATTCACAACTGCACCAAGAAGCATAAAATACTTAGGAATAAATCTAACCAAAGATGTAAAAGATCTGTATGCTGAAAACTATAGAAAGCTTATGAAGGAAATTGAAGAAGATATAAAGAAATGGAAAAACATTCTGTGCTCATGGGTTGGAAGAATAAATATTGTCAAAATGTCAATACTACCCAAAGCTGTCTACACATTCAATGCAATCCCAATCAAAATCGCACCAGCATTCTTCTCAAAGCTAGAACAAGCAATCCTAAAATTCATATGGAACCAAAAAAGGCCCCAAATAGCCAAAGTAATTTTGAAGAAGACCAAAGCAGCAGGCATCACAATCCCAGACTTTAGCCTCCTTTAGCCTCTACTACAAAGCTGTCATCATCAAGACAGCATGGTATTGGCACAAAAACAGACACATAGACCAATGGAATAGAATAGAAACCCCAGAACTAGACCCACAAACGTATGGCCAACTCATCTTTGACAAAGCAGGAAAGAACATCCAATGGAAAAAAGACAGTCTCTTTAACAAATGGTGCTGGGAGAACTGGACAGCAACATGCAGAAGATTGAAACTAGACCACTTTCTCACACCATTCACAAAAATAAACTCAAAATGGATAAAGGACCTGAATGTGAGACAGGAAACCATCAAAACCCTAGAGGAGAAAGCAGGAAAAGACCTCTCTGACCTCAGCCGTAGCAATTTCTTACTTGACACGTCCCCAAAGGCAAGGGAATTAAAAGCAAAAATGAACTACTGGGACCTTATGAAGATAAAAGCTTCTGCATAGCAAAGAAAACAACCAACAAAACTAAAAGGCAACCAACGGAATGGGAAAAGATATTTGCAAATGACATATCGGACAAAGGGCTAGTATCTAAAATCTATAAAGAGCTCACCAAACTCCACACCCAAAAAACAAATAACCCAGTGAAGAAATGGGCAGAAAACATGAATAGACACTTCTCTGAAGAAGACATCCAGATGGCCAACAGGCACATGAAAAGATGCTCAACGTCGCTCCTCATCAGGGAAATACAAATCAAAACCACACTCAGATATCACCTCACGCCAGTCAGAGTGGCTAAAATGAACAAATCAGGAGACTCTAGATGATGGAGAGGATGTGGAGAAACGGGAACCCTCTTGCACTGTTGGTGGGAATGCAAATTGGTGCAGCCACTCTGGAAAACAGTGTGGAGGTTCCTCAAAAAATTAAAAATAGACCTACCCTATGACCCAGCAACAGCACTGCTAGGAATTTACCCAAGGGATACAGGAGTACTGATGCATAGGGGCACTTGTACCCCAATGTTTATAGCAGCACTCTCAACAATAGCCAAATTATGGAAAGAGCCTAAATGTCCATCAACTGATGAATGGATAAAGAAATTGTGGTTTATATACACCATGGAGTACTACGTGGCAATGAGAAAGAATGAAATATGGCCTTTTGTAGCAACATGGATGGAACTAGAGTGTCATGCTAAGTGAAATAAGCCATACAGAGAAAGACAGATACCATATGTTTTCACTCTTATGTGGATCCTGAGAAACTTAACAGAAACCCATGGGGGAGGGGAAGGAAAAAAAAAAAAAAAAGAGGTTAGAGTGGAAGAGAGCCAAAGCATAAGAGACTGTTAAAAACTGAGAACTGAGGGTTGATGGGGGGGGTGGGAGGGAGGGGAGGGTGGGTGATGGGTATTGAGGAGGGCAGCTTTTGGGATGAGCACTGGGTGTTGTATGGAAACCAATTTGACAATAAACTTCATATATTGAAAAATAAAAAAAAAAAAAATAAAACAACCCCTATTAGCTGTTTGTGTAGAAAAGGTTCTTGAGGCTAAAAATACCCACTTTTCCTTGTGGCGGTCTGCCTTTCCCCTCCTCCTAAAGGCAGTGATGCACAGACCTCAGTGTTAAATTGCGTCAGATATAAAATATATTTTTAGTACCCGGTCCTCTGGGAAGATATTCCTCATTCTGTTTCACTAGCCTCTAAGAATGGTTCCTTTTGTTACTTTGTTTTGATCCCCACTATATGGCACTGGTATAATGCCAAGATAATTAATAATGCAGGCAGAAAGGGTGAAGAATGATAATTAGCAGAATTTGGAATCCTCTCTATAACTTGATAATTGCGTGTAAAAGATGGTCAGCTTTCTGAGTTGTTATTTCCGACAGTATCCTCAAGAGTTCTTTCATCTTCCTTGGGCTGAATTGGGGCCACACTCTGTTTCTGTGGTATGGCTCTAACTTCAGGAGAGCTGTACTGTGTGTTTCATGACATATCTAAATATTATTGATCATCACTTGCTGCTTGATCTGTTGGCTGTTACTCCCATTGAAATGTTTTTCTCTGGAGCAGTAGTCTTCAAACTCCTTAGCCAGCTTTCCTGACCTTTGGAAGGGAAGCCATTTAGCGTGACCTTCCTGGCACACCGTCTGAAAGCAGGACCGGGCGTTCGTCGGATTAACCAGCATATTTATTTTTATTTTATTTTATTTTATTTTATTTTATTTTATTTTATTTTATTTTATTTTATTTATTTTTTAATTTTTTTTTTCACTGTTTATTTATTTTTGGGACAGAGAGAGACAGAGCATGAACGGGCGAGGGGCAGAGAGAGAGGGAGACACAGAATCAGAAACAGGCTCCAGGCTCCGAGCCATCAGCCCAGAGCCCGACGCGGGGCTCGAACTCCCGGACCGCGAGATCGTGACCTGGCTGAAGTCGGACGCCTAACCGACTGCGCCATCCAGGCGCCCCTCGTTTATTTATTTTTGGGACAGAGAGAGACAGAGCATGAACGGGCGAGGGGCAGAGAGAGAGGGAGACACAGAATCGGAAGCAGGCTCCAGGCTCTGAGCCATCAGCCCAGAGCCCGACGTGGGGCTCGAACTCCCGGACCGTGAGATCGTGACCTGGCTGAAGTCGGACGCCCAACCGACTGCGCCACCTAGGCACCCCTCGTTTATTTATTTTTGGGACAGAGAGAGACAGAGCACGAACGGGCGAGGGGCAGAGAGAGAGGGAGACACAGAATCGGAAACAGGCTCCAGGCTCCGAGCCATCAGCCCAGAGCCCGACGCAGGGCTCGAACTCCCGGACCGCGGGATCGTGACCTGGCTGAAGTCGGACGCCCAACCGACTGCGCCACCCAGGCGCCCCAACCAGCATATTTTTAAACCAGCTGCTCAAGCATGCCTGTTTTTCTGGCAGGTCTAGGCCAGGAGGAATCCAAAGTGACTGACTGTGTCAGTCATAAGGAGTGATGTTGGCTGCAGCCTGTCTGGTTTGGGATGGGCAGCTCTGGACCTCACAGCCTTCTGCCCATTGACCTTGACCTTCATAGTTCCGAGTGATTTGTCCAGGTTTATTGTGTAAAAGATGTAAGTCAGTGAGCAAACCAACCTCATGAATGGAGCCTTACTCATCAGCTTACCATGGGGAAGAGTTACATGTTTTTTACATTTTACCCAGTCCAAGTAAATAGGCTTTTATTTGCATCATTTGGTTTTTAGGTCACATGGTCTTTCTGGGTGGTCTGGGACGTGAGATGAAACGTGACTTTTTAGGATTCCCCCTGTGTTCTTGGAACAGTGCTAGCCCCCCGTTGACTAGAGTTCTGGAAAATGAATCTTTCTAATAGTAGAAGTGGGCAAAGTCTTTAATTAGTTGGACTACTGTAGATAGCTTAAAGAAAGACAGCCACTTCCCCTAAAAGAACTTAATTCATGAGTTTGAGAATTCTAAGAAGAGCTCAGAATGTATGATATTTTGGGGGGGGGGGCTAGATTTAGGAATTGGAAATGGCCAGGTTGGCAGTCAGATTCCAGTACAGATGGGATTTTTGGATTTTCATATTTCATATTTCATAAGGCAATTTAGAAACTTCCAGGCCTCATATAGTATCTGCTATAAATCCAAGGACCTCAGCTTTCTAACTGCCCTATAATTTGAAAGCAAAATAGCTGTTTGTAATGGATTCCTTTAAAAAAAATTGTTTTAATGTTTATTCATTTTTGAGAGAGAGACAGAGCAGGGACAGAGCATGAGTGGGGGAAGGGCAGAGAGAGAGAGGGAGACACAGAATGTAAAGCAGGCTCCAGTCTCTGAGCTGTCAGCACAGAGCCCGACGCGGGGCTCGAACTCATGGACCATGAGATCATGACCTAAGCCGAAGTCGGATGCTTAACCGACTGAGCTACCCAGGCACCACTGTAATGGATTCTTAATTGATGAGATCCAGGATAAGTGTAGCTTATGTCCTTAAAAATCATTTACTGGTTCACATTCCCTGGAGAGAATGAGGAAGTAAATAACAGAAGCTACCTTTTTTTGAGGATCTACTTAATTCCAAGCCCTGTGGGAGATGTTCTCCATATATTGTTACCTCCTTTCATCTCTCTTATCCCTATTTCACAGATGGGAAAAGTTGAAGTTCAAAGGGTTTATGGGAGACAGTCCATATCACACCATATTCATAACTGAAGGAACATTGTCTCACGCCTGTAGATCTGTTCTTGTTTACTTTGTTTCTGATCACTCTTGCCCTCAGCAGGTTGACGCGAAAACTATCAGGAGAGATGTACTGGAAATAATATCCTGAGTTGATTGCTGGTGGCCCTGGGTCTCAAAAATGGGACATTTCTAGAGTTCTGTGAGACGTCAGAGAGGGCATCAGTCATCTCTCTAGTCCTTACCTGTGAAGTGGATGTAGGAACGCTTCATGGCTTGTGAGAGTACTCTGATACAATTAGAGTAAAGTGTATTGATTTAGTTAGTATTTGTGCACATTATAGTATGACAGCTGTGTCTGGTACTAGGTAGGTATACAGTGGTAAATAATAATAGTGCTCTTTTATGAAGGGCTTATTGTGTGACAAAGGTTATTTTAAGTCCTTTAGTGTCACATTTGATTTTAACCATCAAAGACATAAGGCTAGGTATTATTAACCCTTTCTTCACATAAGTTGAAGAAACCACTGCCCAGAGAAGTTCAGTAACTTGCTGAGGTCACACAGTTTGTGCATGATGGAGCTGGGTTTGGGACCGAACGATCCACCTCTAAAACCTGCGTTTTAATCATGCCATTGTAGTTGTCTGTGCTCTGCTGGCACAGGGTCCCTCCCGAAGCTCACAGTCAAGTGGGGCAAGGACAGAACATAAGCAACATAAAGAGCATAAAAGCAACACACTGTGCCAAGTGCTATGAAGGGAGGAGACAGGGTGAGGAGAGTGGGACAAGCAGGTGAAGCTAAGTGAGGCCGGTGAATCTGACAAGGCCTCTCTGAGTGGGTGGCATTTGAGCTAAGACCTAGAAGAATGGCCGTTAGCCAGGTGACCACTGGGGAGCTGAGGACTTCAGCAGAGGGGACATGGTGGGTAAGCCTAGAGGTGGGAGAAATCTATATGCCAGCGGCTCCTATAAAGTAGCTGCCCCAAATGAGTGAACATGGGTCCTGGGAAAGAATACTTAGATCTTAAAAAAACAACTCCCAATCAGTTGAAGATTCTGCAGCTGCCTCTGTGGCTTTAAGTGTTTTCTCTCTTTTATTACATGTGTTCAAATTTAGAAACATGAAAGAGATTTAGCCTTTTCATGAATGCCCATAACTGGCCACATTTCACAGTCCCCTCCCCTCTTCCAAATGTGGGAAAACAGAAGGAAGGAGAAGTTTTGAAGTTCTGCCTCCAAATATTTCCTTAGTGGTCTTTTATGGGGCTTGGTTCCTTAGAACCTGACATGTGTTCATAAAAAATGATGTTCCTCTACCTTTATATACATTCTTTAAAAAAAAAAAAAAAGATATAACAGAGTCATAACTCTGAGCAAGGGAGTCCTCAAAAGAGCAGAGTAATTGTAAATGCTGAAGCACGCTATGCATAAAATTAATGAATGCTAATTTATTTGCTCTGCTCTTAACAAGAACAACATCAGGGAGACCACCAGAAATGTTTCCTGAAAACCTTTTTGTGAGTACCTACCCATGCCTTTTGATTCTGCCATTTCTTTTTTAAAAAAATTACTGAAAATCACATATCTCTTATGTCTCTGTGGTACTTTTTACCTCCTGAGCTACACCGGCTGTTTTCCCAAAATGTAAAGTAGGATTATGTTCACTTTTAATTTGCATGCCTGGGTAACAATGTCACTAACCCTTGCTATCCCTTTATAAATCATAATTAATTAAACTAGGGCTTGCCAGTGAAAACATACCCCTCTAAATACAGATTTTGGTTCTGTGGCCCTGTCCAGGCAAAAAAAAAAAAAAAAAAAAAAAAAATCCCTTTCATTAGAAATTGCTGATCTCAGATCAAAGCAGTATGAGAAGATCAAGTTCTCTTTCATTTTTAATGAAGGGGTTTTCTGATCTCCCAGGGCACACCTGACCACAGCGCAACCCGCGCAGGGAGCCTGCGAAGAGCGGCCTGTGTGGGTCACAGCCTGCTTTCAGAGGTCTCTGCTTTTTCTGCACTTAATGTGTTTTGTGCGGCTAATTTGTTCATCCCATGGAACTTTAGATGTCCCTGTGATTTCCTTTAGGCTGCTAGCAGTAATAGGAATCACTGGAGTTTTCAAGCCTTTTTTAAAGACTGATTTTGGATACCTTTGGGAGAAAGGTGTTTTGTATTACAGGAACGTAAAATATGTATATGCTTCTACTTTTACTTAAATTCCCCCCCCCCTTTTTTTTTAGGTCTGTCAGGCAGACTGTCTCCTAGTCTCCAAAATCCTTTGTTACGTTTGCAGCCTTGCCTCTAAAAAGGAATGGTAGTCTTCAGTCACCATGTCTCCCTTTGGCAGGGGTATAAATTAAATTATAAGTCAGCCCTTCTAGTCTGCGATATTTCCCAAACACCATAATACAAGTTCGCTGTGAACAGAAAGCTTTCAGGGAAGGGTGACCGTGGCCTCTGGTATCTATCTGTGTGTAAGAAATATTTCACACTACTGAAACTATTCCTTCCTGATTTGTAAATCCAAAGAATCAGCTCCCAGGCTCCCAACTCCTTTTACAGAACACTTTGGATCCTTTGCCAGGGTCTCTGTGGATGTGCTCCCTGCCTGTTCATTTCCTGCTGCTTTTTGAAAGCCTCCTGCTTCGTTTCTGCCAGTTGCATCTGCTCTGGCCTAAATGAAAGCAGCTTCCAGAAAGCGCTGGCCAACATCGGAGCAATGGGAGGGCTGTGCGTTAGCCCGCTGTGAGATACCGAGGTTGAGGTTTGTTTGAAGCTCTTCCATCCCTGTAGTTAAGCCACCAGATTTCTCTTTGGACCTTTAGGCAATTGTTCTGCCTTTGTGGTGGTGTTTTTCACGTATTTGAAGTGTTATGATCCATATTTTTTCATGACATTCCTTTGTGCCCCTCAGTAACATATTGTATCTTTCTGCAGAGAATTACTATGCATTTCTTTTGTTGTTTGACATTTTATGTGTGTGCATCTGTGTGTATATACATGTACATTGTGTGCATATATGTATGTATATATACGTGTACCTGTGTACATGTATATGTATACATACATGTAACTCTTCTAATCGGTAACTATTTAAATAGTTTTATAGCTTATTGTATGCTTTTCTGAAGTAGTCTATCATGTTCTTTCTAGATAATGAGAATTGTTTCTCTTTCAAATATCTCTTAACCATTTATTGCTTTTTTTCTTGTCATATTTCATTGGCTAGAACATCTTTGTAAGAATCTAACATTTTATTCAGACACTTATCCTTAAGATTTCAGTGAGTTCATAGTCAGCATTTATGTCCTAGCATAATAATTCAGCTTTCATCATTAGGTGTAAAAACCTGCAGTCTGATAGAAGTAATTCATTTTAAATTATTTTTTAAATTTATTTATTTTATTTTAGAGAGTGAGAGAGCAGGAGAGGGGTTGAGAGAGAGAGAGACAGGGAGAGAGAATCTTAAGCACCCTGAGTGTGGAGCCTGATGCGGGGCTTGATACCACAACCCCAAGATCATGACCTGAGCCAAAATCAAGAGTTGGACGGTCAACCGACTGAGTCACCCACGGACCCTTGAAGTAATTCATTTTAGGGTGGAAATATCAAAGAGCACATATCAAAGTGAAACACTCCTCCAAAGACAGTGAAGAAAGTTTGATTAACGAGATGCTTACTGGATGTCAAGTACAAGCTTGAGAGGTAAAAAATACGCTGTATTATCTGATTCTTAGAACAATCTTCTGATAAAGTCTTATAGTGCCCATTTTACTGCCAAGGAGACTGAAGCTTAGGAAGTAAATAACCTGTCAGACATTCTTATAAGCATAGTGATAAATGCAAGGTCTTGTGAGTCCAGAGTCTGCTTCTTTATACCACTAGGATGTTTTGATGTTTGTGCCCCACAGTAGGTTAAAACGTCTTTCGTTTCCATGTCAATAATTGGAAAGTCTTAAAGGACTCTACTTGTTAGGAGGATTGTAGTCTGATAATTGCTTATCAACTAATTATCATGATAAGTCTCATGTTTATCTCCTGATTTAGTGTTTTGATATTAGGGGTCAGCAAACCTTTTCCATAAAGAATCAAAGAATAAAAATTTCACACAGACCCCCCCTGGATGGCTCGGTTGGTTAAGTGTCCGGCTCTTGATTTAGGCTCAGGTCATGATCTTATGGTTTGTGGCTCGAACTCCGTGTTGGGCTCTGTGCTCACAGTACAGAGTCTGCTTGGGATTCTTTCTCCCCCTTTCTCTGCCCTTATCCTGCTCGTGCTCTCTCTCTCTCTCTCTCTCTCTCTCTCTCTCACACACACACACACACACACATACAAATACTCTATCTCAAACTAAATGAATAAACATTTTTTTTAAAAAGAATAAAAAGTTGAGGCATTTAGACCATGCTACTTCTGTCACAGCTGCTCCACAGTACTGAGATAGCCCCAAAGCAGCTATTGATAATATAGAAATGACTGGGTGTGGTTGTATTCCCATAAAACTTTATTGATGAACCCAAACCTTTCAATTTCATATAATTTTTACACATCACAAAAATTTTCTCTAGTCATTTAAAACTCATAAACCGTACCCACACAGCCCACAGCCGAAGTTTACTCAGGGAGTTGTATTCACTCAACCCTGCTTGACACACTGAAGTCTTAGAACTTCAGATAAATGGAGAGGTGTGCTGTTGACCAGCACTTAAATCATCCTTCCTGTGACACTGATTTTTTAAACATTTTTTAATGTTTTTTTTTTTTTTTTTGAGAGAGAGAGAGAGACAGAGAGAGAGACAGAGCATGAGTGGGGGAGGGGCAGAGAGAGAGAGGGAAACAGAATCCAAAGCAGTCTCCAGGCTCCGAGCTGTCAGCACAGAGCCCGACACGGGGCTTGAACCCACGGACTACCGCAAGACCATGACCTGAGCTGAAGTCGGACGCTTAACCGACTGAGCCAGTCAGGTACCCCCTGTGACATTGATTTAACAAATACTTTTAGGGGCCGCTTACTGCATGGCAGCCCCAGCTCGGGCAGTGAGAGTACAGAGATGATTGAGACAACCTTTGTTTTCAGAGAGTTGACAGTCTGGTTGGAGGGAAGGGTAGCAGGGTGGAAGTGGTAAAAAGTAAACAACTGCAATACAACATGAAAAATACTTCAGACTTACAGCAAAGTATGTAACAGGATCATTGACTCTAACGAGCTTCTGGTCAATCTTGGGCTTTCTGGATTCTCAGACCCTCTAGAATTGCCTCCCTTCCTCCTCAGCGTCTTGTAGGGCATGAAGTTTTTTTGGAGAGACACAAGTTTTTAGGTCATGTGATGGCGTTCCTGATTCCACACTGCTATGCTGGAGACCATTCAGACACCACAGAGCGGGAAGCAAACCCAGCATCTTTTTAATCTGGTGCCATCTGCCCGCCCACCCCTCCCAGACACACATTTTAGTCCTCTGAAGCTTGGCGAAGCTTCCTTCAACCGATCTAAGTCTTCAAAAATGAGAATTAACAGGGAATGGAGGGGAGGGGTGTGCAGTGGCCCTAGAAGAGGTGTCCAGAAGCGTGACGTCTCACTTGAGGCTGTGCAGGGGTCGGGGGGGGGGGGGGGGGGGGGGGGCACCAGCACTGCGTGCACACGGACCAGTTTAAAGAGCCCACCAGCAGCAGAATGCTCCCCAGGGACAGAGTACATTAGCATTGTTTCCCTGTGCTTGTCTCCTCCTTTTATTTTCTCACTGACATGTCTTGCTTGAATTAAATTCTTGACTCTCCCATGCCAATAGTTCTTTGGTTGTGTTCTGGCTGGTTTTTTACAGCCTCCTAGCTTTCAAACCAGGTGCATCCCACTTCTGCAGGGCCCAGTCCCTAGCACACTGCTTTTCCAGTGTTTGCACAGTCCTCTCGACTGATCTTACCCTTACTTGGAGTTTCATTACCATCTGGGCACTGATGGCTTTCAGATCAGTATCTCCAGCCAGACCGGTCCCCTGGCTTTGTGTTTCTTCCTCCAGCTGTCTTCTCGAAGAGCTCATCTCTTCCTCCGCAAGACCAAGTTTGCCTCTACTCTGCCTCCATTTCCTTCCTTCTCTCTCTCTCTCTCTTTCTCTCTCCCTCTCCCTCCCTCCCTCTCTTCCTCTCTCAATCTTTGTCACATCTTTCTGTATTAAATGAACTTGCAAATCTTTGATGGTCTTTCTTTCTTCCCCCTGTTCATCTGCTAATCCAGACCCAAGTATCTCGTAGTCTGAATTTGAGGTTTGGCTATAAGAACAACTTGTATTCCATTGCCTCTCTCCTATCACCCCGGTGCTTATGATCCCTTCTCAGATACAAATCTGATCATGTATTCTCTCTGCATTAAACCCTCCTGTGGGTTTCCCTGCTTTAAAAATTCCCAGGTTAGTGCACCACACTAACCTAGGAGGCATCGTTCTCATCATAGTCTGTGTGAATAGTGCCTCCTTCAGTTGTGCAGTGTATAGCCTAATCTGCTGTCCATGACGGTTCTGGCTCACAGAGCCCAGCAGCATCTACTCTTGAACTTTTGACCCAGCGTGATATCCCTTATAGCTCTCTACCTAAACGCCAGTCCCACAGTTTCTGACTCAGTGGAGTTGGGCCTGAAAATACGTATTTCTATCAAGTTGCCAAAGAGATGTGGTACTGCTGATCCAGGGACCACACTTTGAGAACCACTGGTACAGGCAGAGCTTGATAATGATGGAACTTTTGCTGTTGTAACATTTTACTCACTTAAAGCCTCCAGGACATGTCTGCACGTTGGCTACCTAATCCAATTTTGTAAGAGCTAGAGGCACCTGCATTTTATAAAAAACAGTGAAATGATTGCATTTACTCATTTCTTAATAAAATGGAACTGCACAAATAGCACACGAGCACATTTTTCTTAAAAATCTTTGAAAAATTACAGATCTGCCCAAAGTCCCTTCCCCTCATCTCTGCCCCAGGTGTCTCTTACCAGTTGGTGTATATCCCGTTAGGCTGCGTTCTGCATTTCCTGGTAGAATATACACTTACTGTGGTGGTCCCCCTCCCCCTATCTTGAATCATACAATAGCGGGCCTTCTGGTTTGCAACTTGCTGTTTTTCATTCAACACTGTTGGACATTCCCTCCGTTATGGTATATAGGGATTTTGTTGAATCTTGATAGCCTCTCACATCCGTGGCCTTTGTTTCCACCCTGCACTCTGCTCAGGGGTCCACACAACAGTCCAGTGCTGTCTGGTTTCTAACCGGGTTTGGCCACGGCGGGGTGGGGGTAGGAAGCAGGGGCTGTGCAGGATTTTGGGATGAGGAAGGAAATGGATTTGGGGGATCGTTTCTCACCCTCTGCCTGCGAGGTTATCTGAGGGCGGCTATGGATGTAGAGGGAAGCTTAGTGCACTCTTAAGACACAATCTGCACAACATGGGCCTTGACACGGTAACAGTCCGCTTGTGTTGGTCCTGCGGTCCTCCCCCCATACTCATGTTGGAAGTCAGCCCTGTTGGTGTTAATTATGCCATCTGTTTCCTTACTACAGAAGTATATACCTCACTCCTTTTGTATTAGGTGTATGCGTGTAGTAAAATCTACACAGAACATAAAATTGATTACCATCTTCACCTTTTTTTTTCCTATTTTCTCTTTTTGATTATGGTAAAATTAGTGTAAAATACGGTATACGTTTTAGGTGTGCGAAATTAATAATTTGACATTGGTAGTCATTACAATGTGATCACCTCCAGAACTCTTGTTACCATCTATCACCATACGTTTGGCCACCGTGGTTCGTTCCACCCAGCACCCAACCCCCTTCCCTCTTGGTGACCACTACTCTCTTCTTTGTGTCTGTGAGTTTGTTTCTTGTTTGTTTTGTTTTGTTCTTCGTTTAGATTTCACATAGAAGTGAAGTCATACTGTTTCTCTCTTTCCCTTCTAACTTCGCTTAACATTATATTATCAAGGTCTCTCCATGTTGTAACAGATGGCAAGATTTTATTCTTTTTTATCTTGGAGTAATATTCCATTCATCTTTAGCCGTTCGTCTGTCATTGGACATTTACAGAGGTTCCATATCTTGCCTACTATAGGCAGTGCTGCTATGAACATTGGGGTGCATGTATCTTTTTGAATTAATACTTCTGTATTTTTTGGATAAATATCCAAGAGTGGAATAGCTGGATCATATGGTAGTTTTATTCTTAATTTGTTGAGTAGTCTCCACAAACTGTTTTCCATAGTTGCTGTACCAATTTACATTCCCACCTCCAGAGCACAGGGGTTCCCTTTTGTCCACATCCTCCCCAACACTTGTTATTTCTTATCTTTTTGATGATGGTCAGTCTAACCAATTTGGACTGATACCTCATCGTTGTTTCAATTTGCATCTCCCTAATAGTTACTGATTTCAGATAGCATTTCGTGTGCCTGTTTGCAATCTGTAAGTTGTCGTCGGAAAAATTTCTGTTCAGATTCTTTGCCCATTTTTAAATTGGGTATTTTGGGTCTTAAGTTGTATGAATTTGTTTTATAGTTTGGACATTAACCCTTTGTTGGATATGTAATATGCAAGTATCTTCTCTCATTCAGCAGGTTGCTTTTTGTTTTGATGATGGTTTCCTTTTGCTGTGCAGAAGCTTTTTAGATGTAGTCCTATTTGTTCATTTTTGCTTTTGTTTCCCTTGCCTTTGGAGTCAGATCCACAAAAACATCACTAAGATTAACGTCAGGGAGGGGTGCCTGGGTGACTCAGTCGGTTAAGAGGTCCAGCTTCAGCTCAGGTCATGATTTCACAGTTACCTGGGTTCGAGCCCCACATTGCATTCTCTGCTGTCAGTGCTGAGCCTGCTTTGGATCCTGTCTCCCATTCTCTTTGCCCCTTCTGTGCTCGCACATGCTCTCTCTCTCTCAAAAATAAACATTTTTGAAAAATTTTAAAAAAGATGTCAAGGAGCCTACTGCCTATGTTTTCTTTTCAGGAATTGTCTGGTTTCACATCTTAAATTCAAGCCTTTAATCCATTTTGACTTAACTTTTATGTATGGTGTAAGATAGTGGTCTAGTCTCATTCTTTTGCATGTGGTTGTCCAGTTTTCCCAGCACCATTTATTGAAGAAACTATCCTTTTTCTGTTTATTCCTTTGATATAAATTGTGTATGTGTAGCTAAATTATTTCCAGGCTCTCTATTCTGTCCCATTGATCTGTGTGTCTTTTTATGCCAGTACTGTACTGTTTTGATTACTATAGCTTTGTAATATAGTTTGAGGTCAGGGCACATGATACCTCCAGCTTTGTTCTTTCTTAAGATTGCTTTGGTTATTTAGGATCTTTTGTGGTTTCACACAAATTTTAAGATTTTTCTAGTTCTGTCAAAATGCCATTGGAGGGCTGCCTGGGTGGCTCAGTTGGTTGAGCGTCCTACTCTTAGTTTCAGCTCAGGTTATGATCTCATGGTTTGTGGGTTCAAGCCCCACATCGGGCTCTGCACTGACGGTGTGTAGCTTGCTTCGGATTCTCCCTCTCCCTCTCTGTCTATGCCTCCCCTGCTCACTCTCTCTCTCAAAGTAAATAAAAAACCATTTTTTTTTTTTTAAAGAAATCTTTACCAAAGTGCCATTAGAATTTTGGTAGGGACTGCATTCAATCTGTAGATTGCTTTTGGTAGTATGAACATGTTAACAATATTGATTCTTCTGATCTGTGAACATCAAATATCTTTCCATTTACTTGTGTTTTTCATTTCCCTTGTCAGTGTCTTGCAGTTTTTAGTGTATATAGGTCTTTCACCTCTTTGATTAAATTTCTTCCTAGTTATTCTTTTTTTTGATCCAATTGTAAGTGGGATTGTTTTCTTATTTCCCCTTTCTGATAATTTATTAGTTTATAGAAACAGCACTGGTTTCTGTAGATTGGTTTGTGTCCTGCAACCTTACTGAATTCATGAATTAGTTCTAACAGGTTTTTTGTGGGGTTTTTTTTGTTTTTTGGTGGTTTTTTTGTTTTTTGTTTTTTGGTGGCATCTTTAGGGTTTTCTGTATAAAGTATCGTGTCATCTGCAAATAGTGACAGTTTTATTTCTTCCTCTCTACTTTGTATGCCTTTTATTTCTCTTTCTTGCCTAATTCCTGTGGACTTCAACATGAGGTTGAATAAAAACAACAAGAATGGGCATTCTTCACTTGATCCTGATCTAAGAAGAAAAGATTTTAGCTTTTCACTCTTGCATATGATGTTAGCTGTGGATTTGTCATATATAGCCTTTATTATCTTTAGATATGTTCTCTCTCTGTCCACTTTGTTGAGAGGTTTTATCATAGATGGATGTTGAGCTTTGTCAAATTTTTCTCCATCTGTTGAGATGATCGTGTGATTTTTTTCCTTCATTTTGTTAATGTGGTGTATCATGTTGGTTGATTTGCAGATGTTTGAACCATACTTGCATCCCTGGAATAAATCCTACTTGATCATGTTGTATAATCCTTTTAATGTATTGTTGAATTAAATTTGCTTGTATTATGTTGAGTATTTTTGCCTGTTTTTTGTTTGTTTTTTGTTTGTTTTTTTCCAGTAAGGATATTAGCCTGTAATTGTCTTTTTTTGTAATGGCCTTGCCTGGTTTTGTATCAGGGTAATGCTGGCCTCATGAAAGTAGTTTGGCAACATTCCCCTTCTTTAATATTTTGCTGTTTTTGAGAAGGATACTGGTATGGGTATTGAATGGTAGAATTGGACCAGTGAATTCATCCAGTCCTGCACTTTTGTTTGTTGGGAAGTTTTCAATTACTGATTTAATCTCTTTACTAATAACTGGTCTGTTCACATTTTCTGTTTCTTTATCATCCAGACCTCAAAGATTGTATGTTCTTAGGAATTTGTCCATTTCTGCTAGTTGTCCAGTTTGTTGGCATGTAATTGTTGGTAATAGTTTCTTATGATCCTTTTTATTTCTATAGTTTGAATTGTAATATTTCCTTTTTCATTTTTGATTTTGTTTAAGCCCTCCCTGAGGTTTTTTTTTCTTATTTAGTCTAGCTAAAGGTTTATCAATTTTGTCATCTTTTCAAACTTGAGCTTTGAGCTTCATTGATCTTTTCCTTTTTTGTTGTTTTATTTTGTGTTTTTGTTTTTTTCAGTCTCAGTGTCATTTATTTCCACTCTCATCTTTACCATTCTCTTCATTCTAACTTTGGGCCGTGTTAGTTCATCTTTTTCTGGTTCCTTAAGTGTAAAGTTAGGTTATTTATTTGAGATTTTCTTTTTTCTTGAGGTAGTCTTGTACTGTTCCCTTTTTGAACTACTTTTGTTGCGTCCTATAGAGTTTGGAATGATTTCTTTCTGTTTTCATTTGTCTCTGTATTTTTAAAATTTCTTCTTAGATTTCTTCAGTGACCCATTGGTTTTCAGTAACGTATTGTTTAATCTCCACATTTTGATGGTTTTTCTACTTTTCCTTTTGTAATTGATTTATAATTTCATACCATTCTGTTCAGAGAAGATGCTGGATATGAGTTCAGTCATTAATTTATTGATAATTGTTTTGGCCAACATTTGATCTGTCGTGCAGAATGTTCCCTGTCCACTTGAGAAAAATGTGTTTTCTACTGCTTTTTGATGAAATGTTCTTCATGTGTCTATTAAGTCCAGCTGGTCTAATATGTTATTTAAGGTCCATGTTTTCTTACTGATTTTCTGTCTGGATGATCTATCTACTGATGTAAGTGGGGTATTAAAGTGCCTTAGTATTACTGTATTGCTATTACTTTCTCCCTTTATGTCCATTAATACTTGTTTTATATATCCTGGTGTGCCTATGTTAAGTACATAAATATTTATAAACATTATATATTTTTGCTGGATTGATCCCTTCATCATTACATAATGTCTTTCTTTACATTTCAATGCAGCCTTTGTTTAAAATCTGTTTTATCTGCTATAAGTATAGCAATACGAACTTCCTTTTCATTTCCATTTGCATAGTATATCTGTTTCCACCCCTTCACTTTGAGTCTTTGTGTGTGCTTACTCTTGAAATGAGTTTCCTGTAGGCTGTATGTAGATAGATCTTGTTTTCTTATCCATTAAGCCACATTGTGTCTTTTGATTGGAGCAGTTAGTCCATTTATATTTAAAGTAATTATTGATAGGTATGTACTCACTGCCATTATGTTCATTGTTTTCTGGCTCTTTTCTAGTTCCTTTCTGTTCCTTTCTTTTTCTCTCTTCCCTTGTACTTTGATGGCCTGTGTGTGTGTGTGTATCTGTGTGTGTGTGTGTGTGTGTGTGTGTGTGTGTGATGTTTATATTGCTCTTCCATTGTCTTTTGTGTATTTGCTATGAGTTTTTGCTTTGTGGTTACTGTGTGGTTCACATATAGCATCCTGTATATCTAACAGTCTTTTTTAAGCTAATAGCAACATAAATTTGAGCATATTTCAGAACATTATGTTTTTGCTCCCCCCCACACACCCACATTCTGTATTTTTAATATCACATATTACATCTTTTTATTTTATGCTTGCTTTAATTATTGTAGTTTTAGTTAATTTTATTACTTTTGTCTATTAACCTTTATGCTTTATAAAGGTTGATTGGCCCACTACTTTTACTATCTATTTACCTTTTACAGTGGTATTTTTACTTTTATATGGTTTTTTTTGTTATTAATTAGTGCCATTTCTTGTCACCTCATAGGAGTCCCTTTGACATTTATTGTAGGGCTGGTTTAGTGATGATGAACTCCTCAAGCTTTTCCTTATCTGGAAAACTCTCGATCTTGCTTTCATTTCTGAATGATAACCTTGTCAGGTAGAGAATTCTGTGGTGGAAGTTTTTCTCTTCAACTCTTATAGTATGTCCTGCCACTCCCTCCTGGCCTGCAAGGTTTCTGCTAAGAAATCTGTTGATAGCCTTTTGGGGTTTCCTTTATATGTAAGTTGGGTTCTTTTGTTTTTTTTTTCCTTGCTGCTTTCAAGATTCTCTCTTACCTTGAACTTGTCACATTTTAATTCTAATGTGTCTTGGTGTGGATATCTTTGGGTTCATTTTATTTGGGACTCTCTGCAACATAGATCTGGATATCTCTTTCCTTTTAGATTAGGGCAGTTTTTAGCTATTACATCTTGAAACAACATTTTTGGCTCTTTCTCTTTCTTCTCTTCCTGGGACATCTATAATGTGAATGTTTTACTCAATGTAGTCCTAGTGATCGCTTACGGAATCTTCACCTTTTAAAATATTTTTTCCTTTTGCTCCCCTGTTTGAGTAATTTCCGTTGTTCCGTCTTCCAGCTTACTGATCTATTCTCCTGCTTCATCTAGTCTGCTGTTGAACCCCTCTAGTGTATTTTTCAGTTTGGTTAGTATATTCTTGAGCTTTGTCACTTCTGTTGCTTTTTTTTATTTTTCTTTCTTATTTGAGGATCTCGCTTCCCATTCTTCAGCCAAGTTTGGTGAACATCTTTGGTGAACAGCTTCTTTGAACTATTGATCAGATAAATTGCTTATTTCCAATTCATTATTTTTTTTTCCTGAGGTTTTGTCTGTTTTTCTTTTTCTTTTTTTTCATTTGGAACATGTTCTTCCTCTGTCTCTTCATTTTTCCTTTGTTTCTGTGTATTAACTGAAGAAAGTATTTCTCCCTGTCTTGAAGGAGTGGTCACTAGAACACTAGGCGGGGGAGGGGAGGGATGTTTAATTCTGTTGTCTGTGGAGTACTTTATGGAGTGGTAGCTTTCTTAGTTTTGTGTCTACATTTGTTTCAGTCCTGAAGGCCCAGAAATGCAAGGCCTACTAGTACATGTTCACAGGTACCCCCCTCTTGGAGCTAAGGGGCTGGGGCCAGTCCTGCCCATGGGGTCTGGCAGAGTAGAGGCCACAGTGGCTTAGGAAGATGGAAACAGCAGGGTGAGCACAGGTGCTGAATGTGGCACAGTGGGAGACCAGGTGGTTGAGCACTAGGCCAGGTCTGGTAGACTGTTGGAAAATATGGGGGTGAAGCAAGCAGCACTAGGGAGGTAGATGGATCATGCCAAAAATAGCATCTGCCCACCCTGTGCTAACAAGGAAGAAGAAGAGTTTAAAAGGGGGGGGGGGGTCACTGTTACCTCTTTTCTGGTACCGATCTGTATCAAACCCCTGCTCCTTCAGTATACTCCCTAAGAGTAATCAGTGTATCTCCCTCATACACAGCCAGGGTAATGGTGTCTCCATTTCCAACAGTCCTCTGGCTTTCCTGGATATTAGCCCCACTGGTTTTCAAAGCCAGTAGTTGTGGGGACTCACCTTTCTGATGCAGATGGCTAGAGTGCCCAATGTAGGGCTCACACTCCTTCTCAGAAAGGAGCTGTGCACTTATGTTATGTCTCCCTCTTGTGGGTCATGGTGCCAGGGGCTAGGGGTGGGGGTCCTGGCAAGGCTGCTTCTTTGTGCCTCTTACCGATCTGGTTGTGGCTTTTTTCTTTTCCTCCCGTCTACCCCCGTGTGTGTGTGTGTGTGTGTGTGTGTGTGTGTGTGTGTGTGTGTGTGTAGTGTGGTAGAGTTGTTCTGGAGTCTTCAAGTCTTTTTGGATAAAATTGTTTCATATGCACTTACGGTGTGTTCTTGGGGGGAGGTGAGCCTCAGGATCTTGAACCCTCTCCCCTAGTCTTAATCATTTAAAAAAATTTTTTAATGTTTATTTATTATTGAGAGACAGAGCATGAGCAGGGGAGGGGCAGAGAGAGGAGGAGACAGAATCTGAAGCAGGCTCCAGGCTCTGAGCTGTCAGCACAGAGCCCGACACAGGGCTTGAACTCACAAACTGTGAGATCATGACCTGAGTGGAAGTTGGACGTTTAACTGCCTGAGCGCTCTTAATCATTTTTAAGTGCACAATTCACTGGTATTAAGTACATTCACATTGTTGTATAACTATCACTTACTGTGTCCGAATTTCCTTCCTTTTTTTTTTTTAAACTTTATTTATTTTTGAGAGAGAGAGAGAGTGCAAGCACGGGTGTGCACATGAGTGGAGAAGGGGCATAGAGGGGACAGAATCACAAACTCCTCAGTGTCAGTGCAGAGCCAGACATGGGGCTTGAACTCGGAAACTGTGAGATCATGACCTGAGCCAAAATCAGGAGTCTGATGCTTAACTGACTGAGCCACCCAGACACCCCAGAATTTCCTTCTTTTTTTTAAGGCTGAGTAATACTCCACTGTTTATCTATACCCTATTTTGTTTATTCATCTGCTATTATCCGTTTATTTATTCAGTCCCTGAAATGGTTTTCATCTTTGACTCTTGTAAATGATGCTGCTTCTAAGTCTGGGTGCTCGAGACCCTGCTTGTAATACTTTTGGGTGTATAACCAGGAGTGGAATTCCTGGATCATATGGCAATTCTATTTTTAATTTTTTGAGAATATACCATATTGCGTATTGTTTTCATCTCTTATTGTTTACTTTGACCTGAAAGACTAACTCTGGGAGTTGCTGTATCTATATGGTATCCCACATCAAAGGAGCTTATTTTAGTCATGTCTATGAGGTCACTGCTTTTGCTTACACCCATTTATAATTTTGAGCTGGCAAATATTTTGGTCCCCAGAATGTATTAGCAAAATGCATTGCAGAAACTCTGCATCATCTTGCCTGTGAAATATGAAGCCGGTTTTCAAAGCAGATGTGTAAATTACAGATATGGATTCAATTATATGGCATACTGAATATTTTGATTGCCATGGCTACAGATTCTACAGATAATCTCTGAGTTTCTTGTGTGTCATTTTGGGAGTTTACTCGTCAATACAGCTCAGTCTTCCAGGCTTTCCAGCCTTTTAAAGTGTCTTGTGGCATCCTTTCAGGCCTAAATCTAACGGTGATAATAAGTTTGGGGTGTTTTGGTTGCTTATCTAAAAATAACTTATTCTTCTATAAACTGTATGTTAGGTATCAAAAGTGAAAGCATGTTATGCATGCTTTTGCATCTTGCAAGTCAAGATGAGATTTCTTTTCATGTAGAAGGAAAACCTCTTTGGAAAATCTTTGGTACACCAGGATTATACATTTTTAAAAAACTGTAATATGCTTGGAATTGTATTATAACTTTCCTAAAAGTTGTCGCATGTGAATAACAGGTAACATTAATACGTAGCCCAAGCACCTAACTCTTAAATGTCTGATCTTATTATTACTTGAATAACAAAGATAATAGAATTATCATCATCCTTATCAGTATCAAGGAAATTGATATTCAGAGAGGTTGTGTAAGTTACTCCAAGCACAAAGCTGGTAAACGGAGGATATATAATGTAAGCCTGGGTCTTGATGCTTCATCACACTTTGTTTTCTTCCACCTGTAGCTGCATGCCATTGGGTAACCACACCCACACACACCCACACACACACACACCCACTTCTTCAGACATTTGGACTGCTTTAGCACCTACTTTGTGGTAGCCAATGAACACTCCCCTCAAATATTAAATAAAGTAAGTATTTTGAGAGGTTCCTGGGTGGCTCTGTTGGTTAAGTTTCTGACTCTTGATCTCAGTGTTGTGAGTTCAAGCCCCAGGTTGGGCACCACACTAGGCATGGAGCCTACTTAAAAGAAAAGGAGAGAAGAAGCATTTTGATTTTCTGCATGGTGGTGGAATTTGAGGAGCCAGGATCAGTGAGAGTTCGACCTGAACACTAGCTAGCACAGCTTTGGTTACAGCTCAGCTGGGCACAGCAACTGGGACTCAGTATTCCATTGTGTGAGGCATTTGCTCTGACCTGGAAAAATTCTCAGTGCTCTAGTCTGTAGGCAAATGATCACAAGCAGCAACATAGCAGGACCATAAATGGATTTGCAGAGTTCTGCTCTGGAAGGTTTGGGCAGGTGTCCAGAACTTTCTGAACTGCAACAAGTGTAGACCTCTCTCTGGAGTGTTTGTTTTAAATATCAGGCTTCGAGGGTAATTTTGGCCAGGCTTACTTTTACATTTTTCATGGATACCTATTTATAGGTCTGAATCAAATTGTTTTTTGTTTTGTTTTGTTTTTTTACCTTGTATACCCAGATGCCATAAGGAAAAAGATTGATAATTTGACTATACAAAACTTAGAATTTACATGTAGTGGCAAAAATAGGATAAAAATTAAACCAGCAGAAGCAGACAAAGGGCCGATTTCCTGCTTTCCTAATAGACTCCTACATATCAATAGGGAAAAGACAAAACTAGCCAATAGAAAAGTTAGCCAAGAATACCATCAGTTAATGTATGAAAAGGTGCTCAACTTCATTCATAACTGAGACGTGGTTGGCAAAGGTGTAACAGTCTGATAATATGCAGCATTGATGTGTGTGTTGACGTAGACATCCTCATAAACCATTGGTGGGAATTTAAATTGGTGCAGCTTTTGGCAATATCTGTTAAAATAGATAATGTGTTCTGGCTCATAAATTTTCATTATCAGTCTGTGGATAAAATCACAAGAGAATGCCAAGGTATGGATGCGTGCACGCGTGTGCATGCAGGCAAGGGTGCTCCTTGAAACATTAGGCAATGGAAAGCCAACACCACCACAAGATACCCCTCTCCTAAATTAGAAATATAACTGCTAAATAAGTGGCAATACATTTTATACAATGGGTTGCCCTGTTAAAAGGAATAAAGTAGATCTACAAGTGCTCGATTAGATCTCAAGCTTTATTAATGAAACAGTTATTTATTTCTGTTAATGATATCTACATACTGGTATATGCTTTTATCTGGAAGGACACGCAAGAAATTGTTAACAATGGCTAAACTTTTGGGACTACTGTTTGAAAGTGTGGGTAAACTTATTTTTTTATTTCATACTTCAAAAATGTTTTTCTTCCATGCATCTTGTTTGACCCAAAGGTCACTCAAATCAAAATTTGACTGAAATACATGTGAAAGTGTTTCCAGCAGTTATAGGTAACCACATTTAGCTTTAAGTCTTGATTTCATCTGTGCAATCCAATCATTCAGAGCTATTCTTTAAGGAGAGAAAAATAGGGGGTCATTATGATCTGGGTATATCCTGGCCTCTGCTTACCTGTGGAAATCCATCTTTTAAAAGTCTTGGGTGGAGGGGCACCTGGGTGGCTCAGGTGGTAAAGCAACCGACTTGGGGTCAGGTCATGATCTCACGGTTTGTGGGTTCAAGCCCCACATCAGGCTCTGTGCTGATCACTCAGAGCCTGGAGCCTGCTTCGGATTCTGTGTCCCTCTCTCTCTCCCCCTCCCCTGCTCATGCTCTGTGTCTCTCTCAAAAATAAAAAAAACATTAAAAAACATTAAAAAATAAAGTCTTGGGTGGGGTTACATTGGAAACAAGAATGTGTAGACTAGGCAATTTCCTTCTAGGAACTTTAAAAAAAATTTTTTTAACATTTATTTATGTTTTGAGAGACACAGAGAGGCACAGCTTGAGCAGGGGAGGGCAGAGATAGAGGGGAGTCATAGTTTCCAAAGCAGGCTCCAGGCTCTGAGCTGTCAGCACAGAGCCCAACATGGGGCTTGCACTCATGAACCGGGGTACCATGACCTGTGCCGAAGTTAGACCCTTAACTGACTGAGCCACCAATGCACCCCCCTTGTAGGAACTTTTTGAGGCACATGGTGCAAGGCTGATTATTGGTGAAAAAGGAGGCTCCCCAGATTGCCAATTCAGAAAAGAACACCTAGGCTCCTGGATCTTTAGAGCCCTTCTGTGTTACACAGCTAATGAGCATATAAAGGGTACACTCTTTTTTGGGGTGGTTGCTTTTTTCATGTTGCGAAGCAGCATGGGGGGGTTATTTCTTCTCAATCCAATATGTCTTCTATCACTTTCTGACTTTGCGCTCTAGCATAACTTGTGTCCTGTCTGTAAAACGGATTTGTGAATAACATCTTGCTTACAGAGTTGTTAAGGGTTAAATGAGATAATGCAGGAGAAATGCTCATCTTCCCACCTAGCACCTGGCAAGCCTTCTTTGGTACCTGTCATTCTCTTGGACCACAACTGCACAAATGTAGCTCAGGAGCGTTTGCAGTTCTGCCCGCATGAAAACCAAGTAGCTTAGATTATTGCTTGGGATTCTGACAATTAAATGGGTTAGAAACCAGCACTGAAGAACAGGAAAGCAGGTCAAAGAATCAGAACTCCAGACAGTTGGCTCAGACTGTTAACCTAACTTGGAGTGTAGAATGTAAAAGATCCAGATGTGTCGGTTGAAATTTCTTAGGTCAGATATTGACCGGAATTGTTGGAATGTGAGTGTATTTGTGTCTTCATGATCGTCATGGCCTGAATCAAGACCAGAGAATTTGCCCAGATAGAAAGTCATGAGCATACCCATGGCAGCCACCTCGCTTCTCTCTGCTGCTAAGCCTTCCATCCTACCCTTTCCTTAGCTCTTTTTTTTTCCCAAAGAAGAGCTGGATAGAAGCATACTTCACTGTAAGACACATGCACAGATACTCAGTATAGTCCCTTTGCCTGAATCTACTACTATTTGCTCTCAGGCCTGCCCCAAAGAAAGAGTGATTTAGGTCATCTCAAACTTTTCAGTGAATTAATTCCAACTTGAACTAAGTAGGATAAACAGACCCCGGACCCCACATCCTGGAGACTTAGCCTTTCATTCTTTTTAGAAATCTTTCTGCAGGATCAAAGCAGTGTCCCCTCCTCCCACAGGAGTTGCCTGTTTGTCTTGCTTATCCCAACCAAAGGTGATTTTTCATTTGCATTACTAATCACCCTCTTCAAATGCATTGTTCCTAAAATTAGATTAACTGCCCCCAAATAGTTCCCTTGGGTTTGACAAAGGCAGCCTGACCCTTTAAACATGGGCGGCTAGTCTATGAAAGTACCAACCCAAAGGTCACTCAAAGTTTTGCATGTAGGAACAGATATGATCCTTCTATTCAATCCAGTATTGTAAGCCCATTCTCATCAGTGAGCCTAAATTTTGTGGGTATCCATTTTCAAGAGCGATAGAAGTGATTTCATTCAGGAATAACAAACTAAGCTTTTACCAAGGGGCATTCAACTATGGGTCCAAATGTTTTTGTTTAGTGGGAGAGCGATAGTTATTTGGTGGATTTTTTGCAATAAAGGTTCAGGGATCCAAGAAAACTATAGGAGCTTCGTTCTTGACTCCTAGCTTGCTGAGTTCAGGACCTGGATGTTAAATGTCCGGGTTTGAGGCAGGGAGAGGTGAAAACTTTCTTACAGTTGAAGCTCTGTGTAGATGGAGGAAGGAAACGGCGGCTGTTGTTATGTGGACATGTGAATGTTCACAGGTTTGCTTCTCAGGGGCGCTGGTTAAACAACTTCTTAACTGGCCAGAGTCCAGCAAGTCAATCATTAACCTGATGCTGAGCGGCTGCTGCCCCATGGATGCAGAATTAGTTTATCATTACCTCTGACTACTCCCTTTTATGGTTCCGAAGAGCTTCTATGAAATCTCTTATCAGCGCCAGGCCTAATCTTCATTAACCAGGGGCCAGTGGACTGATATTTCTTAGTTGGACCAGGGTAAGCAGTTTATGGTCAATTGAGGAATTTTCAATCACAACTGCTTAAAGAAAGATAAAAAGGACAGCAGCTCACTCACTGCAGTCACTGGACCATGCTCACAAGTTGGTATTCTCATGACCTACTGTCCTGCTTAACTCCGGGTGTAAGCCTGGGTCTCTGCATTTTCTTCTTGACTCTGGAAGACTCAACATTGGCAGGGTAGAGTAAGACACCCTACCCTGGCAGGCAGTTTGGGCTTGAAGCTTCATCTGGTGCCACTTTGGAGTCCCATTTCAGTGGCCCTTGTGTTAGCTGTGCTCCCAGCCAGGCCACCACTCCCAGCTAAGTCTGCCCTGGAACCTGGAACCTGCCCTTAGTAATTTCCACAGACATCTCCAACATTTCGGTTTCCTGGGTTGACACACCGCATCTAGAAACTGCTCTGAAGAAGCCCTATCTTTTTCCTTTTCGTTCCATCTCCTTTGCTCTTCTGATGTCTAAATGTGTGTATGTCTGTGTGACATTTTCCGTATTCTTATTATCAAAGTATACGTTAACTAAATGAAAGCAGTACATGTCTTCTACATGATGGAAAATCTGGAAGAGTCTGAAAACAAGAAAATAGCTTTTAAAAACAGAATTTTCAACATGCAAGCTGAGCTAATTTCATTTCCGTGTGTAAAAACAGCTTTTTAAAGCATTTTAAAAGGCTTGACATGTTTGTGCAAGTATGAAAGTTTGGCTACGCTAGCTTCTGCTTCCCCTGTAGCTGGAGGTTCAATAATCAGTTTATTAAAGCTTTTCTGAGCCTCCAGAAGGGTTTGTCTGGGTCTTATTTACCCCAATAGGCAAGTTAGGGAAACTTAGGTTTAACTTACAGTTCAAGTCAGTATTTTCTAAAATCTCTTTAGAAAACATGCATGATTTGGGCTTTATTTATAGGGGCAGAGAGCTGTCCCCTCCCCCCACCCCCCCACCCCCGCCTCAAAACACACACACACACACACACACACACACACACACACACTGAAATTCCCTTATGACGCTATTAAATGCCTTTCTTTGGGTTTTATGTTTCTAGGATATTGTCCACATAAATACATGCAACGTTAAAAGAATGTGGACGACTAGTAGCGTGTATGTTTTAGCCTTCTGAACCAAGGGTTTATGAAACTGGTTGAAGAGTGTTTTATTGAAACAAGACAAATATTTATGAACAATTCAGAATCCTCTGTTTTGAAATGTAAAGTGTGGTCCGAGTGGAGCACAGAGTTCCAGGTGTTTCCTGTCTGCATTTGGAATGCTTAGCTGCTGCTCTGGGCTGACCGAGCAGTGCTTTGCTAGCTTTTAATAAGAAACTAAGAACCACACAGCTTCCCTGCTAATGCCCGAATGGCTGAAAGCGCTCACGGCAGCATACTTGATTTAATGAGCATAAAGCCGTCTCGAGACATGTATGTATGGGTGTATTCTGATCTATTACATTTGTCACTTAATTAAAGAAAAAACAAACTTGTTTGCAGAAGGACTGTGTTAACTCCTGCAAGTATATAAGCTTTGCTTCTTAAGCACATTCGTACTAATCAGAGGTTTACTTTCTGGTCTTGCCAGCTTCTGTGTTGTTACAGTCCCTGGTTTCTGTGAAATAGAAATATTATGTATTCGCCCAGACAGTTGGAAGCCGTTCGTGTAAATACCGGCCGTTGTGATTTAACTGTCAGCCCGAAAGGCCTCTGCTTGGGAAGGGCTTCTTTTAAAGCTGAGCACAATGAGATGTCTGTTTCAGATGCGGCTGTGAAGCCTTGGTCCAAAGGCATGGATCTGTTTTCTGTTTGCCAGCAGAACTGCTTTTTACAGCATGCCCTGCTTTGTCTGCTGATGCTGTGGACCGTACTTTGGGGCGGTGAGAAATGCTGCCATTTTCTCCTTCCATCTGCTCCCCCTCCCCAATCTGCCCCAGGCCTGATACCCCAAGGACCCGATTTAAGGAAAAGGCTGAGATGTGCAGCACTGTCATTTCCTTAAGTGTCAGTGGGAACATGAGAAGGGAGAATCTTGCCCCACAAAGAATGTCCAAGTATACAAGCAATCCCAAGTGTGGAATCCATCCAAGGACTGGAAGGATTGTGGAAGGGGGTCTGCAGATACCCAGGGCTGGGGTGGGAGTGGTTGGAAACAGGGACCACTTTTCTAGCTTGGAGAAGTACTGAGGGAATAGTAACTACCTGCTTCCTGCCTTGGCCCTTGTTTTTTGCATTGACTAGAGACCGCTTTAGTAGACTTCCTTATTCCTAACTGTGAGCGGGTGGGAGACCACATGAGGACAAAGACTGACTTATTTGTTTTCGTATTGGACTTTGGGAAAAGGTGAAAAAATAGAGAAAAGGAGAAATTAAGTCACACATACTGTGCCCCCCCCATAAAAGTAGCCACTGTGAACATTTTGCCACGTTTTGCTTGGAGCGGGGGTTTTTATTTTATTTTTTTCCTTTCTCTGCTTATATATTGAAAAGTAATACCTGAATATCCTTTTCTTCATAGGTCGTGGTTAGAACTATAAAATGTTACATATATAACTAAAGCCCTCCTTGGATCACAACCCCTCCCCACTCAGCGCTTACTTTGAATTTGGTACGTGTTCTTTCAGTCTTTTATTTTCTACTTAGGGGCCTTTAAATTTTCCCTCTGGTTCAGGCCTCTTCGCAGAACACACACTGGATCCATTCCCCTGTTACTGGATTGCCACGTTGTTTGCACTCATTTTTCCAGGCCATACTGCTGCAAGCTTCCTTGCACGCTTTCCCTTGTGTTTATGTGCTTACCAGCTCTTGTCGGGGACAGACCTGGGAATGGAATTGCTGGTTCTTGGGCAAGACCAGACTGTAAACATTGTATGCAAGAGTACGGAGTACTGCGTTTTACCGACGTAGCCACTGACTGTATTTATTGTAATTGTGCTTGATTTCTGGCCAACAGATTAATCCATAGGAGAAGAGACCAAAGAGACAGCAGACAGAACGCAGTAGGGATCCTACTGAACCTTCACGCTAAGTAGTTTTCTGAGCTGCTTGCACATTTATTTGATGTTTCCCTGATTATCAAAATACTTGCCTCTGATAGGAAACATTTGTTGGAGGGCCTCTCCTCTCCACCCCCAACCCCCAGTGTACAACAAATGAATCAGTCGTGGCAGAAGAAACAAATGGCTTTTTGTTGTTGCTTCTTCTTTAAAGATAATCTGTTGTTTTCAAAACATTTGCAACTATTGCTTTCAAGGAAAGGTGGCTGGAGGCCCCTGGTTTCCCCCAGGTGGAAACATTTGCAGAGACATCATAGAGAAGAGCTGCCCTTGCCAGGACTGGAGGCAGGAAGTTGTCTGTTGGGTATTTACTCAGGCGTCTTCTGGCAAGAATTGATTACTCTGTCAGAGCTGAAAGTTGCCGCTGGTGATTGCTTAGGAGGATATTTTTTTCTCCCAAGGCCTAAAAGCCTGAGACCCTGATTTAAAATGACATTTTGGTGTGTCTTTCCCGATGGGATACTTCTGCCCCCCCCCCCCCCACGGCTCAAAGTCCAGTCTATCAGTTAGCTAATAAATATTGACAGGATGCCCCCTTGAGCCGTAGCACTGTGAGATCCAGAAGAACCATTAGTCGTCATCTAGTTCGATTCCTTCGTTTCTATAGATCAGGATACTGAGGCAGGAGGAAATCAAGTGATGAGTAGTTCACACCTTGTGGAGAAATTAGGGGACAAATGGAATGTGGAGAGCCAGCTCTTCTGTCTTCCAAGGGCAGACACCCCCACGGGGATCTGTGTCCTGCTGGATCCGCTCTCAGAAGGCACCCAGCACCGGTTACATGGTAGGTACTCAGTGAATGTGTTATCCTGCAATCCTCCTTTCCCACGGTGGCTGGTTTCCAATGTGAGCATGAAGGCAGAGGCACCTCCTCACGGGGGTCTTGGGAAATAAGAAAGGAAAAGTCAAACACGTGAAAAATGTAAATAGCAGAGTAAGCCTCTGTGTTTTAAAAATTATTATTTATATCTTGCCTCCTTCCACAAAGGATTTAAGGTATCTTAGCATTAAACACCAGTAGCAGAGCCCTCACTAGGCCTTGAATAACTGATGGCCACACAAGGTTTATGGGTAACACATGTTGAGCACAAGAGTGGGTGAAATTGTCTTTGCTGCAGCAGAAAGTTTTCAGGTCCGTCCGTTTATACCACGGCTGTAATATATGAGTAGAACCTCCCAGGGACGCTAAAGGCTCTTTTGCCAGAAGTTTGTTTATTTATTTTGTCCTTTGCAAGAGGAAGCCTTGGTTATGGCTAGGGGTGTGGACAGCAGAGAGCAAAGTATTTATTCTCCAACTTACCAGTTTTACGTGTCATTCCCTCCCCTTTCTCACATCTGCAGCAGAAAGCCTTTTATCCTTTTATTTCCAGAGAAGTTAGGAAGACCCTGCTTATATTTGTGATTAAAATTTAAAACCGGCCTTACCTGGGAAGTCCTGCTCTCCAAATTAGAGGCCTCTTGGCTGATCTTAAGGATGGAAATCTGGTCACTCCTCTGTCGCCCCCTGGTGGTCCCAGGGGTCATCGGTGGTCCTTGAAAAGTAGCTGCAGAACTGGTCCCCGTTGAGGCACTACCCTCAACCTGATGTGTTGCTCTGAGGTGAAATTGACTGCCAGGATGGCAGAATTCTGTATGGAGAAACTGGTTGGTGTTTCTTCTTTCACTCGCATTGTTTTCTTCTACTTCTGTGCTGCTGTCCCCAGAATTCTAGAGATGACTCAAGACAGATTTTAGGCACGAGGCTATGATAACCAAAGAGAAGGAGGCCTGCCTTGGTAAGTGCTCTGTCCAGGGAACTTACTTATTCCAGGCTGTATGGTGAGAGGGATTGGTGGGAGGCGACTGTAGTTCAGCCGGGGTGTCCAGCCTGTGAGGGATAGCGGTTTTCTTCAAGGAAGTTTCTAGTCGATAGTCCTGCGTGTTGTGACAAATGGAGAACAGGGTGGCAGTAGCTGAGTTTCTTTTACTTTTTTAATGTTGCTTTATTTTGAGAGAGAACATGAGCACAAGAGTGGCAGAGAGAGAGGCAGAGAGAAAATTCACAGGAGGTTCCATGCTGTCAGCACAGAGCCCGACTTAGGGCTCGATCCCATGAACCATGAGATCATGACCTGAGTGGAAATCAAGAGTTGGACGCTTAACCAACTGAGCCACCCAGGCGCCCCCAGTAGTTGAGTCTTGATTATAAAATGTAAGTCTGACTTACAATTATTAATGCCTGAGCATTCCTTCTTGTGTACAGTTTTAGAGATTGATGAAAGCCTCATTTAAATCTGTCTCTTCTGTGCCAAGTGTTCAACTGCCAAAAGTCCTTTCTCATTGGGCTGATTCTAATTAGACCTGACATTACCAAACTCCCATCACTTCTCCAAGTTACTGAAGTGATACAGTCTGGTTTCTAAAAGCCCTGAGATGGCTCAGAGAAGTCGCCTGTCCCCCGACAATGTGGAGAAAAAACCTGTTACTCCTTCATACCTTATCTGTACTTGATGGTGTGTAGGGGTGTGTAAATAACTGCATTAGAGAAAGCAAGAATGAAAATTTTTGCTTACACACAGAGTTTTAAAAGAAATCATTTTTTCCCCTGATGTATGGTAGCCTGTTCTTACTTAGCATACCATAAATGGTATCCTTTGTCATGAGGTAGTTTTGAGCGTCAGGGCTTTTAATGGCTATGTAGTTGACATATGGCTGTGTTATAGCTTCTCGTACTATTATTGCCATTTTTTTGTCATTATAAACAATGTTGTGTTGAAGGTCTTTATATGTGGATCCTCCAGTCCATTTATGCATTTTTCCTCAAAGTTTCTAGAAGTGGAGTGTTTGTCCCATTATTATGAATATCTCCCTTGGAAGGTGGGCACCACTGCTTTCCCATAGGTAATATCTGAGCAGATTTTCCCCTTGTCCTTTGTTAGGACTGGGTTATTTTTAACCTTTGCTCCCTTGATAAGTGAAAAAATGGCACCTTGTTATTTAAATGAGTACTTGTTGGGGCGCGTGGGTGGTTCAGTCAGTGGAGCCTTTGAACTCCTCTGAACTTGGCTCAGGTCATGATCTTGTGGTTTTGTGAGTTTGAGCCCCGCGTCCGGCTCTGTGCTGACAGCTCAGAGCCTGGAGCCTGCTTTGGATTCTGTGTCTCCCTGTCTCTTTGTCCTTTCCTGGCTGCACTCTGTCTCTCTCTCTCAAAACTAGTATTAAAAAAGTTTTTTTTAATAACATTAAAATTAGATTAGTACCTGTTTTACATACAGAGTTGGATCTTGTTTGACCTTGTCATTAGCCAATCATATTTCCTCTTTGGTGCAAGGCTTGTTATCATCCCCATGTTTTGGTTCATATGTTCATCTTCTTCTATTTTACTGATGTAGAAAAGCTTCATTTATATTAAAGATAAGCAACATTTTCATCTTTGTTGTAAATATTTCCTCCCATTTGCCTTTTTTAGAGATTCGAGCGATACAAATAAACCATCTTTAATAAACATTGCTTATTTAATAAGCATATAAAATAAATAATGCATTAAGTTTCAAGTGTCAAAGATTTGATAAATTGTAACTGAGTATCACACGATATACTGTTTGAAAATTTTGGTTTTCAGGCTGATACGTCTAGTGGTTTGTCTCCTGGAAGATGTTTTTGCTGATACAGGTAATCAATGTTTGCTGATTTTTGTCTGGGAGTCTTTGGTGCAGTATTATATCTACCCAGGGCATTGTGGCTCAGTTCTCTTAAAATCAACAATAACAAACCTGACCCAGTGAAGAAAGTTGCCTGAATGAACTTCTGTGACTTGTAATTTTTAACACAAATCTGTGCTTCTCCTGAAGTCTGTCTTCCAAGCCTGTAACTTTTAGGGACTTGAGGCTTATTAGAAGTGTTTTGTCTGAGGGGTCCTTCGTATCAAAAGTGCCCAAATGGGTTATTCGTGGAAAACCAGTGAAATAAAATGACATCTACGTGTGAAAGTATGGCTTAATTCTTAATCGAAAGAGCAAAACCCTTGCCTTGAGTTCCTCTGTCTCATGCTCTTCATTTCCACGTTTGCCTCTCCAGGGTGTGGAGAGACTGTAGAACAGGAATGGGATTTGTCTAAAGAGCAGAAACCTGATGGAATGGTGTTTCCAAGGAACCGGAAGCACTTGCTGGCGTTGCTAGAAAAACCATTCTTTCTGTATCACGAGCACAATCGCACAGCGACACCATTGTTTAATTTCTTCCGTACCTCTTTTGAGTGGAGTTCCTAGGAAGCCTCCCTGTGCATTTCTCAACATGCCAATCATCCAGTCCTGTGGTTAATTAGTATCTGAGCAATTCTTCTTCTTAAATTATTATGTGCACACACATGTGTGATCCCCAAACGGTTATCTTTATAAATGAAATCTTACCACTTAACATGGGTATGGACCCGCTTAACAATAAGTAATATACTGTGGGGATGGGAGCAGTGGTTTGTCGTTCTGGTGAGTTGTTGACTCAGAGCATTACTTCATTCCTTAAAAATGCAGGGCTCAGAAGACAGAGTCCTTATAAAATATGTCAGATCTGTAATCACCAACTAATAATGATTTGGCAGAAGCAGCATTATGGCTGCCCAAGGAGTGTTCAAATGAGCGCCAGGCTCGGATTGAGTCCGCTAGTGGGGCTGAGATGTTGATTCCAGAAAAATAACATTCTCTATTTGGAACCAGGAAAGTTGTCATGGAGATGAAAATCTTCCTGGTACCATAAAAACCCTGCTTGTCATCTGACTTGAGCCCCGTATTTGCACAGGTGGTTTTCCTAGCCGAGAAGGGCTGAGTAAAAACAAATCTATTCTTCCTGAATGGCGCCTTTATGTGTCCAAAAGAATATTGTTTCCTTTCTTCAGCCCCTCAATTAATGACCCATTATCAGCTAATTAAATCACATGTAAATTTTATGTGAATTCATTTGTTACACAACACTTGCTAACTAACCCCGTATTCCTGTGTGTTTAACCACATACGTGTTCTAATTAATGGTGAGAATGAGGTGCATTGGTTGGTCATCCTGGGAAAACAATAATGTACCCACAAAAGGCAGACACGCATACACAGCCACGAGTGTAATATTAATTTCCGTTTAATAAAGAAGACAGAAATACGAGTAAACGAGCGCCTGGCATGTACCCTGCGACTTTGGGATGCCGTGTTTGCGTTTCTATTCAAAAAAGGAGTTACGTGCTGGGATTTCTCTTTCACTGAGTTCTGTTTCAAATGTGGAGGTTGTAGACGTAATACAAAAACGCATCTGTCCAACTTCTCTCCCTTCCCCCTTGCTTTCTTGCCTATGTGTCAGAGAGCAGAACTTGATCTATGTATAAATTTTGTATAAAAGCTTTAATTGTAGGTTTTTTATTTCAGTCTGTGATGCTTTTCTGCCCCTAAGAATTTCAAAGCTTTTACCACGTTTCTTGAGACACACTCGTGGTTGAACTGAGACAGTTGAGTTCAGACACAATAAATGCTGTGTTGTATTTTTGGAAAAGTACTCGTATTCTCTCATTTAAGACTTTGCAGCGTGCACGGGGAAAAGCAGTAGATGGTGTCCTCTATAATCAAAAAGTAACACAGAGTGAAAGAAGGACTTTTTTCGTTATTCGTTAGGTGAAGCTGAAGAGACAGCAGTGGGAATGCTCTTTGGAATGAAGCATTATGGATAAAGGTTTGATTTAAAATGAATAAATTGCCTTTTTTTAAAGGTTCGGTATTTAAACTATGAAATCATACTTCGTTGAGGTTTAAAAATAAAGAATTACCCATGTGTAATGCTGGAACGTGGTTATGCATTCCCAGATGTTTAACCCACCTGTCACTTGTAAATGGAACTCACATCAGATTTATGACCTCAGTAGAATCTTCTAGGTAAATAATGTGCCACTTACACATTTGCTTGTAAAAGTAGCACCTAATAGAAAAATTTTTGAAGGAACCATTAAAATCTAGATTGAACCTACTTAAACACACACACACACACACACACACACACACAGCTATCTAAAACTTGTTCATTTTCTTTTTAAAAAACAGTTACCACAATTCTTTGAGAGGACGTTTTATATTTATAATAAAGTGTTAAAGTTTTAAAACTGAGATCGAGAAAACTTTGCAATAAAAATGCCTTATCTAAAATAAAACTAGCTGCGGTAGTAGAATATCCTCTGCCCAGTAGTACCCATGTATCCAGCCCCCAAAATGCAAAACCACAACTGTGTTTCGCATCTCTTTTGTGCCTCAGAAGAATTTCACTTTTTCTTATTTTAAGAGGATCAAAAAGATTTCTCTAGAAAGAACTGCAGTGTGTAAAACATTGTTGTAGCTCTGCCAGGAGGTGGCGCTCTGATACCATACCTCTCGGTCATTCCTTTCAGCTGAAGAGAGCCTCTTGCCACCCTGTGCCACACTGGAGAGTTTTCTGTAAGATATCCCACAGCCGATCTTTACAAATACCTGGACCCCTGAGGGACTTGCCGTACATCTGACCACTTAACATCCTTGACCAAGCTGCCTTCTCTGTAGCTACACATTGAAAATTGTCCTTTTTTTCAGTTGCCTGGTTTCAGGATGCTGGTTCCAGAACATAACATACTGCAAAAAAGGAAGTCAGATCAAGCAGCCTTACTTAGGTGTGTCTGTTTGGGGGGGGGGGGGGCGCGAGGGGGAACCACACTAATAAAAGATCATTCAGAAAGATATTAAATGTAATATTTAATGAATATTGAAGAAAATAATTGTACTTGATGCTGGCCTAAACTTCTAGAAAACTACGTATCTTCCTTTCTCTTCTCACATCTATCTTGACAGACCCCTTTCTTCTGAGAAGCCATTTATTTAGACAGTGAAGAACACCGTTATGGAAATGGAGTCTTTGCTGTAAAAACCTATCATTTGGGCCGCAACCAAGTTATAATTTTGACTGAAAACATAATAATTACTTCAGACAACAAGTTTTACACTTAACTCTGTGCATCATGAGTCAACTTAATCAAGATGCATGTGTGGTAGCGTCTGATTTTCTCTCCTTTCAGCTGTTGTTATGCTTTTCGTCTTTCCTTAATAACACGACTCTAAGAGCGGGAGATAATCCAAGGAGCTTCGTTTGACAGCTTATTTTAGAGTTTAGATGACAATGTCAACCACTTTGTTCCCACCAAGTATGGAACCAGAGAGTCAAATTTGCACGGCTTTCCTTTGACACCCAGAGAGCCTAGGGTTATACCTTCCTCCCTGTCTGACATGGTTGCTTATTTTTTTACATAGTAAGCACACAACAGATACATGTTGAATGAATCCTCGCTAGGTTAGAAGTGGGAGAGACTGAACATTGAAGGAATAGTTTAAGAGTCTTCTGCAGTTATCAAGGTTGAATGATGATGGTGACCTGTATAGGGAAATGGCAGGGAAGCTGGAGTTGGGATGCGTGAGTCCTAGTTGGGAAGCAGATTCCATAGAGCCTAGGAATAAACACCAGTACATGGGACTCTCAATAAAGGGATCACCTCTGATATCTACTTCCCACTTGAGTGTACAAAGGACTTGGAAAGATGCCCTGCTCAGGAGGGCAGTTGACACGATTTAATCAGAGATGGGAATCAAGTGGAGAAATTGGTTTGGTTGTTAGCAGCCCACAACAAACTAAGGCAGCTGTGGTTTTTGTGTGTGGACTTTGCAGCTTTAATCGAGTTCTTGAAGTCATAGCAAAATTTCAGCAAGAGTTTAAAGTAACCTATCCAGATAGTTCCGAAGATTACAAGATGTCTGAATCACCTAACGGACTTTGCTTGGGAAGAAAAGCACGTGAACTACATAAGGAATGTATGACACCGTGCCTCCGCTTGAGAAAATCGGAATCTGTCTTGGTAGACCAGATGTGCACAAATCGAGCCATGTTACACGAGAAAAAACAAACAATCAAGGCTCAAAATGAGCAGAAGAGTTGATGGAGTGATCCACATGGGCTACGTTATTTAGGTTAGACATCACGGAGAAATCAGAGCTTTGGATAGACAGATGTGGAAAGAGAGGAGTTGTCTCTGCAAAGTGTGGCTGTGGTGGACAGAGGTGGAAAGGGCCCAGAACATCAAAGTAGGTGGTTAAAATGGGACCAGTCTTGAGCGGAGGTGGGACCTGACAGGTGGGCTAGGCTGGGTTACTGAGTTGCCAAAGTAAAAGGATGAGGAGACTTCCCTTAATCCAGTTTACAACAAGGAACCATTGTTGGGTGGGGGCAGAGCTTGTTAAGGCTGTGTTTTAGGAGGATTACTCTGGCAACGACACTGGTATAGACTGGAGCCTTGGCGATTAACGTCCCACAGCCCTAGTAATTGAGCTAGGAGATACTCAGGGCCCAAAGTGAAATGTGACATACCTCACATCGGAAAAGGGGGATGGGGGAGATCAGAAAGAAGTTTAAAAGGCCAAGTTCAAGTTCAGTCTTAATAATAGACTTCAAAAGCAGCAAGGACTTCCCCTGATATTCTTTATAAACCCCCATTCTTACAGGGACATTGTTTTCCAAACAGTGAAAGAAATCTAACAATAACAACAGTAAGAACAATGACGTTCACTAATATCCATTAGGTTTTCTACGTGGCCGGCTCTGTCTAGGCACTGAAAATGTATTGATTTAATCATCACAACAATGTAGAGGAAGGTACCGTCCTTATCCTTATTTTACAGGCAAGGAAATTGAAGCGTGGGGAAGTTCCATAACTCACTCCAGAGGATACAGCTACAGTAAGCGGCAAACCTAGATCAGAGCCACCGGGCATCCACAGGTCCCCTACTGCCTTTGGTAATTTAATAGAAGCCCCCTTTGCCCTTCCTTCTCCCTGTTCTTGCTCCAACCCTAGACATTGGGCATTTTGGAGGATGCTACTGTATTGATATTTCAGTGGTTTCTAAACCATCTGTGATCAGAACAGGGTATCTGATCACGTAAAACTGAATACGAGCTATGGTTCTGTAACAATTTTTGAAAAGTAAAGAATAATTCTTTAAAAAAATTTTTTTTAAGTTTATTTGTTTTGAGAGAGAGAGCATATGCAGAGGAGGGGCAGAGAGAGAGGGAGGGAGAGGATCTCAAGCAGGCTCCAGCCCTGTCAGCACAGAGCCCAGAGCAAGGCTCAAACCCATGAACCATTAGATCATGACCTGAGACAAAATTAAGAGTCAGACGCTTAACCTAGTGAACCACCCAAGTGCCCCAAAAATAATCTGTTTCCTTAAAAATGGAGGAAAAACCACCTTTGGTTTATGATAGTTTGGAGCAGTATTTTTGTCTGTGGGCCACCTTTTGTTCTATAACATCTATTTGCCTGAAAAATGAGTGTGAATCAACCCAAGAGAAGGCCTTTATTATTGGTATAAGAGAGGCTCATGGCAACATTATTTGTAGTGGAGGAAAAAAAAGATCAGAAGCAACCTAAATGCCAGTCAACAACACAAAGTATGGAATATCAAATAATGAGACAAATATATGTGCACTAACTAATAGGGAAAGATCTGTAATAAATACAACTATTGGGAGAAAAAAGGAAGTTACATAATGCTGCATGATGTTTGACAGCATTTGTGGAAAGACACATCCATACCAAGCAGTATAGACCTATAAGGAAAAATATCTGGGAGGGCACATCCCAGACAGGCAACACTGCTTTCTTGTCGGAACTGGAGATGAGTGCAGGAATTTTAGCTATGCCGGGCGTGCTTTAATTTTTTGTCAAACAAAATGTATTCTTATATTACTTGGACAATTTAAAAATTACGTAAAAGGTAAGATGCTTGCTGAATAAATACATCTTGCTGTTGAAAGGAACTCTTCAGTAAATCATTCTGTAAAGCGATTTTTTGATTTACTGGTTTTGCACTACTAGATTTTTTTTCTTTTATGTTTAGTGCGTGAAAAGTAAGCTTTGTCTTACACTATGGCCGGCCGAGAAGCCAGAAGTCATATTCTTTGTTAAAAAAAGTTAGAGTCTTTGGATTTTGTCTTTTGGCATTGAAGAAACTGAATAAATTCATGTGGTTACATAAGTGTCTTTAAAATAATGCAGAAGATAAAGGTCATAGGTGGGCAAAAATTACTTTATAAATTAAGCTTCTTGAAGAAAGTAAAGAAATTTATGTCCACAACCAGCAGCTCTTAAATACTCCATTTCAGTAAAAAAAATCCATAAGCAGGTGCCGCAAAACTTCTGCAAATAGTACTTGATAGGTTATAAGTATTTCCCTTTATAAGTGTTACGTGAGGTATTTGAATTATATTACTGCTGCTTTGGATGAGGGCAAATGGCTTGACAGAAGGTACACATAGATTTTATTCCTACATCTTCCCAGGAGTAGCTGTCTCTAAATGTGTCAGGACTGTCGTGCCCTGAGCTTCATAGTTAACCAAGAGAAAGGGAGTTACTTTAAGGAATGGTCAGATTTGGACATGTAGTCAGAATCAGTTGTTTAATGAGTAATGTTGGAGATAGGAATACACAGATCATGAAAATAGCCTTTTACTTTTTAATTCTCTTGGTTTGTAGTAAGAAAGCCTTAGTATGCACTGAAGATACTTAACTAGCTTGAAGTACAGCATCGCTCAGTGAAGGAAGATTATATTGGTCAGGATTCTTTGGAACGCATGTGTCTAACCCCAGCCCAAATTGGCCTCAGCAGTAAACAAAACAAAACAAAGAACAAATAGCAATTCATTGGCTCAAGCAGTGGAAAAATACAAGCGCATCTAGCTTTAGGCTCAACGAGATCCAGCTCTTCAAATCTTGTCATCTGACGTAGATTTGTCTGCATCTCGTAGCTGTGCTTAACTCTGGTTGGTTTCATTTGGGGCCGTGCTCTACACACACGGTGGTAAAAACGGCCCCTAGCATTTCCAAGACTGTTCCTGTCAGCCCAGCCCCACCCAGGGTAAAAGCAAGCTCTTTTTTTTTTTTTTTTTTTTTTTATAATTCCATCGAAAATCTTACGGCAGTCTCTGATTGTACCAGTGTAGGTCATGTGCCATCCTTTAACCAATCACTAATGCCAAAGATTTGTAGCCGTATTATTGGCCGGGCTGAGGCAGGCACATGCTCATCTCTGGAACTAGTAATGGGGTCAAGTTCAGCTGAACCGTGTTGAGAGAAAGAGGGGAGGAATAAGGAGCTGTTACCAAGTGGGGATACAGTATAGGTGAAGAGAGAGACGCATTACAGAAATACCAGGTATTTGAGCCTGCAGTCTGTCTGGGTTTTGCCAAGTGCTCATATTGTGTGTGTGTGGAGGGGTGTGGGTACAAACACAGGCATGCACATATGTAGACATCCTCCTCATCTGCTAGGGTGCCATTTTGAATGTTTGGGTGGTGAGTCTCGTTCATGGTTTAGAGATGTACCACGATACTTGATCTTCTACCTTACAGTTCCAGTCACTCACAGGTTCCATGTTGTAGATGAGGTCCTGAGTATTGTCGTCGTATCTCTTACCAGTTGTATTCTTGTGGCGCGTAACAGGGAGTTCTCCCATCACACCCCCCTGCTCGTTTCCATGGGGCATCTCAGACAGACACAGCAGGAGAGTATGGAGAGACCTCAGGCTTCATGCAGGTCCCTGAGGGCTCAGCTTGGGCTTTGGGGAGCCTCGAGTTCCAGGAGAGGTCTCTCTGGGGCCAAAAAGAAGGTCTGGAATAAGAAGGGAAAGCCAAAGAGATGGGGGCCCCAGAGCTACCCTCCCTCCCGCTTTCATATTTCTTTTCGTATAAAATTTTGTATGAGAAATATTTCCAAGGTGTAAGTAAAGGAAGAAAGGGAAATGCTCATTTTTGGTGGTTCCCAGAAAATCCAGATGGCGCAGCTTAGCTCAGTACCACACTGCTTCCCCCAGTGCCTCTTTTCTTAAATATGCCTCATCTTTCCCCTTGCTCTCAGGTCCTGTGAAGGGAGGCTTTCTAACACGCCTGTGCGCTCCCATATTGCTGAGCGCGGAACTGCACGGAGGCGCTCAGTGAATATCCTCTACCAGTGCTTTGGACGGGTGGTAAATCTTGCATTTTCCAGAGCATGTTCAGGACAAGGGTCATAAACCCAAGCGCCTCCTAGGGCAGAGGAGGCAAAGGACAAGAATGAGTGAGGTGGGGCACTGTTGGGAGGGGGCTCACGGGCACACAGCCTGGCTTCAGACAGACAGAAGAAGACAGGTCACTGCCTCAAAGACACACAAGCCCCTGCTGCCTGAACTTCTACGTTTTTGCAAGAGGAGACAGCACACCAGGATTTTCTGTGAATATTTTGATTCCTTAGTGTTGGAAAACCAGTTTACAAATCTCAGAGACCCCTTGAATCGGTGTACAGATGTGATAGGGCCCAGGAAGAGGATTCCGGGAGTCGAGCACATGAGAAATATTGGCTGGTTTTCACTGCTGGTTCTCAGAATCTTCTAAGATTGCTCTTTACAATGGTTTGTGAGTTTTTCTTTTGGGGAGGAGCCCCTGGTGGACCATTGAGTCATTTATAGGCTGATCTTCGTGCAGTCCCTGAAGCAGGAATGACCTGGCTGCGGGAGTTCCTCCTAAGCACCCCAGAGAGACTTTCACGGATTTAAAATAGGAGTTTCTGTAACCTGAGCAGGGGCCCTCGTGGCGCAGGGACTTACTTGTGCAGCCTGCCTGGCTGCCAGCAGGGCCAGAAGGTCATGGCGTGTGAGCCTTTAGCCATTGGGACTGTTGGGAATCGCAGCCGGCTCCCTGAGCCTTCCTGGAGTTTACTGAACTGACCGTGACCTTGGAGGGTTTGCCTGGCAGGGTTTCATTGGCTCCTGATACTGTAGTTTCAGCCTGAGATGGCAAAGAGAGAGGGGCTGTGCATTTCAGGATTGCTACACCCGCACTTACCTCTGGCTGGGGAGTCCTCTGACACTGTTTTCTTTGGCAGCCAGTTGGGCCCAGTGGCTTAAATTGCTTTGAAGCTCAGAGGTGCAGAGACCAGTAGCCCCTGCCTGTGTTCTTTATTTCAGGCAAGAGTTCTGTGGCGTCGTGCCTGCCAAAGAAGCAGGCCTTCACCAGAAGGGCCATTGGAGTCTGAATGCACCTTCTCAGCAGCCTTTTCTCCTTACGTAGGATTTCATGCTGATCGCAGTAAAGAAGAGTAACCACATACCCCCAGTTTTTGCTGACGTGGCATGCATTTGAACTTCTAGCCGGAGAATTGATGAAGGATAGAATCTTTGGCCACAGGTACAAATGTGGCCGTGAGGTTTTCGCCCACCTTGGGTGCGGACACCCTTGCCAGTGAAGCACGAATCACTCTTGCCATGAATGATAAGAGGGGCTTGGAGTCTTTCTCGGCCGAGTGATGCATGGATCCACAAAGCTTCAGGGTATCCTGATTGTACATAAACAGGAATCCTGACAAGGCTCGGTATTTTCCCTCCCATTGGTGGCCTGCAGGGGACTTGGGGTTCTGTGTGCAGTGGTGACAGTCGGTGCCTGAGATGGGATGGTCAGTGTTACCCCAGCCATGCAGAGCCTTCTGGCCCATGTGGGGCTCTCCTTTCCCCCCGGGGGAGGAAGGCAGGCATTGCTGCTTACACATCCTCACAGAGGGAGAGGGGTGCTGGGCTGTAAAGATGAAATTAGCTGTGTAGAAGAAAACTCATGTCTTTAAGGTTCTGTAGGGCAGATAGTGGCAATTGAAGTCAGTTTAGCAGAGGATTTTTAGTCAGTGCATAGGCTCCCAGATGAAGAGACGTGGTCATGAGTCACGGGGCTTGATTCCACAGGCTCCCGTGAGATCCCATCATTCTTCTGTAATCACGTTGGTGGGTTCACGTAGCCCGGAAACATTCTGCACCACCACCGCCTCGGGTGCCTTCACGCATCCAGGAAGCTGCCCGGAAGCCCAGCGAGGACGTCAGATACTGCCTTCAGTCTTCGGTAGTGCGCCCTGTGAAAGCCCTCCTCCCACCCCTTGAAACTAGTTCTGACAGAAAGGCGTAGAGGGTTCTATTCAACAGAAGTTGGGAAAAAAACTACAAAAGGAGGTAGGGAGGCGCCTCAGTGGGTTAAGTGTTCGACTTGAGCGCAGGTCATGATCTCACAGTTTGTGGGTTCAAACCCCACGTCGGGCTCTGTCCTGACACCTGAGAGGCTGGAGCCTGCTTCGGATTCTGTGTTTCCCTCTCTGCCCCTCCCCTGCTTGCACTCTGTCTCTATCTGAAAAATAAATAAACATTAAAAAAAAAAGTTCAGGATCTGTGCTGGATGCCAGGGATATAGTCGTAAACAGGGTAAGCTTCCTGATTTGCAGGGACCAGTGTGGAATGAAAGCAGAGAGCCACGGTGTTTGAAAACTCTGAAGAGGGGGTCAGTCATTTAAAGGCATGTAAATAATGCTGTTTCCTTTTCTCCCGTGGTCTCTCTGTCTACCCACTGTGGGGTTTTTATTTGCTGTTTGATGTTGTGCTCCCTCAGGCATAGAGCTGTCCACAGAACACGTGCAAGTGCAGACCCGCACAGGCTGCTGGGGCCCGCCCTGCAATCTGCCACACGCACAACGAACTGCTGGGTCCTCTTCCCATCAGCTGCCTGCCCATCGCCCCGTGACCCCGCCGGGGAAGGGAAGGTATCTCCATGGGTCTGCAGCCCTAACCCCGCACGGAACATACTGGGAAACCTCCACTGCCATGCCCCACCTAAAGATGCCACAGTCACATACACCTGACTCCAACCCTCTCCTGGCCCAGCCCCCACCAAGGATGGAGTCAGCAGCAGAGGCAGGGAAGAGGAAGCCAGCAGCACCCAGGGCGACGCCACGTGAGACAAGCCTATAAGCCTCCGGCAGATACATCGTATAATCAGATTTCAGTTTCAAAACACAAATTCGAAGGTAAAATTATTAAGACTTTCAAGATAGTGACTGCAGAGCATTAAGCCCCAAGCATGGGGCTCTTCTGAGTGGAGCTGGTCCTACAGGTAAAAAAGAGGATGCCGTCCGTCCACCCTCCCGCCTCCAATGAATATAATTTCTACTAAGATAAGAAATAAATACGGAGACCAAGGCAAAGAAAAACCAAAAAGGTGACAGTTTTAGAAATGGTAGGCAGGTGGTCTTTTAGGAAATGGGTCATTTAAACCAAGAACGCAGGCTGTGAGAAGGCGGCAACCAAGGCAAGAGTTGGGAAGAAGGTTGTTCTAAGCAGGACAGATAGCACGTGCAAAGGCCCTGAGGCCAGAAAGGGCTTGCCTTTTGGAGGAACTGAAAGCGGATGTTGTGGTTGAGGCACAAAGAATAATGAAGGCAGTGTGGGAGAAGGTGGCAAAGGTTGATATGGCATTGGTAGAGGTATTTGGAGACAAGTTTAGTTCCTCATAGCGCTCTTTTCCTTAAATTGTACCTGTATCTTTGTACACCTCATTCTTGGGTTATTTCTGCCCAAAAGGCTCAGCTTTCCCCCCCCCCTGCCCCCCCAGGAAACTTTTAGGACAAAAACTTAGATTTTCATCCATTTCTTTCAAAGGGGGATTTCATCTAGTAGCTAGAGGACCTGTACTGGCATGTGGCTTGACAATTAATCTAAAAGTCAAGCCACAGACCGTGCCTTGCATTTGCCCTCATAAAACATAAAAGCCTAATGCCTCCATCACACCCTTATTGAAAAGAGCATATCTAAAGTTGGAGCAAATCAACCTGCAGTTGGTGTATGATGTGTGTGTGTGTGTGTGTGTGTGTGTGTGTGTGTGTTTCTATACACTGCTCTGAGATAAGAAAATGGTTTCTGGGCTTCTCATGAGGTGATATTTCTGGGAGGCTTTGCCCTGTTGAGAAATGGCCTCAAAGTTGAATGCTTTGAACAGGGAGCAGTAAAAGGCCACACTTGAGGCAGTGAGTGAGAAATCCTTGGGACAGTTAGATGGGTTCCAAATGTTTTCCACACTTGGGTGTCAGCAGCACACAAATTACTGGCTTACATAAGAACCATTCTTAAGACACTTGCAGGAATTCAAGATGGTGAATGTTTTGGCTCTTTAATGGTGGCACATTTGTTCTGACTCTGCAAAAAACTTGGTTTTTCTTTTCAGCCAGAGAAGGCTTGGATGTTGCTAGAGGAGAGAGCTGTGTTGTGTCCCGGGCAGTCTCAGCGGTAATTAGTTGGCTTTGGGTAATTGTGACGTCTTCATCTTGTGTATTTTAATGAACTGATTAGTTGGCCTCCCAGAAAATATAGAAAGGGAAGGCAGCCTTCTCCTGGGAGTTGTGCAGAGTGAATGTAGGAAATGATAGTTTGGGTTTCCTCTGTTACATTTTATTACTTAAGTGTTTATTGTATTGGTGTTATTTTTTCCAGGGGTAAAAGTTCTTTGTTTTCTTTTTGAAGAAGATCTTGACCATCTGATAATAAGATACAGAATTAAACGCTATCTAAGTTTGGTAAAAAAAAAATTATTCAAGTGCCTTGGCTTTCAAAGCCTAAAACTGTTTCTTAGGAAACATCTCTAAGTTCAGAGATACTGAAGCTGATGAAAATCAGTACCAGAAGTTGACATTTAGATCCCTTCTTTATAGAAGTCAGTGCTCAGTACTGGTAATTTTTTTTTTTTTAATCATACTCACTATGAAAATCCATTTGATTCCTGTATAAATTGGAAATGTTGAGTATTTATATGTTTAGCCAGTTTATTGGTGGTAGGGAGGACAGTATAAATACAATGGACTTCCAATTTGGAGCAAAAGACATTTTGATTCCAAGGCATATTTATCTTATAATAGAGCATAGGTTTAAGGGTATTTCTTAGGTTACTGTATTAATATTTTTCCAACACTTTATTTAAAAAAAAATTTTTTTTTTACATTTATTTTTGAGAAACAGAGTGAGACAAAGCATGAGTGGGGGAGGGGCAGAGAGAGAAGGAGACCCAGAATCTGAAGCAGGCTCCAGGCTCTGAGCTGTCAGCACAGAGCCCGACGCAGGGCTTGAACCCATGAACTGTGTGATCATGACCTGAGCCGAACTCCGATGCTCAACCGACTAAGCCACCCAGATGCCCCTCCAACACTTTAAAAATACTTAGTTTTTCTGATGTGAAGTTAAACGTCTCTGACTTCTGACATGTCTGATGCTAAGGTCTGAATGTTATGAATGACAAACAGGTACTGCTAGCTTCATAAATAATCACAACACAAAATACCTCCCAGGTCTGCCTCCCAGCTTGGCTGATGCTACATTGAGGAAATTTTCATGGACTGGATAAGTTAAATGTATGGTTTTTCCTTTGTTTCTGTTCTTGTTTATTTATTTATTTTTTTAATCTGCATAACCTAACATTTACCATTTCATCTATTTTTGAATGTATGATTTAGTGGCATTAATTACATTCTCAGGGTTATATAACCATCACCCTGTCTATATCCACAGCGTTTCCATTGTCCCAAACAGAAACTCTACAACTGCTAAGCCAGCGTATGGCTTTTTTTGTCTGTTGGTTTTAATGGGGCTGTTTTGGTGTTTGAAAAATCATATCGGTCGGCTGAATGATCGTTTTTCTCCCAGTCTCCTCTCCAGTCTGTGTGTGCCCTGCCAAGTCTAAAGCCGTGGAAATTCCCAGCTGTGTACTTGGGCCTGGATTGTAATCCCACCCCTGCCATCCATGGGCTCTTACACAGGCCATAGAATTTGGAGTTATTGCCCATCGGAGCCGGATTCAAGCTGTTGACCTAAAAGCAAGCCATTTACAGCCATTGGCATCTCCCCGACCCCAGTGTCTGGTAGTGTGTTGATTATTTTTCTGTTTCCCTCACCACACTCTTCCGTCCTTGCCGCGTGCTGTTTGCCTGCTCCCTGTCAGCTTGATCCACTTACCTTCCTCTGATGAAGATAAAGTTTTTTGCACAAAAGCTCCTCAGCCCATCTCTTGCTGTGTGTTGGCAAGGGCGTTGGTAATAGCTTTAAAATTCACTTAAAGAAATTGGAAACACTGAGTCACATGCCGTTGTGGCCAGACATGTTGTTAATTACTTGATAAAGAGGCTACACGGACTGCCCTTTGGTTGTAATTACAGGTTTTTATCAGCCTTGCCTTGCCTGTAAGTTTTTCCAAATTTCTTCTTAAACATTACGTGTGGAGACGGATACATCAACACACATCAGATTACCTACCAATTTTCCTGAAATTGACTTACTTAATTGTCATCCTTTGCATGCTAGCTGTGTTTCTCACATTGCCTATATTAAAAAAACCATTTTTCATGGTCTTCTAGTTTAAAATGAACATGTCTTGCTACCCCTCTAGGTTTCTACTTGACAGAGATCTCATTCAGAAAGTTGCTGGAAGAATGAAAGACTGTCTGTCCTAAATGGAGGACTTAATTCTTTCTGATGCAAACCATATTTGACTCTGAAGCTGCCAGACCATTAGTAGCCAAATCATGGTAGGAAAACTACTTCTACAATGAAGAATCTGAGGCAGAGCCATATCTGAAACCCTGTAATATCCTTCTGTCGTTGGTTCAGATTCTGTAAGGGCCTCATTCTCAAAAGATGTAAAGAGGATTTGAGGAAAGCATTTCCCATTCCGTCGTGTTGATGATGATATAAATTAAATTAATTGTGAAATTAATCCCCATTATCCCTGTTTCACGCATCAGAGAACTGAGACCCTCAGTTCTCTGTAAGTAGAAAGCTTACTTTCATCACCCAGGTGTATTTGTTGGAAATTGGGGAAAGGAAGAAAATACTAGGATATCTGGCTTTTTCTGGCTTCATTTTAAGGTCAAATTCCCTCCTTCTGTTGTCACCTCATCTCACTTCTCCTAGGAGAGCATTTGCTCTCCCTCTTCCCAGGTGCCTCGGGTCCTGCTCACACAGGAAGTCCAAGCCTCCTTCATTACCAGCTTCTCAGACTTGAATATGCAAACACATCAGCTGAGGATCTTGCTCCTTTATCCTGGAGATGGGCCTGAGGTTCTGAATTTTTAACAAGCCCTCAGGTGGCGCGCTGCTGCTCCTGGCCTGTTGGCCCCACTTTGCAGCAAGGCAAACCCTGCCTCCTCGATGTCTGCTGGTAGCTACTAGTCATCTTGGAAGAATAGTCTGTTGTCCTTTTTTTTTTGACTTTCTGTGTCACATTCTGGCTTCTTTCCCCACCTTTCTCCTGAAGATCTTCTGGCACAGGACACTGTGAGACCTTCCTGCTGTCATACCCAGCAAGCACTGTCAGTTCTTAACCCCTGGGTCTTGGGACTTTTGAGCAACCCCTCCCCGTGCTCCTGTGACCTCACCTCTCCCTACACGCTCTGAGCAGTCTTTGCTTAGGCACCTCCCATATCTACCATGCCCCATCTCCAGAACCCAGATTTGTATTCCCCCCACCCCGTCTCTGGGACATCTCTGCTCAGATGTCAACATACGTCAAGCCTAAGGCTTATGAGCCAGACTCCTGCTTTCCCTCCTTCTCCTCGTCCTTACCCTCTAAGTCTGCCTAGCATTGTCATCCACCCAGTTGCTCAAGCTAGCAATCTTGCAAATATTCTGGACTCTGCTTGCTCACTCACTCACCTGTCAGTTCCTGTGAGCTCTCATTTCCTGTCATTGTCTCTCATATCTATCCCCTCCTCTGCATTTCCACCCCAGACCCCCCTTTATCTTGCCAGGGTCATTGTACCTCTTTCCTTAATTCCCACCTGCTGTCCATTTTCTCCTTCCTGCAATCCTTTTGTTACACTTTCTGCAAGAGTTAAACATTTTTCTGAAGCCATGATGTGATTCATGTTTACCTCATGGAAGAAAGTTCTTCTGGCTGCCATAGGTCCCCAGGGCCCTTCCCGGCCCCTCCCAGCCCCCACTTACCTCTCCAGTTGGCTGTAACCCAAGCCTGACACACCAGCCATCCTGTGTTACAGGTACATCCAAGAATGTTATGCTTCTGTGCCTTTCTGTCCACTGTCTCCTCCATTTGGGATCCCTTTGCCAGCCTTGTCAGTGAAACCCAATTCCTCTTTTAAGTGATGGGGTTGCAGTTTTTATTCCTAGAAAGGGGACCGAGAGAATGGACATTCTGTCCATCCTCTGAAAACAAATCAGGAAAAAGCAAGGGTAGAGAGTGTTTCACGGCTAATTTTGAAGCCTCGCTTGCTGATATCATCAGTGGACTTTGTTCCCACCGAATTCTTGATTAGGCTCTGGTTCCAAGAAAGCAGGACCCCTTGCTCAGTAGAAGCAGTTGTATTTGTAGCTTCTTGCTAAACCCTTCCCCACTGGTCTATAAGGCTGTATGTTGTGGATAACATGATCAACCAGATAAGTGACCTCACTTTATAGCACATAGGTTCCATCACCTCTGTATTTGCATCTTAAAGAATAGGCATACATTGGTTAACTACAGGGCCGACACTTTGCACAGGCAAGAGCTAGTGACAGGAAACCAGAAACAGCATTACGATAGCTGCCGTGATAGCCCCTGGTGAACACTAGAAGGTAAATTGTCCTTTTCTGGAAGTAGCGCAGCGTTTGTGAACCCAGACACATTTCTTCCCGGGGACAACTGACAGCCCTGTGAAGACGTCATTGACAGAGCATCCTGATGGCAAACGTGCATCTAGCCTAAAAGCTACATATTAACTGCTCTTCCTCACATCTTCGTTATGTTGACTTTGCAAGCAGGGAGAGTGAGCTCCAGAAGGTGTATCTTTGTGGCTTCTTCTGGACTGCTGCAAAATGAAGCTCTTCCCTTAACCCTGGACATTTTTCTTGGTGACGTTCTCCCTCTGTGCTTTGATCAGCCGCTTGGGTGCCTGGAATATCTGTAACAACCACAGTGATCTTGTCTTGTTCATTAAACTCCGCCGTAGAGGGAAAATTTCCTCTTCTACTCTGGATTATGAAGCAAAGGCAAGGTAGGCGTGTTCTCTAATGCACAAGAACATTTTATTTTACTTACAATAGCATAGGAAACCATCAGTAGCAATTCCCTAAGCCCTTTGGTGTCCAGGGACCAGTCATGCTAGTGTAATGAGGAGTGTTGGAGAGAGGCTGGATGCTTTGGATTGACCCAGGCGTGTATGACAGTTTCTGGATCTTCCTGGCAGAAACAAAAAATGTCCTGTCCTCAGAAACATTGTAAGTTCAAGATCCCTCAAAGGCTGTATTACTTATGTGATGGTATCTGGCAACCCAGGTCCTTTCATTGTTGGGGGGCTTTCCAGACCAGCCCTGTGGATATCCTAGGGCCCCTCCCTTCCTGCAGGGTCTTATGGTACTCAGCTGAGCCTGCTCAGAGGCATCACAAAATAGGAACTTTCTCTTAGCACGTTGCACGGGTACTTTCGCGTATGTGATGTTTTAGAAAATGGAGTTGAAGACTGTCAGAGATGTGTAAACAAAACAAAAGAACACGTCAGATGCCTTTAGGAACCAGGTAGTAAATGCATGATTTAGCCATTCTGATACAGCCTAGTTGAGTGGTAGCCACGGTGGCCAGTGGGACATGACGTGTACATCTAACGTAAAAGCGTTGAGGAGGGTGAAGAGTTGAGACTCTCCAGTGTGTTGCTCTCCACTGAGCTTACCTTCATCTCCCTTTCTGGTGGCTTTTCTCTAAAGCAGAGTCCAGGTTTCTGGGATCCCATGTTGCAAATCAAAATGCGTTTTCTCTTTGAAATAGATTTGTAACAGTCTAATGAACTAGACTCTTGTGATGGTATTAATGTAATTGCTCTTGAGATAAATTATGAGTTCACGACAATTAAATAGACACATTTCTGTGAATAAAGACCTTAAGAAGGGAGCAGCTGACTCTTTCATCTTTTGACCCATCCCTGCATCAGGCCTGATTAATCACTCACTGCCTTCTTATCCTCAGACCCCCCCCCCCCCCCCCCCCCCCCCGCCATGGCTTCAGAGCCTTCACAGCTTGTCACTCCAGGCAGCCACTGCCGGTCAGTCAGAGGTGCCCTTCGTGTTGAAACAATTTGCCACGCTTGGATAATGGAAAGGACATTGGGCGGGGATGGAAGACACCTGGGCTTAGTCCTGCTGTGTCCCCTCGCTAGCTTTGTCATTCTGCTCTTTTTCACTCTTCTTGGACCTTTCTGTCCTCCTTCATAAGGTGAGAGAGGCGGATTGGAGAATCTCTGATGTCTCTTACGTTTAAGTTTTTTTTTTTTACTGTTTGTTTCATTTTTGAGAAAAAGAGAGAAAGACAGAGCCTCAGTGGGGGAGGGGCAGAGAGCGAGAGGGAGACACAGGATCCGAAGCAGGCTCCAGCCTCTGAGCTGTCAGCACAGAGCCCGACACGGGGCTTGAACTCCCCAAGTGTGAGATCCTGACCTGAGCTGAAGTCGGATGCTCAACCGACTAAGCCACCCAGGCGCCCCTTCCCTTAAGTTTTTAAAATGACACTATAAATTTTATGAACAACCTGCTTGTAAATTTGAATACTTGGTTCCATTTTTTTCTTTTCAAGGGTAGAATGAGTGATTTGCTTCTCATGAACTCTGGGTTTCCATATACCCAGCTCTTTGTCTTTTAGGAGATAGATTCCTATCATCTGACCTTTTTATAAAGTTTAATAAATTGTGTTGTCTCCATTTTTTTGTTACTTTGAGGTAAGAGGAGAAGATTATTCTCCAAAGTGACGTACTCCTGCAAGGGCGTGACCCTTTTACCCTCTGACACCTCAGATGGCCATATACAGCCCCCATGTCGAAGGGTCCAAAAGCCCGTAAGGATAAGCTGTTTGCACACATAGTGGTGAAGAGCACAGATTTCAGGGTCAGGACAGACTGGGCCAAATCCCGCGTGTGTCTTTTACTACACTTTCATGGCCTTGGACAAGTCACTTATCTGATCCCTAATTCCTAGCCCTAAACTAAGAATAATACAAGTACCTCATTCACAGAACTGTGAGTGGAAGATTCAGTAGTGCCACCCCCAGGAACTACATGGGTGCCAAGTGCAGAACGTGCTTCTCCTGGGACCCTGATGGGGAAGAAACTGGTGTGGGACGTGTGGTTGAGAAAGCCGTGTGTACACAGGGGCAGGAGCCACTCTAAACATACCGAATTGGGAGCAAGGTTATGCACTGACAGCATTTCTTCAGACCGATCCATCATCTGCTTGTGGGAGGGGTGCAGATTGACCAAGGAAAGGTCCCCTGTCTTGAGGACACACAGTGTAGTACAGTGAGAGGTGCAACTACCAACTGCCCTTGTCAGTGACCCAGGGCTGGTCACTGTGGGGAAGCAAGCATGGACTGTGGGGAGCAGGCTAGGGAGGAGGTCCCGGGAGAGCTTTCCTTTCCGATTTGGACTTGAAGAGCCGACTGGAGACGGTGTCCAGGAAAGAACAGAGCAGAGCCTGTCTTCAGCATGGTTGAGCAGAGAGCTAGCCAAGCAAGTCAGACTGACCATGGGCAGTTTTTCTGAGCAGAGAGACCCATCCATGAGTGCAGAGGACCAAAGGTTTGAGCCTACTTGAATCTTGAACTGATACCGTTTCAGCAGAGGAAAAATCTAGAGGGTCACTTGGAGTTCTGAGCAGTGGGAAATACCACGTTACCAAGGGCCTTTCCCAGCTGCTGAGTTCTGAGAGCTGCGAACTCTGCTGGACTTGATAACGTCTTGGCCACAGTTTTGACAACAGTGGCTTCGAGCTGTGGCTGATCTCAGGTTGGCTGACCTTCATGCCCCAGCGGTTTTAGGATCAGGGCACTCTCTGACAGGCAGTCACAACAGCCAAGGGCAGACATGGTTTGTTTGGTGAAGAGGAGTATTAATAGAGTTATTAATAGTTAGACCCTGGCCTCAGGTCTTACCCTAAGGATGGTGGTTTGAACTTCCCTGTAATTGGATTGCCCCCAATAAAATCACATTACAAACAAAAAGGTTTATTGGAACACCTGGTGCCAGCGTCTATATTGGAAATTGTATTCCAGGGCACTACAGTGTCCCTTGCACGTAACCTAATTTCCTTCCCTTCCTCCCATAAGTTACCCCTCCTACTCAGTCTATCCCTCCAGCAGGTTGTATTGTTTTGTTTTGTTTTGTTCTGTTTTTTCAGCAAATGGGTGAGAACCTGCAACGCTTGTGTAGACTGAGTTGAGCTCCCCACATGATGAATTGGGAGCATGGGCATGGGGCAGGGTACAAGAAGGGAGGCAGGATTGCTTTGGGTTGCCCCACCTGTCTGGTTAAACTGTTCCAGGAGGGGGAGTGGGGAGAGGCCTGGGTCCTTCCTTACAAGCTGTCATTACAAAGACCATGTTTGAAGTACTTCTGGTGCCACACCAGTGGTGATCTGCTTCTCAGGCCGAGCTCACACATGGTTGCTAGATTGGAGCGATTTCAGCAGGTGCCTGCTCTCCAGGCTCCAGCAGTCTGGGAATGACGCCCCCTAGGTGCTCTTGGGTACTTACTGGATACAGCCACAAAATAACTATGGGAAAGGAACTTGGCGGGTCGACTGTGGACAAGTGTGTACTGGCAAAAAGGAATGTCTCCTCGCATTAGAGTCCCGCGGGATTTGGTTCTACTGATTGCTCCCTTCACAATTTGAAAACCCTGCCAGAAGGAATTTAACTTTGACTCCTTGCAGGCTCAAAGAGTATGGATGCCCTCATTGGCAGTGTTACTTGAAGTCGCTGGGCTACTTTGGTAAATGACGAGAGCATCATAAAGTAATGAGAGTGCAGAAAGCCAGTACCTTTTTCAAGCTGCCTAACCACAGAGGAGGCGAGACCTTTTCAAGGTGGAATAGGATTAAAGCCACATTTCTTAGTTTCTCATTCCACAAGCACTTAGGCTGAGTAAATCTCAGCAGTGAACAGATGTTCATTCAACAGCGAATTACGTAGAACTGAAGGCTCGCCTCCAAAGATAAAAGGTGGATGTTGATTAATCAACTGGATGAGACTTGGTTGAAATGAGTTTTTTGAACATTACCAGCCTGTAGCTTCTGTTATTTCCTATTCTTTTATAGAGTACTTAATCTCACAGAGATTATAACCCTACCTGTGATGTGCTCAAGACAAAAAACAACGTTCGTCAGAGGGCTGGACCTCTCTGACTGTTTTTAATTCAACAACTACTTCTGAACCTAGTAACAGAACCCTTAAGTTAGTTTCTCTGCAGGTTCAGGATTTGGCCTGAGTAGTGCACATAGACCCCTCTGTTATTTGATTTCATCTTAAGGATAGGTACAACTTAGTGACTCAGGGCAACATTCAGTCAGTTTCATGTTGTAAATGCCGCTGGTATTCAGTAAATTTTTACACCAAATAAAAACCTCAATTTGTTAGTAGGCTTTTGTTTTTTGCCAAGTCCTTGCTTTCAGTGTTTTTTAATGTTTAAAAACAGTTTTGTAGCCTTCAGGAATATTTTTGACCCACCACCCCACACAAAGAGGATTTTAATCTAAGACCCAAAAATCATGGTTAATCCAAGACCATAGATAACCCGGGAATTAATTACTTTTGCTTATAGCATATGTTTTGTTTTGTTTACTGGAGACTTTTTTGTCAGAGGAAGAAGCATCCTGGTTTTAGAACATGGGCCTTGGAATCTAGGAGATGTGTAATGTGTGTTTGCTACCTCCCAGCAGTGTGGCCCAGAGCAAGCTCTTGCTAACCCGTGATGTTCTCCTCTGACGGGAATAGTCATAGTCTTGATAGCTAACATTTAGAAGGTACTCACTAAGTGCCAGCCACTCTTCCAGGTGCTTTATATGTCATTTAATCTTCCCTGCAATCCTGTATAATAACCTGGGAATAACAAAGTAGGACCTGCACCATAGGGTGTGTGATGTATTATTAAGTGAGACAGTTCGTGAAGTATACTCCATGCATTGTCTGGTACATTGTAAGAACTCACTAAATACGTGGTGTCATCAGTGGGTGTAGTTGCTGTCTATTGCTGTATAACAAATATCCCCCAAGTTTACCATGTCTGCAAAAGCAAAAATTTAATGTCTCACAGTTTCTGAGCGTCAAGCATCTGGGGAAAGCTCGTCTGGGCTCTTCTGGTTCAGTGCCTCTCAGGAGGTTGCAGTCAGGCTGGCCACCTGGATTGTGGTCGTCGGAAGGCTCACCTGAGGATCTGTGTTGACGGTGGTTCCTTCACAGAGATTTGCTGTTGCCAAGGCTTCTTCCAGTCTTCCCCAGCTGTTGACACCAGGCCTCAGTTGCTCCCCATGTGGGCTTTTCGAAAGGGCTACTCAAGACATGCCAGCCGGCTTCCCCTAGGACAAGTGATCAGAAAGAGAAAGAAGGAGGGAGAATGAACAACAGATGGAAAATGCGGTGGCTTTTGTAACCTAGTGTTGGAAATGACACACCACTGCTTCTGCCGTATTTTGTTGGTCGCACAAAACAACTCTGGTACGATGTGGGAGGGGAGTACACAGGGTGTGAATACCAAAAGGCATGATGATTGGGGCCATCTTGGAGGTGACTGCCACCGTGGTGTTTGTGTACTGTGCTTCTGAGTATGTTGAAGCACGTGCCAAACCATGAAGGTGGGAAGCGACCAGAGACCCTAGGAAAATGTCTCTAGCATTCAGGATTTGCCACTGAAAGCCTACCAGCCTGAGCAGTCGGTGTATGGGTACATTTTATAGGTTAAATGCACCTGCCACGCAGTGGGGGGAGTATTTTCTGTGACTTTTTATTTGCACACCCAGACATGGTGCCAGATACTCTGTTTGCCCTCTCCATTTGTTCACCCTCGCTTTTATTTTAATATTCTGGTACATATTTTTTGATTTCCCTCCACTGCAGGCATGGCTCATAGTCCGTTCTAAAAGTATATAGCAACCCCTAGCTAAAGGTTCATTTCATTACAAATCGGCTGAAGGCGGTGAATTTATATTCAATCACCAGTCTGAGTGTTTTCTCCCAATTTTCTGGGGACGGATTCCCTGCAATATTCCCTTAAATGGATTTTTTGGCCTTTCTCTCAGGCCTGCATTTGACATTTTCTCAAGAATGTTTATTTTTTAATTTACAACTTTGAGAGGTTTATTTTATGAGATGGGTTTTATGCAACAAAATATAATGGGTTCAGGGGTGGGGGAACCCTGTGAATTTGAAATTGACTGCCATAAGGAGGAATTATTCATTTCATTTGTGGGAGAAAACTGACAGGTAACATGAAAGTGGAAAGGTTTCAGGTCTCAATTCACAGATGGAACAAATCGCCTTTCATAAGTCAGCATGCTCAGTGTTTTGTATTTGCCATAAATATCTATTTGTGAGGCTTTTGGAAGGAGGTGATTAGGACGTGAGCTCCCAGTGGAGGATTTTTGCAGGGTCCACTTGGCTAAAGGGGCCTTTTGAATTAAAACAAAAGAAAATGAAGGCCCTTGCCTCATCAGAACATCAGAGCTTAGAATCAGATGGACCTGCCTTTATTCTCTTTCTTCCTTCTAGGACTAGGGGTCCCTTCTGTTTTTCAAAAAGAAGATGCTTGGGTACTTGATGTCTGGGCTTGCTCATTCTAATCATATAATGGTGAAATATTAACTTACCAAAGTGCTGGAAGCTTTAATAACCATTCTACCCTGACTCTTTGAGCAGAAAGGACTGGAAGAATCACCATGCTCCCATTTTCACCCGAATACCCCATACCACTCCATTAATTTCCAGGCATCGCCCTTCATTAGCGACCCCGTGGCTGAAGGACTGTGTTATGAGGCTACAGGGTCATGAACCGCACCATCTACCCCTTGGTTCATTTCACAGCTTGCTCCTTTCTTAATGCCTTACGGCTCATTTTCCCCCCTTCACTTGGCAAAGAGGGACCTTTCCCAGGGTCTGAAATGGATGGGTCTCCCACTGGTCCTCTTTTGTTTAATGCCTCTCTATTCTCTGAGCTTAAAAGTGAACACTGTCACCGTAATGGTAGCGTTTGCTCTGCACTCTCACCATAAATGAAGCTTTGACTGCAAGGAGATTATGGACCTACAGTGTTTTAAGGCAGGTGTTTTCTTACTGCATCCATTTTTAAATGAAGACGAATGCAAGACAGTGACCTTATCGTTCATTAGATTTGCTCTAATATGTAAACCCCATGGTGGAAGATGGTGTTTGGTGAGTTTAATCTGCTCCACCTTTTTAAATAAATAAGGCAATTATGAGATGTGGTTATATTTTCCCCACTGAATGCCATTGATAGCGGGCAGCTTTAGAAATCCTGTGTGTATAAAATTAACTTCCAAAGCTGATAGAAGCAGGGAGACAGCACACCTGCTAAGCGCTGGGATTTCTCCCATCTGTCAGGATGATGAGCTATGTTACCTTTGACCTTTTTCTTTGGTGATTGGCAGGCCGAGGAGGACCACAGCTCCTTCTACCAGTGCCTACTAAGGTGGCAGTGGGGGCCAAAAGAAATTTCTGTTTTCCCATAAAAGGGAGGTCCTAGGTGCCTAAAGGAGTGATTTAGGAACGTTGAAGGAAGGTAAGAACACAAACTCCAGAGCCAGGCCGGTTTGGGTCTGAATCCAGACTCTCCTGTTTACTAGGTGTGTGATTAATATTTTAATGATCGTTACCTTACAAATGACCCCCAAACCTAGTAGCTTAAAACAACGCACCTGTATTCTGCCACCCAGTTTCTGAGTGTCAGGAATCTGGAGTGGCTTAGGGCTGAGTGGCTGTGGGTCAGGGTTTCTCCTGAGGGCATACTCAGATTGTTGACTGGGGCAGCGGCCATCTGAGGCTGGGCAGGGCCGGGCCTCCATCTCTGAGTTCCCTCCCACGGCTGTTGGCAAGAGGCCTCAGTTACTCTCCCATGGTAAGGTCTGCTCATGACATTACATCTGGCTTCCTTGAGAGCAAGAGAGACAGAGAGAGTGCCCAAGATGAGGGAAGCCTTAGTAGTTTTAATACCCTAACCTTAGAAGTAACATCTGGTCACTTCTGCTGTATTCCATTAGTCACCCAGACCAGCCCTGGTACATAGTAGGAGAGGACTGCAAGACTGGGAACACCAGAGGGGGCCTGTTGAGGGCCATCTTGGTGGCTGGCTACTGTAACCAGGCAGGGTGCTTCCCTTCTCTGAGCTTCCATTTCTTCATCTGTAAACTGAGGAGAATAATACTTACTTCAGGGGGTTAATAGTGAAGATTGAATTTTAAAGTGCTTAGCACATTATCTGACGCCTGATAGACTCTCATTACTACTTTTATCATCATCATCATCATCATTGCTGTATCTACCCTGTAAATTTCTATAGTGTGTAAGATTTTTTTAAGTTTATTTACTTATTTTGAGAGACAGCACGAGCAGAGAAGGGGCAGAGAGAGAGAATCCCAAGCACATTCCACGTTGTCAGCGCGGATCCCCATGTGGACTCGAACTCACCGTGAGATTGTGTCTTGAGTTGAAACCGAGAGTCCGGGTGCTTAACCTACTGAGCCACCAAGGCACCCAGTATCGTTTTTAAATGGGCCTAATATATATTGAGAATTCATGTTTTCTTTTTCTCCTCGCCATTAATAATCACCCTCACTTCCTTGAATTTCATCCTCTTTCCTGTTTGCCCACAATTAGAATCCACAAGAATGTCAGTACTTAAAGTCCCCATGGGTAACCCTGCTGAGTTTCCTCTGACTGCCAGAATATTGAGGATATGGTTAATGGTAGAAATTGCGAAGTACCCTCATGAAGTATTGGCCATGTTATTAAGAGTTGAGAAAAAAATTATTTCCTGTGAAAGAGTTTTTGATCGGGGGACTAACACTGGAGTTTGAACGAAGACAAGGGACATCAGAGGAAAGTAAGAGTGGAAAGCTATAGAACTTACTAAATAGAGACCATCTCTATTTCTGTACCCCTGGAAGGGTCAGATAAGATCTTAGGACCTTTCTCTGGGATTGAAGCTCATTTGCACATAGATTTGCATAGATTTTTGAAGGGTTCCCAGCTCCCATCCATTCATCCCAGGTTAACCAACTCAATCTATAGAAAAAAAGCAAGAGTACAGTATAGACCAACATATTAGGTCAAGTTTTCCTGTGTATTTTTATCTAAAGTGAATGGCAGTTTGGTGGTCTTTGTACACATCAAGCAATCATTTATACACCCACGCGTATGAGACTTGTGGTGTTTCTGACAGTTTACTTGCTCCTGCAGCTCTCTGAATGATGCCAGCTACCCATAATTTGTTTTTCTCAGCCATGATGTAATCATTAAGTTGCCGTAATGAAGATTGAAGGTTTAATAATGGGAAGTGTTACAAATTCCAATTTAATCATTCCTAAATTGATTAGTGACTTTCCCCAAATGCCTGGCTGTGGAAAAACAGAGACCTAAGAGAGACAAAGTGCTGTGGTCCGAGTTTGATAAATGGTGCTTTGGTGTAGCTGTAATTGAGTTATTGAATTTACTCATCTTCCAAATGATGTTTGCATTGTCTCGGCCATATGTGTTGAGGGCCAGGGAAAGGTCATTAGAAGCTTCAGACTGAGGGCATGTGTGGGTTACAGTGGTTTTGATCAGCGACATCGAGGTTAGTCAATTAAAAGAAACACCCAGTGCAAGGTGTCCAGAGCCTCTCGCCACAGAACAGTCAGTGGCAAAATCCCAAAGGCCTATTTAAAAGAATCTGAAGATTCTGTAAGTAAATGTCTTCTCTTGGCCCGGAGCTATTTAGCCCCTGACAAATGACAAGGGTGAGCCTCTGCGGGCGGATTTGAAGGAAAGGACACCTATAAACAAATCCTGCGCTGGCAGGTCTAACAAAGCCAGAATTGCAATAATTAAATAACAGCACTGGCCTAGCTCACCAAGGAGATGGGCTGTGTGGTTTTCTGCATTGCTTTACTAATGCCAGATGTGAGCTTATTAACTTTTCACATCGATTTTCCTCTACCCTGGTATCTTAAAGGCAATAGATCGGCTCTGTACTAAGTTGAGAAAATTTCCAGAAAAGTTTTTGTTGCTCTTTTCCATAGCCCACCGCTTCATCCTTGCCTTTGCCCACATTTCAGATGGGCATGAATATTTATGCCCCTTGGGTTTCAGTGTGTGGTAAATAGCCCTCCTTTTTCCTCTGAACATATTTATGTAATAGAAAATGTTAACAGAAATATAATAGAAACTTTAAGATGTAATTTTTTTTTTACAGATCCATTAGGATTCATGTGAATAAACATTCTAAGCCTTCCGGGGGAAGCCAGGAGGCCATTTTGCCCACTGCCTTGAGGATGTGGACAGAGGCCACCTGGGGCCCAGCTGCCAGTTGGCATGGGTGAGGGCCCTGTCACTACATGGCAGTGGGCCAAAACATGCATATGGCGGTCACGACTCAGTTGACAAGCCACCTTAGACAGCTCCGTGTGCTTGACAGTCATGCAAACACAGTGTTCTAGAACCCCCTGAAAACATACCATGTGCATTTATTTTCCCAAGTCTGCTTACGGATTAACTTCTGAAATAGAAACTGTGTTAGTTTCTTAGGACTGCTGTAACATTCATTTCCCTCATCTGTCAAAGTCCCTCGATGACTTAAAAAAGAGGCATGTATCATCTCAAAGTTTTGTAGGCTAGAAGTTTAAAATCAAGGTGTTGGTAGTGCCATGCTCCCTCTGAAGGCTGTAGGGGAATTCCTTCTTGACTCTTTGTAGCTTCTTAGGGGTTCCCAGTAGGCTTTGATGTTCCTGGACTTGTAGGTGTTATCACTCCAGTCTCTATCTTCACCTGGTGTGCTCTCTCTCTTCTTTCACATCTGTGTCTGAATTCTCCCTATTTATCAGGACACCAGCCATATTGGATTAGGGCCCACCCTAATGACCTCATTTTAACTCGATTACCTCGTAAAGACACTGCGTACAAATAAGGTCACATTCTGAGGGACTAGGGGTTAAGAATTCAACAAAACCTTTTTGGGGGCACCCACTTCAACCCATTACAAATACTAAGTTTAAAAACTGAAAAACGGAACCTAGATTCTTTCTTGTTACTTAGGTCAGTTTGACATGTGTTTCTCCTATTTGCATCAAAGCTTCTTTTTCTGACTATCTAAAGGGAGAAAAAGGATAGTGGGTATTAAGAATGGACCCTAAAAATGTCAGTTTGTGACTGGCTCGTTGGGTGATTGGCCCAGTGGGTCTTGAATTTGGAATTTAGGCCCAACTTAACCAGGTCAGATGACTTCAGCTCCAGGTTATAGATTTCATTCCAACCCTGGTTGGCTTCTCTAGATACATGTGCCATTGTTTCCAGAAGGGCTTGTCAAACAACATAGGAGTGCCTCCCTCCCATTCCAGACTGGCATCCACAGCAAATGGCAAGCAGCGGGTGGGATAGGAGATACTGGCTTTGGAGAGTTATAGCCCTAGGTTCAGATCCTGCCACCACCTCTTAACTAGCCAAATGACCTTGATCATATTACTTTATTTCCTGAGCCTTTGTTCCCTCATTGATACAAATCAGAGGCTGAAATTCAAATGAGATAGTGTGAGCAAAGTATTTGCCGCAAAGCATGGGTTTAATAAAGAGTTAGTTCTTCAAGCAGCCCATGCTTTGTATAGTCCCAGAGCATGCTGATATCATTTTAATAATCATTAGCACTGCGCTTTGCAATTTACAAAGCTATTTCACTTATTATTACATTTAATTTATATTTATTGGATTGAAGGACACTATAAAAATATAAAGAGGCTTCTTTTAAATTATTCACAACTAGTAGCCATAACTGTGACTCTTTCTGTGTTAAGTATTTTTTAATTTTTCTTTTAAGGAAACAGCTGCTGTTCGTAATCTCAGAGTTGGTATCATAGTCCAATGCAGTGGTTTTCAGCTGAAGGCAGTTTTGCTACCAGGGGACTTGGGGCAATGTCTGGAGACATTTTCGATTGTCACAGCTAGGGGTATGGGTCCTGCTGGCATCTAGCAGGTAGATGCCACAGGTACTGCTAAACATCTTAACAAAGCACAGGACAGTCTCTACAATGTAGAATCATCTGGCCCAGGAGGTCAGTAGTGCCAGTGTGGAGAAACCCTGCCTTAAGCTCCCAAGATATTTTCAGAAGTGCTCACCTTTCGCCAACACGTACAATTGGAAAATGGATCTTTGTTTTTGATTTCCATCCCTCAAAGAAAACTATTTAAATCAGAAGCAATATTTTCTAACGTTATGAAAGAAAAAAAAAACCCTGCAGCTTCAGTCAATAAGTATTTGATGAATACATATCCCTAGGGTATTGTGTTGCTGATAAGTGACAGCTGTGGAAAAACCTGGCGCTCAGGCCAGGCTTTAAACATTAAATGGTTCAAGCTCTTGGGCTGGCCCTTACAGTCACAGTCGTGACCCGGTGAACAGGCACACAACACTGGCAAATTTCACTCAGAGCTGAGCAAATGGAGGGGCCATCCCCAAGAACATGCCTGCCCCAACATGGCGGTGTCCTAGATCATTCCAAATAATGCGGCCTCCAAATTATCGAAGGGCTGGTGGCTGGAGTTGCTCAGATTTAATATATGCTAAAGTGATGAATTTTTTTTCTTAATTTTTTTTCCCAGAAAGAAAATAGCTATTTGGTAGAAGAAGAATGCCTGGTAATAATCATATTAATAATAGGAACCAGGCGTGTGCCAAAAGTGGCCTTGCATGTTGATTGAGTCTCACAGCAGCTCTTTAGAGGGAAGTACTGATTCACCCATTTCATAGTTTCAGAAACTGAGGCTTGGAGATGAAGTGATGAGCCCAATCTAGGCTTGCTGCCTCCTTTCCTCAACTTAACTCCTGGTTCCTATTTCTGTCAGTCAGCATGATGAGAAAGTTTGGGAGGGAGGTGCTTTTAATGATGAAAGACCGTTGGCCTGCAGTCAAGTTGTATGTGAAGTGTATTGACATCTAATTTGAATCCGTCCCCGTGGTCATGAGACCTCTTAAATATAATAAATCCTGGAAAACTTTGTTTGCCTTTTATAGCCCAGCAAATGAGGTGTGTGTTCACCAAACATCAGGTGTTCATATGTATTCACAGTTTTTCCATAGACACGGACTTCATCCAAATAGCATTTCCAAATATGCTTTAATTAACTCAGGGGAAAAGTGTTTGTGTGCTTGTGTTTTTCAGGGGGTAAGGAGATAAGGGGTGCTTAAAACGACACAAATTTATTATCTCACAGTTCTGGAAGGCAGAAGGCTGAAATGTGCCCTACTGGGCTATCATCAAGGCATTGGCAGGACTCTATGGAGAAAAATCCATTTCCTGTCCTTTTCCAGCTTTTGCGGGCTACCTGCATTCTTTGGTTCAGGCCTCCTTTTGTCTTCCAGGCCCACAATGTTACATTTTCTGACCTTTCTTCACAGTCACATTATCTTCTGCTTTTCTCTAATGTTTTTTCGTGGCAGTAAAATATCAGTTTCACCATCTTAACCATTTTTTAAGCGTATAGTTCAGTGGTGTTAAATATAATTCACATTGTAGTGCAACCAGTCTCCAGAACTTTCCACCTTGTAAAACTGAAACTCTGTACCCAGGAAACAACTGTCCATTCCCTTCTTCCCCTAGACCCTGGCAACCAGCGCTACTTATTGTTTATATGAATTTGACTACTCTAGATACTGCATATAAGTAGAATCAAAATATTTGTCTTTCTGTGGCTAGCTTATTTCGCCTAGCGTGAGTAACTGTTTTCAGTGACCGTTTTCTCTAACTTCTGGAAATGGAGAATCAGTAATACTTGTCATAAAAAAAAAATGATTGTAAAAATGAGTTACACTGAAAACAGCCCGCTAATAGATGCCAGCTGGGTTGTACTATCTTTTGGACACTCTGATTTCACCTCTCCCTTTTAGATTAGCACGTATTAGCAAGGTCAAAAACGCATATCGCCCCAAACTGAGATTCCTTCCTACTTGTTTATATCTGAGACCTCTGACTTTTTTTTTTTTTTTTTTTTTTGCAGTCTAGAGGATAGTCAGACATTGCAGAGAGCAAAACGCTCCTTGTGATGGGATTCAGTGTTAATTCAAAGCCTGTCCCTGTACTACTTAAAAATAGTTCAGGTGCTGTTGAGAATCACCACTGTAGCACATCCAGAAAGGAAGGAAGAAATGGGCAGGAACATGCAAATAGGCTCACGGGAGAAACAGTTGTTGCGGGAGTATGCGGTGTGTCTGCGGGATTGAGTGCACTGAAAGAAAAGAGTGGCTCTACCATGCTTTTCCTTCACCTGGGCAGATTCTCATTGATTGTCAATTATGTGTCAGCAGGTGGTAACAAAAGGCAGTTTAATTCCCCATGAAAATCAGGACTTGCCCTGACTCTGTGCCTTTACTGCCAGTACCTGGTGGTTGCAAACGCTCATTAATCCCTTTGTGTAATCCCCTTGAGATCACCAACCTTAAAACCTTAAAACGAATCTCCAGTCCTCGCACCATCTCTTCAGCTGGGGTCAGATGGAACATCAGATGGGGTCTGGCAACAGTTATAGACAATAAACTGTGAGTATCTTAGTAGCAAATCCAGGATAAATTCCTAGGGATCCATTTTTGCCCTTCTTGGGAATCTACCCAATGCCTTACCAAGAAAGAATGAAATGTTGCTCAAGGGGAAGGGGGAGAAAAATCCCTGTTGTCCTGGAAAGTTTTTATGTATTTCTGCTTTGTTTTTTATGTACTAGAATATTTTCTTCCATTCCTTTTTTAATTAAAACACAATCCCCCCATTGGGGGGGTATATGGTTATTTTGAACAAGAAAGATGTTGTGATAAAGTTTTTGGATTCACATCAAGGCAATCTGACCTTACCTATAAGTTCATTCTAGAGTTTCTCTGTGTTTAGGGAGGGAATGAATATAAGCTAAGAACCGTTTCTAGGTGCTGTTCATCCTGTATGATTACTGCTGTCACTCACACTGTGGACCAGCCCTACCCCCACCTTAAGGGACTCAGGAAGCATTCTGTCCTTGGTCTGAATCCTCGCCTCGAATGCCTTAGGCACAACCAAATGTCGTTAACGAAGCCTGGTGTTCTAGGTGAGGCTTTTGTTCTGTCCTCACTACCTCTCTAAGACACATCTATCCTGGGTGTGTTACCTTTTGTTGCTTTTATTTGTTGTTTTCCTATGGTGGCAGGTTTACCAATCTGCTAACACAATGCCAGGTGTCTTTACACCCCGTCATGTTCTCTTGTAGTCCTATCTAGTGATAACTGTTTGCTTGGGGAGACCAGGAACTTGTGTTGGTCATTTCAGATAGAACACCATATGTCAAATTTGTAAAATCTTGTTAACATTGTGTTTTCTTCGCTTGAGAATTACCCTCTAGTAGGGGAAAATGGGATGCCAATTACAGCAGCCTCCTGCTGTGAATAAACTGGTGTTATATTCCCAGACATCAGGCTGTGCAAGGAGAAAGCCCCCAATTGCCTTTTGCTTTCTTGCATGATAGACAAAGCTTTAGAGTAAAGCATAATTAGCTTGACTGACAATCAGGAAAATACAGTCTTCAGTATCTGTTTTTATTTTAAAGTCTTCTTGTTCCGGAGACCCATTCCAAAAGCCATTTTACAATTCATTCCTCGATGCAAAATTCAATCAATTCGGAGCACCAGAATTTGTTTAAAATGTTCAGTGCGTATTTCAAAAGAAAGATAAATGAATCCATGTAGTGACCAAAGAAACTTCTAGTGTATCAGACTGTTGCTATTAAAGAAGAAACCATAAATCCCGGTGGCAGAAGAGCTAGTAAATTTTTTTTAAGCTGACTCCTTTGGGGGGAATTTGGATCCTACGCTAAGTTCTTAATTTTATTGGGACAGAGATATTGCAAAAAGAAAATCGTTTCTCTGGCACTAAACACAAATAATATACAACAATAATTGTGACTTCCCAGTAGCCGTTTTCTGACCCTCCCACTAGGGTTTGCTTCATCATGGTGAAGTATGGCAGTGTGGTTTTGTTCATCAACTCTGGTCCCTTCAGAGGTTTTCCATAGAAAATTAGAAAGGGATATTTTGTTTGGTTTAATTAGGGTTTTGTTTTCCAAGTCCATTTCTCAGATTCTGCCGCCTAGAAGCACACGAGCCGATGGATGTTCAGATCCTGTCCTCTTCCACCATGCCTAAGGAAGTCGCTTTGTTTTCGATAGGGGATGCTGGACCTGAGGGGAAGAAAGAGAAATACGTAGAAAAGGAAGAGAGCCTGATGTTCAGAATGCAAAAATGAATAAACCCAAAAGAAAATACCCTTTATTATTCATGAATTAGTTATCGAGGGCTTTGTATGTGCCAGGTGTCAAGCTACCTCTGTGGGTAAAACAGCCAATACTACACCACCTCTGCCTGTGAGCACTTCCTTTCTAGTCCAGGAAAGAGAGGCGGATACTCTGTTCTTTTGTAATTAAGATTTATTACAAGATTCATGACAATTCCTTGACCTGGGGACAACTTAGCAACTGCACCTTTGGATGAGGGGGGTCTCTGAAAACCTAGCAGAGCAGAATCTGGGTTTCAGATAAAAAAAAAAAAGAGAGACCCCCCTCCCCACTTTCTACATTATAAATCAGTTTATAATAAATATATATATATTCATTTATATATGCATTCAGTAAATATATATATTATTTTATTTATTCAATAAATATATATTCATTTATATAGACATTCAATATATATATGTATAATGTAATATATATTGAATGTCTGTAATAAGTAGTAGCATACGAATTATCCAGTGATGTCTCATGCTGTTCGTTGGGGATCCTAGAGCCAAAAACCTGTTGACTCTGAGTAACCAGACAGCTCCCAAATACTGTTGCACGTGATTATCTCAGCTGTCTGCTTCTTGATTTTGCCAGATCTTTCCTTCCTAAGTCTGACGGAGCAAGTGAGCCCGCCCGAGAGCAAGAATTCTGCCACTGCTCCCCCAGTAAGACGACCAGTTCTTTTTGAAGCTTTCCTTTTCTCCTCGCTTGAGTGCACATCTCTTGCAAGACCGAGACTTCAGCCTCTCCTCTCCCTGTGCCATTTCCTTCACGCCAGTGCTGGTCCCAACAGTGAGCAGTCACACAACAAGCAGAGCGGCCGTAGGCAGCGGTCTACTTGGGTGGCCCAAACCAAGACAGTCCGGGTGTGAATCCTGACTTTGAGCCTAATACTGAGTCCCTCTCAGCCTCTTGTTCTTGTGTGTAGAAGCGTGGCAAGTAAAGCCGACAGCAAAAGGGTGTTGTAGAAACTAAACATGGTAATGGGTGCAAAGTGCTTTGCAGGGTACCTCTTATCTGGTGGTGGCCACTGAATAAATGGTTGCAGCCACTGCTGTTGTTAATTGAGAGACTGGGACGGCCCCCTGATGGCACACTCAGAAGGATCTGGAGGCCAAGTAGAGACTTGCTTTTTTCTTGACATGTCATTATACCCAATCTAAAATGCTTTAGAGACTTTTTGTGACATTATACAATAGGGTGAAAGCCTCTAGACCTTAAATGGAATCAAGTTCCTTTTTAAAGGTTCACAGGCTGGGGCGCCTGGGTGGCGCAGTCGGTTAAGCGTCCGACTTCAGCCAGGTCACGATCTCGCGGTCCGTGAGTTCGAGCCCCGCATCGGGCTCTGGGCTGATGGCTCAGAGCCTGGAGCCTGCTTCCGATTCTGTGTCTCCCTCTCTCTCTGCCCCTCCCCCGTTCATGCTCTGTCTCTCTCTGTCCCAAAAATAAATAAACGTTGAAAAAAAAAATTTAAAAAAAATAAAAATAAAGGTTCACAGGCTATGCAACACTTCCGTGATGAAATTACGATTCTACACCTCTCGAGCAAAATTACCGTTCAGATTGTTTGAGTTGATTACGCTGGTGTTCGAACTGCAGACTTCCACAATCAGAAATGTGAGCACAAAGAACAGCATCGCTGCAAATTAGTCATCTCTTTGACACCTTGCTTTTCATATAATTGAAAGAACTCACATCACAATTTACACTCAAGCAAAAATGATATACGGTGTCGATGCATAACATGAAAGATGAACTCTGATTTTTTTTTCCTCATTAATGAATATTGAGCAAATAAATAGAGCATTTCAGGATCCTGGAATATATGGGATTCAGTGTATTTATTTTCTTCATTACTCTAGCCACAATATCACCCAGGAGTATCTCAGAGATGACAGCCAGGCAATTAGAGACAAGTCTGTCCAGGCCGTGGTGCTGCGAGAGTGAATCATGGCCCTTTCTCTGGCCGCCCCCTGGCCGAACCCCTGTCCTTAGGGAACCTCAGACTCTGGATGACTTGGCAGTTGCTGTGACATGTACTTTCTCACAAGTGTGTGACATGTCTGTGATATAACATCGACTGGCCAAAGAACCATCCAGATGACTTAATATTATCTCTAGGTCTTTCTGAAAAAGCAAACCAGTAATCTGTTGGAAACATTTTGCATTTTTTCCCAGATTGTCACCAGAACTTAAACTGTGTTTGGGGGTGTGAATGCAGAGACAGTGTCTCTAAACAGATGAATGAAGCAGATTACCTGTTTTTGACACAAACACATTTGTGCTTATTAATTAGTGCTTCATACGTTCATGAGGTGAGTTTCACTAACACAGTCTTTCTGGTGTTTATTCAGTTAAGTGGGGGAAGTGTCCAAAGAATTCCTTTAAAGATTTCTGGGTTCTCCAAATTTGTACTACCTATCCTAAATTTCTACAGCTTGCTCAACTATATGTAGAATTGGCTCAGGATGGCTGTGAAATGCTAAAAATAAAAACATGTGCACATAGCATAGGCCTGACAAATGGTTAGCTCTAGTCAAACCTGGCTATTTTCACTGATATAATTGTTGGGTTTGGATTCCAACCATTTCCTAACATGATCAGATAAGACCCTCCCCCCCCCCCCCCCCCCCCCCCCCCCCAGTCTTCCATACTGGTCTCTCTTGACTGACTCATTCTGAGATCACTTGACACATATTATAATGAGTTATAGTAATAAATACAGTATGAATCCCTATATTCATATGTAATCCATAGACAAGCTATGGTAAATGCATTTCTTGGATGAAAATAAACATTGTCATTTTCTTGCCTCATTCTTGATCAACTATGAAAACTCAATAAGAGTATGTTCATATCACTTTCAATGTTAAAGTTTTCATTTAGAAAATACGGTATCATCAATAAAGAAAATGACTTTCTTGCCAGAAACATGCTCCCTGAAGAGAATTTTTAAGTTTCTGAATTCATAGAAAACCTGTGGTTTTCAGTGGATTGTTAAGACGGATCAGGATTCCAGACCTCAGACTGTCGGTCCCATTTATTTTGGTCTTAATGACTCTGACACATGAGGAGCTAGTTGGCTTGTTGATTGGGTCTGTAATGACCTTTGCCATCATGCTGGAAAAGAAAGCTCACTCCTGTGGAGGACACAACCCGTGATGCAGGTACTAGAGATCACTGAAGAGAATGTTAGCCTAGATCATTATTTTTCCAATCATTATTCTCTCACCAGTTGATTTTTTTTTTCCAGGGGGTTTCTTTTGCTCATTTTCTTTTGCTGTTAATTCTCAAACCAGCAAGCTTTAGTTGCATAAAACAACAACAGCAAAATCCCCACAATGTATGTTTGAGAATTCTAAGAGTGGTGGATTCTACCATCTCCCTTTTTTTCACAGACTTCTGGATGTGATTCGTGACTACCGCATACTAACCTTAGGCAAGTTGTTGACCTGCTCTGACCTCCAGGTTCCCCAGTCTATGAACTAGCAAGAAAAGGGAGTGCTTATTTAAATCATAAAGCTACTTGGAGGATTAAGTGAAGCCATGTAGCTAAGGCTTCTCACACTGGACTAGTATATATGATAGGTATTCAGTAAATCCTGCTTTGCCCTTAAACCTTCGGATATGCACAACATTGGAGGAAAACTAAATGGAAAGAAGGATCCACACGCATCTGCTCTGAGACATACTAGTCATTCACAGGGAGTACCTGTCCCAGTAAGATGAACTCATTTGGATTTTTTTCAAAGCAGTGGAAGAAAGCACCATTGAGAGGCCACCAATCCCTGAAAGAGATGCCATCTGATGGTGGTATCAGATGTGGAAGCAGTCAGCTAACAGCCCTAACTGTGGGCACCATAGTAGATTCCATCCTCTAGGACCACCTCATTTTTCTGATCACGTGCATCAAGAAAGCACATCCAGCCCAAAGTAAACTGCAGCCAGTTGACCAGGGTCACATTTGGAGGGTCCACTGTGTTCAGAGTCTTTCATGGGTGAATAAAGATAAAAAGCAAGGGGGGGGGGGTGGGGAAAGGCAAGGGTGGATCACATCTTTCCCTGTTGATAACCAGGCTCCAGGTCTCTGCACCAGAGTGCCTGTCCAGTTTCCATGGCCGGTCTGCTGCTGCCTCTTCCATTCCACTTTCCTGGGGTAGTAGGCTCGCAGGATGGTGGGAAACACTGCCCATAGGACAGAGGCCTCATGCAGAAGAGGTTGGCGGAAGCGCTGGGGGCACCTGGGTACAGTACAGCCGTCCCCATCATCCTCTGACCTGGTTCTCACTTGAGGCAGACAAACCTGTACTGGGGCCTTTCTTCACCAACACCATTTCCCTATTCCTGGGTCTTGGTAATTCTTTGAATATGAGCTAAAGCTGAAATTCATCGCTCTCTCTCCTTCCACAGGAGACTTTTTCAAAATAAACATTTTGTTTGAGTGTGTCAGGTTGTGTGTCCTTTAAATTTCAATGTATAAGTTCCATGATTTGCTTTTTTAATTTCCCCACATTAGTGATGGGGAGACCATCCTGGCAAAATCAACAGAGGAAATCCATAGCACAGAAATCAAGTCTTCCATTATGTTATCTCTGTGGCTAAATTGTACATCTTGCTGGGTGGCAGGGGGTGGGGTGGGGGAGCGGTCATAGCTGTTTTTAAAGCCATTGACCCACCCTATCAAATAAAGGATAAATGGGTGCCCTATTTCTTCCATTTATCCCTGAAAGTGTTGTTTTGGTTGAACCTATCTCTTTACTGGCTATTGGTCATTTATTCTTCCAGAAAAAAAAGGTCAACAACATCTGTTTCAAATTCAAAAATATGACCATTACTTAAGAGCCTTCGCCGTACTTAAGGCAGATAGTTCTTTACAAATACGATTATCTTTATTTTTTTACCATCAAAATATTATGCTATTTTGTGTGGAACCTTTCTTCAACTGTAAATGTAAGCCTTGAATGCATCTTAAAAGAATCAAGTTGGTCTGTTCTCTCAGTACTTTGTCAGGATGTGCACAGCTACAATGAAAGCCATTCTGATATAACGGTTGAACAAGTAAATATTTGCCAACTCTAGGACAGTCTCATCATCTGACCTTAATGAATTCACCAGTGGAGAGGGTGTCGTTTGTTTTTCACCATGATACGAAGAGGCACACATGCACACATGTCCACATGTGCACAAACACTTCCTTCTTCCTCTTCGATACCCAAGAAGGTGACATTTATGTAAATGTAAATTGTACAGACAGTATGTTGGATTTCTGCCCTAACACCATCCCAAGAAAGCGAAGACCCATCTTCTGATAATTTAGCTTTAAATGTATTTCTCCCTACGACCGTTGCCACTATTAAGAAGCTCAGAAGAAATGGTTATTATTTATGCAGGGTTTGTGCTCCCTCTGCTGGTTCTGTAATTAAGTAATAAGTCTAATTCCCCTAACTATGCTGATGTCATCAATTATTTTTGTGCATGGACATGGAATTACCCAAATCAGTAGGTTCTGTTCAAACATCATCAGGAAAATTAGCAGGGGGTCAGAGGAGGACAGTTGGCCTGGCAAAAACAAGTGAAGAAAATGTACATTTCGACTTGTATCGATTTGTGTTTGAAAAGCCCAAATGCAGTGTTATGGTTTTGTTTGCTCAGTGCTAGAGAAAAGCGACTCATCATTGTTAAATGTGGGATATTATATCCCATCCTCTCAGAGGATTTTGGAAACAAAGCATTCTCATCCTTGGAACAAGATTTATTTTAGTATGTTTTACAGGTGAGAAAAAAAAGCTCAGAAATCATATATGCCTTGCTAGTGAGAGCCTTTTTGGGCTAAAAAAGTACGTTTGTATACGTGACTTGTACTGGCCAGAGTCTTGATTTCCTTCAAGGAATTTCCTTGAATTCCTTGATCTGAATTGTCTTTCTTTACGAGTGTGGGGACCACAGTATACCTCTTTCGTAATGTTAACACATTGTCACAAAGTCATTAAAAACTCAAGCTCTAGGGGCACCTGGGTGGCTCAGTGGGTAAAGCATCTGGCTTTGGCTCAGGTCATAATCTCACAGTTTGTGAGTTTGAGCCCTGAGTTGGGCTCTCTACTGTCTGCACAGAGCCTGCTTTGGATCCTCTGTTCCCCCCCACCTTTCTCTCTGCCCTCCCCTGCTCACATCATGTTCTCTCTCCCAGAAATAGATTTAAAAAAACCGCAAAAAACAAAAACAAAAAAACAAATAACAACAACAACTCAGGCTCTAGGTTTGGATCAAGTAAGGTTACATTCTGGCTCCAACAATTATTGTGTGATTCTGAGTAGGTTACCTAACCTTCTCGACCTCACCTTTCTTGTCTGCAAACTGGAAAGAATATGCTAGGCAAGAGTTTTTACCTTGTGGAGGTATCATAAGGATTAAATAATGCATGCATGGTGCCGACTGATGCTTACAGCATATCTGTGATGATGATCTCAGTATCGTCTTTGGTCATTACTCAGCGTGATTCTTGCTTCACAGTGAAAAGAGCTTCTTTTCCCAATTAGAAAAACTTAAACTTTTTATGAAAATTGGGAAGGGAACTCCAAAATGGTAAGAGTTCAGTTGTACACTACTAATCAACCCTTGAAATAAGAGATGCAGAATTGGATGGAACTCTAGAAGAAATCAGCTGGTGCACCAAGAGAGTGTAGAAATTCAAGACCAATATCCTAGGGATGAGAAGTCAATCATACCAAAGTATCAATAGAAAAAAAAATGTTTATAATAATAATAATGAAGAGACTTCACATCAGCTGATATCCCAGTACACAGAGATGAGATGTGAGTAAACATCCTCTGGATGTTATATATTTACTTACTCCTGCATTGTTTTATCCACCTTTTGAGTTACATGTAAAATCCTGCTGCACTGTTTGTGCTTGTTCTAGAACCTCCTGTTTCTCAGCACCATGTTCTAGTCATCTCTCCATGGCAGTAACATGTAGATCTTCATCATGGTCATGGTCAATATTTTTCTTGGCCCACTTGGTCCTTAGCATTTATAGATACTACTCCACCCAGCTTAATGATTGTGTTCTTAGATAATACAGATTAATTCCAATAACAACCTGGGCAAACAGAAGTGGTAAATCTGGAGTGAGGATACATATCCTTCTCAAAGGGAGACATCAGCAACTCTTAGACTGTTCACATCAGCCCGTTTCTATTCTGTCAAGGGAGAGTTTGTTTGGAGGCACATTGATGTCGCAATGCATCGCCTTGCTCAGGTGAGCGTGGGGGGGTGGTCATTGCTAATGGGCTTTGGGGGTGGGGCAGAGAAAGAGGCAGCTAGAGACTAAGAGTCACCGCCTCTGCCTGCTCTGAGTTGCTCTGAGCTCTCGAATTCTCTGGTTCTTGTAGATTTACGTATGTACTGGTAATTTCAGGCATATCTGAAACACACCTGCCTGTGGTACAAAGCCCAGGCTTACCGTCCTGCCCAAGGGGCGGTGTCATCTCTATTTATTTTCAAGCTGGTTTAAAAATAGAGAACGTTGTGCTAGAATAGCTTGCTGTGATCCGATTATTTAATGATAATTTGTACCTGTACTTTTCACAGGCCCAGGCTACCCTCTGTCATCAAAATATTTGGAATTTATTCTTCAAACAGTGTAGGCCACTTGGGTTGTTGATTTAAAACATGCTAGAGGTTTTATAATAGTTATTTATATTGGCCAACACTGACCACTCTGCAAATGACCTGTTGATGTTGGATGCAGATGAGAGGCACAGAATACAATGCAGGAGATGGAAAGAGATCAAAAAGAATGAGTGTGTTAGCTGAGCAACAATGCTTTATGGGTTAGCAGGGAGATCAATTGTCTGTGCAGGTGAGGTTGCCAGAATTGAGTTATTTGGCCCATTCGCGGGCATTAGGCGTTCTCTTCAGGAGATTTAGGAGTTTCTCAAACCATGTGTTTCATTATGGTATCAACATTGTTGACTTTATAAAATCATCATAGGCTGTATAAAATTATGCATAATTTATATATATATAGTTTGTGTGTGTGTGTGTGTGTGTGTGTGTAGTTCAGGCAAGAAGAAGACAAATTCACATGTATTAAAATGATTGTGCATTTTTAAACAAAAGCTTGCCAGTCATTGTGAAGTAAGTGTTTCTGTGAAATAAGTCCATTCCTGTGGACTGTTGAAGAATTAACAGTAAATCCATTCATAGGCCTGCCCGCTGGGAAAGGATGTAGTGTACTTTGTCCCAACTGTTTTCTCTCCTCACTGTACTCCTTTGCTGTCATTTATTCAATCTCGGAGTGTCCATTTGTTTGCTGCCCATTTCCGATGTCATTTCTCAGCGTACAGATGTCAGATACGCGACAAGAGAACATGCATGTTTGACAGCTGCCCAATAAATTATGCAGAAGAACAAGTTAAGGACAACTGCCATGGACTTAAAAACAAAACAAAACAAAAAAACACCCCAGATATGTAGCTGGTTAAAAAGAATTTCCCTTGCAGAGCTTGCTTTGGTGCCGACCAGTTGTTACTTCATGAATAACTTATAAAATTATTCAACCATATCCTCTTAGTGAAGCGTTAGCTTGGTTTGCCCGGGGGTGGGGGGTGGCCTTGCAGTAACTCAAAACTTGGAACCAAGTAAAATAGGGTGCCCAGAAAGAGAGCTGAAGGGAAAAAACGCATGCGATTTGGAATTCCCAGTATTAAATCAACGCATGAATCATGATACCGTGGAGGCGGCAGTGAGGGCATCCAAGAAGCCTGGCCCAGCCCGAACTGACTCGGCCTCCTATTTTGTTCCCTGTAAGAGCATGCAGTTCCCAGCACACGGCTCTGTCTTCGGCACAGTGAGACGGAAGCAGATGTAAACAGAGTTGCACAAGGTGTATATTCCTACATCAGTTTTAGAGAATTCTCTGTGGCAGATATTTTGTGGTGTCTTGGCAGAAGATGACAAATGATTATCCCCGTGTTGGAGGCAGAGAAATGAAATGTGTTTGTGGCCCAGTCTAACTCCCCCCCCTCCCGCCTCCCCCGACTTCTGCCTGAGACCCTGCTACTAACCCACCATATTGACTCTGTCTTTTAATCATGTGCTCTGCCCCCGCCCAAAGAGTGCATATTTCTGGAACGATGTGGAGATTAAGGATTCATTCTGTAGCTACAAGGCCATTTGTCCTCTTCACATGGGAATCAGGCTCACTGCCATGGCCTCAGCTGCATCTGTGTTCTAACCAGTGGGCAAACTGGCCCATTAAAAAAACAAACAAACAAACACACAAAAACCCGGCAGCTTGTTTCTTAGGTACACTAGCCAAGATCCAATTGTGTTTGGCTCTCAGAACTTTCTCTCTGGGTTCACTGTTCATGCTCGCAGTGGATTCCTTTTACTTATGAGAACCGATTTCCCATTAAAGAAGAGCGGAGTGATCTTTACATCTGTTTACAGGGCTGTGCGTGTGTGATGAGAAGCTGGAGCGTCCCTGCGATTCAGTAGAGGCAGAGCCGATGACCTAATGTAATAGTAAATGATTACGGCATAAGTGAGAGTTACCTGGCGTCAGCAAGCTGGTAGTTGTCTTAAGGGGAAGTGCTGTTAGAACACAAGCGGGCAGATGAGCCGGGGAAGGAGATACATGGACCTCATCCAGTCACGTTTAGACAGGGGGTTGGCAGCTCAGCCCCTCTTTGATACCAGTTTAACTTTGGTCTTTCTCTCCCATCTATTTACGCTCTTTAGTGACCTTGTTTGGCTCATTTTTGCACCATGACCAAAGTGACAGACTTTAGTCTCTGTTGGATTAATCAGTGTGTTCTTTGATCCATGGCATATGTTCCCCCTAGACATTTAAAGTCAACGTATTCAGTATTTGTGGTCTGGAGGTTCAAAGTTGTTAACCAGGCTGATAGACTGGTTTGGGTATTTGCATCCAAAAGACTCTTCCTCCTTCTCTGTGTCTCTGTGTCTCTGTGTCTCTGTTTCTCTCTCTCTCTCTCTCTCTCTCTCTCTCTCTCTCTCTCTCACACACACACACACACACACACACACACACACACACACGTCCACTCCCAACAACACAAATATTGACTACACCAATCATTCATTAGCAGTAAAAATTTGAGAGCAATTATTTTTTTACTGCGCTTGCCCTGGAAGACACCATTAATTACTTTATTGCCTGTGGATTTGAGCCAGTTTCGGTGTCCCCAAGTCTGCTCTCCTCCCGAAGGAGTATTTGCAGCTCCTAGGAACACAGCACAGGATGTCATCTGGCAAGCAGTGCACTGACATTGTGTGTTGACTTCTGAAGTGAGACGTCAAGACTCTCCTTGCCTTGTTACTGGATTCCTCCCCATGTGGAGTTCACAGGTCAGGCTTGACAGTGACGGTAGGTTTCCCCGATGGCCTAGACCCACCAAGTAGTGGTGGGTGTTTGTGAATTTGGCATTGTGTCAGCTTTTTTTTTTTTAAGCGTGAGAACTTTTCCAAGTCATCTTAGAAATAATTGTCAGAGGGAATGATATTTTTGACCATTAACTTTGATGGTCTCATCCAAAGGGGCTAAAGATCCAAGGTTCCTAATGGGTGGCCATCAGCTGGTCTTTGCTCCAGAGGTTTTTAGCTCTGATGTTTCATAGGTGGCTCTGACCCAGACAACATAATCTTAATGCTGTTGGGTGGTTTTCATCCTTGTCCTCGTCTGCTTAGTAAAAGTCCATAAATGCCTTCTGGAATTTAAACTTGTGCCCTGCACCAGCTCGGCCATGAGTTTCTTCTCAATCATTTGTAATGTATATATTTATTTATTAGGAGTGGGCTGTTTCTTTATTAAAAATATATTGATTGTACGAGTGGTATGGCCTTTCTCCCCACCAAATGGAAATGAACTGAGACTTATTAATGTATCTGATTACATGGTTGGGCCTCAATATCTGTTGGCTGAATTCATCAACTTGAGTCTAGCTGTTCCACACCACTTACTTTCAGTACGCTTGTGAATTATGATCCCAAGATGGAGCATTCATTAGCAGTGTCACCCATTTTCAAATCTAAGTTGAAATAGCATAGTGGTAAGTTTAACAAGAGCTTGAGAGTAAGTTCTATAGGGTGAAGAGGAATTACAGTGGAGAAAGCGTATGGGCTGTAAGGCATCTCTATCCAGGATAGGGTACTGTGGGATGGACTTATGCCATGAGAGACAAGGCGCAAATTATAATTTGGGAAACCTTTTTTTTTTTTAAAGTTTTTTTTGTTTTTTTATTTTCGAGAGAGAGGGCAAGCAGGGGAGGGGCAGAGATAGATGGAGACACAGAATCTGAAACAGGCTCCAGGCTCTGAGCTGTCAGCACAGAGCCTGACGCGGGGCTCAAACTCCCTAACCATGAGATCATGACCTGAGCTGAAGTCTGACCCTCAACTGACTGAGCCACCAGGTGCCCCTAATTTGGGAAATCTTTCCTAAAAGCCGCTGCTGTTGGAAGTCACAGTGAAGCTGGGTTGAATCATTTTCTTCCTTGGAAGGGTTTTGATTTTTAAAACGTGACCCGAGGGGGCGCCTGGGTGGCTCAGTCGGTTAAGCGGCCGACTTCGGCTCAGGTCATGATCTCGCGGTCCGTGAGTTCGAGCCCCGCGTCGGGCTCTGTGCTGGCAGCTCAGAGCCTGGATCCTGTTTCGGATTCTGTGTCTCCCTCTCTCTGACCCTCCCCCGTTCATGCTCTGTCTCTGTCTCAAAAATAAATAAACGTTAAATAAATAAATAAATAAAACGTGACCCGAGTGTGAAGGCAAAGGCCGGGTTGGTCCGGTGCTTCCGAAGAACCCTTCCTCATGACTCCACCTTCTGGAAGAGCAACCCCCAGGGTGTCCAGCCGGCTGTTGATGGTTGTGAGTGTGACCTGGGTTCACACACCATGGGGAGGGGGCTGGTTTTGTTTTCTTAAGCAAACTGCCTTTTCTGCAAAACGCATTTGTTAGTACAGGTACTTGTTCTACCCTGGACGGAAGTATATTTTTCATCCAGGGACGTCCGTATGAGGGAGGGAAATATATTCTTTTGCAGCCTGTGCTAGAAGAATCAAAGTCCAGGTTGCCCCTTATTATAGTTTAAATGATCGATTCTAGCATGTTTTGATTAAATTACATATTCAATTATTTTTGTTTGAAATTAAAAGCTTGATTATATTACCGAATGCTATGTAATTTTACACGCGCTGTTCGCTTATTTAACAATGAGGCCCAGAGTGTGATTAACAATGTGGCTGCCAGTAGGAAGAAGCAAAATAATTATTTTTTCAATATACAAGTCCTCATCATGATGCAGAAATCAATATGCATCCGTGGAGGATTTGTTCTTGCCATGGATTATGGACTTCAGGGTGGCCTCCCCTCATTTCCCTATGAATGTAAAACCTGGAGATTTTGGCTGGCCAGGCAGGTTTTTATTTCTCTCTCTCTTTTTTAAAGACTGATGTTTAACTACAACCACTGGGACCTAAATCAGAGCATCCAGTGCCCAAATATGAATATTAATCAGACGCCAGGCCATGGAGCTCCTCTCTGAGTTTGACAGTTTAAAGGATCAGTTAGTTAATTACAAGATGACATGGCATGCCGGGTCCCAAGGCTCTGTCCTGCCTTCTGTCTCCTCTTTTCTTCCTTTTTGACAAGTTGGATTACATCATTACTTGTAGTTTCACTTGTTATCCCCACCATGAAATAAGAATATTTTAAGCTTTAATTATCTGTGGTTTCTTCCTCCTCTGTCTCAAAGACCAGGCTTCAATAGAATGGAAGGAAACATACAAGAAGCAGAGGTTCAAAAGCTCATGAACATCAGCCTAACGACCCCAACCACACCACATGCAACATTATAGTGAGAAATCCAAGGTGCTTAATAGGCATTGTACACTGGTGGTGGTGGTCATGGTAATTTGTTTTAAATAGGAAGATGCCTGTTTTGACTTTTGGGGCCACGTCACAATCTGCGTGTTCATCCTATGACTCATGGACCACCTGCGTGAAAAACGGGTGCCTGGGTCTGCTGAATGGTTGCCTCTTTGGGTAGGGCTTAGGAATCTGCATTTAACCCCACCATCTTACCCACTCAGGAAGGGGTGATTTGGGTGCACCCCAATGTCTAAGTAATTAAATGTTTTTTTGGGGGGGGTGGTTCTTCACATGTTAGTAGCGCTCTTTTGAGAAGCTTCCTTTCATGTAAAGTTTGCGTGTGGCCGCTAGAGGAACCTAATTCCCAGGAGGGCAAACAAGGTTCAGATCATTGTTCGGCTCTTCAAAATAAAGCTTTTTCTCAAGTCCTAAGTGGAATTAACTCTTTACCCTGTTTTCCCCGCACTACCTCTCCTGTATCTGTCATGGCACATGTGAAGTTGATGGTCCCATTTAGTCTGTGTGTCTGTGGGCCTTACAGACGCTGAGCTACTCACGAGAAGGAACTAGGGCTTGCTGTCCTCTCTGACAGGCATTAGTGATGAAGATTTAGGAAGAACAAACCAAAATCTACCAATTACCCTGAATGCTGTGAGCCATCCACTCTACTGAGTAATTCAAAAAAGCTTTCTCCGTGGTCTTCCTGACAATCCTGTGTGATTCGGTGAGGATGTGGAGACTTAGGAAGAAAGCCACCAAGTCCCGGGGGTATGTGCTAAATTAGAGGCTGAGCCCCAGCACCTCGGCTCTGCAGAACCTCACACAGTAGGTACTTATTTACAGATGATGAAAGGACTTTTTTAGATGCCAGAAGGCTGTTCGGATCCTCTGCTGACTCCTGGAAAGACAATAACATTTGAGTGCGTCTACATTCACTTGGAAGGCAGGAGAAGAAGGAAAAACCATCATGAGTCACTGGAGGGACTCACGGAGAGCAGGAATATGTACTATCAGGGGGACTCAGGAGGAATTCAGAAGGACAGAATGATCAACAATGTCAGACCTTACAGGGAAAGCCAGGCAGGTGGTGCTATTTAGGGGGAAAAAGAACATTAACATAATGGCCAGAGAGCTCTGCTCACATTCCAGTTCTGCCAGTAAGTGGCTGGGTGACGTTGGCCACAAGGCTCCCAATTTTTTGAGCTGCAACTTAATTATCTCTAAAGTTAGTGGAGGTAAAACTTGGACCATGGATCTCCGTGTCTTCCTTCTTAGATAGGTTCAATCGAGGCCTTACAAAAGGCTCTTGGTTGTGATATTTGACAGGTCCTTGTGACCATAGGTGGGATGGTTTTGGTAGAGTGTGTTTGCCTGTAGGAGGAAGGGACGGTGAGAGCAAACCAGATCACGTGGTGTTGTGGTAAGAAAGAACAACAGGTACCTCCTTGTAGAATCCTCTGTCAAGAAGTGTCGCAGTGAACACTAGGAGAAGGAATAGGGTGGGGGGTGGCGGATTTGAGAGTCTTCAGAGTGAGGAAATGTCTACAGGCCTGGGGAGGAAAAAGATCGCAGGGGCTGGCATGGACAACACAATGGGAGGGATTGGAGCTGGGGAGATCCTCTCTGTGAGTGCCAAGAACCTGAGTTCAGAAGGAGAGAGGCCTCCCTTTTCCTTAGAAACTGGAGGAGCGGGACGATGGGAGGACGGTCAGAGCAAGGATGTGCCGAGTTTGTTCCTCTCCCAGTTCAGATAACTTTGGGGTGGAGGGGAGTTATTTTTTTAAGCTCTTTTATTTATTTTGAGACAGTGCAAGTAGGGAAGGGGCAGAGAGGACGGCAGAGAGTCTCAAGCGTGCTCTGCATTGTCACCGCAGAGCCCAACGTGGGGCTTGAACTCATGAACTATGAGATCATGACCTGAGTTGAGCACATGGGAGACACGGAAGGCACAAGTTAAGAGGACAAGACAAAATGGGTTGGCTTGCAGTATTACAGTCCAGTATTTCGTTCTTGTTCTTTAAAGTTTATTTGATTCACTCTTATGTGGATCCTGAGAAACTCAACAGGAACCCATGGGGGAAGGGAAGGAAAAAAAAAAAAAAGACGTTAGAGTGGGAGAGAGCCAAAGCATAAGAGACTATTAAAAACTGAGAACAAACTGGGGGTTGATGGGGGGTGGGAGGGAGGGGAGGGTGGATGATGGGTATTGAGGAGGGCACCTTTTGGGATGAGCACTGGGTGTTGTATGGAAACCAATTTGTCAATAAATTTCATATATATATATATATATATATAATAAATAAATAAATAAAAAATAATAAAGTTTATTTGAGAGAGAGAGAGAGAATAGGTGAGGGGCAGAGAGAGAAGGAGAGGGAGAATCCCAAGCCGGCTCTGTGCCGTCAGCGTGGAGCCCGATGAGGGGTTCAATCCCATGAACCGTGAGATTGTGACCTGAGCCGAAATCAAGAGGCTGATGCTTTACCACCTAAGCCCCAGGCACCTCCAATTCGATATTTTAAAGAAGGAAAGGAGAAGAAACAGTGCTTCATTCTCCATCCTTCTGTGCACCCTGGTTAACTCTTCCTTCCAGGCAGGGAAATTTCATGTCACCAGAAGCATCCCGGTTTGCATGTTCTTCTCGAGCTTCCCGGGGATGTGTTGCTGTCTGCACCTGCCGTGCATACAGAAAGTACATTCCTACAGAGTATGTATCTACAGACAGCTAAATAGGACAGTGAGTACTTTGTAAATACATATTTATTCTGTTTTGTAAACTCTTAGATTGTATCTTTGAGGATTTTTTCCAATTGAGGTACTAACAAATTATTTTATTTTATTTTTAATATTTATTTTTGAGAGAGAGAGGAGAGAGGGAGCCAGAGCAGGGGAGGGGCAGAGAGAGAGGGAGACACAAAATCGGAAGCAGGCTCCAGGCTCTGAGCTGTCAGCACAGAGCCCGATGTGGGGCTTGAACTCAGAAGCTGTGAGATCGTGACCTGAGCTGAAGTCAGCCGCTTAAGCAGTTGTGCCACCCAGGCGCCCCCTAACAGATTATTTTAAAAGTCCTTACAAGGTTGTACATACATTTGGCTACTCTGTTAGTCAGATGCTTTTCCCCTTTATAATTTTACTGGTCTGTACACTCCCAAGGGGCAGAGAACTAACAGTCTCATGTTCAGTACAATTAATAGGTTAGCGTGTGTGCTGGGCAAGTGGGACTGTGGGACGGCTTGGTCAAGCAAAGCTTTGACAAACACCCTCCGTCTACATTACTGTGTATTTATTTCTTTTCCAGCGGTGAATTGCCTTGCCCCAAGGTAGGTCATGTCAGGGGGACCCAGAAAGGAGATGGGCAGAACTCAGTGTATTGGCAGGGACTCCTATCCAGGGGGAAGGTGTAAAGGGAAAGAAGGTGCCCTCAGTGCTCCTTCATTCATCCCATAAAATAAAATGCGGTTTCGGAGCACCCACTTACTGGCTTTCTCATTCATACTATCCTGCATAGCTCTGCCCACCCGTGGACAGGTCACCTGAACGATGTGGCAGTCCCAGGCATCCAAACATTCGGACGCACATTAACGGGCTCTACACCTTTGTATGTCTCCGATATTACGGTTTCGCTTCAGCAAGCCCACTAATATCAGATATATCCTATCAGAGGCTATTTTAAATCACTTCAATTTTCTCTGCCCTTGGGCTCTGCCCATAAGACCAGAATCGAAAGCATAGGAGTGTGGCCTGTGATCTAGTGTTTTACTACCCCCCCCCTTTTATATTAGAGGGAACTTTATTAGCTTTTGGACACACATATATCAGTTTTAAAGATTAAGTACAATGTCAATAGTTTTTACCCAGTTCTCAGGCATGTCAAGTTGCTGTATTTTCCCAGAGAATGTTAAAAAATTAGTACTGCCATTTGTGAGAGCATTTTTCTCTTAAAACAAGCCATTGGTCATAATATTGTTTGCCTACTTATTCTCTGAAGTGCTGTTTTGTATCAAAAGTAAATCCATGATAGAAGCTTGACAAGTAGCGTCAGACTTGATAACACATGAACCTTAGTGGTACAAGTGACTTATGAAGCCTCACTTTGCCACGTTGGCTTTTTGTTTCCCCGTCAAATAACTCTCTTCTTCTCAACTACTTGTTTATCTTTTGAGTGATTTTAAAATAAAGAATTAGCTCCCCGTTAGCGCCCAAGCCCTCCATCCAGCTCGCGCCTTTCCTGTACCACAAATTCCTTCAGACATGAACAGCGCAGGAGCCTCTGGCTCAGTTGCGAGCTGTCGGAAAAAAACAGTCTACGGCAGGGGTTGGTTCTAAGTCCTAGAGGCTGGCCCACGTTCAAACGCAGAAGCTGCATTTCCCTGACCTGCTTTTGGCAGTAGTTCAACCTGGCGTCCACCAAGAAAAGTACCGAATACTTTGCCCGTTAGGACACCCAGTTCGGAATTCGGGTCTGGCCCTTTCTCACCGTCCCTGCCTCTACCCTGTGTCACCCTCTGGCCATTTTATACTTTCCCCCTCTTCCCGCCAGCATATACACCAGTCCCAGACCGCTTCCTCAGATGGGGCTTCTGTCCTACCTTTTATGTGTCCTCAAGAGCATCATTCCCCTGGACTTCCCACCATGGCCCGTACATCCTGCATCGTCTCCACCTAGCAGGCTCTCTCCCGTGCTGTTCCGCACACACCACACCACCCGGGTTATTTCCCTCGTCCAGATTCCCTCCATCTTGCGCTACCAGCTCAGACCCTGCCTCCTCCGCAGAGGCTGTCTTAATTACAGCAGAGCCAGCAGCATGGCCCCGAGGAGCTTTGTTATAATTATCTCATGGGGGCCATTAGGAGCAATGGTCTTGTTCTCCTCAACCTCAGCTCAGAGTTTCCCTTCCCCCTTAATAGTTCAGTCCTGTCTTCCAGAGGAGGGTGTCAGCTCTTTGAATATAAAGACAAGGTTTCACAGTTTTTCTCTGTTCCCTCAGTAGGTACAATGTGCAGTTCAGATGCTTGGTAAATACCTGCTTATTGATGAATCACTGTAATGAAGCTATTTATTAGTCATAAAACACTGTGGGGTTTCTGTCTTTAGGAACTTGCAGCTTTCCCCTTAGAAGGAAGAAGCTGGTTGGAGTCACCATTCCATTGTGAACACTTAGCATGATGTTTGTTGGTTTAAATGGTTAGGAAGACAGAAAGACGTGCCCCCAAGAAACTAGCAAATAGCAGATTGCAGCAAAGCTGTAGCCCAGCACCTAGGGTCTAGAATTCTAGGCGAATTCACCTAGGTGAATTCTGTTGGGTGAAATTGGGGTTGGCTTTAACGTGAATGGGATTTAAAAGCTCAGAATTCAAACTTCAGGAAGCAGAGTATGCAGAGGGTGTTCTATGTAGAGCTAACAGGCTCAATAAAAGGACAGTAGGGTTGGAAGAATTGGGGGTGTCGTCATAAAACAGACCCAAGCATAGGAGGGACAGTGGGAGACAGAGAAGACTGGCAAAACAGGCATGGGAAACGTCATGGTGTGGCTGAAATTCAGTGCCAAGTGGATGTTCATTCCAAAAACATGTTAAACATGGCGGGATAGAAGATCTTGTGAGGTACGGGAATGAGCCCCTTTTCTGTTTTTAAATTCCTGATTATTTTTGTGGTAATTTTTATACACGGTAGATGAAAATGGTTTCCCGTGTACCATAGATATCAATTTGTTTTCAAAAATACTTTATTTAAATAAAACCAAGGGAGTAGCTTTAAAAAAAATTTTTTTTTTTTTTTTACATTTTATTTACTTTTGCTAGAGACAGCATGCGCGCGCGTGCAAGTGGGGAAGGTGCACAGAGAGAGACACAGAATCCAAAGCAGACTCCCGGCTCTGAGCTGTCAGCACAGAGCCCGACCTGGGGCTCAAACTCAAAAACCGCAAGATCATGACCTGAGCCGAAGTCAGATGCTTAACCGACTGAGCCACCCAGGCGCCCCAACAAGGGAGTAGCTTTAAAGAAAAATATGAAGTACATTGTGTTGGGGCCATCTATCAAAAATGGTGATCCCCCATGGCTGGAAATTTGGAATGGACCAGCGTAGAAATGGGAAGATTCTTCCCTCTGACCTGCCACCCCCCAGTGGGAAGGGGCGGCGAGGAAAGTTACCCAGGCCAAGGTCGACCTACTGGGATTGTCGATGTTTGACACCTGGGCGCCATCCTTGAACTTAGAGCTGAGATAGTCCCCGGGTAGCCACAGGTCAGACGCAGGGTGGCTCTTCTGTGAGGGCGGGGGTTTTATGTTTCTCGTTCATCCCTACACAGTGTCTGGCTCAGAGCAGGCAATTAGTACGAAGGTGTGAATCACTGGTGGTAGGTATGAAGCGAGGCTTTTATTTCCACCTGTAGCACGGAGTCTGGCCGCTGCTTTCCTCGTAGCAGCCCGGCCAGAGCTGGTGAGCTGGGAGCAGCCTGGTTCCCACGCCCCCTCCCGGGTGAGCTCACGACACCAGCACACCCACTTCGGGGCGCGCTGCCTCCTCCCTGCGGGCGGAGGAGCCCAGCCTGCAGTCTCCACCCGCGGTTTCACGCCCACCTGCTTATGCTTTCTATCTTACTGTATTGCCACGGCCACTTAAACCCGCCAGTGAGGAGGCCCACGAGGGAAGTGGGGACCACAGAGCACCCCCCCATCTCAAGGGGACACACGTTTGCCACCCGTGTATCGGATTTGGGGGGTTTATCTAAAGTTGACAAAGAAACTAAACGTTCTAGGTGAAACTTCGGGATTTTGTTTTTTGCTTAGCACCTCACCCAAAACGTTGAAGATGTTGCATGGGTCCAGCCTACAGTCTGTGACCTGTAACATACTGAGGTGAAGTCCCCTCTCCTCCTCTTTCCCTCCAAGGTTTGGTCCCCTTCAGTTGTCCCTTTATGTACTTCTTTCCCAGCCTGTTATTCTAGTCATTTCTCTGAATCCACAGCAAAGCAGTTGGTGCTCTTGCCGTGTGAGTTCCAAATCTCTCCCTCCTCCCTCTTGCCCAGTGTCCTTCATCCTGGCGGTGTGGTCCTGTCGCTTGCTGTCTCTTCTCGGTCACCCGCGTTCAGTCTCCACAGAACTGAGCTTGGCTTACCCCATCAGGACTTTGAAGGATGTGCGTGTCCCCAACTTAATTCCCCCAGATCCTGTCCTGACGTCCTCTCCAGTCGTCTTCCCTGTGTTCACACACCTGTCTCTGTCACGTCTCCTTCTCTTCCATCTCCTGCCTATACTCCAGGCCTGGAATCCTCTTTCCTGCTGTCAGGAATCCCACATCCAGTGGTTGGAACAGACTTGTGTGGTTCGCAGCAGGCCTGAGACAACCCCCAGGGTTGCCGGGAGCTTGGTCACAGAGCTACAAAATTGTTCACGCCTCATGGTGTTCAGAATGTAGCCTTTGAGGAGTCTGTCGCTTTTATGCGGGCAAAGAGGCTCCGGGAGGACCTGACACATTTCCCAGGCCCCGGCCTCAGGAGGGACACCTGGGGTCAGGCTGCTGGGTGGTTGTAAACATCAAAAAGGAAACTGATACCCAGCACGAGACAGAGACATATCGCCATTGCAGCAAAAGGCAGGCCAGTTACTTACAGATTTTGGGTGTCGGTCAGCATCAGTGTGAATACGTTGTGTGACTTAGAGTTTTTTCTGCAGCTCCCCCTACTTTTCCCGCCAGGGACCTGGCCTTTAGAGCCTCTTTGCCTGCACCAGTGTTCGTAACGAACACGGTAGGTTGTGTGAAACAAAGGGATGTGCAGCGGCTCGCGGGCTCGGGGGTCACCCAGTCTGAATCTGGGTCTCGTCCCTGCCCTTACCCGCCGTGTGTGCGTGGGTCAGTCACCTTGCCTGCCTGCCCCTCAGTTTTCTCCTCATGATACGGGGAGAGGAGGGAGCAGTGCCTCATCGTGTTACACAGACAAAATGAGCTCTTTGCTCAGACTGTGACAGTCTGGTGGGCAAATTTTGGTTCACAGGCCAAATCCAACCCTCAGCCTGTGTACACACAGCCTGCCGATGAGGAGTGTTTTCTACACTGTAAAATGGTTCCTACGTAGTGTCCTCGATTTCCTCTCTTGGCCCACAAAATGTAAAATACTTACTCTCTGGCCCTTTGTGGTAGAAGTTCCCCACCCCCTGCTCTAGAACATTCTGGAAGGGTTTGGGCTCCCCAGGTTTGTCACTTCCCTTTTGGCTTATGGTACACCCTGAGGCTGTGTTCACAGAAGTTTTACAGGCTTTCTAGAATAAGTGTGTGGAGGGAGGCCTCCGTCGTCCTGATTTGGGAGGTGGGTGCCACACTGCAGGATGGGGAAACCCAAGGTCCCAGGAGGTTGTGAATGTCCTTCCTATACCCCACGAATTGTTCTTCTGGGCTGGACTAGGTTGACCCGTTACCCTCCCTTCCTCACCGGACTCCCTGAGCAACAGCCAAGGGTGTGTTCCCTCTTTTGTGTGAGGAACTCAGTCTGGAGAGGGTTTGGAGGGTCATAGAGATGACTCAGTCAGGAGTCCACCCTCCAGGAATCTCAGCTCTAGCTGGGGAAATGGAGGCACGCACTCACTTCCGGTAGCAAGCACCAGCGGGGACACAGCGTGCCGCGGGGCCTTCAAGGAACAAAAGCATCCACTGGGGTGTCCCCAAGGCTTCACGCCCGCCGGGAAACTTGAATTTTCTGTCGAAGTTGAGGCCTGTTGGAGCTCTTTTCCCCTGGCTACCTTCCACAAAAATACGCGTGTCCCAGCCTCCCCATGACGGATCCCTGTTGCTCTGGTGGTTTGTCCAGTGGCATGTTTTGGGGTTCGGGAAGCAGCTCCCGGTGGCCGGGGCTCGTCCGCCCGCGTGGTGTTTGAACGGTGGCCGTGGGTGGGTGCAGCAGGTGGCCCTCGCCCTAGCCTCGTCGGCCCCTCCCAAGGCCTCGTGTGCGCCCTGGCTCCCAACTGCCTCGAGGGAAAATGGCAGAGCTGTCGGTGGCCGGCAGCCAGGGTGTTCCTTGGGTCCCCGGAGCCCAGCAGATGCCCTCCGGACAGCATCACCTCACTCCAAAGGGAGGACGTGCTCTGGTTTATAAAAATAGGAGCTGAGGTCCTGCGCAGATGTTCTGAGCTTAGAGAGCTTTTCAGAAACAAAATTGCACTTAGAGCTGCTGTTCCGTGTGGTTTCAGCTCCTGTGACGTTCGTGCGTTTGTGTGTTCTAACCTCTTTGCGGCTGCTTTTTTTCTTCGTGCTGGTGATGTGATTCTCATCCACACTTGGCTTTCTCGCGGCTCTTACTCCTCTTTCAGGCACTAAACGTGGTTCAGACAGGCTACTGAAACACCACCCCCAGCAAAGGGGAAGGTTAACGAAAAGACACAAAACTGTTTCCTCAGCCCGTGGTGGATTTGAATCTCTGGCCATGACTCGGTTTACCAGGCTCATAGGGACAACTTTGATCCCACAAAAGGTAGAATCTCAGTCCGTTTGGGCTGCTTAACAGAACAGTGTCGATCCTGTGGCTTATGAACAGCCGAAATGTATTGCTCACAGCTCTGGAGGCTGGAAGTTCAAGATCAGAGGGCAGCCCGTCTGGCTGAGGGCTTCCTTCACAGATGCCGTTGTATCATCCCCCTGCAGAAAGGACTGGAAGCTCTGTGGGGTCTCTTTTACAAGAATATTAACCCTGTTCATGAGCTCTCCCTTACCTCATCAACTAAGCACTTCCTGAGGACCCCACCTCCTAATGCCATCACCCTGGACATGAGGATTTCAACATTAATTGGCGGGCGACACAACACCCAGACCATAGCAGGCATAAAAGGCCGAGGTTTATGGCCTTGATCTTCTTGTGAGAGTTGGATTCTGTGCCCATTTTGGTCACTCCTGTGTTCTCAGAACTCAGGGAGGTGCCTCATACCTGAGGGGGTACTTAGTGAATATCAGATGCTGAATTAATTCATGAGATACGTATTGAGCCCCTGGGGTTGGGGGGAGGGGTGGGCATCCATAGCTGAATTAGGCCTGGTCTTCCCCAGTGAGGAAGAGAGATGTAAACACAGAAGGACCACACAGTGTGAAGCGTGCCCAAAGGAAGCCGCAAAAGTGCTAAGGGCCCTTGTTGCAGGGGTAGAGGGAGGCAGATTTAAGGGGCACACCGAAGGCTCTGGAGCTGGTGGTGCAAGCCGGGGGCCCACCATGTGCACAGACATGAGGCGCGAAGGACCCTAATGCAGGAAGTGCTGCTAGACAGTAGACAGGGGAGGCCGGGCAGAGCAGAATGGGTGAGATCTGCGTGCTTGGGAGCTTGGTCTGTGCCTTGAGCGCGGTGGTTTATCAGCTTTGTGTGTGTGTGTGTGTGTGTGTGTGTGTGTTTGTATGTGTGTGTGTAGCTGCATTGTACAGTAGGAATTGAAAGGAGAGTGAGATTCAAAGCAGGAAGAAACCAAGTTAATGAATCGTCACAATCCAGAAGAAAGCTGAAAAGAGCTTAAGGAAAGGCAGAGCCATCGGGCGGGTCTCTGAGAGAGTTGAGGGACGTGACATCAGCTCCAGAGCCCGCTGGTGCGGACCCCCAAAGAGACTCCACTTCTCTCTTGAGAACTTGATGAACTTGGGTCCATCTTCCCGCTTGGTTTTTGTCATTGCTCTTCCCAGAAGAATATTCCCTGTGACTGAAACTCTGGTTTGAGGACACCTGTGTTCATCATACATCAGGAAAAACCAGGAAGGTCAAATGACAGGTATCGGACATGCAGGCACCACAGTCTGTGTGCTGGAGGAATGTGCTTGAACGAGATAGTTGTTTCCACAGTCAAGTGAACGTAAGTTCTCGCGTCCATCTGCTGACTCTCACGGCATCCCTGATGACTTTAGGAAGTTCAGAGAATGATTATACAAGCTATTCCCTGGGCACTCTCGGCCCTTACTGTACGTGCCTCTTCTGTCTGTGTCTCCGTGGTCCTCGGTGACCCTTCTTTGCACTGTATTTTTCATCCCTGTGAAGGCAGGAGGAGGTGGCTGTCTGAGCGCACAGAGCACCCGAGGGTGCTGCGTGCGCGGGTGAGCCTGTGAGGCGCTTTCCGATGATGGGATTACCGACTTGAAAAGGACATTCAGCATCTTTGTCAAACAATGTGCGTCTCTGTGTCGCCAACTAGTTTTTCGTTTTTACTGGGACAGCTGTTCTTTCAGAAACAGGTCTGTTGTAAAGAACTTCCTGTCGCTAAGATCTGTGCCTCTTGGATCCGTGATATGAAATGCCTTGGTTTGTATCACGGTACCGGTGAACCTCCTTTTACACCATTGTGTTTCTTACTCCGTGAAAGCAACATGTTGCAAATGAAACTATTCTAGATGGTTGTACAAAGGAAGGGGCATAGCTACGGCAAATAATCGCTTTGGTAAGTCCTGTTTTAGGCATAATGGGTACAAGTGTTTTTCATTCTTGAATCCAAATACTATGTAATTGATCGTAAGAGTGGAAAACCACCCATGAGTTGCATTTGAATTAGTATCCCTTCCGCTCTTCTGCCCGCCCCCAAGCATGATGCTCTTTTTTTTAATGTTTATTTATTTTTGGGAGCGGGGGTAGGGGTGGGGGAGGGTCAGTGGGCAGAGGATCTGAAGCAGGCTCTGCACTGACAGCAGAGAGCCAGATGTGGGGCTTGAACTCATAAACTGTGAGATCAGGACCTGAGCCAAAGTCAGGGGCTTAGCTGCCTGAGCCACCCAGGTGCCCCCAAGCGTGAGAGTCTTGGACTCCTAGCTCACAGATGTGTCTTTCTAGAGTGGCAATTCTCAATACTGTCACCTAGGAACTATTTCAGGAGGTCTGTGGGGTCAAAACTATGTTCATAAACATCAAGAGTTTGATAAACATCAAGATGTTATTTTTTTTATTTTGCTCTCATTCTTTCCTGCATGTACAGTCCAGTAGAGTTTTCTAGAAGCCATCACACAGCAGAAATGACTGAATGCAGAAGCGAAAGACCAGCTGTCTTCAATTAAGTTAGACATAGAGGGCTTTGTGAAAATGTAAAACAATGCCATTCTTCCCGCAAAATTCTTTTGGTTTTGGAAAATACAGTAATTTCTTCATAAAAATGTTAGTTATGTTAATATGTAATGGGTTTCTTAGTGCTATTTTAAATGAAGGAATTGGCATTTTTTTATTTCTGATCGTTTCTAACATTGTGAACATCGGTAGGTGTAACCCAAATAAACAGCAGCCCTTCGATGTTCTCAATAATTTTTAAGAGTGTGAAGGCTTCCTAAGACCCAGAAGTTTGAGAAACATTTCTGAAGCACAGGGCAATATGTGATAAAATTCGCTTCTGAACAAGGTTGGAAAGTTTTGTAACAAAGACTAAAAGGGTTTGCGTCAGTTCCTTATCCATTGAGCTGGAGCCCATTTGTCTATTTTTCTGTGGACGTGCAGGAAAAAAGGTGGGTATAAGCTACTGTGACACACAACAGCTTACCACAAAAGGACCTAATGGTCCACAGCTTTGGGGGAGGAAAACCAAGCTCCCTCCTGACCTCTGTATAGGGTACTTCTGGTTCACACTACAGGGCATGGGTTTGTGAGGCGTCCGTCTTCATGTGTTCTTTCAACCAAAGGACAGGTGTTGTCCCAGTGCCTGCACAGGGCTGAGCCCCAGGGAGATGCAGACACAGTTCCCTGCCCTCACGAGGCTGATGTTCTTATCCAAGGACACAGCAACAAACAGCCTGAATGAACAGGGAGACTGAGGAAGTGAATGGGGTGATATAACAGTAATTTGGAGGATTGAGAAATAAATTCATGCCGGGTACCCCAACAAAGGCTTTCCTAACAAGGCTTCATTTGAGCCGAGATGGGGGTACTGAGTGGGTAGGAAGAAGAAGGGAGGGGCATTCTGGCGGAGGGAGCCCTGAGGAAGGACGTGGCTTGCTGGGAGTGAAGTGAGCACCAGTAGATGATAGAAACCGATGAACAAAGACCGGAGTTTTACAGGGTATGGGAAGCCCTGTGAAGAATGTGACTCTAATCCGGGTTTGACGAGAAGTTGTAGCAGCGTTTTTAAGGAAAACAAGTGATCGTGTTTCTGCTTTATAAAGACCGACCTGGCAGCCTTACGGTGGGTACCCCGCGGGTAGGCAAGAGAGGAAGCAGAAGGTGCATGGGGCGGGTCTTAGCATCGTCCAGGTGGAGTGGACGGTAAATGGAAGTGGAAGGAATTGAGATCTCACTTGGGTTACAAGAGAGCAGAACTACAGATGGAAGGCTCTGGGTGAGGGCAGTGGACAAGCATGACCTCTGGTTTTGGCTTGACAGCTTGTGTTTTCTTACATCGTTCCAACAAAACTCTGCAAGGTACTTCATTGCCTAGCTCTTTAGAGATCAGGAAACCGAGCCCTCAGTAACTTGCTCATGGATCCAAACGGCCCTTCTCAACATCAGAGCAAGTCAGAGGTCACTGCCGCTGCCCAGCGCCATCTGTGGCTTCTTTTCCCTGGTGGCACGCCTCAGCTGTCGGCTCTAGCCACGATAGTGACACCAGGTGTGGGTCTGAGATGGAGGTTCCCTTCCTCCCCCTCCAGCAAAAGCCGGGACTATTAGCTCATCTGTGACAAGTTGCCATGCCTCATCTTCTGGGTCCGAGAAATGGGACCAGATGTATCTGCTGGCCACCAGCCCAGGTGGGATTTTATTTACTGTTTTACTCACATCCCAGGTGTGTCTGGACTCCCAGAGAAAGGGAGCATTATTCTTCAGTCCCTGTGATGCATCTTGACAGGATGTGGGAGTCCTCCTGGGAGACAGTTCAACCTTTATAAGATGGAGGTGGGTGAGGGTTTGGAAACAGTGGTGAGATTTTTAATCGTGAATGATTGGGGCTGAAAAAATATTACCTCTGCATTTCATTGAGGTGGTGGGGTAGTCATTTGAGAAAAGAAAGTTGTTGTTTGTAAAGCCATCCAACTTAGTGGGTCAGAGGCTGGATGAAGGGAAACAAGAGGCAAGGTAGAGGAATCAGTTCTTAAATGCGGCCGGTCCTCACCTTCCATGTGCAATCGCAACTCCCTGCTTTCTAGACACACAGCACAGAGCAGAAGGGGGTTAAGTCTAGGCAGACACGGAATATCAGACACAGATCTGTAGTAGACAGGGACAGTTAGCTCAGTGGCATGAGCTCCGAGGAATCTGCCAGCGTCTGCATAGCTGAAGAGATGGCACGAAGCTGGCTGCTTCTCTTCCTTCCAGTGAGCTGGGCAGCCCTGTAACAAATAACTTTCTGCTTTGGGAACTGCAAATGCACTTTAGCAGTGATTATCTGCTTGCTCACCTTTAGGGCAGCCTGTCTCCTTACAACCCCCAGGTTACTTTGCATACACACATATATACCTTGCAATTTAAATTTTTATATTTTATTCATATGGGGCAGATTTTTCCTGCAACTTGGGAAAGCACTAAATATTATACGAATATTATTCAAAACATGTGCATTCCACAAAACTCGTTTATATGCCATCATTATCTGCAGCATTAAATACATTTTATATCATCAGAAATTTTATGATATATTTAAAAATGAATTTCTACTTAGCTTAAATGCGTTAGGGATTATCCTAAGAGACCTTGCTAAAAATGCAGTCATGTTTATTTGTAACTGCCAGAAAATGGCTTACAAAATTGTTAGTGTCTTTTATTATTCCCTACCACTGGAGCACTTGCTTGTTAATTAGAGAAATTTCAACTGTCATAGTTGGCAATTATAGCTTCTGTATCATTGTCTGTTATGAATAGTCAATGAGAGCTGATTAATATGCATGAGCAGCAGTCTATATAGCGTGTGCATTGGACCACAATCCAGCTGCCAGAGTCCCTCAGAGGAGGGAGTGGTGTGTGTGTATGTGTGTGTGTGTGTGCGTGCGTGTGTCTGTGTGTGTGTGTGTGTGTGCACGCTGCGAGGGAAGGAGGGGAAGCGTGGAAGGGGAGAGAGTTGTTTTCAGCCTTGGAGAGCAACGCCAATGTGAAGTGTTGCAGCCGCCTGATGCACCTGAGGCTCTCCGAGGATACCTTCATGCCTGCGCGCAGGACGCTGCTTTTCCCGGGTGCTGGCGCGTACTGAAGCCTTCCTTTGACGTTCCTCTAAACATGGGATGCAGTTTGTGCAGCCTGCAGAAGCAAGAGGAGCAGTACAAATTGCTCTATGAAGTTTGTCAGGTAACGCTTTGCCTTTTATTCCGGGGGCGTGGGCAGGCACTCACCTGGCAGACGGTAACTTCTGTGAAAGGAATTAGGGATTCGGGTGCGTACTTGTATTCTGACCGAGACCGCCTTGCAGACTTCTCTCTGTATTCTCTGTTAAATCTCTTGGGTAATTTCCCTCCCAGGGGCACTTCCTTAGGTGCCTGTATTTGAATATGTAAAGATGTTGACAGTCATAAAGTGTCTTTCCAGCAGTCCTGTCACAAAGCTCCTTTACAAGTGACTGCCCTCTGGAGTGTCAGCGAATGTCTTGGGAAGGGTCAAAGCGTGGTCACCCTTTGAACAAGTTGGAGAAGAGACGGGGATGATGATTAATGCCCGTGCCGTTTTGTCTCTGTTTACAAATAGTTAGAAGGCGTGCCTTTCAGCAGAGCACAGGCGTCTACCGCAGACTTGATTTCTTTGAGCAACTTCTTGTCCTGGGACATGTGGTTCACATTTATGCTTCACTCTTGCCATTTCTGTACCTCGCTCTGTGAAAATGTTAAGAACTTCAAGAGCAGGTGGCTTGATCTTGGGTGCCATCATCCACAGCAGGTGACTTCTCGAAACTTCTGTATCATTAGTCACGTGAAATTTCAGTGGAGATGACATAGGACATGTAAGGGATAACCCAGATAACTTACCTGACATTTGTGTGGAGTGTTTTATTTTTAGATATTCAAGTTTTATCCTGAACCTTGAGGTTTTCATAGTGTTGTTGGTAACCTGACTTGGCAGTTAAGTATTTTCCCCTTCAATCATTCTAAATCTTTCCAATTTTTCTTCATTGATATAAAAATTATAATCCTGTTAAAAAGGTTTTTTTTTAATTAGAATGCTAGAATAAGGTCTTTATGGTCAGAAAAAAAGGGTGCTTATTCCTTAATTTATCACACTGAGTCGCATATTAACATATTCTTTAAAGAGCCAGACAGTTTAAAAATAGAACTGGATTAGCCGGCAGTTGGGCACCATTTTTGCACAGGCCACCAGAGGGCGCTTAGCATTAAAAAGACACAGCGAAACAAGGCTGCTTCTGTGGACAATCTAATGATGGAATGATCCTGGGTAAAGAAAAGGTGTGTGTGTATGTGTGTGTGTGTGTCTGTGTCTGTCTCTGTCTGTCTCTGTCTCTGTCTGTGTGTCTTCACTGAAGCATACAGAATGTCAAACCTTTGGGGGCTTGGTCATGCCCCCCACCCCCAACCACCCCTTATACAGAGGGCACATATCTTACAAAACCCAGGCATTTTAAATCAGTGTTGGTCATACACTTCTGACCTGCAACTTCACACCCAGCACTCCGCTGGACTCTTCTGTCCTTTGAAAGCAGTCTGGGGGCACACTGGAAACCTGGGCAAAAGTGCCCTTGGCACTGGAGATCTGCCCTCCATCCCTTGTGTGATCATATGGTGATGTTGTAATCCACATTTTGCCAGGTTATCATGTGCGATGAGCACGAAGTCCCCAGTTCTCAGTGAGTCAGACGTTCAGAAGCAAACCACGCGGAACAGCAGAACCATCACCAGGGTGGTTATGGTGAAGACTTTCACTACTGTGTATATAATATAAGGCATAAAAATGGAGTCTTAATAACTTGCTGGGTATTTTTTTTTCTTTTGGTCGTCATGCACAAAAATATTATTTAGGATCCATTGCTGTAGGTGTATTAATTACACTGGCCCCCTCCACAATGGGGTTACCCTGCCCTGTGTCCTGCAAATCTGTGTTCACTTGTGCTTTATTCACCTGTATTATTTGGGCTCTTTCCCCCTTGGCCCCCAAAAAGAAAGAGCCTGGATTCTGTTTGTTTGTTTTTACTAGGTGAATTTATGTGGAAATATTTCTGGCCAACGCATCATGCAGTAAATTGCTGATAAATGACTTCCATCTGGAATACACTTTGTCAGCAATTTAGGAAGCCATGCAGATTTATTTTCAGGAAACTCAAAACTACTTTTCGGACCCATTACCCTTGTGCCAACTAAGTAAAATCCCCTTTCTCCTATTCTTTGCGAGTCCTGAACCATAGCATAAAGGAATTCACAAAACACTTGCAGGAATTAATAACTGCATCCCCCTTCTTATTATGCAAAGCCTTATTAAAAGCAGAGAAATTAAGGTTTCCATAAATTACAGTTCCAGAAGGTCCAGTGTGTCTGGCTTCAGTAAGCCCTCGTAACAGCAGCACAAAGAGGATCAAATATTCTGGGGCTCAGACTTGATCCTTTCCTCATCCAGTGATAATTCAAAGAGATGCTCTTCATTAGGGCCTTTGGCAAGCTGCCTACAATTTCTTTTTGGGGCTGCTGTGAGCTTAATGATGCAGAACAATGGCTTTGCCTCTTGTTGCACACATACCTTATTATACCTTTAATCACATTAGAAAAACAACAGCAACACATGAAGTTGCCTGGTCGTTAAAGGGCACTGCGGAGAGCACACACGTATGAGTGATGCATGCCCTGCGTTACGGGATACGCCGAGATACTAGGGGATATCTGCAGTACTTCTGAGGACAGTACAAGACAAGTGTCCTGCCTGCCCTTTCTGTTGAGGTATAGCAGTCTTTGTGCTTTCCCGGTCACTGTAGAGTACCAGGGAGTGTCAAGACAGGGCCTGTGCCTATGGGACATTTTAAAGTTTCAGTTAGCATTTGTTTCCTGCTCTGGAAAAGTACCCCATCTCAGACCACTCAGAAGCATGGCTGCTTCCAAGAAAAGGAGAGAAACAGAAAAGGAAGATGCTTTCAGGCTATCAAGGGGGGCATTCTTCTACTTGGATAGATTAACTGCCTAGAATATCTCATGTTCAGGGGGGTGATGGGCTAGGGAGCCTGGGAGCTCTAGAGCTGTGGCCAGAACCTGGCTAACACTGGCCACCTGGTTGTGGGCAGAGGGTGTGAGAGCAGTGTCACCAGGGATGGAGACATCTGTGGCTCCGTTTGGCATGGTGCCAGGGACCTCATCACTGGCCAGGCATGAGCCCTCCCCACAGCTGTGTCCTTTCAGGACAAGGGGAAGGCGGGTATAGAGAGATGCTTTGATGAGGGCTTTCAGATAGAGGCCAGGCGGAGCGGAAGGGGTTATCACGCCCATTCCCTCCACCTCTTCTAAGGTCTCAGGTCAGCCAGAGACTCTGCAGAATAGTGATCTTTGCTCACTCGATTGGGCAGTAAGGAATTAATTCTGTTTGGGACTTAGGCTTCAAAGTAGAAATTGTAATAACTAATACATTCACTGAAGTCTCCATGGACATTTTCAAGACGGCAAGGGAAACATACTGATAAAATTGCAGCGATGTTCATTACAGCAACCACAGGATTATTTGCTGAGCACTTACTATGTACCAGCACTTTGCTAAGTGCTGACTGTGCATTTCTCCATCAAATCCTCACAGCAGCACCGAGGGGTTGGGGATATTACTATCCCCGTTTCCAAGATAAACTGAGACACGAAGGAGACACAAATGGGGGTGGCCGCAATATCTGTGCTGTGATTCCGAGGTCTGAATTCTTCTCTTATAGAAATCATTTTTATCCAAACCAGTGAAGAGATGACCTGTATTATACGGAAGGCTTAGCTTAGTTTTTAAAAATCATGCTCACCTTTGCGCAGCTCACACAGAGACCCTGCGTTCTCACTCAGGGCCGGCCATGTGCTGCTTGACACCTCTCTCAGCCTGGGGATGCTTGGGTCTGTTCTCTTACAAATGAGAAGGCTTGAGACAGGGCCTCTGGTCCCTCATGCCAGGGGAGGGTGGTGGACACAGGCAAGAGCAGAGTTCCCATCACCTTCCCAGGCACTTTTAAGAATGGATCATTTAAGAAAGTTCACGTTCTTTTGCCTCTCAGGAGCAGCAACAAAACAATGGGAGTAATCCGTGCCTTTTATGCCGTCTGAAGTTGTTGGTTTTGAGAGCCAGGCTGTGGTATGATAGAGCGTGGACAGAGTTAATGATGGTTAATTGGATGAACATAAACTCGACTTCCATATAGAAGTGCTGAACGTGGTTTAGCGTTCCTGCAAGTAAGAGTGTGTTTGCTTCAACAACCTATCAATTCACGGAGCTTTATTATTAGAAGCAGCTTCACAAACTGATTTGGTATAGGCAAAGCAAGAGGAAAAAAAAAAACCAAAAACCATCTCTTCTTGCCCGAGTGACATGGCACCTATCTGTGGCCGAGAAAGTCACGTTTTTTCATGGTGGGCATTTATCTGTCACTAGTACTTGTTTTCCCATCAGTTAACAGTGGACCATAAACCTCTTTAATGTAGATGAAGCAATGGGAAGGACAGGCCGAGGGTTAGGCCAGGGCCCGCTCCCCTCTTTCTACATACCTCTTCTTGCTGTACAAAGCATTAGGTGACCAGAGAGGAGTTCTCTTGCTTTCCTCTTAGAACTGAGGCCAGTTGGCCACCACCCCAGCTTAGATGTCCTTCTAAGTGTTCCCATGAGCCCCGGCACACCGCTGTATCCCTGCACTGAACCTCCGTGAGGTCCTGTGCACCTCCGTATCCCTGCACTGAGCCTTCCCATGAGGCGAGCATATTCTGTTCCTCGTTTCAGTGTCATCTGTTAAATCATCCTCTTCAGTTACACTGCGAAATCCTGGGAGGTCTAGTCACCACCTTTACCCTCAGCATGGGATTGGTTGAACACGATGGATTTTGTATGTGCTGGCAGGGCATCAGGAGCAAGACCAGAAACAAGGGTGCTGGCCAGGAACCCCCAAACGAGCTGTTGGATGAGATGACTGTGATTTGGATCAAGAAGGTGCAGCTGGAGACCACGGGGGCTGCAAGACATTTACTTTTCATTCATTCTGCCAACACGTTTGCTCAGCCAGCCCTGTGCCCAGAACCGAGATTCTACTCCCTGCTCACTGGCTCCCCTCTGCCCCTAAGATAAAACTAACTCCTTAACTGTGGCCTGCAAGGGCCTGTGTGGTCTGGCCTCTTCTTACCTCTCCAGCAAGCTGCCTGCCATGTGCCCATTGTGTGTCTGCTCTGGTCCTGGCAGGCTTCTTGTAGCCCCCAGAACCCACCTTATTCCTTCCCTATAAGACCTTACAACTGGTTGTTCCCCTCCATCTGTAACATAGTTCACCAGTTCATCCTTGAGGACTCAGCTCGAACATTCCTCTCCCCAAAGACCTTCCTGACCTAAGAGGTTCCCCCACCTCCACCCATGATCTCTCTGTATACGGTTTATTTCCTTCCTAGCACTTAACATAATTTCACGTACCTGTTAACTTGTCTCCAACCCCCCAGTCCCCAGGAAAATGTCAGCCCCGTGAATGCAGGGACTTTGTCTGGTTCTATGTGACACCCCAGGTCCTGACATATAACCAGTAAACTATTCAGGATGTGTTTACCAAATTGGCTTCTGAATGAGGAATGTATCAAGTAGGTCCCACTTTGGTCTGGGAAGGCATTTAGCAGTGACAAATGAGTCGATGTCCCAGGATCCTAATGGCTTCCATAGATACAGCTGCATACTGCCATGAGGCAGGTGGTTCATGGTCACAGGGGAGAGGACTGCCCCTCTCTGCATTCCCATGACACGCCTGCCATGGCTGGCAGAGAGAAACATATGGAACACTGAAAAAATGTAGCTTTAATAAATGACTTCTCTTGCACTCATTAATAATGCAAGGAGAGGTCATGGCTATATTGGGTGTGGGGGAGAGGAGGCACAAAAGAACACCATCAGCAGCTCCAGAAGCATGCCAGAGCCAAAATAACCCTCCTGCTTTCTCTGACCAGTGTGGGATTCAGCAGGGAACATAGCATCCACTCTCTAAAGCTCACAAAGTTCCACGTTTCTAGAAGCATCACCTTCACCGGTGTGGCAGGTGTCATAACATTGGTGAAATGCCATCAGACTCTGCTGCCTAACAGCAAGTACTCCGGTGAGAAAAGTCAGGAATGAGTTTGTCTATGTCAGATGACCTGCTTTCCCAGTTCTTCACCAAGGGCATGTTGAGTTGTGTGTGTGTCTGTTGGTCGGCTTTGGGCAAAGGGTCCCTTTTCCAGTCTGCTGGTCATCTGGCCTGGCAGGGTAATTTCTCCCAGTGTATCTGGTTACACCCATCAGTTTGTAATAAAGAATAAGCTGAAATACTGCACACGTGAAAGAAAGTTATTAACATCAGCGTTCGATTGTGGAATGCAAGTATCTTGATGTGAGGGGCAGAAGGGATCAAGGAGAGCTTTTCTGACTGTTGAGGGGTATCCAGAAGTTTCAGCATCACCATCGCGTAGGAACTTGTTAGAAACGTGGGTTCTCCAGCCACACTCCAGACCTGCTGAGCCAGAATCTCTGTGAGCGGAGCCAGCAGTCTGTGTGGAACCAGGCCTCCAGGTGAGTTAGCTGCTCATTCAGCCTTGAGGACCTCTGTTGAACGTTAAACCAAAAATACTGCAAGAGGTAGGACTCTTAAGTTACCCAAGATTTCGGGCAGATTCTCTTAAGTCTTCCTTTGGATGAGTTGGTAGCAGGAAGAGCTCATTTCTCAGATACTTAGGTTCAGATCAAAACATAACCATCTGTTGGTTAATACCAAAAAACAAAAGGTCATTTTGTTTCGATTAGGCAGGGCTTTTTTCAAGCAAGTTGTTCTATAACATCTAATTTACAAGTGGAAAATTGACGGTTCGTGACGTTTTGTCTGTTAAAAATTTATGTGCACATATAGACATCACACATTTACACATGTTTGTGTGTATGCAGGTAATACGTGTGTGTGTAAATGTGTGGGTATCTTCTACAGATTAAGCTTCAATTTTCTTCAACCGGTGTCCCTCTCAGAATTACCTGAGGTTCTAGAATTATCCTGCATCCTCCTAATGTTTACACCCTCATATTCCTACAAACACTACCTTCCCGATAGTAAATGGGAAATTAATCTAATAAACGTAATCCCCAATAATGTGAATGATGGTAAGCACAATCCTCCTGCCAGAAGAAAATGTGTTTTTAGAAAGGACTTGTGAACCAAATGAACCGTAATTTGCAGAATCCTGGGTGAAATAAGTAGAGCACGGTCCCCTTTCTGATGATGAAGCGTGTGGCCATCACCATGATGGCAGGTCCCGATTGATAGACCCTGCTCCTGGGACACTTCCAGGTTGCAGGACTCGGTCTAGCTGTATGTGTCAATGAAACAGTACCACTGATCCTTAATAATGATCTTAGTGTACATTTTTATGGGTTGTGTCAGAGGATAAACAATTGTAGAGGTCTTCATAGGTAGTGCCAACTTACCCCCACCCCCCAGTAAGCCTCTTTATATGACACCCACCAGCAAATAAGTATCTGCCTCGCCTTGCCTCTCATTCCCATATTCACTGGGTATTAAAGTTGTTCTCACTTCTTCCTCTTTTTTTCTATTTGATAGAAAAAGGGAGTGGGGTAGAGGAGGGGACTCTTCACTTGTAACTTGCGTTCTTACACCAATTTCAAGGTACAAAAGTTCCTTTAGGGCACTGGTTCTCAAGCTTGAACACGGCATCAGCATCACCTGGAGGACTTGGTAACAGCACAGAGTCCTGTGCCCCACCTCCAGTTTAGATACTGCTGATCTGGGGGAGCACCCCTTGGGAACCACTGCTGTGAGAGGTATGTGATTACGTATGGATGAATGGATGGGTGAACGGATGGACAGACTGAGGAGGGGATGAAAGGACAGGAGGGAGGGGGGGAGTGAAGGCAGGCAGGCATTTAGGGTGTATATCTCTTTGGTTTTATTAATGCCAGACAGTCTTTCAACATCATAGTGGACAGGTTCTTGATCCACATCCCTACCTGGTGTTGCCTGACTTCTTAATTTTTCCATTGCCGTGAATATAAAGAGGTATCTCACTTTGGTTTAAATCTGGTTTATTCTTGATTATTAATGAAATAGAGTATTCTATTTTTGACGTGTATATTGGCCATATTGTGCTTCCGTTGGTGTGTGTGCGGTGCCCGTTCAAGTGTCTGCCCCAGTTCTCTCTTGGATTTTTCATCTTTTTCCTTTGATTCATAGGATTTTTAAAAGCATAGTCTGGATACTAGTCCTTTATGAGATAGGAGTTGGAGGCCTTTTCTCCCAGTTTGTGGCTTGTCTTTGCCCTCTCTTTATGATGTATTCCAGTTGAACCAAATCCCTTAATTCAACATAGTCAAATATATCAGTCTTTCCTTATGGTCTGTGCTTTTAGTCTGTGTTAGGAAATACATTTTCTATGGTGAAAGCCATAAAGCTACTCTCCTATATTTTCTTCCAAAAGCTATATATAAATGTTGCTTTTCACAGAAAGGTGTAAGGCTGGAGTCGACCTCACTTTTTTAGTATGGATCCCCCGGCACCACTTGGAGAACAGCCCATCTCTTCTCCATCGAAGGGCACTGCCCTTTTCCCTGTGTCAAGCTTGGGGCTATTTCTGGCCTTTCTGTTCTGGCCATCTGAGAGTCTCCCTGCACCAACCTCGCACTAAGAGTGTCTGTTTTATTGTGCTATAGTTTTGCGGTAACTCTGGTCCCCTGGGAGGGCAGGTCTCTCTCTAGTGCCACCTTCTTGAGCTCTTGGCACTCTGGCCACCCACGGACGTGTGATGTGCAGCTTGTCAAAGTGACGACTTGGTAGGCTCTTCTCTCGAATTGGGGGATGGGCTCATAAGTAGTCAGCGTAGCATTCTTTATATTTACGTGTATCTTAACAAAACTTTTAATGTCTTCAGTACTGAATAAAATATGAAGAACAGCCCCAAGAAGAAATATCATAGATTATTTTTTTAAGTTTATTTATTTTGTGAGAGAGAGAGAGAGAGAGCACAAGCAGAGAATGGGCAGAGAGAGAGAGAGAATGAATCCCAAGCAGGCTCTGTTGTGAGCACAGAGCCTGATGTGGGGCTCGAACCCACAAACTGTGAGATCATGACCTGAGCTGAAGTCAAGAGTTGGACCTTTAACTGAGCCACCCAGGCTCAGGATATTCACCCAGAAATATCATAGATTATAAAAAGCCTCCAGGGGCGCCTGGGTGGCTCAGTCGGTTACACACCCGACTCTTGATTTCAGTTCAGGTCTCGATCTCAAGGTTGTGAGTTCAAGCCTTGTGTTGGGCTCTGCACTGGGCATACAGCCTGCTTTCAAAAAATAATAATAAAATAAAAAATAAATGTTAAAAAGCTTCCCTCCCCCCTCTAAACTCTGAAGAAAAATAAACCAGACACAGTAATAATGGGGAGGAAGGAGTTAGCTGTCTGTAAAGATCTTTAAAAAGTATTAAAATGCTGGTTACTTTTTTCCTTAACATAAAGCATTCTTCATCTGCAAACGAATTCTCTGAAACGACACCATTTGTTGTAACAGAAGACATCTGTGAGACTACACTTAGAACTTGTGTCTTTACAAACACATCTCTTAGGGGTTGACATGTTTGTGTGTTTCTATATAAAGAAATCTGAAGGAAAATTTTTGTCTTTTTTGTGAACAAACAATGCATAAACCAAATAACGCAGACAGACACGATTCACAGCATTAAACCAATGAAAACAGAGTTAATTTGTGAGACATGTGGGAAAATAACAGTTTCCTCCCAGTGTGTTAAACAGTGTACCGCGGCCCAGGCACATTCCTGTTTCGCCATACGTGGCAATTAATTAATCCCCTCCTCTGCCCAAAAGTGTCAGCGGTGTGGCACGTAACATTAGAAGCGACATGCATTTTAATAAAAGAAAACTCTAAAGAATATGAACCGATTTTCCATTATCAAGCAGCTGTTTACTGTTTAGGGAGTCTGGAAAACCTAGAGAGAAATTAGTATCCTTCATACTGGTATTTCAGTTGGCACCAGGAGATGAAAAGCAGTGGGTATTTCCCCCCCAGAATCGCAGCGGTATTTTGCATCCAGGATTCTGTTCCTTTTTATCGAGCTATAAAACGCCTGGCACGAATGACTTGTATTGCAACCACTTGGCATGTTAGGTACCAGCTGCCCTCTGTTGCCCTCACTTGCGTGTATCACTGTGTTGGCAGGTGTTAGGATTCCCCGACCAAAGGTGCCTCTCTTTCCCTGGGCCCCTTTTCTCTTCTCATGCTAGCAACTCTCTAAGCCTCAAGTTTGTAGTATAAACCTAGGTAGCTGGAAACTGTCCAGGAATGAAAGTTCAAGTTTGCTGGCCTGTCTGTCTCATCTCTGCCCCCCACAATGAGGGTTCTGTCCGGGTTCCTCCAAGGAGTAGAACCTGAGAGCAGGTGCCTGTGCCCCGTATGGTGACGGGGACGGGGGGGGGGGCGGGGGAAAACATCAGGGAGAAGTCACTGTGAAGAGTCAGAACATCTTGTTCTCAATGGGTCGTCAAGTTTCAGAACCAACTCTACTCCACATCTGGATACAGTTAAGAACTGTCCAGAGAAAGGAGGAAACAATTCCAGCATTGTATTCTTTGTCCTTGAATTGACAGTGAAGGCCCAGGACGAATACGTTCCACTGATTCGGAGTTTCATGCCAGTAGCAATGATAAATAACGGGGTGTTATTTGCCACGCACGTGGTTTACGTACAGCTGTTATATGTGGAATCCCGTGTGATTCCAACACAGCCCCTTAAAGTGCAGGTACTGTTGTTATGTCCATCTTATAGACGAGGCAACTGAGGGTTAGAGAAGCTCATTCACGGGCCTGGGATCGCACGGCTGCTAAGGGGCAGAACCGGGATCCGAGCACAGGACTGTGTGACTCAAGCACACCATCTCTGAACAGCATCCCTGGCATTGCACTGAATGTCTGGCAGTGTGGTCAGAGCACAGTCCCTCTCCTCGGGGGTTTACATTCTGGGATGGCTGGAGGTCAGAAAGTAAATCTTATACTAATGAGCGTATAATGACAGTGTAAGGTAATCTAGGGAATACAGATCTGCAGCAGAAGCATCGTCAAAAGTCTGGACCAAGAAACTGTATTCAGTTTCCTCCTTTGTTGAAAGGGAGGCAGTTTCAGAGCTGTTGGGGTTACGTGATGCATCCTGTGATGCCTCATTCAAGGGAGGTTCATCTTAGCACCATGTTAAGGCAGGAGAGGAATTCATTTGCAAGTTACCCCAGTAGAGAGTCACCCTGTAGTTGTTGTAAGGCCAGCATTTATTTAAAAAAATTTTTTTAATGTTTATTTTTGAGAGAGAGACAGAGACAGAGTGCAAGTGGGTGAAGGGCAGAGAGAGAGAGGGAGACACAGAATCTGAAGCAGGCTCCACGCTCTAAGCAGTCAGCACAGAGCCCGACACAGGGCTCGAACTCACCACAAGATCATGACCTGAGCTGAAGTTGGACGCTTAACCGACTGAGCCACCCAGGTGCACCGAGGCCAGCATTTATTGAGGGCCTGCTTTGTTCTCTGGCCCACATGCTGAGAGAAAGACTGAAACCAGCCCTGTGCTCCCAGCACTCATGGCCTGGCATCTGTATGGCATGGTGTCACCTGTTACATATTGTCAAACAAGCTAGTCAAGGCTCTGGGGACCAAGGGAGGAAGCCAGCATTTCCAGAGGAGGAGCACCCACAGTTGGGCTAAAAGAGTCACCTTTAGGGGTAAAAGGTCTCTAGGAGACAGACAGATAAAGTGATGGCAGCGGCTGCGGGAAAGACAACTTGTGTGGACATCATCGGCCCCCACCGTTGCCACGTCATTTCTCTTAAAGGGGAAACAGGAAAACAGGCTTTCAAAAGAAGTACGAAAGGCCAGGGCTTCCCAAACGTAACACACAAAGGTAGAGACGCACAGCATGTTTGGAGGAAGTGCTCAGATTGTGTCACTTGTCCAACATGGTATTTATTGAACACCTGTAGTGTGTGCCCCGTAGGAGGGGCCACTGGTAAGGATGCAGGGGCCGCAAGGCTAACGAAGTCATGATCTTAGCACCCGGAGGTGGAGGGAGATGAAAATGCACCGGTACCCAGCTCTGCGGGTGGCCGGTGCCGGGCAGGAGGGCCCCCCGTACGGGGTGTAGGATTCAGTCACGGTGGCCAGGCTGGGCTTCCTGACCATCTGAACGGAAGCCGTCAGCATCGGCCGGGTGGAGGCTGCAGGGCCAGAGGAGTCCTGGATTGAAGGAAAAGTATTTCATGACCAATACTCCCCTGTGCATACGTGCCCTGTGTTCTCTCGTATCCCGAGAGGGCTTGGCTGTCAGGGTGCCATCCCAAGCTTGACTTCTACTTGCCGAGCTAAAGCAGAGGAGAATACATGGAGAGTATGAAGGGGCTGCATAGCATGACTACACCGAAGATTTAAATAAAGAAATGCTCTGGAGAGGCATTAAAAATGTTAACCATATCCTCTCCAGACTAAAAAAGCCAATGGAGGGGGTAAGGGAACATAGTGTTCAACAACACATTTTTTAAAATGTATAGAGTCCTATGTTAGTAAAAATAAAAGGAACCTAGTAACACAACCCAGAGGGAGAGTGTGTGCACATTGTAGGATAGCAGTTAGAACAAGTGTATACACGGCCAGACATTTCCTCTAGATACACACGGGGGATGTTACCCCTGGAAAACACATTTTTCAGTGAGCTCATCCATGAGGCAAGATGAAATGAGGTCAGAGAGAAGCTTCCAGAGCTTCAGACTCTTGGTTTCTAAGTCAACTAAGTAAAGGTTTAAAGGAAGAGAATCCCTGACCCAAACACAAGCAGCGGGCGGGGGAGACATCTTTACTGTTGCCTACAGGAGCTAAAGACAAACACTGTTCCCAGAGCTGGGCTCTGCCATTCCTTGATGGGGATCCGTATTTTGGCTGCCAGCCATCTGATTTCTTTTTGTCAGTCCCACACCCCATTTTGCTGAAACATAGCTGCAAGTGCATTTCCACTCAGCTGGGCACACTTGCTAACTCTATGCAAACACCAGAACTAGAAATCTCACCCCAGTCCTCTCCTCCCCTCTGACAACTTTACTCTTTTAGAAATTCGTTAGACCCTTTTTCTGGCTTTAGGTTTGACATAACCAAAATCATGTACACGTACTTCTGTCTCTCTCCCTCTATCTCTCTGTTCCCCCTCCCTCCATCTTTCCCTATGTCCCCCTCCCGCCCTACTTCTCTCTCTCTCTCTCTCTCTCTCTCTCTCTCTCTCTCTCTCTGGAAAACCCCTGCATTTCCTCATATTCTAATTGCATTATCAAGTGTTGTGTTTGGATCATTAATTCCTTCCCAGACGATTTGCTCTTGGTAGGTTTCTAGCAAATGTTGCCCAGGTCTAATAAATCATCTTAGAAAATGCTGCAGGTTCTTGTCTGTTGCAGGGACGGGAGTCCGCACGCTAATTCCTGTGCCCTGCAAAGAGTTTTATCCTCTTTCCTCCCACAAAAGCAACCCGGTTAGCTTCTTCATTAAAGGTCACTAACAGTCTGACAGCAGAGGAGAGAGTTCACAGTTGTGCTTTGGCCAGCCTGTCATTGGAGTCGTCCATGGCTGGGTTCACTGGAATAGACTCCAGGTTATTTTGTCACCTAAACAAAGTGTCTCTAGGTGGCCACAGGCAAGGAGTCCTTCTCCTCTGTATCCCCTGCTGGACCCGAGAGGGGGTTGTCTGAAGGACCTGCCACGCTGATGTGATGCTTCTGGGTAACCAAAACGGAGGGCAAGAAAATGAACTCAAGAGGTTGTAACAGTTGAGTATCCTTATCCTTGGGGACATACTTGTTGCTCCCACAACGGGGCAGAGTTGCTGGAGCAGGAGATTGTGGAATGGAATCTAGAAGGGCTGTAATGTTCATCCTTTTCACAGACATCTTTCATTTTATTTTTTATCTCTGTTAAGATCCAAAAACTTATTATCATGGGCCTTCTCTATGCTGGAGTTCTGTGCAGCTTAAACTTGTAATTACTCTGCCATTCTTATTCCCCAGAATTTAATCACCAAAAAAGCGAAGATCAATTATTATAATGTGGTCATATTTTAAAGCCCTCGGTACCTGTGAAGTTGAGAGGGAGAGTCATTTTATTCCCTATTTTAGAGGTGATAAATATCCCACGATGTCATCATTATTCTTTTGGTGCCATTTATAAATCACACTCATAAATCTTTGAGAAAGAACTACCACCTTAAGTTTATTTTTGATTCATAAAGGTTCTAAATCTTACCAATTTCTGTTTCTTCCATGCCTCCAGAGTCCATCATTCCTGCTGACTTTCATTGGCTCTTCTTTCAAAGCTAATATTTCCAGAATTCTGCATTAATTTCTCACAGTGATCACTAGGTAACTCTGTACTTCATTGGAGACAACGTAAAAAGAATTTATACAGTCTATTGATAGAAAGTTGTCTCGCGTTGCAAGGGGAGTATCTGCAAACCATGAATCTCTTGGCAATTCACTGAAGATCTATCTGTATTCATCGTTGCATGTTAAGTACTCTTAAATGCAATATTCTTAGACATAGTACAGATGAAGTGTGAGTGGGTAGGATCAAGTGTTTTGTCTTCTAGAAATTTTATTCAAATTTAGAAGTATATCTCAAACCAGCAGGAAAGAGACACATATTTTTCTCCTCTAACCTAAATTTTCTCAACACATAGAGCAATAATTCGCAATTAAAAACAGAGAATATTGTCACAGTTTAGGACAAACGGGAGGTTAGTTTTTGTGCTTATACATACCAACTTAGATAAGCACTGAATTCATATAATTCACATACACACACGTACCATCATCCCTCTCCAAAATGAGTCCATTGCCACAAGCTAGGAGAATAAAATATGGAGCCCATCCCCCCGACCCTGAGGACGCTAGAGTAGCAAAGGCCATCCTGCTAACTGCAGACTTTATTCTACAATTTGCCTCATGGGGATAATTAAGAGGGAAAAGATGATCAGGAAAATTTTTCATAATAAAAATGCTGAAAATTACCCATCATAATACCACTTGGAACTGTTGATGTCCAGTAAAGATTAAAACTAAAAATGTAGGAATTGTATAATTAGAGATGATGTGCTTTTTTTTTTTTTCCAACGTTTATTTATTTTTGGGACAGAGAGAGACAGAGCATGAACGGGGGAGGGGCAGAGAGAGAGGGAGACACAGAATCGGAAACAGGCTCCAGGCTCTGAGCCATCAGCCCAGAGCCTGACGTGGGACTCAAACTCACGGACCGCGAGATCGTGACCTGGCTGAAGTTGGACGCTTAACCGACTGCACCACCCAGGCGCCCCTATGATGTGCTTTTTTTAAAAAATACAGTTCTAAAACACCAATCATGTGGGAAAGCTTGTGCAAAGAACAAAGTATTTTAGGAGCAAATGCATGGGCTTCCCCTGTTGAGGCTAGGGACTGTGTGTCCCACTGTGTAGAGAGAGGTGTTGAAATATGAGATTGAGTGGCTTTTTTAACCAGTTGGAAGCATAAACCATTCTTCTTCCTATAATCCAACTTTATTATGGTTTTCTAGCAAAAGAATGGACATGTTGGATTCTCTGACGCAGAGGCTCCCAACAATATAGTAGCTTCCGTTGGACAGGAACCAGCAGGTGGTGACATGGTGCCCTCACCGCGCATGTGTGAGGGACCCCAAGAAGGAACTGTGACTAAGGATCCAGAACATTACAGGGAGTCTATATTCAAGTCTCTCTAAAATAAATAAATAAAATATTTAAAAAATATAGAAAACAAACAAAAAAGATTTCAAACCACTGTTGAAGTTCCACTAAAAATGTAAGACACAAATCCACAAGAATCAGGAAATTGTATTTAAAGTGTATCATCATTAGTTCTCATTTCTCCTGGCATCCCTTGGTTTGTTACCTGACATTGGTGTTGTTGAAAAAGAGTTAGGAAATATCATAATCTTGTCAAGAGGAGTAAATAAAACACAGATCATTGAGGTCAAAAAGCTTCTTTTAAAATTTGATACCTTGGCCTGTGGCTCCTGTAAGATTCAAGGACTTCGAAATGTCTCATGGCGCTGGTTTTCTTCCCGCTGAAGAGTTTCCTGTTTAACATAAGACTAACATTACTCTCCTCCTAGTTGGACTATTTTAAATCGTGGCCCATCGCTAGAGCTCCACAGAATGCCTCAGGAAGTTGGTAGAAACAAGAGGCTAAAATTTGAAGGGACAACTTTGTAAGAAGAGAATTGAGACCAGAGGTCCCTTAGCTTTTCGCAGTTTAGTAGGAAGGGGTGGGTGAGTGAATGTCCAAAACCAGTGTTTTCTCATTCTGGTCGTTAAACATGGACCATTACCAAGGGGACTTTCTGGGATAGGTCCATGGACATAGTCACCTTGGTTCAGCCTGGCCCGGCTCACCCGTTCCCACCAAGGTGTCAACCGTGGATGTCTTTCTTAAGCCAAGAGTTTCCTGCTTCTCATCAGAGCCTTGCATTTCCTATCTGTGCCTCACCTGCCCCTTTTGCGATGAAGGCTCTTCTTCACTCTACCCTCCCATCTTGTGTACACCTAATCTTACCTTTGCTTTGGGCCGAGGTCAGGTCACAGTGCTCCAGCTGTGCAGGTCAGGGGTTAGAGGGTTAGAACCTATGCTTGAACTTGGGCAGACGTGATTCAAATCCCATCTCTACTGCTTAGGACTCACACAAGTCTTAGGATGCTGCTTTTAGCTCCTTGGGCTTTGATTTTCTAATCTATCAAAACAGAGAATGCCGCTGACCTCACCCATGACCGTCTTATTGGGCAGAGGGGATAGGATCATGCGTCTACAGCATTTAGCACAATTCCTGGCACAAAGCAAACATTCAGTACAAGTACTCCAGAATACTATATCCTTGAGGCGGGTGCTGGGATCGAGAAAGGCTTCTTTCCCATAGACATGAGTGCAACATAAAATCTTTTTTATTGATGTCCTCACACAATGTATTTGCAGTCATGTTTTACCGAGATTTGTCAGTCGGAAAGTCTAGAATGTCTAGAAACTACAAGGGGGCTGGTGTCTCCTGTGAGAGTGCTGATTCTGAGCCAGACCCTTTACACTGAATCTTGACAACTCCATTTTCAGATGAGGTACAGGGAGAACTCTGGTAACTTGTCCAGGTTTGCAGGGTGGTGACAATGGTGACATTCAGCCCTGCCCCAGGGCCTTTACTTGACACCATTCAGTGACAGAAACCCTAGGAAGGAAGTGCTGGAATGACCTAAATTTTCAGTGGAGGACACTGAGGCACACAGAGGTAGGGTAGTCCTCCTGGCATCCCATCTGGTAAATGGCAGAGCAGAGATTCAGACCCCTGTGTGTCTCACCCCAGAGCCCAGACAGTGTTCACTCTTCACCCGGTGTCACCGAGCTTTGGTTACCACTTGATCAGTGCCTGGCACATAGTGGGTTCCCCAATAATTCTTGAAATGAATGAGGATAACAGACAGCTAACATTTATTGAGCACTCACTCTCCCGGGGCGCAAACCCTAACTACTTGCTATGTATGGCCTCATGAATTCTAACAACAACCCAGTGAGTTAGGTCTGTCTGTTGACCCATTTTACAGATAAGAATGCTGAGTCACCAGGAGGTTAATTGCTCAAGATGACTTAACACAAAAGTGATCAGCCTGTATTTAAACTGAGGCAGTCTGGGGCGCCTGGGTGGCTTGGTCAGTTAAGCGTCCGACTTCGGCTCAGGTCATGATCTCACGGTCCGTGAGTTCGAGCCCCGCGTCGGGCTCTGTGCTGACAGCTCAGAGCCTGGAGCCTGTTTCAGATTCTGTGTCTCCCTCTCTCTCTGCTCCTCCCCTGTTCATGCTCTGTCTCTCTCTGTCTCAAAAATAAATAAACGTTAAAAAAAAATTAAAAAATAAAATAAACTGAGGCAGTCACCCCCCAGAGCCGAAGAGTCTTAACACATGTGAAACTAACCCCTTCCTTATCTTGCACAGCTTCATGCAATCTCCATTATGATCCTATTTGAAACTTAAATGACCATGGTCACATAAAACATCATTAAACACTTGTCTTAATATTCTTTTAATTTCTGCATGACAGCAGTTGTTTGCGAGAGTCTTCCTATATGTCCTTTTCTTTATGATTAGAGGCTTGAGGGTGGAATTTTATCTTAAACACTCCCCTAGTCTGTGAGGAAAACAGCTAACAAATTTAAGTTTATAAGAGATATTTATGAGACCAATATGAAGTTCACACCAGGGAGATGGAAATGACATAATAAAATGGTTTTCATAAGGCCTTGGGTGCGATGCTTGCAAAAATGTAACCACACCTTTCCCCTTTGATTGGTGGCTGTATTGCTTTTATGGTAGGAGATAATGCTAATATGGATCATTGCGTGCAATAAAATTGACATGTAGAGGGGCGCCTGGGTGGCTCAGTTGGTTAAGCATCCGACTTCAGCTCAGGTCATGATCTCACGGTCAGGAGTTCGAGCCCCACGTCCGGCTCTGGGCTGATGGCTCAGAGCCTGGAGCCTGCTTCCGATTCTGTGTCTCCCTCTCTCTCTGCCCACCCCCCCCCCCATTCATGCTGTGTCTCTCTCTCTCTCTCTCAAAAATAAACGTTAAAAAAAATTTTTTTAAATAAAATTGGCATGTATAAAGCTTGGCTACCTCTGAACTAAGTGTGCCTCTCCCAGTGCGAGGTAGAAGCCACTGGCATCTTGAACCAGAGGTCTGCAGCTACACAGATGCTCTCCGGCCTTTCCATGTCATCTGTAAAATGCAGATAATGTTACATGATCTCCCCCACGTGAAGATCACCTGGGTAAATGCATGCACAGTGCTTAGAATAGCGTCTGGCACAGAGGGAGCGCTGTGCCCCTGTTGCCTTGATGATGACGGAAGTGTCCGAAACTCCTGCATTTCGCTGTGGCCATTATGGCCGCTCATTAGATACCCAGGTGAGCAGTGGAGCGCAGGGAGATAATGCCTCCTCTCCCAGACTCGGCAACAGGGTAGTACTCGGGAAGGACACCTTTTTGGCGTAGGGATAAGGGAGCTGAGCCCCCCGACAGAGCCCTCTGTGTGTCCAGGGCAAAAATGCAGGTGCCCAGAGGCCAAGTGTTCACATGCTTCCACTGTACGGGCTTTCGGACCTCGTGGCAGCCAGCAGGGGGACCCCTGCCAGCCCTTCCTTTGGCGGGGGCGGGTAGAAAAGGGCTCCCTTTCTTCTGAGCCCAGCCACCCTACTCACCTCCTTGTCTGGGCACCTGGAGCACAGCTCAGTCTGCACAACTAGAAGCAGTGATCCTGGAGGAGGGTGTGGGGGAAGAGGGCAGGGGGATGGGGAGGGGAGAAGGAGAGAGAGAAGAGAATGGTCAAGGAAAAGAAACCGTTTTGCATTTTGTGATTTTTCTATAAGGTCTGTAACATTGGCCTTTCTCATCTCCTTCCCCTATAATGGGAAGTTTTGCGTTTTCACTTGAAGCGGCCCCGCCTCACCTCATGCAGTACAGAACCCACGGAGGACAGGAAAGCTTGGGTAGAGCTGCCATGCTCTTTCGCAGACATTCCATAACCTTTCTGGGCCTCATGTTTCACACCATCCACGAAGCAGAGGATACTTTCCTTGATAGCCTGTGGATCCTATTGAGGACGGCACGGTCCTCAATTTGAGTTTGAAAATGCTTCCCACTAAATATGCATGTATGTAAAAATATATAAAACACATGTTTTATTCTCATTCGAAACTTGGAACTTCTAAAGTAGACTCCATCAGATTTGTGTTCAACTTAGCTAAGCATATAAGATCATAGAGCAGAAAATATATTTTTGTGTAAGGGTAGAAAGGACCACGAAAGGACCACGCCAGCAGATGTGCACAGTGAGGGGACTGTGTCTGCAAACGAATGAATAGGTCACTCAGGTGACTTGTTGGCAAGCCTTCTGCATTCCAGCAGGTCTCTGTGTGCTATGGGGAACAAAAGACACGGTTCAGGCCCTCATGGACTTTAAGACCTGGTGAGAAAATGCAGGCAGTCAATAGAAAAATAACTATGTGATTATACATCAAGGAAAATGCTGTGAATTCTACTCAGTGACCTCTCCTTGTGTGACTATTCTCCAGCATAAATAAACTCGTGTACAAATGGACACTGGGCGGGTGGTTGGATCTTAAGAATTGGTCAAGGCTTTTCCAGATGAGTATGAAGAATAAGAGAAGGGCGAGGGTGGTTGGAGGCATTTGGAAGAATGTCTGCCAGGAGTGAACGGTGACAGACCGTGGAATGTGATCAACCATTTTTAACTGAATTTAAACTTGAAACCAATCCCTGCTGCAAAGGCATTAAGGATACAACTGGAGAAGAAATGTTCCAAAGAACTTATGAATCATAGAAAGTAGGGGAGACTTAGCTATAGGAACACCTTGATTCCAAGTACACGACACTGGGCTTTCCTATGTTGAGTTGCATTTTTAAATTATCACCTTTAAGATGATTTTTTAAAAAATGTGCATGTTTGGGGCACCTGGGTGGCTCAGTTGAGCATCCAACTGCAGCTCAGGTCATAACCTCATGGTTCATTCGTAAGTTCGAGCCCCACATTGGGCTCTCTGCTGACAGCATAGGGAGCCCACTTTGGATCCTCTGTCCCCCTCTCCAGCTGCCCCTCCCTCTCTCTCTCTCTCTCTTTCTCAAAAATTTTTTTTTTGAAATGTGCATGTTTATCTTAAGATGTAGAGTAATTCAAATATGTTATAGCTTAATGGACATTTGGAGGTCATCACAATGGGACTTTGGGGTGATGCCATCATGGCTTCTTCATAAAGGAGATGAAATATTAAGGTAGATTTTTACCTGAGAAGAAAGCATTTTACAATATTTTAGGACTAACTTTACAAAAAACTAAGTACACAGATGATTTTTAGCCTCGCTTTCTTGAAGACATGTTACCCATTTTATTATTTAAAGGCTGGCAGCCAGGAATACTCTCTTTAAGAAAACAAGTACAGGATTTTCAAATCTGAGATACTTAAGTCAGACATCAGGAAGGCCCCTCTCACAGGACAGTTACCTCAACTATAAATTCAGGTGTGCACAGCACACAGGTGCAGTAAGGCAGGTGATCTTCCCCTTGGAGAGGGAGCAAGCCCAAGGAACCAGCATCAGGATACATTTAGAAGTTAACATGGACAAACTCTAGTGTGGTCCGTGATAGGTATCATACTAGAGATTTAAGGGTTTTTAAAAAATGTTTATTTACCTTGGGAGAGAAAGTAGGGGAAGGGCAGAGAGACAGGAGAGAGAGAATCCCAGGCAGGCTCCATGCTGTCGGCACAGGGCCCGACACAGGGCTCAGTCCCACGAACCGTGAGATCATGACCTGAGCCAAAACCAAGAGTTGGATGCCTAATGGACTGAGCCACCCAAGCAGGCATGCCTTAAGTTTTTACATCAAAGAAACTGAAATCTATGCAAGTGTTGTCTATTTACACATAGACATCACATAGTAAAGTGAGGGTTTTCCACAGAAACACGTTACTGCGAACACTATTTGTTCATTAAGACTCCCTTTCCTTTTTTTTAAAAATTTGTTCAACATTTATTTATTTTTGAGAGAGAGAGACTGAGCATGAGCAGGGTAGGGGCAGAGAGAGAGGGAGACACAGAATCTTAAGCAGGCTGCAGGCTCTGAGCCCTATGTGGGGCTCAAACCCATGAACTGCGAGATCATGACCTGAGCCGAAGTGTGATGCTTAACTGACTGAGCCACCCAGGTGCCCCCAACTCCTGTTTCTTCTTAACAGACATAACACCTACATTTTAGATAAGTTGGCCTTCTCTATGTCAAGCCCCAGAGCAGACTATACATTTGAAATAAATTAAGACAGAACAAGGAGTTTTCCAAATGAAGAACCATTTTTTTCAGCCCAAATCAGGGCTTGAAACCTTTTACTTGTTGGTATGTAGTTTATTATTGTCTGCTACTTCCATTGGAACCTAAGTTTTAATTAGTTTGACAACACAGGTGTGATATTTTACAGAATGAAATCACTGCCCCTGTATTTAATTAAATGAACCCTATGAAAGTTGTGTTTTAGCCAGGGGCGTAATTGATAGGAGGCTGGATTCAAAATTGCGTTAGCACTTTTTATTGGGGTTGGGGGTCGTTTGCACATGCAGTAGAAATAGAGGTGATTGCAGTATGTTGATCCTCAGAAACCAAATGTCTTCCCATAAATAGATACTTATTTTCTAATTTAGAGACCTTGTGGTATATCTTTTCCCAGTATTACATATGCACGTATCCTGAACTGCTCACAGTTAAGTTATACAGCACTGTGCAAGCTTTCCAGGCTCCTGTTTTGAAAGGCGATACTACAGATGTATGACGTGACCTTCACCAATGGCATTTCTAGGTAGACAGTGATGACCCAGGTCCCCCCCCCCCCCCATCTGGGTTATGGGCTCAATTTGTGTTCCAGGATGTGTAGTCTGTGGGAACATTCCGGCCACCTCAGCAAATCAGATCCCTCACAAAATGTCTTAGGGCAAATGCTGCCCACAACAACATTCCTTCTGACCATTTCTTGAGTGGCTCGCACATGCCCTAGCCTCATTTCTGCACCAGAAATTTTCCCAAGTGGCATCCTGATGTCTTCCAAGAGAGGAACGACTCTCACTGGATAACCTCAGCAGATGTTTTCTCAGGAACTGAATGACCGGAAGATGGACAGATGGGTTGTCTGTGAAATCTACCCCCAGATGGAAACGCCTCTCAGCTTTGTGTTAGTTCTCAGGACCTTGGAGAAGACCGTCACGAGTGCCTCACACAAAGAGCTGCAGGCATGTTACCCAGGCCTAATCGGAACCAGGAATCATTCCACACCCTCGAAATAATTGTCTTGTCTCAGGAGACCTTACACTAACGGACCTCTTGAAGGTTCCTTAGTGTCATGTCATATTTGTGGCAATGATGTCTGCCTTGAGACAGACTGATTGGATTCTCACCATAATTGCACCTAAGTCCCAAGGGGCCAGCCAGAGCCTTAGGTGAATAACTTAAGCCTTTAATTTATAATAAAGATAAAGTTTGCAATCAGCATTTCTGGTTCCAAAACATTCCATTTACTTGGTTTTAGAGCTGCATAAACTGTTTTAAAAGCAATCTGCTCAATTGGGCGAGTTAATGATATTTAATTTGACCGGGCCAAACGTCACCGGATGAGCATTCCATCTGTAATTGCAGCCATCATCATAGCCGTTCTGTGTAATGTAGATGTAATGCTAATCCTGAGAATAAAGGCTGTCATTCTCGGATGGTTGACAGTGTACCGGAGTTATCCCCTCGCTAAGGCTCTCAGTGATGTGATTCCAAGATGACAGTGTAATAAGTGTTATGTGCACAAGGTAATTCAAAACAAATTTGGCTGCAAAAATGGATCGTCTAGGATAGTACACTCCTGCCTTGTCTCATCATCCTTTAAGAGAATGTAATGATCCCTAAAATACCCTGTCAAGAAGCTTGTGTGGCAGGGGTCAAGTCTGTAAAATTTATCTCTTGCACCCCTGACCCCTCCCCCCCCAACCCCCATGGGAGAATCTGAACTCGAGGACTTGAACATATTAATGTGTATGTTGGTAGTCCGGGAACAGGAGATAGGTAGGGAGTCTTTCAGTACACAAATGTCTCTTAAGACTACCTAATTAAGCTGCATTTTGCTGCTTTGATTTATAGATGATTTTCTCTTGGGGAAAATGTGACTATTCTGGTATAGGATCCCCATTAGTACTAGTATCTTAGTAAATTTCCTATTGTTTGCATGTGAGGCACTACAAGTACATTATCTCATTAAACTTTATAATAACCCTCAGAGGCACAATACTATAATTACATTTATTTTGCAGATGAGGTAACTGAGACTCAGAATAGTCAAGTTGTCCAAAGCCCACAATCAGGACCCCACCCCTGTGGGGTCTCATAGTCGCAGACCCTGTGCACTCCATCCCTGAGCTGTAACCTAAGGAAGGAGGAGCTCATTTAGATGGTGCACAGGCTTTAATGGAACTGCGTTTGATTAGCATACACACATGGCACTGGGCTCCTGAAACTATTCTGGTGGGCACAGGTGCCAGAAAGGCCTCTCTTTGGAACTCAGCCATATGTGGAAGTGACGTCCCGGAGGGGGACGGAACGTCACTTCACAGTCACCCCAACATTCCAGGCCTCCCCCTTTGGCTTTGCCATTGCTTTCCTTCAACCTAGGCTGTAGAGATGTTATGGATGTTGTCAGACCAGCACCTTTTAACAATGTCAGAGGCGGGAAGGGGTTGGAAAAGCCTTCCTGCTTTTTGTAACTGTGCATGGAGACGCAAGGCAGCTGTCTGCCCCCGAGAATCCTCTTAGCTTAGACTAATTCACATGGGTCCTTAGTGTTTCTTTTTGTAGGTACCATTTAAACATCTGCTCAGTCTTGTAGCACTGATGTGTAAAATCTAATATTTGCCATCACTTTTCTATAAAAATGAGCTGATTAAGATCCATTCCCAATCAGAAAAGCATTTTCACAAATTCTTTTATACAGATAGAAGGATGTATCTAGGAACACATCAGAATACATTCCTGCCTAATTTTACAATACATTTGTGTGATATTTACACCTACTGGGATGTTCTGGGCTGCAAGCAGTGAAGATTTAAGTTAAAATGGTTAAAGTAGTCTAAAGGATAAGGAATGTGGTATTGAATATAAGAAATTTCGGGGTAAGAGGTTCTAAGCTTGGTTAGTTCATTTGCTCAGTGATATCATCAGAGACCCCAGTTCTCCCATTTTTCTGCTCTGATTCCCTCAGTATGTTGTTAATCTGGCCTCAGAGACTGGCTCTTAACATGATCCCAACATACTCCCCTGAGTTTAAGCAACACATGCAGATGACCTGCCCATAGGCAGAAAAGAGCCATTCCTACTTCGTGTCCTATTTTAAGAACCAACAAAACCTCAAAAGATTCCCAGTCTTATCCTACTAGTCAGAAGAAGTATGTTGCCTGCCCGTGCTTAAATCCATCACCAAAGGAACAAGATGATCACAATGGGTCCAAGTCAATCAGACCCACATCTCAGTCTCCCCAGGAGGGAAAGCTCTCTGATCTGGTGGAAAGGAAACAAAATCTTATCTCTCTCAGCAGAGAGGAAGTACATGGGTCAAGGAGGGATGCTAGTTGACCAGGTAGCTGACATTGTCTGCTGTTGTATTTGCAAGACCTAATTGTATATTTAAAAACCAGACTCCATGGGGCGCCTGGGTGGCGCAGTCGGTTAAGCGTCCGACTTCAGCCAGGTCACGATCTCGCGGTCCGGGAGTTCGAGCCCCGCGTCGGGCTCTGGGCTGATGGCTCGGAGCCTGGAGCCTGTTTCCGATTCTGTGTCTCCCTCTCTCTCTGCCCCTCGCCCATTCATGCTCTGTCTCTCTCTGTCCCAAAAATAAATAAACGTTGAAAAAAAAAAAATTTTAAAAACCAGACTCCTAAGGGCATCTGAGTGGCTCAGTCAGTTAAGCGTTTGACTCTTGGTTTAAGCTCAGGTCATGATCTCCAAGTTTCGTGAGGTCGAGCCTTACATGGACTCTGTCTGCACTGATAGTGCAGAGCCTGCTTGAGATTCTTCCTCTTTTTCAGCCCCTCCCCTGCTTGGACTCTCTCTCTCTCTCAAAATAAATAAAACTTAAAAAAAAAAAAAGGTAGACTCCTAGGATGGATTCTTTTTTAGACACAACTAAAAGACTCCTGGAAGAAAATCTCTTGTTCATTCCCTTTCGGCAAAAGGCCTGGTATTTACGTGTCAATAGAGAAAGCATAGATTGAATATATCTTGCGAGATATATCAAAAGTCTTCATGTTTGAGTTCATTGGGGGTAAAAACTACCAATGTGGTACGAGCCAGCCTTAGACGGACTACTGAGGGCAGAGGACGAGCGTGGCTAGCTGGCCTGGGCCACACCCACATCTCCTGCCCATGGTGCCTCTGGCGTTAATTTAACCTAGGGACAAATTGACTATCATGCTGTAAATTCCTGTATTACTTGACTCTTGGTGTCAGGCACTAGTGGAAAGTACGGCTCAGAGCTTCTGCCACAGCATGAAGTTCACAGATCTCCACATTGCTGTTGAACCACCCACCCCCTCCCCCTTCCTTCCCAGCCCAAGCCTTCAGCACACTGGGCTCTGAGCAAGGAGGGGGTCAAGACGGTCAGCTGTTTGGAAAGCTGGAAAGAATTCCTTTGTGTCCTTTTACCCCCTTCTTAAGGGAGGAGGGGTGAAGACAGTTGGGGTGTTAAACCCTGGTGTTGCCCATCCTCGCGGGTTGAGGAAGCAGGGCTCTTGTTTGAGAGCGAATGGTGCTTCGGCGAAGGGTGCATTTGAACCATTGTGTAGCCCAGAGTTCTTGTTCCGTGACTCCCTTGTGATGTAAGTAAATTACTTAAGTAGATTGAATCCAGATCATTAATAATCTCCACTGGCACAATGCACTTGGGCTTCATTACAAGGAAAGAGTCCGACATCTATTCTTTAACCCAGCAGTTGTTTACAAGACACTCGGTCCTAAGAGTTCTTGTCCCTGTAGGGCCCGAATGAAGGGGCTTAGCAAAAATAGAAAAACGGCTGTGTAATCAATACTCGTGTTCTGCTCGGACAAAGAAACCAAAGTGCCCTCTGCCTCAGAGGAGGGACCCTAACTGTCAGTGTGCTTTGAAGTACAAGATAATGGGGGGCGGGGGCTACGGGGAGGATGTGTATGTCAGACAAGGAAAGGCTCAGGGTTCATTTTGACATTTATAAAGAAATACTACAAACATGCCTATTGAAAAAATGGAATATTAATCTAAGAGGTTTAAATTCAGGACTTCCTGTGTTAAGTGACATGAACTTGTCAGTGTTCTTCAGACATGTGAGAAGCTGAGGAACGTTTGCAGAGGTATATGCTGCAGAATTTGGTTCCTATACAGCCATCTTATATCTGACTTTAAAAAAGCAAACCAACCGCTTGGGGAATAATATGGAAATACGCCGGAGCCTGATAACTTGCATGCAGTGCTGCCATGTGACATTATCAGACTGTTGGAACGTGGGGTCAGTTAAATAGTTGGGCTAACAGGTCGCTGGGAATGGCTTCATTTTCTCGAAATAAGGTTCTGGCTTCTGTTTCCTCTTGCACAAGCCGTGCTAAAGATAGCCGTGTTGAGTGAGTTTTTATGGGATGCTGCCTCCAGGATTCTTTCCAGTGGTACAGAGTTGCGACCCACCACTACGTAGGTGATCTCTTGTGGTTTATCTGAGACTGTCGGAGGAGGGAGATGGACGTGATTTTTGCTCTGCCAACTTCCCAGGCTATGTTGAGAAAAGGGTTGAGCGGTGGCTTCATGGAAGTCATGCCGTAGACGGTAGACACTCAGTAAACACAGGCACTGGGGATGCGGCTGCAGCAAAGGCCGTACACAGGGAGAAACAGGACTGCAGTTACACTAGCTGTCGTGTCCCCAACGTCAGCCAGAATGCCAGCCATTTGTGTACTCCTTGATAGCGGCCATATCCACCTATGGCCTGGATTATCATTTCCTGAGTATTTTTAATGGACTTTTTTTGAAAGGAAAAAAAAAAGCAAAGCAATTCATTTAAAAAGAAAACTTCCTATCACTCCCATAAAAGGAAAGCTAATGTCACCTGACATAATACACCCCATTAAAACATAACAATGTAATTAATTTCCAGTTAGCTATTATTGCCTGATAAAGGCTTGGAGCCCGAGGCTGCTCTTTTCTCTCACAGGCAAGATTAGCAGGTGATGAACCTGTGTTAAAGACATCCCAGTAGGAAGCCAAGACTTCCCCACTGTGAGATTTATTATTTAATACCAGATCTGGAGTCTTTCAAACTCATTCCCATCCCACTAGGCATTCCTTAGGAAACCTAAACCAGAGAGAACTGCAATTGTCGGACACCCTCGAGTTGTTATTTTTACGCGCTCACCCAGGAGAACAATCTTCCCTGCTTCTGCTTGACTATAAGCCTCTCTCACCCTAAATATTTTTCCACAGGTCAACGGCAAAGACTTATCCAGAGCAACTCATGACCAGGCTGTGGAAGCTTTCAAGACGGCCAAAGAGCCCATTGTGGTACAGGTGTTGAGGAGAACCCCACGGACCAAAATGTTCACGCCTCCATCCGAGTCGCAGCTGGTGGACACAGGAACCCAGACCGACATCACCTTTGAGCACATCATGGCTCTCACGAAGATGTCCTCTCCAACCCCACCTGTGTTGGATCCCTATCTCCTGCCAGAGGAGTAAGTCACATGACCATGCAACGCTAACGTGTTAAGTGTGGTAAAGTAGCCCAGTGAAGTTGGTTTCTTCCCTTCCATGTGGTGAAAAAAAACTGATGTCTCTTACAATTTTCCTCCACGTTGCCCGTGCTTAACTTTATCGTTTATAGAGGCAGTCAATTGAATCCTGCTCAAAACCGCACCGACATATTAATTACTTTATTATAACCCTGGAGCGGAGTTATTCAAATTATATTCCCAAAACAAAATGACTTACAAATGTCGTCAAAGTTATTTCAGAATAAAATGTAATCACCACAAATGGCAATGTGACGGTTTGGCGTTACAACTAGAGGGAATGCTGATGATTCTTTTAAATAGACAACAAAGTAGGTTGGGAGCGTAAAGAGAGCCCTGAAGGTTGTGCGTTCTGCTTTCTTGGGTCTCGTTTCAAACCTGGATCTGTGTTAATAAGCCCACACGTGCCTCATATAAGTACCGAATTTACCGATTAAGTAACAGCTGCGGTCCAACACCCCACATTAATCACCCTCCACATGACTCTCCTCTTACCTTCCTTCCTGCCAGAGATACAGAGGAGCTCAGAGCTTTCAAGTCAGACAAGCCCGATGCTGAGACTCATCCCTAGCTGGGCAGCTGGAGTAATTTACTTTATCCCCGTGTTAATAGAGGAAAAATAGTAATAGCATTTAGAGTACAGTGTTGGATTAAAGGAAATAATGTGTGGGAAGTTCTCCCTAATAAGTGGCAGCAGCAATCATCATTAATTCAGTGACGGATTAAATATTTAGGGGAAGAAAATGAAGAGCATGACATTTTTTAAGACAGACCACTGGCTGAGAAGACGGCCCCTTTAACGTAGCTTTTCGCTTGTGATTTTGCATATTTGAGGGCAATGTGTCCACCTCCCCACCTCAGCCTCTCTAGGTGATGTGAGAGTCACTCCCGGCTCTTCCTGTCTTGCTCCTTGTTCAGATCATTGACTTGTGCTTTATTTTAAAGGGCGTTTTTCCTCTTCTGTGGAAAACTTCTGAGTGATACCTGTTGGGTTTCTGCTAGTAACTCAGAAGCAGGAGTGAGCACACGTTCCCTGTGGTTCTGTCAGGTGCCAGACAGAGGCTTGCCTTTCATCCCGTGGTGCTGTTAGCCGTTATAGGAACCCAGGGTCGATTGCCCAGGCCCGACAAAGTCATCTCCGCTGCAGTGGACAGTGTGTAAGGGGAAAGGAGGGGCCACCGATCACATCCATGCTCAGGGCGCATGGTCGTGTGCAAAGAACTGTTAGCTCATTTATGCCTCATGACTGCCCCTCCCATGCAGTGGGGAACTCACATGCTCACCCGTTCTCCTCAGCTTACGTAGGCAGCTGGATTGAAAGGCAGGTCCCGCATCACCTCAACTCCCAGCTCTTAGTCACCGCTGCTCGGTTGCGTCCCAGTTGATCCTGTGAAAGAATTGCCTGATTCACTGAGTATCATCATTCATGCCAGTTATTTGACTTTATAGACCAAAACTGCCTCCCAGTATTGATGAGGCCTTTACGGCAAGTCCTGACTCTCAGATGGTGAACTGTCACAGTGATGGGCCTTTTAGAAACCAGACCTTTAATTTCCTCTTAAGTCTAGTTAACATGACATGACTTACCCCCAAGGGGAAACTTGAGAAATGTCAGTAGAGTGCAGAGGTCGGACCAGGTTCTGGCCTCAAGGTCAGAGGAGAGCAAGAGTACGCATCGGGATTGAAAGGGGAGTGTTAACTTGATGCTTGAAAGCCCAGGCCTTCCAACAGCATCCTCAGTACTAAAAGCCCCTTAAGTGCTGGCAGTATATTTACCTGATAGGCCCTGATAGGTCCAGAAAACTGAAAGCCAGCCCTCGTTGGAATGACCCTTCATGTCTGGTCTGTTTTTTCAAAAGTAAGTGCGTGGGAGGGAAGACCAGAGCCCATCGATTGCTGTGCTGACCTTTGAGAACAAGAAGGTTTGAGCCCACAGTCAACAATCAGGCCGAAGCTTGCCGTCCACATCTGGCACCTTTCAAAGTTGCCGGCCGAGCCTCTTATCATTCCCACTGCCTTTGCTTCTAGACGTTCAGTTAATGTTATTTCCAGAGAGCTGGTGGGTTCTGGAAATAGTGTAAGTAGTATAGTGTTTCTGTAAATAGTGTTTCACATCTGTTGTCCTAGAGAGAGACTCAAGCTTCTGTTCTCTGAGCAGTGGCTGCCTATGCATGTGTGCTTATACACTCATGCATTTTATGTGTGCATGTATGTATGCTCATTATATACCTGTATGTGCATACAAGGTTTTCATGCCAAATGTATTCCTTGTTGGGGAACAATCACAAAATTTGTGAAAACACTGTCCTAGATGACAGCATAGCAGTTTTTGTCACATTCCCTTTGGACCTGACTCAGAGGCCAACACATGTCTTTGAATGTAGCCTGAAGTCCAGCCTTTTTTTCCCCAAAGATAAAATCCATCGGTGAAGCAATAAGCAGGAAATAGGAGTATGTCTCCAACCTCGAGTTAGAAATGAGTCCTCTTGGAGTGCCTGGGTGGCTCAGTCGGTTAAGTGTCCGACTCCTGGTTTTGGCTCACATTTGGTGAGTTCAGGCCCTGCACTGGGCTCTGTGCTGACAGTACAGAGCCTGCTTGGGATTCTCTCTGTCCATCTCTTTCTGCCCCTTCCCCACTCACGCTCTCTCTCAAAATAAATAAATAAACAAAAGAAAACAAAACCAGAAATGAGTCCTGTTGACCCACATGACTAGTCAACTGGGGGATGGTCCCTGGGAGCACCTAAGGCTGTCCCACTGTCATCTCCATCTTCTTCCAAGGGGACAGACTTTAGTGCAGAGGACAGAAGTGTTACAGGGGAGGTCCTGACCCTGCTGGGAAACACAGGCAGGGAGAAGCAAGCTGAGACAGCACCCCGGAGAATTTGTGCCACATCACAATGGACCCTTGTCACGGCGGGGGGCGGGGGGGGGGATGAAAGCAGGTACTTCCAAGTGCAAGGGGCCTGAAAGGTCTCTGTTCTATTTGCAGGCATCCCTCAGCCCACGAGTACTATGACCCCAATGACTACATTGGAAGCATCCATCAGGACATGGACAGGGAGGAGCTGGAGTTGGAGGTAAGCACAGCCTGTCTAGATTTAGGGCTCTTTCCCAAGACTGACAAGTTCCCTTTAAGTGTAGTTTATGGATGTCAGTAAAATAGCCACTGTGAGTGGATTTTTGTACAAGAACTACTTTCACTCATGCATTTAAAGGCGTAATTGAGCTTTTCTCCCAACTCCCTTCAAAACAGAGCATAACAATTGGATCACAAAGCAGAAATGGAGGATTTTTTTAAAATTACTTAAATGATAGGGTAGTAAGTCCTGTTGTAGATCTTTGAATTCGTGTAATCTCCTTTCCATCGGGCTTTCAAGTCCACACATTCTTGCAACTACAGTGAGCTTCCCTAGCTTTCTGCTCTTGAAGTCATCACCTTTTGTACTCAGAGGCAAGAATAGATGGATAAATGATTAGCTAGCCCACACCAACACCAAAGCGTTTGCCCAAAGTTTACTAACACTGAGCTTGAAAAAATTAGAAAATCCATGGCTCTCCTTAAGTGTTACTTGAGGCCAAATAGGACTCAAGATTCTAGATGATGTGTAGTCACACTGGCCTCTCAGGTTTTTTCAATTATTTTTATTCCAGTATAACTACCTTGCAGTGTTAGGTTAGTTTCAGGTGTATGATATAGTGATTCAGCAGTTCTGTACACACCGCAGTGCCTGTCACAGTAAGTGTGCTCTTAATACCCCTCCGCTATCACCTGTCCCCCCTCCCACCTCCCCTGGAGGACATCAGTTTACAGGGTTCTTGTTCTCATTTGTGATTTAGTAAGAGTGATAGAAAATAAGAGAAAATCCAACTTTCAAGATATATTTATTTATGCTTTTGTGTAAACACTGATTCCTGTATTTCATAGTGTTTTCAAAAAATACAAGAGCATTTTTTGAAAAGTGACTTTACGGAATAGGATAATTGGGACCTTTGAGAAAGATTCGTGATGTCAAGGGTAAACCCTGTGTCACCATCAGAAGGTAAGCCAGGAAAAGTCCCGTAATGCTTTATTCAGCTGTATGGCCAACCATCGTGTAATCTGGGCTACCAACCAACACCAGTGAGGTTGATGAGTTGCTGAGCAGCAGACAAGTGGAAAACAGCTGTGTTCGTCCAGGTTTCCTTTACAGTTACCAAGGGTTTTTGTTCCAGAACAGAAGCTGAAGATCAAAGTGTGCAAATAATGTCTTCGCTGGTTGCCCCCCTATAGCCCAATGCAGAAAATGAGTGTATTTGGCACTAAAGTCATGACTGACTCCGGGACATTTCTTTTTGAAAATTTAAATGTCCTGCTAAATGCATACGGTCTAAACTGGAATGGCAGAAATTCTGACTCTATAAACTGCCGGGGTTCCTGCTTGTCATCAACTGTAGACCACAGCACTTGCCATCCACTGACTGCTACATGAAATGTAGCCTTGTGCCTTTCAAGGAAATTAAGGATTCTGCCTTTTATTTATACTTGGCTCATCTCCCCAACTTCAGGGCCGGTTCATGAAGCAGCCAGTGCCTCCCCTAGGACGCTAGCTCTTATGGTGTTAATACACAGTGTTCGCAAAGGTGGTTCCACATCACCTATGTTTGAGAACTGTCAGAGTGAACCACAGTGAACAGATTTTTGTCATAGAGGACTTGTCAGTCTTGAATACGTTAAAGAGCATGGTAAATGCCCTGGAGAGGGGGAGAAAATTCAATAGGCAGAATTATGCACACCTACTTCTCTTCCTCTAACAGTTTCTCTTTGGCCAGGTACCTGTTAACATTTCCTGGGTCTAGAATTCTCTGGAGCGGTGCTTTACAAGAAGAAGGGCTATTTAATAATCTTTATAGGACAACACTGCTTTTTGATGATCAATGTAATTGTGACAGAGGTCTTTAGAAAGCTATTAAATATCCCAGGAGCTAGATTTATGGAGCCCATTTGACCTTTGAACTACACAGGGATTAAGAGTGCTGACCTCCTACACAGTCTAAAATCCATGTCTACCTTTTCAATCTCCAAAAAACTTAACTATTAGCTTACCGTTGACCAGAAGCCTTCCCAGTAACATAAACAGTTGAATAACATGTATTTTGTGTGTTATATGTGTTGTATACTGTATTCTTGTAATTGGGTAAGTAGAGAAAAGAAAATAAGGGAGAGAAAATACATTTATTCCAGTACCTTATTGTAGTTATCGAAAACAGTCCACATGTAGGTGGACCCACACAGTTGAAACCCATGTTGTTCAAGAGTCAGCGGTATAGTGTAGACTTCGTAAGTCATGGGCACTTAGTTAAACTTGAGTTGACAGCAGTGAGTTCTTGAGTTCTATTTTAGTGTCTAACACTTTCGAGAGCCTGATGGAAGCTATGGTTTCTTCCTAGAAACATGCTCATGTCTAAAAGAGCCTGCAGATGGTTTCTGGAAGGTCATTGAGTTCCTACAGTATCTGTCCAATCTGGCCCATTCTGCCTTACAGTTTGTTACATCTGAATACCACCAGAATCATTGTTTACTTTCTATTTTGCTTTAACCTAACTCACTTAAACCAAGGTAAATTTATTCTAAAGGAAATGCTCTATAACTATTTCCAACAGAAAATCAGCATCACTGCCATAAATAGAAGGTGCTATACAATATAGACAGTGGACATAAGGCAGTGTTACCACATCCTAGTGTTAATTGGTGGTGCCTGGCAAGGACTGGGAGCCTGGGGCTGATTTGCCCCACTCCTTCTTTTTCTCTTTCTTAAGAGATTGGCTTGTGTTAAAGAACTGTTAAGACTAGCCAGACTGAGTCTGCCTTAGTAAACGAAGTAACTTTCTCAGTGTGAAGATATTCGAGCATCTTGCTTTTGGTAGACGCCACTCTAAAACCGTTCCCTAGAACCTTGTTATTCAAAATGTGTGATAGGAACAGCACAGAATCACCTGGGAGAAGGCAAGAAATGCAGAATCTTGGCCTTTAAAACTACCAAGTCAGAATCTGCATTTTAACAAGATGTCCGGGTGCCTCATTGCATGTTAAAGCTGGAGGAGGCCTGACGTCGAGGTGAAGAAGTCCAAGCTTTCGTGTGCTCTTGTCATGGGTCGAAGCAGTGAGGCTTTGGTTGCCCATTTCATCCACTCTCATGTAAAGATGTGCCTCCAAGACTCCAGTGCCATCTACGCTTCCCCGGGGCAGAGTGAAGTCCTATGGACTAGAAATGACTCCGCCCCCTGTAGACATGCAGCACTATGCTAAGACTTTCTTCTTTTCATGATTAAAAAGCAGAGGCCAGGGGCGCCTGGGTGGCGCAGTCGGTTAAACGTCCGACTTCAGCCAGGTCACGATCTCGCGGTCCGTGAGTTCGAGCCCCGCGTCAGGCTCTGGGCTGATGGCTCGGAGCCTGGAGCCTGTTTCCGATTCTGTGTCTCCCTCTGTCTCTGCCCCTCCCCCGTTCATGCTCTGTCTCTCTCTGTACCAAAAATAAATAAAAAAAAATAAAAAAAAAAAAGCAGAGGCCAACAATCCCAAGTATTTAAGAGATTAGTTGAATGTTTTAAGTTAGACCTTTGATGCCTTGAGACTTTGCTAAATCCATGATTATTTTCATTTCTACGTGCCTGCTTTCACTGATCATCTGTTACACTGAATACACTGGTGCCAGAAATGCCAAATCAGGAAGTCACCACCCTGCTTGCCCTTAAGGAGTTGAAGCCCCTTGTGGTTCATTAGCCATTAGGATTGTCAGATGTGAGCTTGGCGTCTCCTAAGAAAACCAATATATGGTCATGAGTCCATGCCAGGCAGGAAGGCTGCTCTCACATTTGGACTTTTGTCCTTACCAGCTTAGTTGTCACCAGGTGATTTCTCTTAATTAAGCACATCTCATAAAGTGAACCTGGTGGTTTTGGATGAAAGGTCTATTCTAAGTCCAGTGGGAAAGACTCCAGAGTCTTCCTGGAGCTTACTGTTGCATTTTCTCAGGAAGACAACGATGTCTGTACCTCCAGTACTGCCCTGTTTCAGAGGCTTTGGAAGGTAGTCTGGTCAGTTCCAGAATGTTAATAAACCAACCTCAGTGCCAAGAATTGGGTTTGCTAAAACAGACCCGGTTTTTAGGGAGACTGGCACATACCCGTCATCTCCTGCTTTTCAGAGATTTCTTAGAACAGCCAACAGTCTGTCTCTGCTACATTCCATCCCCTTGTATTCCCCCACTTTGGGGTGAGATTACAAAAAGAGTGTGTTTTGGGTTGGGGGTCCACTGTTAACACACCACTCAGCCTCTGCATCGAATGACATCAACGTTCCACACCTTTCGGAAGATAACTAGTTCCATGGATTATTATATAGGAGGAAACTACATGAGTGTATTGGGATAATACTGAAGCACACGCGTAGAGAAAAACAGATGTTCTGTCTTTTAAAGCACACAAAATGATCGTATTTAGGCAAGTGTCAATTCCCTGTTATTGTGAAACTGTGTAAAGCTAAAAGGATTATACCCAAGTATACCCAAGGGTTGAGCAGCCACATAATTACCCATAAATTTTCAGGTACTGAACACCTGTTCTAGATCTTCCTGTAGGCAATTAAGAAGGAAAATAGATGTCTGAAGAAGGTTTTTTCCTTAATCTATTGTTTTAATTTCCCAGTTGCTTCATCAGTAGCCGCCTCTCCAGGCTGTGAGGCTCCCCTCACCTATGTTGTGTTCTGATGATGTAATTTTGAGGTGAGAAAAGAGAAGAAAGCTAGTTTCAATGGGGAGACTAAAATGACCTCCAAACCTGGTTTCATTTGCATAATCTAAGTAGATCATTAGGGATTTGGAGTTGTCCTGAAGAAGATACAGGATGCCTCAGCGAATCTATACTTTTTTCTTTAGCCTTTAAGGGTTTCTCCGGGGAACCTTCCACAGTCAGCCCTGCCTTCCCTGAGTTGGCCTCCTCACCCTACCTCCTCACTTTACCATTCTTCAGACTACTATCTACACACCAAAACCTTCCACCCACTCTTCTCTTGGTCCAAATAGCACCTGCCTAGATCTTAGCATGGCCCAGTCTGGCACCGCCTTTTGTCCAAATGTCACCTCCAGGGAGGCTTCCCGAGCACTCTGTCTAAAGCATCCCTGCCCCATTAGTGCCATCTCTTACTTATTGTCTGGCTCCTCCACTAGAATACAAGTCCCATGAGAGCTGGGCTCTTGTCCACATGGTTCGCACCTACACTCCTCATGCCTGGATAGCGCTTGGCACATAGTAGGTACCTTGTGAACATCTGTTGAGTGAAGGAATAAATGCCTTGTTACCGTATCTCAAATGAAGGTTTTTGAAGGGAAGTGCAGCCTGTTTAGAGACACCTCTGTGTTGCATTTAGCCCTATGCAGACACAGAAAGGGTTGAGATAATTTAAAGAAATATGCACAGCAGTTCTGAACCGATAAGGTAGAGTTATGCTTCAGTGACTCGTCTTCCCAGAGTGGGATAAGCCATTGAAATTAGTCTTTAGGATCCCCTCTGATTAAAGTGGCTGACGTTGAAACAGAAAGCTTGAATCACCCAGGTGGAATGGCCCCATTAATTCTCTTAATTGGGCTATCGTTTCAATTTCATCTGAAATGTCAGGCTTAGCAGTTCATTTTTATCCAACAGTCCATCTAGACCAGTAAGCAACAGGACACCGGTGGTGGGGGAGCTGTAATCCAGATAATGCTAATACATTATTCATACCAGTTTGATTAATGGTCTTCTTTGAAATCTTATCTCCATCATCACAGACAGATATGTATTGATAACCTCTAAGCTTTCAGTGATGTGCTCAGTTGCGTAAGACTCTGCCTTTAGCTTGGAGTCAGAATGCAATGTTGAGAATTTAAAACCACCCAGTGAGCTTGGAGAACTGTCTGCTAAGCCCCCGAACACCATATCTGGTTATGAAATTGTAGAATAGCTGAGAAGTTTCAGAGAAGTGAAGTGACTTTCCCAGGACAGCCTAGCTTGTGAGTGGCAGAGCCAGTATTGATTTTCATTTGGATTTTTTTCTGCCTTGCAATCTCAAGCTCTTTCATTGAATTTTGAGCACCTACTGTGCACAGTGTATTTGGCTAGATCCTTTTTTACTGCACACGTTATTACACAGCTCCTGTCGCCTTACTATAATCTTCTTTAGGAGCAACCAAGATAAAACTCAGATTTAGAGAGAGTCAAGATGGTAGTAGTAGCAGTTCTTACTTACTATGTTGTTTTTCTAGAGCTTCTGAAAACCTTTTATGGTTCGCTCTTTGCTTAGCTATTAGCAACCAGGCTCTTTTTTAGGATGTTGAATCACTCCTTGGAAATTGAGTGACCATAGCTAAGTTACACCATATGCCTTCTTAATGAAAATTTCCTGGCTTTTGTTTAGAGCTCCTCAGAAGATCCACCTAACACAAGGAAACATTATAGCCCAAGCCATCCTAGGTAATATCAATGTCAAGTACATACCTGGAGTAAACTCCAGAATACCCCTTCCTTTATTATTGCTTGAAATGTAATATCAACATTATTCATCCGGTACCACTCATCCTTTTTAAAACCAGATGATTTCTAAGACAGAAAGCTGTTCCCAAAGGACTAGCCTTAAACTAGAATTACCCTCCCATTCTTGAATCTCTTTTAGAAAGCAAGTCCTAAAGTTTGCTTCACAGCCAAGTGGAATTGGGGCTGGAAGACAAAGCTTTAACATTCTCAAGGCAAGTGTTTCAGATTAGCGCTGGCTTCTGTGCTCTGCCCTGTCACATGGTGTGGGTGTCATGCTAGAACCAGCTTCGTATCCATGTCAAGGATGGAATTTGGCTTTTGTGATATTTAAGTCAAATCTGGCCAAAGTGAAAATGTGACTGTCACCCTGATAGTCTGCCCTGGGAGGATTTGCAATGGGATTTAAAGGCTAAATGCAATGTCGGCTAAATCTTTCTGCTGTAGGAAGGGAGCACTGCATTCTCAGTGCATCACTACCTAGGAGTAGATCGGGCAATGAGAACCTCTTGTCTCCCTTGCAAAACAGTGGGAATGTTTGACCATCATGTATTGTGTGTAATTTCCAACAGTGTTTATTGGAAAACTTTTATTAACCGGCTAATCACATGTGGGGTTAATGACAGAATATAAAATGTGTTCAAGGAGAGTATAATGTAGTATCTTTGATTCACTTATCAGGGATTCAGGAATATTGTTTTAAAGCAACTAACACTTGAGGATGTATTCCTTTCCAGTCTGACATTTTGTTGCAAGAAAGTTTTCTCCCTGGTTATCAAAGATTTGTTGAAAGGAACTGGCAGATTCAGAAGGGAAACAGTCCCCCTACCAATAGCAACATCAACTAATGTCCACATTTATAGTTCCGTTGTTTTCCAAATAATCTGTCAGTCAAAACACTAACTGAAAAAACATAGTAGAAATTATTTTCATGTTAGGTTTTTATCGAAACCATTTACTTAGCCCTTAAGATAGCTGACTACATGTTGGGAACTAGGCCGAATAAAGGTAATCATTTTTTACATAGCAGACCTTCAGCTATCACATTCCTTATGAGTCTTCCTTCTTCATTTGAATAACCGTAGTACATTACACTGTTCTTTTCTAAAACATGATTTCCAGACTTTTCACTTTCCTGGGTTCTCAAAATGGAGTCCTCACAGAGCTGTGCTTCTCAGACTGTCTACAATGAAAAACGATGATGACCAGGTGGACCAGTTGGTTTAATTTTCAGTGTGTTACCAATATGTGGTTGTACCATGTGAGACCATATAGCTCACCCCATATACAGCTTGCCACTTGAGTCCACAGTACCTGAACCGATAGACAATTTGGCCAATGAGACAAGCCTGCAAATCTTGTTCTTGGATATTATGACAATGTCCAAATGCTGTAATAGTTTCTAAACACTTCCCTCAATGCCTGCACTGACTTCCTCACAACCACACTTGGAAGCACATGTGAACTCTGATATCTTTTATGCTTATTCACCTTGGTGGCTCAATTATTTGGAAAAAGCTACAACTCATATTACTGTTTTCAATTCTGTTAAAAGGAATATCACAACATTTATTGGCTCATTTTTCTTCCTATAACCTTTCCATCTCTCTCTCTCTGGTTTGGTTGCACATGGACCTATTCCAAAACCATCTGGCTTCCACCATGATACATAGCACAGGGCTCTGTGGTAGTAGCATTTGGCTACAGTTGTGCATTTGGACCCAAACAAATCATCAGGAAATTCCGCTGATTTGCACTAACCTTGGGAAGGGCTAAAACAGAGAGAGTCTTTGCTCTTACCCAGACCCAAATGAAGAGTAACCTGAGACAGATGTGGGCATGTGTTTGAAACATAAGAGGAGGATGTGTGACTAACAATATATTTGAGGTATGCAGTTTGGTTACTCCAAAGTATTTGGAAAGAATTGGCCCTTGTAGTTAAATAGTGACCCTTAAACTCACACTTCCCCATTACTGTGCTTAAGTCCAGTTCTCAAAACATGAGAAATTCCCATCCAATTCAAGTATCAGAAATTAATGGGATTTCATTTAATGAAAATTTGCCATATTGCTAAAGCTATAATTAGAAGTCTAACATGTCAGTGTTCAGGAAATAAAGCCATCTTATTGGGGGGGGGGGGGGGGCAGATGTACCCACTCTGCTATAAGCAATTTCTGGGACCTGAGGCACATAAACACCCCTGCAGTAATTATTATACTCCCATTTCCTATTGGGTTTCTGTAGGCCAGGCATTGTGCTAAGAGCTCTGCATGCCTTAACCTCAATGAGTCTTGACCCTGCCTAAGGCAGCAGGGTGGCAATTCCTAGTGACACTTAGATACAGCAACAAGTACATGACAAAGATACTAGAAGGAGGTGGATTTGGGATCTGAACACAGGTCAGCCTGTCTTCACAGCCTCAATTCTTTACCACCACATTATACTCCCATCTGTCAGCCAGAAATTCTGCAGAAACTAGTCAGATTGGGACAGTCGTCACTTAAAACTTTTTCACTGGTTCCCACGATGCTGAGATAAGATCAGAGCTCTTCACGCTGGCCTATGGGGTCCCACCTAATCTGTCCTCATACCTGGCCATGCTTGGCCTGCCTCTCTCTCCCTTGCACACAGGGCTTTGGCATTATTGGCCCAGGACATTTGTACCTGCTATTCTTCAGCCTTGAAAATGTCCATGGTGTTGGGTACCCTGCCTTTCACAAGGGAGGGTTCAGGAAGTATCTGTTGTATAACTGCTTTGAGCTTTCCCACAAAAACAACTGCATCCTTACCCTCCAGGAAGAGTAGAGAGAGGAAGTGGTCCCCAGAGACCGTGGCTTCGAAGTCCCATTCTCTCTGAGTGCCTTCACCCTCCTGGTTGGCAAGCAGTCAACAGTAAAAACCAGGCCAAGAGACCTGGTGGAGACCTTATCAGGCAGTCCTTCAAACAGGCCTGTGGCTTACTGCTGCAGAATGTCATCGGGGTAGTTGGCAGTGTGGGAGAGAAGGCAATGAGGCCTATTAATACTTGCAGAAAACCCAGAACTTCGTCCCAAGGCTCCAACAATTTTCAAAGTTCTGACTTCATTCTGAAGCGCAGACTAACTGGCATATACAGGGACGTTCCCAGTGCTCATGTGTCTCACATTTGGGCTCACTTTGCTTTTATCTTATTTAATTTGCGGTAATAGCGGCTGAAACTAATTTCTCGACTGTAAATATCACAGCTGTTGTGGAAAGCATTAATTGCGTGCTATCACGTTACCCTCCTTTCTTGGATCAATTTATGTGTAATCTGTTTGCAAGTTCTATTACTGTGAATGTTAAGGGAATGCAACGTGAAATAATCTAACCGAACACATTGGAAACATTTGTACTGAAATGGCTGGATGGTTTGGGCCTTTGGAAATATTCTCGTTTGTGGCAGACATTGAAAAAATGCTTTTTAAAAGCCCTACCCCAGAAGTCTTGACACTGAGTGAAATATAGGTAATTTTTCTTTTGGGGGATCAATAAAATAACTATTTTCAAAATGACTTTATATTGACTGAAAGGTCAGAAATGCCGTGGGCATTGATCCTGTGTCCATAATCACTTTTTGTTTAGTAAGTTAACCGCTCTACACACTCAAATACAAAGAAATCCAGTTCATCATTGAAACAAAATATTTTTTAAGCCTTTGACCCTTCCCAGTCCCCCCCCCCCGCCCCGCCTTCTGAGGCTCACTAGAAATGCCCTTTCTTTGTCTAGGAAGTGGACCTCTACAGAATGAACAGCCAGGACAAGCTGGGCCTCACAGTGTGCTACCGGACAGATGATGAAGAGGACATTGGGATTTATATAAGTGAGGTATGAAGGCTGAGTATTTCTAACTATCGTCTCAAGACCAGAGGAGGGTTTTTTTTTTTTTTTTTTCTATTATATATTTCCCAGCCTTACCTCTGGCTCATTGAGAAGTCTTTGGAAAGACACAAATGTCTTTGTCCCCTTCATCACACAGTCCTTGGAGTTATGTCTTTACATGGAAGTTCAAATGTCAGCACATAAGGCAAAATTACCCTGGAGAAGCCTGCAAATCGGCCATAAAACGGAGCCGTTTACATGGTTTTGTGTGTTCAGCCCCAGGGGAAGAAGAGCAGATTCACATTTCCCTTCTCGTGTTCATTGAATGGGATGGTGGATGGAATCATTTACACTTTTTAAAGTATTTCTTTATCTCTTACTCTTTTTTTTTTCCTTTTGGTTGAATGTGTATATAGTTGATTTCATGTAAGTTAAATGCATCTTCAAAGTACATAGATGGAAGCTATTTTGATCTTATTAGAGAAGACAATGCAAAGCCACTGCTGTCAGTATGGATCCCTTCCCATATACTCCCATGTCTGCAAGCACAGACACTCAACTGTGTGAGGAAACAAAACCTCTCTCTGTGGGAAGAACAAAGTGTTATGTTTGCTAGGCTTAATAATTATTCCTTTGGATGTACTATGTTCACCAAGCTTAAGAAGGTCCTCTATGACTGAATTTGGAGGGATTTTTCCCATACTTAATCCTGTCTGTCTCAATTATATTTTGTTTTTAAAGTTGTCTTCCAAAATTGAAGCATTTAGTACAATAATCAAGGCAATGGCTGATGATGAACAACATAGTGAAGGGTACCCTTGAACCTGTTCTGCATCACACTGTGGTTTTCATTTCTGTGAATGCAACACAAGTCAGCTGTGCCTCTCCATCCCTTAAGTCCCCAGGGTCTGCACACGCTGCCATGTAACAGGGATGCTATGCAAGCATCCGAGAGCACGCCCAGGAAAGGACTTGGAAACAGAGCGATCCATGCTGGTGTCTCCTTGCATGACACTAAGTCTTGTTTATTTCTATACGTGTCTTAGTTCTCCATTCTGTGCTGACATATTCATTGTGTTGTTTCAGATCGACCCTAACAGTATCGCGGCCAAGGATGGGCGCATCCGAGAAGGAGATCGCATTATCCAGGTACGTCAGCTTCCAGCCAGCAGCTTCATCCCCTGCCTGACAGTGGAGAGCACATTTTATGGGTTAAGTCAATAGCTTTAGGGCTGAAGAGGTTAAAGAACCAGGATTGCCAAATCAGATGTGGTATATAGTGAGGCCAGACAAGTTAAATGAATGAGTGAATCACAAGCCCCAGAAAGTAAGATGCGCCAGGGAGTGTGGAGGCCTAGGACAAACGAGAGAGTGCCCCAGCACCTTACAGAAGGCGAACCTCATTTCCTTTCATTCTCTTTGGTCAAAGACCACCCAGCAGGGGCCCAGGTCAAGCCAGTAATTTTGGCCACTTGTGAGCCAAAATAATTCTTGTTTTAAAATTTTTTTTGATGTTTTTTATTTTTGAGAGAGGGAGACACAGAATCTGAAGCAGGCTCCAGGCTGTGAGCTGTCAGCACAGAGCCCAACGTGGGGCTCGAACCCACGAACAGTGAGATCATGACCTGAGCCGAAGTCCCATGTTTAACTGACTGAGCCACCCAGGCGCCTCCTCCCTTTTATTAAAATTTAATTTTGGAGCACATGTGTCAAGGTTGGTCTTGCCCCGAAAATAGAAACATCTTGGGAAAATTTAGTAAAATAGATGGAGAAGCATTTTAAATTTCATGAGTTGAATGCCACCATACCATAGAATGGCTTCTATGGGTAGTTTCTTCACCAGGACCCCACATGCTCTTTGGACTCAAAATGAGACTGGCTTGTTTCAACAGCAGTCTGTTTTAATCTCACAGAAATTGAGATTCTTTGCCACGGGGCTTAGCGTCTGCCTCTTCTCAGTCACACCGTCTCATTTCTAACCCACCATGTTTATATCTGCCATTACACCCCTCACCACGAGTAATTTTTATTTTCTTCTTCCACTGCTTATTCTACATTTCCTCAGACTTCATCCCAAACCTCAGCTGCTTAAGAACCCTTTCCTGGTAGAGTCACCCAGACCTTGATTCCTAAATGTGCTGATGCACCTGCAGTCCTGTGTTTGGGGATGCTGTAGCTTTCCATTAGCCTTCACTACGGGGCATGGAACTACTGGGTTCCGGACATGGCCCTGCCTGTCTCCACTGGTAACTGGGTTCAATCACCCCAAGTCACCCCTTTGCTGCCTCCTGGTTCCCTGGCATAAGGAGTTGAGTGGCAGGCTCACCTTCCTGTTCAGTGGGACTATCCCTGTGCCCCCTGGAGGAATCCTCTGCCTTGGGACTGACACCTCCGTACCAGGTGTGAGAGAGTCCCCCTGACTAGACTTTCCGTCCCACCTAAAAAAGGTTCAAGTACCAAACGGGCACCCAAAACACCACATGTAATGCCATTTCCTTATGTGCCTTCCCCTTCCATAATGGTCACATCACACCTGCTGCTGCTTTTTCTCCCATATTCTCTGAAAAGCTCTGTAATAATGAGTGTCTGTAATAATGCCCTTTCGGTTCCTGCCTGAGTATTCTGTCTGATGAAATTGCTCAGCTGTTCCCTCTTCACAACATGGTGATTTTTCTCAGTCTGCCTTCTGGAGTCTCAGTGACTTCTGTTCACGGAGCTTCCACATTAGTAGCCTTGTACACCTGTCACAGTGACAGACTAGTCTGAGCAGGGCCTTTCCTTCTGAAAATGAGCATCCTTTTCAAGCTCTGTGGAAGTTCTGTGCTCCAGCTGTGACTGGGTGACACGGCCGCCTGGAACAGTATGGAATGATTTTGGGTGAACTAATTATGCTGTTGTCCACCCCTCCGATGCCTCATCATTTTTTTTCTTTTTTTTTTAAAAGATTAATGGGATAGAGGTGCAGAACCGTGAAGAGGCTGTGGCTCTTCTAACCAGTGAAGAAAACAAGAACTTTTCTTTGCTGATTGCAAGGCCTGAACTCCAGGTGAGTCAACTTGCTGCCAATGAAGCAGGGTCTGTATTTCTTAAATTTATTTTTTTTATTTGGATCTCCTTCATTTTATTAAATCTTTAATATACAAAGTTGAAGTCCGTGGCATACTGAGCATTTGGGTTTCTTTTTTTTTTTTTTAATATGCAATTTATTGTCCAATTGGTTTCCATACAACACTTTATTTTTGAGACATAGAGCATGAGCAGGGGAGGGGCAGAGAGAGGGAGACACAGAACCCCAAGCAGGCTCCAGGCTCCGAGCCGTCAGCACAGAGCCCTACGTGGAGCTCAAACTCACAGACTGTGAAATCATCACCTGAGCTGACCCGCAATCAACTGAGCCACCGAGGCGCCCCGGGTCTGTGTTTCTAAAACCAAAAACCCAAGTCTGTTGGCCCTATGGACCACTGCCCAAGCATTGAGTTTGAATTTGAAGGCACTATGTACCCTGAAATAGCAGTCTCATTTGATGTGACCTAAAATCCACTGTGTAAGGAGACCCCTGACATGCAGCCTGGCATTTATACTACAGGCCCAGCAGGCTCATTAGCATGGGAATGGGAATGAAGGAGAAAAGAAAGAAATATAATGGAATGGAAAACATAGCCGGGGTCATAACCATCAAGATGTTTGAGTTTCTAAAGTTTGACAAATGTTTCAGCCTAGATCCACTGTTGTGGACCTCAATTCTAACCCAAGAGTGGAGGGAACCTACCACATGATGGCTGTGGTCAGTAACACTGCATAGCTACTACAACTTGGCTGAGAGTTTGGATAGTCTCATCACACGAAAAAAGTAGCTGTGTGAGGAAATGCTATGTTATTAGGTGGACTGTAGGAATCATTCCACTACATTTATGTATATTAAATCACGATGTACATCTTACACATAAAATGCAATTTTTATTTTATAAAACTAAAGAACCATTCTTGTTTTCTTTCTTTTTCTCAAAAGGCCAAATAATAAATATGTTTGGCTTTGGGGGCCATATAGTCTCCAGTGCAATTGCTAGACTCTGCCACTGGAGCACAGAAGTGGCCACAAACAGCAGGCCACATTCAGCCCAGGGGCTGTAAGATCTCAGCTCCCTGAAGAGTCTGTGCTAGGAAGATCCTGGCCTAATAACGAGTGATGAGCCTTGCCCCAGGCAGCTAGTTTTAGCACACCTATTTTCTGTGTCAAAAAGAACTCTTCCCACACCACAACTAGACACTCTTCAGGGCCTGCTGACCTTGTGTGTAGGCCAGGAGACAGGGCTGGCCCGACCTGACCCCCGAACACAGGGGGCCTGCTCCACTGACGGTAGCTGCTAGGGATGCAAGGGTGTCACCCTGCAAAAATAAAACCATGGACACCAGAGACTTGGCCAGACATGGTGTAGGGTGGAGGGTCTCTTTCACGTGAAAGAGGCCAGTTTTCTGATGGATAGCAAACCAACAGGCACATTGCACTTTGATGACTCCTGCAAGAGGGAGCCCAAGAGGGAGCCTTCTCCCCTTCTCCCAGGGTAATATCCTTGCTTTTAAAAAGTAAGTAAAATGAAAACAAAAGGGATCTTTTATGAGGCCTGTGGTGGCTGTTGCTTCTTCTCTGCAGCTGGACGAGGGCTGGATGGACGATGACAGAAACGACTTTCTGGACCACCTGCACATGGACATGCTTGAGGAGCAACACCAGCAGGCCATGCAGTTCACCGCCAGCATGCTGCAGCAGGTAAGGCCACGGCCCCTCACCCCTCTGAGCGATGGCAAAATGTGCACCCTCCATCTCCCTCATGATGTGAAAGACCATCAGAAACCCACCGGCCCGGAAGGCAGCAAGAAAATGAAGTGCTTTTCTGTTTGCACACCAACAAAATGCAAGCTGATACTCTCACCGGCCAAGGGAGTGCAGCTTGGCTTTTAAAGCTGAGCAGTAATGGGAGGTACAGCTGACTTGCTGGCTGTTGGGAAAACACATGGGCCAGCTCTAAAGCAGGTCAGAAAACATGAAGTCATGTTTTCAAAAGTAGAGCAATTCCCTGGGTGTTGCCTGAGCTGCTTAGATTGTTTTAGCCCCCTTCGTGGTCAGAGTCCTGATAAAGTACTAATTGAGTAATAAGGCCCTGTAGGCTTCCTGCTCTCCATGCACTGGGACCTTGAATGGCTAGGATCATTCACTGAGGTAAAGTGATTCTTCCCCTCCACTTAGACAGGAAAAGTGAGGATGAGAAGTGTAGCAGTTTAGCACCGGTCGATCTGGCCAGATCGTTGAACTAGTACTGATCCCATACGCTGCCCCTGAGCCTTAGAAATGCAGAGCCTGCCCTGTCCTGAAACCCTTGCCCTACAGGAAAGGTGGAACCTGGTAACCACGGGCGGGGCCTCCCTCATTTTGGCCGTTTGTTCTTGTTCCAGAAGAAGCATGAGGAAGACGGGGGAACCACAGACACCGCCACCATCCTGTCCAACCAGCACGAGAAGGACAGCGGCGTGGGACGGACAGACGAGAGCACACGCAACGACGAGAGCTCGGAGCAGGAGAACAACGTCGACGATGCCACCGCGTCATCCACCCCGCTGGCCGGACAGAGGAAGCTCACCTGCAGCCAGGACACCCTGGGCAGCGGCGACCTGCCGTTTAGCAATGAGTCCTTCCTGTCTGCCGACTGCGCCGACGCCGACTACCTGGGCATCCCCGTGGACGAGTGCGAGCGCTTCCGGGAGCTCCTGGAGCTCAAGTGCCAGGCCAAGAACAGCAACCCCTACAGCCTGTACTACGCCAGTAGCCCCCTGGACGCCAGCAAGAGCGACCCCGAGAGCGTGGACAAAGAGCTGGAGCTGCTGAACGAGGAGCTGCGCAGCATCGAGCTGGAATGCCTGAGCATCGTGCGCGCGCACAAGATGCAGCAGCTCCGGGAGCAGTATCGCGAGTCCTGGATGCTGCACAACAGCGGCTTCCGCAACTACAACACCAGCATCGACGTCCGCAGGCACGAGCTGTCGGACATCACCGAGCTCCCGGAGAAATCCGACAAAGACAGCTCGAGCGCCTACAACACGGGGGAGAGCTGCCGGAGCACCCCGCTCACCTTGGAAATGTCCCCCGACAACTCCTTGAGGAGAGTGGCAGAGGGCAGCAGAGAGGGGGCCGTGGGGACCACAGAAGCTTACGGGCCATCCCCAAAGAACCTGCTGGCCATCACCGAAGATCCCGAGGTGGGCAGCGCCAGCTACAGCCCCCCTCCTCCTCAAGAGCTGGGGACCAGCCAGGCCCCCGACAGCAGGGAGCGGAGGCCCAGCGACGACAGCGGGAGTCCCAGCCCCGGCCCGAAGCTGGCCGGCTCGTACCTGTCCCCCTTCCCCCACTCGCCCTACAAACACGCCCACATCCCGGCGCACGCGCAGCACTACCAGAGCTACATGCAGCTGATCCAGCAGAAGTCGGCCGTGGAGTACGCGCAGAGCCAGATGAGCCTGGTGAGCATGTGCAAGGACCTGAACTCGGCCGGCCAGGCGGAAGCCAGGATGGAGTGGAAAGTGAAGGTCCGCAGCGACGGCACGCGCTACATCACCAAGCGGCCGGTGCGGGACCGCCTGCTGCGGGAGCGCGCTCTCAAGATCCGCGAGGAGCGCAGCGGCATGACCACCGACGACGACGCGGTGAGCGAGCTCAAGCTGGGGCGCTACTGGAGCAAAGAGGAGAGGAAGCAGCACGTGGTGAAGGCCAAGGAGCAGAGGCGCAGGCGCGAGTTCATGATGCAGAGCAGGCTGGATTGCCTGAAGGAGCAGCAAGCGGCCGACGACAGGAAGGAGATGAACATCCTTGAACTGAGCCACAAAAAGATGATGAAGAAGAGGAATAAAAAGATATTTGATAATTGGATGACAATCCAGGAACTCTTAACCCACGGCACAAAATCACCAGATGGCACGAGAGTATACAATTCCTTCTTATCCGTGACTACTGTATAATTTTCACTTCTGCGTCGTGTACATAAAAGAGAACGCTACCGTTGGGGTAGAAATTCCTGCCTCGTTCAATGCGGCAAGTTTTTGTATATAAGATAAATACGGTCATCCTGTTTATAGTCCAGATTGGCCAGCTCTGCAACTAGCTCTATTTTAAGTGGAGAAAAACCACCCTTAACAAAGGCAATATTAACAAACAGAGCTTTTTTCAAATAGCAATTGTACTTTTTTACTTCCTACCTTTTACATAAAGTGTTTAAATTTCAAAAAGATCTTTTTATTAAGCATACTTTCACAGAATAATTTGTTTAAAACTATATTCATATAAAAAAGTTAAACACGCTTTTTTTTTTCCTGCCGAAAACACAGATACAACTGCCAGTGTGTATTTTTAATGGAACTCTATTTTATAATGTTACTTTGTTGGATGTGTTTCATATGAGTGACCATTAATATATAATTTAGGTCAAGGCTTCAACTCAACACTACCAAACTGTGTGGTTAATGATTTAATATACATAACCAAACCAGCAGTGTTTAGAGTTGGGATACACATTTAAACATTTTTCTGGTTAAAGTTCCCAAGAGTGTGTAAAGGTTTTAACAGAAAGCAAAATATCATGCAGCTTTATGGAAGTTTAAAGCATGTTTGCAAATATTGCAGCCCAATGGAAGAATTTGCATGTACAGGAAAGTTGTGGATGGAGATGGTTTGTGGAATTTTAAGTGCTCATTGTAGTAAACCTTTGCTTTGTAGATTTGAAGGGACAGAGTTTTACAAGCAAGCTCATGAAATCATGATTAGTTAAACATTAAGTAAAATGAAGTTAAAATAAATTATTATTTTCTATTTGACATGTTTTGAAGTGATTCCTCATTTTTTTTTTGCAGTGGTGCTGATAAAATAAAAGCCTTTTTCAGTGTTTATTTTTTACTTCCATTACATTATCTACTTCCTTGCGAATATATAAGTCAGATTATCCAATACCTGCATTCTGCCCAAAACCCAAAGACAGACGTGAAACAAATGTCTCTATCAGTGAAGAAAGAATAAGGCATCAAACTCACCATTTAATCCTCCATTTTGACTCCTGTCTTGCAGAAAGCCTCAACCTGGCCCATTTATCCTGTAGACAAGAATAAGTAGGAGCAAGTTTATCAATCAGGGTCATGTTTACAACGAAATCTCTTTGGTCTATTGCAACCATTACTGCCTGCCAGTAAAACACCTCTGGGTGGCTAGCCCCAACTTTCCATTTCTGCAAATTATCTGGTATTGCCACAGAATAACAGAAGTCACCAAAATGAGTGGGTTTCAAAACTGGTATGTTTTAAAATCCCAACAACCCCCAGGGTCTTAAATAATGAATTTGCTACAAATTGTTCCCTGGCTCTGGTGTTGACACCAATTGCAGCTATAATACCTACTGAAAAAAATCAAGATAGGATTTGGAAGGGTGTCATTTTCATTTGCGATGATGTCTGACATCTGGTTTACTCCCTGATCTGGCCAAAAATGTGATTGAAATGACCAGGTGTGTAGACATCTCATCTATTCCTCCCCTGTCCCCTACTTCAACCAAAATGCCGCCTTTGAGGCTAAAATCTTGAGAATAACTAGGAGTCAGTCACACTGGGCAACAGAACAATGTCGTGAAGGTAAGACACTGAATTACTTAAGATGTCTGTTCATTGTCTCTTCCAGATTAGGCGCTGCAAAGATAATTACATCTGCTACAATAATCAACCCTCCAAAGAGAAGTTTTTACAAAAGGGTGGACTATTCGGGGCATGGTTTTCCTTTATTCTCCCAAGTTCACCAGCCAACAGAACCAGACCCTCAGCTCCCAGAAGATGCGCATCTATAGTACTCTCTTATTTCACAACCTTTCTTCCTAGTTCATGTTTCACAGACCATAAACACTGCTGTAAGACACATGGAAGTATGCAGATTTCTGAGGGGAAATAGCTTTCCTCCCCTTGTCTGTTCTCCCTCAAGGTCAGAAGCACATATATGGCCACAACAACCAAGAGCTCCAGTCCAATCATGTGACACAAAAGTAGAGAAGTTTCTCACCAGAGCTTCCCACATGCCTCCAGATTTAGGAGTCAGCCAGTGCCACTTAAAAACAAGTCCAATTCTAGATCCTTCCATTACAACTTACTTCTAAAATCATTCTATCATATAGGGGTGCCTGGGTGGCTCAGTAGGTTAAGCGTCTGATTTCAGCTCAGGTCAGGATCTCATAGTTCATGGGTTCAAGCCCCGCCTCGGGCTCTGTGCTGATAGCTTGGAGCCTGGAGCCTGCTTTGAATTCTGTGTCTCCCTCTCTTTGTGTTCCTCCCCCACTTGCTCTCTCTCTCTCTCTCTCCCAAAAATAAAGATTAAATTAAAAAAAAAAAATCATTCCATCATATAAATACATTTGGTCACAATTTGCAATGTGACAGGTTTCCAAATCTAATTGAGCAAATCCACTCCAAAAAGAAATTCAAAGACAAATCAGAAATAATTTTATCCATGAGCAAGAGGCTCGAGGAGAAAAATGGGGCTCATTTAATAAACAAATGGGAATTTGAATTTAGAACCAACCACCTATTCCCACAGCTGTTAGTGCCATGGCGACACGAGAGGTAGATATATACAGTTAATTCAGATGCATTCAACTCTGTGCCCTCAACCAAAAAATAAACACATTTTACCAGTGGATACCCTGGAGTGAGCATAAGCCAGGAGACATGAATCTGCCATTTCTTCAGTGAATTTGAGCTCCCAAGTGCCTTGTGGTACTGGCATTTCCCAGCCTGTGGTTGAGTTGAGGGATTTTCCTGGGTAATAGTGACAAGAGACAATTTAGAACTTCTGTTCTCACTGGTGTCAAAGCCTAGCTCCTGTGTCAACAGAAGTTCCTCTGGAACCAACAGACTTTTCTATTGCCCCAGCTGCTGATATTTTATTTCCCTGATTTCCTTGGCCAATGTAAGAATCTAACAGAAGCTATGGATTCTCTACACAGAAAAATAGACCTATAATAAGTAACATTGAGGGGTGCCTAGGTGGCTCAGTCAATTAGGCATCTGACCTCAGCTCAGGTCATAATCTCATGGTCAGTGAGTTCAAGCCCCTCATCAGGCACTGTGCTGACAGCTCAGAGCCTGGAGCCTGGTTCAGATTCTGTGTCTCCCTCTCTCTGCCCCTCTCCCACTCACACTCTATCTCTCTCAAAAATGAATAAATGTTAAAAAAAATTTTTTTTAATAAATAACACTGATGAGTTGTGAATAATTTTAAAGGACTTATGTGCCCCCTAAAGTCCATTCATGGGCCTCAAGATCTAAAAACCTAAACATTAGACCAACTAAACCAGACAATTCTATGGATTTCTTTTTCAAGCTGTTTTTAGTTGCACCTGATAGCACTGTTTGATTTGGATGACCACTTTTGATGTCAAGGAATGCATTTTTTCCCCATTAGAACCATACTGCCTATGGCAATTAAAACTCAAGAAACCACTAGCAACTATAACAGTCATTGTGCTCATGGTTATTCCTCTCATAGCTACATAAATTTCAGACTTACAAGACAGATTCCCACTTCTCCACATCAGTCACTCCATTGGCTGGAAAACTCAAATTTAAACAGTACTCCTATAATACAAAGGGATGGGGCCTGTGGGTGGCTCAGTCCTCTAAGCATCCGACTTCAGGTCAGGTCATGATGTCATGGCTCGTGAGCTTGCACCCCGCTTTGGGCTCTGTGCTGACAATGCAGACCCTGCATGGATTCTCTCTGCCCCTTTCTCACACCCTCTCTCTCAAAAACAAACAAAAAAACCCAAAGGGATAGAAATGAGAATTTATTAATGATTCACTGCTACATGGTTCAATACAGGAGGCCCTAGCCATATCTGGCTGTTGAACATTTAAAATATGGCTAACCTAAACTGAAATGTTTTGATAAAATGAATTTAAAAGACTACTAAAAAATTTAAAAAGGACATCTCAATTTGTATGCATATTGAAATGGTAATATTTCACACGTGTTGGGTTAAATAATTTTAATTTCATCTTTAATGTGGCTCCTAGAAAAATTTTAATTACCTATGTGGCACATAATCTATTTCTATTGCATAGCACTGATAGAGATTATCAAGCATGAGTGTGCAAAACCACCATGTGATCTCACCAAAGGTGGGGCAGTTGTGCAAGGCAGATGGCCTTATCAACAGTTTAGACTCAGATTATGATGAAATTTGCCCGGTTGAGTGTAGGGATGTGATTTGAATTTGCAACCACCTGATGCCAAACCCTTCACATGTCACCACGGTGCCTCCGTCTGTTTCTCAAGAAGTAACTTGAAGTCTGTTCAAGTTATGTTATTACTTTTAATACGGTCATGACTGCAATAAAAGAAATTGCTTCAAAACGACAAGCATTTTGCTTGGTTCCCTTTGAGTTTTAAATTACAGAGTATTCTAACTCTCCTGGAAAGAACATATGACAGACAACACATAAAAATACAGGAATTTGGGGGCTCAAATTAAGCTTTTCATCTTTTAAATGAAAACAGGAGATCCCAAGTCGCAAGAATCACAAATGTGATGAGGTAGGACTACAGACGTTGCCTGGGGAATACTGGTTGGAGAACTAATTAGTATCATAAACTGAAGTATGAAAATTTACCAAATAATTATCTACTGGTAGCTTTAGAAGTAGGTTACAGGTCACTTGTTAGCAAAATTGCCCCAAACCAAGAAAGCAAACACAGTTGTACCATAAGCAAGTGTAACTCCCAGTTTTATCTGTCTCCTGATTGTTTGAAGCACATTAGGATTTCTGCCGAGCAGCAACTAATTAAAAAGAAACCACTAAAACCGAGATAATATGCAAGAATTCTCATGGCAAATGCTGTAGCCTTCAATTCTGATTAAATGTGAATTCCCTAAAGCAGGTAGAAAACAAAGCATGGTTCTTTGGGTTTCATTCAGATGGGTTTTTCTGCTTAAATGATCCATTTTGTTTTAGCTTCCAGTTTCAACTGATCCTGAAAGAGCGCTGTCCAAGGGGGCCTGTGATTTGCCAGCAATGTGGTTTTGCCTTCCAATGGCAGAACGCTGACCTCAGTGCACTCAGCTACTTTTTAAAATGAAAAATGGGCCATTAACGACTCTTTCTTCAGTGGGGCTATTGTAGAGTTAAACTTGCTTACCTATTTGTTGAGTCTTGCCAAAGTCCTCACAAGCCAAATGAAACTGTCTAGACCTCAGTCTCTCAAAAATATATTAGGATCAGGTTGAATTGTGCATTTAGCTCTCTTCCCTTAGCTGCCACCCCAGACATTATAGGTTTGACTTAGCATTTTCAGCTCTGAGGAACAGTTGCCACCCTTGTGCTCTGGGAGCTACATCAAAACACAGCATGGATTTCTTCAGTCAGTAGTTTTTTGTGCCTGCAGAGTTTACAGCCACAGTGAGTTCTCATAAAGCTTTCTGTTGAGAAAGAAAAATCATAACCCAATCATCACAAAAATACTTGAAAAAATATGCCAGCATGGTTACAACAGGGGGTGGATACAGAGCTAGTGCCACAGAATTCAAGGAAGGTTTCCCAAAAAAGTTATGGTTGAGCTGAAAGCCAATGGTTGGATGTGAGTTAACTAGGCAAAGAGAGTGGTTATATTCGAGGCAGAGGAAACAGCATATGCAAAGGCCCTGAGGTGGGACAGACATGGCTTACTTGAAACAAAAAAACAAAAACACCCAAAGACAGTTGTAGCTTATGCTCACAAAGCAGTGGAGAGAATGGTGGGTGCTAGGACTGGTGAGGTAGGAAAGAGCCAAACTCTCTGCACGACCATAAATAGCCATTCAATATGGCCAACATTTATTGAGCGCCTAATGTGTGCTAGAAACTATGCCAAGGGGCGCCTGGGTGGCTCAGTCGGTTAAGCGGCCGACTTCGGCTCAGGTCACGATCTCGCACTCTGTGAGTTCGAGCCCCGCGTCGGGCTCTGTGCTGACAGCTCAGAGCCTGGAGCCTGTTTCAGATTCTGTGTCTCCCTCTCTCTCTGACCCTCCCCCGTTCATGCTCTGTCTCTCCCTGTCTCAAAAATAAATAAACGTTAAAAAAAAAATTAAAAAAAAAAAAAAAGAAACTATGCCAAACGTTTATATGTGCTAACCTGCTTGAGCATAAAGAGCCTACAAGATGGGTGGGATTGTTATCCTTCTTTTGCAGGTGAGAAAACAAACAAGACTTAGGGAAGCTACTTGCTCAAAGTGAAAGAGCTAGTACACAACTAAGGGGAAAGGAAAAACCAATTCTTTCCAGCCATTCTTAATCACTGTGCTCAGAAATAGCATTTCCTTGACAGGGGGCCCATGGATTTTCACTCTGAGACAGGCTCATATTGCAGCAGATGCCAGACTGGCTTGTTTATGTCTTACTTAGCTCAAGCTTAAACAACAGAAATCTATTTCTCACACTTCTGGAGACTGAGTAGAAGTGTAAGACCAGGGTGCCAGCATGATCAGGTTTTGATGACAATTCTCTTTCTGGCTTGTGGCTTGTAGATGGCTATTTCTCCATTGTGGGGAGACAGGAAGCTCTGGTGTCTTTCTCTTCTTATAAGGACACTAATCCCATAATGGAGACCCCATCAGGACTTCGTCTAAACTTAATTACCTCCCAAAGGCCCAACTTCCATATGCCAATACAATGGGGGTTAGGGCTTCAGGACACGAATTTGGAAGGCATACAAACATTTAGTCAGTAAGTATCTGCATAACCTGTGTTAATCATTTTGTGCCTTTCTCCAATGCAGGGATAAATCTGTCTATAACCCTGTTGCTTCCCACTTCTGTGCTATTGCAGATGATAACTTTAACAAGGTTGGTCAATTTACTTCTGCAGAGTTAACCAAGGTGACCATTGGTAAGAACCCATCTCCCTATCCAGGCTTCTTTTTCCATCACCTATCAAGAGCACACAGATCAGGAGCTAAGAAAGAGTAACTTTCCACCTCCCTTCCTTACCAGCTAAAGCCGTTCCTCTCAGGTATTACCACTATCCGGAGGTAAAGAATCTGACCTGATGTAATGGTCCTACCGAGTGTAAAATGAAGAAGACAATTTAAGTAGTTTTAGGACCACACAGCTTCTCTGATTAGCCAGCCTTCTGAAACACCTCCCCTGAGTTGTGACCCACTGTGTGAACTAACAGGGTGACTCTGTATCAGAGGGAGGTTTTCCAACCCCTGCTGCCACTCATTCAGAGTTTCTCTCCAGAAGTAATCTCCCAGGTATCTTAAGCAGAGGCCACAGATTTCCAAAGGCAGTAAACATTCACCTCCATAAACAAGTTTCTCAGTGCTGATCAAGTGAAAGCACAGAGGAGCTGAATAAATCCTAATTAAATATAATTTAAGCCTTTCCACTTCCTGGGAAGGACACATTTAAGACAAGGAACATGGGCTTTGCAAATGCCTCACATTTACCCAGAACGGTTGTAGCGCAGTCTTGGGAATAAGGGGTATCGGTTCTAAAGAAAAAAATGAGTTTCCAAGAGCCACCTTCACCATAACCCGAGGCTTGTTATGAGCATTTATGGACTTTGTTACCTTAAGAACATGTGCATGCCCCCTTTCTGGATTCCAAGCCAACATTTTAAGGAGTACTTTGGTGAAGGGCTTGTACCTGACCAATTTTTCTTCATCAATTTTTCAATCTTCTGGCTCTTTCTGACCCAGCCTTTTCAGGAATTACAACCTGTTTCTATTTTCTACTCCATTAACCCTCCTGCTTTTTCCTCCTCTTCACTGGGGTCACTTCTTTAATATATACCAAAGCTATCATGATCTGATTTCCCTTATGAACAAATACAATTTACAAACCAGACTTGGAATTCATTCCTTCAATTAACATCAAGCATAATTCCAAAGGAAGTATATAGTGTTACATTTAGAAACAAGGCCAAATATTAAATGTGTTTCTTAAAACCCACTAAAACTCATAAATACTCAGCATATATAAAGAGAAAAGACCTCCAAGTGTGAAAGATCTACTACCTGTTCCAGATCTTGCCACAGGGTGAGCCAGGACACCTGCCTCTCAAAGTGATGCTTCGGGAGATGTCAGCAGACAAAACTCTAAAGCAAGCAGCGAGTAATTCATATGATTCCAGAATGTTCCCTTGTTATTTATCTTTAATACAGAGATCTCTTTAAAACTGCAGACAAGCACAAAATTGTGCATATAATTCAGGGGATTCACAAACCAGTGTAATGTCTTAAACCAAATCATAACAAATGCTGATGATCTCCTAGTCCAGAAAATCTCATGTCATCTTCACGACCTTGGATTAGGCAATGGATTTTTAAAAATGATGTCAAAATGTATGAAACAAAAGACAAAATAGAGGGGTGCCTGGGTGGCGCAGTCAGTTAAGCGTCTGACTTCAGCCAGGTCACGATCTCACGGTCCGTGAGTTCGAGCCCCGCGTCAGGCTCTGGGCTGATGGCTCAGAGCCTGGAGCCTGTTTCCGATTCTGTGTCTCCCTCTCTCTCTGCCCCTCCCCCGTTCATGCTCTGTGTCTCTCTGTCCCAAAATAAATAAAAAACGTTGAAAAAAAAATTAAAAAAAAAAGACAAAATAGATAAATTTGACTTCATCAAAATTAAAAACTTTGAGCACTAATGGACATTAAGAAAGTGAAAACACAATTTACATAACTGGAGAAAATACTTGCAAATCATATGTCTGATAAGGATTTAATATCCAGAATATATAAAGACCTCCAGTCATATGAGATTAGGGGCCCACCTTAATCAAACTCAATGGCAAAAAGATAACCCAATTTAAAAATGAGCAAAGGACTTCAACAGACAGTTCTCCCCAAAAGATGTACAAGATCAGTAAGCACATGAAAAGATGCTCAACATCACTAGTCACTGGGGAAATGCAAATCAGAGCCACAACGACGTACAACTTCATATCCACTAGAATGACTACTATTGAAACCAGAACAAAACAGAAACAAAATAATGAGTGTTGGTGAGGAGTGGAGAAATCAGAACACATACCTTACTGGCGGGAATGTAAAAACGGTGCAGCCATTCTGGGAAACTATTCAGAAAAACAAAACAAAACAAAAACAAAAAAAAAACAAAAACAAAAAACCTGAAAGCAGGGACTCAAAAGCTATTTGTAAACTAATGTTCACAGCAGTACCATTCATAACAGCCAAAATATGGAAACAACACAAGTGTCCATTAAAAGATGAATAAACAAAATGTGATCTATGCATTCAGTGGAATATTATTCAGCCATAAAAAGGAAGAGCATCCTGATAAATGTCGCAACATAAACAATGAAAACATTATGCAAAATGAAATAAGCCAAACAGAAAGAGACAAATAAGGTATCATTACAGTTATATGAAATACACAGAATAAATACATAGACAGAAAGCCAAAATGTGATTACAGGGAACTGAGGGAGAGAGGGAGAGAATTAGTGCTTAATGGTTACAAAGTATTCTGTTCAACATGATAAAAAGGTTTTGGAAACAGTGGTGCTGGTTGTACAATATCACAAACGTAAGGCACTGAATTGTGCACTTACAATGGTTGAAATAGTAAACTTTATGATGTATGTCCACAGTCACAATTAAAATCACAATTAAAAAATAATTCATGTCTTGTAACTCTCAAACCAAATTTCCTTTGGCCTCTTGAGAGCACATATTGTTGCAAACACTGATGAGATCTACATACAGTCTCTCTGTCAGAAAATGAATTTATATATGCCACTTTTTATTGAGTTCACAATTCTTGCAAAGAAGTATTAGATACTAGGTTGTTTCTCATCTGAGGTAGAATGGATCCAAGGCAAAATGAGGCCAGTGTCCCTACATTTGTGCTGAGGGTGCTTTTATTTATTTAGGTGCCAAGGAAATAAATTATACCTTATAGGCTTGGGAACTGTTCAGGGTATGACTCAAGCCTCCTTTTGTGTTACATATTGAATATTTGTATCCCCTAAAATTCATATGTTGAAACCTAACCCCCAAGGCGATGGTATCAGAAGATGGGGCCCCTGCAAGGTGATTAGCTCATGAGGACAGAGTCCTCATGAATGGGATTAGTGGCCTTACAAAAGGGGCCCCAGAGAGCTTCCTCCCCACTTCTGCAAAGCACGGATACAACAAGAAGGCAGCCCTTGACAACACAGAAGAGAGCCTTTGCTGGAACTCAACTATGATCTTGGACTTGAGCATCCACAACTGTGAGAAATAAATTTCTGCTGTTTTGAAGCCACCCAGTCTATGGTATTTTGTTAACATTAGCCAGAACAGACTAAGACGCTTTGCATCTCTTATGAAATCATCAATTGCAAGTGGTGCCAAATACCAAAACATTCTTTAGAAAACTTCTAATACGTCTTGCTGTAAGTTACAAAGACACTGTGAGCTCTGCTGTAACTGGCAGGGGACAAGGGTCTATCTCCAGGCATGAGGTAAAATTGACTGGCTTGCCCCTAGTTGCCTGCATGAGATTTCACTGCACAGAGTTCTCTCTAATCTAAAAAACCTGGGCACAAAGATGGCCCTCGGCAAGAATTCTCTCGCTGCCCGAATTCTAGGAACTCTTGTTAAAGACTGCCTGGAAGCTTAAATGCCACGGGGTCTCTGATGCAAAATCCTTCCTCCTACCACCCATTCTATACCTGTGAACAACCTACCATCACATAGTCTCGATCTGTCTCTCTGTCTGCCTGTCTCTCACTCTTACCTCTTACTCACTTACTCTGTAATCTTACTGCGTGTGTCATAAAGCACTGCTTTCGCTGAAGTCATCTGACTAAATACATGAGGTTCTCACTGGGGATGAGAGATTAACTCAGGTTCTGCTTGTCCCTCCTTCTAAGATTTCTCGTGGAAAATGGAAGTGGCTAAATTGAGAGGGGTGTTCACAGGGAGGAAGAACGAGAGGCTTTTTCTTGCTGTCCACTGGTCTTCACCACTTCATCTATCTCTGGAGCACCTACTATATGCTGGTCACCGGCTAGGCACGGGAGATACACTGGGGACAAGGCAGAGATGATCCCCCCTCACAGAGTACCCGTTGAGAAAAAAGAAACACGAGTAAACAAAGAAATAAAAAGACTTGCAATGACTTATCACGATTGTGACATGGAAACAAGCAAGCACAGGTCTGAGAGGAGACTTACCCACCAGACCAGTGGGGTCCCCGGACCAGCAGCCCCAGTGGCACCTGGAGTATTGCTCGAAGTGCAGATTCTTGGGCCCCACCAACACCAACTGACTCAGGCAATCATGGGTCAAGGTATCTGTTTTACCAAGCCCACCAGATGATTTAGGTGCATGCTAACGTTTGACAAATACTGCAAAAACACAGAGGTTTTGACTATTTGTGTTTTTTACCCCTAATCCTCAGAAGAGTTCCTGGAAATATCACATAGTTTATAAAATATGATATGTGAATGAACACTCGGGGAGGGATATGATACTTTAACTCGGATTATCAGAGAAGACCTCTCTAAATATTTAACCTGCAAGCTAACAGTTTGAGAAAGGCGCAGCCACGCAAAGAGCACGGGCAAGAATGTTCCATACAACTCTAGAAGCCAAGTGCAAAAGTCCTGAGGTAGGAAAAACCTTTCTTCAGAACCAGACTGCCTGACAAGGCATGCTTTGCAGTTCAGGAATCCCGTCTCTGCCTCTGGGATCCAAAGTTGTACCTCTCCAAGGAAGGCGAGGGTAGGTCTCCTCTTAGCTTAACTAGTAGATGAAAAACCTGACCTCTGTGAGCATGACTGCCTTTCCTGATGGGTGGGCACATAAAAACTACCACGCAGGACCATGCTTCAGACAAGGCCACTGTTTGGAAAACCTGGTTTTTTTCTCCCGTCAGAATGGCTTCTCAGTGGCCTTGGGCAAAAAGCTTCCCAGGTGTCGCCCAGGAAGCAAGGCTGGAGGACCTGGGTGGGGTGCAGCAGCTCTCTCCACAGGGCATTGTGAGGCTAGCCCAGCCTCACCATTTCCACCACAAACAAAGCACACTTCAAGACAAATCCAAGATGGCTTCATAAAGACGGGTTGAAAGGCAGGAAATAAGACAAAGCAGTGACAAACAGGACTGCAGGGACTCAAGCTGCCTGGAGCCAGGGGAAAGGGCTGGCACAAGTCAGTGCTGATACTACATCATCAATACCCAGCCTAGTTCCAAGCTGGGCAGCACACAAAGCCTGCAGCCAGCCAGACAGGGAAGAGGCAGCCTGTCTCCTCACCAGCATTTACCTTCATCAGTAAGAAAAGATGCGAGCGTTGCTCTAATTATGCCCACTGGGAAAATTTCTTTGATTTCATTTTTTAATGTTAAAAATTAACAGAATATTAACACAGATACTTTTTAAAGTTGAAAAAGCAAAACACACAAAGAGTGTTGGGTGGCTTTTCGGTACCCAGAATTTTTTTCACTTAGAGCAAAAGATTAGCATTTAGGTGAGGGGTCAGCAAACCTTTTGATTAAAGACCCGGTAGTAAGTATTTTAGGATAGGTGGGTCAAGAGATAAAATCAAGAATGTTATCTTGACATTTTTATAACAAGAGAGAAAACAGGGAGCTCCTGGCTGGCTTAGTCAGTAGAGCATGCGACTCTTGATGTCAGGGTCCTGAGTTCAATCCCCACATGGGGTGGAGAAATCACATTTAAAAGAAGAAGAAAACAAATTTCCACTATGTTTTGTTGATGAATTTCCAAGTTTATAAGTGTAAGTATTAGTGACATAAGCCTACACTAATGAGAAGAATGTGAGGGTGCAGGACTTTTGCTTACTTGGGGTTCAAAGTTCATGTTCCTGACATCACAATGATTACAAATATTTATGGTAAAAACCATTCTTAGTTCATGGTCGTACAACAACAGGTGCAGGCTGGATTTGGCTCATGGAGCATAAGTTCCTAACTCCTAACTTGCACCACTAGTCAGGGTTCTCCAGAGAAAGTGAACCAATGGGATGTATGTATATATGTGTGTGCATGTGCACATACACACATATTTATGTATGGGGGGGTGGTATTTATTATAAAGAACTGGCTTATGCGGTTATGGAGGCAGGCAAATCCCAAGATCTACAGGGAGAATGGGCAAGCTGGAGACCCAAGAGGGCGGATGGTTTACTTCCAGTCCAAAGGCTGACAAGTTGAGATCCAGGAATTGCTAATGCTTCAGTTCAGATCTGAAGGCAGGAAAAAAACTAATGTCCCAGCATAAAAGCCATCAGGCAAGAAGAACTCTCTTATGTGAAGAAGGGTAAGGTTTTGTTCCACCCAGCACAGCAACTAAGTGGATGAGGCCCACCTACATTGGTAAGAGCAATCTGCTTTGTTCAGTCTACCAATTCAAATGCTAATTCCATCCAAAAATGTTCGCATATAAATGCCCAGAATAATGTATGACCCAGTATCTGAGCACCTCATGGCTCACCCGGTGAAGGTGACACGTAAAATTAACCCAACCGTCACCATCCAAATTTGAGGACTTTTCATGAGACCAAGATTTCAAAAACCATGCCTTCTTCTCCCTCCTTTCCAGCTGCCAACAAGCATCCGGGCAAACTGTTCCTCACACTGCAAGGGTGTGCGTGGCCATAACTACGCCTGCACGGGCAGAGGTCCCGGTTGGGGATGGAGGCTCTGGTTCTGGCTAAGACCTGAGGTGTCTCTAGACATGCCTCCAAGGCCTGCATCCCAGCCATTCTCAAGCACACCAGTGTCTCCTAGATTCCCTGAGGAGCCATTTCTTCCCTCTCCAAGCTCCCCATCTTTTAATCCCTGGTTGGAAAACAACTTCCTGGGTATGTAGTGTTTATAAACATTTCTTCAGGCCCTATTTTCGACTTTTGCCCAGCGCAAACTCTTCTGTACTTCCTGTCCTAACTGCTCAGAGAAACTCCCTCAACACCCCACTCATACCATTACTCTATGGTGTGGTCTGGCTCTGACGTAGAAGTGCCTCTACTAGAGATGCAGCAAATGCTTTTGCCCTTCATTTTTCTATGTGGTCTCTGCCTACCTCCCCAATATTGGATTCCTCTTGATTAAGGGATTCGTCTCTGTGAAGGGAAAGGCACTCTATGAGTCTTAGATGGCACTATCTGGTTTCATGGTGAGGTTCAGAACCAGTATCTTCTCATTCTGAACACAGGCAGCTCTTACTGAGGTCATTACCATTTGATATATATCAGATATTCGCCAGCACTCAGAAGGCACACCCAAGAGGTAACACCCCAAGAGGCTACAGAGAATGGGTGGTTTGGGCTCTATGTTTTTACATTCCTTCCACATTTATGAGTTGCCATTTTCTGCAATGAAACTCTCCCTCATTTTACTCCAGTGATTAGATTTTTTTAAATACAATGTTATATAAACAATAACTGTCATTATTTTTTTTTACCATCTTAACCATTTTGAAGTATGCAGACCAGTGTCAGGTACGTTCACATTGCTGTGAAACAGATATCCAGAACTTGTTTCATGTGTAACACTGAAACTCTAAATGCATTAAAAAAGAACTTCCCCATCCCACCCGGGGCCTCAAAACCACCCTTCTACTTTCGGTCTCTATTTCAAGTACCTCACATAAGTGGAATCCTACAGTATTTGTCTTTTTGTGACTATCTTATTTCACTCAATATAATGTCTTCCACATTCATCCACATTCTAGGATAGGTCAGAATTTCCTTCCTTTTGAAGGGTGAACAATATTTCACTTTACGTATACACGACATTTTCTTAATCCATTTACCTGTCAGCAGACAGTGGAATTGTTTCCTCTTTGTTCCTGTGAACAGTGCAGCTGTGAACAAGTGTATGCATGCAAGTATCTCTTGGAGCCTGTGCTTCCGGTTCTTTCAGATATATATCTCGAAGTGGAATTACTGGGTCATACGGAAGTTACAGTCTAAATTATCTGAGGAACACTATCTTCCATGGCGGTTGTACAATCTTAAAATCCCATCACGGTGTTGGAGGGTCCCAATCTCTCCACATCTTCCCCAACACTTGTTATTTTCTGTTTGGTTGATAGTTGCCATCTCAACGGGGTGAGGTGATATCTCAGTGTGATTTTCAGTTGCATATCTCTAAGAGTGTGGATTTTAATTTGTGGCCCTGCCTTCTAGCTCTGTTCTTGGTTTTCAGCACTCTGAATTTATTTTCTTTTCTGTAAATTGGGGTAGTAACACGTACTCCAATCACTCATCCATTCACTAAAGACATATTCTTTTTTTTTTTAATTTTTTTTAACATTTATTTATTTTTGAGACAGAGAGAGACAGCGCATGAACAGGGGAGGGGCAGAGAGAGAGGGAGACACAGAATCGGAAACAGGCTCCAGGCTCTGAGCTGTCAGCACAGAGCCCGACGCGGGGCTCGAACTCACGGACCACGAGATCATGACCTGAGCCGAAGTCGGACGCTTAACCGACCGAGCCACCCAGGCGCCCCTAAAGACATATTCTTAACTCTTACTATGCGCTAAATGTTATGTGATGGGCTAGAGCTACCGCAATGAACAAAATAGAAAACAAATCTTTGCCCTCTGGGAGCTTACCTTCTAAAACAGACAGACTGACAATAAACAACAAAGAAGAAAATCATAGAATGTATTCAATGATAAGTGCTACAGAGAAAAATAAAGCAAGGAAGGGGTAAGGTGTTCTGGGGTGTCTGAGATATTGTTATTTAAAATTTTTTTTTTTTAATTTTTTTTTCAACGTTTATTTATTTTTGGGACAGAGAGAGACAGAGCATGAACGGGGGAGGGGCAGAGAGAGAGGGAGACACAGAATCGGAAACAGGCTCCAGGCTCTGAGCCATCAGCCCAGAGCCCGACGCGGGGCTCAAACTCACGGACCATGAGATCGTGACCTGGCTGAAGTCGGACACTTAACCGACTGCGCCACCCAGGCGCCCCTAAAAATTTTTTTTAATGTTTATTCATTTTTTTGAGAAAGAGAGAGAGTAAGCAGGGGAGGGGCAGAGAGAGAAGAGACACAGAATGCAAAATAGCCTCCAGGCTCCAAGCTGTCAGGACAGAGCCCAATGCAGGTCTCAAGCCCACAAACCTAACCATGAGATCTTGACCTGAGCCACAGTCAGATGCCTAAGGGACTGAGCCAACCAGGCACCCCAGAGGTATTGTTATTTTAAACAGGATGGTCAACAAAAGCCTCACTGATGTGTGCCATTTGAAGAAAAATGAGAATGGGGAGGGAGGGAGGAAGCTGGGAGTTGGAATGGGTGGTGGGGCATACAGGATGGGGAAATACCAGATATGCAGGAACAGCAAGGAGACCTGCAGGGCTTGAGTGGGAAAATAGAAGTAAATGATTAGAAATCCCAAAGGATGAGGTAGGCACCAGGATGAGTTTGGCAGGAATCTAAGGGATGTGGGATGGTTTTATAAGGATTTAATGAGATAATTTATACAAACTTGCTTGATGCTCTATAAGCATTAAACAAAGGATAGATCCAAAATGTCTGATGTTCCTACTGCTGGGGAAACCACAGCTTCCCATGGGTCTTGGCAAGCTTGTCTATCCAGCTTTCCATCAGGGTGGAGAAGGCCATGGTATGATCATCATTCTGGTGCTGCCTAATGCTCAATGTGTGAGTTGAACTGGGTCCCCCTCAAATTCATAGGTTGAAGTCCTAACCCCCAGCACCTCAAGATGTGACCTTATTTAGAGCCTTTATAGGGGTAATCAAGTTAAAATGAGGTCATAGGGTGGGCTGTCACCTAATCTGACCCATGTCCTTATACAAAGGGGAAATCTGGAGTCCAACACAAAGGCGGGAAGAAGGCTGTGTGTAGATGGAGGCAGAGATCAAAGGACACTTCTACAAGTCAAAGAATGCCAAAGATGGCCAGCAAACCACCAGAAGCTAGGCAAGGGGCATGGAACACATTGTCTCCCACAGCTCTCAGAAGGAGCCAAATGTGCCCACATCCTGATCTCTGAACATCTAGCCTAAAAGAGCGAAGAATAAATATCCATTGTTTAGGCCACTCCATTTCTAGTACTGCGTCATATTGACGCTAGTGAGCTAACCCACTCAAGCACACAACAGCGGCAAAATGTTTACTGGAGTTTCTCTTTAGGGGGACGCTTTCTCTCCCTGGTTTCTCTCAAATGGGATCACTACCTGGTAAGTTTTTACTTATTTGAGAGGTGGGGAAAGGAGGGGGGAAGAGAGAGAGACAGAGAGAGACAGAGAGAGAGAGAGAGAGAGAGAATCACAAGCAGGCTCCATGCTATCAGTGCAGAGCCCAATGTGGGGTTTGATTTCATGAACCATAAGACCATGACCCGAGCTGAAATCAAGAATCAGACACTTAACTGAGTAAGCCACCCAAGTGCACCAGTGCCTTGTTTTTTGAGTGCCCATTTCAAAACTAAAATCAGAGCTAGTCTCAAAAGAGGCAAGCACAGGCACCACCCCAATCAGTATGTGGGAAGAAGATGAGGTGAAGACTGGGAATGTCAAGTCTCCAGACAGGAAGCAGGCAGCCCAGATTCCCAATGAGAGAAGAGCAAGAAGGCATGGGAGAACTTGGATTTCAGAAGCCAGAAGGGCCACTTACCTTCCGGCCTATGCCAGAGCTGCTAGACAGGTATGGGGCTGGAGCAAGAGGATGTGATGTTCCCCTCATCTCTGATCCTGGAAGCCTAACTCAGCTACACAAAGGCCCAAGAATCTGGGAAAGCAGACATCTCATAGAACCCCAAAGGATACACTCAGTGTGGTACAGAAGGAGGGAGAGCCAGTGAACATCCACAAAGAGAACTCGTGCAGTCACCCCTTAGCGAGGTCGAGGCACCCCTTAGCGAGGTAATTCGTGGCCAAGGTCAAACGTTTTTCAAGAGTTCTTATAAAGAGAAGTTACAATTAGGGTTCAACTCTGTTCAAAGGATCCACAGCACAGTCTAGATTATTTTCCGAATACTCACCAAGATGCTAAGAATTGTTATAACACTAATTGTTATTCACACACACACAAAAGCATTATTCACAGAAGTGGATTAAACAAGGTAGAAATGGTTTCTTGACTACAGGACGTTTTAGTGACTTTGATATGACAAGGGACTTTATGAGTCTCCAAAAAAAGAAAGAAAGAAAACCTACAAAGACTCCAGTTTTATTTCATTGCAATCTTTTTTTTTTTCTTCTTGTATTTCTTTTCACAATACCCAGTCAATCACATCTCTGAGAACAACTCACTAAGAAACGTAATTGGGAAATGCTGGTAATAAACTTTGAATTATGGATAATTTTAGAGACACCCACAGAAGAGAAATCAATAAGTCAGCCAATATTGAGCCAGCCAGAGCCAAGGCCCACAGCACCTTGCAAAGAAAGAAAAAGTGTGTCACTGCATTTTCTCTTAATAGGTCCCTCCTTGAGGCAGAAATCACTGGAGTTTACCAGAACCATCTTCCAGTTCTCCCACACCAAAGAATCAGACCACCATTTAAAGATTTGCTAGACAGTAAAGCCAAGCAATTATTTGAAGGAGAAAAACTCAAAAAGCTTAAAATGTGATTAGCTTTGCTGATAAGAGTGAGGCAAGGAGGTGACCATAAATTGTTGATAACAGCATTATGCAGGCCTATGAGCTGGTGCAACAGGGTCAGAAAGCAAATAGAAACAGAATTCTTTGTTATTAGTTCACTAAAGATCCCTTCCAGCCAAGGGCACACAGATAATGGTCTCTACCTGGAAGTCTCAACAAGAAAGTCACATAAGTTTTATCAGTGCCTTAGGCCATGCAGTCACAGATTTATAGACATGGAAGCTTGCTCAACCTAGCCTTCTATTTTTATAGTTAAAGCAACTTAGTCCAGTAGGGCTGAGTGGTGCTAAAAGGATTCATGGAAAGCTCAGAGTTTGAAAAAGCCAGGCCTCTTACTTATACCCCAGTATTTTTATCTCCCCACCATCCTTTCGTGAATGTGGTCTCCAAGAGAAGTCAATTAAAATTGGAACCTTTCAGGTGTCTGGGAGCAGGTACGTACTGAGAGAACAGCAGTAACAATTTCTCAATGTTTAGTGAGCAACCAGGCATTGAGCTAAACTTCTGAATCTCAGCTAGCACTTAGAAAACCCTCTGAAATATGTGCCTTTGCATTAATGAGGATGTCAACCTTCAGCAAGGGTCGACAGCCTATCAAAGTCCCATACAGAGTGGGGTACACTCTCAAGGCTCATTCCAGAGCCAGCATTCTTTGCTGAGTACTCATGAAATTGAGAGCACCACTTTAAACGAACAACAAAACGTGTTTAGGATTTCCTGTAGCCTGCAAGGATAGTCCTAAAACCCATGGCATGAGTGAGAGTGACCTCACGAGGTCACTTTGCCTCAGCTCTGTGTCGCAGCAAGACACCTACTACACCATCCCCCAACCAGTCCTTTCTTTTTCTCATGCCTGAGTAAGAGCAAGCATATAGTTTCTTGCCTAAGAAATTACCGGAAGAAATGTTCCTATGTTTGTTGAAAAGCCAGAGCACACTTGTATGTTCAAAGAAATAGGATTCTAACTCTTGTAACCTTGTTTTTGCCCTAAAAAATGATAGTGTACTCTCCCAAGTCAATGAACGAATATCTGCATCAATGCTTAGAAGTACAGAGTGTAACCATCACATGGCTACACACACGTTCATTTATACCATGGGAAGATGGGAAGGGCCATCCAATGTTTGGCTATCATAACCAGCACTGCAGTAAACTCAGTAGACTCATCTTTGCACTTCTGCTCCATTCTTTCATTCTTTAACAATTCCACAAGTGGTACTGCAAAATCCTTTTTTTTTTTTTTAATTAGAGAGAGAGAGCATCGGCAAGGGAGAGGGGCAGAGGGGGGAGAAAGAGAGAATCTTAAGCAGGCTCCTTGCTCAGCATGGAGCCTGATAAAGGGCCTGATCCCATGACCCTGGGATCATGAACTGAGCTGAAATCATGAGTCAGATGCTCACTGACTGAGCCACACAGATGCCCCACAAAATCTTTTTCCATTTTGAGAGACACCCCTTCCAAGAAGGCTGTGCCAACTGCTATACTGCCTGGCTGTATAGAATGTGTTAGGAGATCCATTCACTTGACAACCTAGAAAATGTCATCTACACAAATGGCTGTCTGTTAAAACGGGGGCTACACAGTGTCCAAGCCACCAGGATTTTTCAGCAAGGCCACTGCTATAGTCTTTTAACTGGCCTCCCAAATTCAATTTGGCACATCCTGTGCATGCTTCCTCCTTGAGGCAGTCAAAATAATCTCTTTTAAACACAAATTTGGGGGGTGGTTGGGTGTCCGACTTTGGCTCAGGTCATGATCTCATGGTCCGTGAGTTCGAGCCCCGCGTCGGGCTCTGTGCTGACAACTCAGGGCCTGGAGCCTGCTTCAGATTCTGTGTCTCCCTCTCTCTCTGCCCCTCCCCTGCTCATGTTCTGTCAAAAATAAACAAACATTTAAAAAAAAAAATTTAAACACAAATTTGGTCATGTACCTCACTCAGCCTAAACCCCAAGCTTCCACTGCTCTTATGAAAAGCCCCCACATCCTTAACATGACTCCTTCAACTTCCCTCTTCAGCCTTACCCATGTTTCAACCACACATGCCTACTTTCATCTCTTCCACAGCATTCTTTGCCACTCAGGACCTTTGCAGATGTCGTTCCACTTTCTAGAATCTTCTTCCTCATCTCTTTCCCTGGTAACCGCTCCTCTACTTTTAGTCTGCAGCTAAGATGTCATCTCCTCAAGGAAGCTTTGCCATCCACACACACCCTCCAGACTAAGGAAGGTCCTGCATCATAAGCACACACACCATCTTGGGATTTTCCTTCCTAACATTAATTAAAATGCTAACAATTAATTTAATGTCTGTCACCCCAATAAATCTAAGCTTCATAAGGACCTGCCAATACCTGGCACAGCGCCTAGGATATGGAAGATGCTTCTTGTCATGGAAGGAGAATAAAAAGAGGGACACTAGAAAAGAGGAAGGGAAGAGGAAGGAAGGGAGAGCCGGGAGAGCCGGGAGAGAGGAAAGAGAGGGAGAGGAGTTGGGTTTTCCACTGATATCTTCCAAGGAGATGGAGAAAGGAGAAGAAGAACTTAAAGTATCGAGCAACTACTGGCGGGGAACTATTTTATTATCTTGAACTTGCTCTAAGCTCAGCAAAGGATAAATATTCATCAGATGCCTATTATGTACCAAGCAACTGTTCTAGATACCAGAGAAACAGGCAGGCATCAATTCAGGTGAGGTCCTTAGCCTCCTGGAACTAACATCCTGGTGGGATGGGAGAGGAGAGAACAAATAAACAATGAACAAGGATCTGAACAAGACAACATCAGACTGGAAAGAGCACTCACAAGTCCATAAGGGAGGTCAGTCATGAAGAGTCAGAGTGGACACTGCTTCTTCAAAGGGGGACAATACTTATCCAATGGGGATGGTATTTATCCAACAGGGATAGTACTGTTGCTGGGAGACAGCAACAAGAAGAACAAAGGGCAGGGTGAGGTAGAAGGCGATTTTCATTTATTTTTTATTTTCTGTTATTTTAGTAATTTCTTAAAGTTTATTTATTTAAACTTTTCTTTAAAATTTATTTATTGATTGGAGCCCAAGCAGGCTCCACGCTTCCAACACAGAGCCTGACAAGGGGCTCGAACTCATGAACCGTGAGATGATGACCTGAGTCGAAAATGAGACGCAGATGCCTGACTGAGACACCCCAGAATGTCATTTTTAAAAACAAAATGGAGTCAACTTACTCTGAAGCTGTGGTAAATCCTTCCAAGTGGCAGAAACAAAGGGTCATAGGAGTGATAGCCTCAGTAGGTAGATTAATTTCCTAGGGCGGCCACAACAATACACCACAAATGGAGTGGCTTAAAGCCACAGAAGATCGTTCTCTTATAGTTTGGGAGGCCAAAAGTTTGAAATCAAGATGTTGGCAGGGCCATGCTCCCTGGGGCAGGTGCTACGAAAGGATCTGTTCCACGCCTGTCTCCCAGCTGCTGATAGGCTCGGGCGCCCCTTGGCTTGTCAGTGCATCACTCAGTCCCGACTCCAACGTCACAGGACCATCTTCACATTATCCTCCCACTGTATAGGTCTGTCTCTGTGTCCAAGCTTCCCCACTGATAAGGACACTAGTCCTAAAGGATAAGAGCCCACCCTGATAATCACATTTTAGTTCAATTATCTCTGCAAAGACCATCTCTCCAAATAATGTCATGTTTTGAGATACTGAGAGTTAGGATTTCAACATATTTTCTTTTTTTTCATTTACACAAATAAATGAAATGTGTAAAAGACTTGGGGGGGGGACACACAATTCAGCTCATAACAGTATTCATGAGTCAAATACAGCCTTGTGAAATATAGAAGCCGCTCAGATATTAATTTTAATATCAATAAAAATATGTATGATTCCAAGTGCAGAGTTCTACCAAATTCAAATATTTTAAAAGGTCAGAGAAGCACAAAATCCAACACAGTCTGAGTGGATCTGTGGGATCAGTAGACTGAGTTATGGAGACCGTGGTGTGAACTGTGCCCATCAGGGACATGACATGAGTCTAATCCACATTCCAGCTGGTATCTCTGATCGCTGGGGAATTTTAGGAACCTGAATTTGTGAAACGATATATGTTTCCTAGGTAAGCATCTTTTAAATAAAGATTTAGAAGTAAGTAAAGGAAGGTCTGTAAGCAATAAACCCATATAAATTTTTTTACACTGGAAAATCTTTGCTTACTTTCTTGCATAAATTTTTTGTGAGAAATAAGTTTGAGGGAGTTAATCAATCACTCTTACAAATTCCTGTTTGAAACAGACACTTGATTAACATAAGCTTGCAACTGCTCTGATCTATTTTTAAAACAGTATTGAAACACTTAAGAGATCTTAAAACCATATTTAGGTAAGTTTAATTTATTAGAGTTATAGGAACTGGATGACTAATTGGAAAGTTTTGAAAATGCATACAATACAATGAAGTTTTTAAAAAGGAAGCTAAATATAGTTAGCTCAGAAATTAAGTTTAAAATGTTTAAAAAGGCTTAATTAACTAAGTTTAATAAATGAGCTTAAATAATAAACAAAATCTCCTTTAATGAGATTGCTAAAATATGAGACTTATATATAGGATCATGAGATTTAGAAACTGGAATTAAAAAGTGTGAGGGAAGATTATAGTTTTAATAAATTGAATGTTAAAAAAAAAAACAAAAAAACTACTGAATAGTTTTTTTTGTCCTCCTGGATGTCACAAAACTCACTTCCATTCAAAGAAACAACTCCCCACCAAGTCAAAGATTAGTATGGAAATAATAAAAAAACAACCTTTTCTTTGTGCTGTGTCAGAATTTCCTCATTAAGAAAGGATGGCTGCTTGGTGCGTCTGTGTGTATGCGCACTATGTCTGTGTCTGTGTTTGTGTCTGTGTTCTCCTTTTTCATTTGAGACATTTCATATATAGTTTGCTCAGGTCAATCTAACAGTGGATCCTTGCTAGATCCTCTGCAAAGCTAGACAATCTGTAGTCATGGCCCCCTGGCTTGCGAATTGTGATGGGGCATTCAGATCACTGCCCCCCGGCAGCATTGCCTTTCTCCTAGACCTACAGTCTTCCCAGGCTGGTGACGACCCACCTTTGACCGAATTTTCCACCCACTGGCAGGAGGCCCAGGCTGGTTAACTGGCCTGGCTCAGATCACACTGGCTGCTGGTGGCTAAGTCTGCAAGAAAGCTCATTTTCTCCCTGGCTCTCTGGAGTGAGTGGCTGTGTCGGCAGCATTCTGGGTCTAAATGACACAGAAGTGCCCCTGCTCTAGCCCAAGGGCCAAATGAGCAAAAATTCCAAGCCGTAACTTATTTGCCCTCAGGAAAGGTTAGTCCACAGCCTAAGTCTTATACACAGGCCCTGCAATGTCTGAGCAACTGTCAGGGGAGAGGTAAAAACTGGTTGACTTTAAGCCTTGAAAAGGGGATTAATCCTAACAAATGGGGTGGGGTGGGGGCCTCGGATAACGACCGGGAGGCATTAATGGTGTGTCTCTGAACACCGAGGCACGGTCTTTATGGCCCTGGTAGGAAAGGAATAAACCACGGGCCCCGTAATAGCTCCCTCCAAAGGGTTATGATAATCCTAACTGTTGTCTGAGCTGGGAGCACAACAGTGAAAATGGATGAAAAGTATATGTTTATGTCCTTCCTATTAAATCCAGAGCTATAAACACCAGGCACTAAAGTTGATAGCAGCACTGACAAATGCTTCCTTTGGAAGAGCACCGAGAAGGTTAAAACAACAAAGAAAAAGGCAGCAACTCTTGGTCCTGGAGTTTTTCATCCAGCTTTCTCCTGGCCTCTGCTTGTCCCTCCCCCCCCCTCCCCCCGCCCCCTGCACTTAACTTCAAAAATAGACTTTGTGGGTGCAAAGAGAATGTGTGAAAGCAGATCTTTCTCTTTCTAGACTGGGAATTTGCCTTAAGGTGACCTCAGAGCCATCCCTGCAGCCTGCCACTCTCCCCACAAAGTGTCACATGCATGTACTCGATTAATAGTTCCTATCTTCTGGCTAAATGGGAAACTCTGGTTTGCCTCTGAGAGCCTCAGAGAGCTCATAGTGTGACTCTATGATCTAGAATTTCTCTGAGAGTCACAGAGAGAATATCCAGGATGGGGACTAGGGTGAGGCAGGTGAGACACGCACCTGGGGTACAAAATATAAGGGGGTGCCAAAAAAACAGTAATAAGGGTAAATAACATTTTAGTGCAATCCTTTTTAAAAATTAAAAGCATCAGGGGCACCTGGGTGGCTTAAGGTAAGCGTCCATCTCTTCTTTTGGGCTCAGGTCATGATCTCATAGTTCATGAGTTCAAGCCCTGGATCAGGCTCCACAGTGACAGCACGAAGCCTGCTTGGGATTCTCTCTCTCCCTCTCTCTGCCCTTCTCCTGCTTGCTCTGTCTCTGTCTCTCTCAAAATAACTGAATAAACTTAAAAAAATAAAATTAAAATTAAAAGCAGCAAACTACAGCCCTTGCGCTGGTCACCTGTTTTTGTAAAGTTTTATTGGAAGTCCAGGGCCAGGATTAGCATAAGATAAGTGAGGCAGGGTAGTACAATTGTAGGGTCACATCATATTTTTATTTAAAATTTTGGGAGGCGCCTAGGTGGCTCAGTTGGTTGAGTGTCCGACTTGGGCTCAGGTCATGATCTCTTGGTTTGTGGCTTCAACCCCCGCATTGGGCTCTGGGCTGATGGCTCAGAGCCCGAAGCCTGCTTCAGATTCTGTGTTTCCCTCTCTCTCTGCCCCTCTCCCACTCACTCTCTGTTCTCTCAAAAATGAATCAACGTTAAAAAAAATTTTTTTTAATTGGTACTTGTTCATCATGGATTTTGAGGTTTAAAAACACTACATGAAAGGACTATTTACCTTGATTACTGAGCTTTTTGGCATCCCTCACACTACTCACCCTGGTCCCAGCCCTGCAGAGCACATACCTCAACATGTCCACAATTTTCCCATAACTTGACATTACTGAACTCTTAGTATTTGCAGACATGGCTGCAAGGACTATTAATACATGTATTCTCTCACTGAATTCTCCTTTTTATGTGTAAGCTGAGGCACAGAGAAGTCAAGTAACCTGCCCTCAGTCACACAGCTAGTCAAGTAGAGGAATTGGGACTTACAGCTGGGCTCAGCCACCACTCCATTCTCACTCCCTGGTTGGGTTTTGTTTTGGTTTTTGTTTTTTTTTTTTTTTTTTTTTTTTTTTTGGTATCCTCTCTTCCATTTCTAAATGTATTCTGTCCACTTCCTCAGCACACGGTGATTTCTTAATCCAATTTATCCAGCGTTTATACTGATAAGTTATTTCTATCATCAGACAGATGGTTTTATAGGAGACCAGCCAGCTAAGTGCACTAAGAATGCAATAAAACTTGTTTTTCTAACCAGCTAGATTGGTTTACATGAGGAGATAAACATTGTGCTAAGATCAACTCCCAGCACATCTCGGCGAGAGAGCTGGTGCCCCTCTTGGGCTGGTGAGGAACACACAGGGCACCCCCTTCTGGAGACCCTCAGGAACCCACGGCAAGCAGCGGTGGAGGCTTCTTCTCCTTGTGTAAGAGCTGACAGACATCCTTGTCTGCCCCGCAGGAACTGGAACCTGGGAACTGACTGCCCAGGGTCACCCAGTTATCTGTTCCCTCCTTGGGTGGTTGCCACAGACACCACCTACTCTTCCAATTCCTGTTTCTTTTCTGGAGAAAGAAGGTTGCAGGTGATGGGCGTGGTGCAGTAATTGAAGGTGGCGCCTTAAGAACAATGATGATAAACGTTCCCTATCAACCTCACCACGAGCATTTAGCAGGGCTTTGGTAGGTGATATAGGAAATTCTTCCCCTTCTCCCCATGCACAGGGCTCTACCCCATCTAACATGATTCCAGGACAGCATTGTTCAGGGGGTGGTGGGCACACAGCCTGCAGCAGAAATGCTGGGGCTACAAGTGGAAGAGACGGACCGAGCCACTCCACCTCCGTGAGATGGGAGCCGGGAATCTGCATCTCTAACCAAGAACTCCACACTTCTATGTGCATCTCTGTTGGGAAACCCTTACCCATCATGCCCATTTAAAAATTGTTTTTTTTTAGTTTTTATTTTATTTTTGAGACAGAGAGAGACAGAGCATGAGAGGGGGAGGGGCAGAGAGAGAGGGAGACACAGAATCTGAAGTAGGCTCCAAGCTCTGAGCTGTCAGCACAGAGCCCGACACGGGGCTCGAACCCACAGACCACAAGATCATGACCTGAGCTGAAGTCAGAAGCTTAACCAAATGAGCCACCCAGGTGCCCCCCATCGTGCCCATTTTAAAGATGTGAAGAGGGAGGCTCAGAGAGTTTATGTCACTTGTCTAATGTCTAACTTACATGGGGCAGAGTCCTCTGGGTCCCATGTCTATCAGACTCCAAAGCCCAAGCTCTTAACCCCTTTCTCTACAGCAGCTTATATTTTTCTTTCTACCCACCCTGTCCCTTGTCAAATTCACCTACACCATCCTGAAATGTTTTCAGTTTTGTGAGAGTAACTCTAAAAGAATCATTGCCCAAGTCTGTATCTGAAGTTTTCTTGAAAGAAGAACCTGGGACAGGGACTTCGGGATAGGGGTTTATCTGGAAAGAAATCTCAGAAAATAGGAGAAAGGGCAGGAAGAGCAAGGTGGGGGAGGTGGGGGGGGGAGAGAAAGCCAATGTAAGAGGGAATTGTCATGGGTACTTCTGTGAGCACCAGGCGCTCCACGCTCCTGGGACCTCCTGAGCAAATGGCATGCCTCCCAGAAGTGTCTAGAAAGGTGGCAGGGCCAGGACATCCCAACTCCCCTTGGTTTCAGGTTGGCTTCAGGGGCAATAACACACACATACACACACCTCTGTCTGTGCATGCATATAAATGCTTCTGGGTACCATGCATGCCAGGTGAATGAGCTCTCACAGCAAGGCCCTGGGGCACAACGTAGAGATGGGCACGCTCGAGGTGGAGCACATGGCTTAAGCTGCACTTGCACTCCCACACAACAGCCCTCGTGGCTTTGGCTGAAAGCAGAAGCAGGCTGTGCGTATGTGACTTGGGGACCAGAGTTCCCCACTATCCTGATAGACTGAACTCATTACTGTTCCCGTCAGTCAAGAAGGTAACAAAGACAGATGACACAGCATGTGGAATAATTCACAAATCATGTTAAGATGTGCTTGGCAAACTGATCCTGTGCAAATGGAAGCAAACTAAACACGACCGTCTTTGACAATTAGACCTGCAAGGAGCTGGAAATGAGTTTGTCTTCCCACAACTTTTCCTCTTGGTTTTACTCCCCCCACCACTTTCTTTTGGAGACAGAGGGAGAGGGAGGGGGGAAGGGGCAGACGAAGAGATGGAGAAAATCTTAAGCAGGTTCCATGCTCAGCATGGAAACTGACATGGGGCTCGATCCCACAACTCTAGGATCATGACCTGAGCTGAAATCAAGAGTCGGATGCTCAATCAACTGAGCCACCCAGGCAGGCACCCTGTAGTTTTACTTCCTGCTGGGAAAAAAGAGGGACTCTTCTCAGAAGAAAAACCATAAAGCACCACACTTGAGGAAGTCCCTGTTCTGACGCTTAGGTTGCCTTCCGTCTTCACTCTGTGACAGCAATTCTACAGGACAGAATGGCACTGCTTGTAGAGTCAGCAGGGAGTCCTGCTCCATGACAGATAAGCTGTGTCCCCCGGCAGCTTACCTCACCCCTGGTGGGGTTGTTGCCAGTACTAAGTGATGTTGTTGATGATATTCCCCCTGCCTACTCCAATGGGGCACCCAAGCACTTGAACATGGGTGCAGGAAAGAAAGCTACCACTATGCCGGCTGGTCTCACTAGAGATTCCTGCTTGCAGATCTCAGGAGGACACCGAGAACTTCCAAGCTGATTGCACCTCTCTGGTATGTTTTCTTTCCAAGGGTCTCTATGGCTCTTTCCTACCTTCTCTTCCGTCCCCACCCCCCACTTCTCTCCTGTCTGCACCACTGTCTGCACCTCTCCTTCTCTCCTCTGAGCCAATGTCCTTGCTGATACTTCAAGAAGAAAATGGAAACACTAAGATGAGAACCCTACCACTGTGCCCATCAGCTGACCTGCATATAGAACCCCCTCTCAGCTCACAATTTCTGTTCTAACAGGAAAATGTTATTGCTTAAAATAAATGTGTACTCTGGAGGCTTGCCTTTCTTTAGAGCTCAGACCCATTCCTTCCCACCTCACTCTCAGCCTGTTACTGGATCATTCCCAAGAGTAAACATACTTGGAAAACATTTCTCATTCTTGAGAAAAATCTCACTTAGTCCCAGAACCCCCTATACACACCAGAACATTCCAGTGGTCCCCTTCTCACTGGATAGTCTCTTTCTGTGTCATACTGCTGTCTCAACTTCCTCACAACTAGTTTCCTTCTTCAGTGATTCAGTTGGACAGCTGTCCCGCAAGTGAAGCCATGCCTCAGCATCACTAGGGACCCTCATGCTAACGAGGCCAGAGAACCTGTCTCAGACCTCGTTGTTCCAAGTCTCTCAGGACCTTTCAGTGTATCTGGTCGTGCTCTTCTCAAAACCCTCTCTTGACTTCCAGCCCACCATGGTCTCTGGTCTCGCCTACCTAACAGCTGCTGCCCAGGGGTCTAGTATGATCCTGCCCCTGGACTCTCAATCCGACTATCCACACTACCCATGGTGCAACAGCAGAAAACCTGGGTTCCACCATAATCTCTTCCCTCTTCGTTTCATCAAGTCCCACAATTGTAAATACCATTTATAGGCCAATGGCTCCCAACTTTTACCACCAGACAGTTAATATCCCCACTTGGCTATGGAAGACACCCCAGTCTCAAAGTTAACATAACCTGGGGGCTGGTAATGCTGTCTTGATCTGCATGGTGTTTACGTGAATGTGTTCACTTGGTAAAAACTGAGAATGGTTGGGCTTTTCTGTATATAGCTTATACTGTAATACCAAGATTTTTTAAAATTCATATTCCAGAACCATCAAAATTGCTCTTTTCTGTAAACTTGCTCCTCGGATTCTCCCAAAGAAACCAAAAATGCCAACATTATTCTTGATTATTCTCTTTCCATATCCAGTCCAACTGTAAGTCCTGCATTCTGGGCTGCCAAAACAACTTAGCCCCATCCCTGCCATCTGGCCAAGCCATCAGCACCTCTCTCTGAGTTACTGAAACAGTTTCCAACAGACCTTGTGGATTCCATCCTGGCCCCTACCTTCCATTCTGCTCCAGAACGAGCAGCCAGAGTGAGCTTACAAAAGCTGCAGTCAAATCATGCTACATCCCCTCCTCTCCCCCCGCAACGAAAACTTGCTGAGTCCCAACCAGCCATCCTTCTTTATGCTTCTTCATGCCATCAGTTTCCACCAAAGAGCCTTTGCTCCAGCTACTGCCGGTGTTCATGTTGCCCTTGCCCCTGGCCTTGGTACTGCTGGCTCCTTCTGGTCAATCAGAAATCGGTTTAAATTTTTTTTTTTAACGTTTGTTTAGTTTTTGAGAGACAGAGAGAGAGAGAGAGAGAGAGAGAGAGAGAGAGAGAATGAATGGGGAAGACGCAGAGAGAGAGGGAGACAAAGAATCTGAAGCAGGCTCCAGGCTCTGAGCTGTCACCACAGAGCCCAACATGGGGCTCGAACGCATGAGCTGTGAGATCATGACCTGAGCTAAAGTTGGATGCTTAACCAACTGAGCTACCCAGGCGCCCCAGTCAGAGATCAGTTTAAATATCTTCTTTCCACGGAGGCCTGCCCTGACTACCCAACCTAAACTAGTCCTCTGGTAACTTTCCAGCACTCACATATTTTATTTTCCACATAGTACTTAAAACCACCTGACAGTGTTTGTATTTTGTCTCCCACCACTGTCTAGAATGTGATTTTCTTCAAAGCAGAGATGTCTCCTAGCCTCTGCATTCCCCCCGTCCCCTTTTAAAACAATGTCTGGCCATATGGTAGATGCTCAGAAAATGTACGTTGAAAGAAACACATTTGTACAGCCCACCATAATGCACAGAGCCTTGCAAAAATATCTATCTATATATATCCATCTAGAAATGTATGTCACCCCCACTTTCTGTCACATTCCTTGGAGATGTAAGGACCTCATGGTAAGTTCGCAACGAGTGAGACTTTTGGAAAGCAGTGATTGAACTCATGCAGTTATTTCTGTTCCTTCCAAAATCTCAGTAAGATACTATAAAGGTACAAAAAGCTATAAATTCACAAGGACAAAGAGAACAGAAGATAAGATGCCAATAGTTGAAAGACAACAACAAACACCGTTTTTTTTCTCAACACAGAAACGGTTGTATGGGTGGGGAGGGAGGCAACAAGGATGCCAGTCTGTAATGCTGAATCCCACAAGGGACTTGGGAGCTGAGGTACTAGTGGTCTCAAAAGGGAGGTGCAAAGGGTGAGGCCGAAAAGAGGAGAATTAGCTCAAAGTTTGTGAAAAGGACAGTTAGATTTCCAGGGGACCATCCCCAACACCTCAGTGCTAGGCTAGGACCCATCCTGACCTCTAGCGTCAAGGGGATCCTTTTATCTGGAAATACCAAACCAGACATGCTTTCCCATCATGAAAACTCAAGGCACAGCAAAGAGTCAGATGAGGCCATGAACAGAAAAGGGGGATGCAGTAAACATGTGCACACCAATCATGAGCCCCCTGTGGCTCCTAGAATCATCTTGGGAGCTGAGTCTATACTTCCCAAGGTAGAAGACTGAAGGATTCCTAAGTTGAGAAACTGAATGATACAAGAGAAAAAAAATCTCCAGGGGTAGACATTTAAGGATTATCAAGACAAAACAGTTGGAATGCACCTGCTTACCTTACAGTTAAGCCACCAATCTCTTCCCACCAAACACACACTCCAAACACACAGGCATACCCACACAAGAGTCACACACTCCAGATACTCTGCATACATGTACTCTAAAAATATACAAATAGGTACTCCTCCCCCACATATATCCCAAAGACACATATACACATATATCCCAAACATACATAAGCCAAACATACATCATACACACACACATAGACAAATATGAAATGCGGCACACTCATCTCAACATGCACACTTACTTCAAACACATACACAAGTATACCCACTCCACTTTCAATCAGCTTCTTCCCTACTTCTTAAAATATGAATGAGCAATCAACGACAACCAGATTTGCGGATAAATCTTCAAAAATGAAAGCTTAGTACCAAAACAAATAGATTGGGGTAAAGTAGGAAAAAAAATATAGTACATGAAATGGAATTAAATTTCCAAATACCCTAATCACCATACTTACAGAGATAAAAAAAATATATATATACATATAACATATATATGTATATATATGTATATGTATGTATATGTATGTATACATATATGTATATATGCATATATATGTACATATATATGTATATATATATATACCTATGTCTACATATGTACATATATATGTATACATATATATGTATATATATATACACACACACATATATATATATCATATCCAGGAAACAAAACCAGAATTCTATAAAAGGAAACATTTTCAGAATAACAAAGACTATCTAGAAACTTATGATAGAAAAATATTAGTTCAAGAAGTGGAAGAAACAGTTGAGAAGAATCTCTCGGGAAGTATAATAAAAGATAAAATATACAGGAAGTAGAAGAGATTCAATAAAATTAGAGGCTCAGTCTAAAGAGTCCAAAATGGGAGGCCCTGAAGGAGTAAACAGGAAAAAGGAAAGAAGGGAAGGGGATCTACCAATGCATAAAACTAGAAAATATGCAAGAGCAACAGAAAATGAATTTTTAGAATGAAAAAGCTCATGGATCCCCAGACCAAGCAGCTAACTAAAAGTCCACTTTAATCATTAGGACAGTTTTAGAGCACGATGGCCTAAGAAGGCAGAGGACTTCCTAAAACACACACACAAGTATGTACACATACACCTACATACCTAAGGACTTTCTGAGAGGCAAATATATGCATACATACATATAAACATATGCATATCACCCATAAAAGATAAAAAACCGGAATTAGGGGGCACCTGGGTGGCTCAGTTGGTTAACCATCTGACTCTTGGTTTCTGCTCAGGTCATGATCTCACAGTTCATGAGATGGAAACTCGTGCTGGGCTCTGCGCTCACAGTGCAGAGGCTGCTTGGGATTCTCTCTCTCCCTGGCTTGCTCTCTCTCTCTCTCTCAAAAAAAAAGAACAATTAAATTAAAAAAAAATCAGCATTAGACTTCTCAACAACAAACTTGAAAGCTAAAAGGCAACAGAGCAAGGCCTCGAATTTTCTGAGAATTACTTCCAACCCAGAATTACACCCCCAAATAAAGTGTTAATCAAACGTAAAAATAAAATGTCTTTTCCCCCAATGTCTAGCATTCATACTGTTTGTGTTCCAGACATCCTGTCTCACCAGGATGCTAGAGGATTTGGGACACTGAAATGAGCGAGTAAACCAAGAATAATTTCCATCAGGTCCAGGAAAGAGAACACCAATCACAAGAGGAAAGGGAGTCCCTGAAAGATAACCGTGCAGCTGGCTCATGGGACAACCAGGTCGGGTTGGTACAGAATAGTGATTCTCAGGAAATAAAACTGATGGTTTATCTGATGTGTTGGTCTATATTAAAACTGGTCTTAATGTTTTACCAGAGTAGTTGAGAAAAAAAATCGTGACAAGTTCCCAGAAAGCTAAACAAAAGCAAATTAAAATAAGTAATGAAAGCAATTATCCAGGTTGTACAGGACAGGAAGAGTTAACTGTATCATTCACTGCACGGCTCAGCAGTCAACAATGTCTACATAATGAAAGTAATAAGAGTACAGAATAGGAACGTGACCCCAAATTATGATGTAACAGCAATGGAAAAATGAGGAAAAGGGAAGCTTATGTGAGGGTCTGTGTCTGTGTGGGAGAGTATATAAAAATTGAATCTATCATCTTCCATTTTAGGAAGACTGTAAATAGTCTAAAAAACGTAAGTCAAGAAACAACAATGTAACTTTATTTCTTAAAAATGTAGAAGTAGCCAATTGCGGAAAATAGCTAAAAAAGATGAAAGTAATTTTGCCTCCAGAAAGGGAGCCCCAGGAAGGGGAAGGTGACTTCTGCTGTACATTTATTACTTCAGCAAGCCTAAAAATTAAATTAAAAATAGAACAAAGCAAAATATAATGCAGTAACCAAGCAAGTGAGGGTGTATCATCACAGTGAGGGAGAAAGCTGGAATCACCACAGATAAGCCTCACTGTACAGAGGCCAAGAATGAGTAATGGTAAGTAGATAAAATGGGGTTTAGGAGCATCAAGCTCAAAGGGTCCTCACTTTTCATGCTTGCCTCGTGCCATATCATCAAAACAGGAAAAACAGCAGGTAACATTCATCAAGGGCTAACCAGGAACAGAGAAGGGCGCTAAGCAGTTTCCTAACGTTAGCTAATTCCATTCTCAAACAACCCCTAAGACAGAACAAGATTCTGTCATTTTTCTGCCTTCCAATGAGTAAACCAAGGCCCAGCAAGGATAAATAACAGAGCCAAGGTCAGTGCAATTCCCTCTTGTGCCTGAATGAGAGGGGAACGAGAAGAAGAAGCCATGTGTGTCTCATTTTCTGCCTTTCCAAAAAAATAAATGGCCAAAGACGGGCAGATTTTAAATGCTGGGAGACTGTGGTGAAAGATCAAGCTGACTGAGGCTGAAGCCAACTCCGAGTGGGGGCTGCGGGGGGTGGGGCGGGGGAGGCGAACATGCTCAAACAACAAAAACCAAGGCTGCTTAAAGCCAGACACAAATCTGTCCACTCATTAAGGAGGAAATTGCCAAGCTTGAAGCATTTATAAATCACCCCAAACTAATCACCCATTTAAGGACAATCCCATAAAAAAATAAAAGGGACCACAGCAGGCTGCTCTCGAGAGATAAATGGCTTTGCAGCCTCATCTGGGTATGCAAATCTGAGGATATCAGGAGGCCCTTCCTGAATGATAACTTCGTTTGTTTTAGAGGGGGCAGCCCATTGGGAAATGGCTGAAGACCTGGGGAGAATTCTGAAGATGTGGGGTGCGCTGCCTATCAAGGCAGTTCGAGGGTAGCTTTTCTAAGAAACCTGTGTGCCATGGGCACAGAAGGCAGGTGTGTAGGCGGGTGACTCGACCGTGAGACTGGCACTACAATGCAGTCAGGGAAACTAGGTGACTCTGAAAGCCATGAATGAAACAGCTCTCTTTCCTCCGTCATGATGTCTTTCTCTTATTTCTTCCTCACCTTTTTCAATGCCACTGTCTTAACACAGAGAAGGGAGTTGCACTATTTCAGGACTGGCTAGAAGCATCACAGTGTTCTTCAGTTTCTTCCTTCTCTGATTGGGTAACAGAGACGCAGTGTAGGGATGGAATGGTAGCCCCTGAAAGTTATGTCCATGTCCTAACCCCCAAACCTGTGAATGTGACCTTATTTGGAAAGAATCTTTGAAGTTAGAGTTAAGGGTCTCTTATTTACTTACTTATTTATTATGAAATTTATTGTCAAATTGGTTTCCATACAACACCCAGTGCTCATCCCAACAGGTGCCCTCCTCAATGCCCACCCTCCCTCCCACCGCTCATCAACCCTCAGTTTATCCTCAGTTTTTAAGAGTCTCTCATGGTTTGCCTCCTTCCTTCTCTGTAACTTTTTTCCCCCTTCCCCTCCCCCATGGTCTTCTGTTAAGTTTCTCAGGATCCACATAAGAGTGAAAACATATGGTATCTGTCTTTCTCTGTATGACTTTTTTCACTTAACACTCTCCAGTTCCATTCATGTTGCTACAAAAGGCCATATTTCATTATTTCTCATTGCCAAGTAGTAGTCCATTGTATATATAAACCACAACTTCTTTATCCATTCATCAGTGGATGGACATTTAGGCTCTTTCCATAATTTGGTTATTGTTGAGAGTGCTGCTATAAACATTGGGGTACAGATGCCCCTATGCATCAGCACTCCTGTATCCCGTGGGTAAATTCCTAGCACTGCTGTTGCTGGGTCATAGGGTAGATATAGTTTTAATTTTTTGAGGAACCTCCACACTGTTTTCCAGAGTGGCTGCACCAGTTTGCATTCCCACCAACAGCGCAAGAGGGTTCCTGTTTTTCCACATTCTCGTCAGCGTCTATAGTCTCCTGATTTGTTCATTTTAGCCACTCTGACTTGAGTGAGGTGGTATCTCAGTATGGTTTTGATTTGTATTTCCCTGATGAGTGACGTTGAGCATCTTTTCATGTGCCTGTTGGCCATCTGGATGTCTTCTTTAGAGAAGTATCTATTCATGTCTTCTGCTCATTTCTTCACTGGATTAATTGTTTTTCGGGTGTGGAGTTTGGTGAGTTCTTTGTAGATTTTAGATACTAGCCCTTTGTCTGATATGTCATTTGCAAATATCTTTTCCCATTCTGTCAGGTGCCTTTTAGTTTTGTTGTTTCCTTTGCAGTGCAGAAGCTTTTTATCTTCATGAGGTCCCGATAGTTCATGTTTGCTTTTAATTCCCTTGCCTTTGGAGATGTGTCAAGTAAGAAATTGCTGCGGCTGAGGTCAGAGAGGTTTTTTTCCTGCTTTCTCCTCTAGGGTTTGGATGGTTTCCTGTCTCACATTCAGGTCCTTTATCCATTTTGAGTTTATTTTTGTGAATGGTGTAAGAAAGTGGTCTAGTTTCATTCTTCTACACGTTGCTGTCCAGTTCTCCCAGCACCATTTGTTGAAGAGACTGTCTTTTTTCCATTGGATGTTCTTTACTGCTTTGTCAAAGATGAGTCGGCCATACTTTTGTGGGTCCAATTCTGAAGTCTCTATTCTATTCTACTGGTCTATGTGTCTATGTGTCTATGTGTCTGTTTTTGTGCCAATACCATGCTGTCTTGATGATTACAGCTTTGTAGTCGAGGCTAAAGTCTAGGATTGTGATGCCTCCTGCTTTGGTCATCTTCTTCCATATTACTTTGGCTATTTGGGGTCTTTTGTGGTTCCATACAAATTTTAGGATTGCTTCTTCTAGTTTCGAGAAGAATGCTGGTGCAATTTTGATTGGGATTGCACTGAATGTGTAGATTGCTTTGGGTAGTATTGACATTTTGACAATATTGATTCTTCCAATCCAGGAGCACGGAATGTTCTTCCATTTCTTTGTATCTTCTTCAACTTCCTTCATAAGCTTTCTATAGTTTTCAGCAATACAGACCTTCTACATCTTTGGTTAGATTTATTCCTAGGTATTTTATGATTCTTGGTGCAATTGTGAATGGATCAGTTTATTTGTCTTTCTGTTGCTTCATTATTAGTGTATAAGAATGCAACTGATTTCTGTACATTGATTTTGTATCCTGCGACTTTGCTGAATTCATGTAGGAGTTCTAGCAGACTTTTGGTGGAGTCTATCGGGTTTTCCATGTATAGTATCATGTCATCTGCAAAAAGTGAAAGCTTGACTTCATCTTTGAAATTTTGATGCCTTTGATTTCCTTTTGTTGTCTGATTGCTGATGCTAGAACTTCCCACACTATGTTAAACAACAGCAGTGAGAGTGGACATCCCTGTCATGTTCCTGATCTCAGGGGGAAAGCTCTCAGTTTTTCCCCATCGAGGATGATATTAGCTGTGGGCTTTATATAACAATTACAGGTTCTATCCATCAGGAAGAGCTAGCAATTATAAATGTCTACGCACTGAATACGGGAGCCCCCAAATATATAAAAAAATTAATCACAAACATAAGCAACCTGATTGATGAGAATGTGGTAATTGCAGGGGACTTTAATATTCCACTTACAACAATGGATAGATCATCTAGACACAGAATCAATAAAGAAATAAGGGCCCTTAATGATACATTGGATCAGATGGACTGAGCGATATATTTGGAACTCTGCATCCCAAAGCAACAGAATATACTTTCTTCTCGAGTGCACATGGAACATTCTCCAAGATAGATCATATACTGGGTCACAAAACAGCCCTTCATAAGTTTACAAGAATTGAAATTATACCATGCATACTTTCAGACCACAATGCTATGAAGCTTGAAATCAACCAGAGGAAAAGTCTGGAAAACCTCCAAAAGCATGGAGGTTAAACAACACCATACTAGAAAATGAGTGGGTCAACCAGGCAATTAAAGAAGAAATTAAAAAATATATGGAAACAAATGAAAATGAAAATACAACAATCCAAATGCTTTGGGATGCAGCCAAGGGAGTCCTGAGAGGAAAATACATTGTAATCCAGGCCTATCTCAAGAAACAAGAAAAATCCCAAATACAAAATCTAACAGCAAACCTAAAGGAAAGAGAAGCATAACAGCAAAGACACCCCAAACCCAGCAAAAGAAGAGAAATAATAACGATCAGAGCAGAAATAAACAATATAGAATCTAAAAAAACTGTAGAGCATATCAATAAAACCAAGAGTTGGTTTTTTGAAAAAATAAACAAAATTGATAAACTTCTAGCCAGAATTCTCAAAAAGAAAAGGGAGAGGACCCAAGTAGATAAAATCATGAATGAAAATGGAATTATTACGACCAATCCCTCAGAACTACAAGCAATTATCAGGGAATACTATGAAAAATTATATGCCAACAAAATGGACAACCTGGAAGAAACGGACAAATTCCTAAGCACCCACACACTTCCAAAACTCAAACAGGAAGAAACAGAAAATTTTAACAGACCCATAACCAGGGAAGAAATTGAATCAGTTATCAAAAATCTCCCAACAAATAAGAGTCCAGGACCAGATGGCTTCCCTGGGGAATTCTACCAGACATTTAAAGCAGAGATAATACCTATCCTTCTCAAGCTGTTCCAAAAAATAGAAAGGGAAGGAAAACTTCCAGACTCATTCTATGAAGCCAGTATTGCTTTGATTCCCAAACCAGACAGAGACCCAGCAAAAAAAGAGAACTACAGGCCAATATCCCTGATGAATACGGATGCAGAAATTCTCAACAAGATACTAGCAAATCGAATTCAACAGCATACAAAAATAATTATTCACCATAATGAAGTGGGATTCATTCATGGGCTGCAGGGCTGGTTCAATATTTGCAAATCAATCAATGTGATACATCACATTAATAAAAGAAAAGATAAGAACCATATGATCCTGTCAATCGATGCAGAAAAAGCATTTGACAAAATTCAGCATCCTTTCTTAACAAAAACCCTCGACAAAGTTGGGATAGAAGGAACATACTTAAACATCATAAAAGCCATTTAGAGTTAACGGTCTCAAGGTAAGATCATCATAGATTAATCCAGGTGGGCCCTAAATCCAGTAAGCATCCTTATAAAAGAGAAGATACAGAAGACAAAAAGGCCACATGAAGCTGGAGGCACACAATGGAGGGATGCAGTCACATGCCAAAGATGGTCTGGAGCCACCAGAAGTGAAAAGAAACAAGGCAGGACTGTCCCCCAGAAACTTTGGAGGGCATGTGTTTCCTGAGGACACCTTGATTTTGGAATTCTAGACTCCAGAATTGTGAAAGAATACATATCTTCCATTTTAAAACACCCAGTTTGTGGTTGAGTTTCAAGCTCAAAACTACTGGTCAAAGTTCGTGATTCTAGAAGTGAGGAAGACAGGGAAAAGAAAGCGGCACGGCCTTCTAAAAATCACAGCTCCTTAGTGACGAAGAATGGACCGATATGACTTTGATCAAATTACTAAACCTATCAACACTCAGGTTTCCCATCTGGAAAATGGGAGTAACAATACCTGCCCAATGGAGTTGTCAGAATGATCAAATAGAAGAAAGGAAGTCAAAGGGTATCACATTGCCTGACTCAGAATAATGGACAATATTGTCACCTGAATCCATCATCTCATTTCTGGTTTACTTGAAGAGCTGTTTCTTGTACCATCAGGACACCTCACATTTCATTACAAAAGTCTTTAAACACCATTTCTTTTTTTAGATATAGTCCCAAGAGTTCATTTAAAATTTTTTTCAATTTTTATTTAAATTCTAGGTAGTTAACCAGTTTAATATTGGTTTCAGAAGTAGAATTCAGTGATTCATCGCTTACATATAGCACTTGGTACTCATCACAGGTGGCCTCCTTAATGCCCATCCCCCGATTAACCCATCCCCACCCACCTCCCTCCATCAACCTCAGTCTCTTCATCATTAAGAGTCTCTTATGTTTTATTTTCCCCCTTTTTTCCCTCTTCCTATATGTTCATATGTTTTGTTTCTTAAATTGCACATGAGTCAAGTCATATGGTATTTGTCTTTCTCTGAGTGATTTATTTTACTGACTCAAAGGATACAAAAATATTGATCCAAAAGGATACATGCACCCTGATGTTTATAGCAGGATTATCAACGACAGCCAAAATATGGAAAGAACCCAAATGTCTATGAAATTATGGATAAATCTTTTGATTTCATTAAAAAGAATGAAACCTTGTCATTTGCTATGACATGGATGAAGCTAGAGTGTGTTGTAATTTTAAGAATTTAATTTGGTTTATTTCTAGGCTCGATTCTATTCCATTGGTCTATGTGCCAGTTTTTTACACTGATGCCATACTGTTTTGATTACTAAAGCTTTGTAGTATAGTTTGAAATCAGGAAATGTGAGGCTTCCAGCTTTGCTCTTTTTTCTTAGGACTGCTTGGGCTATTGAGGGTCTTTTGTGTTTTACATCAATTTTAAAATTGCTTTTTCTATTTCTGTGAAAAATGAAATTTTTTGAGAAAATGAATTTTTAAAACTCTGATAGAAACCTCACTGAATCTATAAATGCCTTTGGGTAGTATAGACATTTTAACACTAATTCTTAAGATCCAAGAACATAGTGTATCTTTCCATTTATTTGTGTCTTCTTCAATTTCTTTCATCAATATCTTATAGTTTTCAGTATATAGATCCTTTACCTTTGTGTTTAAATTCTCCTAGGGAGACTGTGGTGACAAAGCCATGAAATATGTCCCATACACTACCGGAATTATATGCCATGCTGTTTGCAAGTCCTAGGAGACTTGGAAGCTGATATACGGTACCCGTGGGGTGGACTGTGAGCTAGCTTGCTCCCAAGAACACACATGGAGATTAGACATGGTGAAGGTCTGCCTTGGTAAAGAACATCCCCACCCCCAATCATGCCAGCTGCCTTTTCAAGACCCACTCAAATTGAGCTCTGGAAATAACAATTGGATTGAGGTGACAAAATCTACAAAGTGCTAATCCACATTTAGTTGGAAATGAGCTGGCTGGCATAAACCATTTTTCTACATCTGTAAAATGAGACTATTCTTTCTTTAATTCCATGGAAGCAGATACCTCCTCCAACTGATTTCCTTTATTGGACAAGGTAGATTGCATTAAGGTACCATTTGTCACTGTGTGGAATGTGGTCCCTATAGATATGGCATCAAATAATATTAAATTAAAAAACACAGAAGAGGTTCTAGTCCAAGACGGCAACATAGGAAGACCCTGAACTTACCTCCTCCAGAGATCACACTAGAATAAACCTACCTTAGAATAAATCCTCCTGAAGGAAGAACTGAGGGCTAACTGAACAGCATCTGCATAACAAGAGAGAGAAAGAACGACAGAACAATAAGAGAGAAGGGGAGACAAAGGGAACCCCCACACGCCACATTGCAAACTGCAGTAGAGAGAACGATACTGAGGGACCAGGGGTGGATTCCTCTGTCCTTGGGGACAGAAAAAAGGCTGTGGTTTAAAAGAGCAACTGATGAGGTGCCTGGGTGGCTCAGTGGCTTAAGCAACTGACTTCGGCTCAGGTCATCATCTCACAGTTTGTGAGTTCGAGCCCCAAGTCAGGTTCTGTGCTCAAGCCTGGAGCCTGCTTCGAATTCTGTGTTTCCCTCTCCATCTGCCCCTCTCCCGCCTGCACTCTGCCTTTCTCATTCTCTCTCAAAAATGAATAAACATTAAAATAAAATAAAATAAAACAAAATAAATAATAAAAGAGCAACCAGCATAGAAAAGAGACAACACTAGAACTGTGACAAGTGGCAGAGGTGCTGGTGGAACTCCCTCAGGGTCAGAGGGACTGGCGAGCAACATGGTTTATGCTCCTTCTCCACCCTCCAAGTGCAGACCACAACAGTGTCCAGCTTGCTGTTTTGCATGTACTGGGGCACAGAACAAAAGCTGAAGTTTCAGAGTTAATGAGCCTGTAAGAGAGCCACTCCTAGAACTCTGCCAAAAGCTGCTGGAATTCTCTTTGGGAGGAAGGAGCTGGCCGACGTGGGCTATGCTCCCTCTCCACCTTGAAAGTACAGACCAGGAAGGGTTCAGGCTCCGTAACTGACCTACTGGTTCAGTGAGCCCTGGGTCCCTAGCCCACACCAGCCCCAGCCATCCCACCAAGGCAGCCACAGAGTGGTACACACTGGGACTCCCCTGGTTAGTGTTCACTACAGCTCCAAGCCTTCATGCCAAGGTGATGCAGGTGCAAAGCAACCAGAACATTCCAGGCTCATACCTCCTCAGCTTCAGAAGGCTTACTGGGGCACTCCTGAGGCAGAGAACCCTGGTGCCTCCTGGCTGACACATACCTTGGATCCAGTCTCTCTGCCAAGGTGACCCTTGCACAAAGCCCCATGGGAATCCCTAGCTCATGCTGTGGTTCCAGCCAACCTGTAGAGAGACCCCAGGAACCCCCTGCTCACACCAGCCTTGGCTCCAGTCACCTGGCCAGGGCACTCCCTGCAATGAGCACCCCAGGATTTCTCAGCTTGCACCCACTTCAGCCTCAGCTGTCCTGCCAGGGAACACTTTGCACAGAGGGCAAAGAGATCATACCAGCCCATGCCCACCTGAGCTTTAGGTGTCCTACCAGTGTGACCTCTATGCGGAGCAGCCCGGGAGCTCCCAGCCTATACCCTCCATCAGCCACAGCTGCCCCTCTAGGGCACCCTCTGTGTGGAGATTCCTGGAACACCCAGGTTTATAGCCACTTCAGCTTCATCTGTCCTGCCAGGGAACCCTCTGAGCAGAGCATCCCGAAACCGTGGGACACCCTGGCCTACACTCACTTCAGCTTTAGTTGTCCCAGCAGGGTGCCACTGGACAGAAAACACTGGCACTTCCCAAACTTCACCCTGCCTCAGCTGCAGCCACGCTGCTAGGGCACCCTCTGCATGGAGAGCCCCAAGATACCTGGGCTCACATCCACTTAAGACTCAGCTATCCTACCAAGGTGTCCTGTGCATGTAGAACCTTAGCACACCCAAGCATGTACACACTTCAGCTTTAGCTGTCCCACCCGGGCACCTACTGCATAGAGAGCACCAAGGACTGCACCAACCTGTGCCCACTTCAGCTTTAGTTGTCCTGCCATGGTGCCCAATATGTGGAGAGCCCCAGGACCTCCAGCCCACAACAGCCACAGCTCCATCCAGCCAATGAAAGTCACTAAGCACACACAGTATACATAAGAGATGACCATTCACAAGACCATTCCCTCAAGTTTAGGAGAAGTAGCTGTTTCACCTATCTATAGACACAAACAAACAAAGTCAAACAAAGTGGGGAGACACAGGGATATGCTCCAAAACAAAGAATAAAACAAAATCTCAGGAAAAAAACTAAATGAAATGGAGATAAGCAATGTGCCTGCAGATTTAAAGGAATGATCATAATGATGCTCACTGGGCTACACAGAATAATTGAAGAATTCAACGAGATCTTCAACAAAGAGAGAGAAAATATTTAAAGGAACCAACGAGAATTGAAGAATACAATGGTTAAAATGAAAAATACACTAGAGGAAATCAACAGGTTAGAAGATGCAGAAGAACCTATCAACAATCTTTAAAACAGAGTAATAGCACCCACATTGAACAGGAAAAAAAAATAATTTTAAAAATGAGGTAAGTGAACAGCATTTGAACAACATCAAGTGAACAAACATTCACATTACAGGGGTCCCAGAAGAAAAAGTTAGAGAAAAAGGAGAAAACTTATTTGAAGAAATAATAGCTGAAAACTTCCCTAATCAAGGGATATAAATAGACATCCAGGTTCAAAAAGCACAGAATATTCCAAACAAAATGAACCCAAGGAGGTCCACAGCATGACACATAATAATTAAAATGTCGAAGACAGAGATAAAGAAAAAATTTTAAAAACAGCAAGAGACAAGCAAAAAGTTATGTACAAGTGAAACCCTACAAAGCTATCAGCTGATTTTTTCAGCAAAAATGTGGCAAGCCAGAAGGCAATAGTGTGATATATTCAAAGTGCTGAAAGGAAAAAACCCACAACCAAGAATACTCCACCCAACAAGGCTACCCTTCGGATGTGGAGGAGAGATAAAGAATTTCACAAGCAAAAGATAAAGTAATTTATTACCACTAAGCCAGCCTTACAAGAAATGTTAAAGGAATTTCTTTAAAGGGAAAAAAGAAATGGCCATAATTAGATGTAAGAAAATTATAAATAAAAAGATGGAAAGTATGAGAGCATATACATCAAATGTGGGAGAGAGAGTAAAAAAAAGTTATTTTAGGATGTGTTTGAGCTTAAGTGACTAGCAACTTAATACAGATTGCTATACACTTTGGATATTATATATGAACTTCATTAAAATCACAAACCCAAAACCTCTAATAGACATCCAAAAAATAAAAAGAAAACCAAACATAACTTTACAGAAACTCGCTGGTCACAAAAAGAGCAACAAAATAACAGAGGAGAACTACAAAAAAGAAAAAAGAAAAAGAAAAAAATTAACAAAATGGCAATAAGTACATACCTATTAATGATTACTTTACATGTAAATGGCCTAATTGGTCTATTCAAAGAGCATAGAGTGGCAGCTAAAAAACAAGACCCATCTATATGCTGCCTATAAGAGACTCACCTAACACCTAAAGACACAGAGAATGAAAGCAAAGAGTTGGAAAAACATCTACCATACAAATGAGAGTGAAAAAAAAAAAAGCCGGGTTAGCAACACTTACTTCAGACAAAATGTACTTTAAAACAAAGATTAACAAAATACAAAAAAAAAAAGGGCATTACATAATGATAAAGAGACCAATCCAACAAGAGGATTTAACAGTTATAAATATCCATGCATAAATATCTATGCACCCAACATTGGAGCATCTAAATATATAAAGCAAATACTAAGAAACATAAAGGTAATATGTTAAGGGACTTTAACATGCCAATTACCTTAATGGACATATCAACCAGGCAGAAAATGAGTAAACAAACAGTGCCTTTAAATGATGCATTTGACTATATATATATACAGGACATTTCATCCAAGAACAACAGAACAGAAAAGAGAGAAACACTTTCTTTTCAAGTGCACATGGAAAATTCTCCAGAAGAGAGCACGTTAGGCCACAAAAGTCTCAATAAATTTAAGATGACTGAAATCATACTGTCCATCTTTTCCAACCACAACGGTATGAAACTAGAAAGAAATAGCAAAGGCAAAACTGGAAAAAACACAAGACACAGAGGCTAAACAATATGCTACTGAATAACCAAAGAGTCAATGAAGAGATCAAAGAGTACATGGAGACAAATGAAAATAAAAGCACAATGGTCCAAAATCTTTGGGATATAGCAAAGGCAATTCTAAGAGGGAAATATATAGCAATACAAGCCTACTCAAGAAACCAGAAAAAGCTGAAATGAACACTTAACCTTACAACTAAAAGGACTAGAAAAAGAAGAATAGAGACCAACGTGAGTAGAAGGAAATAATAAACATAAGAACAGAAATAAATGACTTCGAGACTAAATTTACATATTAGATAATATATACATATATATATATACACATATATGTATTTATATATAATGTGTGTATATATATATGTGTATATGTGTGTGTGTGTGTGTGTGTGTGTGTGTGTGTATATATATATATATATATATATATATAAATGTATATATAATCAATAAAACCAAGAGCTGGTTCTTTGAAAAGGTAAACAAAATTGATAAACCCTTAGATTCATCAAAAAAAAATAAATAAAAAGAGAAAGGACCCAAATAAAATTAGAAGCAAAAGTAACAACCGACACTGCAGAAAAGAAAAGATTATAACCGAATATGATATAAAAGTATATGCCAACAAATTGGACAACCAAGAAGAAATGCATAAATTCCTAGATTCAAACAATCTTCTAAAATTAGTCAGGAAGAAACAAAAAATCTGAAAAGACCAATTACAAGTAACAAAATTACTAGTCACAAAATTAGATCTGTCATCAAAAAATTACCCAAAAATAAAAGTTTAGGCCCAGACAGATTCACAGATAAATTCTACCAGAGACTGAAAGAAGAGTCAATACCTTAACATAACAAGGCCATATATATGAAAATGCCAAAGCCAACATCATACTCAATGGTGAAAAACTGAGAGCTTTTCCTCTAAGATCAAGAGCAAGACAAGACACTTTCACCACTTTTATTCAACACAGTACTACAAACCCTAGTAACAGCCATCAGACAAGAAAAAGAAATGAGCAGTATCCATATCCATTGGTAAGGAAAAAGTTAAACTGTTATCACTTGCAGATGGCATGATTCTATATACAGAAAACCCTAAAGATTCCACCAAAAAACTATGAGAAGTTATAAATTAATTCAGTTAAGTTGCAGGATACAAAATGAATACCCAGAAACTAATAGCATTTCTATACACTAATAATAATGTAGCAGAGAGAAAATTAAGAAAATAATCCCATTTAAAATTGCAGCAAAGACAATAAAATACCTTAACCAAGGAGGTGAAAGATTTGTACTCTGAAAACAACAAAACACTGATGAAAGAAAATGAAGGTGACAGAAACAAATGGAAACATATTCCATACTCATGGATTAGAAGAATTAAGATTGTTAAAATGTCTCTTCTACCCAAGGCAGAATAAATCTACAAATTAAATCTACAAATTAAATCTACAAATTTAATGCACTCCCTATCAAAATACCAACAGCATTTTTCAAAGAAGTACAACAAATAATACTAAAATTTGTATGAAACCACAAAAGACCCCAAAGAGCCAAAGCTATCTTGAGAAAGAACAAAGCTGGAGGTATAACAGTTCCAGATTTCAAGACATAATACAAAGCTGTAGTCATCAAAACAGTATGATACAGGCACAAAAGTAAACACATAGATCAATAGAAGAGAGAAGAGAGCCTAGAAATAAACCCACAGTTATATGGTCAGTTAATCTATGATAAAGGAGACAAGAATACAGAATGGAGAAAGACAATCTTTTCAATAAAGGATGCTAAGGAAAATAGATACCTGCAAAAGAATAAAACTGGACCACCTTTTAACATCATACACAAAAGTAAACTCAAAATAGGTTAACAACTTAAATATGAGACCTGAAATCAGAAAAATCCTAAAAGAGAACACAGGCAGTAATTTTTGACACCAGCCATAGCAACATTTTTCTAGATACGTCTCCTCAGGCAAGAGAAACCAAAGCAAAAATAAACTATTGGGACTACAACAAAATAAAATGTTTTTGCACAGTGAAGGAAACCATCAACAAAACAAAAAGCAACCTAGCGAATAGGGAGAATATATTTGCAAATAGTGTATCTGATAAAGGGTTAATATTCAAAATATATAAAAAACTTATATAACTCAGCTGAACACGAGAAAACAATCAGATTAAAAATGGACAGAGGAAGTCAATAGCTTTTTTCCAAAGAAGGCATACTAAAGGCCGAAAGACACATGAAAAGATGTTCAAGGGGCGCCTGGGTGGCGCAGTCGGTTAAGCGTCCGACTTCAGCCAGGTCACGATCTCGCGGTCCGTGAGTTCGAGCCCCGCGTCAGGCTCTGGGCTGATGGCTCAGAGCCTGGAGCCTGTTTCCGATTCTGTGTCTCCCTCTCTCTCTGTCCCTCCCCCGTTCATGCTCTGTCTCTCTCTGTCCCAAAAATAAATAAACGTTGAAAAAAAAAAATTGAAAAAAAAAAAAAAGATGCTCAACATTACTAATCATCAAGGAAATGCAAATCAAAACCACAATAAACTATCACTTTCACCTACCAGAATAGCTAAAATGAAAAAAAAAAGTGTTGGTGAGGATGTGGAGAAAAAGGAACCCTCACGCACCCCTGCGGAAACATAATGAAAACAATAATTCAAAAAGATATATGTGCCCCTGTTTATTGCAGCATTATTTACAACAGCCAAGATACAGAAGTAACCCAACTGTCCATCTACAGATGAATGGATAAAGAAGATGTGGTATGTGGTATACATATATATGTGCATATATACATAGACAATTGAATATGGTACATCCTTAAAAAAGGATGAGCTAATTGCCATTTGTGACAACATGGATGAACCTAGAGGGTATTATGGTAAGTGCAATAAGTCAGGCTGAGACAAATACTGTAAGATTTCACTCATATGTGGAATCTAAAACACAAAATAAATGAATAAACAAACAAAGAAAAGAATCAGACCCATAAAAACAGAACAAAGGGATGGCTGCCAGAGGGAAGAATGGGCAGAGGATGGACAAAATGTATGAAGTGGAGAAGGAGACACAGTCTTCGAGTTACTGAATAAGTTACAAGAATAAAAAATATATCATATATATATATATACACACACACACACACACACATATATATATATATGACTATGTGTATATACATTTGCTTTGAATACATATATACAGATAGATAATAAAAGCATACGGAATGTAGCCAATGATATTATAATAGCACTGTATGGTAAGAGAGGGTAGCTATACTTGCGGTGAGCACAGCATCACATATAGAGATGGTGAATCACTATGTTTTGTACCTGACACTAATGTAGCATTATATGTCAACTACACTCACATAAAACCAACACACACACACACAGAAAGCTATTCCCTCTTCACCTTTCTTCCTGTTCTTCTCAAGAAAAAGTCTCAAATTGGTACAAATGGGTCCTTAAAACTTCTATAATGCTTATAATTCTTTGCTCTAACAGATGGTAGGCCTTGAGGGGTCTTCAGACAACAGTATTTAAGTAGAATTGAACATTAACATTTGATTATCATAGCATGGGGCACTCTCACAGTTACCTCTCTTTATGGCAATTAATTCCTATTTTTCATTAATAATTTCAAATTGGAGTTTTCTTATTGTATATGCTGAGGTTTTAAGATGAATTAAAAAAAATTTTTAATGTTTATTTATTTTTGACAGAGAGAGACAGAGACAGAGCATGAGTGGGGGAGGGGCAGAGAGAGAGGGAGACACAGAATCCAAAGCAGGCCCCAGGCACCGAGCTGTCAGCACAGAGCCTGACGCGGGGCTCGAGCTCATAAACTGTGAGATCATGACCCGAGCAGAAGTCGGATGTTCAACGGACTGAGCCACCCAGGCGCCCCTTAAAGATTTTAAATAAAGGGGCAGCTGGGTGACACAGTCAGTAAAGTGTCTAACTCTTAATCTCAGCTCAGGTCATGATCTCACATTTTGTGAGTTGGATCCCCACATCAGGGTCTGTACTGACAATGTGGAGCCTAACTGGGACTCTGCCTTCTCTCTGCCCCTCCCCTACTTGTGCTATCTCTGTCTCTCTCTCAAATAAACTTAAAAAAAATTTTAATAAAAATATTAAATAAAAACATAGTCAGCATGCGAATACGAGAAGAAAACACATAGAATAGAAATGACTCAAGTTTGGGTGAACATGAAGATAAGATATATTGAATCTTTGTAAATAGGACAAAGTAGAGTTTTAAAAGGAAGGTTTTTTTTTTTTTTTAAATTTTTTTTTTTCAACGTTTATTTATTTTTGGGACAGAGAGAGACAGAGCATGAACGGGGGAGGGGCAGAGAGAGAGGGAGACACAGAATCAGAAACAGGCTCCAGGCTCCGAGCCATCAGCCCAGAGCCTGACGCAGGGCTCGAACTCACGGACCGCGAGATCGTGACCTGGCTGAAGTCGGACGCTTAACCGACTGCGCCACCCAGGCGCCCCTAAAAGGAAGGTTTAAGTGGCTTCCTCCTATACCCTGGGAGTTTCTAATTCCCTTAATGACCAAAGAGGGGGTCTTTATTTAGCTCAGGCAGAGGAGAAAGATAGAGCTAGAAAAATACACACTTTTTTAAAAATTAAGGAAGAATGTAGATCAAGACCTAAAATTCCTACCAGCATATAAGGTACTTTGGATAAAATTAAGAGGTATAAAAAGCCCCAAGAAGGTGAACTTAGTTCTGCACTGGTTGGGAAATCCAGCCCCACCTTCCCTCAGACCTCACACACTTGGTCACAACCTGCACAATCATACCAAGCACCTCTGCTCAGAGCAAGCTGAATTCATTAGGTTGTACAAAAGTACCAAGGACGGAGGAAACCACAGTAAGACCAAGCAACATTCATTGCTCATGAACTCAGCATAGCTGGAACTAGGTATTCAGTTTAGGATCTTATACACTGTCATCCTTGAACACAATACTGTCAGGGGCACTTTCACACTTAGGGCTGAAATGGCAAGTACATTTGATTGCAGAATATCCATGAATTGGCAGTGTCTATTTGAAACTTATTTTATTTTATTTTACTTTAATATTTTAGAGAAAGCATGTGAACAGGGGAGAGGGTTTGGAGGAGAGAGAAAGACAGAGAGAATTCCAAGCATGTTCCATGCCCAGAGTGGAGTCCATCATGGGGCTTGATCCCACAACCCTGGGATCATGACCTGAGGCGAAATCAAGAGGAGGACGCTCAACCCACTGAGCCATGTAGGCTCCCCTGAAACTCTTCTTACAAAGGTCCGTGGGAGCACATCTTCTGCCCTGGGTATGGGAGTGAGGAGGGGCAGCATCTGGGCTTGGTACCTGCAGCTCCACCAGAGGAGTGCCAGAGGAGCGCCATGTGCCAGCTCACACAGTAGGGAAAGCTTCAAGACGACCAATAAAGGATTCGGTTGGAGGGAGGATCCCAGACCTACCATGCCTCTTTTTCAATCCTCAGGGTGGAGGTCCCAGTGACTAGAGACTCCAGCAGATAACATTCTATCTCTTCCCCTTGACCTCAGCTTTAACCTGTGCTATAGGGAGAGAAATCAAAAAGAGAAGTATAAGGCGTTTTAAACATATATGTGGTCCCACGGACTTCTTAAGGCAAGTTTTAAATAGCCAATGCCACCCTGAACTGAGATGGGAAAAAAATCCACACCCCTATTTTCAAAGACATCTACTTGAAATTAGACATACCCTTCAACTACAAAGAAAGGAAACAAGTACCTGTGACTTTGCCATTCATAAAAATGGCAAATATTTTCACATGTCATACTTATTATAGATACATCAAATTATTTTTATACCAATTCCTAATTTGGTAGACCCACTACTAATTGTGGTTATTTAATGCAGCAATAAGGAACCGCATGTTACTACTATACCGCAGATTTATTTTTAAAAATATTTTGATAACTGTCAGTACTACTGGCCTCTCTTGTGATCCTATGATATCCATTTAATAATTTTAAAACATATTCTGAGAATATGATTCAGAAACTAAAACTTCACCAGATGACTGAAAGGGTCCACAGCATTCAGTGGGTTAGGAATTCTCTATCAATGCTCTGGATTGTAAGCACGCTGGCTCAAGGACAAAGTCCAGACCTCGCTCACTTGTGAACCTCACCCTTCTGCACCCAGAATGCACATAAAAGATGCTAAATAAACAGTTCCTGACAAAATGCTCACCATCTCTCCACTAATGGCATATAATGATGTTTTCGCTACTGAGGCAAGGGATAAAGGCTACGTTTTAAAGACGGATGGATCTAACGGGGTTTTCTCAGTAATGTCTGTGCCTAAAAGAACCAACCACTTCTACCCCCTCTGTTCACTGTAGGGGCCCCCAGGCTCATCCCTAATTGCCGATCTGTGCCCACAATGTGCCTGTTTTGGCGTGTCCGGCAGTATCTGCTCTCCCTCCATGAATGAGACTCATTTTGATGTCTGTGTTAGGGATGTGCAGCTGGACTTCTCACTGCAGCCTACACCAAGGACTACACCCTGAGTAGTGATTCTGGGGGTGCTGACTGGACAAGTGTGCCATGTGGATGCTACCCCTCACTCCCAACCATCGTGTTGCCAATATCCTCATATTTATGGCGATCGTCATTTGATTTTTGGCTGCCTCCAATGTTTACCTCCTAATCTTGTCTCTGAGGATAAAACTGAGGCACTTCATGGCTTAGAAAATACTGAGAGAGCCAATCAGATCACTGGATTTGACTGTGAGAGGGCAGGGTGTGCAATGAATCGTTTTCCCCTGCAGTGGGAGCAAAGAGAACTCAGGAGAAGCTTCACTGCTGTTTGCAGCAGGAAACAAGGAAGGGCCTCATTCTGAATGTGTTCTGCTCTTCTCTACCAATTTCCTTCTTATTTTCAGATTACTTTGATTGGCTAATGAGATGTCTAAAGCATGAGATTAATCAATTCAAACCATAACCACAGCTGTGCTTGCCTCTCAATAGCCTTTGCTGCCAGCACCAAAAATATAGCCCTTCTCCACAATAAACACTTTTTATAATACCAATAAGACCACTCCAGGGAGCATTGTTATCATGAAATAATCATGGCCCTGTGGGATTTAGGGAGCCTGGCCATGTTTCATGCCTCATAATGCTGGAGCGAGGAGAGGAGCAAGGAAGGGCAGAGGTAAGGGGTAATTATATCAGAACAAGGACACCCCCTATTGTGCCTTTTTGCTTAAAGCTTTAGATACCTTGGCCGAGAACATGTACATGTGAATCTTACCAGGTTGAACAGCTGTGACTTTCTTGCATACAGCCATCTGCATTCATGTATTTTTAACCAACCATTTTGGGCTGTCAACCTGCAAACAAAACTTAGGTTAGGTTTTGAATCCTGGTCAAGAATACTGAATTTTGGCCCTTTGTGAGTTCTCCTCACCAGCAGACTACTCCAGCAAATATTATTTTAAAAATTATAGTTGTCAGCAAACCAACAGACACACTGAATCTTACAACTTGCATTCACAAAAGCAGCCGTGACAATGGACGGATGTGGGAGAGTCTCCAGGGTCTGGGGTTCAGCCCAATGGACTTGATTTGGGCTTGTTTTGATTACATGTAAATTTCCCACTCCAAATGCCATGTCTAGTTTTGGATACCGTGGCAAATTAATCATGTTTAGGTGGCAGATAGTGGTGTGGGCAGTTCATATCTGTCAATAATAATGCAAAATGACAGCCAAAAGCAAACAGGGATGTTTGTGAAAAATACTGACGGATGTGTGGTTTTCAAAGGAATATGGCAGCGCTGTGTATGAGTCAACATACTGCTAGTAATGAGTCGGTGAATCAAAGTGATTGTTTCCAAAAATGACTTCTGAACTTAATTAGATCTTATCTCCAATTCTCTTACTGGTGAAGCTCAGAGTAACGTATTTCCTTCCAGAGCATGAAAATTTAGATTATGTTATCATAGTGAAGTTTAATATGTTAAGGTAATTTTGTAACTTAAATAGACTGGGGGCTTTGCTTTCTCCTAACAGACAAACTGTCCCATGATTAAAGAAGTGAGGGGGTGCCTGTGTGGCTCAGTGGGTTAAGCATCCGACTTCAGCTCAGGTCATGATCTCATAGCTCATGGGTTTGAACCCCGCGTCTGGCTCTGTGCTGAAAGCTCAGAGCCTAGAGCCTGTTTTGGATTCTGTGTCTCCCTCTGTCTCTGCCCCTGCCCTGCTCTCGCATTCTCTCTCAAAAGTAAATAAACATTTTAAAAAATTAAAAAAAAAAAAAGAAGTGAGGCTGACCATTTGTTCTTAACATTAGTCGCTATATAGAAAAGTGTAAATATGGCTTAGGTGCAAGGGTGATTATGACCATTTTTCCTCCAGTCCAAAAGGAACACACACACACTCCAAAAAATAATGGAAACCAAACTTATTTGACTCAATTTTGCTCTTTTTCTAGTCATCAACATTATAACTAATCCTTGAACATCTCAGGGGTTAGGAGGACTGACCCCCACACAGTAGCAAATCCACAAGTTACATTTGTCTCTCCCCAAACTTAACTACTGAGAGCTTGGTGTTGACCGGAAGCCTTACTAATAACTAAAGAGTCGATTGACACATATTCTGTTTGTTATGTGTATTACATACTGTATTCTTAAAATCAAGTAAGCTAGAGAAAAGAAAATGTTATGGAGAATATCCTAAGGACACTGTAGTGTATTTATCAAGAACTATCTGCATGAAAGTGGATTCCTGCTGTTCAAACCCATGTTGTTCGACAGCCAGCTGTGTTCAAAATGGTATCTGTCATCTTCTCAAGGGTCAGGTTGGACTCTGAAACATTCAGAATATTATTTCTCAAGAATGTGTACACACTCAGTCAACAGGAAAGGAGTAACACCATGAGGACTGCCCCATTCCAAGCCCCAAGTCCCCTAAAAAATACCACCACCATTTTTTGTACTCCTGGGATAATATTCTCACTCAGCAAATCTCTCTCTTAAAGCTCCTCTGAAATAGTTCCATGTCTTAAGAAGAGAGGAGCAAGATTATTTTCATCTTTCAGAGACATTGATTCAACCAATTCAGCATTTGTGGGAGACGAAATGTTCCCCTATTTTAATTCCATCAGGCCGAAATTGCTATAAAACGTCCTCCTGTGAAAGAATATTCCATTTTAATCATGATTTCTCTTAAGAAAAAGAAACGTAAACATGTCAACATGACACTCGAGGACCACAATGTGTCTTCCTAATACAATAATAGCCATAGGTTTATGAACCATTCGATGAAACAGCCAAAGGAGAAATTAGATCATTTGGCTCTGGTCGCTGAATGTAATAGATCTCCCCTCGGTTAAGATTGCTGGGAACAGGCCGAAATGATTAATGGAAAAGCTTGATGGTGTAAAAACTGCTTAATGTAAGAGCGCAATATGGCATGCAAACCAAACTAAAACAACCATAAATATTTTAGGCACCTTATAAAGATTTAAGAATATTTATTCCACATATAAATCCTTCACGCAGTATTGGTGAAAGCCTGGAGTCCAGAGGTCTGGAAGGCCGAAACATAATGCTGTGGATGAGGGCTGTGTGCTCTCTCCTTTCTGTTTGCATTTCCCTGCGATGATTAAACCAAATTAGCCGGCTAACTGCTTCGAAAAACGAGGCAAAGCTCCTGAGCGCCCTTCCTTTTACAGCGCTGTCAGCACTTACTATTCCAAGAAATCTGATCTCCAAAGTTTTGTGACAAGGCACGAGGTTGCTGGGGGTGCACAGGGTCCCTTTGGTCATTTTGTCTCACGTTTCAAGTTTCTACACACCCATGCTCACCTGAGTGTGGTTTGGGGCTTGCCGCACTGGACTGGCCTGGAGGCTGGTTAGAAATGTGCCGGGCACCTAGGGGGCTCAGTTGGTTAAGCATCGTACTTTAGCTCAGGTCTTGATCTCTTGGTTTCTGAGTTCGAGTCACACCTCAGGCTTGCTGCTGTCAGCCTATCAACACAGAGCCCAGTTCAGATCCTCTGTCCCCCTCTCTTTGACCCTCCCTCTGTTTTGGCTCTCCCCAAAATAATAGGAAGGAAGGAAGGAAGGAAGAAAGGAAGAAAGGAAGGAAAGAAGGAAGGAAGGAAGGAAGGAAGGAAGGAAGGAGAAATGCAGATTCCTGGGCTCATTTATAGGTGATTTGCATGCATATTAAACTTTGAGAAGTCCTGGGTTACACTGTCATCACTGGGACCTCTCGTCTCCCTGCCTCTGTCCCCAAAATGCAGACAGCTCCTCAGAGCATAGTTAAAAGTGGAGTTGGTGAGAAAGTAGCATTGCCACTGATGAGCTGTGTGATTTTAATAAGATTCCTTAGCCTTGCTGACCCTCAGGTCTCTCCTCTGAAAATAGGGAGAAATAATAGTAACAACTTCAAGGGAAAGAGAAAGGATTAAATAAGATAATGTGTTCACCATATCCACAACGAGATGCCTTGCCCATAGCAAGAGCCAAACCAACAGTAAAAATGTGCAAGGGTACAAAGTCACCAATGTGACCATTCCCAGTTTTGCAATGGACTTTTTACAGACCTGTTAAGAAATTTTTTCTCAACTTCTTTATCTACTCAGTGGGGTCAATAAAGATCCCTAACACAGAGAAGAAAAACAGAAAAAAAGAACATGTGTGAAAGTTGGGATAAGAGCTGAGCAAAGTGTTTGTTACTACAAGAGAGAAATAACAATCCTCGGAGCACAATTCTGGGTCAGTTATCTCTTCCTGTGAATCAAATGACCCTAAAACTTGGCAGCTTAAAACAAGTACGTGTTGCCTTACAGTTTCTGTGGGTGAGGAGTTCGAGACCACCTTAGCTGGGTGCTTCTGGCTCACGGCCTCTCAAGAAGCTTCACTCAAGATGTGGACTAGGTCTCTAGTCATCTGAAGGCTTGACTGAGACTGGAGGGTCCACTCCCATGGTGCTGGTTATCAGCAGGAGACCTCAGTTCCTCCCACTATGGGCCTCTCTACAGGCTGTATGAGGGCCTTCATGACATGGGGTCAACTTCTCTTACGTCAAGTGAGCCAGGAAAGAGGACAAGCTGGAGGCCACAATTTGACCTCGTCCAGAAAATTATACACGGTCAGGTCTGCCAGACAGCCTCTATGAGAAGCATCCATGGCTGGGGTACTAACAAGGGGCCAGGAGTGAATATGCTGCTTAATTCATCTCCTCAGACCCCCTAAGTCCCCAGTGAAAATAAAGTAAGATCTAAGTACAAACATCTTGGGCAAATACTCCTTCAGAGCAATCCTTATTCCAATCAAATTTTTGCCTCTAAATCCTTAGTGCATAGAGATGCTGTAGCCCCCAAGGTGTGGCTACTATCATTTGTAAAACTTCTGTGGTATCCAACACCCTGGTCACCACAAAAGTCTCCAGTGATGGGGTGAATTTCCAGTTCAACCAGACACACTCTTCCCCACCCCACCAAAATACCCCATCCTGAGCTCAAGTCCTACTGATCCTTTTAGGTATAAATACCCCTTCCTCTGGAAGACCCTAGATTAAATAGGACTTTCCAATATCTCCCCAGAGCCATCTCAACTTACTTTATCATAAGGTCTTCAAGTTCAGAATTGGGAAATTATGTACTTGCCTGTATGTCTCTCTTCATCAACCACAAAATTCAAGATGATAGGGACATATCCAATCTTGTTTGATTTGCATATGCTGGAGTCTGATACGGTGCCTGACACATAGTAGGCCCTCAATTAAAATCTGTTCACGTTTGATTTAATCATTAAATCAATAAATATTATCGACGCCCTACTACGTACTGGGCAGAGTTTGGGGCACAGTGGATACAGCTATAAACAAAACCAACCAAGTCCTTTCTGTAATGGGGCTTTTATTTTAAATGGGTAAAAACAGACCAAAAAACTAATAAGCAAAATACAATATATCTGGATATGACAAAATGCTTAGGAAAAAATACCACAGAGCAACAGAACAGAGTGATTGTGGGGTGAGGGGTTCCTTTTTTACAAAACGTGATTTTGAGAGGCCCTATGAGAAAGTGATATTTGAGCAAAGTTCTGGATAAAGTGAAAACACAGCCATGAAGATCTCTATGTGTAGAGTGTTCTAGAAAGTGGAACTAGGTATTGCAACAGCTAAGGTGGGAACACATTTGGCACGTTGGGAGAATCACAAGGAGCCCATGTGCTGGCATAGAATGAGGTGAGACAGGTGATGGGGTCAGAGTGGTACAGGGAGGGAGAAGAGATCACGGAGCAGCCCGTAGGCCACTGGAACCATCAGCGAGCTTGACCAGGGGGAGCAGGATCTGATGCGGATGTAAAGATCCATGTGGCCGCCATAGGGAGAGGAGACTGTGGGGAAGAAGGATGGAGGCATAGAATGTGATAGACATTCAGCCTCCAGAAGTTGAAGTCGGCCTGTGATCTGCCTTCTCTGGGGGAAAGAAACATACAAACAAATAATTACAACATAGCTAAGCAATGGTACAAGTAAGAGCCATTGACTCTAAGCAATACTAGTAACTGCCATTTATCAGTCACTGACGACATGCCTCATGTTCTTCACACATTATCTGATTTATTACTCTAAAGGCCCCTACAAAGCAGGAGGCATTATCCATAGGCCATCAGTCTGCAAATGCTACCCAGTTTGCGGCACCCCCAGTTGTCGACATCATAAAAATAAACTGAGGCCCCGAGAGGTAAAGTAATTTGCTGAAAATCAAGTTCATTGTCAGTGGCAAGGCTGGGGTTTAAACCCAGGCAGCCAGACTCCAGAGCAGGGCTCTGAACCAGGTCAAGATGTTGCCTCCAAATGTCTTTCTTGTGGGTATTTGAGCTTCTGATCTCTGGTCTGAGGAAACAGACCACCAAGGAAAATATGAAGACTTCTCAAAATGATAAAGTACAGGTTTATGATGCTGAAATTAGTTATAAAAGCAGCAATGGGCTTTAATGAGCTAAGAATTCTTTTAGCCTAAGAAAGTGATTTGTATCCTTCCCTGTTCCATGCTCCCAAATTACAAAAATCATTTTTTCTCAGCCTCCCACAAACTGCTAGATCTTACTTATCTTGTTCTCCACACAAACACAGGAGACCTTCCTCTTCTTAAAATTCAGATCTAGTGCTGCTTAAAGTTTCCCACCGTTCCTCTCAGTTTTGCTTTTCAAGGGATGCTGACTTTGGTTTTGCTAACTGTAAGAGCAGCAGGACAGATCTCAACAAACTGCAGAGATGGCAAATGCCTGGTCCTTGGGGCATCTCTCTCTGCTCCTGTGTCCACAGCAGTCACCCCTCATCGATACCAGCACCCTCCACTGGTCCTTCAGGAGATGTCAAGATGCTTTTTACGGCACCCCAGTCTTAGCCATCACCAGTAGATCCAAGTAAACCCCATCTGCCATCTTGGAAGTGACCATCTTGCCCAAGCCTTGGTTATGAAAAGCAAGGACCACCCTCACTCAGTGACACTCTCTGAAATGCCCATCAGGGTTCTTAGCTTGGTAATCATGGGGAATACAGATATCCGGGAGACCATGAGTAATGAGGGCAAAGGGTGCTGGGTTGGTGGGTTCTCTTAAAGGGGGAGAGTCGAGAACCATAAATTGTACCTGAGAGGTACCTGCTCCTAAAATCCAGACAAGAGAAGAAGATGACAAGACTGAGATGACAGCAGTAGAGAGAAGTTTAGACAGTGTTTTTCAAGTTGTGGGTCATGAAATCAATTTGCTGGGTCAAGCCCAGCATTTAAAAGTGCAGTAGTAGAATTGAATAGCTAAGTATTGTTTGGTGAAACTCATTCCAACTCTCTGCAGCGCATGTGTGTCCTGGGTTACAATGTAAAAGGTAGGTCTTACTACGGGGCACAGTCTCTGGTAAGCCCAATAATGCCTTCCCGGAGATTCCATACCCCAGTCCCCTGAATTTGTGAATGTTAAATCACATGGCAAAAGGGATTTTGCACATGGAATTAAGGTGACTCATCAGTTTACTGATCTGCTAGTCTTAAAACGGGGAGATTTTTTCCCTACATTTCAGGAAATGGTCCATAGGCTTTCCGACCTACAGAAATGCAAGACCACAAACGGGTGTAGTTTCCAGCCCTTAAATTCGTGGTAACTTGTTACCACAGCAACAGAAAACGGAAAATAATCCAAAAAGTTTGAAGCAGATTGGTGATGTGCTATTATCAGTTCTTCTTTCTGTCTAGTAGTCTGCGACCTTGGACAAGTTAGCCAATATTTCCTTATATAAAAGTGGATACAGTAGAGACTACTCATTGGGTTGTGGAGAGACTAAAATTAATGGCAGTAATGCACATAAAATGTCCAGAGTAATAATAACTAGCATTATTGTTATGACTTTGGCTTAAGAGAGAGGCAAACTTTCTGAACTTCAATTACTTATCTGAAAAATGAAACTACTACTCATTTGGTTGGGAGCAAAGACTAACCAAGTATTATAGAATGAGAACCACAAAAGCCTCTATCTATTTAAGGACTAGTAAATGAAAGATGGTACACAAGAGAATACTTGTTCTTCACCTCAATATCTTCTCTCCCCTTCTTTTTCACTAAGAGGACCTCTAAGTTATGGCAGTAGGCAGGGCTGTCCCCAATCAAGACAGTATCTCCCAGGCTGTTTGGCAGCTTTATACAGCCAAGTGAGTAAGTAAATGTTGGCTAATCTCATGTAAGCAGAAGTGTTATGAGTAACTTCTAAAAAGCTGATTTAAGGGAACCTGGGTGGCTGAGTCAGCTAAGTTGTGGACTCAGGTCATGATTTCATGGTTCATGGGATCAAGTCCTGCATGGAGCTGCACACTGACAGTGCGGAGCCTGCTTGGGACTCTCTCTCTCTCTCTCTCTCTCTTTCTCTCTCTCTGCCCTTCCCCTGCCTGTGCAAGTACGCTCGCTCTCTCTCAAAATAAGTAAACTTAAAAAAAGTAAAAAATAAATAGAAAGCTGATTTGAACGGAAAAGGCTATAGGGAGACCCTTCCTTACCTTTTTCTTTTCTGTTGATCAGCATGTGACCAGGATGGCTGAAGTTCAATTAGCTATTTTGGACCCTAAGGTAGACAACTACAGAGCAGCAGGACGAAAGGAAGCTGAGCCCCTGGGGATTTAGACTACACCAGCAGTCCTAGATGCCTACACCTCAGGTCTCTGTTTACATAGGAGAGAAATAAATTTCAATCTTCTTAAGTCATTGTTATTTTGGGTCATCCTTCATTTGTAGCTGAACCTGAAATTAAATAATAAAGTTGCTTAAGGAGGCCCAGAATCCCAGGGGCTGTTCTGGAGAAAAGGATGTCTCAAATAATGAGACAGGCTAACAGGGCTTATGGGAAATTAGAAACTCAAGAAATGCTCATATACAGAAGGCTCAAAGAGTGCCTTGTATATATTAGAGCCCATCAACATGGGGTGCTGATGGTGGTGGAGGTTTTAGTCATAATGCCTATACCCTGGAGCTTTTATCTGCTTCCCATGAAGGCTATATCCAACCTCCACTTTAGGCTTTAACTTAAACCTTACTGATGGAAATAAGGAGAAAAAGTACTGTGAGGTACTAGGTATTTACCCAAAGGATATAAAAATACAGATGCGAAGCGACACATGCACCCTGATGTTTATATTTATAGCAGCATTATCAAAAACAGCCAAACTATGGAGAGAGCTCAAATGTTTGTCAACTAATGAATGGATGAAGAAGATGTGGGATATTTATGTAATGGAATATTACCCAGCCATCAAAAAGAATGAAGTCTTGCCATTTGCAATGATGTGGATGGAGACAGAATGTGTTATGCCAAGTGAAATAAGCCAGAGAAACACAAATACCACCTGATTTCACTCATGTGTGGACATTAAGAAACAAAACAGAAGAACATATGTGAAGGGAAAAGAGAGAGAGACAAAGAGAGGGAAACAAACCATAAGAGACTCCTAACGACAGAGAACACACTGAAGGTTGATGGATGGAGGCGGGTGGGAGATGGGCTAGACGCGTCATGAGTGCTAAGGAGGGCACTTGTTATGATGAGCACTGGGTGTTGTATGTAATTGATGAATCACTGAATTCTATTCCTGAAACCAATATTGCACTGCATATTAACTAACTAGAATTTAAGTAAAAAATTGGAAAAAAAAAAAAAAAACAAGGGCGGGGGCATTGGAAAAAAAGTACTGTGAGAACCACAAAACAGGGTGATGTCTGACATACGGGCCATAGAGCATAAAGCTTGCAGGTTCATAATTGGCTCATCACAACACTGAGCAACCCCACAATCTGAGGCTGCTGGATCAATAGGTATATGTTATAAATGATGCTTTAAAACTTTGCAGATTGCTATACACATAGGCAAAGAATTCTCAAGAGGATTCCAAACATTTGTAAAATAAATACAGATAAATTAATTTTAATAGCTAACTAAAGTAGAAGGAAGTCTTTACATAAAAATATTTTAGAGTGATAAGACACACATTTATCAAGTGCCTCAACGTGCCTCACGGATCAGTCATCAGGAAAAATAAACTAACCTGGCATCTTTGAGAAGATTCATGAAGGAAATTAATTTGTAGTCCACAGGGAATTTGCCTTATGCACCCCCAAATGTATTTTGTCAAAAGAATCAATAAAGATGAATGATTTCAAGATGAACATCCTAACATAATACATTAGAGTGCATTGGCCATTTGCATTTTCTAAAGACGTGAATAATGAAATCAGGGTGAACAGGAATCCAAGACAATTCTCTACCCTCCAGAGAAGCCAAAGTACAGAAGCAAAATGAGATTCCCTCACTTAGGTTATTCAGGGCAAAAGTGTGGCCCAAACAGTTCATCTTACCCATGACTCCAAGGTTCTAAATTTCAGCGGCATTTGGAAGTTATGAAATTAACTGCCCCCCCCGAGCAGAAAATATTGAACAAATTATAATGCAAAGAAAAGCTTCTAAAAAATCACTGTGAAGGGCAGAATAAAGAAGAAGAGCATTTACCATATGGGATGCACGATTTATGTTTGCGATCTTACTTAGCCCTCATAATATCCCTAGCAGGCCAATATTATTCTCCCTGCCTTACAGATGAGGTGTGAGTGTAAGACAGGAAGCTACTTCTACAAGGTGTCACTGGTAAACACTGCCAGAGCTAACATAGCTTACAGCAAGCCTAATAAAAATCTAATGTGAGCCACATATGTCATCTAAAAACTTTTAGTAGCCACATTAAAAAAGCAAAAAGCACCACGCAAAATTAATGCTACTGTTCTATCTATGGTAACCCAATCAATTTGGAACATTATCATTTCAACAAGGAATGAATACAAAAATTATTGAGATATTTCACATTCTTTTGTATTTTTTTAAATTTTTTTTTCTTAATGTTTTTATTTATTTTTGAGACAGAGAGAGACAGACCATGAGCAGGGAAGGGGCAGAGAGAGAGGGAGACACAGAATCGGAAGCAGGCTCCAGGCTCTGAGCCATCAGCACAGAGCCGGATGCGGGGCTCAAACTCACAGACCGTGAGATCATACCTGAGTGGAAGTCGGACGCTCAACCGACTGAGCCACCCAGGTGCCCCCATATTCTTTTGTATTAAGTCTTTGAACTCTGGTGTGTGTTTCACACTTATACTACATCTTAATTCAGAGTGGCCACATTTCAAGTACTCAATAGCCACGTGTGGCAGGTGACTACCGTACTGGACAGCACAGACTTACAGGTGTATTCAAAATTGCTACTTACCACTTTATTTTTGTATATAGCATGGAGTCTTAATGCTTGAATTTCATAAACTCACCCAATTTTAAATACTTGATGAAGCCTGAGAGGGTTGGCCATATTTAATTTTGCCAAGTGCTTAGGTAACGTCATGCTACATAACAAGCAGCCTCAGATCTCAGTCGCTTAGAACAACCTGCCTTTAATTCCTATCCCATGGCCAATATGAGTTTCCTCATATGGCCAATATGAGTTTCCTGCCACTCTATTCTGTCATCTTCACTCTGAGACCAAGGCAGATGGAATAGGTCATACCTTACAGAAGAAGGGAGAGGTAATGGAGGAACACACACTGTCTCTTAAAAATTCTGGTAGGAAATGATACACTTGGCTAATGAAACAGCTAAAGCAAGTCGCACGGTGGAGCTTGATGTCTTGGGGGCCAGAGTAGGAGGGGATATATAGTTCTTCTCTTTGGAGGGGTAACAAATACTCTGAAGAATCACCAGTCTACAACTCTAAGAGAGGAATTAAGGAAATATTAATTAACATCTCTTATCATTGTGACAATGATAATTTAACACCATAAAACTAGGAATGGCAGAACCTGCATTATTCTTATCTTCTTATCTCACCAGAGATTGGTGACATCATCCATTCAGACAGGTGGTGGGTATGAGCAGGAATCAATGATCTCCATAATGACCACATCTCTGCTCTGCCCCATTTCCTAAACCACATAGTTTCCATATGGTCTAAATTTTCCACATTTTTAAAAAATCCATGTAATATGGGGCTCCTGGGTGGCTCAGTTGGTTAAGTGTCCGACTCCTGGTTTGGGCTCAGATCATGATCTCACAGTTTGTGAGTTTGAGCCCCACATCGGCGTCTGCCCTGACAGTGCAGAGCCTGCTTGGGATTCTCTCTTTACCTCTCTCTTTGCCCCTCCCTGGCTCACTCTGTCTCTCTCAAAATAAATAAACTTAAAAAAATTTAAATCCATGTAATTTTATACACATCAAGTAATAGTTATTTCTAAGAGTGGTTTACCCAGATACTCGCACCGTACACTTTTTTATATTTCTGTATTATTTTATTTTGTGCATATGTGTGTATTTCTGCACTACTTTAACCATTAGTAAAAATAAACAAAGACCTAAATAATTAGCTTAGTTTGCATCAGACCAGGGATGGGGACCAGGGATTGTGGGAAGTATGGGTGAAGCAGACAGCCTCCTATAAACCTTAGGCGTACTCTCAGACTCAGACTCATATCCATTTACATTTTGCTTTAAAATATGGTTTAGGACTTAGGGGACTGGATAGGTATAAATTCCTCAAAGGATCCAAGTTGACCCAGAGGAATCGTTCCAAGAGCACACTAAGGGGAGTGCAAAACCAGCCTTCTCCTTCCAAAGCAAATGTTCTCCACAAATAACACATTCAACAAATATTATACCAGGAATACAGAGATGGTTGTTTCTCTTTCACAGATAAATTACAAAGCCTCAAACTTGCAGTTACAGTTCAATAAGGCCCTCCTTAAATCAAAAGGCATTTTCCTCTCTCAAAGAAAAAAAAAAAAAGATAAGTATAACCAAAAATCATAGTACCTTGTATAGCCCCAGGAAACTGGCAGAACTTTATTAATCTTTAGATTAATATTTGGTCGCGTTATAAAAAAAAAAAAAGTGGCTACCCTGGGTCTCTCAAGCAGACTTATTAGCTCTCCAAAGAAAAAAAAATATTTTAAGCAATAAATAAATTTCCAAACAAATAAATGCCACAGGCCCAAAGCCCCACAATTCACAGGAACAATTTTATTGCCCTTTTTACTGTTTGTGATATCACGAAAGTTTACAATTAATAGCCAGCAACATGAAAGAAGAAGAAGATAGGGAAAATGTTTATTGCTTTAGAAACAGTGGCTCTCCCTCTCGGTCTGTAACGATGCTTCTTTCTCAGTGTCACTGAGAAAGGGAGGCAGAATAAAACATGTTCTTAATGTGGGTGCCATGCATTTCGACAGGGATAAGCTGATATGTGGTGGAGGAGTGTGTTGATGATGCTTCCCTAAAGCAATTACTGCCAAAGACAGACGGCGTAAATTTCATATTGCCTCTGAGCAAGATAAAAAAATGTGCCAAGGGGCATCTGAGTTTGAATTAAGACAATCAAAATGCCAAAGGGGAAAGGATATCTAAGGTTAAAATAAAAGCCCGATCCAGAGGATTCTGAATTCTTATTGTTCTTTTTTCCCTTATGTAGTCTTGATTTCAGATATAGCCATAGTTTATTCATTTACTCATTCGTTTACTCAAGAAACACGTGCCAGGAACGAGAAACACTGATCATAGTAAAAAATATCGTCTTTTTTTTAATCCAAATAACTCAGTATTCGCTAAAACAGGGTATATTCTAATCTTACCAAATACTAACAGTATTATAAACATGTGACCAGGATTTTTGTTAATTTGATGTTCTTGTTAATTGGACCAGGGGAGAATTAAAGCTGATTTTTACAACCTCTACAATAAAGACACACAGACAAACACTTATGAATGCAGGATAATGTGATGCTGTTTTTGACTTATTTAGAAAACAGACGGTCTTAGCACGTATCGAAAGGACATTTTTACAAAGTATTTCTGCTTATGATAAATTTTTTTTCTTTTTATTTCCTCTGCAGTTCTTTGGTGACTAAGGCTTAGCCATAAAGTCTCTTGGGGAAGGAAAAGGCAGTTTACCCCAGAACAGTAAAATCCACGGAGCAGGGAGACACATGAACAGAAGAAGAAAGAAAAGCAGGACAAAGACTTGAGGCCACAGATGCCCTGCTTTTCTCCTGCCTCCACCCAAAGGACTGGACCTTGAACGGAGGTGGCAGAAACTTTTGTGCCAGCATTCTGCATCCCATAGAACTGTGGGGAGAATGCACACTCTGAGACAAGCATTTACGGTGGGATGAAGATAAATAAGGTAACAAATATGGGCCTGGGGTCCTGCCTCAGTTCCCTTCTCCTGGAACACGCTAGGCCAACAAGTTCCCAGAGGGCTAGCAGATCAGGAGAGGCCAGGGAGAGACCTCCTGAATGGAAGGCATAATCAAGTCTGTAGTCAGCAGCAGCGGGGACCCAGTGCAAACCCCAGAGATGGAACCAGACCAGCCACGGGGCAGTGACTGCCAGCGTGACGTCCTGGGCCTTGACTGCCACACCACAGCAGGACCCATTCAGGCCCGCAGGTCAGCAAAAATAAGAGGTGTCTCCTTCCACCCAGCTGTCCCCCTTCTTCTTAACCAGATGCCACCCAAGGAGAAGAGAATGAAGAACAGAGGAGGGAATCGGCATTGACACAAAAGAGAGTTGACCTGAAAGCAACTGTCTTAAACAGGAAGGGTCTGAGTTACCCTTACTTAGCAAGCCTAAGTTTCCCTGCCCTAGAAGAAGGATGTGCCTTGCTGTCCAACTTTCTCAGTGACAGAATCCTGATTATCAGCTGTGTACATAGCTAACCAACTGTCAGATTATACCACCACCACCCCCACCTTACAGGGAGATATGACTGTGTAATTAGGTTCCAGACAGTAAGATGGAAATAGAAATAGTATGTGAGACTCCCATAAAGTCTCTTAAAAGAATGGGAACAGAGACTTCTCTCCTTCCTCCATCCTGTTGCCAGGAAACTGGCTGTGATGCCTGGTATCCCAGCAACCATTTTGGACCATGAGTCAATGGCCACATTCCAAGGAAAGAGAACAAATAGCTAGAAACAGTCAGGGTCCCTAAGGACTTTCTGGTACCACCGTATCAGCCCTGAACCTTTCCCTTCAGAGTATTTTTTAATGTGAAAAAAAACAAAGTAAATTTTGATTAAGTCTCTATCATTTTCCTTTTACCTGTTGAAATAGTATACAGTTGAAAAAGTCTGATAAAGTCGTTTGTGAGAAATATGTAAGAACTAATAGCAAATGAGAAAAATATAATTGTTTATACATCTAAGACATATCCCTGTATAACACATATTTCTATGTAATACACACACACACACACATATATATATATATATAATATATCTCCAGCTACACATACATGTGTTATGTTTTGTAACACATTGGTAGCAGTTACTTATATGTAAATAGAGTAGGAGACAAAGTTTATTTTGAAAATAACTGTTAAAACTTATCCTAACAGGTGAATTTAGGCATTTGAGGGAAAAACCGATTTGGTCTTATTGTCTTAAAAGGATGACAAATGTCTGACTGCTTGTCCCAACAGAACAGAAACATAACTCAATTTTCAACAATTCTATTCATTTGTGACCTGTGACGGTCTCAAATGGAGCCTGAAAACCTGCCCTCTCTCAACAAGGTTCTCTGATCCTCCCCTAAAGTAGCCTAACATAAAAAGTGTGAAAAGGGTTCAGAGGAACTTCAATCATGCAATGACTCCTTTACAACTGCATTTTGACATTCTTGTATTTGACATACCTAAGTCGTATTGATAGCACACATTTTAGAATTTGCCCAGACCTTTTAAAACTCAAATGTATGGTGGTTGAAAGGGGCTTAATAGTTAGCAAAATAGGAGGTATTTCCCCAGAGCTACCAAATCAGATTGTGGCCGATCTACTGCTGGTTATTTGGAATTATTTATGTTCTTGTGAGAATAAAGAATCTAAAGTAAGGGGTTTTTTTTTTATCCTAATGATAAATACGCAGAGACTGTAAAACCGCCTGTTAGCTGGCATAGACAATTGTATTAAAAAGAAACCTTGTAAATTTCAAAAGCCGACAAACAAGATGTAGAAAATTGCCCGCGTTTATGGTGCTATTTATCAAAAGACTTCCATAAGTGTTAGAAACGTGTGTACTCGTATGGCAAAAATCTACACTGAACCTAAAATGATACAAAATTCTCCTTTTTGAAAAAAAAATCACAACATCAACTCTAGCCCATTAAGAGGGAGTTAAAATGGACTAAATCCATGCCTTTATTATTCAATGACTTGCAAGAACATCAAAACCACATCACTTACCCAAGAAGGGAGAGTAAGTGAGAAAAAATTTAACTGATTAGACTTGAAAAAAGCTGAGCAGCTATTTTGCAATATTGCATTAAAAATACATATGCTTTCCGTTCCTGAGTTTTACTTCAATTTCTACCAAAGCCACTAACCAGAGTTTATTTTTAAAAGCTAAATTTCAGTGACCAGGAAGTCAAAGCTTGGCTGGAGTAAAGCTCTTACACAGAGATCAGTATTAGTAAAACTAACAATAACACTAGGAAGAAAAGCAAACTGTCAACATAGGCCGTCACCTGTGTGATAATGTGGCCACACTGCCCCTTCACTTGTCCTGAGAGCTCAGGCAATGAGACGCTGCCTATTTGTACTTTCTAAATCCCACAGGGCAGGGATTTATAGGATTTCATTCACGGCAGTCTCCCATCCGACATCGAGAACAGGACCTGGCACATCGGAAATTCTCCAAAAATATGTGTTAAACAGATAAAGGAACAGAAATAGAACAGAAATTGCTCAGCTGAGGTAGGCAACATGGCTTTCTAGTAAGATGCCAGTGTAATTCTCAGCGTCACAGAGCAGTGGAGTTAAAAACCTCAGCTCTGGGTGCACATTCCCCAGCAATGAGACATCGGGTGCAACATTTAACAACCTTATGCCTCAGGCTCCAGCCCTGCAAAATGGGGAATAATAGTTGGTAGGTTGTGGAGGATTAAATGCTATAATGTATGCAAATCACTTAACACAGTGGTTCTCAGCTAGGGTGATTTTGCCTCCCAAGGGACACGTAGCAATGTCTTGTGGCATTTTCAGTTGCCACAAATGGGAAGGGGGTGCTACTGGCATCTAGTGAGCAGAGGTCCATTATGCTGCTAAAGATTCTACAGGGCTCACGACAGCCCCCTAGAACACAGAATTTTCCAGCCACAAATCATTAGTGCCCTCGCTGGCAAACCCTTCCTGAGCACAGTGTCTGATCAGAGAAAGGACTCAGTGAGGGCCTCTCATAGTTAAGGAAGAAATAACTACTAACATGTAAAAGGAAAAAGGAATCCGGCATCTATTTGCAAGTTGGCGATATCTTTTCTGAAGCTCAGATGAGGTATCTTCTTGGTATCCACAACCCCCGTCCAGAAGCAAGGGAACAGCTCAAGCCTTGGCAATGGAGAGGGAACAGCCTCTGGGGTCCATGTTGTGCTAGCCCGATAGCTTTTTGTTAAAAATTCCTTCCTTGAGGTTTCCCCTGCTGGTTTTAGAGAAAGATGTGCCTGGGGCACAGTGCTCTAGCCTACGGAGCCACAGGGCAGGATTTTAAATGGTTTCATAGAAACACTAACTTCAGAGCAAGAAGTGCCAGGGAAACTAGGGCCCTTCTTGCAACAAGTTTGTGCAGTCTTTGTGTAGGAACCTTGATATTTCCCAATGTGGACACAAAAGAATTTTAAAAAGCAGCTTGTCCCAACTCCTAAGCTGGGTCAAATGTCTACCCTTTAAAAATCTTCCTAATATTCTGATTTCTCTTTATTCCAACTATTCACATTAGACCTCATGGAGTCAACAAGTTCTTTTTTTAATGTTTATTTATTTACTTACTTTAAAAACAATTTTAACATTTATTTGTTTTTGAGAGACAGAGACAGAGCACGAATGGAGGAGGGGCAGAGAAAGAGGGAGACAAAGGATCTGAAGCAGGCTCCAGGCTCTGAAATGTCAGCACAGAGACCACTGTGGGGCTCGAACCCACAAACCGTGATATCATGACCTGAGCCAAAGTTGGATGCTTAACTGACTGAGCCACCCAGACGCCCCTATTTATAAAGGTGGGGGAGGGGGGAGGGAGAGTAAGTGGGGAAGGGACAGAGATCGAGGTAGAGAGAATCTTAAGCAGGCTCCATGCTCAGCACAGAGGTCATAACCATGAGATCATGACCTGAGCCAAAATCAAGAGTCAGACACTTAACCAACTGAGCCACCCAGGTGCCCCACCAAGTGAAGTTCTTAACTCCCACTTGGAGGAGGTAAGATTATCAAAGTGCTCCCAAGCCCCCTGGATGCTAACAAAGACTCTTAACAAAGATCTGAGGTCTCAGGCTAGTTACCTAACATCTCCAGGCTTCACTGACTGCCTCTCAAGCCTACTGCTTCATTTTTGGATTCAGCACTGACTTTCTGGATGCTCAACATCGGCTAAGCTCTGGGTTAGATACCAGCAACATATCAGTGAGGCAGCAGAAATGGTGCCTACCCTCATGAAACTTCTAATTACTAACTATAATTGCAGGAGAGGGATCAAAACAAGTGGTAACAGGCAAATGTTTTGGAAAACGCAGGGATCATCATAGTATCTCTTTCATAGGGCTATCGGATAGGATTAAATGAGATAATACATGTCAAGCTCTTAGTGCAAAACTGACCCCCAGGCCATGCTCAATGAACTCAAACAATTATTATAAATAATGATTGTTAGCATCACATCCAGGAAGGCAAGAACCATCTTTCCAGCGTTGAAATGAAGTATATTGCTGATGATATAATACACACCTTGCTTTAATTTACTGCTCAGGAAGGCATTGTCACCAAAACCAAAAATTGCACATGAACTTATGGGGCCATAAAGGCTGGCTAGGAGCCCAGGTGGGTGCTTAAGAGGACAGGATTGAAATCACAGCTCTGATGTGCATTAGCAGTGTGATCCCGGGCAAATGATCTAGCTTCTCCCAGACTCTGCTTTCCTGTCTGTAGAATGGGAATAGTAATGAAGGCACCAAAGGTTTTTAGGAGTATTTCATGAAATGATGTGTATAAAGCATTGAGCACTGGTGCCTGATGCATGGTAAGCTCTGGGTACGTAAAATTTACCTCATAAATTATTATAAGCATAGTCTAATCTCTCTCCAAGCACACCTGGGCTATGCACTTTTAAAAACCTTTCTGGGCGCCCTTAACCTATGTCTCCGACTTCACATCCTGTAACACAGGTTTTCTTAAAATTGTGGTGGTACCTCCTTTTCCCTCTCACACCAGGGGACTCACGGCCTTGTGGACCCCGCTCTCTGTTGGCCTTCATTCTCCATCATTCTGCTGCCTCACGGTCGCTGTGGCCCGTGGGTTGATGAATGGTTGTCATGAAACAAAGCCTGTCAGTAACTGCAATACACTTGGGATGAATGACGGCGTACAAGGAGTGTGGGGACATTTTTAAGAACATATTTTTGCAGGAAGCTTTTAAGAAGCGGTCCAATTGCAACCAGGTTAAATTCCCTTGACGATGCCCTAATAGGATACCCAGGTGAGTTGTGCCTGTGCGTACGCATCACACACACACACGTGCACACACACGCAGTCTTCCCAACCCCCCCACCCCTTGCAGAGTTCCTCAACAAATTCCAAAAACCTAACGACAAATAAGCTAAGATTTAGGGATCTACAAATATCCCAGAAAACAAAGACCTACAGGGGACTTTCAACCCAGACATCACAACTGCCTGATTTTTATCACCTGTCATATGGAGGTGATTTGAAAGCAGACTTTGTGGACATAATGAATAAGACTGGCTTAAATAAAATGCCATTCATCAATCCCTCTGTTTAATGCAGAGACCTTTAAAATCAGGGACGCGAAGGCATTTTCCTAGAGAGCAAAGGGCCACTTAATTTATCTCTTGTTGCTGTTTTTGGTTTGTGGGTGGCTTTAAAGGCCAAAACTCCCTACCTGCTCCGGTTGAAATAAAACCCACCCTCCTCCAGCCTCTGGGGCCACAGCCTGCCCACTACCTGCTCTGCTAGGCACCCAGTTTGGGCTCAGCAGGCAGCAGGCCATCTTACAAACAAGATTGCAACCTACACAGAAAGACACGGGAAGAAAAGAAATCTATAGTGACATTGTAAACAGAACAGGAAACCTCATCCACATTTGCTCTGAAGGGTAGGAGCCTGATCACTGGTCTGTGCCTGTGGCTGCTGGACTACAAGGCTGGAGGCTGTAAATTGATACAGGAGAGCAAAGAAGATTGGGCCACTAACATGAGCATCCTGATACGAACCCCCACCGAGAGAACCCCTACCGGGCAACTGGCATTCTCTCATCTCCTGAATGCTACTCAAAAGCAGATTTTCTCTAAGTGTCTGTGTGTGTTTTAAGAAAGGTTGGGGAGAGGGATGGAATGCTCTCATACTCTCCTACCATTTCTTCCTCTACAGCACAGTGCACAATATGACCTGGCAACGCTCCTTCCAGGAATTCAACAAGATGCATGGATAAGAAAAATCACTAACATACCCGTGTTAAAAACAAACAAACAAATGAGAAGCACCTGGGTGGCTTGGCTGAGCATCTGACTCTTGATTTCAGCTCAGGTCATGATCTCAGGGTCGTGGGATCCAGCCCTGCATCAGACCCCATGCTGAGCATGCAGCCTGCTTAAGATTCTTTCTCTCTCCCTCTCTCTCTGCCCCTCTCCCCCAACTTACTCTAAAAAAAAAAAGAAAAAAAAAGAAAAAAAAAAAGAAAATAACCTAAAATATCCATTAGTAGAATGGATAAATACATTATGAAATGCTATGTAGCTATTTTATAAAGTTGACGTCCATCCACACAGACTATATGGAATGCTATCAATAACATTTTAGTAAAAAAAGCCATAATGCTACATACAATGTGATCCTATTAACATATGTATGCATGTATTTGCATGTGTATGCATGTATTTGCATGTGTATACAATTACTGATACATGACAACATTCTGGAAGTGCATCAAACTGTTAACAGTGTTTATTTCAGGCAGGTGGGATTGAGGGTGCTTCATACTTTCTTCTTTGTATTCTGTGTTATCCACTTTTATTTTTTATTTTTTTATGTTTATTTTATTTTTGAAAGAGAGAAACAGAGAGAAAGAACACAAGTGGGGGAGGGGCAGAGAGAGACAGAAACAAAGAATTCGAAGCAGGCTCCAGGCTCTGAGCTGTCAGCACAGACCCTAATGCAGGGCTCGAACCCACAAACCATGAGATCATAACCTGAGCCTAGGGAGCCATCCAGGTGCCCCTCCACTTTTCTTTTTTTTTTTTTTTTTTTAAATGAACACTTATAATCCAAATCAAAGTGTATTCCTTTCTTAGGGAAAATAAGAAAGGAGAAAAGATATTTTGAGTAAACAAAGCACATTTAGCCAGATAAAACAAAGCTCACGGAATGTGACTGGGTCCCAGTTTGGCCAGGTTAAGCCTAATTCTAGTTACCAGATAGAGATACGTCCGAACAGCTCTGCTTGTTCATTGCCAAGATGTCTGCCAATAACGAATGACCACTGATGGGCATTAGCAGTTTACAAGTGGATGGGAGAGGTCAATGCGCAAAGCTAATAGACCCTTTCTGTGGTTTCTGGAAAGCTCCCCAATCCACAGGGGTAGGCTCCATCTACCTCCACAGTTAAACCTCCATGGTGATTTGATTGGGAGTAGACATCTGCCATCTGACTCAAAATGGGCCAGTCAGCATCCTTCCGGAGGCTTAGAATTTAGACAAGAAAAGGAAATCAAGTGGTGTCATGGGCTTAATCATATCCCCCCAAAAATTCATATGTTGAAGTTGACCTCAGAATGTGATCTTATTTGCAAATGGGATCACAACAGATGCAATTAATTAAAATGAGGTCACAAGGGTGGGCGCTAATATGACTATGTCCTTGTAAAAAGGGGACATTTAGACACAGACACCTCACACACAGAAAGAACGCCATGTTACGAGGAACACAGAGGTCGGGTGATGCTTCTACATGCCAAGAATGCAAAAGTTGCCAGCAAAGCACCAGAAGCTAGGAGAGAGAAATGACATTCTCCTTCACAGCTCTCCGAGGAAACCCACCCAGTAGACATCATGATTTTGGACTTCTAGCCTCCCGAACTATGAGACAGTCCATTTCTGTTGTTTAAGCCATCCACTTTGTGGTACTTCATTCCAGCAGTCCTAGCCGACTGATATAACTGGTCTCAGTAAGTGTCCACAACTAAAATTCATAAGCTTGAAAGATGGGCGCAGGAGGGCACATGTGGCCAGGGCGACAGTCAGTCAGCTGAAACCTATAAGGAAGGTCCATGGGCAGAAGCAGACACGAGAGGTGCAGGAGAACTCATGAGTGCTTTCTAAGCCTCTAAGCTTCTGGCCTCTTCCTGAAATTTTGGTTCCCAATGTACCGTAACCAAACCCTGCCACTCTGTTTGAGCTAGTTCCAGGGGGTTTCTGTTGCAGCACTGAACATTTATAAATCTTGACTCTCTAATCCCACAATATTGGTAATGGATCAGACCCACCAGCACAGAGAATTCAATTAAGCTTGTTGGATGAGAGAATAAATATGCAAATGAATGTATGTGAGACAAACTGATCAGTAGGCTCAAATTCAAGAAGAGGATGGTTGATTTAAAATTCACAGGGACGTCCAGACAGGATGAGTCACTTCCTAAAAATACGAAGGGGAGAAGGAGGCAGTGTTTGGTGCCACAATTAGGTGGCACCAGGCAAAGTACTTTGACTTGGCTCTGAACCAAAGGGCAGAAGACAAAGGAGTCAATCTGTTGTTCTGCCCTCTCTTCGGCCTTTGGTACAAGTCACCCCTCTGTTTTTCTCCACTCCAACCACATGATTTGGTGCAATTTCCAAAGTCACTACCCACCCACCCTTACCCTGGTGGTGGTCTCCTTGCCAGGCTGGGCCAATCCAAGGTCCCATGCCTCCCTTTCTTAGCCACACTGATCATTTCAGGAAAGATCTATGACCCAAGACTGGTCAATCAGAATCTTTCCCTGAGATCTTGTGACCTACAATGTTGTAAGCCCTTGGCTGCCTCTTTCGCAATTACCGTGTCACAGAAGGAAAAAGAGCAACAAGGGAGAGAAGGCAGACAGACAAACGCTTAATGATTTTGATGTTCTAGAATCCTGGCATCCCCAGACCAGTAAGACCACGGCTTTTTTTTTCATGGTTTTATTAGAGGAGAAAATAAACTTCCCCTTCAAGTGAGCTCATTTCTGTCATTTCAGCCCAGAAGTCCTAATCTGTGCAGAGGACACAAAACATCATTCACACCAAGAATGACGAACGTTGCCCATACCCCTAGACAGTGGAGCAAAGCGCCCCACCCTCTAGGAAGTCTCAGAATGAAGGGCACTCCTCCTTGGTGGGTAGCTGATGCCACATAGACTGGCACTTCTGCCTGACTGTGGCTACAGGTCACGTGGAATGGGCAGTGGATCTGTAAACAGCCAGGTGCCCAGGGCCTAGGAGTCTCACCCAGCAAGAACACTCCAGTGGATGCCTGCAGGCTGACCTCATCATCCTCGCTTTTAAAACACTTGAGCCCAAAAGCTACAGAGAGGGCATGTCAGTAGACAGTGACTAGGAGCGTAGGAGCAGAGACAGACCAGAGCTGAACCCCAATAACATGAGGGTACTGGTGTTGAGGAGAAGACACAAGTTCCCAACAGGGCATCTTCTAGGATTTCTGTCGAGAGAAATAATAGAGCCATTAGACCAGGCTTAGACTCAAATCTCGGCAACACCACTTCTACAGGTTTAACCTCTCTGAGTCTCAGTTTCCTCATCTGTATAATGGTAGACAAATTTTGACCTCAAAGGGTATCACGAGAATTAGATGAAATAATGGTGTATAATAAATGAAGTATTTCACATCAGTAAGAAAAGAAGGGTTTTAATAAATGGTGTTGGGACAAAAGGGTAGCCATCACAAATATAGAAAGACGTACACATACCTTAATCATACACCAGAATAAACAGTGATGGATCAAAGAGGGAATTATGAAAACAGAGCTAAAGTGGGGCACCTCAGTGACTCAGTTGGTTGACTGTCCAACTTCAGCTCAGGTCATGATCTCACAGCTCATGGGTTTAAGCCCTGTGTCGGGCTCTGTGCTGACAGCTCGCAGCCTGGAGCCTGCTTTGGATTCTGTGTCTCCCTTTCTCTCTCTCTCTCTATGCCCCACCCTGACTCACACACTCTCTCTCTCAAAAATAAATAAACACTAAAAAACTTAAAACAAAAAGAAAATAGAGCTAAAGTAGTACTGGAGAAAAGAACAGGGGTGTGTTTTCATAGCATCATAGTGGGAGACACCCTTTTGATAACAGCATAAAATACAAAAGATTGATACATTCATTTATATAAAAATTTTTTTTCAATTAGCATGGCAAAACTACTTATGTAAAAGGAAAGACTAACTGACAAGCTGGAGAGAATCATGGGCAAAACGCTAACCTCTCTCATAAATAAGAACTTCTAGAAATGGAAGTTAAAGAGACAACCCTGAAAACAGGAAAACATAAATGCAAAATGCAAATGACCAAATAGACAAAAAGATACTCATTCACGCTATGAGAAATGTCCACCACCACTATACCAAGATGCCAGTTTTTACCTACTTTATTGGCAGCAATGCAAAGGTCGGGTAGCCCATTGTGCTCTGTGGAACATGGCTGCAAGCCGTATAAACAGATGTAACCAACATGCAGGGCTTGTTGGCATTATCTAACCAAGTCACAAAGGCACATACCCCTTGACATGGCACTTATACTTCTAGTTTATCTTACAGATATAGCTATGAGGGAAAATGACTTCTATGCAAGGTTTTTCATTGCAGCATTGCTTGTATTTGCAAACAAATGGAAACAAATTTCAATGGCTTTTTACAGATGACTAAATAAATTATATCAACCTAAACAAGGGATGGGATACACGGCTGTCTTCCCCCCCCAAAAAAAGCAAACAAAAAAATGGGTTATGTTCTGACCTGGGAAGAACCACAAGTTATATTGTTCAGTGAAAATGCTGAGTATGGAACAAGGGTAGAGAATGCTTCCATTTGTGTTTTAAAAAATAACGAAACAGGGGTGCCTGGCTGGCTCAGTCAGTAGAACGTGAAACTCTTGATCTCTCAACTCTAAGACTGAGCCCCACTTTGGGTGTTGAGATTACGTAAACATAAAATGTTTAAAAATAAGTAAATAAAAAACAAAGAGATAAGGGTAAAGATAATCTGCAAGGGTATACAAAAACGATTTATCACCTTTTTCTTTGTAAATAAATAAATAAATAAATAAGTAAGTAAGTAAGTAAGTAAGTAAGTAAGTAAGTAAGAAAGAGGCACCTGGGTGGCTCAGTTGGTTAAGCGTCTGACTTCAGCTCAGGTCATGATCTCATGGCTGGTGGGTTTGAGCCCCGTGTCAGGCTCTGTGCTGACAGCTCAGAGCCTGGAGCCTGCTTTGGAATCTGTGCCTCTCTCTCTCTCTCTCTCTCTGATCATCCCCTGCTTGTGCTGTCTCATAAAAAATGTTACAAATTATTTTAAAAAATCATTAATAGCATTTTTGTCTACTGGACAGGAGTATCCACTGACGCTTTTTCTGAACTGTGAGTCTATTATCTATTCACGAAAGAAAGAAAGAAAGAAAGAAAGAAAGAAAGAAAGAAAGAAAGAAAGAAAGAAAGAAAGAAAGAAAAAGAAAGAAACAAAGAAAGAAAGAAAGAGAGATGGATAAACAGCTCTTAGCACTGTACCTGGAATGTAATAAGCTTTCAGCAACTATTAGTGGTTTTGTTATCATGGGATCTGGCATCATGGGACCTGGCTGTATATTCTATGTTCTTTACACTCTTCTCACACTAACTTACCCCAGACCCAGCCATCCATTCCTCTCTTCTCCTGCTAACATCACCCAAGGAAGAGACTATCCCTTGCAAGGCAAAGGACCCCTCCAGCTACAAAAGCTCAGTTCAGGGATGATGACAAGCAGGAGAAGGTGAAATGCAGACTCCTGGGTTCTTTGTGACTCAAACCCAGCTCTGCCCCCTTCTAGGACCCTGAACTATCAGGCCCTGTCCCTTGATGTGCATCTCTGCCAGCACACCAATCATCCTCTGCATGTACTGTATGTCCTTAGGGAACTCCTGGCAATCGTGGGGGTAGGAGTGGGGATCAAGAGCTCTGCTTCCCATCAACTCTCCACTCGGAGGTCCAGGTTCTGTGATGTGGAGACCACTTCTGGCACCCTCTGGATACCCAGAATTCCATTCCTGTAGGTGTGTCGCTACTGGGTCATATTAATGAAATGTACTCAAGAGGACTTTGTAATTTTTAAACGCTGTGCCTTCACAAGGTGTTATCACTTTAAACTCCTACAGAACAGAAATCACAGCATCCATGCCTTCTGTCTCCCTTGGAGCATTTAGCATGGTGCTGAGTGCACAGCAGTTGCTCAATAAATGCCACTTGGTTGGCTGAAAGCAGAGTGAGTCTGTTATGCACACTATGGACCAGTTGGCTGGTTCAGAGATCTTTACAATGTTTTATCTGGCTAAAATATTAACATAAGCAACTCCTAGGTGTTTTCAGGAAAATGTTACATCCTTTATGCATACCTACCCACCAATCCACAGGTTTATAGGAGTCAGAAATAGGGAAGAAAAAACCCAGATACACTTTCACCTCGGATATGTCATCCTCCAGCCAACACTTGATCCTTTATTTCCCATTTATAACCAAGTTCTAGAAGGAGAGGTCTATGTTTTCTCTTCCACATCTTCCTCCTTCTCACTTCCCAAACTACTCCCAGGTGGTTTCTGCTCCCACCTCTCCCCTGTAATCACTCTTGTCAAGGTCATCAACCCATTTGTTACCAAATCCAATGGACACTTTCCAGAACCATTCTCTTTTGGCCTCCCAGCAGCAAACTATTTCTCACCCACACCCTCCTCTCACAACCCACATTTACTACGCTGACCTTCCCCCCATCTCTCTGACAACTCCTTCTCTACTCTGCACACTTCTCTTCCTTCTCCTAAATGCTACACCCTCAAGATGCTGCTCTAGACCTTGTCCCCTTCTGGGGCAATTCCATCAGTACTCATCAATTCAATGGCTATTTATCAGGTCTATACCCCTAGTCCCACATTCCCTTTTAAGCTTTATGCGCCTGTATCCTAAAGCCTATTGGACATCCCCTTTTGGATGTCATACCTCAAAATCAATGTGACCCAACATATCTTCATTCTCTCTCCCTTCAAATCTGTCCTACTCCTGTGGTCCCAAATTCAGTAAATGGTGCCATCTTCCACCCAATGGCCTAAGGCAATTTGTTTCTTTCTTTCCCCTCAATCCCATTTTCAATCAGTCATCCTGTCCTGTGGGTTCTAGCTCCTAAATATATTTCTAGTCCATCCATTTATCTCCTTCCATCCCATCTACCACTACCATAGTCCCAAACACTCTTCTCTCCCCTTCAGACCAGTGCACTGGCCTCCATGACACCAGATGGTGACACTCACCAAATAAATCCATTCTCCATCAGAGCCATCTTTCTGAAACACAAATCTGCCCAGCCATCATTCCCCCTGGACCATTCCTCATCCTCACTCTCCAAATTTAAAAGGCTGTCATGTTAGTCCTGGCAATGAGCCAGCTGCCATGAAAGACTAAGAAATGTTGGCTTAAACAAGCTAAAATCTTCCTTCCTTTTGGTGAAAGGAGAAAGTGGTTAGTGGTGCAAGAACGTAGGTTGTTTTGCTCTACAAATTCATCAGAATCCAGCCTCTTGCATCCCTGGCCTTCCTAAAGCATTGGTCTCATCAGCATGTCTCAGCTTGCCTACAGTCACCATGTCCATATTTCAGGCCATCAGTGGGGAGGAGAGGAGGATCAGGAGGAGAGGCAAAGAAGAGGACAGGAGCTTGGTTTTAAAGACAAGGCCTGGGGAGTGGGGTGCTAGGTGGCTCAGTCAGTTAAGCCTCCAACTCATGATTTCTGCTCAGGTCATGATCTCACAGTTCACGGGATCCAGCCCCGCATCAGGCTCAGCACAGACAGCACAGAGCCTGCTTGTGATTCTCTCTCCCTCTCCCTGTGCCCCTCCCCCATCAAAAACAAACAAACATTTTTTAAAAAATTAATAAAGACAAGACCTAGGGTTTGCACAAATCACCTCTGCGTACTTCCTACAAGTTACTACTTAGTAACATGACTTGTTCAAGTGGCGAGGCTATCACACGTGGCCATTAGCCCAGATAAAACTAGCAGTCATAATACTACTGACTTCACCTCCCAACCATTTCACAAATCTGTGCCTTCCACAACTGCCAAGCCCAGCTCACGCCATATTTCCTTGGGATATGGGTATAAGCCTTCACACTCCTCTCCCTGCTTTGTGTTTTACACACACTCATCCCATCTGATCATACTGATACATGTCTTAAGACCTTTCAACGGCCCCACATAATCTTCAAGACTTCTTCCATCACAAATGGCACAAATCTAATTCACAGTGACTTGAACGAGAGAGGGGAGATTAGTGGCCTGTGTGACTGAGGAGACTGGGGTTGTTGGGCTAGCTATAAGCACGGCCAACAGCTCGTGGATCCAAGGGAAATTATTATCACTTAATCTTCTCCATCCCCAGGCTTTGTTTTCCTCCTTGTCAGTATCATTCCCAAGGAGCCTCTTGGGGAACCCTCAGCATCTCCAAGCTTATGTGTTCCACTTAGGAACCCTAGCAACGTAAAACAAACCTTGAATGCTCATATTTATTAGTAAATGCAATCAGAGTCTGAGGTCTGATGCTTTTTGTCTTTGATTGGCTTGACTCAAACCTCCTATCCCATGGCCAGGAATACATCATACCTTCATGGGCAGGCCTGGGTCCCGTTTCTTCTAACTGCAGTCAGAAGATGGGGTCAGTCTCAAGTGAACCATACTCACTGCTTTTGGGCAGAATAAGTTCCCCAGAGGAACTAAGGGATACTGTTAAAAGTACAGAGAATGAATGAAAATAGGCAAAATCCATAAATATACATAATATGCTCCATCATTTTATGGAGTGGCCATATTCTTTGGTATGGCAAACAGTCCTTTTTAAATTTGGTGTTATTTAGATCTGTCTCCAGTCCTTCCCCACCGCCCCCCCCCCCCTGTCCTGGTGATAGCCACTTACAGGCTACTGTTAATTCTGAAATGTTTGTGGCTTGTAGGTACGTATGCACACATGGACACACATGCATGCATGCATATGCATACCCCCTCCACTTTTCTCATGGCTTCTCCACCTGGGTTACTCCTCCTGACCTTTTGAGCTTCAGTGTGGATGCATCTCCCACCAAGAATCCTTCTTAGATCCCCCAGGCTAGTAGGTCCTCTCTATTCCCACACCACTCAATGCAGAGGACAGTGACTCTACTTCACATATTACTTTGAAGTTATGCATTTTTGCGCCTGTGCCCCACCATATTTCCAGTGGGGAATATTACAGACCGATTCTCCTGATCTCCATTCCCTTTGTCTTCCACTGGGAGAGTATGGGATGACTTCTGCCAGCCTCCTTTGCAGCTGGATATAAATTTGAGTCTGCATGCTCACTGCACTCATGTAACTTCGGGAAGGCAGAAGCAAGGCAGAGGTCATCTTCCCTGCCTTTGTTATAAAGAGCTCAGAAAGGTAGGGTTTCTGTACAATAGCATTTGGTATGCAGTCTCCACTCTCTGAGTGTCAAGAGGAGATGTCAAGAGCAGTGCTGATGACAATGGATTCGTGGTTACCTCCTTTCAGCTGACTGGACTGCGCCTCAGAGGTACTGAGACAATCACTCCTTTGACACTTCCTGGGATTTTCTAAGCATCAGATTTCCGGCATTAAATCTCCACCTGCTTAAAATACTTAGGGTGATTTCTTTTTCTTACACTGATCCTTCCTGATTGATCATTTCTCAATGGAATTGTCTTATTCATATTTGCACACTCAGTGCCTACAACAGTATCTGGCAGCAGGTGCTCAATAAATATTTCTTGAAAGCTAATGAAATTAAAATATATGTGTAATTTCTTGGCAACACGAGATTTATTAGTATGACAGATCATCCAAGCATGTCTGCTTGCCTATGTTTAGCTTTCAAACCCAGATCTTGGTACCAGATATCCTGCTGCTTGGGAAAACAATGTCCCTACATTCGACAAAAGAAATCCAAAATCTCTGAGGGACAAAGGGCACCTTTCCTTATACAAACAGTGACCCAAGGTTCATGTAAGCACAGGCTCTGATAACAAACAGCAGCATTATTAACAAAAGAAAATTCTATGATCCTGACATGCTCTAGTGATTTAGCACCTGCAGGTAACTTTTATTCTGAATCTTAATTTACTACCCACTGGTGACCCTTGTGTAAAAATCAGAACAGGGGAGATTTGATCTTGCATGTAAATTTTATGTTTTGTCTGCTGGCAGATTTATGACTTGGGTTGCGCCCAACGCATTCAATGAGGGAGAGCCACATAATGGTCATACGTGTCATCACCCAGCACATTAAGCTGCCTTGCAATATCCCAGATTACAGTAGTACATTGCAAAGCATGGCCATTTGAAGGTAATTCATTCCAAATTCAACTTGGATTGCTTTGCCTCTAAAACTGACAGAGGGCTACGCAGCAAGACCATTGATGTGTATCTCCAACCTAAAAAATAAATTTTACACTTTCAGAGCAGTACAAAAGGGAGTCAGGATATTCGATTCATTTAAAAAAATAACACTAATATTCTTTTGTGAGATCATTTGCCCCAAACAAAAGGAAACAGAGAAATGTCACGGAGGCAATTGAACAGAGCAATTAAGAGAAAAGATGTTCAGGTCAGATGGATCTGGGATGTTAGCTCTGTAACTCCCAGACAGTATCTGGAAGCTCCAGCTGCTTGAAGTGTACTGTGTACTTATCCACAGGCTTCTTAGGAACACGTAGGGGGATGCATGTCCAATGTCTAACACAGCATAAGGACTCAGGGGGATACCGGTTACCTCTTCTTTCTGCCTAGTCATTTTTCTTGCACTTTGTCATCAAACAGCAACTAATGACAAAGAATACATTCCTTCACTTAGAGAAGGAGGCCGCTTTTCCAAGAAGAAAAAAAATATAGTAATTCCTGAAGTGTTCTGAAAGTTAATTGAGGTCTTATATTTTATTTTTAAACAGAAGGTGTATTATCTGGTAATTTATCTATACTTGCTTTAATGTAAAGCGTGGGACTGAAATGAATACTTCAGGGGTGCCGGTTATGGGGGTATGTTCCTATGTTGAAAACCTGGGTTGGACCATCAGGACGTGTGTGTTCGTGTGTGTGTGTGTGTGTGTGTGTGTGTGTGTGTGTGTGTGTGTCTTTAATAAAAAGTTATTTAAGACTTCAAGAAAATATATCGGGTTTATCCTAGAGCTCTGAGTAAACCCCAGCACACTTCCCCAAGCCTGTGGGGGTAGCCCCCCCTTTTTTGCAGAGCATGTCACCGAGGAAGCAAAATCCACAAAAAGTGACAGTATTACTGGGCAAAGAAGGAAGGCTTCTTCACGTGATCGAGGACACAGCAGAGTCAGGAGTTTATCACAGCAGATGTGGACTCGCGCTGATTGCCAATTTCCAAACACTCATTTGGAAACCCACGGTTCAGGCAATTAGGGCTGATTCTAGGCTGTATTTGAAATACAGGACTTTTTTTTAAAAAACCAGAAACTCATCATCCACAACCATTGATGCAATGTGCTGGTTCATTTTTTCCAGTGACTGACCTTTAAGTGTCCAATTACAAAGTTTTATTATTTCCACCCCCTTTTCACCATTACCCCCTTGGGAAGGAGAGAATTCAGAGGCCAATAGGAGTGTAGAATGTGAGACTGGAATTTGATTAGATATTGCAATTACAAAATCCCTAAACCCAAACACCAAAAACAAATTTCCAAGAGCAACATTAAAGCCAGTAGCACAGACGTTCAGGCCTAAATTTGATTTTATAAAATTTCCTGGGAAGAAGATGCATAACATTAGGAGGGCATGTGGCTACATGACTTTTAAGACTCTGTCTAGCTTTAAATGTATATAAATACATTGACCTTAAAATAATGCATAGGCCACAACATCCCAAAACGGGCTCCATAAGCACCATGATTTATCAGTTAAAAAAAAAAGGGGGGGGGAGGGTAAAGCTCATATGAAATATATTTGCTCCCAGAGCTTCATGAGACTTATTAAAGGTTCTGAGAAGTCCTGCTCCAACTAAGTATGTTTAATTATCTGCAACCCAGTGTTTCCCTAATTTACCTAACCAAACTTGTCATACCAGAGAAAACCCTCTAAAAGTTGGGGAAGTGCCACGTTCACCGTGGTGAGCTGTCTGGTTGCCTGTCATATTCCGTGTGGAACTCCTCAAGCAGGATGTTGGTGCACTGGCCTTCGGGTCTCATGTGGCTATCAGCCATGCATCCTACAGCTCTCTGGAGTTGTGAATTTATACTTTCAAATTTTCTATGACACTTAACTCTTCAGGGCAAGCTGTTATCATAGGGCTCCTTTCGCCAAAAGGAATGACACTGTGATTCCACAGTCCCACAGGGAGTAGAGCTGTCAAGGACTGTGAATAACAGTTATGCCATATGTGGTTGAAAGGGAGAAAGAGTGAACTGAGAAGGGGGTTCACATCCGCACAAATGAAACGTAGGAAGTTTTTGCCTCTGCCTCTCCCCACTTACCTTTCTTTTTGTTCTTAATCTTCTTCTAAACCTTCCTTTCCCCCTGCCCCCCCGCCCCTTTCCTTCCCTTCACCTGGTATATCTTTATCCATGCAGAGTGGAGGGCAATCCTTCTTTACAAAGGGATCAGAGACTCCATATTCTAGGCTTCCGAGGGCCTTTAGGTCTCTGTTGTACTACTGACACACTACTCAGCTCTGCCACTCTATGGAGAAGGCAACATAATATGCCAACAAATGGGGGTGTCGGTGCCCCAAGAAAACTTTATTTACCAGCGTAGGCAGTCAGGATTGGCCTATGTGCTGGAGTGTATCAACCCTTAATGCTCTAATGGGTCATGCTAAGGAAATCAAGTATGTTTACTTTCTTTTTACCTCTTGAATAACGTTGCCCATTCCCTGTTGCAAATCCATCCCCAATCTTACTCTCATTTCAAAGCTGATTTCTAACCCTCCCTCCAACAGGGAGCATTCCCAGACTGCCCCCAGCCACCTACTATGAATTAGCCTTTCCCCTTACGCTCACAAGGCAATGGAGGTCAACAGAAATTACAGGATTGCATACTCTGCCCTTGACTTAGCATGGGTTTTTAAATATTTTGTCTTCTATTTTAAATGCATGTGTCTTTCTGCCCTGGAGCCTGCGGCCTGTCTATACACACGTTACAGTTTTCTTACAGCAGTTTCAGATGTCTGTGGAATTCTGTCTGTCCAATTTTTAAATGGAGATGAATATTTATAGGAGTAAATACAAATCACAAAAATTGAAGTTGCTTTTGGCACGAGGTGCTTATTGAGCACTTTCTGGTGACTGATGCAAAGTATGTGTGTGTGAGGAGAGGAGGGAGCAGGCAGGCAAAGTAGTTTCACAGGAAATGGAAAGAAATCTCGCAGGGAAGCCGTGGTAAGGATATAAAGAGTACCTTTCTCCTCTCACGCCTCCAAAACAGATGTCCTACTTATGCATCCATAGTGTGAGCACCAGATCTTTCAAGAAATACCATCTAAATTTATTCAAACAGGGACTCCGCAGTAACTCCTGAAAAGCAGCGCCTTCAAAGGGAAAGGAAAGGCGCTCACCTTGCGAGACCATCAGAACTATTCCCACTGATGCCTCGAGAGCCTCCACTTATCTGACATGAAAGGAGAAGGGCCTGCTGCCGGCCTACCGGGATTTGAATCCTCTGGTTCCAGGGAGAGAAGGTATTACCAAGACCCGCTTTAGCATGAGGCTTAAAAGACACGTAAATGGAATGCGTCTCTGCCTGCTTGGTTTTGAACTAAATCTTCTCCTCCTTCCCAGATGTAAATGAGATCATTACTGAGGCTCGGTTCGCAGGGATGGATGGGAGTGGGGGGTGCGGAGGGGCGGGGGAGGGGGGGCGGCTCTCTAAGGATGTGACCAGGCTGATAGATTCACTGAGAGCCACACCCTGACCTGTTGGACATGTGGTGACAGCCCCTCTGTAAAAATGTTGTAGCCCTGGGATGGTCTCAAGAGTGGGATTTAGGAACATGTCTGCCTCTGGTTTCCTGTGTAACTGAGGGAAGGTCACTGGTCCTCTCTGTCTTATATTTTCCTCATGTATCAAATGCAGGCCATGTCAGTGACTGTTGACAGGGTTGTGTTCATAGATATCAAGTGCCTGCAACAATGCCTCTTGATGCCTCAGTTTCCTCTTACAGAAAAGGAGTAAAGATGACATCTGTTGCAAAGGGCCATTAATGAGTAAATATAAGCACCCAGAACAGTGCCTGGTGCACAGCAGATGTAGTGGAAATGTTGGCCATTATTATTAGTGATGATTAACAGTCAGGTAACTGTGCAATGATTAGGAACAGAGGTGGGCAGGCGTTTTAAATAAATGGCCAAACTGTAAATATCTTAGGCTTTGCAAGTGCTCTCTCAACTATTCAACCTTGCTGTTGTAGGGCCAAAGTAGTCTTAGACGATGCCTTAGGAATGATGGAGGCTTTGTTAAAATAAAATTTTGCATACAGACACCCACATTTGAATTCCAAATAACTGTCACCTATTACAAAATGTCATTCTTCTTTTGATTTTCAAAAAACCATTTTTAAAATATAAAAACTATTCTTAGATCATGAGCCATATACAAAAATAGGCTGGATTTGGCCTGTACACCATAGTTTGCTGCCTCTGATCAAGAGTGATTGCTCTGGAGGGGGCATCTGGGTGGCTCAGTGGGTTAAGCAGGTGACTCTTGATTTTGGCTCAGGTCATCTCATGGTTTATGCATTCGATCCCTGCATTGGGCTCTGTGCTGACAGCTCAGAGCCTGCTTGGGATTCTGTCCCCCTATGCCCCTTGCCCACTTGCTCTTGCTCTCTCAAAATAAATAAACATTTAAAACACAAAAAGTGATTTCTTGGGAGGGATACCTGTTATATGACATTGAGCAAGTTAACCCTTCCAAGCCTCTAAAATTTGATAATATCACCTATATCTGACAGTTGCTATAAAGGTTAAATGACCTAATGCATGAGAAGAACTCATCAGGAGGCCTGGTACATTTGTCAACACTCAGTAAACATCAAGTCTCATTAGGAACAAACCCATTAACCATATTTAAGTAAGCTATGAGGCCACTTTTTAGTAGCAGCATCACAACACCAGTCTCTTCACAAGACCTAGAAGGAGACACTGACAGGATATTGGCATGTCCCGTGTTGCAAACAGTGACCAGGAAACCTCGGCAATTAATACCTGACATTCCTGCATGAAAGCAAATCTGGGAGTCCCTGAACTGTTAACACCCTCCTTTAGACAGTCTGGAAGTGGTTACAAAATACACGGAACACGCCCCCAATAAATAACACAAACGATCACTGGAGACAGTAATGGTCTGCAGGTAACAAAGGAACCACTTGAGTACCCAACGCTTCTGCTCCTCCTTTCTTTGGGGCCACATGGAATCCCCAGCACACCACAGTGTGCACACTCCCACGCAAAGTATCAAACAGCATCCTCAGCCAGACCCCATTTCCAGATCTTCTTAAGAAGGTCTATTTTGGATGGTTCCTTTGGATAGGATCATTTTAGGCTTTTTTTAAATTGTCATCATTGGTTTGTTTTGCTTATAGGACTTATGAGATACTTCGTGCACCTGACTGTATATAAACCCTGTCTTTCCTGACAATTTCGGACGCCCAGACAGTCCCATTCTTTACTATTCTGACCAAACTTTGGTGTCAGACAGAAACATTACTGACTTTTCTAAAAAAGTAAATGTTTCTATATTAAATTCTACTATGTCAAACTGAACTGTTATTAGGATGATCCGCCAATCTGAGGAGGTAGAAGAGAGGGCCTAGTTTGTGGAAATAGGGACCATGAATCTGCCTCATGAGAAAAAGGTGGCAGAGAGATTACTTGCAAACAAATAAGCAGGGACACAGGGAAAAGTGTCACCGTGGATTTTGAGACAGACTGGAAGCCCGTCCAACAACCTCTCATCTCCACAAAGCCACTCGAAGAAGTGGTAACAACAACAGGGAACAATAATACTTGATATGGATGGACAAGGAGCATCTCTGAATCTGTTGTAGAATGTGAACAAAAGCATCTGTTCAAACTCTTGCTTTTTTCTTTTCTTCTTCTTTCTTTCTTTCTTCCTTTCTTCTTTCCTTTCTTCTTTCTGTCTTGTCTTGTCTTTTTATTTTGGTGTAGCTACTATGGAAAATACTATGCAGTGTCTTCAAAAAACCAAAACTAGAAATCCCTATCGTCTAGCATTTCTACTGCTGGATATCTATCCAAAGGAAACAAACAAAAGCACTGTCCCAAAGAGCCACCTGCACCCTCATGTTCATTGCAGCATTGATTACAATAGCCAAGACATGGAAACAACCTAAGTGTCTACCCAGAGACCAATGGATAAAGGAAATGTGGTATATATTTACAATGGAATACTGTTGAGCCATTAAAAAAAAAAAGGAAATCCTGCCATTTGCAACATGGATGGACATTGAGGGCATTATGCTAAGTCAAGTAAGTCACACAGAAAGACAAATACTGTATGATCTCAGTTACATATGAAATCTTAAAAACAAAACCCCTCACAGGTACAGAGAACAGACTGGTGTTCGTCAGGGGTGGGGGTGGGGGGCTGGTGAAATGGGAGAAAGAGAGTACCCGAGCATATGCACGGAGGAGGGACAGGAAGAGCAGAGAGAAAAAGGGTGCACACCTCCATTTATAAGAAAAAAAGTCCTGGAGATATAATGTACAGCATGAAGAAGAAGAAAAACAAACCTCACTATTTAAATTCACCTGTAATACGTACGTCCTTTCCAACAGTCCTCACCATGCTTCTCTGACAACCACACCCGACCTCCCTCACTTCACTCCAAAGTCTGCTCGTACAACAGTTCTGGAGAACCTCTACTGATCCATGGGTGCTGAGGGTTTCCAGGGCCCGAACTGAGTAGCCAGCACCTCTTGGGGTACCTCACTCTCTCTCAGGCTCGCAGGCACTAAAGGGCTGCTCAGCCTTGCAGAGGCCACCTGGTCTGCCCCATATGTGGCGGGACCCCCATGGACGAGCTGGACAGGTGTCTGATTACAAATCACATCGCTGTTATTTAACAGGTCACATCTGAGCACCCCTCAAATTATGAAGGAAGGACAACAAACAGGAGACAAAGCAGATTGTAATTCTCTCTGGCGGAGCTTTATTTAGAAGGTAACTCGCCTGCGTAATTCATTAAGCTAAAGCTCCATTTAGACCAGTTTGGAACCTTAGATGATGATCACAGAGCAACTGCCCATTACTTGCTCTCTGATTTAAAGATGTCTTTCTGCCAAAATGGAAGGGATAATTCTGCTTTACAAGCAACGACAAAACACTGAAAAGTTGTGCTTGTAGCCAATATGGCTCTGGCTTGTGTTTTATTATTCAGCAGTGAAGAAAGAAATTATTTTAAAGCGTCAGTTTCTGTACAACAGCAGAAAGTTGGAAGTGATTTAATGTCCCCTAATATAGAAATGATTCAAAGAACTATTTACAACACCGTGAAATGCCAAGATGAGGTCAAGAGGAATGAGAAAAGCTACAAAAAATATACTGAAGAAAAGTCTCTAAGACATGCTGTTAAGTAAAAAGAAAATTAAAATTAAAAGTGAAAACAACAAAGAAGTTTAAGAACAAGATACTCTAACACAGCGGCAAGAACGTGCTTACCGCCACAGAACTAGGCACTTCAACGTGGTTAAGATGGTAAACTGTACATATATCTTAACACAACTTGAAAAAAATAACATGTTCTCCATATATCTTTAAAAACAAAACTATGTATTTTCATATGTGTCGCTTAAGCATATGAAAGTATAGATAAATGTCAGCAGAGCCTGATAGTGACCTCCAGGGAGGGACCTAGAATTAAGGGTAAGAAGAGTGCAAAATGTAGCCTTGGAAGCATTCTGTGAATGTTTCGTAACAAAAACATAGTCATGTATATTGTGTCATAAATAATTTAAATAAAATCTGCATGCAATTCTCTCTTTTCTCTACAATGAGGATACAGACTAGGTCAACAATTCACTTTTCCCTCTCTATAGTCAAAAGCCATGATATTTTAAGATTTGTGTCAATGAATTACTATCATTATTAAGTACAGGTAAAACAGATCTCATGCAATTCCTCAACTTAATATAAAAACTTGTGTTAGTTAGCAAATACTTAGATAGTGCTTGCCATGTGCCAGGCACTATTCAAGTGCTTCACAAGTATCAGCTCATTTAGTTAGCAACAAACATAGTGGGGGGTGGGGGGGGGCTATCATTATCTCCCACTTTACAGAGGAGGAAAGACACAGACAGGTTAAGGAACTTATCCAAGATCACACAGCTAATAAGTAAGGCAACTGGGATTCCAGTTCAGGCAGCTCTAAGTCCATCCTCTTTGAATACATACCTATGCTGACTCTCTTGTCATCACCTATGAGCCTCCTTTCTGTTCTTCAAATCCACCACATTCCCACATAAGGCTTTTCTTCATTCCCACATAAGGGCTTCTGCACTAGCCATTCATTCTTCTGCTAATATTCTTCTCCAGATCTCTGCATAGCACAGTCTTTTTTTTTTTTAATGTTTTATTTATTTTTGAGAGAGAGAGAGAGAGAGAGAGAGAGAGAGAGGAAGGAGCAGAGAGACAGTGAGACACACAATCTGAATCAGGCTCCAGGCGCCAAGCTGTCAGCACAGAGCCTGACACAGGGCTCGAATTCACAAACCGCAAGATCATGACCTGAGCCTAAGTTAGACACTTAACCACCCAGGCACCCCATGACACACTCTTTCTAATGTTTAGCTTTCAGCTCAAAAGTTGACTTCCCAAGGTGCACCTGGGGGGCTCAGTCAATTGAATGTTGACTCTTGGTTTTGGCTCAGGTCAAGATCCCAAGGTTGTGGGAATGAGTCCCACATCAGGCTCCACACTGAGCATGGAGCCTGCTTAAAACTCTCTTTCTTCCTCTGCCCCTCTCCTGTGCATGTCTCTCCCCCCACCCCTCACTCCCCAAAAAACAAAATGTACAGGGGGCTCTGTCCCACACTATCCATTTCACTTCTTTCATGCCAGTCACCACTATCTGACATTGCTCTTGCTATCTTTTTAAAGATTATTTCTTGTTTGTTAATAATTTGTTCACCTATTTTTATACATTTTTAATGTTATTTTATTTTTGAGAGAGAGAGAGAAACAGAGCACCAGTGGGGGAGGGCCAGGGAGAGAAGGAGACACAGAATCTGAAGCAGGCTCCAGGCTCTGAGCTGTTAGCGCAGAGTCCGACACAGGGCTTGAACTTACAAACCATGAGATCATGACCTCAGCCAAAGTCAGATATTTAACCGAATGAGCCACCCAGGTGCCCCGATTTGTTCACCGTTTTTTTTTTTCCTATTTCTCCCAATAAACTATAAGCTTCATGAGGTTAGAACCCTGTCTGCCTTGTCTACCACTTGTGTGGACTCCCACCTCAGTGCCTAGCACACAGAGCAGGTACTCAGTAAGCAGTAAATGGAAGGATAGATGGACAGATGATGGATGGATAGATGATGAATGATGGACGGATAGATGGATGGATGAGGAGATGACAGATGATGGGTGGGTGGAGAGATGAACGAATGGACAGACAGCTGGAAAGATGGAGGGATACATTTAAGTTTTAATGAATATAATTCTACTCCTTTTGTTCTACTCAATACAATTATTGGGATTCAGGTGAGGTGGATGTTATTATAGAGATGAGCTTGAAATCATTAATTTCCTTTTAAAAATAATTTACAACCAGATGGTCTTGATATGTTAATTATTAAGATCAAATCACTTGCAGCACAGCTCACAATGGGTGAGCATATTGGAAACAACCATTCATGGGGAAAAGAATCTTTATGACAAATGTTTTAGTTTATCCATGAGAAGAAAACTCTGCCTGCTTTGAAGGCCAGCGATACCACTAAAGCACTGTACTACTATCATTTGGAGGTAAAGACTCCTAGGCACTAACGACAAAACACCATCCTCAGATGCTCAAAGGGCCAGAGGAATGACCCAGCAGCACTCAGGATCCAGCTGCTCAGTGCTATGTGCAAACCGAGACTGGACACCGGTCTCCCTCCTCTGGTCTCACACTGTCTGGTCTCCTTCACCAGGGACTTTTGAATTCTTTGCTTTAAAAGAAAATCAGAGCATATATCCCGTAGCATGTTCCAGATATTAGGAAGCTAAACAACTAATCTCTACAAGTAAAATATGAGATATTGAACTAGGCTCCCTGGAGCAGCCATCTCCCACATGTAAGTAATTTTAGGAAGACGGAATTGATTTCTGACCTTGTGCCTTGGCGCATTTGTAAGCATTTGTATTTGATGAAAAACAGTCAGAATAAAGGGCAGCTTGATTTTTCAAGGGCTGTAAAGTATAGACAAGGATAACAGGGGGTAACTTGCCCATTACTCTGCAAATGGACAACAGAAAGTTCTGAGTACAGCATGCAAAATATGAACTAAGACTAAGCAAAAGGCCTCATTTCACTGTTTTACCCATTTTATTTGAGCCTTGGTTGAACTCAAGATGAGCAGCTTTGTTCAATAAACCACAGTTTGTTTTTTTTTTTTTTTTTTACGTTTTCTCATTTCCTCACATTTAAGCCCTTAGGCGGACCTCAACATTATCTAACTCGAACGTTATCTAACTCAGAAAAAATGTTCTTGGTTTCATCAAGAGATGAGACTCACATTCCTCTGGGAGTGAGATTTGAAGGCTCCTGGATCCTACTGTAAGACAAATGTAGACAGAGACCCCCACACTAAGCTCACAGGTAGCACTAAGGTGCTCAGGCTATGGAAAAAAAACAAAACAAAACAAACCATCATTCTGCAGACCCAGCCTGGCTTGCAAGCCTCACTTCTCCATGGCCACCCCAGGGAGACAACATGATGCAAGACTCATTAACGAGGACACGCATCTAGAAAGATTAATTGAACAGGCAGTATACGCAACAAGAGTCTGTTCTCCCCACATATGCATGCACCATGTACACACGTTTTTGTGCAATTTGCATAGACTTCTACTGGATCCCGCCTCTTCTAGCTCAATGACCTTATAGAAATGTAGACACCAAACTTACTTTGTTTAAAAGGGACTAAGAAAGAGAGACCACAAACAATTATATGACTTAAAAACCCATGATTAAGTCTTTAATAAGATTTGGCTTCCATTTCAAAGGTCTGCCTAAATGTTTCATAATTAAGGAGCGATGAGCCTGACAGACATGCGGCATGTCAGACATAAACAGAAATTGGGGATTTCGTGCTACCCCACAGTAAATAAACTCCAGAGTGGAACAAGGCAGGAGGCATTACTGACATGGCTGGGGTGGAGGTGGGGGAAAGCCAGATTAGTGCCTCTCATGCCAGGGAAGTCATTTGAGGACTGCTTAACCTTATGAAAGATCAGCCTTTCTAGTTGCCGAGCCTTCAGAGACTCGGATTTATCAAAGAAGTTCCAATCATGCAACGTAGGTGAAACAGCCTAGAGGTAACTTTAGCTTGCACACCTGAGATTCTGGGAAATTCTGAAGCCCCTGTGCCTTGGTCAAAAGGGAAATTTATTAACAACAGCTTTGTGCTTTGAATGCACAGTTTCTTGTGGCACTGTCTGATCTCCTTTCCTGCAAACAGCCCCACTGCATCTCCTTGATGATCCTACCCCATACGGTAGGTGTCAGAAGAGTCTAAACACCCTTTGAAATGCGGGTGGCTGGGGATAGGGTCCTTTTGGGATATATATTCTGGATGTTACTCATACCAAGGGATAACTACCATGTGTAGAGAAGTGTTTACCATTTTGCTAGGAAGACAGGTTCTTTTCCTTCCAAACAGTCTATCAAAGACCCTTACGATCCATACCTCTCAATTCAGGCTTCCACGGAGAACAAGTGCAAAAATAACAGCTCGTTTCATAGTAATTAAGGGGCCCAGTGTGCTGGGTGAGAGTTCTCTAGGGCAGCACAGTGAATAAGTAGCCCTCATGCTTGGGAACCAGAGCCTATAAAAACTACACACCTTGCAGAGATGTCCTCTTGATTGCCATTGGAAAAATAATTACAATAAATGGTTAAATACACAATACGCATAATGAATAAATACCAGAAATCACAAAAATAAATGCAGAGGGAAAGCCATGAATGGAAGTCAACTGCAAGGTAGGATCTAATAATGTCTCAAATTCTGTTGACGCCAGTTCACGACATGGCTCAGATCTGCTGTTGTCTGAGCACCTGAGTTCATCAGCATCTGCCTGGGCCTGCCTGGACCACCCATCTTCCTCCATGCTCCCAGAATTAACTTGCTATGACCTACCTCTATTCATATAACTTTAGTGGCTCCCAACTAGATTAAACCTCAAGCCAAAAACTGAGTGTACAGGTAGAAGGTTCCATAATGTAGCCTCTGCTCACTTGTTCAGCCCCATCTCTTATAGAGGTACCCACTCACTACCCCCCAGCCCTACAAGGCTCCGGGCACTGTTTTATGTGATAGATTGTCCATTTCATGCTCACAGCAATGCTTTGAGTGGAGCATTACTACTGCTGTCTTACAGCTGAGGAAACCCTGTCTGGGAAGGTTTTGTAACTGACCCAAAGTTACACAGTCAGTAAACAGAAGGACAGGAATTTGAAACCAAGCCTGCCTGATTCCAACACATGAGTTCTTCCCCCTACACTGTTTCAGCAGATAAATAATTATTTGACCTCTTGCAAAGTGCTTGGGGTTATAAGGTGAGAACTCAGAAATGTCATACAGAACTATCCTGTAGGAGGCATACAGAAGAATTTCTTCTCATCCCAGAAATAAAGGCAATCAGGAATGAAGAAAAAATCATGTTGGTGCCAGAGAATGATCATAAGAGGCACGCTAACTGCAACATTATTCCTTTCCACGAACTCCTCAAATTTTGAAAAAAAAAAAAGTTATGCTCACCAATCGCTTTGTGGAAACCCAGGAAGGGGCTGGGCTTTGTTCAGATATTAACAAGTGTGCGATCAAAGCAGCATGCACAGATGGGGAGGCGGAGAGGCAGAAGGACATGGGCAGAAATTGCAGGGAGCACTCAGGGCTCTTATGGAAACTGGCACAGGTGGAACCAAATCCCCAAGTGGCAGGAGAGTTTTCCATCTCTTTCTCTAATGAAGCACTGAGCTCCAACACGTCCCCGGAAACTCCCATGTATTTGGTTATCTCCACCCACTTTTGCATCTGTCCACATTCTACATAGGAGCCCCCACCCCCACCCCAAAGAAGCAGTCTGCTCCCAGGGTCCAGAATCCCCTCCTACCTCCAATCAAAGGCCCCTATGCTGGGCTCTGCGATAAGTGTGGAGCCTGCTTGGGATTCTCTCTCTCCCTCTCCCTCTGCTCCTCCCCCACTCACGCTCGCTCATGCTCTCTTGCTCTCTCTCTCAGAATAAATAAATAAACATGTAAAAAGAAGAAAAAAGTTGTAAGGACACACAGGGACACTCACAAAGGTATGCACCAAGGAAAAAAACAAAGCTATGGAACAGCAAAAACTCTATTCCTCTTTGTGTAAATTAAGATGTGCATGTGTGTGTGTCACAGGTGCACTGTGTGTGTATGTGTGTGTGTGTTTTAGGGAATTTTTTTTCAAAGTTTACTTATTTTGAGAGAGAAAGAGAGCACCCAAGCACATGCACGGAGGAGGGACAGGAAGAGCAGAGAGAATCCCAAGCAGGCTCTGAACTGTCAGCAGAGAACCCGGTGTGGGGCTTGAACCCACAAACTGTTACATCATGACCTGAGCCGAAATCGAGAGTTGGACGCGTAACCAACTGAGCCACCCAGGAGCACCTGTGCTGCGGTTTTTAACTGGCATTCTTTCTCCCCTTTTTCTGGAATCAGAAACTTCCTCTCCTTGGAGTTTATGTGGTCCTGTGCTTCAGAGGCCCTAACGACAACTATCCCTCCACCTGGTGAAAGACACGGAGGTGACCCTGGTCTGTCCCATCACTGCCCCCCTGTCCACAGAGATTAGCCCCAACAGATCTAGTCAATGTCCTTCATAGGTCCCTGGATAAAGAAATTCTGTCCATGAGAGCTGCTGAACTAGGATAGCAGCTAGGACAGTGAGAGGAGGTAGGTTAGCATCTTTCCCACCAAGGGAAGGAGAGCTGTCTGCAGAGGACTGGAAAGAAGAGAGAAGAACTGGATGATGGAGAAGGAGAGAGCAACAGGAAGAAGAGAAGGCTCCCAGTGAACCCCGAGATCCAGTCAAGAACTCAGATCTGCTCTCTGACTTGACAGTAACAGAGCTGTTTCACTTGTGACTTAGCAGTAGGTTGAGTTTGTTTTGCGTCACGTGCAAATTAAAGACCTCTCCCAAATACCATGGATATATACATGGAGGCTTCCGGATGTCTTGCACTCAAAATCTAAAACACATTTAACATTACTTACATGTGATAATCTATGACTGAGATTAAAGTGAGGGTGGATCAATTTCACTCACTTATTTTAACTTTTTTAATAAGTACCTACTATTTTTATGACTTCTTTTTTCCAGTGAAAACAGGTTTGTTTGGTTTTTTTTCCCCAAAAACATTTTTGCCTCCAATTAAGGATGGAAAGAATCTGTGCTCACTCTTGGAGTAAGAAGCATTAAATGCCCTGGAGGCGAAATCACACACACAGGCACAGCGCGAAGTAACCGCTCTGGTACGGATGCTGATTCAGTTCACGGTATGGTGAGCCACTGCGAACTGGAGTCTTCCAAAAACATAGTTTAGCCCTCCTTCGTCTTGGCTGGTTGTGTGAAAATGTTCTTCCTCCATGTAATTGTTACTCCAGGCACCAGAAATGCAGGATTTCTTACCAATTCCAGCTTGCTGCTTTATCATTCGAACAGACCCCAAATTATACTCCACTCTCTCTTTATGCCAACCAAGAACAACCAAGTCACCTCCGAGGAATACACAACAACATGGCCAGATTCTGTCAGATTAAAATATGAGACAAATTAACCCTCATTAAGAGAATGCACCTGCAACACTGCCTACCAACTGTGAAGAAGCAACTGGCCGCATCCCTGAGTCCATATTGTCTTCACCCCTCATTAAGCAACCCCCCTGGATTTTGCTGAGCAGCCACTGCCATGAGAGGCTTTACGGGAGGTGGTGTCGGCTGGACCACATGGAGGTGGTTTCGCAGGCACGTTGGGACTCTTTTGTCTATTCCGAGTACATTTGTACAGGAAGCAAAGGGAAATGTGATTTCAGAAACCTATTTTTACTTTCTTGAGGAAAAAAACCCGAGTTAACAGTTGTAAAGGATGCCAGTTATGGTCTGGTTTATTCCAGGACTTTAAAAGCAAAGGCTCTTTATGGATCAGTTTCCTTTCTGATGCCTTATGCTGCTCAGTGCCTCGGGTGGCCACAGAATCACAGGCTGCCAAGTTAAAGGAGGGTCTAATTTTCTGCCGCAGAATGGGTTTTTTCCTTTCCCACTGAAGACAGTCTGAGTAAAATGTAAACTTTTCCTGGTGTAATTTCTTTGAGAAAAAATAACGCTAACATGGAGTCTCTGGAGAGAGCAGCTTTCTTACCAGAACTCCTTGATTGGCTGAACTTGAATAAGGAGACGGTCCAATGTAGTGGGCTGTTCTCCCCAAGGTCACACGGCCAAAAAGGGGTGAAGCCAGGTGTGTTTGATTCCAGAACCCACATCTGTAATCACAATGCTTTAGTGCAGAGGTACGCAAACCACAGCCCACGGGCCAAATCCAGCCCACCACCTGTTTCTATAAATATAGTTTTATTGGAGCACAGCTATGCCATTCAAAATGCATTGTGTAGAGATGCTATCGTGGTGCAGTAAGAAAGCTGAGTAGTTACAAAACCAAACTTATCTTCTGTCTGAGCCTTTACCAGAAAAAGCTTGCTGACCCCAGTACGGTTTAATGCCCTAATCCATGAGAATAGAACTCAACTCAAAATCAGAGGAGACCAAAAGACCTAATCGGTAATGTTCATTGTACGACAGAACCCACTCAATTGGCAGATACCATGCCCAAGTGAAGGGCTCCTGTGCCACGATGGCCCAGCCATGCCTGACCAACAGTGGCATCCTACATGCTGCCTTTTGGTCTATGAGAAGAAAGAAGGTTCGTGCTTATTGGAATCAAGAGGACAAAGGGGAAAAGGCCAATAAGGTCTTTCTGAACCAGGCATACATCTCCTTCCCTCTTCTGCCACTGCCCCCCAGCAACCTTCTCCAGTACAAGCCCCAGAAGACGGGGCTAGCAAGATCCATGCCTTATGTGGAATCGACTCACAGGTGTTCCAAATACTGCCTGCCATGGTTTCAGTGACAGGCCTTTCCCGGGGTTGGGAAGGCTTCAAGGACAGAAATGCCAAGCTAAAAAAGAGTAGGAAAGAAGCCCGCATAGGACATGCTTCTGAAATCTTATTTGAGAGAATGCCATCAGGAATGCATGTCAATGCATAAAAACAGACCACTGATCAAGCTTTCATGGTCTAATTGTGGCAAAAGCTAATCAAAATCGAGTTTATGTTTGTTTGTTATTTTTCACTATACAAGAGAATCATATACCTTTCTCTCCTGGAATGACAAATTAGATTCTGGAAATTTAGCTATTTTAAAAGAGTAGTTGCTCACATAGTATTTTTTCTTTTCTTTGATAGTTATTGAGCACCTGCTCTGTGCCTGTCTATGTTCTAAGTGTATGAGAGATAATGGTCTCTGTGCTTATAGAGTTTCCATTCTGGTTGGGAGGATGTGTAAGTAAGTAACAAATAAACAAGAATATTTTAGATAGAGGTAAATGCTATGAATATATAGGACATAATAATGGTGGTGGGGGGATAATTTTAGGCAAGAAACGCAGGGGCATATACCTACTCTATGCCAGGAACTGCACTAAGTTTTAGGGAAGGAGTAGGAAATACTGGCCACAAAGAAGGAGCCACCAAACATCAGATCTACATAAAGGGGTTTCACGCAACAAAACTAGAGCTGTCTTAGGAGGACAGAAAGGATTTTCAGTAACTACGTCAAGACCTAGGAATGACAATGTCGATGTCCAATAATGGAGAGATTATCAGCATACGGTATAATTTAGACGTTGTTTTGAAAGGTTATATAATGAAATGGGGAAACGTTCCTAATATATTATATCGAAAAGGACATTTCTTTTTTTTTTTTTTTTTAATTTTTTTTTCAACGTTTATTTATTTTGGGACAGAGAGAGACAGAGCATGAATGGGGGAGGGGCAGAGAGAGAGGGAGACACAGAATCGGAAGCAGGCTCCAGGCTCTGAGCCATCAGCCCAGAGCCCGACGCGGGGCTCAAACTCACGGACCGCAAGATCGTGACCTGGTTGAAGTCGGACGCTTAACCGACTGCGCCACCCAGGCGCCCCCGAAAAGGACATTTCTAAAACAGTGTGTGTGATGGTTAATTTTATATGTGAACTTGACTGGGCTATGGGGTGCCCAGATATGTGGTTAAAGATTATTCTAAGAGTGTCATGAGGGTGTCTTCTGGTGAGATTACACTTGAATCAGATGACAGAGTAAAGCAAATAACCCTCCCCAAAGTGGGTGGCTCCATCCAAGGCATTGGAGGCTTAAATAGAACAAAAAGGCAGACCTTCTGAGAGTAAGGAATGCCTGCCTGCCTGCCTGCCTGCCTAACTTCAGCTGGGATATTAGTCTCTTCCTGGTTCCAGACAAGAACTGAAGCATGGGCTCTTCTTGGGTTTTACAAGTCTGCTGGCAGTGGGACTCAAGCTCCCGTGGCTCTATATATCTTGACATATATGTGCATATGTATGCACATATACACATGTGTATATACTATTGGTTCTGTTTCTCTTGAAAACCCTGATTAGTACAGTATGTGACATTTTCTTAGACATGTGTGTATACATAGAAAAGAACTTTCCATTAAATATCAACTGAGGTTGTAAGTGAGTAATCAAATTACAGATGATTTCTGCTTTCTTTTTTTTTTTTTTTTTTTTTGTGCTTTTCTGTATTTTCCAAATGCTGTGCTTTATGTAGACAGGCCCACACACACATATTTATACACACATACACACACAGAGACACAAACACACACATATAACTTAGAACACTTGAAGAAAAATACTGAATTTTCTAGTCTCCAGGGCAAAGCCATCCAGGGACACTTGGTATATAATAGAAACAGGTTATCCCCGCCTTGGGCCTGTGGACTCACTTCATTCGCCTGCTGAACACTGATCCCTCTCTCCCCAGCAGCCTTCTCGGTAAGACTTGTCTTCCCGCATAGATCTGCCAAGAGGGAGAGACACAGCTGATCATCCAAGCATGAGCATTTTGATCCCTTTAGCAACTACAGTTTTCACTAGAAATGAATTCATTATTAGTCTGGTTCTGGGGCATCAGCCATGCAAACCTGACCAGACTGAATCCTTCCCTGAAAGACAGTCACAGTCACGAAAGTGTGGACGGCCCACGTTTGAGGCCACATGGCTGAGGGCCAGACCTAGACCAAGGAGAGCTTTTCTTGCGCTAATTAAGTCTCTAGATGGATATTTCCCATTTGTCAGGTTTTACACAGTAACAGCTACTCAAGAATAATCTGCCTGATAGTGACATTTCCTTCTCTCATTTCTAAAACTAACTCATTCAGGAGTGCAGGGGTGCTCTCCAGTTTGGGTCTCTCAGGATGTGGTTCTCCAGCCCATCAAACCACACTTCAAATTCACCTTCATTCAATCTTCCAGGATCCAAAAATACTAAACACTATACTTTCCAACAGATTCACATAATAAAAGAATATGATCTGAGTCTTACGACAAGCCTATTCAGTCGGTAGGCTGATAGCAGTATCCCCATTATATGGATGAGAACACTGAGATCCAGAAAGATGGCTGGTCCACAGTCACATGGCTTATAAATGGCCAAGTCAGGACTGGCCTTTGTTCTAATGAATTACTCCAACCAAAGAGCACTGACTACCAGAGCCGACTGGCCCTTGTTCTCTTAGTTCCTAATGCTTCTCCACCCTCAAATGCCCCTCTTAGTTTCCCTCATAACTGATAATGACACCAACTCTGGAAGACATGACACATAAATATCAGAAAGATAATTTCATGCTTTAGAGCTCATTCCTATAGCCCAGGAGTTGCAAACTTAATCACCTAAATTCAGACAGCCAATGTAAATAAAGGAAGCAGCCAGTTTATGGGAGGCGCACGGTCTGTGGGAAACTGAGGAGGAAATGCCCTGTCTACGTGGTCAAGTCTTTCTCTAAATCCACTTTATTGAAGGCCTGCAAGCTGTAGCCTATGGGCCAAATTTGGCACTCCACCTGTTTTTGTACAGCTCATGAACGAAGAACAATTTTTAGATTTTTTAACAGTTACATTTTAAATGGTTCTTTATTTTGTCTCTTGACCCACAAAGCCTAAAATATTTACTATCTGTCCCTTTCTAGAAAAAGTTTCCCAACTCTTGCTTTAGCGTGTCACTTAGCCTTCAGAATACAACACATACCCACCTGCAGAACCTAAGTAATTAAACCTATTTGGCTATGAAACCTGTCGAAGTGACTCGTTAAGAATGTGGTTATTCAATGTGAAGAAAGCTACAAAAACTGTGTGATTCCAACTATATGACATTCTAGAAAACTATATGGAGACAGTAGAAATAGCGATTATTGTCAGGGATTGGTAGGGAAAAGATGCACAGGAAAAGCAAAGAGGATTTTTGGGGCAGTGCAAATACTCTGTATGATACTATAATGGATATATGGAAGGACATATGTCATTATACACCTGTCCAAGCCCACAGAATGTGAATGAAACCTAATATCAACTATGGACTTTGGATGCAATTGGAGTATCAATACAATTTCATTGATTATAACAAAATATACTGGTGGGGGATGAGGCTCTGTGTTTATGAGGGCAGGGGGTATATGGAAAACCTCCATACCCTCTTCTCCATTTTGCTGTGTAGCTAAAACTGCTCTAAAATATTTGAGGAAAGAACGTGACTATTGCCCCACCTACGTAAGATTTGCATAGCATAGTGCTTTTCTGGGACAGCATCATAGCTCCACATTAGTATGGTGACGTCCACTGCTTGGTACACATGAAACCACACTCCTCTTTCATGTGCACGGCAGACAATTTTCAACAGTTGTGGTACTCTTTCCTGCTGAGGCCAGTGTAATAAACACAGACTTCAGTCATCTACAACAAATAAACCAGAGTTACCTAAAAAAAGAAACTTACCTAGTGAAATAAGTCGGAAAGAGAAAAACAAATACTGCACGAGCTCACTTTGAAGTGGAATCTAAAAAGACACACAGACAGACAGACAGACACACACACACACACACACACACACACACACAAAACAAAACTAAACAGCACCAGTAACTCACAGGAACAGAGAATGGACTGGAGCCTGAGGCGGGGGTTAGGTGAAGGGGGTCAAAAGGTATGGACTTCTAATTGGAAGATAAATAAGTTCTGAGATATAACATACAGCATGGTGACTATAGTTAACAACATGGTATTGTTTGATACTTGCTAAGACACTAAATCTTAAAAGTTTTTATCACACAAAAAAATTGTACTGTGAGGTAATCGATGTTAACTAAACCTGGTGTGATGATCATTTCATTTGACAGACAGAACTGTTATGTTGTACACCTGAAACTTATACACTGTTCAATGTTAATTATATCTCAGTAAAACTGGAAGAAAGAAAGAAAGAAAGAAAGAAAGAAAGAAAGAAAAGAAAGAAGGAAAGAAAGAAGGAAAGAAGAAAGAAAGAAAGAAAGAAAGAAAGAAGAAAGAAAGAAAGAAAGAAAAGAAAAGAAAGAAAAGAAAGAAAGAAGAAAGAAATTCACCTGCCATCTTGAGTTGTGACCTAGGAGCAAGAATTTGAGAGATACCCTGAGTGCTCTAAGCTTCTTTTCTTCCTTGAATCTCACAACCAAGGCTCATGTCTACACTTAAGGACCAGAGCCTGCTTGATTTTCATGATATTTTTTTCAGAGAGGGAGGAAAGAGGTGTACTTGTCCCAGAGTGATTGTCTAACATAAGGCTGTACTTCAGGTCTGAGGACTGAAGCACCAGTGAAAAGCTCTGGTTATAGAACTTTTCTTGACCAGCTAAGACTTCAGCCCTAAACTAGTATTTTTATTTAAAATCCCTTTCCTTTTTTCCCCCTGCACTTTCCCAAACACTGAAGCTGCCTCAAGCAAAGCCACTTGAGCCCCACGCACCATGGTCATCCATGTTCTATAAATACTTCTGGCCTCTCCAAGTCAGGACAAAAAAATAAAAGAATCCAAATGCATTTCAGTCATTTGCTAGGTTCCAGTTTTCTAATTCTTCTTCCATCCTTCTGTTCCCCAGTGACAACCCCCTTCCCTGAGAATCCTGCATGAACCCAATATGCCTTCACACTCCTTCAACCACACACTTTATTATTATCTTAAGGTCAATACCTTTATAAACGTGCCTTTGACTGGTTTTTCTTAGATATCTTGAGGGCAGTTCTTCTTCGCAAGCAATAAAAATACCCCAGCCTATGATGTTATCAAGATGAAAGTAATTACAAAATCCTGAGCTGAACTGCCTGGGAAAGCCAGCATCCCTTATTACTGTTTAAATCTTTGAACAAGGAGGACCTGGCTTTATGTAACCATCCATCTCATACCTTTATTATTTCAAAAAGGCCTCACCCTTAAAATATACAGTCTAAGAAATTATTTGTTTTTGCTAGCGATTCGTCATCACATATTAATATTTTTCCACAGGCATCTTAGGGGATCCACGGGTAAGTGGATATTTTACTGGCCTTACCTTTGTTAGTAACCCTAACAATTCACTTTCCCACATAGTGTGTTCTCTCCCCTCCCCCATCCCCTCCACCTGAATCTTAAGCTAATTGGCTGCTAAAGGGTATTCCGGCAATACCAAGTTCAGTGTCAACAATTTCAAAAGTAATGAAAGAAGCAAAGCATGCAAGGGGTATGAGCCTCATATGTCTGTGTGGCATGTACTCCAGCAAGATTTTGCTGATACGTGCATCTGTGGTGAAGAGAAGGCCACCAATGCCACACCAGTAGCGAGTTGCAATAGTGTCTATGCGCTTTACGCTGATGTTGGGAGGTGAGATCCTACCCTTACAGAAGAATATGACCTGAAAAGGAGCCACCACAGATAGAAATCATGTTCACCTGTGATGCCTTAGGTCATGTTTCAGCCATCTGTCAAAAACACAGACCTTGGGGGATGGGTCATCATTCTGTCATTTTCCAGATGTATGGCGGTAAGCCAAGCGAGTGAAACTCTCTGAGCCATAGGTATTTCACCTAAACTTCAGGACAAGGAGGAGGGTTGTGAGGACCAAAGTGATTAAGACACATGAAGCATTCAGTAAGCATTCTACATCAACAGAGCAGATGGGGGCTCCTTTGCCCTATAAACAAGCAGATCATAGCAGATTATCTTTAAGTCTGTCAGCTCCAACATCCAGTTGGTCCAGTTAGTGGAACAAAGGCCAAGGGGACCAGTGAAAATAAATTCTGTTCAGAGCTCAAGACATGCTGGTCCCAAACCAAAGCCAGTTCATTATCATCTTCACTTTATAGGTGAGGAACCGAAGCAAACAGAAAATAAATGACTTTGCAGGCAGGAAAAAAAAAAAAAAAAAAAAAAGCAGCAGGGGAGGGGTAGTAAGTGGGGGAAAGAGAGTATGTGCCATGAAAACTAGAAAACGAGATGAGATAGACTGTCCAAGGAGTCACCTTCACACGGGGTGCTCAAGGCATGTCTTTTCTGAGCTGGGGTCTTAAGAACAAGTCAGGTATGCAAGGATCTCCCAGTCCAGGGAAAAGGTGGGACTATGTGAAGTCTCCAAAGCACAGAGGAGTTGGATCCAGGGAAGTGTGTCTCAAACTTTATGTGCATCACAGGCTTGTTCATCACACATCGCTAGGCCTCACCCTAGAAAGTTTAATTCAGTGGGTCTGCAGTGGGGCCTGAGAAGTTTCAAGTCTAAAACATCCCCAGATGATGTGGATGCAGCCAAGCTGGAATGCACACTTCAAGAACCACTGCTCCAGGAAAGGAGTCTGCAAACTTTGTATGCAGACAGTAAGGATTTTTTTCACGTTGCGGACCATAAAAGTCTCTGTTGCAACCACTCAACTCTGCTGTTTATCACGAAGGTAGCCACAGGCAATATGCAAACAAATGATCACGGCTCTGTTCCAATAAAACTTTATTTACAAAAATAAATAGTAGGCTAGATTAAGCTCTGTGGGCCATAGTTTGCCAGCCACCTATTTAAGGGAATCAGGAGCTAACTATAAATCTGCCTTCAAGTCTTTCCAGAACAGAAAGTCCCTATGCCCATAGCCTCCACTAGAAACAACTGTACTTTCCCATTCTTTCTGATCACACAGTTGTGTCTTGGCTTAAAAGCCATAGGTCCAGGAAGACTTCATCGACCTCCATGGGTAGGCAAGGTGCCCCTCCCGTGTGCCTCTGGTGCCATTCATGTGCTCTGTCACAACACGGAGTCCAGCGTCACATACATGACTGCATGGTCCTACTTCTATCAGAAGGGGGCCAAATCTGTTGCCTTCAAACTCCAGTCCAGTGTCCAGAACACAGCCTGCCATACAACCAGCAAGAGTGTTACTTAATGAATGACTCAGTCTTCCATTTTCCCCTTTCCAAGAGCAATTCCAGTGACATCAGGCTGTACTTCTCACACCCTAACGCATATGGTTCACTCGGGAATCTTGTTAAAATGCACATTCTCATTCGTTTACTCTGGGGTGGGACCTGAGACTCTGAATTTCTAATGAGCTCCCAGGAGATGCTGAGGCTGCTGGGCCACAGACCACACTACAGGTGGCAGGCACTTAAAATCACAGAATAAAGGGATCTCTCTGAAGCTACGATCTAAGTGGAGCTCCTTGAATCACTTGCTCAAATGCTTTTGATACAGAAACCCAGGACTCCAACTCCACCTTCCTGATATTGAAAGAAACCACATTTAACAACCAACAATGGGAGTGTACTTTAAAAACCTCATTATATTTCCTGTTATTGTAACCATCACTGTAATTAAGCTCAAAAGATTTACCACACACAACTCGCTTTGGCACACCGGGCATGCTTTGATTTTCAGCGGCCTCGACCTACTCCAGTACCCTTGAAATTCATCTGTCTCACACCGGGATGCCACAGATTATAAATCACAAGAGTCTTTTATTAAGCTCATGAGTCGCCTGTGCCAGGCTCCGTCAAGAAACAGACCATTTTCAGCATATTCTAAATGCATGTTGTTCTTTTGCTCCTGGCCACTGGCCTGTCTAGTGCAGAACACCCTTAAGATCACCATGGAGTCATAGTGGCTTGGAACTGGCAGGGGTCTGGTATTTACCTGCTCCAAAATATACCCACTAAATGAAGAAGCTAAACTCAGAGAGATTAAGCAACTTTCCTAGGGCCACACAGCAAGCTAGAAGCAGGAGCTAGAGTAAGTGTTCCCTGAATTATGAGCCTGACATCTCTTTTTTTGGTAATGACTGTCAAAGTGCGGTCCATGGCCAGCACTGATCTGTGGACTATTTGTTACCAGTCTACAATGAGATATGTACAGAAATCAAGAGAAAGCATGTATAAAGTCTTACAGCAGATTGACATGGCTGATACCTAAGCACAGGTTTATGGCCTTGCCTCTGAATGTGGGGGTCTTGCCAACACTTAGTCGACTGTGTGTGCCACAAGGTCCATCATTTTCCATGCACAGTAGGACCACAATGAGTTGGAAATTTGAAAAGAAAGGGAAGGAGGGAGGAAGGCAGGCAGGCAGGCTTCACTATGGCTACTACTTTGGGAAGCAGTGATCTCTATCACTACATGTGTCCCATGGCATCACCGCAGACCTGTGGCACTGCCCCAATTCACAGTTTGTTTAATTTAAAAGCATAGACTATGTTATTTATTGGTTGACAATCTCTCAGTACTAACACTTTGACCACCTCCAAATAAATCTTCTAGCTGGCAGGGAAGGAATACAACCTGGAAGCAAAGAATTTGAGCTCTGGATGGGTCAACCTATGGTCCATCCTGGTTTCATCACATTCCTTGCTACACCTTGGTTACTACCCCTAAAGTCCTAACCCCCCCTTTTGCTCATCTGTCAATTGCGAATAAGAGTAGTACCCACAGCTTATAAGGCTGTTGTGAGAATTTAAAAAAAGAAGAAGAATCTACATCAAGAGTCTAGCACAGTGTCTGACACATACATATGTTCATTGTGCTAAATATGACTAGCACAGAGGGTAGGAGTATAGCCCCTGGAGTCCATACGCTTACACTACAATCCCCACTTTATCACCTACTGAACGCTTAACATTAGGAAACTTACCTTTTCACCCTTCAATCTCTGCACCTGAAAATCAGAGTACAAATGTCACAGGTTCTAGGAGGACGGTGTAAGGATCAAATGAAGTAATCCACGAGAAGTATTTAGCACAGAGCCACTCAGCAAACACACAGGCACAATCTAAGAGGGCTGTCCTTTATCACTGTCACAGCAGTTCTGAAAAGAACTGGCCTTAGAAAGAATTCATACATGATAGTTGACATGTGGAAATTCCTGGCCACTCCTTCAAATTGTGGAATTAGAAGTTGATTAAAAAAATAAAAGGCAAAGTCAGACCACAGGGGACCATGTAACTCTCCCCCGAACACAATGGGAAACAAGTGTCACCGAAAAGCAGACTTCAAAACCTTTTTACCATGTCTTACTGCCTATTTCTGTTAGGGTTTTGAAATGATTCCATTTATTTACAAATGAGATTATCTATAGCTTGAGCTTGCCAAGAATTAAGCAACTTGATTATACGGTGCGACATTAATTTCTCTTCTGATGTGGTCAGGAGGAGGCCATAGGGCATCTCCATGGCTGCCAAGAGCCATTTGGCACCTGCTTCCTTGGGCGCTTTGGCCTTGTTTGGCTCCGGCCCCACTGGTCAGGGCTGAGCAGATGGAGTCACACTTCACAGAGGCCGGCTGGCTCTCCATCACAGAGGTACTGGGCTCAGGCCTGCAGCAAACCACACTGCATTACTTGTCACATGACCAGGAGAGACAGCAACAAAAGACATCACAAGCCTTGAATGTGAGGAATGAGAAACTAAAACCCTGGACTCTGAGCTACGGTCGGGATCTACAATTGAGGAAGCAGAGGCAAGCGGAGAATCAAGTCACCACCTTCCAAACCAACATGAGACAGGTGGTGAAGCCACAGACAGAGACGGCTCTTCTGGGCTTAACATCTCACCCTGGACACTGGATGAAAGAAAATGGCCCTGACTGGGCACACAACTTAGATGTCCTCCAATGGAAGAGGCAGCACTAGCTCTCGGGGCTGCTGGCCTTCTGGGAATGCTACAGAGTGGCAAGAGGAGAAAAAATAGGACTGTTTGCCCAAATCATCACTGGCAGTTATGCTACCACTTCGTCCTGCCTCTGGTGGGGACCAGAAAGAGCGCTAGGTGAGCTCCCGGATGACAACGCACTGTGCTGTCCTGCTGCATTCACCATAAACAGAGTGCAAGGTGCCTCTGTCCAATACCATGGCCACTAGCCACATGTGGCTACTTAAATTCAAAGTAACCTTGCAACAATGTGGATGGACCTGAAGAGTCTAATGCTAAACGAAATAGGTCCGTCAGAGAAAGACAAATACCAGAGGATTTCACTCACATGTGGGATTTAAGAAACAAGACAAACGAATAAAGGAGAAAAGAGAGACCACAACAAAGACTCTGAACTATCGAGAACAAACAGATGGTGGTTACCAGAGGGAAGGTGGGTGGGGGGAGGGATGAAGTAGGTACAGGGGATTAAGCATATGCTTACCCTGAAGAGCACTGAGTAACATACAGAATTGCTGAATCGCCATATTGTACACCTGAAACTAACGTAACAGTGTATCTTAACCACATTCGAATTAAATTTCTTAAAAATAGGAAAAATTTCAAAATAAAAAATAATTTACTTAGCAAAAATGATTTTTAAAATAAACAAAATTCAATTAAACATTCATTTCCTTGGTAGCTCTAGACCCATTTCAAGAGCTCAATAACCCTATGTAATTAGTGGCTATAGTATTAGCACTGAAAGAGAACATTTCTATCACTGCAGAAAGTGTGATGGGACAGCACAGAGTAGGTTACTTCCAAAAGTTAGTAAGTAGGAAAAAATAAGGGCATCAAATGCTGGTGAAGGTGTGATGAAATGAGCAGTGTTATACTTGAGGCTAAGAAGGTAAATTTGGTACATTTATAGAGCATAACCCAATAATATATTTCAAGAGTCGTATTTGTTGCCCCAGTCTTTCTGCACAAAGGACTGTATCCAAAGGAAGTAACCAAAGATGTGGTCCCAAAATGTATGCATTTTTCATTCATCAATATTTGCCCAACAATTACTTATCAGAGCAAAGTTCGAAATCATGTAAATACATAATATCAGCAGAATAAAAAATAGATTTCACCATGTGATGGAATATAAGGCAACTAATGAAAGTTGAATTTGTAAAAACCAGTAACACAGAGGAAATGACTGACCAAAGTAAAGAATAAGAAAAAAAGATAGCAACATATCTGTATGTCATTACAGTATGTTAAAAGTTACATATACAAACATGAATGAAAGAAAATACACTGAAATATTAACAGTGGCTATCTCTGGATGGTGGGATCATGAATAGTCATTTAAATCTCTTCCTATTTCCCGGAAAAGTAACACTGATTCATTGATGCTATGTGTGGGACACAGTTCAGAGGCTTACACGTGCCCACACTTCTAATCCTCACAACACACTATAGGGTAAATTCTATCCCCATTTTACAAATGGGAAATAGTGATAAAGAGCGAAGGAAGTCCACAAGGTCAAAAAGCAATGGGGTAGATGAGCCAACCTGTCAAAGCAGATACTTGACTCCAGACTCCAGAATCGCAAACTTTAATCTATAACCATCAGTCTGACTTACAGAAGAGGACAGTGAATGAGAAAGTACAAAGTAACCTGCATAGGTAGCACAGGTATTAATTGGCAGAGCTAAAATTCGAGCAGAGGCTCACAGACTGTTAAGTGTTGCCAGCCTCAGAAAAGTAAGGGTCCAAGCCAGAACTGCGACTGGGGTGTAGAAAACAAGCCAGTTTTCATTTCTTGTACTCCACAATGTGTACACTCACTACACAGAGACTCAATTTTCACTGAGTGCTTAACATGTAAGCCCCTCATCCTAAGCCCTTTGCATATATGATCTTGTTTAATCCCCAGAACTACCCTTACAAACAGTTGCCATTATTCTTCCCATTTTAAGATGAGGAAATTGAAACTCAGAAAGCTAACTGTCCAAGATCACAGGGCTATGACTTGGAAAACCCAAGATGTATACTCAGGCTATGGACTCTAGCACCTTCATTCTTTACTGGGTCATAAAACAAGTACACAATTTATATTTCAGCCTGATACTTTTGAGAGTGAAAGGGAAATTAATAATTATTCCAGGACAATAGGTGCGTACTGCAACTGTCCCAGGCAACCCACTGTGACCAGGAAATGTAGCCTCCCGTAATCTTGTTCTCCAGGGTGAAGGTTACTGGGCAGAGCTTTGGACCCACTGAGGGCCCCCAGTATGGGCTAGAAGGACAATACTGTTGTAAATTCCCAAGCAGGTGTTACACAACAAATTACAGATGTTTGCTTCTTTGTGCTCTCAAAATATACACAAGCACGTGACTGCCCAAACTAGCATGGGGGAGGGGGGGGGCTGGTTCAAGTACCCCAGAGCAGAATGAGTAAGACAAACTCAGACCCTTTCGATTTCATGGGATGACAGTAGAAAATTCCACCTTCAGCAACTGGGATTTGTTGTTATTCTTGTCAGTGAGAACAAAGACAAGACGGGGTCGATTTTGCCCACTTCCCAGCCCCAGCGCCAGCCATAATTCATCATCACATGGCTCCCTGCACACTTCCTCACACATTACTTAGAGGAGGCAGCCGGCACTGGGGGCAGAGATCCTGCTAATCTACAGATCGGATTCGCTGCACTCCCCCAGGGGCCATACCCTGCAGAAGGCACCCACTGCTGGACAGAGCCCCAGACCCTATCTAAGGATGCACCTGTAGGGGTCAGCAAGGAAGGGGTGACCCAGAAGTGAACTGCTCCACGATCCATTAAACAGCCACCCTGAAACCCAGAGCGCCAGCCAACTAATGGGGCTTAGGGCAATCATCAGTTCACTGGAAAATGACATCTTCCTGGAGGCTAAAACTGGCTTCTGCAACATCCTGAGAACAGAAGGCTTGAAGAAAGGCCAGACACCTGGGCCTGGAGGCACCTGTCATGCCACACCAGATCACAGAGCAGTGTTTTACAGGGGTGCAAATGAAGCCCACAGAAGGAGAATGCCTAGCTGGCCATTACCTTGCCATGTGTCCTAGGGCAGTTCCCTTAAACTCTGAAAGCCCCAGTTGCCCCGTCTGTAAAATGGGCAAAATGATAAACTTACCTATAGGGTTCAGTGAGGATTAAATGATATAATACATGGGACACCTGGGCGGCTCAGTAGGTTAAGCGTCAGACTGTTGATTTCTGCTTAGGTCATGATCTCACGGTTAGTGAGTTTGAGCCCCACCTCAGGCTCCGTGCTGACAGTGCAGAGCCTGCTTGGGATTCTATCTCTTTCCCTCTCTCTGCCGCTCTCTCTCAAAAAAAAATAAATAAAAGCTTTAAAAAAAATAAATGAGGTAACACATGAAAAGGGCTTGGCATACATTTGGCTTATAGTAAGAGTTCAGTAACCGTTAGCAGTGACAAAATAACTATCATATCAACAGCGATTAAAAAAATACAGTAATTAACATGTAATATATTAAGAAAATTAACATGTAACATATTACTAAAAGTATAACAATAGCAGTTACTGTTACTATTATATATTGTTTCTATTATATCCCACCTCAAATGAGAACTGCCTAAGTAAGTTGCCTAAAATCAAGTAGACAGAACGAATAGAACAGAATGGAATTACAGTGAAAATCGAACAAGAATAAGGCTATGGATTCCTAGGTCAAAGATCAAGGTCAAGGCATCACTCATGGAAAAACACCTCCAGATTTCAATATACTTATAAGCATCGCCCCTGGACATCGGCCAAGTTCGCGGGGAGGTTGTGAAAAGCAGCGGAATTGAAGCTCCAGGGCAGCTTCGGAAAGAAAAGTGATCGTCAGCAGAAGTCAGCTTCACATCCCAAATCCCAACTGAGAAGAGAGTCAGAGAAGCACCCTAAGCACCTCAGGATCTAATGATGGACAAACTTAGCTCTGTCTCACTGAGAACCACTCAGCCTAATGTCTTCATAAACACTTAATTCTTCCTTTCTCTGGAGCAGAGCTCTGGGCAAATTTTTCAGCAAAAACAAGACAGAGTGGCTTGGAAAACTGTTAACAGAACAGAGAAATAGCAACAGTCTAATTTTTACTCTCCCCTCTTTTTCCGCAGGGATGCCAGGGAGTTAAAGGGGAAGAGCGCCACCCTCAGAAGCGTTTCTTTCTATCCCTGACAGATTTACAAAGATCCTCTTCCTCCATGTCTTCTTTCCCTTTGTATTTAGTGATTCCCTCAGCAGCCTTCCCCTCTTCCCCAAATCCAGAGCAATCATTTGCAAACACAATGAGGTGGCACGCCAGGCTGCTGCTAAACTAGCGCAATTCACACGAGACCCTTGAAAATCCAGAGCTAGAAATAAAAAGGGAGGGGTGTCCCATGAATCACTGCCCACCCACACAAAATCAATACCAGGGAGGCGGTCACATAGCATGGAGAGCCAATTTCCCTTCTGAGAGGGAAGCAGTATTTACAGTTTCAGCTAATATAACATGTGAATGACAACTTAGTAAAATCGAGACACTTGATGGCTTCTAGCCATCATTCAAGGACTGGGCTGTAATTCACCATATTGCCGGCCAGAGTTCAATACTCAGTTACAGCTTCTCATCCGTCCTTCTGTACCCACATCCTCCAGCTGTCCCCTGCGCTGCATCCTACAATTCTCCAACCCTGTTTCTAAATTCCTTCTGTTAGTGGCTCGGGAAGGAAGAGAGCATGGTAACCAAACTTTTGCCCCCAATTCTGACCAGAACAGTCAACTTCTCCATTCCATGGCTCCTCTAGATTCTTCCTTTTCTTCTCTATTCAAATTGGGTCTATTTTTGTTTAATGTTTATTTGAGACAGAGAGCACAAGCAGGGGAGGAGCTGAGAGAGAGAATCCCAAGTAGGCTCTGCGTTGTCAGTGCAGAATGCAACAACATGGGGCTCAGTCTCCCAAACCATGAGATCATGACCTGAGCCAAAACCAAGAGTGGGATGCCTAACCCACTGAGCCACCCAGGAGCCCTGAAATAAGGTCTATTTATAAGCAATGCCTAGGTTTCCTGAAAGTAGGGTCATAAACTCAAACCCTAATCAGAATCTGGTAGACAACTTCTGTGGGTGAAGCGAACAAGGTGAGGATTCTTATTTTGAGAAACCCTGTTCCACGCACTTTGTCATCTTTCCCTTTTGCATCACAAACCCCAAAGTCCCAGGAGCTCTCAGCACAAATGCTTCCAATCTGTTTTAGAGTTGGCTTTCTCCACTTGTCTCCCATTTCATTTTCACAGGAAACAACACAGTGTCGCTCATTCCTGGTCTACCAGAGAGCTAGTGATGGGTACCTACTGCCCAAATGTTCAACCTCAAAAACCAGTGACTTTGCCAGCTCTAACAATTAGAGGAACTGAGACTGGAATAGCAGCCCGTAAATTTTCCTGCATTATTGATTTTCACTAAGTGTGTGACACATTGTATTTTCTTGAATCGAGTGGAGATACTTGTTTTCTTAGCAGAGGCTCAATCGATGTTTTTTCTGCCATCAGTCAAAGGGAAGCAATGAATCTGAGCTCCAAGGGACAAGATCCATTCAACAAAAAACACCCAGAGTTTTGCAAGAGTCAGTTCTGGCGGCTCAATGTCCTGACTCTTTCTAGAAAAATTTGAAAATAAATTTTCTTCCACCTCTAAATCACATTTTTAAAATTCTTTTAAACATATTCTTTACTAGAGAGAGCAAGTGTTGCCCATGGACTATTTCACTGCCTTTAAAGCAGATACCATCAGTGGGCGAAAGTCTTAAGAATGGATTTATTTTTTACTTTTCCTTTTTGATTGTCTATCGCCTCTCTCCAGAAATGGCAAGAATTCCTTTGAATTAGAAAACCCAAAATATACAAACGCTCCTGTGGAGAAGCCAATCAACCTCAGGTGGAGTAGATATGCCGACAAGAGGCGCATCCTGGGGTGATGCAAGTATGTATACTAATAGCTAGGAATTGAAAAGCTGCTGAATGCCTGTCTACAAACACACCCCCCCGAATCTCCTAGGACAGGATGATCCTCCCTGAGAACAGGCTGATTTGGTCCAAAGTTTCAGAAGGGATTCAGTCATACAACACTGTCCAAAGAATTTCCTGCTCTGAGTGTTCTATATCTGTGCTATCAAATATAATATACAGTATTAAGAGCCCCATGATGCTATTAAGCATATAGAATGTGGCTAGCACAAAGGAGAACTTTAAGCTGAACTTCAGATTTTACATTTAAAGTAAATTTTAAGTTCTATTTATTTTTAATTCAATTCGATGTAAAAGGCCCCAGGGGCTAGTGGCTACCATACTGGACAGTATGTATCTACAATAAAGAAGTGCCTATTTATTTAGGAATTCCCGCCCAAGTTTCTTTTCCCTTATAGCAAAATCAACACGCACAATGGGCTAAGAGCAGTTGTCAACGTGTACTGATGTGTTCAAAACTACTAGCAGTTGTTGACAGTGGAAGACCCACATGTTAACCATCTAAAAATACTCCCCTGCTAAATTCTTTGAATTGGTGCATTCCCACAAGACAGGCAACTGTTGGGGTTGTAGGGTGGCCAGCAAGTACAAATTGTTCCCTCTCTAGTTACTGAGTTAGAAACAGATCCAAGTTTCCTAAGCCTCGCCCAACTTTGTCCCCTGCTGGGGTCAAGGGCTGCTAGACAAGATTGAGGAGTTCTGTGCATCTACAGCGAGGGTAGGGTTTCTGAGAATGTGGACATCATCCGATGGCAGCAGTGCTCTTCCATACATCAGAAAGCCAACAGTGGCTTGGCTAATCCAGGTGGTTAAGTAGCATCTCCTCACCTTCCTTTTCTGCCCAATGGGCCCATGTGGGAACCCTCCAGCTCATCAGAGAATAAACAGGTGGTCCAAGCACTGGTTAATCTTGCTCCTCTCTTCAAATTTTTATGCTCAAGATATTGAGCAAAAACAATTCTTCTCACAATTCCATGCATTAAACAAAGAAAACATTTGCTTAATCATTTGCTTAGGCCTGGGTGCCCTGGTTGTGGTTCTCAGGACTTCTCAATTCTCTCTTATTTTATCCTGAGAGTTCCTTAATAGTTTCCTTTGAAATCACTTTAACTTTTTAACCTAAATGTGTCTGCATGAGAGATATTATACCACCACACAACAGAAAGCACAAGTCTGATGTCCTAGTTACGAATATTTTACTATACTAGTAAAATGTTTTAAATGATAAATAAATATATGGGCCCAACACCTTCTCAATGACCTTGTAAGTAAGGGTAGCTACACTGGGCACAATCCTGCCAACAATTCTGAAATGCAAGGATAATTATCTGAGATGCTCAACTGTTTTTCACCTTTAGTTTCATGTAGAAATGGGCTCCATGCACCAGTTTGTATGAAGAGGAGAAAATATTGCAATTGCAAAGAGATTAGGGAGTTGTATTGATTATGGTAAACTTCTTCCTGCTTGACGAAGAAAACGACTTTTGAAAGAGAGCCTGCTTGCTTCTGATCGCCAGATTTTCTACCTGACCCTTCTTAACTCACCTCACTGGTCCAGAGCACATCCCTGCCTTTTCTACCTCAAGAAGCTGAACCTTCCACTTAAACTCTCTGGAAGATTACACTTCAAGCTAGGATGCCTCGTTCTGGACACATGATGCCCTTCACTCCGAGACAGGTCGACTCCAGGATTGCGAATAGCTGTCTGCGCCATCACGCCTCAGCCGAGCACGGACAGCGCCCCTCACAAGCCATCATTTCAGATGGCCTCCTTGCCTAATTTTACTACTCTTTCAGAAACAATTACTCTTGAGATTAGCCTATAAACCTTCCATGTAAAATGGGCAATTATCGATTACTGACACTCCCACAGCCCCACCCCTCCGTAAGGGAATGGTGTAAAGGACTCCAGGGCCACTTAATCATCCCTGTCACATTTCCTGGAGAAATGCAATGCTGGTGCTGGTCTTCTCTCGTCCCTCCCACCATTGTCTGACCTAAACTGTGATGGACGGTGAATGAGAAGTCAACCAGCTCAAGAGAAGAAATTATTGGCACATGGCCTCCAATGTGGCCAAATGTAGCCCAGTGATCTAGAAGACTCTATTTTGGGATTTTTCTGGGGTTGCTGGTACCTTACAGTAATAGTAACAGAAGAGAGTAGGTACTTATAACCCATAATTTGGAGGGTTCATTTATTTATTCATTCATTCAATGTATCTATCTGTGTACCTTCTACCTGGCAGGCACCTGGAACAGCAGAGACCAAGTTAGACAAGGTCCCTGACCTCAGGAGGATGATTTGTAACTGACTGGCAGATGATACACAAGTAATCAAATAAACAAGATATTAAAATCTGATCAGAGTTATGCAAATGGTAGACAGCAAATAGGAGAACTTTTTGTAAATGGGGAGGAGGATGAGTGGTAGGAAAGGGTCTATTTTAGTAATGCACCGCCAGTGGAAAAGATGGTGGCCTTGTTAAGAATCAGAGAGGGTCTTGCTGCACATTTGAATCCCCCACAAAAGACTTTTTTTTATTTTTTTTAATGTTTATTTATTTATTTTTTTTTTAAATTTTTTTTTCAACGTTTATTTATTTTTGGGACAGAGAGAGACAGAGCATGAACAGGGGAGGGGCAGAGAGAGAGGGAGACACAGAATTGGAAACAGGCTCCAGGCTCCGAGCCATCAGCCCAGAGCCCGACGCGGGGCTCGAACTCACGGACCGCGAGATCGTGACCTGGCTGAAGTCGGACGCTTAACCGACTGCGCCACCCAGGCGCCCCAATGTTTATTTATTTTTGAGACAAGAGAGACAGAGCGTGAATAGGAGAGGGGCAGAGAGAGAGGGAGACACAGAATCTGAAACAGGCTCCAGGCTCTGAGCTGTCAGCACAGAGCCCGATGGCGGGGCTCAAACTCACGGACCGCGAGATCATGACCTGAGCTGAAGTCGGACGCTTAACCGACTGAGCCACCCAGGCACCCCCACAAAAGATTTTTAAAATAATGATACCCAGGGAGGCCTGGGTGGCTCAGTCAATTAAGTGTCTGACTCTTAATTTTGGCTTAGGCCATGATCTCATGGTTCATGGGTTCAAGCCCCACATCAGGCTCTGGCCTGACAGCTCAGAGCCTGCTTCAGATTTTCTGTCTCCCTCCCTCCCTCCCCAACTTGTGCGTGTTCGCTCGCTCTCTCTCTGTCTCTGTCTCTCTCAAAAATAAGTAAATAAACCTTTAAAAAATAAATAAATAAAATGGTTGTACCCTGGCCCCACCCACAGAGACCAATTTGGGTGCCATATGGTGAGCCCAGGGATCAGTATTTTTAAAAGTTCCTCAGGTAATTCTAAGATGTAGCTAAGAGTAAGAACCACTGCACTCCAGGAAATGCTGTAACACTGTAGAAAAAGTCTACACAGTGGTTCTTCAAGTGCAGTCTCTGAGCCCAAAGTATCAGCATCACCTGGGAACTCATTAGAAATGCAGATTCTTGCACCCCATCCCAGACCTGCTGAATCAAACTCTCGAGGGGTGGGGCCTGGCAATCTCTTTTAATCAGCCTTTTCAGATGATTCTGATGCCTGTGATGTTTGAAACCTCTGGCCTAAAAGATAACATTTTAAAAACGTGAAAATATGCCAAAGCCAGAATTCCTAGTACTGGGGAAAACCAGTAACTCTGACCTAAGAGGTAACACTATTGCAGAGGATTACAGAATTAAACAATAATGCTAATGCTACTGCCCATTTACAAAAATAAAACATCAAGTTTTCATCCCCAGAATGTGTGCCCGGAATGGCTTTTCCCAGAGTGGTAGTGAATTTCCAGTGAGCCACTCACACTCCCCAGGAGGAAATCAAGCCCCAGATCTGCAAGACGGCTGACTAACATCACCTAGCAAGGTGTTGCTTTTCCATAATGCATTTTACAAGCAGGGGAACAGATTCAGACAGGCTAAGTAATTTCTGGAAGGTTGCACAGCCAAAAATTAATTCTGTGTCTACTTTAAGCTTTCCACCCCACATCTCCCCTGCCCCACCCCCATCCCCAAGCTCAGCCATCTATCCAATGCTTGAGCCCGTGGCTTCAGACGACACTCATTCCAGCATCCAGCCAAACTGACAGTCCACCACCAGTACCATCTAAGGACAGACATCCATTTGTGTGGAAGGGAAGAGGCCTGCAGTTATCGGGGCCAGAAGTGGGGACAAAGGATGTGGATGACAATCCTCTGCTAAGCCCAGACTGAGGTCAGGTCCTTCACCCCCACTTCCCACAGAACAGTGGTTTTCAACCCAGGCAGAACATGAGTGTCACCTGGGAAGCTTATAAACCAATATGCCGGGGCCACCCCATGGGATCCTAATTTCAATGCTCTAGGCTGGGATCTGGACATCATTATCTATGAAAAGATGCATGTGTGATGGTTAGCAGTGGTGTTCTGTTGTGCAAAATACTATGCACATGCTCAAGGCTGCATTCCTCTAGTCACAGGCCAACTGCTAGGCTTCCTTCTTCACCCAGCATCCCCTAGGCTCCACCCCTCACTGCATGACAGGAAGAGCATAAAACTCCCCCTGATGATGAGGCAATCAGTCCCCTGGTGCCTGGCCTATGAGGGTGGCTGAGAACCAGGCATCCTGGTGAGACCTGCCTCCAAACATAAATAGCAACAGAAACCCTGCTGAAAGTCACAGCACTCTGTAAGTTGCCCCCCTTGGAAACCTGTTTTTCTTAATTGCAGGGGGACTCCATCAGGAGATGCATTTCTGGTGCTAAATGCCTTGACAGGGGCTAATAAGAACAACTGCTCTCCACTTAAGGGTTAGCTGAAAGCCTGTGACTCTAGATGAAATCAAAGGTGCTAATAAGAAAAGTTTGGATGGGGCAGGTTGCCCTGGAATCAGGTAATAGATGCTGTCTTTATCATGGCCACTTACAGGAAAGGAGGCCCAAGGCAGCATTTCTACGTGCAATTATGCTCTCATCCCGACCCTGCTACTAAGGGAACATGAACTTTACTGCAGCGCTCACCACCGCTTTTCATTTTACTGCACAAGCTAACTCATATTCCACCAGGAAGATGAAAGATTTCAGGTTCCGAGGCTGTCAGACATTTGCACTTACGAATTTAGTGAGACTCCTAAATCATGACTGAAGCACAGCTTCCAATATCTCTCCCCTCGTTCTCGGGCTTTCCAATATTTCCCCTGCTCTTTTGGTATCTTGGAGCAATCACGCTAATAGGAACAATTTAATGGAGTCCTGGGGAAGCAGGGGTTTGGAGGATTAAATTTCAACACTCAGCCTCTTATCATAGAGAAACACCCTTCCTTAATAGATGCCCTGGATTCCAGACGCACTTGTTTCTCTCACAGAAGAGCCAGCTGCACCTGATCAGGACCTCAGAATTAGAAAGATGGTTACTGCCCCTTTAATCTCAGTTCCAGTCAAGGTGGGCTAAGGGCAGCGTAACGCTAATCAAAAATTAGGAGTGACCAGCGACCTGGCGAGACTAAAGAGTCATTTTTCTCAATGCTCGGAAATCCAGTCCTAATCAAAGCAAAGCTGTCTTCCCCTGCCCTCTCTAACCACCCACCAAGTAGCTCCAGCCAGAATCCTGAAGACTTTTCTACCTCCCTCCATGGTCCTCACACCCTCACCCATCTAGCCAATAAGCAAATTCCTCAAAGCTCTCCATAACATTTCTCTTTAATGCACTCCTATGCTCTCAACTGTGGGTACCTTTGCTGTGGTTTAAATCCTCTTCATCTCCTGGCTGTATTTGTTTATTTATTCAAATATTTTAGGAGATGGTACTACGTACCAGGCTTATGTGCTGGGATCACAGGGACTCCCACACTTGCATGGAAATGAAACATTAAGTAACTTTGCCAATTGGTGTTCAATAACCTATGTAATAAATGTGACTCCAAGAAAGTGCTATGGAAGTTGCAGGTGGGTGTAAGTGCCTTTGAGATTTAACTGCTGAGATGTAAAATATATAACATTTTTAGAATGCAGAAAAATCCAGCTTCTGGTATAAAGAGGTGTTTATGGAACTCAGGGGTCCAGCACATAATAGCTATAAACTCTGGACAACACACACACACACACACACACACACACACACACACACACAAAGGTACTGAAGCATGAACAAAAGCAGACATTGTCGAGGGTAGTCAAAACTCGGAAGACATAAAATCAGTTACTTGTCTCTACAGCTTTCAGCCTAAAGACAGGCTGAAGTTAGCACATGAGGCAGCTCAAACTCCAGAAGATAAATACCAATCCTTCTGACCCAGAAAACAGAAGGACAGGGTTTGGAACTAGCACAAGACCTGGAAAATAATGAGAGAAGGCTAGAGAGGAGAAAGCCCAAGAGAGAGAAGTCCAGTTTCCACAAATAGCCTCTGTCTACATGTCTGGCTGGCCTGAACCAAACATGCACAGAGCCTATTGCAAAGCACTCCAGCTGAAGATAAAAGAACTGAACTGAGACTTGACCTGCTGCTCAAAAGTGAGAGTTTACCATTCAAGTTCAACCCAGTTAATTGCCTGGTCAAACAAAAATACCAAGACTCTTCAAAAGAATATAATGGAATCCAGAGTTTCTACAAGGTAACATCACAACACCCAGGATATAATCCAAAATTACTCACTATATAAGGAACCAGACAGTGGGACCCAGGAGCCAGAGTAGAGACAATAAATAGAGGACAATCCTCAGACAACCCAGACATTGGAATGTGAAACAGGTATTCCATGTTCAATAAATTAAATAACATATTTTTCTCAGAATGAATAAAGAGAGATATGGAAACTAAAAAAAAAAAGACTAATGAAAATTTTCAAGTTGAAAATTAAGATATGTGAAATTTAAACGTCAATGAATAGGTCTACTGGAAGAATGGAGATGACAGAGGAAAGAGTGAAATTATAAGTAGATCAAAAGAAATGATCAGGGACACCTGGGTGGCTCGGTCGGCCACGTGTCCAACTTTGGCTTAGGTCATGATCTCACAGCTCTTGAGTTCGAGTCCCACGTCAGGCTCTTTGCTGACAGCTCAGAGCCTGGAGCCTGCTTCAGATTCTGTGTCTCCCTCTCTCTCTCTCTGCCCCTCCCCCACTCATGCCATGTCTCTGTCTCTCAAAAATAAACATTAAAAAAAAAGAAATGATCAAATCTAAAGCAAACAGAGAAAAAGGATTATGAAAAATATACAGAGCCTCACAGAACTTTTATTTGATACCATATGGACTAGTTTATAGATAACTGCAGTCCTGGAAGGAAGAGAAAGAGAAATGGGAAAAAAAAAAAACAAACTTGAATATATAACATCCAGAATTTCCTTAATTTTGTTACAATCATACATTTATAGATTTACAAAACTAAGCAAACCTCAAGTAGGATAAACAGAAAGAAAACAATGCTTGGCACTTAACAAAGCACTGAGAGCCAAAAATGAACAAAATCTTAAAAGCAGCCAGAGAAAAACAATACATTACATACAAGGGAACAAACATTTAAATCATCACAGACTTATCAAGAACTATGGAGACCAGAAGACAGTGGAGCATCTGTAAAGTCCTGAAGAAAACCCTGCCAAGAGAATTCTGTATTTAACTCAAATGTCCTTTAGGAACACCTTCCTGGCTGAGTCAGAAGAGAGTGAGACCCTTGATCTCAGGGTCATGTTCAAGCCCCATGCTGAGTGTAGATATTACTTTTAAAAATAAAAGTTAACATGCTAAAATATCTTTCAGAATAAATTCAAAATAAAAACATTTTTATTTTTTAATGTTTATGTATTTTTGAAAGAGAGAGAGAGAGAGAGAACATGACTGGGGGAGGGGCAGAGAGAAGGGGAGACACGGAATCCAAAGCAGACACCAGGCTCTGAGCTGTGAGCACAGAACACAAGATGGGGCTCGAACCCACAGACCCCAAAATCATGACCTGAGCCGAAGTCAGTTGCTTAACCGAGTCACCCAGGTACCCCTAAAAACATTTTTAAATGAAAGAAAACTAAGAGAATTTGTCACCATAAGACTTAAAAAAAATTCTTTTAAGGTTTATTTATTTTTGAGAGAGAGAGACAGAGAGAGAGAGAGAGAAAACACAAGGGAGGAGCAGAGAGATGGGGAGACACAGAATCAGAAGCAGGCTCCAGGCTCTGAGCTGTCAGCAAAGAGCCCAACGCTGGGTTTGAACTCACAAACCACAAGATAATGCTGTGAGCAGAAGGCGGACACTTAACCAACTGAGCCACCCAGGCGCCCCACACCATGAGACTTTAAGAAACTCTAAAGGAAGAAATTCAGGCTAAAGAGATAATTTCTCAAAATCAAAATAAAATGTTTTATTCCTAAAATTGTCAATGATTCAAATACTATGTAAAGATTAAATGAGGTGTAAGGTAGTAATGTTTATCAAAAGGGGACACTGACTTCAAATGAAGACTACCACTTGAAATAGAAGTCATAAAACAAGAACTAAATGATTAAGGTATGAACTAGCTATATATAACTGCCTATTATTCAGAGAGTAAAAGGGTCTTTATGAACAGTTTTTTAGAACTTAGAAAAATGCCTATTACCTGCTGAGTAAAAGTACATCTGGAAAACCCTAAGATTTTCAAAGCCTTTGGTGTAATTTTTCTTTTTCCTGGAATCTAAAGAAACAGAAAATCACATCAAGAATAATGCAAGAAGATGTTCATCACTGTGTTATTTTTTCCAGCAAAAAAACAAAAACTGGATGGAGACTGTTTTGGTAATAGAGTAAAACTACAGTTTTACAGACTAATGCCAAATATAATTTTCACTCCAGAAAAGATAGCAATTTATAGTGTGTATATGTATTTATACTCCCATGAAAAAAATCCTGTGAAGCCTAAAGCACACATCAGTGATTATGTATGGATGATTTGTCATGGACAAATGTAATTTTTTTCTTTATATTCTTTGTTTTCTAGAAAATTTTTTCAGTGAAAGAGAGAGAGAGAGCAAGCGAGTGAGAGCACACAGGCACGCATGAGCAGGAGAAGGGCAGAGGGAGAGGGGAAGAGAGATCTCAAGCAGGCTCCAAGCCCAGTTCAGAGCCTGACACAGAGCTCCATATCATGACCTGAGATCATGACCTGAGCTGAAATCAAGAGCCTGACTGAGCCACCAAGGTGCCCCTCTAAATTATTATTTTTTAATAATATTGCCCTTTTTAAAATTTATATATTTTGAGAGAGAGAAAGATACACTGCGCAGAAGGGGCAGAGAGAGAATCCCAAGCAGGCTCCACATTGATAGCACAGAGCACCATGCAGGGCTCCAGCCCATGACCCATGAGATCACAACCTGAGCTGAAATCAAGAGTCGGATGCTTAACTGACTGAGCCACCCAGACACTTTTATTTTTTTTAACTTTTTTTTTTTCAAGAGACAGAGAGACATAGGGCAAGGGGGGAGGTGCAGAGAGAGGGGGGGACAGAATCTAAAGCAGGCTCCAGGCTCTGAACTGTCAGCACAGAGCCCGACGCAGGGCTCCAACCCACCAATGAGATCATGACCTGAGCTAAAGTCGGACAGTTAACCAACTAAGCCACCCAGGCGCCCCCTAAGTTATTTTTAATAAAGAAATTAGTAACCGGATAAGTTTGGATATAGAGTATAAACTAAATTATATTTTCATATGTATAGAAAGAGCTAGCTAGAACAAAATCCCCTAACATGCTAATCACCCAATGAGACACTCTTTCTTCAGTGCAATTTGCTAGTTCTGTACCCAAATATGGGTATATGGTGCATGATGCTTTCCTGATTCCTCAAGAGAGGAAGAGGCTATATGACTTAATGGTTAAGGAAACAGGCTCTGGGTCCAGCTTGCCTGGGTTGGAAGCTCAGCTCTGGCATTTGTTACAGTTAATCCCTCTCTGCCTCATCTGCAATATCTTGATAGGAATATTAAGGAGTTAATTTTTACAAAACGTTTAGAGTAGTGTCAGCACTTAGTGTTCTTTAATAGTGTGTTAAATAAAAACTAAATAGAAAATTATACTAAGGAAACAGTCAGATGAAAATGTTCACAGAACATTATTTTAATAGAAACCAAGAGAAGAAATTACTGACTAGAGATTAGTTAGAATGGCAGAGTCAGTAAGAATACAAAGTCTGGGAGTAGACTTTCAAATCCCACCCCTGCCAGTCGCTAGGTGGAGGACACTGGACAAGCAACCTAATGTCTCTAGGCCTCTGTTTTCTCACCTGTAAAATGAAGAGGCACCTGGGTGGCTCGGTCTGTTAACTTCCTGACTTCAGCTCAGGTCATGATCTCATGGTGCTTGAGTTCAAGCACGGTGTTGGGCTCTGTGCTTAGAGCTCAGAGCCTAGAGCCTGTTTGGGATTCTCCCTCCCTCCGTCCATTGGTCCCTCCTTCCCTCTCTCTCTGCTCCTCCCCTGCTCATGCTCTATCTCTGTCTGAATAAACATTAAAAAAATAAACAACATAAAATGGAAAAAATAGTACCTACTACAGTTGTTTAAGGGTTAAAAAGGATGACACTTCTAAAACTCTCAGAACAGTGCCTGGAATGCAGTCAACACTGTATTTAGTGTTCCCTCTCATAGGGGGACGTTGATGTGGTGGTGGTGGTGGTGCATCTACAAATGATAATATGTGTCTTCCACATACTGCTGAGTGAAAAAATCAAGGGTTGCTGCCTACATTGGAGCCCTCCACAAATGTGAGTGAATAAATTGGAACTGCATCCACCAAGAAGGGGGGTAACTTTTATAATTTACCCAAAAGCACAGTGTAGATGAAAAGCTGGCTCTCTAGAATAGTTAGTAGGTTCCCATTCATTTAAAACTGAAAAGATGGACATTTACGTTTCTAAGTATACTTCCATGTTGACTTTAGTTACATCAGGAGGGTAGGCTCAGGATGATACAATTCTCTTTTCTGCACTTTTCTAGAGCTCCCTTCTCATCCCATCCCCCAGAACATACCTTTTTGTACAAAAACAATAAAGCTTTCTGTGCATCGTGGATCTATTGAGAGAGATAGGAATGACAGAGAATTCGGTGGACCACATTCCCTCTATGTATAGGTATGGGTACAAGGCTTTGGAGGAAAGAAACTCAAAATATTTATATATAAAAATGAACAATTTCTATCTCTGCCCAAGCATTACAGGCTATTTGCACAGTTTTCTCTGTTAATGAGAACAGTTCTTAAAAAAAAAAAATTTTTTTAGACTTAAAACATAGGAAAAGGAAAATATTGAGTGGTTGTCTTTTGGTAGTAATATTATAGAAAATTCTTTTCTTTTTTGTATTGTCCTATAATGCATGTAACGTTAATACTCACAATGTACTACAAACAGCTAAACTATAAATGGTTCATCTACTCCTTATAGTCAAAAATAATAGAAGTTACATTTATGAAAAACTTTACATGGAAAAGGGTAGTTTGCCACATTCTCTCCCTTCCCCTTCCCAAAAGCAAAGCAAACAAGTGAAGCGTGTTTCCAACAGACAACTCTATTTTATTAGTTAGCAAGGTACATGCCCCTGGCAGATTCACCACAATAAGCTTCTGCCATAGTATAAAGTTTAGGAAACCTCATTTCCAAGTTCCTGGTATGTCACATTCCCAACCTCCCCTAGGAATGCTCTAGGAGGTGACTGTCTTATTTACAGATTATTTTTATTCTTTATGTTCCTGACTGTGCTGTACTCAAACATTTTCATGGCTACAGCAGAGTGGTGAATCCACATGTACACACACACACACACACACACACACACACACAGGCCAGAGTGGAGAAATAAAACCAGGTATTAAGTACATATCATACCCTCCAGACTGTCAGGCAGAGGGAAGACTAGGACACGTGTACCAGCCCACAATCATCAATGTGTTAAAATAATTTAATTGGGTATTTCATGGCACATTTTGCATTATTATAGCTCCCTTTGGATGCAACAAATGATTTGCTTCAGTAATAGAGTCCCAAGTAGTGGCATTATGTGATTAAGTAAGTGAGAACATCAACCATTAAATTCAGTTCAGTCATGCTTACATCCATCTTATTTCTTTTTTATAATTTAAATTTTCCTGCTGGTATATATTCACCTGAGACTATTTTTAAGTAATCTGTTTATGAGAGTTTCTCTTCCTTTTCATCTAATTACTCCTGCACTTCGAGTGTGAGAACTGCAGTTTGATTCTCCTCTGTTAAGTGGATTGACCATTATGTTAGAAGGCATGAAAATACTGTCCTCAATTTCCCTATTTACAACTGCTCGCCAAAATGTTTCAAATGGCTTGTTTTGTGGACCTCATGGATCTCCAAACTATTTCAAATGGCTTGTTTTGTGAGCCTCTTAACAATACTAGTTTACTGGACTTGAATATCTGATTAGAACTCACATGTCATTAAGCAGTGGTCTGAGCCTCTCTAGTTATTAAGTTTAACAGTATACCGGAGGCTCAAGGAAAACATGGCGAAAAGTTTAAAAACAGCTTGAGAATTCTAGAGGAATGGTTCTTTTGCTGGACCAATGGCTCTCTTGAGGATGTGTAAGAGTTGTAGGCACTCTCCCCAAAGCAATGAACATACACGTAACAAATTTTGCATGTTACTTAAGAGTTCAAACATGTACATCCTATCCAGTAGTTCATAGAACTCAACATCAGAAACCCTGCTCTGAAGAAGTGGTTCTCAACCAGGCTATTTTGTCCTGCATAGGATATCTAGCAACATCAGGATACAGTAGTGTTTGCCCCACCTGGAAGGTTTGGGTGCTATACGGATCTAGTGGATAGAGACCAAGAGGGCTATTAAACATTCCCCACATGGAAAATTATCTGACCCAAATGGCTATTGTGCCAAGGCTGAGAAATCCAGTTCTACAGCATAGGCCAACAATTCTAATGGAATATTGACACCCAGCTCCATATATACCCCAGAAGACTAAATACAAATCATGGGAAAATCCACACATTTTCACCTTGACTCATTCACTGACCCAATTATTTATTCAACACACTTCTAAACACCCACTCTGTGCCAAGTAGCACTACAATCACAGGGAATACAGAAGTGATGAGGACAGAATTCTGTGCAAATGAGTCATTAAAGTCAGTTAAGCAAATAGCCAACTAAAAACAAACAAACAAAAAATGATGCTATCAGTTAGGAATGAGTTCAGCTGCATATTACAATTTAATCTAAGAGGGATTTGACTTAACCAGGTATGTTTTCATGCAAAAATAAATACAAGAGTCAGCAGCCCCAGACATGCAAGGCAGTTCCCTGTGACAAAGGCCACAGACAACTTCCATTCTCCTGCTCTGCCATCTTTAATGTTTTGCCTCATTTGTGCTCTCACAAGATCTCTGCTCAATTCACAAGGCTCAATTCTGAATGCCAAACAGAAGAGGCAGAGTGAAAGACCAGGGCAAAACAATGTATAGACCAGTTAAGTCAGCCTATTTTAAATGGAAATGATTATCTGGAAATTCTACCCAGTGGACATCCCCTTACACTTTATTGGTTTTAATGAGGTCACATGACCACATACAGCTGCCAGGGAGTCTGGGAAGGCAAGTATTTTTCACTGGACACAAGGTTACTCTGAGAAAAACCAGGGTCCTGCTAATAAGGAAGAAAGATAGAATGGTTTGGGGAGATAATTAGTAGTGTCTGCCCTAAATGTGGTAAATACAAGAAAACAGGATTTAGGAAATATTAAAGGAGCACATGCAAGAAGCACATAAACCACCCTGAAGCACTTGAAGGAGTGGGGAGTCTCTCAGACATGTAAACAGAGACTTGAAAATGAGGAAGAGGGGTGCCTGGGTGGCTCAATCAGTTGAACATCAGACTCCTAATTTCATCTCAGGTCATGATCTCTCACGGTCTGTGGGATAAAGCCCTGCCTCATCATCACATAGCCTGCTTGGGATTCTCTCTCTCCCTCTCCCTCTGCCCCTCCCCTCCTCAAAATTAATAAATGAACTTAAAAAAAAAAAAAGAAAATGATGGGGTGGGGGAGGGGGTATTTGAGCAGTGGGATGGCTGAGGTAATGAAATGGTCCAAAGAAGAGGAACCATGTATATAAAGGCTAGTATAGGGGAGGAGGGGGACAGAGACTGTGAAGGATGAGACAGAATGGACAGGTAGGGCATTGTAATCCATATTAATCATGAAGGTAATGGCTAGCCTTTAATAGGTTTAAAGTAGGCAAGTGACACTTTCCAAACATTCATTCAAAAATATCGCTCGAACTGCAGTGTGGTATGCCCTTGGAGTGGAATACAAGACTTGATACAATAAAGCTAGGGTAGTATCACTGAAGATAGAAAGACGAGATGCTTATCTTTTTAAAATATAAGCATACTGGGGTGCCTGGGTGGCTCAGTCGGTTGGGTGTCCAACTTCTGCTCAGGTCATGATCTCGCGGTCCGTGAGTTCAAGCCCCACGTCGGGCTCTGTGCTGACAGCTCAGAGCCTGGAGCCTGTTTCAGATTCTGTGTCTCCCTTTCTCTCTGCCCTTCCCCTGTTCATTCTCTGTCTCTCTCTGTCTCAAAAATACAAATGAATGTTAAAAAAAATTTTTTTTAATAAATAAAATATAAGCATATTATGCCACCCCTCAGCCACGAAGCAGAAGTGGGAGTTGGAAGTCTTTGTCAGAATATAGGAACACTACCTAAATCTGTGCTGTAAGGATATGTTCTAGAAAATCCTTGCCCTGACAAATTCCTCAATCACGTGATTACTTCCATTATCTTCGGTCCTTGAAGATGTGACAACCTTGGGCTTTTATCCTTCACAATCTGTTAGGCAAATGTTGGTCACTCATCTCAGCTAGCAAGGTGTGTCCATCACAAAGTCAAAGGACCCTACCGTCCCCTCCTGCCCGCTGATGTTAACTGCATTTCCTCAAGCATTTGCCTACAAGTGCATCAGCCACATTTACTACATACACATCTTACACCTACATCGAACTAGGGGCTCTTACACTGACTCTCTGGAGCAGGCCCTTACTATCACTTGTGTGTCTATGGTATCATTATGAGCTGTGACTCTTCTTGTACTCTACATAACAATGGTAAAAGGAGAGACTACAGATAAATTGACAACACATGTTGCAGAACGCACCCAACTCAAAATAACATGGGGAAACACTCAGTGGCCAAAAGATCTTACTGTAGGATACACGCAGTGACACTCATTAGCAACAATCATACACTGCTGCCTGCCAAACACTGTTGGATGAGAGCATATGATATAGCATGCCAACTAGAGGGAAGAATGTATCTGTATGCTAAAATGTACTAAAGTAAAGCTATATATGAATATATTTTGAAAACGTGTCCATAAAGTAGCATTATAAAAAAACCTTAGCAAGTTGGCATGCAACAGTGTTTATCCTCAAAGGTCCCTATTCATTCACTGGGAAAACAGGAGCAAGGGCTTCACAGTATAGTTCTGGGTATGTGTAAACCCTAAGTGCAAAGTACAAGTGTGTATTATTACAAATACTCATTTCAAACAGTTCTTCTCATATTTGACCACAGAGGCGAAGGTCATTTGTTCAGAAGTCCAAATCCTGGCATAACTTATCTGAATTGTGCAATAAAACTTTCTATTGTTTTTCAATATTTCATGAATTAATGTTTTTTAAAGCAGCTTTCAGGTATAATTTGCATTTCATAAATCTTAGCCATTCCCCCCCCCCCAAATTCCACCATGTCCACTTTTATTTAATCCTCACTTGCTTCCCCAGCCCTGGGCAACCAGTGTTCTGGTTTCCATTTCTATCACATTTGCCTCTTCTGGGAACTTCCTATAAATGGAATCACACAACATGTATGATTTTGCATCTGGCTTCTTTCACTTATAATGTTTTCAAGAATTGTCCATGTTAAACACGTATGAGTTCCTTTTTATTTCTGAACGGGATTCCATTGCATAGATATACCACATTTTTTTAGTCCACTTACCAGTTAATGGACCTTGAGACTGTTTCCATTTTGGGACTGTTATAAAAACTGCTATTGCATGTACCTGTCTTCGTGGGAACCCATGTTTTCATTTCTTTGGTGTAGGTCTCTAGAAGTAAAATTGCTAGGTCACATGGCAAGTTCTTTTTAACTTTTTAAGACACTGCTAAACTGTTTTCCCAATAGGGTGTATCATTTTATACTCCTTTCAGGACAACCTAATAGTTAAGTTTCTCCACACACTGCCAACATCTGATACTGTTTATCTTTTCGATTATAGCCATTCTAGTGGATGTATAGCAGTACGGCATGCCAGTTTTCATTTGATTTTCTTTAAGGATTAATGATGGTGAACATCTTTTTTGTATATTTGCTAGCCATCTACATGTTTTCTGGTGAAATATCTATCCAAATCTTTTGCCTATTTTTAAAAAGTGGGTTCTTACTGAATTAAGAGTTTTTCCAATATACTTTGAAGGACTCTTAACTAGATACATAATTTGTAAATGTTTTCTTCCAGTCTGTGTCTTTCCATTTTCTTAATGATGTCCTCTGAAGCACAAAAGTTTTTCAAGTTGATTAAACAAATTTATAGGTTTTTTCTTTTATGGATCATGCTCTTTATGTAGATAAGAGACTGTCTGGCTTTTTAAAAAAATCTAGTTTGACAATCTCTGCCTTTTGATTAAGATATTCAGATCATTTTTACTTAATGAAATGACTGATATGGTTGAATTTACATTTTCCACTTTATTTTTTTCTGTTTCTTTGTTGTTGTTGTTCCTGTGTTTCTTTCTTCTCAATTGGCTTCTCTTGCATTAAATAACTACTTTTTAATGTAACATTTTAATTAAAACATATGTCTTAATTCATTGCAACCTACTTCAGATTAATACTAATGTAATTCTGATGATATAAAGAGAGTGCGTCAGCACGCTCAATTCCCTACTCTTTCGCTTCTGTGAATGTGTATGTATTATATATATAATACAATGCTGTAATTACCACTTTGTCTTTCAAAAAGATTAGAGAGGGTATCAGAAAAATATATTTATAGAGTTTCTTATAGAGTTTATCACTTCTGTTGCTTGCTATTTCTTCTGGAGATTCAAGTTCTATGTAGTGTCCTGTCCTTTTTGCCTAAAGGATTTCTTGAGTATTTCTTGTTAGGTCTGCCAGCAACCCATCTTCTCAACCTTTACTTACCTTGGAATATCTTTTACCCATCTGAAATAAGCCATTTTTCTCTTAACCACTCTCAAGAATTTCTCTGCCTTTTACTTTCAAGACTTTGGCCATAATGTGTCTAAATGATAATCTCTTTGACTTTATCTGACTTGGGATATGTTGACCTTGGTAGGTGTCTGTTTTGCATCAAATGTGGCAAGTTTCCAGCCACTGCTACTTCAAAGAGCTTTTCCATACCCGTCTTTGTCTTCTTTTGAAACTTCCATTATATTTATGCTGGTATAATTGATATCCCATGTTCTCTGAGGCTCTGTTCTTATTTGTATTCCTTTTTATTCCCTCTAAATAGACTGTTTCCATTGATCTATCTTCATGTTCACTGATGCTTTCCTCAGCTACCCTGAATCCCTTTAGTGAATTATTCCTTTCAGTTATTGTATTCAACTTGAGATTCTCCATGTGTGTTTTTTTTTCATAATTTCTATCTCCTTATTGAGAATCTAGCTGTTAATTCATTATTGTCATACTTCCTGTGATGCTTCGTTTTATGTATCCACTTGAGTGGGCTAAGGGATGCCCAGATAGCTAGTAATACATTATTTCTGGGTGTATCTGTGGGAGTATTTCTGGACAAGAGTAGCATTTGGATTGGTGGGGGAGCATCATTCAATCCCTGCACGGTCCAAATAGAATAAAAAGGCACAGGAATGTTAAATTTGCTCTGTTTGAGACAGACAATCCATCTTCTCCTACCATCAATGGTCAGTACTCATGGTTCTTAGGCATTCAAACTGGGATCAGCACTGAAACCATCAGCATCCCTAGTCCCCGTTCTCAGGCCTTCCTTCAGACTTCGACTGAATGACACAACCAGCTTCCTAGTGTTCCAGCTTACAGATGGCAAATCATGGGATTCTTGGCCTCCATAATCATCTACACCAATTAATATACATATGGAATGCATATTTTCTTATTTTTGAGAGAGAGAGAGAGACAGAGCATGGGCAGGGGAGGAGCAGAGAGAGGGAGACACAGAATCTGAAGCAGGCTCCAGGCTCTGAGCTGTCAACACAGAGCCAGACCCGAGGCTCAAACCCACGAACCCTGAGATCATGATCTGAACCAAAGTCAGACGCTCAACTGACTGAGCCACCCAGGTGCCTTTATAAGAAATATATAATAGGAATACACACACACACACACACACACGTATATATATACACGTATATACGTGTGTGTGTATATATGTGTGTGTGTATGTGTGTATATGTGTATATGTGTGTGTGTATATGTGTATATGTGTGTGTGTGTATATATATGTATATTATATGTATGTATATATATGTGTTTATATATATTATATATATATATGTATGTATTCAACTTGAGAATTTCCATGGGTTTTTTTTTCATAATTTCTATCTCCTTATTGAGACTATAAGGACTTATAAGACTATATATTGAGGAATATATATGTGTGTGTGCCGTGTGTGTGTATGTGGTGTATACACACCATCCTTTAATATACCACCCCAGACCATCCTTTAATTCTTTAAGCATGGTTTCCTATAGTTCTTTGAATATGTTTATAATAGCCATTTTGAAATCTTTGATAAATTCAACATCTGGGGGCATTCAGAGACAGTCCTATTAATTATGGCTTCTTCCAATTTTAAGTCAGATTTTTCTGTTTCTCTGTCTCATATTTTTGGTGGAACACTGAAAATTGCAGATAATATATTGTAGCAACTCTAGATTCTGATTTTCACCTCTAATGGCTATTGTTTCTATTTTGCTGGTTCTATTTATTCAGAAACTTTCAATGGCTCAACTTTGAGCCAGGCTATTCTTGGGGCTCCTGGGTGGCTCACTTGGTTAAGCATCTGACTTCTGCTCAGGTCATGATCTCTCAGTCCTTAAAGTCAAGCCCCATGTGGGGCTCTGTGCTGACAGCCCAGAGCCTGTAGCCTGGTTCAGATTCTGTATCTCCTTCTCTCTCTGTCCTTTCCCCCACTCCACACTGTCTCTGTCTCTCTCTCTCAAAACTAAATAAACATGAAAGAAATTTTTAAAAAAAGATCAGGCTACTCTCAAATCTGTCCCAGCTTTTGCTTATTGCTAGGCACTTTAATGTATTCTGTGGCTATGTGAAAAGTTTTAGGGTTGGTCAGGGGTGTATAAATCGCTTAGATTCTCTCTGGTGTCAGCCATGCATCTGCATAGCCCCAGCCAGGAACATGCTTACCCAAAACATGACTCAAAACCCACTCTAGTAGAGCCATTGGCCCTTTGTGCTTCCTGGTCACCAAGATTGTCACTTTCATTAATAATATCCCTACACCAAATTCATCCAAGACGCCTTCTACTATAGCACCAAAATCTACCCCACCTGAGCTGGGAATAGGAGAGCAGCTCCAGACCAGAACACCCCAGAGACACCCAATAGTGCCCAAATTCTGGCAATTTTTCAAGCATGAATGCTCCTCAGCTTGTTTTACGCCACTGGCTAATTTTCATAATGCTGAAATGGTTGCTTTTGTCAATTTTGTCCCACTTCACTGATGTATTTGGGGGAAAGCATTTGCTGACCTCCTTACTCAGCCATACCTGGAAGTCCTGCCAATAATTCAATTTTAAAATCAAGCTGCTACAAATAACACATAGCATGTAGTGATAGAATGATTTGTAAGGCTATGAATGTCTCATGGGTGATGTCATGATAGACTGATCCATCAATTGGAGCAGAATGGGACAGGTAAAAATGGCTGATCACATTCACATTACTATCAATCCCAAGCATAATTTATAAGTTGAAAGGCATTCCTCTATGTCATTTATAGATCTTGGCAAGTGACAACTGTTTTAAAGCACTAAACGTATATTATATATGTCAGAACACACACATGTTCGTATGTAGGTATGTGTACAAATACATACTCTAAAATAATATTCTTCTTCCTTTCACACCCATGACTGTCATTGTTCTAATTAAGCTACATCAACTCCAGATTTACTGTGAATCCAATTCTGGTAACATCCCAAATATCCTAGGTATACACTCATCTCCAGAGGTAGAGAAGACATTCCAGGTATACTCCTTCTATTTCCAGGCAGAAAAGCATACTTAACAGAAGAATCAAATGCTAATGTGAGCCCAGTTCCATGAAAAACCAGATATTAAGCATAAACCAGTTCCAGCATAAAACCAGATTATTAAGTCTCAAGATGATTTCCAAGAAGATGTCAACAGTATTTAATTATCCACAACAATCTGATTGGCAGGGAACACTGCTCCAGGGGTGAATGAGGCTAGCCCCCTAGTTCAACAACATCCCCAACGTAGTCCAATATCTTAAATGCACAGAAGAAAATAAAAAATCTCACATTAACTTCAAAGCTGAAAGTGGCCTCAGTACCAATTTTTCACGCTAGATCATGAATAATGTCAGCTGGCTGAAACTCGCTGATGAGAGCCTCCAGGGAAATTTGTAAAGCACGTGTTCATCTTCAACCTCTACCCAAGAGTTTTTCTTCACAGTCATTTGCCACCTGTCACCATCCTCCCTGTTACAAGGTGAAGTTTTGTCACTGGAGTTGCCACGAGCGAAAGCAAAAGACATGGTGGCAAAGGGGAGACCGATGTGAGCGATGCTTGAAATATCCTTTGACAAGGGGTTCTCAAGATGGCAGAGGTGTGGCTAGCACTGCTGCACTTGCTGTCACTCCCAGAAGTTTGGAATATGCTTTCATTTTCCCTGATGCCTCAGGAAGAGGCAAGCATAGAAGCGTATTCATAAACGAATAGGAGTGAGCATTACCAGAGCAGGTGTTATTTACTGAGTATTCAACCAGTGCCCAACATTGCATTATAGATGTTAAAATTAATTTTTAAAAATATTTATTTAGAGAGAGAGCCCAGGCAAGCAGGGGGAGGTGCAGAGAGAAGAGAAAAAGACAGAATCCCAAGCAGGCTCCACACTCAGCGCAGAGCCTGATGCGGGGCTCCATCTCACAAACCATGAGATCATGACCTGAGCCAAAATCAAGGGTAGGACGCTCAACAGACTGAGCCACCAGGTGCCCCTAAAATTAATTTGAACTTTGTATTTACTGCTTAACACAAGCTGCTAACAAAGGCCACTGCTCTAAGGATCTAATATACAACATTTAATCACACCGACTCTGTGAAGTTGAATGAGAATGAATATCCCCATTTTACAGATAAAAATTCAAGAGATAAGTCACTTGGCCAGAAGCAATTCAGGATTTGAATTATTTTATTCTACCCTCAATATTCTAGCCTCAGCCACTGAACAAATTGGTGGGAGTCTTTCTATTAGAAAATAGCTCCTGAAGTACTACTTTGAGATAAGTCAGTTGTATAAAATGGGAATGAAGATACCAATCTAAAAGGATTGCCCTGGGAGCACCTGGGTTACTCTCTGCTGTCAGTGCAGAGCCTGCCCACATCCACTGGCTCCCTCTCTCTCTGCCCCCTCCTGGGCTCGGTGCTCTCTCCCTCCGTCCCTCAAAAATAAGTAAATATTGGAAGGAAAAGGAAGGAATGCGGAAGTAAGGAAGGAATGAAGTAAGGAGAAAGTGGTACTAGAAAAAAAGGAAATGAAGTGAATGAATGCTGAGAAGGAAGGAATCAAAATAAGAGAGGTAGGGGGCCACCTAGATGACTGAATTGGTTAAGCGACCAAGTTCAGCTCAGGTCTTAATCTCGCAGCCCTTCAGTTCGAGCCCTCCGTCAGGCTCTGTGCTGACAGCTCGGATCCTGGAACCTGCTTCAGATTCTGTGTCTCCCTCTCTCTCTCTGCTCCTCTCCCACTTGCAACCTGTCTCTCTCTCTCTCTCTCTCTCTCTCTCTCTCTCTCTCTCAAAAATAAACATTAAAAAATAATAAATAAATAAATAAATAAATAAGTAAAGGATTGCCCTAGAGATGACCTGTGACCCAAGCTATTATTGTATCTTTAGCATATCTTTAAGAGGGATAGATCTTTACTGAAAATAAAAAAACGTATCAAGAGACTGGGAAATACACTGACTTTCAATGATTTTGAATTCAAAACCAATCCCACATAATAACACTGACATTACTCAGCTCATTACTTCATTCATTCATTCCTTCATTCATGTAACTATTACTTTTCTACTTGTTTTTATTTTTTTAAAAAATCATTTTTTATATTGACTTATTTTTGTGAGACAGAGAGAGAGAGCATAAGTAGGGGAGGGATAGAGAGAGAGGGAGACACAGAATCCAAAGCAGGCCCCAGGCTCTGAGCCGTCAGCACAGACCCCAACGCAGGACTCCAGTCCACGAACTGTGAGATCATGACCCAAGCCAAAGTCGGATGCTCAACCAACTGGGCCACCCAGGCACCCGTCATTCATGTAAATATTTACTGAACATTCACTAGGTGTAGGGATTTTGCTAGACAAAGGGAATACAACTGTGAACATGGTGGCTCCCCCCCAACCTCAGTACAGTGAGGGGCAGACTAACAAGTAATCCAGCAAATACAATCAGTTGCAATTAAGTACCCTGATAGAATTATAAAGACTTATATCAGGAGGAGGAAAGGAGCTCTAGGCGCATCTTGTACTTTCATAGAGAGCTTCCCCGAGGTTATGTGTTGGCTGAGACCAGAAGGAGTAAAAGGAGCAGTCCAGGTGAATGGGGAGGGGGTGCTCAGTGTTCCAGGCAGAAGAGCATTTTACAAAGCAGGTGTTTCATAAACTAATCCAAGGGTGATTGGGGACAAGAATTATTCAAGAAACTCATGGGGTAGCTCATGTTTAGTATGCCAGCAAGGGATGAAATTAGACTAGGCAAAACTGCAACTATTTCTAGAGCAATGAAAGTAGAAATGAAATTTTGTATAACCAAAGAGTCACTGGCTCGGAATAATAAACAACTGAGAAGCAGGAAGCTAGTGAAACCATCCCTTACTCGTCAAGTTACCTCTACATGAAAAGTGACTTCTTAAAAAGCCAATGAATAGGAACATTTCAACACTGCCACGACCCCCATCCTAATTCACATCTGGCTTCTGACATGGTCTTCTCTTCACATGGCACAACATGGTGAACGGTGACATAGACCTTCCTTTGAAAGTGAGCCAAAAATATAGAGGGAGATGCTATCTAATACAGCATTTAATCTGATCTTCCTGTCCTCATCCAAGAAGATTCTCAAGAAAAATATAGAAACGGCAATCACAGAATCGAAGTCTCATATTAAGGACAATGAAGTGAGGGAGATGAGGGAATGGTGTGTAATAGGCCAGTGGAGATGGAGAAATCAAGGACTTGGAACAATGGCTTGTTTCTAGAGACCCAAGTATGCATAAAACTCCTCTGGCTGCCAGGCAATTTGGAAAAGGAACAGCTTCAGTTGTAATATAAAACAGGAAGAAAGATCACCACTATAAAGGGACTGCCTTGAGAACTGGGATAGATGAAACCCTTTTATGGGTGCCATAAACCGAGCTTGCTTGTTGGATGAGTTTATCTGCTCTGTGTCCAACGGTCAGTGTCAGGTTCTCAGGGAGATGTGTGTAACGTCTAGACTGTTATTCTCTCCCTCTCCTCTTTGCCTAGCTGGCACCTACATATTTTGGGGAGGTCTCAGTTTAAGCCATGTCTTATCACCGTGGTTCCAGTAAACCTTTTTTTATTCCCGAGTAAATGTGAGACCTGCTTGTCAAGTGCTCCCTCTCTCCCTCACATTGATCAGAGCCCTAATTCCAGGAATCTTGGTACATGTGTCTTGTCTGTCTTTCCCAATGGAAGCTCTGTGAGCATGGGGCCCAGGCTGTCCTGGTCATTACTGACAACTCAGCGCCTGGAACAGAGCAGCTTTTCATAATGATGTCTTTTTACTTTAATAGTCAATTGTTAATTCAATAAAATGTTGCAGCTCCCACTTAAAAACAAAAATGTTTCTACACCACTACTTGCCAGATGCCATGCCAAACATTTTCTCAAGCTTTTTCTCATTTAATCTTTACAGCAGTCTGGTATTCAACAGTATTTGGTAGGAGAGAAAATTAAGGCTGAAAGAGAAGACAGATTTGCCCAAGGCCATGTGGATGAGATGTGGCAAAACCCAGATTCATACAGGTCTTCTGACTAACCCAGTGTCCTCTTTCCATCTGCACTATGCCACATCACCTTTCCTGCTCCACTGTCTGGTGACACATTTGGTAGCAGGATGTCATAACATTAATGGATCCAACTAAACACATGATTTTGCTATATCCAGGTCACCAACCCTTATATAGTTGTATATTATATATGTTAAAAATGTTATTTTTCAAAAGAAACTGAATCAGTTGCTAAAAGCAGAAGACAACCTTAAAAATAAGATAGTATAATAAAACACAACAAAGTTCTATAACTCTAACGAGATGTTGGAGCTTCTGAGCCTGGGGCTGCTCTGCAGGGCTTCAGAGAGGAAAATAACCAAATCATACCCCTATCCAAATGAAATCTTCTCCTGGAACCAATTAAGAGCATATAAGAGCTGAGAAATGGAAAGCAACTTAACTGTCCATCAAGAGATGAATGGAAAAGGAAGATGTAGTATATACATGCAATGGAATATTACTCATCCATAAAGAATGAGACCTTGCCATTTGCAAACAGCAGGGACAGACCCAGAGGGGATTATGCTAAGTGAAATAAGTCAGAGAAAGACATATACTAGCTGATATCACTTATATGTGGAATCAAAAAACAAATAAATAAAACAAAGTAGAAACAGACTCATAAATACCAAAAACAAACTGGTGGTTGCCAGAGGTGAGGCGGGTGGGGAGATGGCCAAAATGGGTAAAGAAGAGTGGGGGATAGAGGCTTCCAGTTATGGAATGAGTAGTCATGAGGATGAAAGGTACAGCACAGGGAGTCAATGGTGTTAGCGTTGCATGGTGACAGATGGTGGCTACACTTACTGTGAGCACAACGTAACATACGGTTGTTCTGCACCTGCAGCAATGTAACATTGTTTGTCAAGCGTATTTCAATTAAAAAAGCACCTTGATTTGTAATGAGTTCTCAGAACAGAGCCTGGAATAGAACAAGTACTAGAACAGTGTTGGTTGTCACATACATGTGTAACTGATGGGAGTCAGATGTCACCACCTAGTGAATGTGGAAAGTAAGGAGAGAGAAGGAAGGGAGGGACAATAAGAAATAAAAAATTATAGGCATTGTGTATGCGTGCACACAAATCTTAACTGTGTAGCAATGGATGTGAAGTAGATTTATTGAGGTAATCATTTTGCAATAAATACAAATATTGAATCATTATGCTGAAAACCTGTAACTAATATGGTATTATATATCAATTATATCTCAAAAAAGAAGAAAATATCTATATTGCCATGAGATGTGTATAAATTATTATTCTCCCAGGGATCATACAACTTTCCTCCCTCACTTTGGAATCTCATACTTTAAAACACAACATTGAGACAGTATTTCAGGAAAGAAGTAAATGCAATTTAAAATATAATGAAATCCCAAATGTCTTCCCATAGAAGAGTGATGGCCTATTTCCTATGGGGGCAGACAGTACTCTCCTTAAAGAAGTACCTTGATGACCTCTTTGGGTAACAGAAGTGAGGACCTCAAACCTGGGACAGATCGGAAATGAGACCATCCAAACAAAGAGAGTCAATGGAAGGTAAAAAGAAAGAAGTGAGGGAAGGAGGGAGGGAGTGGGAATTTCCAAGGTGACCTGAAAAAGAAGGAGGCTTGCAAAAATAGTAAAGAAGCAGGGAAGATATTAATCTTGTTCACAGAACCCTGTTCTCCTTCTCAGGCTTATCACAGTTGTGCTAGAGAGAGAGAAAGAGAGAGAGAGAGAGAGAGAGAGACAGACAGTGTGTGTGTGTGTGTGTGTGTGTGTGTGTGTGTGTGTGTATGTGTGTGTCTGTGTGTTTAATCTCTCCTCCTTTCTCTGCCCCTTCATTGTAGACTAAAAGCCCCATCACATCAGGGCTGGTGTCTGTTTGCATTTACTGCTCTGTATCCAAATACGTAGTCTTGCGCCCAGTGCATAGCACATGCTCCATCCTATCTGTTGACCTATTAAGCAAAGAGGAGGGCAAGACAGCATTTCAGGGGTCCAGAATCTGAGGAGGCAAGACCATTAAGGAATCCTCATGGTGAGGAAAACCAAGGCAGTGTTTAAAAAAACAAGTGCTGTCTAATTTTTAAATTTAATGTGTTCCCTATGCTCTTCTCCCCATCCATTATCCTCAAATTCTGGAAAATGTTCTTATAGTCAACATCTATCTGGTAGCAGGACTTTGGAGGGTGAAAGAAGAGATGAAATGAATCAATTTGTGTGCAAACAGCAAGAAGATAGTAGTAATCAGAATTCTACCTGCTGTGGAAAAGTTAGGGGAAGTGTGGAATGGCAAAAGAAACAAACAAACAAAAACAAAAACAAAAACTTCAAGCCTCATCCTCCAACTTCTTAAAAATCGAAGGAGGATGTGGAAGTATGGGCTTAAGGCAATTTAGAAGGCTGCCAGTCTTAGAAGCAACATTCCCATCCTTACCCAGACCACTCTTGGGAGTAAATTCTAATTTACCCCAAGCAAATCAAGTGAAAGGAAAAGTATAGTTCTAGCTGTCCAGCAACCAGCAGACAGAAGTGCCGTTGCTTGAGTAAATGTCACACCCAGCACGGTTCAAACAAAGGCAATATAGTAGGCAGCCCTTCATAGATTCCTTAGAATAAAGCACAAGCTATAAATGCATCTATCCCCATGGAGCCATCTGGGAAGTGGACAGGTCTACATTCCACTATCAGCAAAAGGTATTGATTGGCACTTATTAAGTGCCCACATGCTCCTGGTGCTGGACAAAAGATCCAGTCGCACTTATAAAAGTACTCACTCAATAAGAGTATCAACATTAATACAAATACCAAGTGACAGTCCCTCAATGACCATTAGATGCCACAATGGAGAAGAATCCTGATGTTTTAGAAAATAAGCCATTGTTGGCATAATCCCTTCCCAAAGTGACAGTCAAGTGGCTCAATATCCTGGTTTACAAGCACACTGAAAACAAAAATGCTAAGATAGCTACTGAATAAAGTTTTTTTTTTTTTTTTAAATCTTGTCAGACACAATAACAAACAGTATTTTGGCTTCTGTCCTACAAGGGAGCAGTTATGTCTCCCCAGAGGTCACAGGTAGATTTTCACATTTTGAGTTCACTCATAAAGGACTCTTAAAAGGAAGAAGATTCCTCCAAAAGGCAGGGATCATTTAGCTTCTCTAAATCTTTAAATGTCTGGCAACAGGAAATGAGGGAAGTGGTAGGGTACAGGGATGGGCTGGATGGAAAACGTTGGCCATCTACACTCAGCTGCCTTTGAGGGGTTTGTGACATCTGAAGGGAAAAACAAAACCGAAAAACCAATAGCTCGGCACTAAGATCAGTTCCTGAACTGTAAGTCATTTCTAGGAATAACTTCCCATTAATCCCAGAAAATATTTTTATCTACAAAGTTTGAACAGCTCTTCCATCAATTTATCAGGGATTTATAATAAGGGAGCTGTCATTTTCCAACAAGGAGATGATATGCTCGTTGATTCCATTTCTCTTTCTGCCACATGAGGAAATGGTGAGTAATGCTCCTTACCCCATGGGGAATGAATCAATGGTGGCATAAACACACCCTGAGCCTCACAATGGAGAACCCTGGTGTTCTGCTTGTCATCCTCTTCTCAGGCAGCTGATCAATGACGATATGTAAATGTGCATCCAAGACAACCCACCCTGTCTGCCAGCATTACAGTAGCCCCTCCCTCCAGGTCCCTTTGTGTATCTGTGACAGAGAGGCTTGATGTACGTCTTCCTGACGCGCTCCATCTCATTAGAGGACAATCCTTTGCTCGGTTCTTAATGGACTTTACAAATTGGTCGTCCTCCCTCTGGTGCAAGATTATTATAATTTTATTATTCATTCCAGGAATTAGTTGCCAAAAATGACAACATGATCAGTACCACTGACAGATAAGAGGAACGTCTCCCATGACATCTTAGGAAGGGGACCATCTGAAATCATGTTTGATCTTTAATTAGGAAGAAATGATTTGCTACTTTTCAGCACAAGTGGGAAGCTACAGCATATGTGCCCTCTGCTCTGAGAAGCCTGAAGGCTACCCCCCCACCCCCAGTGCTAAAGGCAAAAATTAAGCAAACTAATACATGCTAAACAAAGCCCTTGCTGTGCCAGCTGGAACATGCAACTCAGATGTTAGTCACCATCAACCTCAAATTCTACGTCGTGAGTCAGAAGATCTAGACTCAGATCTCGGATCTGACACCAAGCTTCTCTGGTGCCAGTTTCCTCATAAATAAAACTGGAGGGATAAAGCAATGTCATTCAATCTTTTCATTTCCAAAACTTTAGGGCTGACACTCTTGGTGGCCAACATGGCAAGAGCTCACTTCTTTCTTCTACTCTATCGGCAGATTCCACGTCACCCCAATACTGAAAATGCCAGATACTCACTTCCCCAGCCCTTCTTGCAGCTAGGGTGACGGTGTGATACAGTTCTAGCAATGAATTACGTAAGTGGACATTGCCGGGGGAACGTGGGGGTGGTGGGGGGAGGATCCGGAAATCAAAAAGAGAAAGGGAAAGAGAACGGGGGAGATGGATAAGCAAGTAAGGCATGTTCATCTTCTCCCTCCTTCCATCTCTGGATGGTGCTGACTTAGGATGTGAACTTGCTGGGGGGGGGGGGGGGCAGCACCTGGTTAAACTCCTGTTTAAACCAGGAGGGGAGGTGTAAGATAGTTGCAGAGGCAATCATCCAGAGATGGCATTGTGAACCAGCAGAGGACCAACTCTGGAATTCCCTACCTCTCAATGTCTTATTATGAGAAGAAAAATAAATCCAAACTGAATAAGCCACTCTTGGGGGTCATTTTCTTTCTTGCATCCCAAAGCAACACAAATGAATTATTATGCTGGGTCATCTTTGCCCTCTTGTTTTTTTTTTTTGTTTGTTTTGTTTTGTTTTAACTTTTTTTAAAAACATTTATTTTTGAGACAGAGACAGAGCATGAACGAGGGAGGGTCAGAGAGAGAGGGAGACACAGAATCTGAAACAGGCTCCAGGCTCTGAGCTGTCAGCACAGAGCCCGACGCGGGGCTCAAACTCACGGACCGCGAGATCATGACCTGAGCTGAAGTCGGCCGCTTAACCGACTGAGCCACCCAGGTGCCCCTGTTTTGTTTTTTTCCAGCTGACTACCATCCTCTGATGGACATTAGACTGGCCACAGCTAGAGAGCCACAGGACCCCTAGGAAGGGCTGGTGCCAAATACCTGATCCTTCACAGACCCCCATCCTGAACTCAGAAAAGGAACTGGTTTGTCCATGCCCTGGCAATGAGTATCTCTATCTCTGTGGCCTTTCAGTCTTAGCAATAACTAACTTATAACATTCAAATGCTGAGATTCTCCCAAAGTTTTTGCCTCTGGATTATAGTTCTATCTTTTGATTAAAAAACAATCCTTAAGGAAATATCCTTAGAGATGATACTAGATCGTAATATACACAAAAACTTTGCAAAATAACATTAGTAAAATATTACCAAAGAGGCGAATTTCAAGTCAGCTTGAAGAAAAAGTTATACTTTTGGGGCACCTTGTTGGCTCATTCAGAGGAGCATGCAACTCTTGATCTCAGGGTCATGAGTTTGAGCCCCACACTGGGTGTAGAGATTGCTAAAAAAAAACAAAAACAAAAACAACAACAACAACAAGAAACACACACACACACGCACAGAAATAAACTTTAAAAAAGAAAATAGGATAAAAGTTACTCTTTGGACCAACTCACCACTTTTAAGAGACAGCTCCATACCTAAGACATATAGAGATTGTTCAAAGGAATTAAACATCCTACTTTATTGCTGGATCACACACCCCATGACTTTTACTGGCTAAATGCCCTTTAAAATGCTGAAAGAGCAAACTTTTCCTTAAAAATGAACACCACTACCTTCTGAAAAACTCAGACAAAGGGGCTGTTGTAGCCTAATTTCAATGTAATTTTCACTTGCTCTATGAGAGCAGGAGCAGTTCATGACAGACCTCGTTTATGATTAGTTTCAGAGAGCTAAGGGGACAGTTAGAGCTGAATTTACGGTCACCCGATACTACCGGAGCCCTCTGCTCTGTACCAAAGCCATAGAGGCTGGAAGCAAATGTCACTATGACAACCATTTATGCGGCTAAAATGGGAAAGCAAGACTTGATGGGAGGAAAAAAATGCATGCACCTATAACTCTAAAATATATGGCGAGTTTTATGTTTGTTTGTTTTTTAAGGCCAAGCCCAGCACCTGCCCCCTCCCCTACCCCACCCTTAGATGTGCATGCGAATAAAAGGAGCTATAATGAAACCATGAATAATAAGTAAAGAGCTCAGAAATAAGACCACAGGGTCTCCAAATATTCTAATTTACATCCACAAGCAACATACACATGTGTCCTAACTAGCCACCCTTCACAGGAAATTCATTTGCTTTTTCCCACTGTTTATCACCCCCCCCCCATTTGAAATATGTTCTGCCAAAAACCCCACAGCAAAATATTCAAAGGGTTTCAATGCTGCCTTTTTAAAACAACAGGTAGAACGAGTAATGAGTTATTTCAATGTGTGCTTGGCCAAGTCTGCTAACAACCAACCCCAAAATGCCTTTAGGGAGTTGATACTCTCAGAAGCCCCTTGCCAGTCAGCTTTATTCTTCTAGAAACCCTGAAAAAGTGTCACTGAAACTTAAAAAAAGAAAGAAAAAAACACGTAAGGAAACAAGGGCCTTAATGTCCAAAGCTTTCTTTGTCATTCTCTTGGCCTGAGTTTCAAATGTCTAAGTCTTCAGAAAGAGGAGAACCTTCCACAGGCTAATGGTGCAGAATAGCAATGCTGTTTAAAAAGGGAGAAAAAAAAAAGTTGTTTAGGCAGGTTTTAATGTAACCTGAGCAATCCCCAGCCTCAGCAGCATGAGTACAAATGAAATTACATTTATATCTGAATTACACTGGTCCTGTAACCCCCACTTCAAAAGCTCTCGCTATTTAGGGGAATCCTTTTGATGTATCTTTCTGTTCTGGTGCCCTGGCTGGCGTCCCCAGGATGGAGAAGGCCCACCACGCCCCCTACTCCTGCCACAGCAGCCCTGAACCCTTCTCAGGGAGGCTGTTGCTCAGCCTACGGGGTCGTCTCCTTAGGACTCTCAAAGACCAAGACCCTCAAGGTGCCACAAAGCACTGAGCTCCCTCAGTCCCTGCTGCCCTAAAGCCACAAGTTCCAAGCAGAAAAGGGAAAAATATCCCCCCTCCAACTTTCAGTCTTGTTCAATTACCAAGGCACAGAGCAGCCGATCTGGTGGCCTGAATCTCAAAAGTCCCTCAAGGAAACAACTTCAGAAAATTGCCAGAGGCCCTCTCAGTTTAAAGGTCAGACTCTGTTATAGAGATTGAGGTAGGAAAGAATTCTTCTTGTCTTCTGCCCACCTCCAAGGTGACCAAGCACTAGGTTTCCACCCTAAGCCAGGCTCTGAACTCCCATGCAGAGCCAGTCAAAAGACAGCTGTTGGTGTATCGGCTCTGTGCTCCCCTGTGGGGAAGCCTCCCACGGCCAGCAGCCATGTTGCACCTGGGGCATTCCTGCCTGGCTATGGCCAAACAGACTTGGGAAGACTTCTGAACCAAACTGGGTTTGTTCACGTTCTCTCTCTTTCTCTGAAACTAAGGAAACAAATGATGATGATGGTGTCACCACCATCATCATCCCCGTCTGTGGCTTCAGTAAGGAAGTCTTTTAAGGTTGCTAGGGAAGCTCTCTGGTTCTCTGTCCATGGATGTGAGTTGAGAGCTTAAAAACCTGAGCTTGTCACTCCATTTCTGCAAGAGCCCCCGTGTGCTAGTGAAAATCCACTTCACACCGCTGTACGAATGCCCATTGTTACTGCCATAAGAGTCAAGGGCAGAAGTCACTTGGCCCCCTCCATCCTTACCTTAGTATGTGCTTCACCACAAATCTGATTAATCATGAAGCTACGAGATGCCATGGTTACCAGCAGTATATTTTCCATTGGCGAGACTCAACACTGTGCTCACGTCTGAGGATCCCAGGAGCAAATCCCCAAAACCATCTTAGAGAACCAGGTTCCTAGCAATGCTCCTGGTACCAACTCCCTCATCACTCAGGATCAAGGCTGGAGATAGGGACCACACCAGAGCTTTGTTTTTTTGTATGAAATAGAATTTAATAAAAATAAGTGTTAGCTAGGGATAAGATTGTTAACTTGACAGAAAACAGAAAGATAACACTAAGCTATCACATAGAGAATTACCCCTCCTACAAATACAGGAACCAAGGGAAGAGGCTGGAATTATTAGAACTCAAAATCTTACAGAATATTCTCTGCAGAACTGAAACTCAGATGTTTGAGAAGATGGTGCCACCAGGCTGGTGCTGTTAGCTCCTGAGCTTAGAGGAGTGACTCCCATTGGGACAGGACGCAGACCTCTGAGAAGAGGCCACTGGCCTGCTAGCTCTGGTGTCTGGCAGGCAGAATGTGGCCGGTTCTGCTGATGCTGGGGAAACAGCAGATGAATATTCCAGAGCTGCTACGGGAAGGAAGTGCCATGATGGGGCGAAGAAGCATTACTGGAGTGATGCTTGCAGGAACAAAACATCTTCCAGGATCCTCTAGTCCCTCATCCTGGCACAGCCTTCCAGGAAGCAGTTGGCACAAGCAGAAATGTGGTTTCTAGTGGCCCAGCCTCAGCATCACAAAGCAGAGCAGAGAGAGTTTGGAGCTGAGACAAAATAGCTTAATTACCGATGAGATCATTAAATGTATCCACAGAGAACAAGGGTTTTTAAAAGGTAGAGGTGAGAAGAGAAGGGGTGTCTTGCCTGAGAGAACGGCATAAGCAAAAACAGAGACCCAGGGCACAGGTGTTGGTTTAACACGGCTGACGCATGGGATTCATGAGAGAGGAGGGCAGACAAGAGACAAAGAAAGAAAGCGGAGATGTAGGCTGCTGTCCTATGGTAGAGGGTCCTGGGGAGCACATTGGGAAGTTAGGACATTATCCTACCATCAGTTGGAACCCACAAACATTTTTAATCAAGAAAGTAAAATGACCAAAGATAGGTTTTACAATCACAGCAGCATGGGGAAACGAATTATCACTATTTTCATCTTTAAAAATTCCGACCTAGGGGCGCCTGGATGGCGCAGTCGGTTAAGCGTCCGACTTCAGCCAGGTCACGATCTCGAGGTCCGGGAGTTCGAGCCCCGCGTCAGGCTCTGGGCTGATGGCTCAGAGCCTGGAGCCTGTTTCCGATTCTGTGTCTCCCTCTCTCTCTGCCCCTCCCCCGTTCATGCTCTGTCTCTCTCTGTCCCAAAAAAATAAATAAACGTTGAAAAAAAAAAAAAATTCCGACCGAAGCAGCCAAAAGATAGTTTTATTTTACCTACATGGACTATTCTGCTTAGGTTTTCCAGGACGAAACACAGTGTTCAAATGAATACTTTTTTTCAATGGAGGTTGGGAGGAGGGAAACAGGTTTTTCTGCCCCAAATTTCATTGCCCTCATTTGGCTTGCTTCCAGGCTTAAAATCACAGATTTGCTTATCAACTACAAACAGAAAGATAGTTACTTTACACAGAAGAAACGTGGCAAACGTGAATTTACTAAGTTGTGATCAAAGAAAACATCACCTATAATAAGACATACCAATATCATGAACTCCTTCCTATAAGTCACTGAAAAAGACACAGTATTTTTGTGAAATTCATGACAAAAATGCATCATCTCAGTCCAATCATGAGAAAGCATTGGACAAACCCAAACTCAGGGCTGTTTTTGAAATAACTGACCAGTACTCTTCAAAAGTGTCAAGGTCATAAAGACAAGCTATGATGGAGAAACTGTCCCAGACCGGAGGAAAGTAAAGAGAATTAACAGTGAAACACAATGTGAGATCCTGATGGGGATTCTGTGACAGAAGAAAAAAATTGGGGAGGGGGGTACATTAGAGGAAAAACTGGTGCATTTCAAATAAGGTCTGTAGTTGTAGTTCAGAATACTGTGCCAACATCAATTTCTTACTGTAGATAACTGCACCATGGTTGTGTAAGATGTTATGATTAGGGCAAGTAAAAAAAGAGATATAAGAGAATTATCTATATTACTTTGGCCACTTTCAGTAAACCTAAAATGAGTTCAAAATAAAAGGTTTTCTAAAAAGCACAGATTTATTTACACGGGCTGGAGTCCCGTGGGATTTCCAGCCATAACCATCACCATACACGTTAGATAAACAGATGACTCCAAAGTGCCTTTTCTGGAAAACAAAGGCCGTGAGACTTTCAGTCACAGTACATCAGCACAGGATGTTACTTGGCAGAGCACTGGGTGGGAAGTATTTCACAATGGACACAGTAAAACAGAGGTGAGAGTTTACCAAAGACCAACACTGTCTGCTTCCTAATAGGGTCAGGGACCAGCCCAGTTTACAAGAAGGAGTCATAAGCTCCTTCAGCCAACCCACACCTGCTCCCAGGACCAACACATCAGTCATCCTCGCCTCTTCCCTCACATCCACATAAATCAGTCATCAAGAAGAGCTGACTCTATCTTGGTATTCTCTAACCCACCACCGCCTCTTTCATTCAACAATTGTCTATTGCTCTCTTGTTGTAAGATGACCAAAGCCAATTTGGACATTAATGGTTGCCAAGCTCTTTTCCTGAATCTGGAGAACCTCCAGTGTTTAGAGGGGATTTAGAGCTGTATCTCTCCCCAACCCCCTCTTCCTACCTGGGCAGTATGTCACAAGTAAGCAAATCTCAAGCTACACACAGTTATGAGCAAGCAGGTCCCAGAGAATCTAACCACCTGGGCCTAAGCCAAGCAAAGTCTCTGTTCTCAGGTTTTTAGGTTTTAGGTGCTTTATAGAGCAGTTTGCATCGAAGTTTCCCCCTGAGGGAAATACCACAGTGTTCTCAAAGCAGGTTCACCTCTCATTTAATCAATTTAGGCAACAGAGTCTTCCCTGGAGTACAGAAACTAGGACCCTTCAGAGTTTTTATTGTAATCTTATTCCTAAATGCTGGCAAAGATACTTTCTTTGACTAAACTTTAGTCAAGCTCCGGAACTTTCTCCTAGGTTCACCTGTGCACATCCTTGTAAAATCCGGTTTTAGCAAGAACCCTGCTAAGTCAGTTTAATCAGAACCCCACTTTGACCTCTGACAAATGATACTTCTCAATATCTCATCAGTTTCTTCATCCCTCACTGTCCCCCAGGTGATGTCTGATCACCTGGCCTACCTTCAAGGAACCATCCTGTTAGGTCAATTTAGCCAGTAAACCCTCTTACACACATGTACCCTCTTAGTGATCTTCCATCCACTGAGCATCTTCCTGCTCCTTTTGCTCTCAAGCCCCACTTGCCGCCAGTGCTGTATTTGGAGTTGAGTCCCATCTCTCTCCCCCACTGTAAAATCCCACTGCAGTGTTCCCTACACCTATCAGGATGGTCATGAATAAAGTCTGCCTGACCATCTTTAGCAAGTGTCATAAATCATTTTTTCTTTAACAACCCCATTTGTGCAAGGATAGATTCTAACCAATGGATATCTTGAACACCATTCATTTCACCAATAACACTTATTTCTAAAATCCCTTATGTTAATTCATAGACAGTGATATTTGATGGCAGCCCTGGAATATGGGTCCCTAATTAATCCAAATGTTAACTACTCCTAAAGTAAAATTTAAAGTTGACTTACACCCACGTTGAAGGATATATCAAATTGTCAATATTCATGCATTAATAAACTGCAGAAGATTTAACAAGCTCTATATTCTGGTAAGTTCTGGGGATAAATGATGAATGAGCTAAAACAGACATGGACCCTGTCCACAAAGAGCCTATAGTTCAACAGGCCAGGAAGAGAGCACTCACACAACCCACCAATAAATGTATCCTCAGCCAGAGATGTAGGCTCTAAAGAAAAGAACACCATTCCAGGACAATTAATAAAAAAGAACATGGCCTTGTGCAGGCCTTGTGCAAGGAAGGCTTTTATGAGAATGTGATAAATGAGCAGAGATCAGAAAGATTACAAATTCCAGGTGAAGGGGTGTGGAAAGGAGGGCAGAGGGAAGAGTGTGGCAAAAGCCCTACAAAGAGCTGGTGGCAGGAGGTAAGGACGTAAGGAATGTCAGTGTGACTCGAACAGAAAGAAAGAACCCTATTCAAACCTAGTCACTCCTAACTGCCTGTCCCCTCTCTACTGTCTTCCTCACCTACCCCACCACATCATAAACACAAGTCATTTGCACACTACATTTGGGTCATGACGGTACCCTACTCGGGTAAGCACGTTACTCACTTTCCAGTAAGCGACTCAGTGAATGTTACAACACCTTGATATGCTTTGTTGAAAATCTCTTAAACATCAACATCTCTAAAGCAACATTTCTTCTCCCAGCTTCGTAGCTCCTTATTCAGCTTTATGTTTAACGTGTTCTGTACATCTGCAATTACATTATATGTTTATATGAGTACTCGTTTCCTGAGTATCAGCTCCTTGAAGACAGGCAGTTTTTCTGCTGTAAACATACCTTATCCCCAGTGCCTACACAGAGCACTGGGTACAGGGGTCTACACAAATAGCTGAGGGAAAGAAGGAGATGCCAAAGGAGGGATAGACAAGAGATTTTGAATACAAACATGTTAATTAAGACTGTGAGCACTCAAGGCTGGCTGCCAAGGCATTACTCCCAGATTTACCACTTGGTCCATCGCCCATTCTCCTTAGGCCTCAGTTTTACCTTATAAAAATGGGAATAATGTGACCAACCTCAAAAAACTTTTGGTAGGAATAAAATGAACTAATATATGTAAGGCTCTCAACTCCTGGTACAGAGCAAATGCTCAATAAAACTTACTATTCAATAAGTTTTAGGCTCTTTTTTATTTTATTATTTTTACAGAGATAGAACGCATGAGTGGGGGAGAGGACCAAAGGGGGGGGGAGGGAGAGAGAGAGAGAGAAAGAGAGAGAGAGAGAGAGAGAGAGAGAGAGAGAGAATTTTAAGCAGGCACCACATCTGGCATGGACCCCGACACAGGGCTCAAGGCCACAACCCTGGGATCATGACCTGAGCCGAAATCAAGAGTCAGACAGTCAACTGAGACACCCAGAAACCTCCTGAGGCTTTTCTTAAATCCAGTTCAGGAGCACTGTGACAAGAACTCCACACACAATGAATTTCTTCTTCCCACTGACATCTAGAATAACAATGTCTAAGTGCACTGCTGTGGCTGATGTTGGTTTACAAGCTGGGAAGCGTTCTTGTGATTCTAATGCCTTCTTAAAAACATTCCTAGGAATATGAGGTAGTGTGCTAGGTGAAATCCACTGGGATGCCTGGGAGTTTCTGTTTTCTTATCCTCCACTGAAGACGCTGGTTTTCTCAGCCAGAAAGGTTTATCCTTGATCATCTTTAATTTGCTTCAAGTCCCATTAAATCTTCTCATCATGTGGATGTTTATAAATCACACCTCCATTTGCTGATTAGGAATCTATTTGATTTCATCACCTTTTATATAATTATATCCTCACTTTCCTATAACTAGATCTCATTCAACATGTGACAACAAGTTCAACGGCATGCATTATACTTCAAACTCCTTTTAATGAAATCTCAATAGCAGAGGCAATGAACACCTCAGAAGTTCATTTCTAATTTTTAACATTATAGCAACTGGTATAAATTATGAGCATCAGAAGCAATAATAAGCACCCAAGATGAAAAATGAAAAACTTGTACACTGCCTATAATACTTAGATTTCGAAAAAAAATAAAAAAGCGAAAAAGCACTTTGATGTACAAAAAAAAAATCAATAATAACATCTTAAAAAAAAAGATTCTGGTGTAAAATTTGATTCCAATAACCTTCTTGGCAAAGAGATTTCTGTTACTATTTAAATGTAAATGAGTCATGAAGGTTGTGTCAGAAATATTTAGCTCAAACCAGACCCAATACACCAAGGAAAGAGAACAAAGCCCAACCAAGGAAATGGAAATAGAAATGTTTGAGTTTCCTGATTTTGATAACTTTATGCATCTAGAAACAGAGGGAAGTGATAAATGGGTACAATTAGGATACTCTACACACCATTTATTAAATACTGTGTGACATGCAACTGTATGGATTTCTAGCTTAACCAATCACAAATTTAATCAGAACATTTACCACTTTGTCTTGATGATGCTTTGGAGAATTCAACTATTGATTAAAACCTATTTATGTGCCCTTTCACAACAATCCATTTTAAGAGCCTTTGATTTTTTTCAAAGAAGAAGAAAAAGCAGATTTAATTGTGGCTTCAATGTCCTAACGAGAAACATAAGCTTGAAATCATATCTATGTTCCAATCCACTGAAGCAGACATGCAATTTGAAAGAATTTAAAAGAATTAATCACAGCTGCGATAATGCAGCCTACAGAGACTTTTACTTAAGCAAATATTAATACAATTTATTCGGCTAGTTCTACTAGTTTGAAAGGCCCAAATTCATGTAGACTTACCACTGAAGATGAACACTAGAATTTGTTAAAAAATAAAAACGACAATAGCAACAACCATTTACTGAGCACCACCTGGGCGTCAGGCACTGTGCTCAAAGCATCCCATGCAAAACCTGCTTTAGTGCAGACAACTCTGCTATGTGTAGACATTGCGATCAATTGGGTTGTTGTCACTCTCCCCCTTTTCCATGTGACTCTCAATACTTCCCACTACAGTAGAGTATATGCTTCTGCCTATGGGAAGTAGGCTTGGCCAGGGGACCTGCTTTACCACCAGGCATGAGGCCATGAGAGGCTTTCAGGGGGCTTGCATCACTTGCCTTGGGCTCTCCTTCTGCCTTCTTCCAAGAGAACATGCCCTACAGAGTGTGGGCACACAAGGAGTAGAATAATGCGGGCACACAAGGAGTAGATCTGAACCCAACTGGCCTCCAGTCTGGGCGAACTGCAAGCAACTCACGGGCCCGTGGGCAAGAAAAATAAATGTTCTCTACTCTAAGTGAATGGTATTTTTGCATTAATATATGGTCTCACGGTACATTAAACTGAGTGTATTTGTTTGTGATGGATGCCGAAACAAAGTACCACAGACTAGGTGGCTTAAATAACAGAAAATTTCGGTCTCCACCATTCTAGAGTCCCTCAGTCCAAAATCAAGGGGTCAACAGGGATGGTTCCTTCTGAAGACTTCAAGAGTAGGATCTGTTTCAGGCCTCTCAGCTTGGCCTGTACACAGCTGTCTTCTCTCTTTATCTCTTGGCTCATCTTCCCTCTCTGTGTGTTCCTATATCCAAATTCCCCCTTCTTAGGAGGACACCAGTCATATTGGATTAGAGCCCACTCTGATGGCCTCACTTTAACTTGATTAACTCTGGAAAGACCCTGTCTCCAAATAACACTCCAAGGTACTGGGCGTGAAGATTTCCATACATGAATTTTAAAGGGGCATAATTCAACTCATAGCATTTAGGTACTATTTTTTTAATTCTTTTTTTTTTTTTTTTAGTTATTTATTTTGAGAGTGACCAAGAGGCAGAGTGGGGGAGGGGCAGAGAGAGGGGGAGAGAATCCCAAGCAGGCTCCACACCGTCAGCACTGAACCTGATGCAGGGCTCAAACTCACAAACCATGAGATCATTACCTGAGCCAAAATCAAGAGTCAGATGCTTAACTGACTGAGCCACCCAGGTGCTCCTAGGTACTATTTTATTAAAAAAAATTTTTTTTAATCTTTATTTATTTTTGTGAGAGATACAGACAGAGTGCGAGCAGGCAACAGGCAGACAGAGAGGGAGACACAGAATAGGAAGGAAGCAGTCTCCAGGCAGGCTCTGAGCTGTTAGCACAGAGCCTGATGCAGGGCTTGAACTCACAGACCACGAGATTATGACCTGAGCCAAAGTCAGACGCTTAACCAACTGAGCCACCCAGGCACCCTACCTAGGTACTATTTTAAATATCCAGTGTACAGACACAGAAAAGGAGTTTCAGAAAAGCAACTTTTCCAAAATCTAAGATCAAACAATGAACTAAGCTTGAGCCTAGATTTCTGTCAGCATCTCAGCTATTAAACCTTGTACTTTACTGCCTACCCACTACATTGCACAAAAATGCTGAGTGAGTTTTTTTAAACTGATGATTTATTAATTATTGTCACGCGAAAACATATACACACTGCTTATGTACATGCTTTCCCATTTGATTTTTGTAAACGGAAATACAGAGACTCTCCCCAAAGCCTTAAAATGGAAGAACTTCTCGAATGCAAACTACTTCATTCATTAAATATTTCCAGAGGACCAACAATGAGGCAGGTCCTCCAGTGGACAACAAGGAGCAAAACACATCCTGCTTCCTGCCCGTAAGGAGCTCACAGTCAAATGAGGGGGACAGATGGATCAAAACATACATACCTTACTCTGAAATCGCCAGCTATGGTCAGTATTACAACAGAAAGTTACAGGGTTCCATTAGAGAGTAAAAGACAACAATTATGACCTAGTCAGAGATGCTCAAGAGAAGCTAAGAACACAAAGAAATGAGCTGAGATCTCAAGCAAGGAGGGAACCACATAGGTAACAGCACAGGAGAACATTCTGGATAGCAGGAAAATAGCACACGCAGAGACTCGGTGACAAAAAGAATCCCCAAACACCCAAAGTAAAAAGAAGCCCAGAGCATGCAGAGCACTGAATTCCAAAGGGATATTGTGGGACATGCATCTGGCAAGGTAGATAGCATCTAATGTAATCTGCTCAGCAATCCCAGCCAGGAGGTACTATTATTGGCCTCATTTTCAGATGAAAATACTGGGGTCGAGAGCTTTCCCTAATGCCAGACAGTTGGTACTTTGCCAAGCAGAGGATCATACCCAAGCATGTCCGCCCATGGAGGCCAAGCACTAACCACCACATTGCGTGGTCTCTCAAAGCAAAAGAAAATGAAGACTCTTATTCAGTGGGGCAGCTACTACACTTATCATCCAACAGAGATTATAGAAATGCTTCTTTCTGGGGGCATCTGGGTGGCTCAGTCGGTTAAGGGTCTGACCCTTAATTTCATCTCAGATCATGATCTCACGGTTTGTGAGTTCCAGCCCTGCATCAGACTCCGTGCTGACAGTATGGAGCCTGCTTGGGATTCTCTGACTTCCTGTCTATTGCTTTCCAGAACTCAAGCTCTTTCTCTCTAAATAAATAAATAAACAAACAAATGAAGTAAATAATTAAGTAAATAACATTTAAATAAAGAAAGAAAATAATAGGGGTACCTGAGGGGCTCAGTCGGTTAAGCATCCAACTTTGGTTCAGGTCATGATCTCATGGTTCATGAGTTTGGGCCCCACATCGGGCTCTGTGCTGACAGCTCAGAGTCTGGAGCCTGCCTTGGATTCTGTGTCTCCCTCTCTCTCTCTCTCCACTTCCCCCACTCACACTCTGTCTCTCTCTCTCTCAAAAAATCAACATTAGAAACAAAGAAACAGAGAGAGAGAGAGAGAGAGAGAAAGAAAGAGAGAGAGAGAGAGAGAGAGAGAGAGAAAGAAAGAAAGAAAGAAAGAAAGAAAGAAAGAAAGAAAGAAAGAAAGAAAGGGAGAGAGGGAGAGAGGAAGGAAGGAAGGAAATGCCTCTTTGAATACACCTCATGACTACTGATCTATGTGATGGTATTCATACTACCTTATTTTATAATTTACTTGTGTAAAATATACTGAACCTTGTAAGAGTGCCATTTCTGTAGGATGAAAAATGGTCATCTACTAGTAATTTCATGTTTGAAGTTAATTCATACACTAATGTAAGTAAAAGATGTGGGCTAGTGAATAAATAATCATAAAATGAGCAGGTATAGAACCACCAGCTAGGGGAAGAAACAAAGTATTCACAGAGCCCCCAGAAGACCCCTGTGTTTTCCTTCCCAATGAGGTGTGTCCAGGGATGTGCCAGGGGTGGAGAGGGGGAAAGGGACATGGCCCTCCATCGGTGCAGACAAGGGGGCATTTCTTTTTAAAACTGACCCGCTTTAGATAGGCCAGACACACACCGCCAGTGTCTGCTCTGAGAGAGCGATTCTCAACTCAAGGACAGGAAGAGAGCCAGACAAAATACTTCAACAACTCCCAGAGTGCTTAGCTTCCAGATAATTTAGAGCAATTTATCACAGCTTTTCCACAAGACAGCCCTGAGTCTTAATGAACTATGGGTAGGAACTGCTGTCCCACTGCATTCCTTCCTCAGAGCAAACCCACACTTCCAGCGCCACCGGCAGAATGAATCACCTCACCGTCCACTGTCCCTGGACCCATGACAGCTGAAGGGTGAGGCCATGGATTGGCCTTTTCTGCTGTCACTAGCCTTTCTGTGGCTGCACTTTCTCTGGGTCAGGTAAAGTGTTGGCCGTGGACTCAGCTTGACAGCCAGGCACCTGATAGTTGAGCACGGCTCTCAGCTAAGGCACACTGGAGGCTGGTTTCCAAGATGGCTTAAACACAATTAACTTTTCATTTGATGCGGCCTGCCTCTCTCAGCTCCTAATGTTCCCTTAGGACCCAAGATCCAATAAAGTCCAGCCTGTGACTAAGAAAGCCAAGCAGAGAAACTGACCAAATATTGTTCAACCCTACATTATAAACCTATGGGAAAGGAGTTTAATTAAAGACCACAACAATTCTTTGGGGAAATGTTTCTTTTATTAACCATTCCCGCCGAACAAAGCAGCTTTAAACAAACCCTGACTGCCTGAAAATTGTATATGCCCAAGATTTCTTTTTTCTTCTTAATCTGTTCTGCTTTTTGGTTATTTGGTCATTAGGAAAATCAGAAGTGTCTTGGACCCAAGAAATCCAATTTAAGTGAGCTCATTCCACATTTATAAATATGAGCAGATGACATTTAAAACAGACAAACCAGGAGGGACGGTTTTAAGTGTGAAATTGTTGTTCAGCATAAAGTATTACCATAAATATACAGAGGAGCTATTTGTGGATCAACTAACAAGTTCAAGGCATTTCAGTGAAATCTATGCACAGCCTGAATGTGGATACGACATTTATAAATGTGAAGGAAATGCAATTCTTTTATGCTCTAGTGTAATAAAACCACTAGTTAGTGTCACTGATATGATAGCCCCAATTGCAAAAGAGTGAAAAAGCAGAAATCAAAATGGAAGAACCACATCCAATGGAACAATGAAATTAGATTTTAAAGTATTATTGGAAGATAGTAAATACCACTGAGGAACAAAGACATGAGCGTATGAATTTTTTAAGACTCAAGGGAAGTCAGAGGATATATAAATTTAAGCCCGACCTGTGAGGTACGTGTGAACATTCCAAGGCCATGCAATAAGTTGGAGGTGCATCTTATGTGGAGACTCACTCTTGAACAAAACGTATAGGACAAACAGAACAACAAATAAGAAAATGAGTTGTTCACTTTTCTCAAAAATGCCATGAAAATATGCAAAGAAACAAACATTCTGTAAGCATGGAAATTATTAAGCATGTACTGTGAAATTCTACCTGCAACATTTTCATTATCAACAAATGCACTTGTTTCTAAATTATGCATATAATATGACCTTCTTCCTAGGTAGAGGAAGACCTTTCATCGGCTTAAACCCCAGTGAGTTACATGTGGCAAATCTTATTTTCCAAATACGGTTTCCCGAATATCCCTCATTCCAGATGCTCTTTTTGCAGTGAAATCTTGCAATGCCCTATCAGGTGGCAGAGTCTATTTCCCTATGTGCTTGAATCTGGGCAGGCTCCAGGAACAACAGGACAGAAGTGACGTTCTGCCAAGTATGCACATAGCCTTTAACTGAGGCAGTGCCTTCCAGTCCCCACCTCTTTAAAGTTAGCTGCCACGCAAAAGTACAATTACACTGACACTAACTTGCTCTGAGTAACTGAGCCATATGGAGAGGCCTACGAGGATGTGGAAAGAAAAAGAGGCCAAAGAGCACTGTTGGCAGCAGACATCTGATTGGAAAGGCCATCTTGGAAAGGGATTCTCCAGAGGCACAGCTGGTGGCCTGCAGGTCAGACTCATACTGCCCCACCAAGTCTTTCCCAAACTCCCAACCCCAAAAATCAAAAGCTAAATAAAACGGTTATTTTAAGCTACAACATGGGTCACTTTCTATGTAGTAGTAGGGAACTGGAATATTAGCTTTCCATTTTTATCTTACCCAGAATTCCTCAGTTGAAGTCTAAGGTTTTTACCCTTCTCTGAGATTTTGAGTCGTACAACTTTCCAATACTTTAGAAATCCCAATGCCACGGATATCTTAAACAGGTATCTTAAAACAGTTTTTTATTCATGAATTAGGATAAAATATCTGTGTTCTCAAACTGCCTTCTGAGGACCACCTTTACCTCAACAACTGGGGTTGTTTGTTAAATAGATTTCTGGGCCTCACCTCAAACACAATGAGTACTGATCTCTGGGGGAGGACCTAGAAACACTGACTTTTAAGTACTCCCCTCATACCCCACACACCTACATTCTGATTTCATGACCCTCTTAAGTTCTGAGCCTGATAATAAGCCTATTTCCAAGGCAACCTCCAAAATAATTTTAGAGTCAATGTGGCACGCCATGGTTTTCTCTACTATGGCATAATATTTCGTATAATACTACGTAACATAAAGTGCATTCCTTGTATCCACCCTCTGCAGTTAAACAACCATTTTATCTACAAAATAAACTTGCTATATTAATAACAGTAGCTCCGAACAAGTCTAGTACTCATTCTTTCTGGAGGAGACAAATCAGTAGTAAAATTCAATTTAAACAAGTGTTATTGGGTAATTACAATACACACAATACCTTGCTAGATGGTGCTGGTGATATCATAAAGAACAGAGGGCAACTGACCCCTGGCAACTCAGTCTGTTAAGGGAAACAACCAGTTACCTAAACAAGGATTCCCATTATGCAGATGGTAACAGCACTACAAAAGAACCATTCTGCTCTACTTGGCACCTAAGACCTACAGATCTTGAGCAAGGGTTGGGGCTGTGTTTGCAAACAGATGTGAGAGGAGTCTTATTTTCAATCCCCAGAACTTCTTCCTCCAGGATAGAACTGTCACAGAGCATAGTCAACCCTTTCATAATAGACTAGGGAGGAACAATGGTTAATTGAGACGCCCAGGGCCACACATCAGCAAAGCCAGGAGGTCGGTTACAAACTATTAATGATACAGGTTAATTGTTCAATGACTTCTGTCAACATGATGGCATCCCAGACTTCTGTGTAGGAGTGTCAAATCCCAATGAGGCAAGAGACAGGCCCAGGTCACTCTCACACACACACACACACACACACACACACACACACACACATTTAATAAGCAACTAAATGCCTCTAATACCCCTATTGTGATGCCATGACTCTGTCTGTGGAGGCTTTCAGGAGTAGAAGAGATGAAGAATATGATATCTTGGAGTTTGAGCCAAGTGAAGGCAGACCATAGCAATCACAATTGTTTATGCTTTACCTATCTGGTGCTTCTACCTTACTAAAGGCTTCCTGTACTTTCTTCCAATCCTCACCATCATCCTGCGAGGTTGACTGAGCAAGTATGTTAGATTTTGAAAATGTGAGATCAAAGGAGGTTAAATAACTAGTCTTAGATCACACAACCATGGCAGCTTGAAGGCCAGAATTCCCCAGTGATCTGACTCTAAGCCCATGGCTCTTTCCAGGGAACATTAGAAGTTGGTGGCTGTGCTGACAACCAATATTCAGAAGTGCATTGCCTACTTGAATAGTACTGGATGAACCTATCTTGATAGTTCTGACTGATGGAGAGGTATTCAGACATTCAGGGCTTCAACTTACAGAACACAGGTCTCACTCTGCTTCTTAACAGTGGGATTTTACCCAAATCCCTTCATCTCCCTAGGCCTTGGTTTCCTCATCTGCAAAATCAGCATGACACACTGGAACGATCAATATTGAAGGTTATGTTTTGGAGAAGTTGATTTGTAGGTTTTTGTCTCTGTATCCCCCTCCTGGAAGCAGAGGCAGGCTGATGTCATGGCCTTCCCTGGGTTGTGTAAAGGTCCACATCCATGAAAGACACAACACTAGATGGGCCAAGGAAGAAAACAGCTCTGGAAAGAAAGAAGAAAAAGGACGAGGAATGCCCCCAGACTAGGAAGTGGAAAGGACTGTTTTGGGTCCTGGGAATAGCGTCAGCGTAGACCCTGCTTCTTGACTGTGCCCAGGGAAGTAGCCAGATCTCAGAAAAGATGGCTGTGGGGAGCATAGGGGGATAGGAAACCTCAGGACTCCTAGCTTGGTCGAAGAATGGCAGGGAAGCAAGGAAGCCAACAGAACCAAGGGTTCTAGCAATGGACACTGGAAAAGAGGAAGTAATCTGGGTGGACAAATGCAACGCCCTATCACTCCAGATGTTTTATGGCCAGTGCAGGTCAGATGACAGGGGGACACAACCTAAAAATGACCAAGGCACTATGGTGCAATTGAAGTGCCTTACTCACAAATTCCTTTGCAGCCAATGTTGACACCAGCAAGGAACACATCACTCTCTATTCTGCTGAGTCCAGAGGAAATACCTTAGTGGCCTGAGGGACCATGTTCGATGAAAGAGACAACAACGTATTAGGTCCATCAAGGGAAAAGCTGATCCCGCCCTCTCATCCTCTGCTCTCTCCAAACATCTGCTCTTTGACTATGATGACAAAGTCTTTCCGTGGTGAAGACTACCATGAAAACAACTCATCGTTGGGTTGTCTCTAACTTCAAAAGACCAGTGAGTTGAGTTGCTTTGATCCGGTTACCTTTAGTTTCCCCAGACCACAATCAATGTTAGCCACCAAAAATTCTAATGCAGCTTTCCCTTTCACCTAACAAGGAAGGAGATTGGGTGTACAAAGCTGTTTCATTAGGACCACCAAAGAATTTTTATTAGCAGTTTCATCACATTTAACTAGCTCCTTTAGTAACATAAAGAAAATCTATGTCAAGAGGTTTGTCAGGCTTTGATGGATGTTTTCATTCTGGGAGTGTTATTACTGCTCTCCTTATGTGGCCAGCCTGCAATGGGGAGTTGGAGCTTATTAGACGCCATACTCCATCTGCCACCATGCCCTGCAGCTAGGATATTGCTGTTCAAGCCCAACGCCAGGCTTCGCAATTACACAGTCTGGCTGAACAGAAAGGACCAGCAATTGCTTCAAGGAGGTTTTCTCTACCTCTTTTGCTTAGAAAATCCTGAGCTTTTTAATTGCTGCTGGTCTGTAATATCAAGAAGAGCTGAGAAGAAACCAATTTGTTTGTGATTTGGCCAGTCCAATTGTCAGTGCTTTGTTCTGTGTTTAACAGGCTTGATTCTGTCATAATCAGTGATCAGAGCGCCTAGGAGATTAGGGCAGAGAAACATACTACATATTGGCCAAGGCTTTGGTTCCAAGATTTCATGCAAAGTCCTTTTTTCTTTTTAAACTTTATTTAAATCCAAGTTAGTTAACATATAGTGTGGTAATGGTTTCAGGAGGAGAATTTAGTGATTCATCACTTACATATAACACCCAGTGCGCATCCCAACAACTGCCCTCCTTAATGCCCATCACCCATTTGGCTCCTCCCCCAACCAACACCCGACCAGCAACCCTCAGTTTGTTCTCTGTATTTTGGAGTCTCATGTGGTTTGCCTCCCTCTCTGTTTTTACCTTATTGTCAAAGTCCTTTTTATCAGTCTCTTTAATGTAATTTGTTTGATATTAAAGCAACATATTCTCCTTGAAAACATCAGAAAGATATATGTTTTTACAAGGCTATAATGTCACCCATAGTCTCTGTGGCAGTTGGTAGTTTCTAAAGATGGCCACAGAGGGTGCCTGGGTGGCTCAGTCAGTTAAGCATCTGACTTTGGCTCAGGTCATGATCTCAGGATTCATGAGTTCAAGCCTGGCCTCAGATTCTCTTCTCTTAGGGCAGAACCTGCTTCAGATCCTCTATGCCCTTCTCTTTCTGCCCCTCCCCTGCTCACTCTCTCTCTCAAAAATGAGTAAACATTTAAAAGGAAGGAAGGAAGGAAGGAAGGAAGGAAGGAAGGAAGGAAGGAAGGACAGAAGATGGCTACACACACACGCACATGCACCCCATCACTCAGGTTCTTCCTACACTGCAATGCTGACACTTTACATTAAGAGTCCATGTTCCCTCCCCTTGAAATTCTGCAGATCTTTGTAAATGTACTGACCAATCAGAATTCAGTGAAAGTGGTGCTGTGTAATTTCCAAAGACAGGTCATAAAAGGATATGTGGCTTCAGCTAGGTCCCCCCAACCACCTGCCAACCCTGTCTCTCCCTTTCTCTCTTTTCCCCTTCCCATTTCCCCACCCCCACTCTTTAAACATGTGCTTTGGGAATCATACTGTAACATAGAAGGAAGTCTCCATACTGGAGAGATTACATGAAGAAACTAAATAGGGGTAGTGAGAGATACAGAGAAGTCCAGCTTTGCCAGTGCCCAGCTGTTTGACTGTCCCCTGCTCAGGAACCAGACATATGGGCAATCCTTCAGATGATACCAGCCATTTAGTCACCCCAACTGACACCAAGTAAAACAGAGATGAGCTTTGCCCATCTGTGAGTCAGATAAAATGCTGTTGTGGTAGGGGTGGTTATCGTGCATTAGATAATGAAAACAACATCAACTCCAGATAAAGCACTGTTAACATGTTGGTATACATTACTATCAAATAATAAAAGGACTTCTTGCTTATTCTCAAGTGAAGAAAAAACTTGCTCAACCAAGCAGTTTTTGTTTCAGGTAACTTGTTTTATAAGTTATGTTTGGAATACAGGACCTATTTCCTCCAATGCAGCAAGTTATCTTGGTGGGCCAGGCCACAGAAACCTGCTGAATCTCAATCTACCTATAGAATGGATGGCACTACAGTAAGAGCTCTACAGAACAGTCCTCCCACATGGGGTGGGGGGGGGGGGGAGGTTTCTTCCTTCCTTTTAGTTTTTTTAAGAATGAATTTAGCCTTAAGAATTTTTTATGCCAGGATGGCTCACTATCATAAATAATTTGATTAAGTTCATGCAGTAAATGCTAAGGGGTTCAAGGAAGGACTTATCACTGTGGATTGTAGTTGGTGAGGTAAGTTTTAAGGCTTAGGTTCACTGAGAAGAAGAGGGGGAAAATGGGTAGACAGAAAGGGATCATGGCGGCCATCTCTGGTTTTCTTTCTTTGCCCAATATCAACACCTATGGTAACCACATGTTCCTTGAGACTGTGCTACTCAAAATGTGATGCACAGACCAGCAGCATGAGCATTCCCTGAGAGCTCATTAGAAATGCAGAATCTCAGGCCCTACTCTGGGAGCATGTTGAATTTGCATCTATATCTACAAAGATCCCCAGATAATTTGTATGTATGTTACACTTTAAGAAGCAGGTCTACAGACATTCACATTTCCTCCATTAAGTCTATGTGTCCTGGAGACCTGAGGGTCCTTGTGATCCTTGGGTGTGGCCAATCAGTAACAGACACAGCTCAGGATTAGGCACATGACTCAGGCCCAACCAATGAGGGGCACGTGTAAACTTCTGCAGACATAGTACAAAGAATGGAAAACTTTCTTTGGGATTGCTAAACTGTTAAGATGAAAAGCACAGGGGCACCTTTGTGGCTCAGTTGATTGAGTGCCCAACTTCTGATTTCGGCTCAGGTCATGATTTCATCGTCATGGGATTCTCTCTCTCCACCCCTCCCCTACTCACACTGGTCCTCTCTCACTCTCTCTCTCAAAATAAATCAATTAAAAAAAAATAAAAGCATAAATTATGGTCACAGATGGAGTTTGAAGGTTAATGTTTAAATACCAATCTTTCCCCACTCCTATATACAAGCCTAATTAAGAGAGACTGACAGAGGAGTCAGAATGACAGAGAGAAACGCTATCAGCCTTATGCTGGAGAGTGAAGCTTGACTTCAAGTCAAAATTGTACTCTCTAACTTTACCTCTGAAAACTGTAGGCATCATCCTCTCAGGGGTACATCCAGTCCTAGGAAGCTTTCCACACAAATGCCCAATAATATGAACATCCTGAAGACAGTTCATTCCAAAAAACCAAAGATTGCTGAGGTCCAAATATCAGTGGATGTAGCTCCTTCTCCCTTGTGAAAAATGTGATGGGGGTTAGGAATTCTCTGCCTCCATAGAAGTGGAAGGAGTCAGGAAAGAAGCATTTCTCCCTCCCCCAAAGCTAGCATTGCCCCCATGTAAGAAAAGCCAGCTTGAGAGTGAAGGCACCCTGAGGCAAGAGATGGACAAGTCCTTGATAAAATCATGTGAACAACTGCAACCACTAAAGCCAGAAGTTACGTGACCCAATAAATTCCCATTTGTGAAGGGATCCTACGGCAGACATGGCCACTTCCAGTGGCACCAAAGGGGAAGTTACAAGGGACATTTAAGGATCACAGAGAAGAAGCTTCTCTATTACTTTTTTTTTTTTCCTACTGATATAACAGGTTTGGTCCTAAACTTAGAAAATTACTGTAAAAACTCAAAAGTGAACTGATGACTGTATTCACTAATTACTAGTCACTAGTATACTGACAGTGACTAAGGCAAAAAGTAAAAGGTCAGTGTTCCCCCAAATCTCATTAGGTATGGCTGAAGATAGACTTGTGTACTCAAGATTTACTTGCTACATGGGAAGGTGGTTTTTAGAGAAAAGGTGTCAGGGTAAGTAAGCTCCACAGAGCTTCTCTTCCCAAAAAAGCAGTACCTCAATGTTCCTTCATCCACAACTCCTAATTCCAGCCTTTCCAGTGATTCCTGATCATGGTTTCTCACCTTTCCAAATGGAATGGCTGAAGCATTAAACTTTCTGACCAACCACCCTGTACTGAAAACTCACACTTAAGTTTCTAAAAGTTTTACTTACAAAAACAGGCCAACATAGTACTAAAACATCATGCCTAACTTTTCTTTTTTCACATATACCTCATCCAGGCAAAAATTACAGATTTTGAAGGCTTCTTGCATACAAATAGTGACCGAGCTTCCACAGGCACTATGGCACAGGCACAGGCATAGAGCCAGTCAATGGAGGAAGCATGGTACTTGAGGGAGACCTGTTCTCATGGAGGTTGAGGCTAATCACAGAGGCAGAACCACGGCAGGAAGCCTGAGTTGGGAAGACCAAGCAACAGGGAGGCTGTCCGTGCATCACAGGAAATCAAGCGTCCCTCATCCCTGCCACCAAAGGCCAGTGTTACTCCACTTCCAATTATTATGACAACCATCATCACCCTGTGTGTACCCTTCCAAATAGGACTCCCTAACAGCAGAGGCAGATCCAAACATGAAGCAGAAAGTCAGCCAATTTTTGCATAATCTCAGTGTTTCTCAAAGTCTTGAAGCTGGACCTACAAAGGAGGGTCCCTCTGGGTTCAGTGGCTGTGGCTTCCCAATGATATGCCTCTGCCCTGCAGATGAGAGCACCAGCATCGAGAACTTCTACCCAGGACTCGAACCATGTGACACTGGAGACAGACCTGGGATGAAGAATCAGACATGCCTAGAGCAGGGACCAGTAACACTTACCAAGTGAATAAATCCAGCCATACAAACCAACAGTAGGCTCACAGTCAGGAATGGCTACACAACTGGGAGACCCAGCTCAGGATAAAAATGTGGGCCCCCTTATTTGGAAATTATAAAATTTTGAAAAACTATTTAAGATGGCAATGGTAGGGGCGCCTGGGTGGCTCAGTCGGTTAAGTGGCCGACTTCGGCCCAGGTCATGATCTCATGGTCCGTGAGTTTGAGCCCCGTGTCAGGCTCTGTGCTGACAGCTCAGAGCCTGGAGCCTGTTTCGGATTCTGTGTCTCCCTCTCTCTGACCCTCCCCTGTTCATGCTTTGTCTCTCTCTGTCTCAAAAATAAATAAACATTAAAAAAAAAATTAAAAAAAAAAAAGATGGCAATGGTAGAGCCTCAAAGGAAGCACAGGGCCTGTGCACAGGTCACACACACATGACATTGCCACCAATCAAGTCAAATAGCAATCATAACAAATTCACATTATTAAGCGCTTTCACATCCATTATTTGGTCTGTTCTCACAACCTTGCTTTCTCCTGATCAAAGTGTAGCTCTGAGGGTATGTAAGTTCACATCCAGGAAGGAGGGAGGGGAAATGGAACCAGGTTTCCCCATTGTTTGCACCCATGAATGTTATTCTGCAGCCATGAAGGCTTAGTCCCTTGTTCTCCTTGCCAGACACAAAACTAATGGATGGGGACTTAAACTGAGCTTGGGAACCCACCCCACTAGAGATATTGTTAGCTTGAAATAAACATGAACATCCACAGCATTCACAACTTTGATGCGCTTCCTCTTTGTTTGTTGCTAAGCCCCTTTCCACTGGAATACGTGTATTTAATTTTAGGAAACCTCTGGTCACAAAATGGTACCAATGATTTGCAATGAATTTTAAAACTATGACCTGGCTGACAAAGGAGATTTAGTTAATTCTTACCCAAAGCCCTCTGGATATTGCTGCGGAAATGTTAAGCCAAGTAAATGGCTGACTGGCACAAGAGTACAAACCCTGGGCTATCGTACTGTTCCTACAAATGACTTTGCCAAACCATCCTATCTTTGCTTGGAAAGACAGAGCACAGCCACGTTCAGAATGTGCTGCAAGGCAGGCTGGGGAAAATGGCAAGAAAGAAAAACTTTTGTGAACTGCCCTCTCTGAATGCAAAAGCGCTGCATATGTCCTCTCAGGATTTGTCGAGCTTTCCAGACACTGCATATTTAGACCTTGGACAGTTTGAAGGGAGGGAAATTGGGCACTGCTCCATCCCTGATGATCTGAGTCAACTCATTTAAGCTTTCCTCAATGTATTACAACCTATACTTATCAGTGAATTACGGTATTTGCAAAAAACACTAACAGAAATCCAAAAGCAATACTTGCTATAATAATAGGTGGGTCCTGCCCCCCCCACCACCAAAAAAAGCAGCAAAGTTTCATTTAAAGCTCCTAGACCTTAGGCTACACACACAGAGACACTTGAAAAGAAGATAAGGAATACACAAGTTTATTCTGAGATGCAAACATGAGCATAAAGCAAACAAAGCAAAAACAATGAAGTGAAAGAAGGCGGCGGATGGAGCGGGGAGGGATCTGGTGAGAGAGCACAGTTACCCAACTGTCAGCACAGACGCAGCATGAATTACAGCTTACGGAACAAAGAGAATAAGATGGAAGCACCAGAGATATTTCATCATAATCTACATAGACCACTGAGTTTATTTGGTAGTTAAGGAGGTAATGACTTTCTTTCAAACTCATTTTAAAAGTTCTTTTTTTAATGATGGCGATAAATGTTTTTTAGTGCCGGGACTATATTCACTAGAGTGGCCACATGGCCACATTCAACCCTGGCTAAGGATGCTTAATGAGGTGACGCTGGTTTCGCTAAAATATTCTGTGCTGCTCCACAATCTCGCAGTTAAGAGAACTCTCAAGGTATCAAGACAATATGGGGGAGAAAAAGGGGGATTTTACCCTGTATGTGAGGCCCTCCCGGGTTTGTCTTAAGTATATCGTCAACTGTTTCTTTCCCATGAGGCCTGACATGGCAGGGATACTTAACAGGGGCATAAAAACAAATTAACAGAAGTACCGTATGAAATAAGCTTTTTGCCAGTATCTAATGATAACATCACATTTTACTAAAAGGTTGGTTGATATATTTTCACATTAAAAAGTGTGGAGTTTAAGGGCTGTATGCATTAAGAGAGTCTTGTCCATCCATCAACCTACAATTTAAAAACAACCACTAAGATGAAAAGGAACTTGCAGGGGCGCCTGGGTGGCTCAGTCAGTTAAGCCTCTGACTTTGGTTCAGGTTGTGACCTTACCCTTTGTGAGGTCGAGCCCCACATCAGGCTCTGTGCTGACAGCTCAGAGCCTGGAACGTGTTTCGGATTCTGTGCCTCCCTCTTTCTCTATCCTTCCCCTGCTTGTGCTCTGTCTCTCTCAAAAGTAAATAACATTAAAAAATTTTTTCAAAAAAAGAAAAAAAGGAATTTGCATGCTGTCTCTCTAGTTTGATGGGAACAGGTTGCCTCTCCAAGACTGAAAAATTAGTTCAAGTTTTCTCTATTAACCAATTATCTTACTAAGAAATATCGCTTTTAAAAATTCCTTCTCATCAGATGCCTACACTACCAAGTCAAGCTGTATTTTTAAATTCATTATAATTGTGTGTGAAACAGGTCATGTTTTTGAGGCCCCACAGCTCCTATGAGCTTTTAGAAATTTGAGTTTTCAAGCAAAACAGAAAAAGATGTATCAGGTGAAGAAAATGCCTGAAAATTCTACTTAAAATCCATTATTTCACTTGCAGTTCACCGCATGGATACACATTTGTATTTTAGGTTTCTATTTACTCCAACTAAATCTTCACATTATAATAATATAATGCAATAAACACAAAGACAATGCATGGAGGTGGAAAAACAAAACCAAACCTTGAAACTCAATCTGTATCCAAAAGTAAACAAATATACCTAACAGTAAAGAAGTGGACATACTACAGGCTGATGAATAATTAAACAACTCAAAATCAAACCAATGGGGGGAACAGGCTGCTTTAAAAAGAAAATACCACAGACTTAAAGGCATAAATCATGATTTATAACCCATTCCAACTTTGACCTCACAGAAAGCAAGAAAGATCAAAGGTGATGTTTCATTATGTATGTATTCCTCGACCAAACCATTATTCATCAGTCTTCATTTTGAAAGATATATACAGAGTATGTACACATTCTCATAGATAGAACCATTGTAGGGAAGTTTTTATGTTCAGAATTTATCATGAAATCTGCAGCTAATAGCACAATATGCCTAATTTGTAATTTGCCTGTCTCTTCCCAGATTTATAGCATCACAGCTTTGCAGCCGAAAGATTCAAGCTGCAATGTACCATGGGAAGATGGCTGACAATTCAAGTACAGTCACTGTAATTCTACAGAGACCTTATTGTTTAATTCTCTAATGAGGATACCACGAAGCAACCACTACTGCCACCACCATTCACGCACATGCATGCACCAAGACCAGAAAATTCTATTTGGAAAGATTGCAGTATTGTTCATTTCTAAAATGAGGTCAGGTATAAAAGATTTGAGGTGGCACTGCTTTTTTAATTGAGAATTCTTCCATTAAATTACAGAATCCTTTTGTTTCTGTGTCTTTGTCACGGAAAGTTTAAATGACATCCTGAGTTTGCCCCTAAACCCAGGATACAATAATCTGTGAGTTAAGTAAACAGTGAAACTAGTACTTGACCCCAAATGTAGTCTTTAAACATCTAGGATATCTCTAGTTACTATAACTGGTATCACAGCAGTCCCAAATCTATTTAAACCCATTTTAATGTTTCCGGGATGTGATATAGTAAGGTGGTGTGCCTCTGTATTTGGGGAGGAAAAGAAAGGGAAAGTCACTCACAAAAATAAGCTATGTCTTGCAATGTGGACAGGTCTGAAGAAGGCCCCAAATTTCTGGACTGGCACCCAAACCGCATGGCACAGACCCCGCCAGTGGTGTGGCACACCTGAGCTCCCAGGATATTTTCCCCCCATCCCTCAGAGAAGCCACAGGCCCTGGACTGGTCATCCTTAGCCATGAGCACCCTCATCAGTTTACCTAGATGGGAAGATAGTGGGATAGTAAAATTTTCCGAATTGACATTCATCAGAAGATACATTGTGATGGTTAATTTCATATGTGAACTTGACTGGCCATGGAGTGTCCAGACTAGACATTATTTGCGGGTGTGTCTGCAAGGGCATTTCCAGATGAGATTAGCATTTGAATTAGTCAACTCAATAAAATCCAGTATAAGTGGGCATTATTCTATCTGTTAAGGGCCTGCACAGAACAACAGCAAGGAAGAAGGTATTCACCCCTTTGTCTTCTGGCCTATTGGAGCTGAGAGATTTCATGTTATCTTCTCCTGCCCCTGGACTGGGACTTAACACCACTGGCTCCCCGGTTCTCAGGCTTTGGGACTTAGACTCGAACTATATCACTGGTTTTCCTGGGTCTCCAGCTTAGAATGCGTATCCTATTGGATCTGTTTTTCTGGACAATCCTGCCTATACAAATGTTAATGGGTATTACATGTTCCAAGGTCGAATTAGGTTAGTAAATTTGGAGTTAGACCCCAAAGCTCTATAGAGTTTATTATTTTAGGGCTTTTCAGAGCCTCAAATACACTGTATACTGTGAGTCCCAAAAGGAAGATAATCCCACATAGCTTTTTCCAAGTAGATACAACCACAGATTTTTTTTGTTTTTATCTTTTTTTGCCTCACAAGACCAGAGTTCTCAGTGAAATACCTGAGGAATGAGAAAATAAGGCAAAGTCTTTGGAACTGCAAAGATTTGAGATACAGCCCCTAACACCATTTCCTACCATGTATGTTCTTGAGCAATTGACTCGGAGCCTCAATCAACCCAGGTGTAAAATGGCCATCTGGGGAGGGTGAGTGGTGACCCTAAGTAGCACCTCTGGAAAAAGGCTTCCTTACCTCAAGGCTGCCATTCTAGACCTTGGGGTCACACAAACCTGAATCAAAACCCACCTGTGCTACATTTCCAGCTATGAGACCTTGGCATTCACTTCAGCATCTTGGGCCACAGTTTTCTCATCTGTAAACTGACTTAAGTGAGAATATGCTCTTCATTAAGTGTCAAAAAATAGCAATTACTCTCAGACTTTCACCCGAGAGGCTGGAATAGGAACAATAACCAAGAAGAACTACCATTCATTGGGCATGTGGTGAATATTTATCCCACTGTGGCTGCCCAGTTTGCATATCCTCAACAGTGACCCAATTCCCTTTAGGGAATCACCTCTTCTATGCTGTGTGTGGTCTTAGCAGGGTGGTTAATGCAGCAACTCACACCCATTATGCAAAATGAAGTATAGGGCTCCTTTTTTCCCATTCCCGGATCCTCTGGTAGAGACAGAGGGAGCCACATTACTTAAGCTAAGCCAAGGGCATTTTCTCTGCCAGGACTCTAAGTCTTGGACAGCATGGGGATACAAGGTCATGGTGGGAGCAACAGGAACATTCCTATGACCGCGAAAGTACCTGCCTCCTACCTAACCCCAATCCTAACCTATAAGGTTAATCCAATTCACCTTATTAGTATGAAACCAGTATTTTTTTTTCCAATGTCATGTCATTGACATTGGTTCATGTCAGCAGATACCAGTCTTTAACAATTTAGGTCTGTTCCTTGACAGAATCCCAGGAGGAAGATGGTAAGGACAAAGAATATCAGTAAGTGAAAAATTAAACAAACATGTGCCTTATCTATGGTTTTCATTGGACCACTTCTAAAAACAAATATTCAGAATGTATCCTTCATAAACCTATCAGAAAAAATGGAAACTTCTCTGTAATTGAAGGAGAGGGAATTTAAATCAGACAATTGGTTATCCAAGGGAGGAAAGAGCTGAGAAGCCAATATAGGACATTGAGGCAGTCCCAGAGATCAGCAACAGCAGGGAACTATTACTTCCCTGAATACACAAAGATAAAAAACTGGCCTTGAGGTGTCTGTGTGGCTCAGTCCCTTAAGCTCCAACTCTTGATTTTGGTTCAGGTCATGATGTCACGTTTTGTGAGATCAAGCCCCACATCAGGCTCTGTGCTGACAGCATGGAGCCTGCTTAGGATTCTCCTCTCTCCCTCTACCCCTCCCTCCCTCCCTCACTCACTCTCTCAAAAATAAATAAAATAGGGGCGCCTGGGTGGCGCAGTCGGTTAAGCGTCCGACTTCAGCCAGGTCACGATCTCGCGGTCCGGGAGTTCGAGCCCCGCGTCAGGCTCTGGGCTGATGGCTCGGAGCCTGGAGCCTGTTTCCAATTCTGTGTCTTCCTCTCTCTCTGCCCCTCCCCCGTTCATGCTCTGTCTCTCTCTGTCCCAAAAATAAATAAACGTTGAAAAAAAAAAAATTAAAAAAAAAAAAAAATAAATAAAATAAACTTGAAAAAAAAAAAAAGTGCCTTATCCCAGCCCTGGGGTGGGTCACCAGCAGAAGCTAGAATCCTGCATGCCTGAGGCCACAGAGGAATCACACTACTAAAGGAGATGCTATCCAAGACAGAAAGGTAGGGATGGGAAGGAGAATACCCGGCTTTATCCCTACCTCTGCCCTTTGACCTTCCATCCACAGATCCCATTGGCCCAACCCAGCCAGCTGATGCAGGAACTTGAGAAATTCAGTCTGCAGGGGTCACCTCTCTTGCCTCAGGTTGGATCCCATAAAGAAGGCCCAGGACTGGCAAACAAAGGCTCACACATAACGTTGTGCCTAATAAGCTTTGATTTACATGATTCATGTCTCCTTGGCTTCCTGGATAAACATATTTCATCCTTCCTAGGAGACAGAATGCTTTCAGACCCCTATCTCTAACAACTGAAGGCCCATTTGTTTCCCAAAATAAAAAACCAAAACAAAACAAAACCAAAATCAAAACAAAACAAAAAACCTGCAAAAACATCTTCTTTATTTCTCCTCCAGATGTTCTATGGACTTACTATTCTCAGAGACTCTTCATTTCGGGAAGTATTTTATCTCACAATGAAAACCAAATGTAATACACTTGCTGTATTTATTTTTTCTACAGTAAAAATAAAATCTCTAAGAAGTGAGTGCTAGCAAGAGAAGGATGAATGTATAGATCTTTCTGGTCTCATCAGAAAAGAGATATATTTTTGAAAGGAGGTAATGTATGGAATTCAGATTCCTTCCACCAAATTTAATACTAATTTTTATTTTTCTCCAGGGGAATTTCTGATGAGATTGTCCAGCTAAGGGACCATCTCCTAATGGGATTACCATGTGCTGTTAAGCAGCCACTTTAGAAGAAAATGCAACTAGGGGAAGGGAATAAAGAAGAGCCAGTAACCACGACTGGCTGGCAGGGCCAAGAGAGCGAGATTGGCAGTACTTCTGTCTCTGGTAGGAAGAGGAAGGGCTGGTACCCTTGAGCTCCCCCTAAAGGACTCAAATGACAAAGACGTCCAGTCTTGATGTAGACCATTTAGCAGGGTCACAAGGCATTCTGACTGTGGTGAGACACACAGCCAGGGGTCTTCCTGGCAGCTGAGAGTGAGCATGCCAACGGCTAAGTAAAACTCACTCCCTCTGGTGAGCAACACCAGGCTCCTACGTTCTTGGTGGTGGCATAGGGGGCTCCCATGCTCAGACTGAGGATGTCCTCCACCAGGCTACATTTCCCAAGAATCCTAACTCCGGCCCAGACTGCCCTCAGGAATCTTCAATGGAGAAAAGTATTGGAAGAGAAACAATCATGAAATATATCAGAAATAGCTCAAAACACCTGAATCCAAAGCAATCCTTTAAGCAGGGATGTAACAAAGCCCATGGGGAGGGCTGGGTGTGGGGTCGGTGACCACCCCCAAGTTCAGGCACTAAGGAAGGGCACTCACTGCAGAGAATTTTAAAACAACAATAAAAACTGCCTGGTCTTCATTTTATGACCACCATGAGCTGGCACTTCTAAACAATGTCAATGAAAATATACTCTGCCCTTAAAAAAACAAACAAAAACATCACTTCCATTGGTCAAAATTCTAAACAGTTGCTAAACTAACTGGTTTACTAAACTGAACTGGTGACTCAATTCAGTTTTAGTAATACATAAGCTTCAAATCAGCATTATTTTGCTATTTATCTTTTAATAAACATCATATTCTATATGAATGTAAATTCTGAAAATGAATTATACAGTCATTCCCAACAAACAGGAACTTGACTGCATGTGTTGGTTTCAAGATCAAGTTCCTAATGGTTTGAGCTTGTTTTGTGCAGTTTCTACTTCCAGCCCCTTGTGGTGTCACACAATCCTGTGTTTAAACAGAAGCTTCAAAACAAATAAAGGCAACATAACAGATACAAAGACCAAGAAACAGAATTTGAGTTACTCGAACTATCATTCAGTATATCCACTTGGGTATTTGTGTTTAAATTTTTCAACTGCAAAGACCTTTGAAAGCCACTAGAATCCAACATGAATAAAAAAAAAAAAGACATAGATGAGGTTGCGACTTTCTGGAATTTGTGGTGATATAAAAATTTTATGGATCCCAGTGAAATTTAGCCTTGTGTTTAAGAGTTCTCCCAACTAGGAACGCCTGGTGGCTCAGCTGGTTGAGCGTCCAACTCCTGATTTCAGCTCAGGTCATGATCCTAGGGTCGTGGAGCCCCATGTCAGGCTCCACGCTGGATATAGAGTCTGCTTAAAATTCTGCTCTCTCTCCCTCTGCTCATGCTCTAAAAATAAATAAAAATATATATATAAAATGAAATGAAATAAAATAATTTATCCCAACTACCTGCATATCTGTTGCTTCATGTAAAAGAAACAGTTTGAAGTTAAAACAAAAAACATTCTGTGGTCAACTAGGAGTAAAGCTACATTAACAAAACCAGCTCTACCATCCATCTACTGAACCTGAACCCATGAAGATAAACTTCACTGAAGTCATCAACAAATTTGCAGAAGCTTTGAAAGCAAAAAGTGTATTTACTGCTTCAAAGGAGTATAAGGATTCTCCCCCTTTTGTCAAAAAACACAGTATGATTGGGGCCTCTGGGTGGCTCAGTCACTTAAGCGTCCAACTTCAGCTCAGGTCATGATCTCACAGTTTGTGAGTTTGAGTCCTGCGTCAGGCTCTGTGCTGACAGCTCAGAGCCTGGAGCCTAGTTGGAATTCTGTGTCTCCCTGTCTCTCTGCCCGTCCCCCACTCATGCTCTATCTCTTTCTCAAAAATAAACATTAAAAAAATTTTTAAAACACACAAAATGAACTACTGGAACCTCATGAAAATAAAAAGCTTCTGCACTGCAAAGGAAACTATCAACAAAACTAAAAAGCAACTAACAGAATGGGAAAAGATACTTGCAAATGACTATCAGACAAAGGGCTAGTATCTAAAATCGATAAAGAACTCACCAAACTCCACACCCAAAAACAATTAATCCAGTGAAGAAATGAGCAGAAGACATGAATAGATACTTCTCTAAAGAAGACATCCAGATGGCCAACAGGCACATGAAAAGATGCTCAATGTCACCCCTCATCAGGGAAATACAAATCAAAACTACACTGAGATATCCCCTCACACCAGTCAGAGTGGCTAAAATGAACAAATCAGGAGACTATAGATGCTGGACAGGATGTGGAGAAACGGGAACCCTCTTGCACAGTTGGTGGGAATGCAAACTGGTGCAGCCGCTCTGGAAAACCGTGTGGAGGTTCCTCAAAAAATTAAAAATAGATCTACCCTATGACCCAGCAACAGCACTGCTACGAATTTACCCAAGGGATACAGGAGTGCTGAATGCACAGGGGCACTTGTACCCCAATGTTTATAGCAGCACTTTCAACAATAGCTAAAGTATGGAAAGAGCCTAAATGCCCATCTACTGATGAATGGATAAAGAATTTGTGGTTTATATATACAATGGAATACTCTTTGGCAATGAGAAAGAATGAAATATGGCCTTTTGTAGCAACATGAATGGAACTGGAGACTGTTATGCTAAGTGAAATAAGTCATACAGAGAAAGACAGATACCATATGTTTTCACTCTTATGTGGATCCTGAGAAACTTAACAGAAGACCATGGGGGAGGGGAAGGGGAAAAAAAAAGTTACAGAGAGGGAAGGAGGCAAACCATAAGAGTCTCTTAAAAACTGAGAATAAACTGAGGGTTGATGGGGGGTGGGAGGGAGGGGAAAGGGGGTGATGGGCATTGAGGAGGGCACCTGTTCGGATGAGCACTAGGTGTTGTATGGAAACCAATTTGACAATAAATTTCGTATTAAAAAAAAACACACAAAATGATTTAAAGTTTTAATCCATTGCTCTTTTCCTTTGTGATGCAGTAATATTTTGCTTTATTTTTCAAGGGCATGATTATAAAGTCAAAAAAACACTTGGAGTGTCTGTGTTTCTTTTCTATTACTACTGTTTCATTTCATAATTGTTACTGAAAATAATTTTGTTGCCTAGTGAAGGAAGATCTCAGATACAGTAGGTGGCTATTGCAGGTACGCCTTTACCAAAGAGGAAAACTTTTTGTTCATTTCCCCCCACCATCAGTTTTCAATAATAATAATGATAATGATAATAATAATAATAATATTAATAATAAAGATCTTGGATTCTTGATTTCTTTTTCTCAAAAAACTCTCTTCTAAATTTGATTAAAAGCAAACTCAGGTTTCATAGTGTTTCAGGAATGCTTAATGGAGCTTATTCTTAAGTACCACTAATATCTACATCCTTTCTCCTAGGATGGATTTCCCACACTGAAACCAGATTTCAACCTTCCTTTTGCCTAAAGATGTATCATCTTTCCATGTCAGAGAGAGACCAGATCTCATTTTATCAACTCTCACTCCATGACCAGTCTCCCTCTCAGCAAACACAGTGTTTTCATAACCTACCATGCTTTTTCTGCTTTATGACTACCTCAGTCACACAACAGTTCCTGGTACGACTCCCTATGGATATGACAAGAAGCCCATCACTGTCTGAATCCTCCAAGGGCTTTGTTCAAAATGCCAAACCAGAGCCTTTGGGCATCAATGAATGTAGACAGAGCCCTGGAAGTAAACCTCAAGTTTGGAACGCCCTGACTTGAGAGATTGGTGAGTAGGACTTGAGAACAAGTCCATTAGAACCTGGGCCTTGATAAAGTTCACAGGATTCTTTTTCATTTTGCTGAACTTCCTGGTGAAATAAATCTATTTTGTTCTATGAAGTCACTCAACTGGGAGACATCCTAATGCCATTCTATAAAGTCCCTTCAATTGTTGGGGGAACATGTGATTAATTCACTAACTTTAGTATCCAAGAAACTAGGATTGGAATCCCAGCTCCACCATTTATCAGCTCTGCCATGTTAAGGTAAATTCCTGAACCGTCTGAGCCTCACTGCCTCACCTGTCAAATCATGACGCCACCTGTGACCTCTAAAAGGGGTGCAAGAATTAGGCGAGTAAATATATTTAAAGCATTCACACCAGCACCCAGCATACTGTAAATGCTCAGTAACTGATGGATTCACGGTACTGTTATTATTTGAACAAAGACTGTCACTGCAAGACTGAAAGAAGATAAATGGATGGCACAGAATAAAGATTACTCATGTGACAAAGGATGTCAAATAAATGTCATTTAACTAAAAGAAAACATGTGGTGGCCACTGGCATGGCAACTATCAAATTACAGCAGTCACAACAGAGAAAAATCTACATCTCTAGTGTGTCATGTAGGTACTGATTAATAAGATCCCCATGGGAAGGTCTGTGTTTTTATTCATCAAGGGCCAGCTGAGGAAAGAAATGAGAAGGGCAGAGAGAAAGGAGGAGGAAGAATGAGAAGGAAGGGAGAGAGAGAGAGAGAGAGAGAGAGAGAGGGAGAGAGGGAGGGAGGGAGGGAGGACTGGAAGGAAGGAAGGAAGGAAGGAAGGAAGGAAGGAAGGAAGGAAGGAATTTCTTTCACTAATCCCCAAATTGCATCTCATAAAATTTCATGACAATTAGGAGGGAGAACCAGTATGGAAAGGAGGCGACAACAGAATTATAACAGAGAGGCATCTTCAAGAACCCCACAGTGCTTTCTCCTCTTAGGAAGTGGTCCCCCAAAAAGAAAATATATGGTCATATAGACTAGATGTCTTTAATAACTTCCTAAGAGGGAGTACTGTAAAATTTAAATTTTCTTAGCAAAGTCTAGATTTGGAAGACTGAAACTCAACTGTGCCAAAATATTAATGGAATTGTGTCACAGTAGTAGAATTGAGCAATTTTTGTTTTCTTTGTACTGTTTTAATCTTTCAAGAATTGAAAACATATTACTTTTTTAATCAAAACTTGAACTTCAATTTTTAAACTGGTAAGGAAAATTTAACAATTACCTAAGGTAACAGGAAAGGTGGTTCAAAATGGCAGCACAGCAAGACCCTGCAACTACCTTCTCCAACAGACACACCAAATCTATACCTACATCTAGAGCAATTCCTCCTGAAGAACTGAAGACTGATTAAGTAGCCTCTGCACAACAAAGGATAGAGAGACCAGAGAGAAAAGGGTAGGACAGATGGAGACACAGAAATGATGAGAACCCAACCCCAATGAGACAACCTGCATTAGGGAAGGGATATAACTGAATAGCCCACATACAGACTCACCTGCCCTGGGGCAAAGTACATAAATAGTGGTTTAAAAGGCAACTAGACTGTAAGTGAAAGAAATGCATTTAATAACCCTAGATCATCTGCCAAATGGGCAGAAAACTGCTGGAACTCTCTCTGTGGTAAGAGGCATTGGTGAGCACCATTTTTTACATTCCCCCTCCACCATGATGGCCTAAGTAGGAGCAGGGTTCAGCATTCTAGACCAGCCAGCTAGACTAGGGCCCATACCTGCTTCAGTTCTAACAATCCCAACAAGGTGGCCAAGGTGAATTATAGCCTGAGACACCCAGTCCATGCCCCACTCCAACTCCAGCATCCAGCTGGGGGGGCCATGACATGGCCAGTCTTGGGACCTCCCTGGCTCAAAACTGTTCTAGCTCCAGCTGGCCTGCCAAAGCTGTCAGGCATATGCAGTCCACATCAGCTGCTCAGGTCCTACACGAGGTCACTCCTTCAGGAAGAGGTAGCTGTTAAGCCAAATTCAAAGACATCAACAAAGTCAAACAAAATGAGAAGACAGAACAGTATGTTTCACAAAAGAACAAGATAACACACGAGGGGGAAAAAATCTAATGAATTAGAAATAAGTAATTACCTGAAAAAGAGTTCAAAATATTGGTCATAAAGATGGTCACTAAACTCAGGAGAAGAATAGAGGAACACTGTGAGAACTTCAACAAAGAGTTAGAAAATATCAGAAAGAACAAATGACAGCTGAAAGAATACAGTATGAAGACACTAACATAAAACACGGGATGGGGGGAGGACAAACATAGTGCTTTCAGAATGCATTCAAACTGAAGCAACTACCAGCTTGAAACAGACTGCCATATATATTTATGAACCTCATGGTAATCGCAAACCAAAAACCTAATAATAGAAACACAAAAATAATGAGAAAAGGAACCCAAAAATAACAGTAAGAAAACCATCAAACCACAAGAGACCAAGAGAAGAAGAAAGGAAGAGAGAGGAGCTACAAAAACAACCAGAAAAACCATAAAATGGCAGTAAGTATATACCCACCAATGAGTACTTTAAATGTAAATTGATTCATGCTCCAATCAAAAGAGAGTAGCTGAATGGATGAAAAAACAAGACCCAATTGCATGCTCCCTATAAAAGACTCACTATAGATCTAAACACACACGCACACAAAGTGAAGAGACAGAAAAAAGTAGTCCATGCAAATTGAAAATAAAGGTGGTATAGCAATACTGTTATCAGATAAAATATACTTTGAAACAAAGACTGTAACAGAAGACAAAGAAGGCATTATATAATGATAAAGAGGTGAATCCAAAAAAAGAATACATAAATAGTTTATGCACCCAACAGAGAAGCACCTAAATATATAAGGTAAAATTTAAAAGACATTAAGGAAAAAGTTGACAGCACTATAATAAAAGTCAGTGACTTTAACACCCGACTTACATAAATAAATAGATCAAGACAGAAAATATGGAAACATTAGCCTTAATGCATTAGAGCAGATGGACTTAACAGATATATACAGAACGTTCCGTCCCCAAACTGTAGAAATATACATTCTTTTCAAGTATACCTGGGACATTCTCCATGACAGGCCACATGTTAAGCCACAAAACAAGTCTCAATAAATTTAAGAAGACTGAAATCTTATCAAGCATCTCCCCCAACCATAGCTGCATGAAACTAGAAATCAATTACAAGAAGAAAACTGGAAAAAAAAAACACACACAAACATGAGGAGACTACACAATGTGCTACTAAACAACCAATGGGTCAAAAAAGAAATCAAAGAGGAAATCAAAAAATACCTTGAGACAAATGAAGATGAAATCCAACTTTCCAAAATCTATAGGATGCAGCAAAAGCAGTTTGCAGAGGGAGGTTCATAGCAATACAGGTATACCTTAAGAAATAAGAAAATTCCAAATAAACAATCTAACTTTATATCTACAGGAACTAGAAAAAGAAAAACAAAACAAGCCCAAAACTCAGGGAAGTAAATAATAAAGACCAGAGTAAATATAAATGAAAAACAGACTAAAAAAAAAATCAATGAAACAAAAGCTGCTTCTCTGAAAAGATAAAATCAATAAACCTATAGCCAGACCCATCAGGAGAAAAATAAACAAATAAATAACCAAAAAGAGAGAGAAGGTCCAAATAAAATCATAAATGAAAGAGAAGTTAAAACTGACACCACAGAAATACAAAGGGTGATAAGAGATTACTGTGAATAATTAAGACAACAAATTGGGAAACCTAGAAGAATGGATAACTTCTTAGAAATACACAATGTTCTAAGACTGAATCACAAAGGAACAGAAAATCTGAATATTTTCTAGAGCAATTACAAGTAATGAAATTCCATCAATAACTTAAAAACTCCCCTCACCTATCCCCCAAAAAACTTTCAAGACATATGGCTTCATAGTTGAATTCTACCAAACATTTGAAGAATTAGTACCTGTCCTCAAATTGTTCCAAAAAACTGAAGAGGGATGAATGCTTCCAAATTCATTACCCTGTATACCAAAACCAAAGACACTATCAAAAGAAAAAAAAAAAAAAAAGCCCAATATCCCTGATGAACACAGATTGGAAAATGCTCAACAAAATCTTACCAAGTTGAATTCAACAATACATTGATGGGCATTGAGGAGGGCACCTGTTTAGGATAAGCACTAGGTGTTGTATGGAAACCAATTTGACAATAAATTTCATATTTAAATTTTTTTTTTCAACGTTTATTTATTTTTGGGACAGAGAGAGACAGAGCATGAACGGGGGAGGGGCAGAGAGAGGGAGACACAGAATCGGAAACAGGCTCCAGGCTCTGAGCCATCAGCCCAGAGCCCGACGCGGGGCTCGAACTCACGGACCGCGAGATCGTGACCTGGCTGAAGTCGGACGCTTAACCGACTGCGCCACCCAGGCGCCCCTAAATTTCATATTTAAAAGAAATTTTTAAAAATCATTCCAAGTAGAAAAAAAATAAAGGGAATTATACTGGTAAAAAAATAAATGAAAATAAAAATAAAAGGATCAAACACCACTATCAAGTGGTATTTATTCCTGGAATGCAAGAATGGTTTAAGATCCACAAATCAACCAATATGACACAGCACATTAACAAAACAAATAATAAAGATCATATGATCATCAAGGGTGTGTGGGTGGCTCAGTCAATTAAGCAACCGACTCTTGTTTTCTGCTCAGGTCATGATCTCACGGTTTGTGAGTTCAAGCTCCACATTCGACTCCATGCTGACAGGAGCCTGCTTGGGATTCTCATTCTCTCTCTCTCTCTCTCTTGCGCGCTCTCTCTGGCTCTCTCTGGCTCTCTCCCAAAAAAAAATAAGAAATTAAAACAAAATCACATGATCATTTCAATAGACAGAGAAAGACCATTTGACAAAATTCAACATCCACCTTTTTATGCTAAAAACTCTCAACAAAATGTATATAGTAGGAATGTACCTTAAACAAACAAAAAAGACCATATACAACAAACCCACAGCTAACATCATAGTCAACAGTGCAAAGTTGAAAGCTTTTCTTCTAAGATCAGGAACAGGATAAGGATGTCCACTCTCATCACTTTTATTCCAACATAGTATTGGAAATCAGTTAAGGAAAAGAAGTAAAATGTATCCTAATTGCAAAGGTAAAATTGAAGATTACGTTGAAGATGTAAAACCATCACTATTTGGAGATGACATGATATTATATAGAGAAAACCCTAAAGACTCCACCAAAATACTATTAGAATAAATGAATTTAATAAAGTCACAGAATACAAAATGAACATCAGAAATTGGTTGTGTTTCTATACACTAATAACAAACTATCAGAAAGAGAAATTAAGAAAACATCCCATTTACAATTAGAAATATTTTTTAATATCTATTTATTTTTGAGAGAGAGCAAGCAGGCAGAGGAGGGGCAGAGAGAGGGAGACAGAGAATCCCAAGCAGGCTCTGCACTGCTAACACACGAGGCTCAATCTCACAAACTGAGATCATGACCTGAGTTGAAATCAGCAATCAGACACTCAACCAACTGAGCCACCCAGGCGCCCCACAAATGTATTTAAAAGAATAAAATACCTAGAAATAAATTTAACCAAGGAAGTAAATAACCTGAATCCTGAAAACTGTAAGACATTGATGAAAGAAATTAAAGACAATACAAATAGGGAGCCTGGATGGCTTCCTTGGTTGAACTTCTGACTCTGGATTTTGGTTCAGGTCATGGTCTCGCAGTTAGTGAGTAGGAGACCTATGTCAGGCTCTGTGCTGACAGTGTGAAGCCTGCTTGGGATTCTCTATCTCTGATCCCCCCCCCTCCTTCCCTTCCTTCTTCCCTCCCTCTTTCTCTCTCTCAAAATAAATAAACTTCAAAAAAATTAAAAGACATTACAAATAAATGGAAAGATATCCTTTGTTCACGGATTAAAAGAATGTCGATATCGCACAAAGCTATCCACAGGTTCAATGCTATCCCCATTAAAATACCAATGGCATTTTTCAAAGAACTAGAACAAAAAATCCTAAAAGTTGTGTGGAACCACAAAAGACCCTGAAGAGCCAAAACAATCTTGAAAAAGAAGAACAAAGCTCGAGGCATCACACCCCCCAATTTCAAACTACACCACAAATATACAGCAATCAAAACATTATGGTAGTGGCATGAAAACAAACACACAGATCAACAGAATAGAATAGAGAGCCCCAAAATAAATCCACACATATATGGTCAATTCATCTATGATAAAGCAGGCAAGAGTATATAATAGAGAAAAGACAGCCTCTTCAATAAATGGTGTTGAGAAAACTGGACAGCCAGTTGCAAAAGAATGAAACTAGACCACTATTTTATACCATATACAAAAATAAATTCAAAATTAATTGAAGACATGAATGTAAGACCTGAGACCATAAATCTCCTGGAAGAAAAAAATGAGTAGTAAGCTCAAAAAAGTTGAGTATTTTTTTTTTGGACCAGTCTCTTCAGGAAAGAAAAAAAGCTAAAATAAACAAATGGGACTACATCAAAGTAAAAAGCTTCTGCAAGGCAAAGGAAACCAGCAACAAAATGAAAAGGCAACCTACTGAATGGGAAAAGGTGTTTGCAAATCACACATCTGGTAAGGGGTTAATATTCAAAATACATAAAGAACTTACACAACTTTGTATCAAAAGTAAATAAGTAAATAAACAACCCAAGTTTTAAAACTGGGCAGGAGACCTGAAAAGACTTTTTTCCAATGAAGGCATACAGATGGCCAACAGGCACATGAAAAGGATGCTCAACATCACTTGTCATCAGGACAATGCCCATCAAAACTACAATGAGATATAGCCCCACATCTATTAAGTTGGCTATTATCATAAGGAAAAAATAACAAGTGGTGGCAGGATGTTGAGAAGAGGAGGCCCTCATGCACTACTGGAAGTCCTGTAAATTGGTGCAGCTACTGTGAAGAACAGTGTGGAGTTTTCTCCCAAAATTAAAAACAGAACTACCCTATGATCCAGTAATCTCACTTCTGGACATTTATCCAAGAAAACAAAAACACCAATTCAAAGAGATGAGTGCACTTCTGTGTTTATTGCATCATTGTCATAATAGCCAAGACATGGAAACAATGTAAATGTCCAGCAATGGTTCAATGGATAAAAAAAGATGTGCTAAGCACACACACACACACACACACACACACACACACGCACACGCACACGCACACACACACACACACAGGAATATTACTCTGCCATAAAAGAATGAAATCTTGCCATATGCAACAACGTGGATGAGCCTTGAGGATATCATGCTGAGTAAAGTAAGTCAGAGAAAGACAAAGACTGTATGGTTTCACTGATATGTGGGAACCCCCCCCCCCCAAAAAAAAACAAAATAAACAAACAAAACAGAAACAGAAACAAAGTCAGATACAGGAAACAAACCACTGGTTACCAGAGCAGGGAAGGAAGGGAAGGGATGGGAGAAAGAGGTGAAGGGGATTAAGGGTACAAATTTTCAGACACACACACAAAGTCACGGATATGCAATGTACAGCATAGGAAATATAGTCTGTAGTATTGCATTAACTTTGTATGCTGATAGACATTCTGGAGATCATTTTATGATGTATAAAAATATTGAATCACTATAATATACACCTGAAACCAAGAGGATATTGTAGGTCAATTGTACTTCCATAAAATTATTTTTAATTAAAAAAAAAAAAAAGGAACTGCACAGGACCCCAGGGGTCTTCTTGGATTAGATATGGCGGACACATTCTTTTGATAAGAAAAATCCTTTCATAGATCCTTTCATAGATCCTTCAATTGAAGTAGAAGAAGAAAATGTTTTAGGTTTGTAACCAGATCATTTAAAAATACGACATTATGAAATACTGAGACTATTGTTCCAAAGGGTAACAAAGTACAGGGCAAAGGAAATGCTTTATGCTACTGGAAACAAATGCTAAATCCCAAAGTGAGAAATCTTTAATCAACTATCATTGCAGAGACAGATGCAACCAAAATCTCATTATAATAAGCCTATAAAGTATGTTTTTGGAATTGGAGATACTATCTTCTTACAGACTAAGATTCTGGATTCTCAGTGCTCCTACCTTAATTCAAACCAGAGCTATACAGAAAAGAACAGAAACACTTATGTACTTAACTTATATGCCACTTTTTGAAAGTAACTTCCATTTTCTAGAATGATCTCTGCATATAAGCAGAGGTCATCTCTATTCTGTATATGAGTAAGCTTTAAGATTTTGAACTTGAAATTTGGGTTCATTTGATTAGGAACTGAGTAAAATTAAATAATCTTATGTAATGGGGAAAAAATAAAAATAAAAGAACAAATTCAAGGGGCATGTTTAACCTCCCAAAAGAAATCAATGCTTTCAAAACATGAGCCATACATGTGGTCCTTATCAATAAATAAGTCTCTGGACTCTACCCAAACCAGCTGAATCACTATCTTGGAGTGCCGTCCCTAATCTTCATTTTACCTAGTTTTCCAGGTAATTCTTAGACACACTCTGGTTTGAAAACCTCTGATTAGGAAATTAAGGGTATAATAATTCAGTAGTTCATTCAAGATCTACTCAACGGCTCTTCATTTTCTTACTTTAAGTACTGAAACTACTACCTCTCTGAAATTATTTTCTGATTGGCCTTTTGCTGAGCTGGCAAAGGCCAATCTGTATTAGCAGTAAGTGAGTTTCTAAAACCAAGTGAATTTCTTAAAGCCACACACACGCAATCTAAGACTCCAGACCACTCCTGGTCCATTGCAGCTACTTGCACGGAGTCACATAGTCCTCCCTGGGCATCTTCCTAAATTCAAGGACCTTTTATGATGAGGAATTAAATGTCTCCAGCATACAGAGAGAAATTAATTAGTGCTCACCAAATGAACAACGATTTCATTCCCCGCATGAATATATATTTTGCTTTTGTCACAGCCCAAAAAACACAGAGAAAATCTCTGTAAAAATTAGTTATGCTCTATGGTTTCTGGTGGAGCTGCAAAGTCTACCCCTTGGGCTGTTATTTGCAGTATTTACATTTTTTTTACTGAATTATCAAGTGAAAATCCAATTGTTTCTAATGGCGCTCACTCTGTGTGTTTCCCATTCTCACATATGAGAAAGGGTTTATTATCCATTTGTAGTAATTAAGACACTGATGTTATATAGACCCATAAAAATCCTTCATTAAGCCAGTAAAGGGCTTTTCATCAAAATCACTATAGCTAAATATTTATTTAAAAATAAACACTAAATTAAAATAAGGAATTCCCCCCCACCCCCTCCCCACCAAATGCTTTCAAACATTTTTCAAAGTGGTGGCGGGCACCCTTAACCATTTCAAAGCACGCAACTGTATTATCTTACAGAGTAAAAACCACACTAACCAGCAATCCATCATGGCGAGCTATAAAGAAATAAAGTAATTAACCATAAGGAAATAATTCAGCAAGATGCTAACAGTTTAATAACATTTAAGCGTTTGCATTTAAGCATTATTGTTTTTAAATGGTTTCATAATTGTTTTAGATTTGCAAAAGGTGCTAACACGTGAACAAAATAAAGAGCAACACAAGATTCTGTGATGGATATGGTCAGCCAGAGAGGTTATTAGATACAGAAATAAAGTTCGCATTGTCCAGGCAGAATTTAGAACACAAGCCCTTTGCCAAGCTCGTCTGTTCTGTGCACCATTCAACAGCCTTCAGAAGCCTGCACCCTTCCTCAGCCAGGGGAAAAAGGAGGAAATCCAACAAATCTCTTTCATGAAGAGAAAAACTCAAGTTACTAGCCTCCTGTCACAGGGGAATCCCATTTAGAAAGCAGGTGCTGAGAAAGCAAAACATGTTGATTGGAATGTGTGAGAACCGCCCCCCCCCCCCCACTGTGCAGCTTGGGGATAAGCTTTTACTAGCAAGGCCTTTCTCTATCTTTGAGCCATCACAGAAAGAGCCAAGGAGAAAGCTGTGCATCTGTTTGCAAAACCTTCTGCCCACAGCAGAAGCTTCCTGCATCTCCATCACCAAGGAAGGAAAAGGGGTCTGTTCACATTTTCCATCCAGTACTAGAACAGCGTCCTCTCACAGGAACACAAAGATAGACTGTCAGGGACCCATGAGTTTCCTGGGAAACATGTTATATGAGCCTCCTGCCTTAATTTCTATGAAATCCCTAAAACTATCTGAAGGACAGAGGATTGCTATACGGTTCTCCTTTGCAAATTACATTTAGGAGTATGTTGGCAGCAACTAGCAAAGCAACAATTGACACAGGTTTTATGAGAGTAATGGTAACGGTAGACTTGAGATGAAAATTACATTGCTGCCAAATAAAAGCCAACAAACCCCACTGTGCACCCTAGGAGCAAAGGTCTCCAAGTAGCGGGAGCAGAGAGACGTGCCACGGGGAGGAAGTTACCCCAGCTCCATCCTCCAGACACACCAGACGCACACACAACGAGGACCCAAGCGATCGGGACCACATCCTGTTGTGAGTGCCAGTTTCATGTCAGGGAAACAACTGCATCCTTAACTTCCACTTAACATTGTTAATTAAAATTTCATTGGTTTTACAGTTTTCATATGTGGTTTGTAAACGTGTGTTGAGTTCATAGGTGTAGAGCAGACATGAGAGTTAACCCGCAGAGCAGGGTCTCCCAGCACATCACTGCTGACATGTTGGGACTGGTAAGTCTGTCACAAGGCTGGCCTGGGCACTGTGGGCCGTTTGGCAGCATTCCTGGCCTCTACCGGCTAGATGCCAATGGCACCCCCTCCCCCAGTTTGTGACAACCAAAAAATGTCTCCACACATTCCCAAATGTCCCCTGATGGACAAAAATAGCCCCCAGATGAGAACCACTGACCTAGATAGAGTATGAGTCAGCATCCAGGCAGGAAAGAGATGATACACTCAGTTCAAGTAATTAATGCAAGGGGAGTTTAACATGCAAACTATTTACAAAGATGTGGGGAGGGGGTAGAGAAAGGCTATTACCGAAGGCGTGAAGGGGCAAAATAGGGAGCAGCACACTGTGGGGTCAGCAGGGGAGAGACAGGGAGCGGGAGAGAGACATGGAGGCACACAAAGCCTGCAGCGAGGGTGCCCCATCCACAGCTGAGAGCTGCAGGTACAAGATGCCGTGAGAAGTAAATGGTCTGGGGGCGCCTGGGTGGCTCAGTCGGCATCCAACTTTAGGTCATGATCTCATGGCTCATGGGTTTGAGCCCCGCACTGAGCTCTGTGCTGACAGCTCAGAGCCTAGAGCTGCCTGGGATTCTGTGTCTCCCTCTCTCTCTGCCCTTCTCCCACTCACGCTCTATGATGAATAAACATTTAAAAACATTTTTTAATAAAAATTTAAAAATAAAAAATAAAGAAAGAAATAGCATGACTTCACTGCAGGAACTCCCCACAGCTGCTCCCAGCCAGATGCCATAAGCAAGGGACACCACTGGTGTGGTTCAGATGGGCCGGCCCCCTAGAACACAGAGTGCAGAGAAGGAATGCAATGTATGCAAACAGGAAAGATCCACCATGCCTCATTCTCTAACTCCAAGAACTCAAAAACATAATAAAAAATGTTAAAGACACCCTCCAAGCTGGCAAGTTGCCTTTCATGTGAGAGTCCTTCACATTGTTGCATGTGACATGGATGAATCTGCACGACATAATGCTGAGCAAAAGGAGCTAGACACAGAAAGAACAAAGCCTGCATCATCTCTTACAGGTGGAATCTACAGAAGCCCAATCCATAGAAGCAGGGAGTAGAATGGTAGCAACCAGGGGCTGAGGGCTGGGGGGCCAATGGAGAGATGTTGGCCAAAGGGTACCAAGTTGGAGTTATGCTGGATAAATACATCTAGAGATACAATGTACAGCATGATGAGCACAATTAGTAATACTGTACTGAATACGAGACATTTGCTAAAACACATTTTAGGTGCACGAAAAAGTATGTGAGAGGTTACTAATTGGCTTGACTAAAGGAGTCATTTTACTCTGTGTGTCTATGTATCAAATCATTATGTTATATACTTTAAATACACTTAATTTTATTTTATAAATAAGTAATTAAAAATGTAAGGCCTGTGCCTATCTGGACATTATTAAAGTTTGCAAGTGATGCCTGGAACCTTCCAAATGTTCTTGCCAGACCTACCCATAGTCAGCCCTGAGTTCCTATTGCTGAACTCTTTAACTCAAGAAAATACTGTGGTTGGCCACAAATACAGTACAGAGCACCACACTGGTGTTAAGTGGCTAAAGAAAGGACAGTTCGTGAGAAATAGGGTATGAATCCCATGTTGACTTAGGGAGACAAATAATACCTATGGATAAAAGAAGGCTCTTGCCAGCCATCATCAGCCTGAGGACAGTGTCACAATAATAACATTGATGTCAGTACCTCATGTCCACACTGTTCATTCAGAACCCCACCATCTCTCTGTAGTTGCATCTGGGATTAGCAGGAGGAATCTTTAATCCCTTGGTTGAAATATCCCTTTCTCCATCTTCCTATTTCCACAAGAAGATTTCTCCCTCCTTCCCTGAAAGGCACAGCAGTAGAGTAAGCTCTGTAAGTCCTCTCTAGCTACTGGTCATGGAACGAGGAGTAATGAATGTGATTGGTGAGATGGGGTCACCTGACACCCAGTGGACCACCTTTGCCTAGGGCAGTGCACTGCACTGAACAAGGACAGCAAGAGCCACCCGCCCTTTGAAAGCATGACACGTGCTCCTTCCAGTATGCAGATGAAGCAGAGTCGGATGCTGGCCAGTTTGGCCAAGACTGCACTTTCTCAGTTCTTCAGCCTGCAACTCAATATGCAAATCCAAGTCATATGAATCCCAAAGTCCTTGTTTAGAGAGGGAGAGAATAGTCCATGGTGCAAAATGACCTAAGCCCATTTGGCCAGTCAACACTGACAGATTTGGGGGAGCCATTGGTGGTCACAGCCAACAGTTGGAGGTAGGTGGGAGCTATACAGCTCCTCCATGGTTCACTGCTGTGGGCCATGTTATAACAAAAGCAAACCTTGGACCAAATGTTTCCATTTGTATAATCATTTCTCGAAGCAGGCTGGCTCAAAATAATCATACAAATTATCCTGTGAGCTCAGGGACATTTGGTGCTCTACCCTTGGGCTTTTCAACAAGAAGCTTATCAAAGAATTTCATTCACTTATAATCTCTTTCATCAGATCAAGCAGCAGGTGCCTCTGGTAAGTGGGGGACACAGAGCTAAATAACTTCCTAGACCAAGAGCAGTTGCTGCCATATTAGGCTTGTCATTTTTTTAATCTTCTTGGCTCAAACATTGTGGTGCCTATAGAGTGTTTCTAGCCAACCAAACACCTTTAACACCACTCATTCGACCAATGATAAATTATGACTTCTATACAAGTAACCAACCCCAGAGTGGGAATTTCAGATCAGAACTGTAATAAAGTAAAGGTGACTGAACATTTTCTTGGATGCTCCTCCCTCTAAAACTAGGAAACTGTGAGTCAAGGGTGAAAAAGAGAAGTAACAGGAAACAGAGCTAGAGAGATTTTAGGGAATCACCTCACAATTTGTCATTCTTTCTCTCTGTCATGCCTGGCCAATCCAAAATCTGCAGGGGAAGCCATCAGGCTGGATACCCACGGAAGAGTTGATAGTGCATACATCCAAAAACCATCTGCTAGCAGAATTCCGTCTTCTTCAGGAGAGGTCTGTGTTTTTCTAGTAAGACCTTCAAGTCATGTCATGAGGCCCACCCACATTAGGAAGGGCAATCTGTTTCACTCAGTCTATTGATTTAAATGTTTAAATCATCTAAACAATATCTTCATGAAACATCTAGAATAATATCAGAGCAAATATCTGGTTACCAAGGCCCAGCCACGTGGACGCATCAAACTAACCATCCCAGTCAGCCTTGGTGACAGGAGAAGTGATGTAACATGGCTTCCAAGAGTAAGTGGTATGGTAAGAACCGTCACAGATTCATCAGTCTCTTGGGACACTCTCCGGGAAGTCTGGCTACCCTGACATTGCCATGCTGTGAGGAAGCCCCCGAGAGCCAGGTGGAGAGATCACAGACAGGAGATGCCCAGCTAGCCCCCAGCTGTGACAGCCATCCCTGCCCCAGGGTCAGGCACATGAGGAAAAGAAACTACCTTCGACATCCAGCCCAGATGAGGCTTCGGATGCCAGCAGCCCCAGCCACCATCAGGCCGCAACCACATGAAAGATTCCCGGTGAGAACTACCAGCTGAGCTATCCAGACACAGAACCAAGAGAAATATTAATATAGTGCATCCTAACCCGCTAAATTTGGAGGCGGGTTATGCAGAAATAAGTAACCAGATTAAGAAAACGTGAAACGTTAACCAACAGCCCCTAGGGTATACATTAAATTTAACTTACACATGCACACATACCACCATCTCCATTAAAATATTTTGAGAAAATTACAGGCAACATAACCATGCTGCCATCCTCTCAGTTTCTGGACTTGAACCCCTTTGGCTCATTACGTCTGTGTGCAAAAGTTTAAGGATCTGGAAGGGTGTCGGGGTGATTGTTAGGACCCCAAACCACCAAGACTGGCCCACACTTCTCCTCCCACAGAGCACTGAAGATCCGCAGGGCCCTGCCAATAAAGTATAGGTCTGTTCATAGAGTGGCAAGGGCCCTGGGAAGGGATAGGAAATGTCTCTTTACCCCCTTTGACTCAATTCTGTTAGGGGAATACCCCAGAGTTTGTAGACAAACACTGCTCCCCTTTTAACTTGTTGCTCTGCTCTGTAAGGCTGCAGAGAGGAGCCAGTGAAGGCTAGATGCAGAGAAATCAGGATGTCAGACTTCATGCCATTATCTGACAAGTGAGTTCCTCTAACAAGGTCAGGTTCTAGTACCTGGATCCTCATTTCATCAGGATGAATTGTCTTCCAGGAGGGGCCTCAGCCCTCATGCAAATTGGCTTCCCAGGGTACCCACTCCATCAGCACAGACATGGCCAGACTTTCTGAATTCCTCTTAGATTTCATCTCGAAGCTCTGCTCCGAATAAATGAAATAGTGGAGAATACTGACAATCTAACAGATTAATCAGTGTAACAGAGTGACCCTGGAGTCAGAATTTAAATTTGTTTTTTAGCAAGAAGCTGACAGCTGCTTCTCTGCCAAGCAGGGTTAGCAACTCAAATGGCTCCAGGCAAGGGTGATATTCGAAATATTTAACAACTGGTACCAGCTGGGCTCCAGTAGGCTCTGAGCAGTCCCTGCCAGTCGTCCCCACACAGATCAGGCAGGTGAGGGGAAGGACGGGGCACACAGGGCTGTGGAAGAGGAAAGACAGTTGTTCTTCGTGTGTAGGAGAAGCTGCTATCTGCTCTGCCAATGGCAGATATGAGAATGTAAGCCTAGTGTTTTCAAATATAGAGGTTTTCCCAAAGAGAATGAAATTGGACTTGTTTGGAAATTTCCCAACTTAAATGTTGGCAACTAGTTTGAAATTTTACCAAAAAAAAAAAAAAATTGGGGGCGCGTGGATGGCTCAACCAGTTAAACGTCCAACTCTTGGTTTCATGGTTCATGGGTTCAAGCTCTGTGTTGGGCTCTGCGCTGGCAGTGCAGAGGCTGCTTAGGATTCTCTATCTCCTCTCTCTGCCCCTCCTCCACTTCTTCTCTCTCTGTCTCTCTCTCTCTGTCTCTAATATATGAACAAACTTAAAAAAAAAAAATCTTGGCAGGCCAAACCAAATAAAGATATAACTATATGTGACCTTTCTACTTGAATTCTTCACAGCTACTCTAAAAGCTGGCCCAGAAAGCTAAAAAGACCCTTAGAGCAAGTGTCCTTGCTCTATGTAAGGACACTTAAGTAGCCTCTTCATATGCAGCCAACATTGCTGTGCTTTCACACTTTGAAGGGATGAATTTATTGGTCCTTTAGGTTAGCAAAGTTGTCCCACCCTCTTGCTACGTAAACCCCTGGGATGAGAAAAGGCAAATCGACATCAGGAGCTAGGAACTTCCAGGATGAAAATATTAGGAGCTTCTACTCTCCCAAAAATTAAAGCTGTAGAAACCCATCAGGGTGGACAGGGACGGCTGAGTTCTCCCAACTAAGGCCTCAAAGGGAGCTTCAAAAAGGAGAAATCTGGGCTGGCATGCCACACTGTAAGAGCTGGGTTGGTGATTTGGTAACAAATCATGGAATAGGAGCTCTATGAATAGGAACATGGCATCCTGGGCAGGGTCTCAACCAACAAGGCCATCATACAGTAGGGGACAAGCAGGGTCCTTTGAACCATGCAGCCTTCACCTTCAACTATGACACCACTGGCCACCCAAATCAACTACTGTGGTGAGCCCATCAGATTCTTTCATCCCAGCCTGGTGGTTAGAGGTGTCTTTTGGCTTGAATAAATCTATGAGTAGAGCCAGCTTGGTGGGCATGTGATGCATGCAGTCACAGAGGGCCCTCTTTGCTTGGTTTTGATGCTCATTTTAGAATTCTTGTATTCTTAAATTTCTCTATTTTCATTTTGCACTGAGCCCCACACATTAGGCAACTGGTCCTGGCCCTGAAGTTCTTGAATAATTGCAAAGGAACACTCTTAAAAGGGGGCCTTGAGGAGTAGACACAGTCATTTCTGATTCTTTGTGGCAGTTAAGTTCTATAAACATAAGGTGGAGTTGGTGAATAGTGAACCACTGCTCCTATGAGAAATACAAGGTTACATTCCGTTAGCTCTGGTCAATACATCTGTGCAGCTAAAAGAATCGCTACCCAGAATCACAAGTAAGCCTAACACTGACAGGGCTGACCTGGCTAAGGAGACCAGCCAGGGCTTTGTCCAAAAACACCACAGATGAGGAAAAGGATACTCTTCAGAGTTACAAGTGGGTCTGATGGAATCCCAAATCTAATTGCCAGTTTGGAAGAATCCTCTAATAACAAGATAAAGGTGGTTTTGGCAACCTGTGGAAAGGACAAAATTTCAAGTTACTTTCCTATGACAATTTTTGAGGCGTCTAATTTACAAGGCTGGTGAGACTTAGCTCTCTTACTATTTTAAGATCCTCAGGCACACTGAAAAAAAAATTGTCAGATACTGATTATACATAATTCATTCTCTAGGGCAGAAATCAACTGAAGAAACTATGGGATGGAGTTTGAAATAAAGGCTAATTGAAGGGGAGAAAACTTGAACTTAAAGGACATGAGGAAAGTAGCTGAGGCGCTTCCCAGCAGACTGAATGAAAACAGTGGGTCCTTCCTTCAGGATGTGGTTACTGAGGGCCCACTATTTGCGCTGAGGTAGTTTTCAAGCGTGGCCACAGATTTTCTTGACATTTGTCTTAGTCTATTCAAGTTACAAGAACAAAATGCCACAAAACTGCACAGCTTATAAAATTATTTCTCCTAGTTCTGGAGGCTGGAAGCCCAAGATCAAAGTGATGTCATGGTCACACACATTCTGGTGATAGCCTGCTTCCCGGTTCAGAGCTGACACAACTCACTGTGTCCCTACGTGGTGAAAGGGGGAAGGGATCTCTGTGGGTCTCTTTTATAAGAGTACTAATCCCATCCACTAGAGCTCCCCCACTCCATGACCTAAGCACTTCCAGAGGCCCCACCTTCTAATACCATCATCTCTGGGGGTGAGGATTTCAACCCTGAATTCATGTTTACACAAATGTTCAGAACATAGCAATATCCTTTCCTTCAAAAGGAGGTGAAAGTTAATTCTCCTCTGGAATGTGGGCCACATTTGGTGAATAACTTGGAACACATAAATTCGGCAGAAGACTTTTTTAATTTTTTTAACATTTATTTATTCGAGAGAGAGAGAGAGAGAGAGAGAGAGAGAGAGACAGATTGCAAGTGGGGGAGGGGCAGAGAGAGAAGGAGACACAGAATCCGAAGCAGGCTCCAGGCTCTGCACTGTCAGCACAGAGCTCAATGCGGGGCTTGAATTCACGAACCACTATATCATGACCTGAGCAAAAATCAGACGCTTAGCTGACTAAGCCACCCAAGTACCCCCAGCAGAAGTGACTTTTGAGGCTAACTCAGTAAGGACATTGTTGCTTCAATTTTCCTCCCTCTTAGATCACTGGCATCACTACCATGTTGTAAGGCCACATGGGAAAGAATCGAGGCCTCTCACAAAGGCCTCCCACCATCTTGCCAGCCATATGTGTGAGCAACCTTGGATGTGGATCCTTCAGGCCCGGGCAAGCCTTCAACTGACATCTTGATTGTGACCCCATAAGTGACTCTGAGCCAGAACTACCCAGTCAAACGGCTCCCAAATTCCTGACCCATGGAGCCATGAGGGTCAAAAAATCTTATTGTTCTAAGCTAGTAAGTGGTGACTTAATTTGTTACACAGGAATACTTACTATAACTTGTTACTTTGCAAAGGTAACAACACCGGAACAAAACAACACAGTCGCTACCAGAAAGAAGCCCACAGCCTACTGGGGATATTTATTTGGTTAAAAACAAACAAACAAACAAACAAAAAACAGTAACAATACCATGTGATAAGTGTTAGAATAGAGGGGTCATTCAGGCAGTCTGAGCATGGTCATGCTGTAGTAACCAGCAACCTCAGCATTTCAGAGACTTACAACCCCACAGCTTATTTCTTGTTCATGTTACATGTCAACTGGGACTGGTAGAGAGCTCTGCTTCTCATCCTTCTTATTCCAAGGTCTAGGGTCAGAGCAGCCACTGTCCACCCTGCTCCTGGCTGCCAGAGCAGACAGAAAGAGAAAATGGCAGAATATGACTTCCTCTTGAAGTGTCCACATGGAAGTTACACAAAGCCATTCTGCTTATACTTCATTGGCCAAAGCAAGTCATTTGACTGTGCTTAATTTAAGGAGGGGCAGGGAAATATCATCCTACCGTATTCCCAGAGAAGAAATAACATACTTGTGCCTTCCCCGGGGACTACCTGGGTCAGCACCCTGAGGCACTCTGGGTGCTGCGGAACATAGGGCAATAGCAACTAACTCTCCCTCTGAGCAGAAAGGGTCAGAGATGGAAAGAGGCTCAGAAGGAAGAGGTTATTAACTAGTCAAAGATAGAACAGCATTCCAGATGGAGGAAAGAACACATTAAGTTTCACTTGCTCAGGAAGGTATCACATGTTGGAGAAGAGCAGGGAGCATAAATGGAGGGTGTGTGTGTTACGCTGAGAACACAGTAAGGAGATAGGTTTGATGAGGTACCACACACAGTGCTAAAGTTTGCATTTTGATGACCAATAGTTTAATGAGGACATTTGACACTGGACAATTCTCTATGTGCGGAACTGTCCTATGCAGGGCAGGACAGCTTTCATCCTGGGCAGCACTCAATGCCAGTAGCACCCAGAGAAGTGAGGACATTCCCAAATCTCATTTTCATTCCAAATGCCTTCAGGGCTGCAGGGAATACTGAGCCCTGTTGAGAACCACTGGTAAGCAGGATAATCTGTTTTTCTTCTATAGCACTCAAAAGTCTCATCAGATTTTAACAGTACTCAAGAAACACCACGAAGAAATCATGGCAATAAACAACAATTGCCACATAACTTAAACTGTTCAACAGTAGCAGTTGGTTCCTGTGGTACAGAGACATTAGACTGTGGATTACAGGAAACTGGTATCATACCCCTCTAACCACCTCTGAGCAAAGTACTGTTTTCTCTCCTTCAAGAAGAATGCAAGCGATTGCAAGAAAAGACCAGAAATAACTGTGAATCTGCTCTAATTTACTTTTTTAAAGGAGACATCACTAACAAGTAAGCAAATTAAAAAATGGGTAGAAGACATGAACAGACATCTCTCCAAAGACGACATCCAGATGGCCAACAGACACATGAAAAGATGCTCAGCATCACTCATCATCAGGCAAATATGCATCCAAACCACCGTAAGATACCACCTCACACCTGTCAGAATGGCTAATATGAAAAACACAAGAAATAACAAGTGTTGGTGAGGACATGGAGAAAAAGGAAACCATGCACTGCTGGTAGAAATGAAAGCTGGTGTAGCTGCAGTGGATAACAATAAGGAAGTTCCTCACAAAATTATAAACAGAACTAGCATAGGATCGAGTAATTCTACTACTGGGTATTTACCCAAAGAAAATGAAAACACTAATTCAAGAGGCTATGTACACCCCTATATCTATAGCAGTATTATTTATTACAGTCAAATTATGGAAGTAACCCAAGCACCTATGCATAGATGAGTAAATAAATAAGAAGTGGTATAGGGATGCCTGAGTGGCTCATTTGGTTAAGTATCCAACTCTTGATTTTGGCTCATATCATGATCTCACAGTTGTGAGATCAAGCCCTATGTCCAGCTCCCTGCTGGGTGTGGAGCCTGCTTGGGATTATCTCCCTACTCTCCCTCTGCCCCTCTCCCACTCGTATGCACGTGCGCCCACACTTGCTCACTCACTCTCAAAAAAAAAAAAAAAAAAAAAAAATATATATATATATATATATATATATATATATACACATACATACATACATATACACACAGTAGTGGGGCGCCTGGGTAGCTCAGTCGGTTAAGTGTCCACCTTTGGCTGAGGTCAGGATCTCACTGTCAGTGGTTTCGAGCCCCACATCATGCTCTGTGCTGACAGCTCAGAGCATGGAGCCTGCTTCAGATTCTGTGTCTCCTTCTCACTCTCTCTGCCCTTCCCCCACTCATGCTCGGTTTCTCTATCAAAAATAAACATTAAAATTTTTTAATGTAGTGTATATATATATATATATATATATATAATACACACACACACACAAGAAAATATTACTCAGCCATAAAAAGAATGAAATCTTGCCATTTTCAATAACATAGATGGATCTAGAAGGTATAATGCTAAGTGAAATGAATTCATCAGAGAAAGACAGATACCATATGATTTCACACATATGTGGAATTTCAGAAACAAATGAACAAAGAAAAAAAGAGACAAACAAAAAAGCAAGACTCGACTACAGAGAACAATCTAGTGGGTGCCAGAAGGGTGCTATGCGGGGGGTGGAGGGGGGCACGGAGGGATAGATGAAGGGGATTAACACTACACTTATAATGAGCCCTGAGGAATGTATAGAATTGTTGAATCATATTGTACACCTGAAGCTAATTTAACATTGTATGTTAATTATACTTGAATTTTATTAAAAAGAAGACACCACTAAGTTTGGTCTTGAATATCATTTTCCAGTACAGCTCAAAATGACCTACACACCAGGGCTGACTAATAATACAGAATTTAAGTAAGGGCATGACTTTATCTAATTTACGTTTTCTTTTTTTTTTTTTAATGTTTATTTATTTTTGAGACAGAGAGAGACAGAGCATGAATGGGGAAGGGTCAGAGAGAGGGAGACACAGAATCTGAAACAGGCTCCAGGCTCTGAGTGGTCAGCACAGAGCCTGACGCGGGGCTCGAACTCACAGACCGCGAGATCACGACCTGAGCCGAAGTCGGCCGCTTAACCGACTGAGCCACCCAGGCACCCCTAATTTACGTTTTCAAAAGACCATTCTGGTAGCTTGGTATAGAGCAAGACCCATTCAGACAGTTTGTATAAGTACAAGCAACCATACTAAGGACTGGGAAAATAAAGTAAAGGGGATGGGTTCAAGTTCTCTTTAGGGAGGAAGAATCAAGATTTGCCCATTGACTAGAACAGGTGAGCAAAAGGGAGAAAACAGTGAGGGAAGCCATCAGCCATGAGTATGCTGATGCTAAGAACAGAGCATAGGCATGTAGTAAAACAAAAAAAATTGACAACCAGCGACAAAGCAAATAAGCTAGCACAGCACTCCCTACATCCTCTTCAGCAAAGTCTAGTCCTGCAAATTTTTCTACATAAAAAGAGCTCTGTGGTCAGTTAAGCTTGAGAAATATATTTTATACTCTCTGACTCAGAGGTTTACTATGTATGTATTAGTGTATTAATGTTCCAAGCATTTCACAAGCAAAAAAAAGTTTAGGCTTTATTGAACCCAAAGCATACCATTAGTATTTGGTCTCAGAACCCTTTTTACTCAAAAAGCCCATTTAAGATGCTGCAAACCAGTGTTCCAAGGAACCACTTTGGGAAACACAGTTTAAAAATCATGTAGGAGATAGGATCCAGGAAGCACACTACTTGGTATTTACCCAAAGAATACAAAAATACTAATTTGAAGGGATACGTGCACCCCAATGTTTATAGCAGCATTATCCACAAAAGCTCAATTATGGAAATAGCCCAAGGGTCCAATGACTGATGAATATATAAAGAAGATGTGATACATAGATAGATGATAGATAGGCAGAAAAATGGAATTATTACTCATCCATAAAAAAGAATGAAATCTTGCCATTTCCAAGGACATGGATGGAGCTAGAGAGCATTATGCTCAGAGAAAGACAAATACCATATGATTTCATTCACATGTGGAATTTAAGAAACAAAGCAAATATGCAAAGGGAAAAAAAGAGAGAAAGCAAACCAAGAAACAGACTCTTAACTATAGAGAACAAACTGATGGTTACCAGAAGGGAGGTAGGTAGAGGGGTGGGTGACATAGGTGATGGGGATTAAGAGAACGCACTTGTTGTGATGACCACTGGGTGGTATACGGAAGTGTTGAATATCTATATTGTACACCTGAAACTAATATTAACTGTACGTTAACTAACTGGAATAAATAAAAACTTTTCAGAGTGCTTTATTAGCTCCGTTGGTTAAATGTCCGACTCTTGATTTCAGCTCAGGTCATGATCTCACGGTTTGTGAGACTGAGCCCTATATCAGGCTCTACACTGACAGCACAGAGCCTGCTTGGGATTCTCTCTTTCCCTCTCTCTCTGCCCCTGCCCTGCTCAAGCTCTTGCTCGCTCGCTCTTTCCCTCTCAAAATAATTAAATAAACTTTAAAAATTAGGCAATGTATTTAAATAGTTATTTCTCCAAAAAATAGTTATTTCTCTAAATGTCCAATAAGCACATGAAAAGATGCCCAACATCACTAGTCATTAGGGAAATGCAAATCAAAACCACATGATATTCTACTTCATGTGCATTAGTGGGGTTATTATTAAAAAAAAAAAAAAAAAACAGACCATAACAAATGTTGGAGAGGATGTGGAGTAATTAGCAGCCTTATACATTGCAGGTAGGACTGTAAAATGATGCAGCCATTGGGGAAACAGTATGGTGGCTCAAAACTTTCAGCACAGAGGGGTACATGGATGGCTCAGTCGGTTAAGCATCCGACTTCAGCTCAGGTCATGATCTCACAGTCTGTAAGTTTAAGCCACACGTCAGGCTCTGTGCTGACAGCTTGGAGCCTGGAGCCTGCTTCAGAATCTATGTCCCTGCTCTCTCTCTCTCTCTCTCTGCCCCTCCCCTGATCATGTTCTGTCTTGCTCTCTCAAAAATAAATAAATGTGAAAAAAAATTAAAGAAAAATACTTTCAACATAGAATCATAGTATGATCCCACAATTCCACTTCTGGGTATGTACCCCAAAGTACTGAAAGCAGGAGCTCACAGAGTTATCTGTACAGCAATATTCATAGCAGCACTGTTCACAACAGTCAAAAACTAGAAACCATCCAAACAACCACTGACGCATGAATGGATAAACAAAATGCGGTCTGCACATACACTAGAATATTCTTCAGCCTTAAAAAAGAAAGAAATTCTGATACATGCTACAATTTGCATCAACCTGAAGACATTATGCCAAGTAAAATAAGCCAGTCACAAAAAGACAAAAGCCTGGGTGGCTCAGTCAGTTAAGCACCTCTTAGTTTCAACTCAGGTCATGACTTCACAGTTTGTGGGTTTGAGCTCCACATGGGGCTCCGCACTAAAAGTGTGGTGCCTGCTTGGAATTCTCTCTCTTCCTCTCTGCCCCTCCCCCACTTATGTTCTATCTCTCTCTCTCTCTCTCCAAATAAACTTAAAAAAAAAAATAAACAGTGGTTAAAATGGTTACTTTTATGCTATGTGCATATATATATATGTATATATATATATATATATATATATATATATATATATACACACAATCAATTTTATATACAAAGAGAAGAAAATGTTTTAACTGTTTTAATCCATGTAATTACGACCAACGCAGAGAGGCCAGCTTCCAGGATCAAGATGAACTGAAAGCCATGTAGTAGGCCAGGTCAGTTCACTTCTGAAATTTCACCTGAGTGACAGTTACACACAGACTTAAGCCAATTGGGTCATTGACAATCACTGCATTCTTGTTGGCAAATGGTGGCCTCCTCTGATTCAAAGGGAGAGAAGGCCACAGATGTCTTCTCCATTCCCCTGCCTTTACGTGGAGTTGGACAAGGAACAACAGCCCCCACCAAGTCCCACAGCCAGCTCTTGTTTGCCTACTGAGGTCTCAGCTCTCTGTCCTCACACAGAAGTTACACACAAGGAAAATACAAACATGTTCTAGCAGCTAGCCTTCCGGATGTCTGATATCACAGAACAGAATCCCCTATGTAAGGCAACACTCAGGGATAGAAGAATCAGGTGCTTCCACTGTTCCAAAGTAAACAAGATCCTGAACTTGCCAGATTCTTCTATACCATGAGTGAACAACCTAACGTAACTATAATCTTATTACAAGAGAACTATTTACATATTGACTGTGGTGACTTTCATGCCACCATAGCCAAGCTGAATAGTTGCAATATCAACTAGATGGCCCTCAAAGCCTGAAATATTTTTTATCTGACTCTTTTTGTAACAAGTTGGTGACCCCTGTCATAACCCTTTGCGTGCAAGGCAGGAGTGCCTATGTAGTATTTCTTTTTTTTTTTTTTTATTTTTTAAAATTTTTTTTTTCAACGTTTATTTATTTTTGGGACAGAGAGAGACAGAGCATGAACGGGGGAGAGTCAGAGAGAGAGGGAGACACAGAATCGGAAACAGGCTCCAGGCTCTGAGCCATCAGCCCAGAGCCTGACGCGGGGCTCGAACTCACGGAGCGCAAGATCGTGACCTGGCTGAAGTCGGACGCTTAACCGACTGCGCCACCCAGGCGCCCCTGTAGTATTTCTAACCCACCTGTATTTCTCAAACATGACTCATTTCACCAACGAAAAATATACACTATTGGCAATAATTTATCAATGGAGCAGTCAGAGGTCAGTTAGGTGGTTGGCTAGAAATAATTTCATGGGGTCTCAACTATGATGGGCATGAGAAGAAAAACATGATAGGTTCAGCAGCCTAGTAACTTTCAGTAATTCTTAGGGTCTAAAACCACGCGTCCCTGTGCCTCCCCCAGTACACACTTAATGGGCGTTCTGTTGCCTGACCAAACTGTAAGTTCGGCTGGCTTTGCCCTTGGATTATCCCCACACTGACTTCAAAGTGAACCAGTAAAGCAAAGGGTGCATTAAAATGCCCAAGTGTAGGTGGCAGGCTTCACTCAGTGTATAGGAATGGATTGGGGAGCCCCCACTTTTGTGCCTTCTTACTATTACGTGTTTGATTGCCTTGTAACCTATCATCTTGGATGGGGTTTGGAGGAAGAGATCTGTAACACCTACCTATCTATGATCACTGGAGTATTTGTCAAAAGAGCCCTCATCGGTCAAGCTGACTTAGGTCAGATCACAAGTCTGGGTTTTTCTTCCTGGAGACTAACGAACCCCTGAAAACAGAACCGGTACGTTCATGCGGTAGCTACACAGGCATGGAGACATTTTTTGCGGGGCCTTCAGGAGAGAAGATGTAACATCAAACAGCGATTTTCTCAGTGGAACTCAGTCACAGACACTCAATCATGTGGTGAAATAAACAGGAGCCTACTGAGACCCCTTCAGTTTGAAGCATAGGCGAAGAGTTGACGACTTTTGAATTCTGGTTGATTTGTGCCTCCTGATCCACCCAGGCCCCACAGGCGCAGGTGCATTTTATCTTCTATGGCAGTGTTTCTCCAGCCAGCTCCTGGGAAAAGCTGTATGGGTGTGTTTTCTTCTTGTTTTTAATACTACTGTCCCTCAACTTCCCCCACCTCCAAAGTTTTCAGTTTGGTCAATCTGAAGTCAGGCAGGTAGTTTTCTTCAAAGATCTCCAGGTACCATGCAGCCAGGATGAAAACTTACTTTTTTTTTTTTAAAGTTTACTTATTTATTTTGAGAGACAGAGAGAGAAAGAAGGGGAGAGGCAGAGAGAGAGAGAGAGAGAGAGGGAGAGAGCAAATCCCAAGCAGGTTCCTGTCAGTGCAGAGCCTGACGTGGGGCTCGAGCTTACAAATCGTGAGATCATGACCTGAGCTGAAATCAAGAGTCAGACACTTAACGGACTGAGCCACCCAGGCGCCCGGAAAACTTACATTTAATATGACCCCTCGATGACACAGCCAGAGATGCATTTTCTCACCTGAGCTTCTAGCCATCCTAGGAGCGTCCACGTTGCACAGGCATGAACCCAGAGCCAGAGGGGTTAGAAGTGGCCCAGGTTGGCTTAGCAGGTAAAATGGAACTACTGGATTCACACCAGGTTTGACTGGCCCAAAAAGAAAAGCCTTCCATGGGTCTGAAGACAACCAGGTGACCATGGGCTAGCACCTTAACACTCACCAGCACGGTGATACCCGTCTTGTGGCAGGGCTCACTATAATACGAGAGCGATGAATGTGGAGGTGGGAGGAACTCACTTTGGTCAGGAAGAAAGGATGTCTCTATGAATGCCTCCAAGAAGCCTCTCAGCCACCCTGGTGCAGAAGACAGCTCAGGAATGACAGCCTCACACAGACCTTAGTCTTTCTACCACTCACTACTTGCAATTTAGTGTTTACATATGACCAAGACCCAGGGCTCATATTTGGAGTACCTTCCTTAAATCTAAATGCTTTGTCAAAAAAAGAGGGTATCACACTCCTAAAATGGAGGAATGGGGTGGACAGAAAAGTCTTGAAAGTTGCTGTGAACAAAAATAGATCCTAGCTCCCTGAGGGACCCATCTTCACGTAACCACCACAGGGATCAATCAGGTGACATTACATTCTTAGTCCCTATAGCACATCGTTCATTAAAAAGCCCTGGATCATCAAGCTTCCTGTACGCTCTTGGGTTTCATCCTCAAGATAAAGACAGATAAAGTGTAAAACATACTTTCTGAACTTGCCATTTTATTGATTTTAAGTATTCTTCTTATTGCCTATTTTAGTTTATACTTTCTATCTTCATTTTTATAAAATCCTATTCTTTAAACAGTCTAATTTGCATTAAAACAGTTCAGGCACATGATCTTTAAGAAGCCATAGTACAGAAGGACATATAATAAAAGGAATACTTTTATGTCACATCTCCTTTACTTCCAAAGGTAACCATTTGAAACTATTTTATTTCTAGTTCTTCTAGTGATTACTACCACATAATTTGCTAATTTTTCTTCATTCCCTTTATATAGCCATCCTTTTCTCATCTTGAGGCATAAAAAGAAATCCACACGTACAAACAGAATATGGCTTAAATGTTTCAAGAATACGATTTCTGGACTATGAGTCAAATTCTCTCATCACTCAAAATTTAATGCACACAAGAAAGTAACTTTAGTTATCCTTTCTTTTGATTTTTAAAGTAAAATATTTAAAAGGCAGCATTTAGGAACTCAAAATACATTTTCCTATACTCACTGTGGCAGAGTAACTACATTCCAATATTCTTTCTCCCCTCCTTCCTTTAATAGTTTTAGCTCAGCATATGGCCACCTGACCCAAGACTGTATTTCCCAGCTCTTCTTGCATTTTCATAAGTCATGTGACTTTCTGACCTATCAAATATGAAGGGAAACTTCGTATGCCAACACACGTCAGATTTTTAAGATATATGAATGCAACATTAATAGTCATTTCCTTCTTCCTGTTGGTTAGGATACAGATGAGACGGTAGGAACAAGAGCAGCCATTCTGAATCATAAATGGAAGAGTATATTAGTACATTAAGTATAATGGAGCCTACCCACTTGCCCTGAGACAACCAGAGACAGAGATCTGTTCGAAAGACAAACTTTATCCTATTTAGGCTTCTTTGATGCAATAAGTTAGGCATACCCTAGCAGACATTCTCAAATTAAAACCAAAATAAAACCGCTCAGATCCTCTTCATTCATTTAGCAGGTATCTAGGTGGCTACTATGGGTCAAACCTTGTTCTAGGTTGATGGGATGAGACAGAAAGAGAAAGACGCAGGGGGCAGTGGGGAGAAGGAGACAATAGGAATCCTTGCCCCACTGTAGGAGACAATTTCCTGGGTTGCAGTGGGCCTAAGTAAGCTGAGGCTGCCATAACAAACACCACAGACTGGGTGGCTTAAACAACAACAAAAAAGTCCCCCAGGGGTGCCTGAGTAACTAAGTTGATTAAGCATCAGACTTTGGCTCAGGTCGTCATTTCACAGGGAGATCAAGCCCCACATGAGGCTCTCTGCTGTCAGCACAGAGCCTGCTTTGGATCCTCTGTCCCCCTCTCTCATTGTCCCTCCCTCACTCAAGTGCGTGCTCTCTCTCTCTCAAAAATAAATAAATATATATATTTTTATTTTTTTTAATGTTTGTTTATTTCTGAGACAGAGAGAGACACAGCATGAGTCGGGGAGGGGCAGAGAGAGGGAGACACAGAATCAGAAGCAGGCTCCAGGCTCTGAGCTGTCAGCCCAGAGCCCGATGCAGGGCTCGAATTCACAAACCGTGAGATCATGACCTGAACCGAAGTCGGTCGCTCAACGGACTGAGCCACCCAGGCGCCCCATTAAATATATATATTTTTAAATGTCCCCCACAGTTCTAAAGGCTGGAATTCAAGATCAAAGTGTCAGCCACATTGATTTCTTCTGAAGTCTTTCTCCTTGGTTTGCAGACTGCCACCTTCCCACTGTGTCCTTCCCCTGCCACCCTGGGTCTGTGCTGTGTCTAATCTTCCCCTTGTAAAGGTCCCACTCCCAGGGGATGAAGACCCACCCTAATGACCTCATTTTACTTCACTGATCTCTTTAAAGGCACTCTCTCCAAATATAGTCACATTCTGAGACACTGAGAGTCAGGGCTTCAACACAGGAGTCAGAAGTGCACACAATTTAGCCCATAACAGAACAAAGGGGAGGAGCAGTTAGACAAAAGAACAGTGCTGACTGAAAATAGAGACAAGCTGGGGCACCTGGGTGGCTCAACTGGTTGAGGATCCAACTTCTGCTCAAGACATGATCTCACAGTTTGTGGGTTCAAGCCCCACATCAGGCTCTGTGCTGAAAACTCAGGGACTAGAGCCTGCTTTGGATTCTGTCTTCCTCTCTCTGCCCTTCCCCTGCTCGTACTCTGTCTCTGTTACCAACAAAGTCTTAATTCTTTAATGTCGTGAGAGCCTTTGAAATCAATTAAAATGACAAATGACCTTATAAGAAAATGCTAAAAGATGTGAAAAGGAAAATCCAGAAGAATACATATATATATGTGTGTGTGTGTGTGTAGTATATATACTACACACACACACACACACACACACACACACACACACATCATCAGTGATTATCAAAGAAAAACGAATTCATACAAAATACATTCTTTATCACACTGAAGTGTATTAAAGAGACCGATCTGGGGGCACCTGGGTGGCTCAGTTGGTTAAGCATCTGACTCTTGATCTCAGCTCAGGTCATGATCTCACAGTCAAGAGATAAGAGCCCCACATGGGACTCTGTGTTTGGCGTGGAGTCTGCTTAAGATTCTTTCTCCCTCTCATGCTTTTTTCTCAAAAAAAAAAAAAATTATCCAATTAATAAAACACATATTTAAAAGACTTATCTGTGTGGTGGGACTATGGACAGTATGCAGAAAATACAGAGATGATCACACAAATTGGTTCAGATAGATAAAACATCACTATCCTGTGTTAAATGTGTATAATCTATAAACCATCTATAAACCTCCATTGTTTAAATTGTAAATTCACTGCAGAATTGCTTATAGTAATCCCAAATTTGAAACAATTTAAATATTTATTGTTATGGACTCAGTTGTGTCCCCCACCAAATTAACATGCTGAAGCCGAACCCCCAATGTGACTACTTAGAGACAGAGTCTGTGTTAGGGTTTTTTTGTTTGTCTATATTGATTTAATCCATGTCAAATGTAGTTTACAAAGGGAAAGGACAAGTACCTTTGTACAGAATACACAGACACAGCATCACACCAGGGGGCCCAGGGAGGGGTGGAGGAGGCCACTCGTTTCCATGGGAACAGCAGCTCTCATCTCAGGAATGGTTCTTGGCAGAAGCCTGGGCAGCCAGAAGCACCCTCATCCAGTGCCAGACTCAACCCCTGTTTCAGCTAGGTTCCCATTTCCTATGCCTCCTCCTTCCCCCAGCTCCGTACACAGAGCCCCAGGAGTTATGACTCCGTCGAAGACCATGTCCCTTGGGGCAGGCGCCCCATATTAAGGAGAACAAATAGACACCTCTGAACACCAAGCACACAGAAAAGAGAGAGGCGGGCACCCCAAGAAGTGGATGAACCAAGCTCCCCGCCAGACCTGAAGGAGGCACTGTTCCCAAGTGTTCTTTGAAAAAGGAGAAAAGTCATACAACCAAAGGGGATTACAACCGGCAGGACAAAGGGTGCGAAATTGCCCCATTTATTCACGAAAAGGTAATGAATTTGTTAAGTGAGGTCATGAGAGTGGTCATGAGAGGTCAGCCCTATGGGCTGGGTCCTTATAAGATAAAGAGACCCCAGAGATTTCTCCCTCTGCAGAAGCACAGAGGACCACACGAGGACACCAAGAAGGCAGCCCTTCACAAGCCAGGAGAAGAATCCTTCCCAGAAACTCAACCTTTCAGCACCTTGATCTTGGACCTCCCAAACTGTGAGAAAATAAATGTCTGTTGTTTAAGCCACCCTTAAGTCCGTGGTATGTTGTCGTGGAAGTGCCAGCAGGCTGGTGCCTGGCCACTGAAACACCAATCAGAAACTGGCTCATACATTATATCACATTCAGTGAAACGGGGTACTACAGAGCCTTTACGAAGACACAGAAGCAGATTCACTCTTTCCGCGCCAGGCAATAAGCACCCCAAGTCTGCCTGTCAGTCAAGACTTCTGTCATGCTAAAAACTATTTTATTCCTAGAGATTTGGCTTCATCTGAGTGAGAATCCTACATGACAGACTCCTCCCCTTCCATTTTCCCTCCCAATATTTTATTATAAAAGTGTTCATACCTGCATAAAAGTTGAATTTTACAAGGAATTTCTATGTGCCCGTCATGAAGATTCTAGAATATTTTACTGTGTTGCTTTATCACATACCTATTCATCACTGCTCTACTCATCCATCAATCTATCTTTTTTTTTTTTAATGTATTCAAAGTAAGTTGCAGCCATGAGTACACTTTCCCTTAAATATTTCCATATGCATAGCACACAGACTGCTTTTAGCTACACAAATACATAAATATATTTTTTAAAATTTACATGGCAGCAGAGTCCACAGACCACACAGTATTAGACTATCAAAGGTAGGGCTTAGTAACAAATAGGGCAGGGAGGGGGTACTTCAAAAGAACTAATTAGATTTTGTTTGCTACCTCAGTCCAGCCTCCACTGAGAAAGAGCAGGGATGCATCCACGCCTCACAAGCCAAACATCGATATGTTTGTCATTAATCAAAACTGCAGTTAAACAAAAAATCAAAGGGAAAATAAAGGTCGGCTATATTTGTTGCTGTGTGCCTTTTCCAACAGGAGTTAGTGTCTCAGACTGGAAGGTTCTGCCTCGGCTGGCTCTCAGCCTTTAGCTTCTGGGAAGACAACACCAGCCAAGCATCCTTTCAAGTCCTTGAAGATATGGTCTGTTGCTGTTTTCCTACAAATATTTGCAAGTTGATATCATTGAATGTTGTCTGTTTTTTTCAAGGGCTGTTTTAACTCCAGAAACATCAAACTCCAAACAGCCCAAGAAGACTTTCATGTAATATACAGTGTATCAACTTTTCCACCCTGACCTAAGAGGTTTATTTATTCATGTTCAAGGTAATTCCAGGTCTTTTAATTTCTAATTAGCAAGCAATCTTATAAGATTAAAAAGCCATGTGAACCATCTTCCCTTTGATAGATGGGTCTTCCCCACCAATCTAGTTTACAGGAAAACAAAGCAACTTTTTTCCTAAAGCAGAGATAACATTTCCTCCTGCTTTGATGAAGGGACCCAGCGTGGCAGTGCCCGTAAACGTACTTAGGAACATAACTATACTCAGACATAACACAACTCAGGTGCTTTGCCAGATGGGGTCATTCCATGATTCCCACCAGGAGAAGGATTGCTCAGTGCCCCAGTCCCCACTCAGGAGCATTTACATGATAGTCCAAGGACCTTTATGGCACAGGAATAGGTGTCTCCTGTAATAATGAAAACACCTAAAGTTCCAAAATTTAAGAGTGCCAAAAAGAATTCTGGAATAAAGTTCTATTTACTAGAATAAAAACACCACCAGAACATCTGTCACAAGAGACTAGAAAACCATTCGATTTAATTATTTCACTGCCACAGATTGCATGGAGAAGGGCAGGAATGCAGGATTCTTGGGTGCACGTATGGTATGCTTCCTTCACAGAGATGAGACGCACAGGGCGAAAAGCAGCTTATATGTCTTTTTAAACATATCTGTTCTAACTCACACTCTCATTTTTTTTCCTATTTAAAATTCAAGAATAAATTAAAAAGCTAAATCCACTAAGACTTTAAATGGCCTTCACAGAGAGGAATAAATGACATTGCATTTATCTGTTGAGAACATCAACAGAAAACTAATTTGAAAAAGAAAAGACTAATTAATAAAAGCAGAAATGACTACTTAACTTCCTTTGATCTTAGAAATTATTAAATAGTAAAATAACCACTGAATTTTATTAGGCACAATAAAACAGAGAAGGCAAAGGAGAGGAAGCCAATAAAGGTGCCGACCTTTAGAAACAGGGACAAGTTCTCTGCTATAGGAAATCCACACCACTGGGGTAGCTGAGTAGAACGAGGCACCCTTGGTGCAGCTGACCAACTCTGAGGCAGCCCATTTCCAGGTTCTGCCTTAGCAAGGAGGGATGGAAGAAGTCATGTGCTCTGAGAATCCTCGCTGCCCCATGAATCAGTCAAGCTTTGAAGAGATTGCATATAAAACACTGGCCCTAAGATCTGTGTACAAATCACCTAAATAGCCATAGTCCCTGATCTCAAATTCCTTACAATCAAGTGGAAAGATTAAATAAATGCACATGTAGACCAAAGAGGCAGTCTCGGAAACAGGAGTGCAGGACAGAGGAAAGCAGTAAGAAAGCCAAGAAGGTGCAGAACTCCAGGGAAGAAGGACTCTGTCTCTGGACTCTGAGAAGACTGAAAAATTAAGTCCAGGTCAAGCTCTGAGCACCAATGAACATGCAGTCAACATCTGGTTTGCACATACTATGGCCCCAGTAACTGGCAATCAGTTTATCTATACTTGTAGAAACAAAAGAATCACATCGTCAAAATCTCCGCCTTCTATCCCCCTAAGAACATCTATCTGCAAAGCATACAACTGCTTTGTAAAGAGAAGGGCATGCCCACCATCGCTTTACACTCTGTAGTGGTACAGTTACGTCTTGACCATTTTTTGTTTGTTTTGGTTTTTGTTCCCAAGGCTTAAGAAGAAATGCCTGGCACTTGGTAGGCATCAAATTAAGAAAGGCTAAATGAATTGTCATTAAGATGGTAAAAGCCCATGGTCTATAATTGAACTTAAAATCACATAAAAGAACCAACAATTTTATATGCTTTAATGAGTTATATTTCTAAGGTTATTTCATTTTGTTGATTTAAAAAGAAAAAAAAGACAAGCTGCACAAGAGCGATCTTCTTCAACTGAAATTGCTTTGGCCCTGAGAGAACTAGTTATATGGAGGTTCCACAAGAGGATGAACAGCAGGACTCAGGCACTGTGTCATTATCCCCATTTTACAAACAGAAATATGGAAGCCCAAGGAGATTATCCAAGAACTCCCGGCAACTAAGACCCAACACACTTCCACGCCCATGCTTTCAACACTCATACTACATTACCCAAAACCTTGTCACAAGCAAACCCTCATTTATTACTTGAACCACAGCAGGTTTTCCAAAACTGGCCTTAAAAGGGTCCTGAGAATTATAATTCTCTTAATCTTTTATTAGGTAGGATTCAGTTTAGCAGAGATATCAAATCCAAACTAACAGTGACTTGATTCACACAAATGAAATCCAGAGGTGGGCAGGGCAGGGCTGGTAGGGCAGCTTTAGAAAAGTACTTAGGGACCCTCATCTTGCTGCTCTACTGTCTCCACAGCCTACTATGGCTGTCCAAGTCTAGTCATCACATCCATAGTCCATGAGCAGGAAGCAGGAAGACAGTAATATGACAGTTTCTGGAAATCACATGTGCCTCGTTTACATTCATCATATGACCATACCTAGGTACAAAGGAGACTGGAAAATGTACCCTTGATCATAGGTTGCCATGTGTCCATGTAAAAACTAGAGACTCTATTGTATTGCTAAGGGATAAGGGAAGAAACACTTCAGAGGACATCTAGCATTTTTTGGCCACAGATATGTGATTAACTTAGTAGATGTGAGGACAATGAGGCTACTAACTTGGTACTCCATCCACCAACTGAATTGAAATAAACATGCATGACTGTCATTTTGGTCTTGATAGCTTATTCTACTGGTAAAAGCACAAAGTTCTTTGTGAGTCCAATCAATAGATTTTTTAAAGTTTGGTCTTCCTTTATCTTTGGAGTAAGGCCCATTAAATCACACAAATATCATGTGTTTGCTATAGCATTCACATGCATCCAAGTATGTACTGAGCAACCATAATGTACCAGGCACAGACCTGGCACTGGCCACTCCTAGGAACCTCAAAAGACTCAGGCCTGCCCCTCCCCAAGCCTCGGTCTCAACATTACACAGTGATGAACACGCTACGAAGGACAGCACAGGGCCCCTAAGAGCACAGATGAGCAGCCCAGATTCACACCTCAGGAGTGGTCTGAGAGGGATTCCCTGAGGCGAGGTATTCATGTCAAGCTCTGGATGATCAGGGGGCTTCACTGGACCCAGAGTCACCAAGCAAATTCACTGAAAAGTCCTCTCAAAATGCAACAAAGCACTTCTCGCTCCACTGACAGTCTTCACACTTCTAAGAGCTTTGTAGTCCACTCCCCTCAAAAGATGCCCGAGAAAACCAGATGTCACCTCCATTTCCCAGCCTGAGGAGATGAGGGAAGAAGAGTTCCGTAATCAAACATGAGTGCATAAACCCAGAAAGCACGTCCCCGCTTCAGGTCGAATGGACCTGAAGTCCCCATTAAGCTTAATAGTGGGATAAGTTAAAATATTTGCATAAAGCCACAGAGAAAGAAAATCTCTATCAGAAATGACATCTTCATAGTGGATGGCTTGATTCATAAGCTACTCAGTGACATAAATTTAAAAGCCAGGACCCTTAAGCAACATTTTAGGTTGAACTCTTCTCCCTTAATTACAAAATAAAGCATAGATGGTCTCTGCTCTCCCGAGGCTCCCCCAGAACTGTGGAAGGCTGGCTGTTTCCCACTCAATACTCTCCCCACTGCACCAGATCAATGGGCCCTTTGGTAGTGATGTAATTGGCTGCCTTCCTTCACCAAAGACTCTGGCCTCTCTCCCAGGGGTCTCAGTCTTCCTTCACCTACAAAAATTAAATAAAATTAGAGGAATCCTGAGTCAGTACCATGACACTCAGCCTCCAGCAGGCAGATCCACGTGACCGGCCTTAGATCTATCTGACAGATAGAGGGAGAGAGCAACCTGCTCAACACAACCAGCAGTGGCAGGCAGCATGTGGCAGCCCGTTTGAAATGCAGAGTCCCAGACCCCACCCCAGACCCAGTGAGTCAGAATCTGCATTTTATCAAGATCCCCAAGGGATCCACAGGCACAGGGAAGTGTAAGGAATATTGTGCTGGAAGATGGGCCAACAAGAAAAAGTTTCAGCAGCAACAAACTCCATTGTTAGACATGGGTATTGATCTGCTGTAGAAGAAGCCCATAATTAAAATAGGAACTTGCTAACTAACTTAGATGTGAAAAAAAATAAATAAAAATAAATAAATAAAATAGGAATTTGCCTCCATTCACTGGCTTATCACAGTTAAACAGGATCATACGTGTATCAGCCATCAGTGAGATGTTGGCATTGGCAACTGATTATCACCTTGGGGAATAGGTTAAAAGTCTGATTCTATAGCCTTGGGACCAGACTCTGTGATTCAATGGGCTGTGGTAAGACCCAGAAACCTGCATGTTTTAACAAGCTCTCCAGGTGATTCTGATACACACGGTCCCAAAACACACTATAATAAACAGGCACAGTTTAACCATCACGCCGTGATATCAAGGAAAATGGGATGTTGACATTAGAAACGCTGGTCCCTGTCAGCTAGAAGAAGGAACACCAGGTCTATCAGGATGCAACTGGACAAGAAGTAAACATTGTAAATTGCACACACACATGCACATCCATGTATGTGTTGAGTTCAGCAGCAAGCTGCAAGCAATGTGGGATTCCCAAGTGTGACAGTGTGGATCAGTCGGTTAAGCGTCTGACTTTAGATCAGGTCAGGATCTCACGGTTTGTGAGTTCAAGCCCCACATCACTAAGAGCCTGGAGCCTGCTTTGGATTCTGTGTCTCCCTCTCTCTTTCTCTCTACCCCTCCCCTTCTCTCTCTCTCTCTCTCTCTCTCTCTCTCTCTCTCTCTCTCTCAAAAATAAATAAATATTTAAAAAAAAAATTTTAATGTGGGATTCCCAGGTTAGGGAGGGGGTTAAATAGTTGCCTTGTTTGGAACAGACCTGTTCCTACTGAGGACAGGTGGGGTATCTATCTGAACCACAGCTTGTGCATTTAATTGGTGGGAAAGTTTAGGGCTCTGTGGTTCATGGCTTAGAAAATTCTGTTTTGTCAAAGATGACAACATTTTACCTGTTGTAGATTCAGCCTGAAGGTGGGTAGTCAAGTCTACAGTAACTCCCAGGGGTCAAGTTAAGACAGCTCTTAGAGACACTGATGAAATAATTTCCATTTCCAGTTGGCAAGACAGTAGAAAGCCTCTGGGCCCATACATGAGCCACCAGCATCAGAATCACCTGGGGGCTAGTTAATCATGTACTTTCCCAGACCCCCACAGCAAGACTACTGGAGTTCATGGCTTTTTAGATGCCCCATGTAGCTCTGGTCATCATCAGATTTGAGAACCACGAAGTTTCATCTTCCAGATGAGAAAAAGAGACATGTGCACAGTCCCCAGCCAAGATTCTCAGATGAATGCTCTACTGGGGTTTGAGTTAACCACCCAGAAAACCCCCTTCCTGAGAACCAGGAAAACATCACCTTGAGGGGACTCTGTGTCAATCCTAAGTCGGATCCCGCTCCTTATTTTTATTCTTTATAACCTCGTACTGGGTTCTTGGATACTCAAAATGCAGCTGTGTGTTCTATAACCTGAAGGTTTGTGGCAACCCTGCATCGAACAAGTCTACTGGTGTCATTTTTCTAACAACATATGCTTCCATTGTGTCTCTGTGTCACATTTTGGTAATTCTCACAACATGTCAAACTTTGTCATTATTGTATTTGTTCTTGTGATCTCTGACCTTTGATGTTACTACTGTAATTGTTTTGGGGCACCACAAACCGTGCCCATATAAGACAGGACTTAATAAAAGTACTGTATGTGTGTGTGTGTATGTGTGTGTGTGTGTTCTGACTGCTCCACCAACCAGCCCTCCCCCCATCTTTCTCCCTCTCCTCAGGCCTCTCCCTGAGACACAACAATACTGAAATTAGGCCACTTAATAACCCTACACTGGCCTCTAAGTGTTCAAGTGAAAAGAAGAATCAACCAATGAGGTACATTTCATTGTTGTCCAATTTTTTTAATTGCCACAGTCACCCTAACTTTCCCCAATCACCACCCTGATCAGTGCCATCAATAAGGGAAGACCCTCTGCTCACAAAAAGATTAGAACATGTTGAAGATGGTTTTTTTAAATGTTTATTTATTTAGTAATCAAGTATTTTTTAATTAAGGTATGCACATTGTCCTTTTGGACATAATATTATTGCACACTTAATAGACTACCATGTAGTGTAAATGTAAGTTTTATATGCACCGCGAAACCAAAAAATTCATTTGACTCACTTTATTGCAATAGTCACTTTATGGCAATGGTCTGGAACCGAATCCACAGCATCTCTGAGGTATGCCTGAACAATCCAATCAATGTCTCTGGCCTCACCCCAGAGCGAGGCTCCAAATCACTGCGACTCAGCCCTTGGGAAACGAGCTGATGTTTGTACCCACTCTGGATCTGTTTAGGATTACACATGACGTTTAACAGGAGAGAAGCAGCAATAAAATTTACACAGGCGGTATCACATTCCCTTTCTAAATTCTGCTCCAGAGAAAAAAAGCAAACATAAACATTAAAACTTACAAAAAACAATGTGTTTCATACACTACAAACTGTGTTAAAATTAAAAGGATAATTACATATCCATACAGATCTGCTTTCGTTTACATCAGATTTCTCCACAGTGAGACAAGTAACTAGAGGTGTGGGAGGGGAGAGGGCTTTTTCACTGGAGTCTTTTAAACTTTTCCAGTTGCAAGCTATAGAATGGTATTGCCCACCTAAAATACTAAATTCACTTTTACTTTTGTTTTTAAGAAAACACTGCATGAAGTGTTGCAAAGTTTGCAGTTAGTCAATAGCAAAAGCTGGTCTTAGTCCAATGGGACCCTATGACTCCACAAGGCCAGCCCAACCCTCCTGTGTGCCACCCTGGAAGGCACCATGAAAGAGCTGGGGTGGGTCATGTGATAGGATCTCCCCACTGGGCATGGAATAAATCCCTCCATCCAAACCATGCCCCCGCCCCTATTCACCATTTACCAGTTTGAACTGTATAGGATTTCATGTTCCTAAATACCTGCAGAATTATAGCCATAAAAAAAAAAAAAAAAAAAAAAAAAAACCTGCTGAATAAGGGAAAAGGGCTCATCAGAAAACCAGAGCCTGGGGCGCCTGGGTGGCGCAGTCGGTTAAGCGTCCGACTTCAGCCAGGTCACGATCTCGCGGTCCGTGAGTTCGAGCCCCGCGTCAGGCTCTGGGCTGATGGCTCAGAGCCTGGAGCCTGTTTCCGATTCTGTGTCTCCCTCTCTCTCTGCCCCTTCCCCGTTCATGCTCTGTCTCTCTCTGTCCCAAAAATAAATAAATGTTGAAAAAAAAAAATTTTTTTTTAAAATAAAAAAAAATAAAAAAAAAAAAAGAAAACCAGAGCCTGCATACCTGGCACCTGCCATCTCCCACATCCAGTTACCAGCCAAAAGCCACTTAATCATCACAAAAACCCTCAGCTCAGAGGCTGGGTAAACCCTGGGGGACCATAAAAAGTTCTTGCATAGGAACCAAATGAAACCTGGGTATTTCTCTACTTAATTCTTCCTTCAGGTGAAATTGCTCACCCACCTCCATATAAAAAATATATCTACATAGATCTAGGTATCTTATAAATACATAGATGGATGAGTGGATGGATGCATAGATGGATGGATGGATAGATACAGATACAGAGCAGCACAAGTTCTTAATGTCAGGCCATCAAATCCAGACACTTTTAGCCAAAACAAAAATATATTGTTCTAAGAAGATTCTCAAGGACATTCTGAACCCCCAAAATTTAGGCATCAGTATTCTGGAGCATGTATTTCACTGTGTGGTCCTAAGGCTTCCCATATCAGGGCCACCCAGAACACTTTTTTAAAATGCCTGTTTCTAAAGTCAACCACTCCCTTGCATCAGAACATCTGCAGGCAGTGCCTAGAAACCTACCTCTAGAACAAACGTGTCTCCAGCTTGCTCACATTTAAGAGTCAATAATATAAGAAATATTCAAGTCGTGTGCATATCTTGGCTAGTGTGAATAAGGCTGCAATGAACTTGGGAGGCAAATAGCCTGAAGTGTTTGTCACCAGATGAATGGATAAACAGAATGTGGTATATACATACAATGGAATACTGTTCAATTTTGTAAAAGGAGGAGATTCCAACACTTGAGACAACATGGATGAAGCTTGAGGACATTATGTTAAGTGAAATAAGACAGACACAGAAAGATAAACACTGAGGCCACCTGGGTGGCTCAGTTGGTTGAGCGCGTGACTCTTGATTTCGGCTCAGGTCAGGATCCCACAGTTCATGGGATCAAGACCCACGTCAGGCTCTGGGCTGACAGCACAGACAATGAAAAGCCTGCTTGGGATTCTCTGTCCCCTCTTTCTCTGCCCCTCCCTTGCTCGCACATGGTCTCTCAAAGTTTAAACTTTAAAATAAGTAAGTAAACTTTAAAATAAAGTTAAAAAAATAAACTTAAAAAAATATGATTTTATTTATATGTGGATTATGAAAAAAGTCCAACTCATAGAAGCACAGAGGAGAACCCTACTCCAGAGGCTGAGCCCTAGGATGGGGGGAGAAGAGGGGGGGGAAGGGGGATGGCAGTAGATGGAGAAATGTGGATCAAAGTACACAAAGGTTCCATTTTGCAGGATGGTTAAGTTCTAGAAATCTAATATACAGCACAATAACTAAATACTGTTATGTTTTAAATTTGCTAAGATAATAAATCTTTACTGTTATCACCACACACATAAAAATAGTAACTATGTGAGTGACAGCTGTGTTAATTAGTTTGATTGTGGTAATCATTTCACAATGTATGGTCATCAGCTCATCACATCGCACACCTCAAATATAGACACATTTCATTTGTCAAGTATATCTCAATAATGCTATTAAAAAATAGAGTTGGGGGGGGGAACCACAGCATTTCCTGTAGGCAAATAATTTATGTTCTCTTCAGAAAATTCTCCAGGATGGGGTGGGAATGAATGAAACAAAAATTCCCCCAAAAGGAAATATTAGCTATTTGTTTGAATTTTTATTCCCTAGAAAATCAGGGTGTAAGAGTCAACTTCAGGTAACACCCCAATTGTAATAGCTTTTTAAATGCTGTATTCAAAAGGCTGACTCTCTAACTTGATTAAAACTTCTTCAAAAAACACGCCTGACTTAAAGATTACAAGAAAGTCTGACTTGTTTATTGATCATTCACTTCATCACCAAATATAACACTTTGCATTCTCACTGGATGATTTATTAAGTATGTAAGCCTAATATTAACTCATGCCCAACCTGATGCAATGACAGATAGCCTAATACTTGGAATTCCAAACATGCTATACTGTTTTTACAGCTTTCTAAGGTTTAACGCCATCACATCTCCTGATTGAAAACCTCCCCCTCTGATCCAGAGGGTTTTCCCCCCAAGTTTTCTTCTTAGAAGTCGAGATCTGTCCATGTAAAATTCCTTTTATGTCGGTATTTTAATTGAACACTAAAAAATAATAGTTCGTGGAATACAAGATTTAGTGTGGCGCATAAAAAAATAAAATGACAATAATAAAAAAATATCTATCTTACTGACATAAATTAACACAAAGCCCTAAAAACTCAACCTATGAATATCATATATTCTGCAGTTGATTTTCCATTTTCACCCCCAAAATGCAATAAATTACAAAGTATTAGCATGCAGCAGGGGGCTTAGGCACTCTTCAGACACATAATTCTCCCCTAAAACATCTCGGCCATTTCTTATCCACATTTGTCTTTCCAAATCTTTATTAACTCCACCAAAAGAGCTTATTGAAGGCGTACCTTCATTTTGACCTCAGGGACTTTCAGCCAGTAAAAACAAAACAAATTAGGACTCTGATATTCACATGCATACGGGGGAAATCAATAGTTTTAATTTTCACATGGAGGCCTACAATTTTCAACTGACGGCCTCAGCAGGTTTTAATGGACACAAACAATTTACTTTTACTGTTTTAATTGTTTTTCGTCAATCACTTTTTATCGCCCCTCTACATCTGACTAAACAAATTAATCGAGCTGTATTCATAAATGATGACTTGGTAAAACGGCCGGTTATGTATATTTTAGTGTTTGAGTCTCAATTACAGGAGCTACCAGAAAAGAGCTAGCCACAAGGTAAAGCTTTGGTCATTAAAGCAGAAAACGGAACAAGTCCAGAGGAAAATGACAGAACAGTGACCCTCCTTGGGTTAGGGCATCCAGGGCAGCTGCGGGCACGTCCCTGTCTCCTATCTGAATGCAAAGTGGCTCTCCAGTTGTCCCTGGGGAGGACAAGTGGCAGGGTTCCGGTCACTGGGATGGCAAAGGCCTTTAGAGCCTGAAGGCAGGTGAGGGTTGTTTGTGTGGAGTTAATTAGCAGACTCCACAGCAGCTCAGGCAAGCCTGCGTGGAGTCAGACATGCAGACTGCTATGTACATCACCCACTTTCTTTGGAATCACAAAAACCCTCTCCACTCTCCAAAAGCCTATGATCTCCAGGAGCTGCCAACGCTCATCTCTGAACAGCTTCTTTGAGCACCTTTATGTCTAATGGGCAAACACGAGGAAACCCACCACCCCCCTGGCCTGTCTCGATGGAAAAGCTTGAACACAAGACGATGTTTCTAAAAGACAATGTCCCTAAAAGTAGATCTGTAGGAGCCTTACCAAAGACCAGTTAAGGTCTATACAGCTAAGACAGTGTTACATTTTAACTCCTACATCTGCTTGCATCACATGGTCCAGCCCTGGGCTTGATTGGAATCATTAGTGAAAGTTAATCAATTCCAGCTGTCATTTTGGTTTATAGGACAGAATTTTCCAGAACTGCCTTCTAAGCGCTTTCTAACTTTGAAAAGTCACAGCTTCTTGGTATCTCACCAGAGGACGGCTATATCATAGTGTGTTTGATTTTTGCAAATTCAATCCCATGCCAAAAAAAGAGAGAAAGAAACAGTTCAAAGGGAAATAACTGAAATAGTACAAATGACTTTGCCCTCCATCCACTTGATGAGCATGTGTTCTACAGAGAACTGAGATCGGAAGGATGACTCAGCTGTCTCCGCAGTCACTCTAACCCTGAACTAAGTCAGAACCACATCTGTGTTCAACTGAAGAAACCCTGATGAATTCCAGCTTGGGCGGGGATGGGGGTGGGCAGGAGGGAGTTAATTATGTTGGACTTACTGACAAATGGGATCTTGGCTTCCAGAAAGGGGCCTTTATAAGAGATTCTCAAGGAAAATGTGGCTGCCCTCAACGTGCTCCTGATTACAGTGCCTTTAAAACATAGCCTGGTATAGGAGTCAACTCCTCTGAGCATCTATCGGCATCCCAACTGGAAAATTCTGCTGTGCCAAACTGAAATCTAAGAAACTCTTCTGTAACTTGATTTATATACATGTTACAGCAGTCAAACCCTCGAAATCTCTGACGCGACCCAAAGGGCAAATAATTATTCCTTTTAATTGTGATAAATCACTCTGAAGTAGGCAAATATTTGATTCTCAATTAATTTCTTCTGCACTCCCAACAGTGACAGTACAGCTGCTCTGTGACTCTTTCCACTGCCCCATTAGGACTGAGGAGGGATCTGATTGAAGGGACAGGTGGCTGACAGTGACTTATAGGGGACAGCCTGTGCTTTCACAATAGATGATAAAAGCAAAAATTATGAGGAAATTAATATGCAGCACTAAATTGACATTTAAATATATTGGATAAATGCAAGGCCATGCTCTGATAGGGCCCAACTGCTAGAGAAGACAAAATGCTGCGTATAGGATCAGCCTGAGTCCCCAGTGCCAAAGAAGCAATCACTTCTTTGAGAATTCAGATGCCACTTCCGTTATCCTCTCCAAAGACTGGGGACCTGCAGAGCAGCAGGGAATGAGGAGGGCATTTTTCAGGCTCTGCTTTTCACTAGCCAGTTTTCAGGTTACATCAATTCTCTGTGCTTCAACTGTGAAGTGGCAATCATCCTAGAGCCCTCCTTAGGGTGGTTATTAGGACCTAATAAGGTTATGTAAGTATTTGTTGCATAAACAAATAAAAGTTAGTTGACATTATTATTACTCATATCAATATTATCTTCATTACTAGAAAAATTTAACATGCAGAGAATAAAACCATAAAAGAAGCTAACACATACTGTGCTTCTGTGTGCCTGGTCCAATAACATGGCATAATGCCCTCCGTCACATTCTCTTTCCAGACACAACCCACTTTACGAGGGCCACTGCGTGTTGGAAGACTGTCACAGACTTATTCTGTCTTCCTTCTATGTTGCTGCCTAGAGAGCTATAAAAGCCAACTCTAAGGTACTGGGGACATGGCACAGAGTAACATCTCATAACCTTCTTTGGTCTGGGTCCAAATGACCTCAGAAACAGAGAACTCCATGGATGCCAGCCCAGCTTCTCAGACTCAGAAGTTCTCCCCAGACTTCTCAGCACTGGGGTTTGGGGTCTGGGGTAGCCATCTTAACAGAGTTCAAGGGTTACTTGCAACTCAATCAACCGTATTATGGAGTGAAGATAAAAACCTAAATCCGGATCACAGTTACTGTATGGTTATTGAAATATGGGTGCATGGGAGATCTGGCTCCAAGTCAGGGCTTGGAGGTCCCCAACCAGAACGCTAGGGTGAAGACGACCAAATCCACATCATGGTGACTATGTGTCCTTAAAGAGATGATAGATGCCCCAGGCCAATGCTGTTCAGTTCAACATATTTTCCTGAATTGTCTCCCATGACACTGAAGATATAGCAGTTAACTGGAACACATGGCCCCAACCCCCCCTAAGATGCAAAACCCACAGACTGATCAAGTTTTTACCTAAGTATGGGATACACAACTGCTTCATCCAGGCTCCTTGCTTACAAGCAAGAGACAGCAATTCCAATTAAGGGAAAAGAGGATGTAATTAGGAGGACAACTGTGGTTATGTGCAAAGATGACCTTTATTTCTCACTCGTCCCCATCTCCGTGCCCTTCCCATGTAACCAGCCAGTGCCCACCCACCACGGTTGGACTGACTCACCACTCCTTCCAACACTAGGCTCAACTGTGTGATCTGCTTTGCTTATGTTGCTCCTGCTAACATTCCATGGACCAGAGGCTACAAATGGACTTGGGGGTAACAAGGGGGCATAGACTCCCTTTTCTCTGCATCTGCCCTCTAAATACAAAGAAATAACCTGGGCAATAATCCAACAACCATAAAAGGTGGAGAGAGGAAGTTGGGCTGGCTAGGGACCTCAGGACTTGAAGAACAAAACCACAGTAAGTTCCCCAGGTTCTGTTTTTATCTCACATATATCCCAGCTGTATACCAGAGAGCCTGCAACCCAGGAATGTCAAGAGGCATAAACCGAAAAAACAAAAACAAGCTAACGAACAGAAAATGTCCCCCACAGGGACACAGCAGGGAGACCCAGAACCAGTATCAGTACCGGCCTGATCTACCTACAGCACTGGCACCAGAGCTCCAGGGAACAACCCATTCTAAGCTCCCCACAGCATCAACAATAGAGAAACCTGGGCAGGTGAGATCATCCCACATTCCACACCTGGTTGCACCAGTGGAATCTGCATCTCTGGATCCTCCACCCAAAAGGCAACCAAGGTCTGGCAACCCCAGCTCACTACCCAGCTACAGAAGGGGAATGAGGCCTAGGGTCTCCTGATTCCCTACCCTGTGGCAGAGAACCACCAGAACTTATGACTCTTGGTCCTGTGCCCAGCTACAGAAAGTGGTATAGGCAAGCACTTTCCTTCCCCAGAGGCACTAGCAGAGAGAGAGAGAGAGAGAGAGAGAGAGGCAGGCGCAGAGGCTCACCTGCACGAGCTGGCTGAAAAACAGACCAGAAGAAACACTGTCTGTCCTCTAGGTCCAGAAATGCTCGGGTCTCACCTAACAACATCAGGTGCACAGTAAAGTGCCCACTCACAAATCCCCCACACCCTGGGCAGCACAGGGAGGGATCTGGCAGGCGCTCCAGGGAGCAAGAAGGACAAAGAGTGGATTAACATTGCAAGCGTTCAAAAAACTCAACTGTCATTGGAATCACAGCCCACTCAAGTAGGCCAGAACCCACACACTAAGTAAAACATGGTGACTTACTGCTAAAACTCCAAAGATCAAACAGGATTGAGAACTAGGAAAATCTCAACTTGAACAAGAAAAGACAATCAATTGATACCAATACTGACACAAATCAGATACTGAAATATCTGACAAAAATTTTAAAACAGCTGTCAAATTGCTTCAACAATTATTCTCTTGAACAAATTAAAAAACAAAGAACTTCAGCAAATAAATAAAACATATTAAAAACTGGAAATTATAAAAGTGAAAATACAGGAGCACCTGAGTAGCTCAGTCATTTCAATGTCCAACTCATGATTTCAGCTCAGGTCACAATCTCACGGTTCATGAGTTTGAGCCCCGCATTGGGCTCTATGCTGACAGTGTGGAGCCTGCTTGGGATTCTCTCTCTCCCTTGCTCTCTGTCCCTCCCTTGCTTGCACACACACTCTCTCTCTCTCAATAAACAAAGATTTTTTTAAAAAAAAAAAGAAGTGAAAATAAAGTAACTGAAAAAAATTCAGTGGATAAGCTCCAGAGTAGAGTGGAAATGACAGAAAGAGAGTTAGTAAATGTGAGGACAGATCAGTAGAATTTTCTCAATCAGAACAGAAGAGAAAAACAGACTGAAAAAATGAACTGCCAGTCAGGGACCTACGGGCATGGTAAACATTTGTATCTTTGGAGTCCCTGAAGAAAAAAAGAAAGAATGTGGAGCTGAAAAAGATATTCAAAGAAATAATGGCTGAAAATTTCCTAAATCTGATAAATACAAAAAAAAAAAAAACAAAAACCCATAAACCTACAGATTCAAGAAGCTGTGTGAACCCCAAATAGGATAAACCAAAAGTAATCAATGCAAAGACACATCATAACCAAACTCCTGAAAAGTGAAGGCCAAGAAAAATCTTAGAAACAACCAGAGAGAAACTGATTACTTACTATTACTTATAAGGGAACACCAATTCAAATGATTTATTTTGCATCTCAAACTATGGAGGCCAGAAAGAAGGGGCATAGTATTTTTCAAATGATGAAAAAAACTGTCAACCAGGAGTTCTGGATCTGATCAAACTGCTATTCAAGAATGAAGGGAAAATAAAGACATTTCCAGATGAAAGCAAACTATATGAGGATGTGCTGCCAGTTGACATACCTTTAAAGAACGGCTCAAGGAAGCTCTCAGATGAGGAGGAGAATGGCAACAGAAGTGGCAGAGCTTCGTCACAAAAAGACAACACATGTTAAAAAATAGACTATCCTTATCATCCTGAGTCGTTTAAATCACGTTTTATGGTTGAAGCCAAACTTCTAACATCGTCTGTTCTGCTGCTTAATGTATACAGAGGAAACACTCAAGACAATTACATTTAGAAAGTAGCGAGAGTAAAGGCACCCAAAAAGAAATAAGATTTTACTATTCCATTCAACGTACTAAAGCATCAATATGAGTAGGCTGTGAGAAATTATGGACATATATTCCAAAACCTAGGGCAATGACTAAAAGGAAAAGAAACAACGATATAAATATAATTCGAGAAATAATACAGGGGCTCCTGGGTGGCTCAGTCAGTTGAGTGGCTGGCTCTTGATTTCTGCTCAGGTCATGATCTCAGGGTTGTGGGATCCAGCCCTGCATGGGGCCCCATGCTGAGCATGGAGCCTGCTTGGGATTCTCTCTCTCTCCCCACTCTCCCCCTCTTCCCAGGTCTCTGTCTCTCTCAAATATTTCATTTTAAAAATTTAAATTAAAAAGAGAAATAATACAAACAATACAAACAAAAATACACTAAAAATAGCACAAATAAAAGATTCCTTTAAAGTGTTCAAATAACCACAGGAAGTCAAGAAAAGAGGAGCAGAGAAGTGAGAAAGAGAGGAAACAAACTAAAAAATAAAATGGTAGACATCAGCCCTAACCCATCAGTAGCCCCGGTAAATTTAAGCAGTCTAAACACAGCAAGTGAAGGACAGGGAAGCAGAGTGGATAGACACAGGACTCACAAATACAATGTCCACAAGAAACTCACTTCAAACACAATGGCAATGTTTGAAAGTAAAAGAATGGGAAAGGATGTACCATGCTAAAAGAAATAATAACTTTTAAGAGGCACCTGGATGGCTCAGTCAGTTAAGCGTCTGACTCTTGCTTTTGGCTCAAGTCATGATCTCACGGTTTCTTAAGGTCAAGCCCTGCATTGGGCTCTGTGCTGACACAGCAGAGCCTGCTGGGGATTCTCTCCCTCTCTCTCCCTGCCCTTCCCCCACTTGCATTGTCTTGGTCTCTCTCAAAAATAATAAACTTTAAAAAGTAACTAATAATTTTCAAAAGCATGAGTGACTGTATTAACTTCTAATCAAGTAGACTTCAGAGCAATAAAAATTACAAGTGACATAAGAAAAACATTGCATAATGATAAAATAATTCACCAAGACATCATAGTGACCCAGGACGTATATGTACCAAATTAGAGAGCTTTAAGACCAATGAAACAAAAATTGATAAAGCTGAAAGGAAGAAGGGATAAGTTTAAAATCATCACTGGGGACTCTGAGCAACAGATACAACTACTAGAAAGAAAACAGCCCAAAATATACCACAGCTGAACAATTCCATCAACCAGAATCAAGTGACATTCACAGAATACTGAACAAGAAGCAGAATACACATTATTTTCCAATGTCCGTAGAACTTTCACCAAGAGGAACCATATCTAGTATCTTAAGCCCCAATAAATTTTTAAAAATTAAAATTTCAGAATTTGTCTTTGAACCAAAAAGGAATCAAACTAGAAATCAGTAACAGAAAGACCAAATGAAAATCTCACCACATGTAGAAAATCAAGGACACACTTTTCAACAATTCACAAAGGGAAAGCCTCAAAGGAAATTTTTAAAGTACATACAACTGAATGAAAATGAAAATGTAGTGTTTAAAATATGTGACTATGTGACACAGCTAAAGCAAAATACTGAGACGAAAGTTTATAACACTAATAGCTCACATTAGAAAAGAGATCTCAAATCAATAACCTAAGTTTGTACATCAAAAAACCACAAAAAGAAAAATACGAAACAGAAAAAAAGTAAATAATGTTAAGAGCAATAATAGCAGTAATGATAACCAAAGAAATCACTGAAATTGAAAATGGAGCAAATAAATGAAACCAAAACTAGTTATTTGGTAGGAAAAGTAGTAACATTAATAAACTTTTAGAAAGACTGACAAAAATCAACAGAGAGGACACAAATCACCAATGTCAGGAATGGAACAGGAGGTATCACTACAGATCCTGAAGTCATAAAAAGGAGCATCGTAAGGGAGTATGTACTAAAAACAACTTTACACTAATTAATCCAACCCCTTAAAGGAAATGGAAAAATTCTTGCAGATCACAAACTACCAAAACTAAGATATACTGGATAACCTGAATTCTATAATCATTAAAAAAACTGAATATTTAATTTAAATCACACCTACAAAAGAAATTCTACAGACCAGATGGCTTCACTAAAGAATTTAACCAAAATTTAAAGAATAATTAACACCAACTCCACAAAATCTCTTCTTCCAGGAAACAGAAGAGGGGGGGATGCTTCTCACCTCATTTTATGAGGCCAGTATTACCTTGAAACCAAAAACAGAGAAAGACTGTACAAAAAGAAAGAAAAGAAAAGAAGAAAACAGAGAAAGAAACTACAAACCAGAAACTCATGCTACCTGGATGTAAAATTCTTTAACAAAATATTACAAACAGAATCCCAACAATTTTCCAAAATAATTACACACTATAATCAAGTGGAATTTACTCCAGGTATGAAAGGCTACTTCCACACTTGAAAATCAGTCAATGCAATCTATCCTATCAACAGGCTAAAGGAAAAAAATGACATGATCATAGGAATTGGTGCAGTAAAACCATTTGACCAAATCCAACATTTGTTTATGTAAAAAAACTCTCAGCAGGGGCGCCTGGGTGGCGCAGTCGGTTAAGCGTCCGACTTCAGCCAGGTCACGATCTCGCGGTCCGTGAGTTCGAGCCCCACGTCAGGCTCTGGGCTGATGGCTCAGAGCCTGGAGCCTGTTTCCGGTTCTGTGTCTCCCTCTCTCTCTGCCCCTCCCCCGTTCACGCTCTGTCTCTCTCTGTCCCAAAAATAAATAAACGTTGAAAAAAAAATTTAAAAAAAAAAAACTCTCAGCAAGCTGGGAATACAGGGGAAATATCTCAACTTGCTTAGGAACTTCTAAAAAACAAACTCTACAGCTAATGTCATACATAATGGTAAAAGGTTGAATGCATCACCCCTAACACTGGAAACAAGACAAGTCCTCTCTCACAATTTTTATGTAATACATTACTGTAAGTCAATGCAATAAAGCAAGAAAAAGAAAAGACACACAGATTGTAAAGGAAGGACTAAAACTGTCCCATTTGCAGATGACAAAACTGACTTCATAGAAAATCTTGAGGTATCTACAAAAAAATAACTCTTAGATCTAATAAGTGAGTTTGGCAAGGTATCAGGATACAGAATAGACACACAAAAATCAGTAACATTTATGTAGATTAAAAATGGGGGCACCTGGGTGGCTCAGTCTGTTAAGCATCTGACTCTTGATTTCAGCTCAGGTCATGATCCCAGGTCATGAGATCAAGCCCTAATTCAGCCTCCCTGCTTAAGATTCTCTCTCTTTCTCTGTCCCTCTCCCCAACTTGAGCTGTCTCTAAAATAAAATAAATACGCAAAATAAAAATGAACTTGTGATAACAAATTAAAGACATAAGAGTATTTACAATTGCACCAAAGAATATAAAATGATTAGATATAAATGTAATGAAATACGAATAGGATCTGTAAGCTGAAAAATCATAAAATTCTGATTAAAGAAATCAAAACAGACCTACCTAAATAGAGAGAAAGATCATGTTCATGGATCATCTGAGTCTGATGACTCTACATATCAATGATGTCAATTCTCCTCAAATTAAGCTACAGGTTTCATGTCATTTCTATCAAAATCCCAACAGGATTTTTTGTAGGCATAGATAAGTTTATTTTAAAATTTATATACAAAGGATTAAGCCCGAAAATCGCTAAAGTAATCTTGAAAAAGAAGAGTCAAGTGGTAGAATTCGCCCTACCTGACATTAAGGTGTATTATATAGCTAGAGTAACCTAGACGGCGTGGTATTGGTGGAAAGACAAAGACATTTGACAACACAAGAGAATAAAGAAGCCCAAAATAAACCCACACAAATATACCTAACTTATTTTTCTAAAAGGTGCAAAAGTGTTTTGATGGATGAGGGATGGCCTTTTCAACAAATGCTAGTGGAGCAAATGGTCATCCATAGGCTAAAAATGAATCATGGCCTTATACACAACAATCAATTCAAAACGGATCATGGACACAAATGTAGAATAACTATAAAACATTTAATATTTAGAACAAACATAGGAGAAAATGCTTGGGATCTAGGACCAGGCAAAGTGTTCTTCCACTTAACACCAAGACTAAGATTCTTACAATGAAAAATTGACAAAATGGACCTCATCAAAATTAAAAACTTCCTATCTTCTGTCAAGAGTGTGTCATAATAAAAAAATAATAAAAAAATAAATAAAAATAATCTTTAATTTTTATGCCCTACTGTCTCCCACAAAAAAAAAAAAAAAGAGTGTGTCAAGACTGGGGCACCTGGATGACTCAGTTGGTTGAGTGTTCGACTTCAGCTCAGGTCATGATCTCACAGTCTGTGAGTTTGAGCCCCGCGTCGGGCTCTGTGCTGACAGCTCAGAGCCTGGAGCCTGCTTCAGATTCTGTGTCTCCCTCTCTCTCTGCCCCTCCCCTGCTCATGTTCTGTCTCTCTCTGTCTCAAAAATAAATAAAAACATTAAAAAATTTTTCAAAAAAAAAAAAAGAATGTGTCAAGACTAGCAGTGTATCCAACAAAAGATACACAGAACTCTCAAAGCTCAACAGTATAAAGGCAAAGAATTCAATTGAAAAATGGGCAAAAGATATGAAGAAACATTGCAAAGATAATATACAAGTGGCAAATAAGGACATTAAAGATTTTAAGCCATTAAAAAATGAAAATTAACACCACAATGAGGTACCACTGCACACCTATCACAAGTGTAGAGAAAACTAGATCACTCACATATTTCTCATGACAATGTGACATAGTAAAACCACAGAGTCTGGCAATGTCTTCCACAACTAAACATACAGTCATCATGTGACCCAGAAACTGCACTCTTAAGCATTCATCCCTGGGAAATGGCAATTTATATGCACACAAAAACTTAATACACTAAGAGGCAGCTATTTACAGGGCTTTATTTATAGCAGCCCCCAAAAGGAAACAACCCAGGTATTTTTTTAATCAGTGAATGGATAAACAAACTGTGGTACCTCCATACTATGGAATACTATCCTGCAAGAAGAAGAAACACACCAAGGATATGCTCAACAATTTGCATGAATGTCCAAAGAGAATTAAGCCATGAAAAAGCCAATCCCCAAAGGTTATATACTTGCTGTAGGATTGCAGTTATATAACCTTCTTGAAATGAGAAAATTATAGAAATGGAGAAACGATTAGTGATTTCCTGGGGTAGGGGTCTAGAGAAAGGTAGACATGGTTATACAAAGTTATCTCTGCGGTGGTGGAACAGTACCATATCTTGACTGTAATAGATACACAAATCTACACTTTGGATAAAATTGCACAGAACTAAGAACATACAATCACCCAAGTGAGTACAAGTAACTGAGAAAATCTAAACAAGATCAGTAGGCTGTATCAATGTCAATATCCTGGTTGTAGTACTGTACCATATAGTTTTACAAGATAGCATCAATGATGGAAATTATAAAAAGGATACAGAGGGTCTTACTGTATTTCTTACAACCTCAGGGGAATCTATAATTGTGTCAAAATAAATTTTTTTAAAGGGGAAGGTTGGAATTTCACTTTTTTAACGGGCTTGTGTATTTGAGCTTTCTTGTGCCTCTGCCACTGTCATGAAAACATGCCAGGATTAGCCTGCTGGGAGGTAAGATAAGGGGAGCAGAGCTAGTGCCCCAGCAAAAGCCACCCAAGATGTGCCGACAGCCAGCCATTGCCCAGCCATGTGAACAACCCATTACAGCAGAACCAAATGCCAGCTGACCCCAAACAAGCAACTGAGGCTTATTTTTGAATGCCACTGAAGATTCTGTGGCTGTTTGTCATGCAGCATTACCACAGCAGTAGGTAACTGATACAGCAGCCAAGCCTCAGGAAAGACACAACCAAGGGAGCTCCAGAGATGCAGGAAGCCCAGCTACATCCGGGTTCCCACAGAAAACTTCAGCAGCTCTCACCATTTTTTTGTGCCTGAGTGTTTTGGCCCAAACACAAAACATTCAGATTCCCCAGGGAGTGTCTGCTTGGCTTAGCTTGGCTGCATGCAATGACAGAGTGTGGGACCCCAAAAAAACACTGGGATACAATAAAAAGAAGGGAGAACAGACGCTATGTTAGCCCAGCAAAAACGACAGATGTCCTGTGCCAAGACAAACAGGTTGTATTTACTTACATGGTGGTTCCGATCAGCTTCTAAAATAGATTTAAAATCCACAATTCCCATTTTGATCATTTCAGGGAAAAACAGCTTTGCACAAGTAGGCCACACTGAGAGGGAGTGTGACGGAATGGTTAATATGTGGACCCTGGATGCAGATTGTGTGGATGTGAATTCAGCTCTTCTCAAAATTACACGTCCTAACTGGGGGCAATTAACTTGAAAAATGTCATATCCTATATCCAGATACTACAGATTTACAATGCCGCTTACCAGAGTAAAAGATCTAGGAGTTCTGAAGTACAGAGCACTGTTGAAGTGGGATTAAGCGAGCGGATCAGTCAGTCAGTACAGCAGAGTCAAAGGGCTGGTTCAGTTGGTATCCTGGCTCTACCACCCACTGCCTGTGTGACCTTGGGTAGGTCACTTAACCTCTCTGTGCCACGTTGCTCTCATGTGTAAAATGGGGATGATAATAGCACTTATCTAATGGTTGGTGTAGACTTTTATTTTTTAGACAGAGGGAGCGAACAGGAGTGGGGGAGAGGGGCAAAGGGAGAAGGAGAAGGGGGAAGGAAGAGAAAAGGGGGGGAAGGGGGAGAGAGAGAGAGACAGAGAGAGAGACAGAGAGAGACAATGAGAATCTCAAGCAGTCACCATAATCAGTGCAGAGCGTGACGTGGGGCTTGATCTCGCAACCCTGGCATCATGACCGGAGCCAAAATTGGAGTTGGACGTTCAACTGACTGAGCCACCCAGGCACCCTGGGGTGTTGCGCAGACTTAATGAATGTGTCAGTAAAGCATTTAGAAGAGTGCCTGTTCCAAACTACGGCGTTGGGGCACCTGGGTGGCTCAGTCGGTTAAGCTTCTGATTCTTGGTTTCGGCTCAGGTCATGACCTCGCAGTTTGTGAGTTCCAGCCCTGCATCGGGCTCTGCACTGACAGTGGGGAACCTGCTTGGGATTCTCTCTCTCCCTTTCTCTCTGTCCCTCCCCCCTTGCTCTATTTCTCTTAATTAATTAATTAATTAACAGTGTTAATTTAAAACATGACTTCTCAGTACATACTGCCTGTTATTAATTCTTCAATTCTTTGCTGGAATAAGGGAGCCCCTTGCTTTGTCCTTCCTCCTAATAGAAGATGACAGAATTTATAACATTTGACCTGCAGGTTTTAACAACCGGAAAGGCCATATGGCAAATTTCATCCCTTAACAATGAAAGGAAATGGCTAAAGAGCTCTCATAAATCCCTAAACCTTGATTTTCAAGGCTTCAGTGACCGATCCTTTGATACCCAACATCCCACTTCACTATTGTAAATGTCTATTCCATTCAAGGTTTCAAAGGGATGCTCCAGGGCCATTCCCTCATTGAGCACATGGCTCACTAACACGCCACAGCTGGGCCAGCTGAGGATTGGCGACAGCACAGAGCCACGCCCCTGCATTGGCAGGCACTGGGATGGATGCCCCAGTGGCTGTTTGGTCAGCTTGCGTCAGGCCACGTTGGAATTAGATTAAGGGAAGGCTCCTTGTGCAGTGGGTTAAAGGAGTAATTTTTCATCTCTGGAGACCGAGGTTCTAACCTCACCGAAGCCACAAGAGATAACAAGTTTTGTGGCTCCAGTCCATCCCACAATTTGTCAACATCCAGCAGGAGTAAAATGCTTCTTGAAGGCTATTCATCAAAAGGAGCAGAGTCATCATAACGAAGGATTGATGGTGTGTGGACCTGCAGTTGACAACTTCAGCATTGTTAGAAATGATTTCATAAATAAATAAACAAAATTTTAAAAAAGAAAATGGTTGGGGCGCCCGGGTGGCTCAGTCGGTTGAGCGTCCAACTTCGGCCCAGGTCATGATCTCACAGTTCATGAGTTCGAGCCCCGCGTCGGGCTCTGTGCTGGCAGCTCAGAGCCTGGAGCCTGCTTCAGATTCTGTGTCTCCCTCTCTCTCTGCCCCATCCCCACTCATGCTCTGTCTCTCTCTGTCTTAAAAATAAATAAAACATTAAACAAAAGATTAAAAAAAAAGAAAATGGCTTCCTTTCATTTAAGAACTTCACCAGGACCAAAAAAAAAAAACAAACAAAAAACAAAAAAACTTAAGCATCTGACTTTGGCTCAGGTCATGATCTCACAGTTAGTGGGTTCAAGCCCCGTGTCAGTCTCTGTGCTGACAGCTCAGAGTCTGGAGCCTGCTTTGAATTCTGTGTCTGTCTCTCGCTTTCTCTGAGCGCCCCCCCTCAACTCGCACTCTGTCAGTCTCTCTCTCAAAAATAAGCATTTTAAAAAAATAAAAAAATTTTAAAAAAAGAACTCCACCAGGACATGGGCTCAGAGGTAAAGGCAGAGACAGTCCCCACGCCCTCCACCTCTAGCCCCTGGCAACCAACCATCTACATTCTGTCTCTAGGAACTGGTGTGTTTCAGACATTTCACATAAATGAAATCATTCGACATGTGACTTTTTTACCTGGCTTCTTTCAATTAGCATAATGATTTTAAGGTGTAACCATGTTGCAGCGTGTATCAAGTACTCTGTTCTTTTTTATGGGGAAATAATATTCCACTGTGGATATAGCACATGTCATTCAGTTCATCAGTTGATGGACATTTGGGTTGTTTCCATGTTTTGGCTACTATGAATAACACTACTGTCAAAAATTCACGTACAAGCTTTGTGTGCCTGTGTGTTTTCAGTTCTCTTGGGTATTTACCTAGGAGTAGAATTCTGGCTCTATGATAACTCTCCATTTAACTTTTGGAGGTCCTGGCAGGCTGTTTGCCAATGTGTCTGCACCATTTTACATTGTCACTAGCAGTGGGTGGGAGTTCAAATTTCTCCACATTCTCACCAATACTTGTTATTGTCTTTTTTATTCCTAGCAGGTGTGAAGTGATAATTATTGTGATTTTGATTTCTTAAGCATCTTGGCCATTTATATGCCTTTTGGAGAAATGTTTATTCAGATCTTTTGCTCATTGATTAATTGGGCTGTCTTTGTATGGTTGAATTATAAGAGTTTTTTATACATTCTGGATACCAGTCCCTTATAAGATAGGATTTGCAAATATTTTCTCCCCTTCTGTGAGCTGCCTTCGATTTTCTTGCTGGTGTCCTTTGACCCATAAATTGTTTAGTTTTCATGATGTTCAATTTATTCCATCTTTCTTCTGTTGCTTATGCTTTTGGCTGGTGATTCCTTTAAAGTGGAAAAGCTACAGAGAACACAGGAAAACAGGAGACTTCTGGATCACTCTTGCTTTTGTCGAAGGTTACAAATTCTCCAGCCCACTAGACCATCAGTCTGAGCTATGCTTAGCTTTTAGTTGGCCCACAGAGTAGTTCTGTTTTCATGAAGCTAACATGCAAAACTCTGGATTTCAATCATCTCCAGATATACTGAAGGATGGGCCATATAAGGCCATTGCTCTCACACTCTACAGGAATCGAGCAGTGGCTGCTGCTTTAAGCAGGGCATGTACTGTCCTGTTCATCAAGCTCCTCTGCCCCCAGGGGGCCCTCTCCACATCTGAGGGCTAGCTCTTGCCGTGTCAGAGACATCTCAAGTCACTCTTTGCCCCCATTTTACAGGTGAGATCACGGAGGCTCAGAAAGATAATAACTAGCCCCCAGGGGCATGGCTAGAATTTCGTGGGAATGTGACTTTAGGCCACTTCTTCCTCATTTCAAGTGCCTACTCTTAACCACCAGGCCACAGTGCCGGCATGTCACCTGTCCAGGCTATGCTGCTTATACCTTCTGCCCTCAAGAACAGCGAACATTCAATCAAATCACAAATATACGCCAAGCACGATTTTAGGTCCAGAGAATACAACAGAAAAGAAAATCCTTGTGGAGTTGACATTTTAGTGGGAGGTAGACAGACGCATAATCATAAGAGCTACAAAGAAAATCAAAGCCCATGGGACAGAGAGGGCTAGAGGGGAGACACGTGACACAAAACAGAGGTCTAAAGTCCCCAGGAGAGGGACAAACCCAACGCTATGGACACTGCAGTGTGACACTCAGGAGTCAGGGAAAGAGACCACCCATGCAACTACAGCGTTCAAGGTGACAGCACAGTGTAAGCTACGTTTAGGCTGAGTCACAAATGTAAATAAAATATGCTACAATCAGTGACTGTCTATCACGTTCAGACCTTCCTGCATAATCCCCCAGCCCAGCCACTGGAGCCTAGGCAGCCACACTGTGTCCCCTACAACTGTCCCCCTCCCCCACCCCCACCTTTCTTGGGCCAAGCTGACTGGGTGAAGAAGGGGAGTTGGACCCAAGGACAGCCAATCAGCCCAAGAGGTGTCCGGTGACCAGTGCCATGGCCTAGCACCTGAAACTGAACAGAGGCAAACCAGGCTTTCATGGGCCCACATTTGATTTGGGAAGCACAGGGAAACTGAGGTAGTGAGCTATGAGTGCTGCCTGTGAAGGAAGGAGAGGCCAAGGTCACTTACAAGTTTAGGTTATGAAGGAGGAGAAGCTGACTGAGCATAGGGAGCTACTCCAACAGGCATATAAAAAGTGTGCTAGATTGGGGCGCCTGGGTGGGTCAGTGGGTTAAGGGTCAGACTTTTGATTTTGGCCGAGGTCATGATCTCATGGTTCATGGGTCCAAGCCCCGCATCGGGCTCCGCACTGGCAGTGCAGAGACTGCTTGGGATTCTCTCTCCCCCTTTCTGTGCCCCTCCTGTGCTCATGTTTCCAATAGCATGTCACTTTGTAACATTTCTTGCACTCCCATGGGGCATTCTTTTCCTCACTATACAAATAAGGAAATTAAACCCAACATAAATTAGTTAACTTATCCAAGGTTCCCAAATTAACAAGTGGCTTTACTTCCACTCTGGATAATTCAAAAGTCCTTGCTTGTCTCACCATTCCATACCGGGTTTTTTGTTTTGTTTGTCCATTTTTTGTTTTGAATGTGTATTTGTTTTTCATGCTGGGATGGCAAAGGTTTGGAAAGTACAGGGGAAGCCACCAAGGGCACTGTGAGGCTCCACCGCCCAGAGACTCCCAGTCCCTAAAGACTCGCAACAGCAAACAGATTTTGTCTTGCTCATCAGCCCTGACTGATTCGGACTGAACTAAAACAATACTGACTAAAGATTGAGAAGATGCCTCAGGTTCAAAGGGAAAAGGATGCTGTGATTAGCAATTTCAGCTATGGGCAACAGACAGGAAATTCACCCTAAGTGTCTACGTGCTTGCTAATGTGACCCCAAAATTCCTAGGCAAGAAGAATGCATCAACTCTGATGCTTTTTTAAAAGTTTTATTTATTTTTGGGGCGCCTGGGTGGCGCAGTCGGTTAAGCGTCCGACTTCAGCCAGGTCACGATCTCGCGGTCCGTGAGTTCGAGCCCCGCGTCGGGCTCTGGGCTGATGGCTCAGAGCCTGGAGCCTGTTTCCGATTCTGTGTTTCCCTCTCTCTCTGCCCCTCCCCCGTTTATGCTCTGTCTCTCTCTGTCCCAAAAATAAATAAACGTTGAAAAAAAAAATTTAAAAAAAAAAAAAAGTTTTATTTATTTTTAAGTCATCTCTACACTCAATGTGGGTCTCGAACTCATAACCCCGAAATCAAGAGTTCTGTGTTCCTCTGAGCCAGCTGTGTGCCTCAACCCTGATGCTTGTGACTTCCAGCCTATTTTTTATTTTCTATCTCTATCCAGTTTCCCCTCAAACATACTTTGGACTGGCAGTGCTTTCTCTCCTAGCATCCTTCTTCCCAAGACCTCAAGTTCCTGTGACACTATATTGGGTGAAACATCCTTTGTTAGCATCCCCTTGTCACTCACTACACATTTGACTCCAGTACCAGGGACTTGTGGTCACTGTTTTCCTTACACAAGCAGGGCTGTTCCATTATTCTGTGCACATCTAGCACCTGCAAAGCTCAAAGCGTGGCTCTGCTGCCCACATTCCCTTTCTTATTTATCAAGGCTTTCTAGAAAGAATAGGATCTTCACCATCCTCACAAACACAGCTTTCCCATAGCCCATGCAATACAAATAATCATATATAAGTAATGCATACGAGAAGCAATTCCACTGCCCCTGAATACATGCACGGCTAGAAAGATCTGGTGTGTGTGTGTGTGTATACACACGCACATGACCTCAGTTTTCTCTTCCTTAACCTTACAGAGAAGTGCCATAAACATATGTATATGTGTGTGTGTGTGTGTGTGTGTGTGTGCGCGCATGTGTGTGTCTTTTGTGTGTGGAGGAGGGTAGAGAGAGAAGCAGAGAGAGCAAGATTGAGAGAGTTTCCAAATTTCTATATTCTGCTCCAGTCCATCAATAAGAAATAGAGATAGGGGAAATGGTGATATATTCATATAATGGGATACCACAGAGCCACAGTCATTAAACAAAGAAAGCAGGGAAGCAGAGAGTCTCTAAGATCCAATATGGAGAAATCTCCATGACAGATTATTAAGCAAAGCAGATGCGAAACTGTCACAATGTAACAAGGGTGTCCATAGATATTAGACAACAACAAATACAAATACCCACCAACACAGAGCAAAGACATATAAACAGCTCCAAGTCTGTTAAAACAATAATATGTTAGTTTGTACATAAAATAAATTGGGAAGAATATACACCCAATCGTACAAAGTTATCACCCTCGGGAAATGGGACCAGGAGAGACATGATTTTAGGGGTTTTATGGTTCCCTAATGACTACATGTTATTAACGGGATGTGTTAAGATTTTTTTAGTCTACTTCAAAAAATTGTAGCTGTCATTTAGATTTAAGAATTCCACTGAAGACTCCTCTCAGAAAGACAGGGAGAAAGGGGGATGGAGACTGAAACAGAGAGAAACAAAGCTCCCTTTAAAGGCAGAATGCTAACCACTTTGAGCCCTAAAAGACTATTTGCAACTACCTGCATAAATTACAGCTACCAAAAGCTAACTTTTTAAAGTTGGAAATAAAACACAGCAATGCCCCCAAATACAAACAGCCCTAATGGCAGATGCTGAATCTGTCTCCCTAAACACCTAGGGGAATCCTATTCCTGCAGGATTTCATTTCTCCATCCCGAGACTTGGCTTCACTGCCAGGAAACGTCACCATCCACTTTCAGAAGCACGGTTTGGAACCAGGTGCCTCAAAGCTCAGACCTTAGTACTTCAGTTCCCAGGGGGTGGGGAGGGCGCTATGGGGAGGGAATGGAGGGAGGGAGATGGTATGGGGACCACCGACAGTCTTCCCCCTACGACCCTAGCGCATCAAAATGCTCAGTCTTAAAAGAGACAGGCAGGCTATTTGGCCCAAACATTATTGCTTACATGGGAATGTACTTCTTGACATTTTTCTCCTTCAAATGGTTTCTCCTTTAATTGCCCTATGTGCCACTGGATGCCATCAGCCCTGCGGTGGCAACGGCACCTCCGTGTGAACTGCCACGGGAGACACCCCATTGCAATCTGCTCATGGCCCTTTGTCCTGGGGCAGGAAGTTGTGATTTCTTCTGACTCTTCATTCCCCCCATGGAGTCACTCCCCGCTCGCTTCATCCAGGTCCCCGCTGGGTTACTGCTGTGACAAAGAACGCATGCTTTCTGTTGAGGTGGCACTTCATGGTTTTCTTAGAAACCTTTTTTTGCTACAATTTATGCCTTGATTAAAAATGTGCTGTCGGGTGAAACATGCCATTCAGGGGAGGGTGTTTTGTTAATTAGTAAAACAAATCAGGTCAAATGTTCCTCATAAAGATTTAGCATGTCTGCAATTTTGAAATAGCTTGAATTCAGCTTAAGTCATTTTGTTTTATAAAAAAATAGAAATGAGAAAATCTACATTTTTTTAGGCAAGTTCTACAATTAGTAGCAAGAGAGACATATCCCTGGGGTTTTTTGTTTTGTTTTGTTTTTGTTTGTTTTTTGTTTTTTTACAAAACCATGTAGCATGAAAATAATTATTTTTAAATGACCATTTTGATACCACTTGTGTGTGTGTGTGTGTGTGTGTGTGTGTGGTTCTGAAATACACATTTATCTTAATGCTAACACATTCAGTGTTCATACTGGTCTCTTGCCTTTTTTTTTTTTTTTTAAGTCTTGCCCGTTTTTTTTAATTAATTAAAAGTCTTTTTTTTTATTGAAAAGTAGCAGCTACCTGTTTGAGAGGTTCTTTGGGAAACCTTTTCCTTTGCACTATCCATCCAATACCTGTAAAACTTAAATCCTTTCTGGACAAATGACCTTCAAACACAGGGTGGAATCCATGTATATACTAGCCCTTCACCTATTCTTAAAATCTTATGGGCAAGTTGTTTATCCCTCTCATTACCTCTTGATAGGGTCACAGTTCACCTGACTATTCACAGCCTCTCTAACACAGCGCCTTCCATGATATAGGTGCTCAGTAAATACATGTTGCATTCATCAACTGATTTTTCATTATATTAGGTACCTTCTCTTTTTGTTCTTGACTGGCATTCGATCAGGCAATGCTCTCAATTGCCCTGAAGAACTTAAGAGGACAGACTGTGTCTTACTCATCTTTCTATTCTTAGAAACCAGCACAGAGGTCTTTAACACTTCTTAAAAAATTTTAACTTCCAACTATATACTCTAGGCATTGTCAGAGATTCCAAAATAAATGAGATAGGGGACACCTGGATGGCTCAGGTGGGTGAGAGTCCAATTTTTGGGCTTGGCTCAAGTCACAATCTCATGATTCATGGGATCTAACCCTGAATAGGGCTCAGGCTGACAATGCAGAGCCTGCTTGGGATTCTCTCTCTCCCTCTCTTTCTGCCCCTCCCCCACTCATATTCTCTCTCTCTCTCTCTCTCTCCCTCTCTCTCTCTCTGTTAAGATAAAAAAGCAAAGGGGCGCCTGGGTGGCGCAGTCGGTTAAGCGTCCGACTTCAGCCAGGTCACGATCTCGCGGTCCCTGAGTTCGAGCCCCGCGTCAGGCTCTGGGCTGATGGCTCAGAGCCTGGAGCCTGTTTCCGATTCTGTGTCTCCCTCTCTCTCTGCCCCTCCCCTGTTCATGCTCTGTCTCTCTCTGTCCCAAAAATAAATAAACGTTGAAAAAAAAAAATTTAAAAAAAAAAAAAAAAGATAAATAAGCAAAAATAAAAAAGAAGTGCTGCCTCACGACGACCTTGCTACTTATTCATAAAAGTGATAAAAAGGGCTAACATTTGATGATTTAAAATGGAACCATGTTAATGCTTCACAGGAATTTCCTCATTTCATTATCCAAACAAGCCTTAAAGGCAGGGTTTTCATTCTCACTTTACAAACAAGGAAACTGAGGCTCTAAGAAGTCAAGGAATTTGCCCTAGTTATAATTTACTCATACTTAAGAGTGGACAGAGCAAGGAAACTAACCCAGTGTAGTCCAGAATTGTGGACAAGACTGGACAGTGTATAGTTTCATGCTAAGGCTCATGGGGAGGCAGGGGAAAAGGAGGGACTGTAAATCAGAATAGCAAAGACGTCTACTGTTTCAACAAAAACGTTACGGTTCTAAGCGACAGAAATAGATATGCAACTCCATGTGGCTTTAAAAGGAGAACAAAGAAATTTACTGGCTCTTAAATGGAAAAGTCTAGGGATAAGAATACAGCTGGATCTCAGTAGATCAAACAATGTCAGGAAGACTGGTCACTAAGTGTGGGCTCCTCCTGCCTCCAGGTTCACTGCCAGGCAGTCTTCTGTGAGGACGACAGCACACATGTCACCAGCTCAGGTGAATATCCACCAGCTAAGCACTCTCAGCCAAAAGACAGGGCAGCACACCCAGGAGCGCTCAAGCAAAGCCCAATGCTTATCCCTAAACCAATCACCGCACGTCCGCAGACAGCACTGCTCACACACCACCATATTGGTTTACCTGCTTGCCCAGCATGATACAATAAAATAGTAAGATATAATATAAAAGTTAAATTGAATATTAAATCAGCTTACTGAAAAACAGACTACAAATTAAAGTGTGAAAATAGATTATTTAAATTCAAAAGTAAGTAAATGCAAATTTAAATTTTAAATCAATAATTTTTTTAAAAATAAACATTTAGGGGATTCTGGGAAGATGGCGGCGTAGGAGGACGCTGGGCTCACCGCGCGTCCTGCTGATCACTTAGATTCCACCTACACCTGCCTAAATAACCCAGAAAACCGCCAGAGGATTAGCAGAACAGAGTCACCGGACCCAAGTGCAGACGAGAGGCCCACGGAAGAGGGTAGGAAGGGCGGCGAGGCGGTGCGCGCTCCACGGACTGGCGGGAGGGAGCCGGGGCGGAGGGGCGGCTCGCCGGCCAAGCAGAGCCCCCGAGTCCGGCTTGCAAAAGCGGAGGGGCCTGACGGACTGTGTTCAGACAGCAAGCGCGACTTAGCGTCTGGGAGGTCATAAGTTAACAGCTCTGCTCGGAAAGCGGGAAGGCTGGAGGACAAAGGGAGGGTGAGCTGCGGAGCCCCCGGACGACAGAGCTCAGTTTGGCAGGGAACAAAGGCGCTAGCCAGCGCCATCTCCCCCGCCCATCCCCCAGCCAAAATCCCAAAGGGAACCGGCTCCGGGCAGGGAAATTGCTCGCTCCGCGCGAACACCCAACTCTGTGCTTCTGCGGAGCCAAACCTCCGGCAGCGATTTGACTCCCTCCGGCTGCCACAGGGCCCCTCCTGAAGTGGATCACCTAAGGAGAAGCGAGCTAAGCCTGCCCCCCCTCCCGCCGTGCACCTTGCCTTCCCACCCCAGCTAATACGCCAGATCCCCAGCATCACAAGCCTGGCAGTGTGCAAGTAGCCCAGACGGGCCACGCCACCCCACAGTGAATCCCGCCCCTAGGAGAGGGGAAGAGAAGGCACACACCAGTCTGACTGTGGCCCCAGCGGTGGGCTGGGGGCAGACATCAGGTCGGACTGCGGCCCCGCCCACCAACTCCAGTTATACACCACAGCACAGGGGAAGTGCCCTGCAGGCCCTCACCACACCAGGGACTATCCAAAATGACCAAGCGGAAGAATTCCCCTCAGAAGAATCTCCAGGAAATAACAACAGCTAATGAGCTGATCAAAAAGGATTTAAATAATATAACAGAAAGTGAATTTAGAATAATAGTCATAAAATTAATCGCTGGGCTGGAAAACAGCATACAGGACAGCAGAGAATCTCTTGCTACAGACATCAGGGGACTAAGGAACAGTCACGAGGAGCTGAAAAACGCTTTAAAGGAAATGGAAAACAAAATGCAAACCACCACGGCTCGGATGGAAGAGGCAGAGGAGAGAATAGGTGAACTAGAAGATAAAGTTATGGAAAAAGAGGAAGCTGAGAAAAAGAGAGATAAAAAAATCCAGGAGTATGAGGGGAAAATTAGAGAACTAAGTGATACACTAAAAAGAAATAATATACGCATAATTGGTATCCCAGAGGAGGAAGAGAGAGGGAAAGGTGCTGAAGGGGTACTTGAAGAAATAATAGCTGAGAACTTCCCTGAACTGGGGAAGGAAAAAGGCATTGAAATCCAAGAGGCACAGAGAACTCCCTTCAGACGTAACTTGAATCGATCTTCTGCACGACATATCATAGTGAAACTGGCAAAATACAAGGATAAAGAGAAAATTCTGAAAGCAGCAAGGGGTAAACGTGCCCTCACATATAAAGGGAGACCTATAAGACTCGTGACTGATCTCTCTTTTGAAACTTGGCAGGCCAGAAAGAATTGGCACGAGATTTTCAGGGTGCTAGATAGCAAAAATATGCAGCCCAGAATCCTTTATCCAGCAAGTCTGTCATTTAGAATAGAAGGAGAGATAAAGGTCTTCCCAAACAAACAAAAACTGAAGGAATTTGTCACCACTAAACCAGCCCTACAAGAGATCCTAAGGGGGACCCTGTGAGACAAAGTACCAGAGACATCACTACAAGCATAAAACATACAGACATCACAATGACTCTAAACCCGTATCTTTCTATAATAACACTGAATGTAAACGGATTAAATGCGCCAACCAAAAGACATAGGGTATCAGAATGGATAAAAAAACAAGACCCATCTATTTGCTGTCTACAAGAGACTCATTTTAGACCTGAGGACACCTTTAGATTCAGAGTGAGGGGATGGAGAACTATTTATCATGCTACTGGAAGCCAGAAGAAAGCTGGAGTAGCCATACTTATATCAGACAAACTAGACTTTAAATTAAAGGCTGTAACAAGAGATGAAGAAGGACATTATATAATAGTTACAGGGTCTATCCATCAGGAAGAGCTAACAATTATAAATGTCTATGCGCCGAATACCGGAGCCCCCAAATATATAAAACAATTACTCATAAACAGAAGCAACCTTATTGATAAGAATGTGGTAATTGCAGGGGACTTTAACACCCCACTTACAGAAATGGATAGATCATCTAGACACACAGTCAATAAAGAAACAAGGGCCCTGAATGAGACACTGGATCAGATGGACTTGACAGATATATTTAGAACTCTGCATCCCAAAGCAACAGAATATACTTTCTTCTCGAGTGCACATGGAACATTCTCCAAGATAGATCATATACTGGGTCACAAAACAGCCCTTCATAAGTTTACAAGAATTGAAATTATACCATGCATACTTTCAGACCACAATGCTATGAAGCTTGAAATCAACCACAGGAAAAAGTCTGGAAAACCTCCAAAAGCATGGAGGTTAAAGAACACCCTACTAACGAATGAGTGGGTCAACCAGGCAATTAGAGAAGAAATCAAAAAATATATGGAAACAAACGAAAATGAAAATACAACAATCCAAACGCTTTGGGACGCAGCGAAGGCAGTCCTGAGAGGAAAATACATTGCAATCCAGGCCTATCTCAAGAAACAAGAAAAATCCCAAATACAAAATCTAACAGCACACCTAAAGGAAATAGAAGCAGAACAGCAAAGGCAGCCTAAACCCAGCAGAAGAAGAGAAATAATAAAGATCAGAGCAGAAATAAACAATATAGAATCTAAAAAAACTGTAGAGCAGATCAACGAAACCAAGAGTTGGTTTTTTGAAAAAATAAACAAAATTGACAAACCTCTAGCCAGGCTTCTCAAAAAGAAAAGGGAGATGACCCAAATAGATAAAATCATGAATGAAAATGGAATTATTACAACCAATCCCTCAGAGATACAAACAATTATCAGGGAATACTATGAAAAATTATATGCCAACAAATTGGACAACCTGGAAGAAATGGACAAATTCCTAAACACCCACACTCTTCCAAAACTCAATCAGGAGGAAATAGAAAGCTTGAACAGACCCATAACCAGCGAAGAAATTGAATCGGTTATCAAAAATCTCCCAACAAATAAGAGTCCAGGACCAGATGGCTTCCCAGGGGAGTTCTACCAGACGTTTAAAGCAGAGATAATACCTATCCTTCTCAAGCTATTCCAAGAAATAGAAAGGGAAGGAAAACTTCCAGACTCATTCTATGAAGCCAGTATTACTTTGATTCCTAAACCAGACAGAGACCCAGTAAAAAAAGAGAACTACAGGCCAATATCCCTGATGAATATGGATGCAAAAATTCTCAATAAGATACTAGCAAATCGAATTCAACAGCATATAAAAAGAATTATTCACCATGATCAAGTGGGATTCATTCCTGGGATGCAGGGCTGGTTCAACATTCGCAAATCAATCAACGTGATACATCACATTAACAAAAAAAAAGAGAAGAACCATATGATCCTGTCAATCGATGCAGAAAAGGCCTTTGACAAAATCCAGCACCCTTTCTTAATAAAAACCCTTGAGAAAGTCGGGATAGAAGGAACATACTTAAAGATCATAAAAGCCATTTATGAAAAGCCCACAGCTAACATCATCCTCAACGGGGAAAAACTGAGAGCTTTTTCCCTGAGATCAGGAACACGACAGGGATGCCCACTCTCACCGTTGTTGTTTAACATAGTGCTGGAAGTTCTAGCATCAGCAATCAGACAACAAAAGGAAATCAAAGGCATCAAAATTGGCAAAGATGAAGTCAAGCTTTCGCTTTTTGCAGATGACATGATATTATACATGGAAAATCCGATAGACTCCACCAAAAGTCTGCTAGAACTGATACATGAATTCAGCAAAGTTGCAGGATACAAAATCAATGTCCAGAAATCAGTTGCATTCTTATACACTAACAATGAAGCAACAGAAAGACAAATAAAGAAACTGATCCCATTTACAATTGCACCAAGAAGCATAAAATACCTAGGAATAAATCTAACCAAAGATGTAAAGGATCTGTATGCTGAAAACTATAGAAAGCTTATGAAGGCAATTGAAGAAGATTTAAAGAAATGGAAAGACATTCCCTGCTCATGGATTGGAAAAATAAATATTGTCAAAATGTCAATACTACCCAAAGCTATCTACACATTCAATGCAATCCCAATCAAAATTGCACCAGCATTCTTCTCGAAACTAGAACAAGCAATCCTAAAATTCATATGGAACCACAAAAGGCCCCGAATAGCCAAAGGAATTTTGAAGAAGAAGACCAAAGCAGGAGGCATCACAATCCCAGACTTCAGCCTCTACTACAAAGCTGTCATCATCAAGACAGCATGGTATTGGCACAAAAACAGACACACAGACCAATGGAATAGAATAGAAACCCCAGAACTAGACCCACAAACATATGGCCAACTCATCTTTGACAAAGCAGGAAAGAACATCCAATGGAAAAAAGACAGCCTCTTTAACAAATGGTGCTGGGAGAACTGGACAGCAACATGCAGAAGGTTGAAACTAGACCACTTTCTCACACCATTTACAAAAATAAACTCAAAATGGATAAAGGACCTAAATGTGAGACAGGAAACCATCAGAACCTTAGAGGAGAAAGCAGGAAAAGACCTCTCTGACCTCAGCCGTAGCAATCTCTTACTTGACACATCCCCAAAGGCAAGGGAATTAAAAGCAAAAGTGAATTACTGGGACCTTATGAAGATAAAAAGCTTCTGCACAGCAAAGGAAACAACCAACAAAACTAAAAGGCAACCAACGGAATGGGAAAAGATATTTGCAAATGACATATCGGACAAAGGGCTAGTATCTAAAATCTATAAAGAGCTCACCAAACTCCACACCCGAAAAACAAATAACCCAGTGAAGAAATGGGCAGAAAACATGAATAGACACTTCTCTAAAGAAGACATCCAGATGGCCAACAGGCACATGAAAAGATGTTCAGCGTCGCTCCTTATCAGGGAAATACAAATCAAAACCACACTCAGGTATCACCTCACGCCAGTCAGAGTGGCCAAAATGAACAAATCAGGAGACTATAGATGCTGGAGAGGATGTGGAGAAACGGGAACCCTCTTGCACTGTTGGTGGGAATGCAAATTGGTGCAGCCGCTCTGGAAAGCAGTGTGGAGGTTCCTCAGAAAATTAAAAATAGACCTACCCTATGACCCAGCAATAGCACTGCTAGGAATTTATCCAAGGGATACAGGAGTACTGATGCATAGGGGCACTTGTACCCCAATGTTCATAGCAGCACTCTCAACAATAGCCAAATTATGGAAAGAGCCTAAATGTCCATCAACTGATGAATGGATAAAGAAATTGTGGTTTATATACACAATGGAATACTACGTGGCAATGAGAAAAAATGAAATATGGCCTTTTGTAGCAACGTGGATGGAACTGGAGAGTGTGATGCTAAGTGAAATAAGCCATACAGAGAAAGACAGATACCATATGGTTTCACTCTTATGTGGATCCTGAGAAACTTAACAGGAACCCATGGGGGAGGGGAAGGAAAAAAAAAAAAAAAAAAAAAGGACGTTAGAGTGGGAGAGAGCCAAAGCATAAGAGACTGTTAAAAACTGAGAACAAACTGAGGGTTGATGGGGGGTGGGAGGGAGGGGCGGGTGGGTGATGGGTATTGAGGAGGGCACCTTTTGGGATGAGCACTGGGTGTTGTATGGAAACCAATTTGTCAATAAACTTCATATAAAAAAAAAAAAAATAAATAAAAAAATAAAAATAAAAATAAACATTTAGGGGCGCCTGGGTGGCTCAGTCAGTTGCGCATCCGACTTCAGCTCAGGTCACGATCTCATGGTCCGTGAGTTCGAGCCCCGCGTCGGGCTCTGGGCTGATGGCTCAGAGCCTGGAGCCTACTTCCGATTCTGTGTCTCCCTCTCTCTCTTCCCCTCCCCTGTTCATGCTCTGTCTCTGTCTCAAAAATAAATAAACGTTAAAAAAATTTTTTTTTTAAATAAAAATAAAAATAAACATTTAAAACCAGGAGCAGCTCTCCAGTAGGGTGACTATGGATGTAGACTGAAAAGGGAGAGAAAGATGTTTGCAAAGTATGTCTTTTTCCACATCACCAAGGCAAGCAGCATGAGTGAGCACCCCACATGCACTCAAAGCTCCCAAGTCTTAGAAGGCTGGCAGCTGGTGAGTTCATCAAGGGTCTGTCCAAGTGAGGATACCAAAAAACAAAAATCTGATACTGCCTACATATGATTTTTAATAAAATTTCTTATTTTTTTAGGGAGAGAGAGAGAGTGCTCAAGTGAGTGGGGGAGGAACAGAGGGGCAGAGAGAAAGAAAGACAGACAGACAGACAGACGGACAATCTTAAGCAGGCTCAATGCCCAGTGCAGAGCCCTACACCGGGCTCAATCCCAGGATGCTGGGATCCTGACCTGAGCCAAAATCAAGAGCCAGGTACGTAACCAAATGAGCCACCCAGGCACCCCTCAACTATTTTGGAATGACTTCAGATTTATAGAAAAAGGTGCCACCAATAGAACACAGAGTTTCCTCCACTCAGCTTCTCCATTATTAACATCTGATACTATCAGGACACACTCTTCAAAACTAAACTCATATTGGCACGTTACTGTGAACTACTATTCAGACTGGATTTGGTGATCACCAGTTTCTCTATCAAGTCCTCCTTCTGTAACAGGACCCAATGTGGCCAGAACATTGCATATAGAGTCCTATCTCCTCCAGACTTCCTTAGGCTGTGAGTTTCTCAGTGTCCTTTCATGACCATGGCCATCTTGAGGAAAAGGTCCTATAGAACGTCTCCCATTGGGATGCTTGACTGTTTTTCTCATCATTAGGTTAGGGTTACCTCCATAATATTTTAACTAAAAACATGGATACATCATCACCAGCCAGTATTTTGATGATTGATCCATCAATCCCTGTGAGGATGTGCTCCCTCACTGGGGTTGCATACTATCTTTCTTGCATACACCACACCCAGAATGCACCATCTGCCAGTTTTGGTTTCAAATTCTTTGAAAAAGCTGTATCAATTAGGAATGCTCTGGGCTACAAGTAACAATGGCTTAATTAGTACAAACATTTAACTACCTAATATATGAAATAGTCTGAAGATAGACATCCCTGCACTGGTGCTGTGACTCCAAAATGTCATAATGGACTTTTCACTTGACTAGTTTTCAGTGTTGGGTTACAGCCTCATGATCACAAAACAGTTGCTGCACCTCCAGATTATCTACATTTAATGCAGAAAAATGAGGAAACCATAGGGCCTCACACATTTGTGTAATGTATCAGGAAAGCAATTGTTCTCAGAACCAACCCTTCCCCCAGCACACTTTCCTGTATTCTTTAGTCCAAAATGGGTCAATCCAGCTCTAAAGAAAGTTGGATATTCATGTACTTTGCTTTGCAGCCTCTGTAAAAGAAGCAGACTGGGAAGAAAGAGGACAGAAACAGGCCCTGAGTTACCCGGTCAACAGTATCTGCCAAAAGGAGAGAGAACCTAGAACCATTCCAAAGCCATATGAATGAAAAATTCTTCCAAATTTTAACAAATGTTTTTTTCAATCCTTCTTGCCCCTAATTCAACAGCAATTTTTTCAGCAAATTATGCTTCCAAAGCATTCATCTTAGTTTCCATAGAAATGTTAAATGTTGCACTTTTACCTAATTGGATTACATGATATTCTATTTATTATTTAATCCACATAATTGAATTTTATTCTTAATTGCAACACAACTCACAGAAACAAGTTTGGGAGCAAACTCAGTCTGCCTGGTGCGCATTCTGATGTCAGCAGAAGAGGAGTCCCTGAGTGGCGGTGGGGGGATAGGCAAGCCAACAACCTCACCTAGCCGGCTTCACCGCGGGGATGTACATCATCAGCTGCCCTGGGGGTCCATGGGGAGAACTACTGAACAAGCACCATGCTCCGCTTCGGGGGAAATTCAATTAAAAATTTAGAGCCTCCCAAGAGCAAGCTATCTATCATTCAAGCCCATCTATGTCATGACAAAGATGGAGAAACATGGATGGGCTTGAACAACAGAAATGTTCAAGTGCTTCAGAAAAACAGAACTGGGGGCGCCTGGGTGGCTCAGTCGGTTGGGCAGCCGACTTCGGCTCAGGTCATGATCTCGCGGTCCGTGAGTTCGAGCCCCGCGTCGGGCTCTGTGCTGACAGCTCGGAGCCTGGAGCCTGCTTCAGATTCTGTGTCTCCCTCTCTCTGACCCTCCCCCGTTCATGCTCTGTCTCGCTCTCAAAAATAAATAAACGTTAAAAAAAAAAAAAAATTAAAAAAAAAAAAAACAGAACTGTCCAGGAAGGAGGGCACAGTTGGACGCTGGCAGTCCCAACCCACCTCCTCTTGGCCTGACACCTTAGAGGACACCGTGGGACTACCACCTGCAGCACCTGAGTCTCCTTACCTGGGGTCTTCTCTACCACACCTTTCTCTGGCCGGGATGCCACAGAATTCACACCTGGACCAACCTTCCGTGCGTGGCCCTCAGGAGCAGACGTAACAATACCCCAGACCCATCACCCCCGAGAAAGACAACTCTGGGATATGTGCTCCACACCATTTCCCAGACTTTCCAGCAAGATTTAGCTCCATGAACCATGTGGGAGGTGGGTGGGGGGATGGGTCAAAGAGATTTAAAAAAATAAAAATGTGTGAGCTGTGATGGCTGGCCTGATAACATAGTCCAAACCAGCTCTTTCCCTGCCCTGTCCCACTTCTCAACTCCCCTAAAAGTGTTTCTTAGGACTACCTCCCAAATCAGCTACTTGGACCCAAATCCTTACCACAGGATCTACTCCTGAGAAATACTAAATTAGGATAAAGAGTATTTATAATAGCTTCCATTCACTGAGGCATTCAATATGTGCCTGGAATTGTGCCAGGAAGCTTACATGCATGACCATTCTCATTTTCACAAGTCTACAATTAAGAAACTACTGCTGGTGCAGTCAGATCAAAAAGCAGAGGCTCAGAGAGGTTAAGTAACTTGAGGAACAACACACAGCTAAAGAAGCAGATAAATGGAGAAACAAATTGGAGACCTTACATACAATGGAACATTCAGCCATAAAAAGGATTGAGGACTGATACATTTGATAACACGGGGGAACCTCAAAAACATCATGCTAAGTGAAAACACCAAACGAAAAGTCACAAGTAGTACGATTCCATTTATAGAAATATGCAGAACAGATAAATCCATAGAGTCAGAACTCAAATAGGTAAGGGCCAGGGGCCAGGGAGAGGGAGGGAGTGGAGAGAAACTTCTCAGTGGATGTGAGGTTTTGCTTCAGAGTAATGGAAATGCTATGAAAGTAGAGACAGACACAAACCACTGGGAATAAACCAAACACCACTGAATTGTTCACTTTCAGATGGTTCATTTTACACTATGCGAGTTTCTCATTAGTATTTTTTTTTTTAACAGTGCAGCTGGCAGTTTAAACCAGAGAACTCAAACCGAGAAGGTCTTCCATTACTCATTCTCACGGCATGGTCCAGGGACCATCGGTGGCATTGTTACAAATGCACATTCCCAGGCCCTACCCCAGAGCCCCTGAAGCAGAAGCTCTTGGGGCAGGCTCAGCAATCTGAGTTCTCAGAAGCCCTCCAGGTGACTCAGGCATGGTGCACGGGGGGCCTGGGTGGCTCAGTCAGTTGGGCAACGGACTCTTGGTCAGTGCAGGTCTGATCTCTAGGTTTGTGAGTTCTAGCCCCACATCCGACTCTGTGCTGACACTGTGGAGCCTGCTTAGGATATTCATTCTCTCTCTCAATCTCTCTCTCTCTCTGCCCCTACCCCGCTCACGCATGTATGCTCTCTCTCTCTCTTGCAAAATAAATAAAAATTAAAAAAAAAAAAAAAAAAAAAAGATGTGGTGCAGTTTGAGGACCAGCAGCTTATGCCCAGAATTTAAAACAAGTCTTATTCTTAGCAACACTGAGCTGATATCAGTCTGAACATGAAAACGAAGTATGAGCTGGACGAACTGAAATTAGGATTTCCAGGGCTTGTGCAGGTGGGTTTGAATGTACCTAGGTTGTCACGTGCAACCACTGTTTACCAGCCAAGTTGCGGTCAGAGTGTCCTTTCCTTCAAAGTGTGTGGACACTACCCAGAGCACAAACCAGAGCTGGGCACTGCGGCCCTGGCAGCGAGGTGGCCTCAGCTGGCCTGGCACGTTCATCCTCAGCTGCCTGTCAGGAGGCCCGGGGTGGGCTGGGGCATGTGCTCAGCAGACCAGCTGAGACCCAACTGGCAAACGGTTCTCCAAGAAAAAAACAGAGGACATTCTTGTGGCATGCCCGAACTAATTCTTGTGAATATCAAGAATTAGTTCCAAATCTGTTCCTTTCTCAGGACCAGAGAAGCAAACCCAGTGAATTTACTAACAAAAGCTGTTAGGTATGAAACCAAAAGTACTTCATTTTGAAACTAGGTTTGTAGTTTTGCTGGGAGCCCTTCATCCATGTGTCTGTTCTTCCTGTTTTCCATAATAATCCTCTGGATACAGACTCTATTTGGAATGGTCCCCCAACTGCACAGAGGCAAAAAAGATAGCAAATTCAGAGCAAAGACTCTCATTGGAGGGTCTGAATCTAATCGATCTGGCCAAAGAAGGAGACGAGGAGTTTGCCTCCAGCCAACACGATCAAAGGAATGCCCAGGGATCTGGCCACAACACGGCAGCAAAGTTTGGCCCACTGGCCTGGAGCGACAGGAGGCTAAGAAGAAAAGCTCCAGTCAAATGAGGCTCCATCTCAAGGGGCCAGACGGAAACCCATCATTTCGGGCAACCAACCCAGTGCCATTCACAGTCTCTTCACTGAGGGCTGCTGCTCCCCAAACCCAAAGGCCAAAATTTCCTTTACTACTCCCACAGGTTTTGACCTCAGAGGATTGCTGCTTCTAAAATAAGTAGAGACAAGCAACAATAAGAATCTTCCCCAGTTCTAGAGCCTGAGAGAATGGAGTAATGCTGACAAAGCATCTCAGGAGGCACATGAAATTCTGAACATTTACCTAGGATATACTGAATCATTACTAGTTGTTAGGACTCGGATCACGTCAGGGAACAAAACAGACAATGTCCGTTTTCCTGGAGCTTTCAAATGATCACCTCCTCCAGAGCCTTCACAATAGGCAGGAGTTATGACTCTCTCCCTTCAGTAAATGTGAATCAAGACTCTGAGAAGGGCCCAAGGTCACACAGCTGGTCAAAACTGGGGGCGGGCAGGGCAAATTTTAGGCAGTCTGACTCTAAAGTCTACACTCAGCCACACCACAGCCTTCGAGAAAGGAAGCGATACGGTCATGTCTTACCTCTGCTTCTTTCCTCGCCCTTCCCTGCCAGACGAAAATAGCTCTAGCGCTCTGAACCCAAAAATGACGTAACAGAGGTAATTTAACGTTCTCTGAATTAGTTTACATTCTCGCGACAATCAAGTATTGGCAGGAACAATGTTTTGTTATTTTTTCCTCCAAGGAAGGAACTGCTAGTTATAAGAATGCAGGCAGGAGTGGAAGGTATTTGTGTCATTCATTCAACACAGCTCTGAGCAGCTGTTGGGAGCATGGGACACACAGCAGACACAGGAATGAGGTTGACACGGCTCCCATGTTCTTGGAACTGGTAGTTTAGGCAGGGGAATGACTGGGCACTTCTCTCAGTTGAGGTACAGGTGCGGGAGGGCCCGAGCAGAGCCGTTCAGGAGCAGGGAAGCCTGACAGCCACCGGGGGAGGGCCACGGGGCTCCCTGAGGAAGTGAAGACTGAGCCCATAGAGTCAGGGGAGGCAGCAAAGGTAAAGTGGCTGAGGTAGGCCACCAGGGAGGAAGATTCCTGACAAAGGGAAGAGCCTGTTCAAAGTCCTTGAGAAAGGAAGATGCATGACTGGATGAAGAAAAGGAGGTGGCCCAGGGCACATGGGTGGCTCAGTCAGTTAAGCGTCTGACTTTGACTCAGATTATGATCTCACAGTTCATGAGTTCAAGCCCTGTGTCAGGTTCTGTGCTGACAGCTCAGAGTCTGGAGCCTGCTTCAGATTCTGTGTCTCCCTCTCTCTCTGTTCCTCCCCCCACTCACACTCTGTCTCTGTCTCTCTCTGTGTCAAAAATAAAGATTAAAAAAAATTTAAAAGAAGATGGCCCATGGGCTCCACGAAGGAGCAATAAGATCAGGTTGCTGGGGGAGACAAGTGGAGACAAGTCGGACAGCAGACAGCCTCGTAAGCATGTCCTGTGAGAAGTGTGGAAAGCTTCATCTTAGAACAGTGAGCAAGAGAGTTGTTTAATCACCCAAAAATCACCCAAATCCCACCACCCAGACAGAAGAACAGTTAGTATTTTGCTGTGAATCCTTCAAAACTTGTTCTTGGCACCCATAATCACAAGCACGGAGCTTCAACCTCTTCAAATATGGAACCATACTACAGTCTATTTTCCAGTCTTTTTTCTCTTAATACACGGTGGTCATCATTTTAGGCCATGAGTATGGCCCTGGGTCTTTATTTTAACGTCCGCCTGATAGTCCATTATATTAAGAGATCAAATTTTAGTTAACCAGTTTCTGGGCATGGACGGCCAGGTTGCTTCCATTTTCCTACATTTGTGGATGAACCACAAAGACCATCCTAACACACGCATCACCCCGGATGCTTCCTTCAAACTCTGCCGAGTTGTCTTTTCCCTCTGGTCATCCCAAAGGCCTGGCTTGCCCCTGATCTGAAGATTTGGTGTTTGAGTGCCAGTTACGTTAACAAAGATGTAGGGCTTGACTTGGCAGGGGGTGACGATGACAGTTTCTACCCTGATCCAAAGCAGATGGAGGAACCCGGAGAGATATTAAAATAAAGAGGGAATTGGCAGCTGGGTCTTCCTTTGGGAATCAGAGAGGCCAGAAAGGATGAATTAAGTGTTTAAAAAAAAAAAAAAAAAGGTGAAATGAGCTGGAATCCAGCCACAGGCTCATCTTGCATCTGACAGCAGCACATATGTCTAGGAGCTGGACTCTCACGTGGAGACTGTTGAGGGGAGCCGTGGTGTGTGGTGAAGAGCTAAGGGTGTATGCCCAGCCCATTCGCCTCCCATGTCCCCTGTGTCCCTCATCCTCTCTGAGCTCCAGCCTCATTGGCCTGCAGTCGCTTACCGTGCTGAGCCTGTCCCCTCTCACAGATTCTGTCTTGGCTGAGCCTTCCTCCTAGAATGCTCCTCCCCAGATCTTGCCATGGATGGAAGCTTCTCATCACTCACTCCTGTGGCCCCTCTCCTTGAAGCCTTCTCCAAACATTCCTTCCTGCACCCTATCACCATCAAATCTCCTTTTCTTTAGAGAACCCATCAGAAGTATATTTTTCATCAGTTAATTTAGAGTCTGCCATTCCTTCCTAAAGTGTAAGCTGTGTAAGGGCAGGGATCTCATCTTCCTTATTCTTTACTATATCCTGGTCACCTAGCACAGAGCCTAGAGCAAAGGACACAAAACTATGTCTGATGAGTGAGTGAGCGAGCAAGCGAGTGAATGGAGTCATACAGACCTGGGTCCAGATTCCAGTTCAGGCACTGTACGACCCTGGGTAAATATTTAACTACTCTGAACCAGTTCCTTATTTTTCCAGTGGGTGTGATCAACACTCGCACCTCAACAGATGATCATGAAATGAGCACAGTAATACCCATGATGCCAGTGCCCATACCACAGCAAGCATCAGGGGCAAGGGAGGTAGACAAGGCAAGTCTTTCTAGAGGAAACCCAGCTATGGTGGGCACTGTTGTTACCACCTTCAGTTCTTCCCTGCGCTTTTAAACCCATAATTTTACATGGAACAGGTACTGCACAGGTCTCTACGGCTGCACTAGACAGCTGAAGATAATTATCAAACAGGTTCGGGGGGGACCAAAACGTTATTGTCCCTTGTTTACAACCTTGCTCAAAGATCCGTTTTTAACAATTAACAGGGCCTCCGAGGCAGGTTCTGACTTACTCATTAAGGCAGGAAATAAGCCTGTATGCAGTCTCCACTTAGAGTTGTAAATACCAATGATTACAGCCAACCTGGTCCACACTCATGAGATAACAGTGGTATTAATTATTGACAGAATTTACTACTTGCATTACTGGACATGTCTCTCCTTGAATTCTCAAATTCCCAGCAAGAAACCTCTTGCTTTACCTCATTAGCTGTTCCACATGTGGAGGGGAGATGACGACTCCTATATGACACAGAGTTTGGTTCTCCTATATGACTAACAGGCCTCTTTTTCTAGAATGGAGAGGAGGAACCAGGTGGTTTTCAAGTATAGTGCCCCCTCTGGTGGCCATTAGTCAAACTGCAGTACCAGCATTCATACTGGCCTGCTCCCAGGCACAATGGGAAGTGGCCTTTGGGCCTTGAAGATGACCTTTTACTCCAGATGAATGAAGGATAATCCCCTCTCACACATGACTTTTATTAAATTATATGTGGGAGGGAGAGGATCATGGGTACAGTGTCTTAAGATAATGGGAATTAAGGCTTTTGCCAAAAGGAGGCCACACCTCAAATCCTTTACTGTGGATTTCAAAGCAAACTTGAACCTTGAGGGGAAGGGGATGTGGGGGGAGTGCTCGGGTTTGTTTATGCTGAGCAAGAAAGGGCTTCCCGTTGCCAAGAAGACTGGATCTGAAGCACTCAAAGCCTCACTGGGCTGCCAACATTTCTTATGCAATCCCCTTTGATGACTCTGGTGCAAATTTATAAAAATATGTGGAGGTGATTTCCCGGGAAATCCACCCATGAGGGGAGAGAAGGAAGAAGAGAAATCAAGGTTTGGGGCTGGATTCTGTCAAGCCTAAGACAGATGGGAAAAGCAAGATGTTTGCCTGGGCTCCAAGAACAGATCCCAGATCATCTGAATATGGGGGGCACTGTGGAGTGGGTGCCAGCACTGCTGGAAATCAGATCACTGGAGAAACCCTATCAAGTTCATTCCTCTTTTTTTTTTTTAATTCATAGGCATTTCCCAAAGAAAAACCGGTATCTTCCCCCACTTCCTTGAAACAAGTGTTTTCTTCTTCATTTGAAAAGTGCACAAAGTTGAGACTTTCTTACCCTCTCTGAACAACTGGACTTGTCCCACCTCCCCACCATCCCGACCTATCAGAATGACCTCTTGTTCATCGTAAGCGACCCCAGACACTATGCCAAAGCCCATGAGAAAGAGAACAGGTGAATAAATCTGGTGTTGCCCACTATGGAATACTACATGCTATTAGAACAAGAGTAAACCACGCCCACTGACCTGCAGGGATGGTGCCTACACTGTTGAGAAAAGCTGTGCCTTTCTGCTCAGGGCACCCTTTAGTAAGTATGTGGTAAGATCTAAGTGGGCATCTGTGTTTGTAATGTACCTGTATACACAAGAGAAGGATACACTCCAAAAAGCTGACACAGGCTTTCTGAAAGGGGAAAGGGGAGGCAGGGAGGAGACATTTTCTTTCTACCCTAGATATCATTCTCAGGAAAAGAAAATCCAACTGTCCCCATGCCAGGTGACCCCAAAGGCCCCTCCACAAGCTTTTCCCTATTTCCCATAGGAAATGGTGTGTATTTTAACACTCAGAGAAGGGCCTTATCTGCCCCAAGAGTTTGAGCATTTACAAGACCAGGAAGGAGTATCTGTGACGCTCCTGTACATAGGCCTAGCATGCAATGGGTGCTCAATAAATGTTTCCAAATCTCATAAATGGAAGAATCATTTAATGATTTGGGGATAGATTCCTAACAACTGGGGTGAAATGCAGGGTTTATAGAACCATACCCCAAGTCCAACTCCAGATGAGTTAAAAAAAAAAAAAAAAACCTCAACTGAAAGAGGCAAATATTTAGTCCACCGCAGTGGTTCTCAGCCTTCAGGGAGCATCAGAATCTCCCGAAGTTCTTGTTCAAACACGGATGTGGGTCCCAGCCCCAGAATCTCCCATTCGGTAGGTCTGCGGTGAGACCTGAGCATTTGCGATTCTAACACGGTACCAGGTGCTGCTGATGGTCCCAAAACCACACAGCCAAACACTGAGAACAGCTGGTCTCTGATCTTACGGTGAATTACTCCCTTTTAGGCAAAGAAATTACCAACAGCAAAGCGGAGTCGGACCAGCGGATCAGAGGCTCGTTACCCATCACCATTACGCCTCCACCTTCTTCAGTTTGTTGAACTACACAGGCCCATCACCATCTGAAGGTGACAGAAAAGCCCAAGAGTCTGCACTTTTTGAGACAAATCCTTCCAGGTGAATCTAAGACACAGCCAGTTTGGGGGACTACTGGATTTACTTATACATAATTTAGAACCTGACAGGATAAAAAGTAACACTAGAACATGAAACGTGGTGAGAGGCTGAGGGACTGTATAAAGAGCTTGTTCAAATGTTGAAGAAAAATTCCAAATCCCCAGTTCTTAAATAGAAAAAGACTTAAAAAGACCACCGGGAGCCACCAAAGCAATTACCCACCAGTCCCCTATGGAACTTTCTAGAACACTTTGGGGATTTCTCTGATCAAATAATTCCTTGAGCTCCCTCTATGGACTTCTTGCCCTCGAGGGAAGCTTTTAGAAGAAAAAGGCGCTCCACGCTCGTTTCCATATGCCCTATCTCTGCATTTCTAGAAGTCCCGCAGGACTCCCAGGGGCACCTAAAGACTCCAAGAGACGTCCATGGCAGCAGTGATCCTGACACCATCAGGAACAGCTTCTTCAGCAGCTTCCTGCTCTGAGTCAGGATGTACCAGAAGCGACCCCTGGGTGCACTCTTACTTAGCTCCCGGAGGGAGGTGGGTTTTTTGGGGTTTTTTTTGTTGTTGTTGTTGTTTTTTTTACTTTACATGAGAAAACAAAGGCCCAGAAAGCTTTCAATGCTAAGAAGGGTAGCCAAGCCAAAGTTTGGGGCTCCAGAAATCTTCATTAGCAACTCACCCCACTGCCATCCCTCAAGAATGATATCTTCTATCCTACGTGAAGTGCAACGCGGGTGGGCTTCCAGACAGCCCCTCTAAGACCCCAAAAAGATGCCATCTGTTGGGCCCCAGGCATGGTCTCACTTTCCACACACAGCTTCTCCCCTCATTGCCGTACTGCATCCGAGAGAGGGTATAGGCATCCCCATTTTGCACACCAGGAAAGCACGGTCAGAAAAGTAATGCAGTTTACCTGAAGTCACTGTGGACGGGCTTGGCTTTTCTCCACCTGGAGATTCTAGGCGGCATTTTCGTTTGTTTTCCAAAAGAAAAGGTGGGATTTCAGACCCAGGTGAACGCAGTCCCAGATCCAGGGTCCTCCCCGCTTCACCATGCTTGAGTGACAACGTCCCGGGCCGCCCGCACCTTGTGGCCTCCAAGTGCACCCAGCGGGCACAGCCACAAGCTTACCTGGGCTTGGGGGGCGGGGCTGGGCAGGAGGCTGCTGGGCGGGAGGCTGCCCCGCGCACGCGTGCGCAGCCCTGGCGTGGAGCATGCCGGGAAGGTCAGCCGCTCAGACCGCTGGGAAGAGGAGTTCCCGCTGCTGCCCAGGTGCACATGCTTGAGAGATGTGAGCCAGAGGTGAGTGGAAGCAGAAGGAAGACCCCAGAGAACAGCCCACACCAGCCACAGATCCTCAAGGCTGCCCAGAGCAGGTGTGACTCCTTCAGATCCTTCCTTCAGATCTTTGCCTCGCACCCGTGCAGTGTCCTGCTAGAATGACCAGATTGAAATTGCAGACGCACACACACAGGTTCAGTTTGAATTTCGAACACACGACGAATTTTTTTTAGCATATCACAGATATTGCATAGGGAAGGAAAAAATCTTCCTCTACCCATCTAGGTCTTCCAGTTGACTACGAATTAAATAGGCAGGAGACAGATTAACACACAAGAAAACCCAGGTTTTCGTACACAAGCGTGGAGGCCCAGTAATGAAACTGAGACATAAAGAAATGACCAAGGTAGGCACTTTTTATACATGTTAGACAAAAAGACAGTAAGTCCATGAGGAATGGAGAGAACAAGAGAAGTTAACTTCGAGAGCTTCGATTAGTAAGGGATTCTAAGTAGAATTTGGGATGGGGCAGTGAATTAGTAAAAAGTCACAAAAGTTATTGATACAACCTTCTGGGCTCTAAATGTCCCATCTCTGGTGGTAAGGATGCCTCTCTACCTCCTGGTGCAGGGAGAGCACCTTTCACATGGGAGATTTATTTCCGGCTTTCAGGGTGACAGAGGAGGGGGTCTGAGTGTCCTTCCTGCACAGCTGTCTCTTAAGTAACTTTTGTATAAAGTAATTGTAACCGAACCCAAGAAGAGTTTGTCCACCTGATGCACAGTGAATCAGTAAGCATGAATACGGAACTTTTGCAGTGAAAAAAGACGGGCTATTTATTGGGGTAGTGCCACCCAAGACAATGGGGAACTAACGCTCAAAAAAGTCCCGAAATCCCCAATGACTCGCCAGTGAGGGTTTTTAAGGGCAAAATCTGGGGCTGGCTCTCCTGAGAAGGTGGAGGCCGTTGACCAGAGGCCCATTGGGCCATGCTGGCAGGTGCTCTGAAGTGGATCTGTCTGCCCTCCTCACCCCCCCCCACACCCACAGTCTTCTCCACCTCAAGAGACTTGGATTCTGGGGGGGGAAATGACCTTCTTCTTTTTATTAGAGGATTCATTAGGTACCTCTGGTGATTCTATCTCTAAGGTAGTGCCAGTTAAGTCCTTGTCCTACAGGCTCCTTTAAATGATAAGAAAGCATTCCTGTCCCTGGATCCTGGGCCTACATGTTCCTTGGCTGGTCTAGTCGTGCCTGGGGTTGAGGTGACCTCTGGTGTTCATGCTGCCATCTGAGCTGGCAAGGTGGATGCCAGCTTTATAATCAATAGGCCAAAGAGGCACATTTTGAGGCGGCCTACCCTTGGCCCCTATAAGTGCCTGGGACACAGGTATCCTAAAAGGTTATGTATTGTGTATCTGATATTCAGATTGAACTGGGCATCCTGTGTTTCACCTGACAGCCCTATTTACCTGCCTCCTTAACTGTCAAGGGGCCTGGGACTCAAGGGTCTCTTAGATGGCTGCTGGGCACCCCTTAGCCTCCAAAGGCAGCCACCCACTCAGCCCCTCCATTTGTATGCAGATATGCTCTAGAACAGGCCAAGCAATGCACTAAGCACTCAAATTCCCATTATGATTTGTTTCTTGACCCTTAAGTTACTTAGAAATAGTTTTACATTTCTGGGGCGCCTGGGTGGCGCAGTCGGTTAAGCGTCTGACTTCAGCCAGGTCACGATCTCACGGTCCGTGAGTTCGAGCCCCGCGTCAGGCTCTGGGCTGATGGCTCGGAGCCTGGAGCCTGTTTCCGATTCTGTGTCTCCCTCTCTCTCTGCCCCTCCCCCGTTCATGCTCTGTCTCTCTCTGTCCCAAAAATAAATAAAAAAAACAAAACAAAAAAAAAAAAACGTTGAGAAATAGTTTTACATTTCTAAACACATGAGGGCATTTCCCCTTTTTTTTTTAATCATTAATTGCTGCCTTAACTGTATGGTAGAGAACGTGCACCCCCTCCACTCCAGCTACACCGGCATCCCCGCCCTCTGACATCTAGCGCCTCCCATTTCAGGGCCTTTGCACTTACTGTGTCCTCTTCCTGGGATGCTCTTCCCGCAGATACCTGCAAGGCTCACTCCTTCACTTCCTTCATCTATCTACTCAAATGTCCCCCGAGAGGCCTGCCCGGACCACCCTACATAGAATGACAGCCTCGGCTCAGCACTTCCTGCCTTCTCTGTTCCAGTGCATTTTTGTCTCCATAAAAAAGTTACCACCTCTGGGCATAGTAGGTATTTGCCACATTTTTTGCTTATTGTCTGTCTCTCCCTCTCTCTCTCTCTCCTTGGTTCACTGCTGTATCTTGGTGCCTGGCTTACAGCAATACTCAATATGTGTCCAATGGCAGATGAGCTATGAGAGCAGTAATTTTAGACGTGTTGAGACTTGCTTCATGGCGTGGTAATGGTCAATTTTTATAACTGCTTCCTGAGTATTGGTAAGGATGTGTCTTCTCTAATTGAGAACAGAATTTTACAAAAGTCCCTTACATACCGACTACATCTTTTAAGCTTGTCCAGATCAAAAATCTCCCACTTGATGGCTGATGTAACAATTAGGCACATGACATACATTATCTTATTTGATTTTCATAGCAACCATTCCAGGTATTATGGCTACTAGGAAATCCCCACCCAAAATTCATGCCAAAAGAGGGGTGCCTTAAGCTCAGTCAGTTAAGCATCCGACTCTTGGTTTTGGCTCAGGTCATGATCTCACAGTTCATTAGTTCAAGCCCCACAGTGGGCTCTGTGCTGACAATGCAGAGCCTGCTTGGGATTCTCTCTCTTCTTTTTCTGCCCCTCCCCTGCTCACTGTTTCTCTCTCTCTCTCTCTCTCTCTCTCTGTCAGAATAAATACATAAACTTAAAAAAAATCAAAATTTATGGCCAAAGAAAATCAACCATTTTGTTATGCTCATAAGTTTTTGTGGCCCCTGTCGGGCAGGGTGGGGACAGGTTGTGTCTGTTCTAGTGTCTGGGGCTGAGGCTTGGGTTGATTGAGGGCTAGGCACTGGGATCATCTGGAGGCATCTTTATTCACAAGTCTGGTGGTTGGAGCTGCCTGTTGGCATGGGGATATCACTGAGAACACCTGCATGTGGCCATCATGTAGCCCTTTGCATATGCTGGGCCAGGCTTCCTCACAGCATTGTGGCTGAGCTCCGAGAGGTATCTCAGGAGAAAAGACAGAAGTGGATGGTATGTTTATAATCTAGCCTCAGAGGTGCCAGAGCATGATCTGTCACACCACAGTCCGGGCCAGATTCAAGGTGGCCGGGCCTGGGCCCCATCTCTTGCTGGAAGGACTATTCAGCTCACATTAAATAAAAAGCATGTGTGACAAGAGATCACGCTGCTGCAATGTTTGGAAAACACAATCCATCACAGCAACCCCCAGAAGTAGATTTTATTTTTCTCCATTTTAAAATTAGGAGAACTGGGGCACCTGGGTGGCTCAGTCGGTTAAACGTCCAACTTCGGCTCAGGTCATGATCTCACAGTTCGTGAGTGCGAGCCCTACGTAAGGCTCTATGCTGACAGCTCAGAGCCTGGAGCCTACTTCAGATTCTGTGTCTCCCTCTCTCTCTGCCCCACCCCCGCTCTCATTCTGTCTCTCCCTCTCAAAAATAAATAAACATTAAAAAAATGTTTTAATAATAAAATTAAAATAAAATAAAATAAAATAAGGAGAACTAAGACACAGGGAAGTGAAATAACCTGTACGGTGTCACTCAGCTACTCAGTGGCAAGGTGAAGACTTAGTCTAAGGTCTGTCAGACCTTAGTCACATGAAAAATAGATGGATGTTCATTTATACTCAGACTTATTGTTAAAAATAATTTAATGTAGATAGATACAAAATCACAGGGGCACCTGGGTGGCTCAGTCGGTTGATCTTGATTTTGGTTCAGGTCATGATCTCACGGTTCATGAGATAGAGCCCCGCATTGGGCTCTGTGCTGACAGCTCGGTGCCTGCTTGGGATTCTCTCTCTCCCTCTCTATCTCTCTCAAAACAAATAAATATACTTAAAAAAAAGAAAATACAAAATCATAACATTTCATATTTAGGAAACAATTCGCATAACTCGTTCATCCGCTACTAGTATTTTAGGAAGCTGAAAAAGAGACACTCTTCAATTTCATTTCCCATGGAGGAAATGACTTCTAATGAAGTCATTAGAAAGAAATGAACTGTTAAACAGGAATCAATCAGCTTTCCAGGGTCCCTTTGGTTCCTCCCATATTGGTTTGGACTGTCGTGGGGGTGGGAGATGGAAGCTCTCCCTTCTGCTGCCTGCTCAGCCCAGATTGCTGCCCTGAGGACTGCAGGCTACAACTCCCACCCAGCCTTTTGGTGTGGAAACTACCCAGAGGTCACGGACTCAGATCCCAGACAAGCCAGGGGCGCCTACCCTTCTGCTCTTCCCCTCCCCCAACCTGAGGAACAGAAATAACCCCTCCCCATCCGCATGTGGTGAGAACCCCAAGCACAGGAAGTCACATCACCAAGCTCTTTCTGGAGCACAAGCACAGCTCATTTCCAAGAATCCCCTCAATTGCTGGATAGGAAAGGCAGGAGGCACCCCAGAGACACCCTGATCTAGTGGTGCTCTGGCTGTTGTGGGCATCAGAACCCCTGGCTAGGGACTGGGCATGTATATTCAGAGCTCTCTAAGTGGGCCTGAGGCCCAACCCTGGGTAAAAATCTCTGCTTTATCTAACCCCACATCATACAGCTGGGAAACAGAGACCCAGGGGGAGCAAGCGATCTGCACACAGTGACCAAGCAGGGTAGTGGCAGGGTTGGAGCTGAAACTCAAGGATGGAGCCACTCACCCAGCAGCCTCCCTAGGATATTTTGAAAGTGACTTCTGTCTGCTTGTCCTCTGACAAGTCGGTTTCTCAGGCTGAGCTGTTTGAACTAAATGAACAGCAACGACAAACTGCCGGGTTGGAATCATAAAGGCCGCCGGATCTTGGGGCAGGACGAACTGTCCCAAGAACCCATGTTCAATCCTTACAATGAGGCCAAAAAGCAAAATTACCATCGCGCCCATTTCACAGACTGGGAAAAAGAGACTGTGAGAGGACACGTGGTTTGGCTCACACAGAACGAAGGCACCACAGAGCTGCAGCCTCCAGTGAGGGCCCTGATAGCTAAGCCCACCAGCTGCTGAACCACTGGTTATAGCCCTTTACAGGGACAAAAGCATTTAAGCGTCAGATCAACCCTGGGAGGTGGGAGCTGTTGTAACTCCTGTGTAACTGGCGATTTGCTAACAAGCACATGTATTTCGGCCTATTACCCAGCAGGTGGCTTGCCAGGTGCCCAATGCCTGGTGATTTAATTCTTTCAACAGTAAGTCCTGTTTCTCTACCCATTTTAATGATCAGGAAACTGAGGCCTGGAAAACTGAAGAGCCTACTCATGTTTGCAAAGCCGCTTGATGCTCTGCATCTAGAAAATGTTAACTCCCTGAAGCCATGGTTCTGCCGTCCAGTTTTCCTCAGAACCATGCACAGTGGAAAGCACGCAATAGGTCTTCAATTCATCCGATTCGGTGCCATTAAATCTAATGCAATGGGACAAACACTGAAATGATAAACCTCTCCTGGAAACCAATAGTACCTGCCATCCACACCTCCCTGGGGAGGCACCCAGGGCCTGGCACCTGGTGGGAATCAGGAGGTAGCCAGTGAACATGACGGTGGCTTCCAAGAGAAGATGCTCTCCTCTCCGGTGTGTCCTTAGGATCTGAAGAGACACCTATACGTTAGCTACGCGGTTAGCTACACGGCAAGCCCCAGCAGGCACGGGGCCCTTGGGGAAAGCAGAGCGAGAACAGGCACGTTATTTTGAAATGGGGGAGGTGGTGGCTTGCATCCCCCCAGGGTCACCCTCCCACGCACTACCGGCTCCCTCCCCAGAGCCAGCAACCCTGGGAGCTTCCAACCCTCCCTCCTGCCAAGCCAGAGGCAGGAAGCTGGCTTCTGGCTAGGTATTCTTCAGACTCAAAGCTCTGTACCCTGAAGGGACTTGGTCTCAACCCATGTGGTGCTTTCCACAAGCTTGTTAAGGGGCTGTTGTCTGTCACAGCAGAGTCTCAGGGTCCACAGTAAGGATTTACCTCTGTGAAGGTGCCATTTTTTTTGCCAGGCAGGGAAATCCAACAGGACTTAGTATTTTTCCTTTGCTTCGGGTAAATGCCCAGAAGTGAAATTGCTAGATGGTAGGGTCGTTCTATTTTTATTTTTTTGAGGATCTTCATAAGCTATTTTTGTTTTATGGTGATATCCTATGGTGTGTTCAGTTCACTCAGAGATGGAGTCCCCACACTGCGTGTTGCAAATGCACGGTTTGCCCAAGGGGAGAAGGAGTAGGTGAATAATGGTCCTGATAGAAACATTTGGAAAAACAGCTTTCAGGATCCCACAGGGCCTTTGACTTAGAATTCAGCATCCTTGACTTGTCTTCTCCAAAAGCAGACAGAAGCCAGCACCCTTTGTATCGTGATTTGACAGAGAACCTAAATCTTAAATGTTCTCCATACTCCTTACACGTGCACCCCCAAATGTTCTAGCACAGGATCCCAGTGCCCACTGGTAGGAAGGAGGAAGGAAGGGAGAAAGAGAGGTAAAGGGAGACACAAGAGAAAGAAAGAGACAGACAAACAAAGGTTAGGGGAGAGGGAAGGGGAGGAGGAGAAGGAAATGGTTATCTCAAAAGCAAATACATACACGTTGAGCCAGAATTCCTACTTCTAGGACTTTATCTTACAAATACAGTTACCTACTTGGGAAATGGTACGTATGCAAGGTTATTAATTGAAGGACTCTCTGCATTAGCACAGGACAAAAATATTAGGAGCCTAAAAGCCCATTGAAAGGAGATGAATTATACATATTGTGGATTAAGTTCATAATATTACAGGTAAACTCGCATGATGGAATGACTCAGCAGTTGTAAAAAGAAAAAAGATCTTTAGCACCTATTTTGGGAAAATCAAGATACACGCTTGGGTGTAATTTAAAAAAAATCACAGTCCAGAACAATTCTATCAAATACTTTCATTTGTATGTATAAGTAGAGGGCGCCGGGGTGGCTCAGTCGGTTGAGTGGTGGATTTTGGCTCACATAGTTTGTGACTGTGACCCCCACATCAGGCTCTCTGTTGTCAGCATGGAGACTGCTTTGGATCCTCTGCCCCGCCCCCACTCTCTCTCTGTCCTTCCCCTATTTACTCTCTCTCTCTCAAAAATAAATATTTTGGGGGGCGCCTGGGTGGCTCAGTCAGTTAAGCATCCAACTTCTGCTCAGGTCATGATCTCACGGCTTGTGGGTTCAAGCCCCACATCGGGCTCTGTGCTGACAACTCAGAGCCTGGAGCCTGCTTCTGATTCTGTGTCTCCCTCTCTCTCTGCCCCTCCCATGCTCATGCCCTGTCTCCCTCTGCCTCAAAAATAAATAAACATTAAAAAATAATAATAAATAAATATTTTTTAAAAACTGTTTTAAAAGAATGAAGCAGAAAGCTCTGGGCTCTGGGTATTGGATTATATCTCCATCCAATTTATCTGGAAGGACATAGAAGCCACTGGTAGTGTTCACAGAGTGGCTCAGGAATAGGGATTGTTTTCGTGTCTTGAAAATCTTAAATCCTGTGATTGTATTAGCCTTCCAATATAAAGATTAAGATAAATTTTTTAAATTGTCAAGGCAAAAGAAATTCAGGATTACTCTGTGGCAGGAGTTGGAAACATTCTTAAAGAACCAAGGTAGTGAATACTGTGGGTTCTACTGGCCTTGTGGCCTCTGACCCAGTCCCTTCACACTGTCTCCAAAGTGCAAAAACACCACTGGGTGATACAACAGGCATGGCTGTGTTCTAATAAAACTCTATCTGTGGACATTAACTTCATACAATTTTCACACGATATGAAACAATTTCCTCTTGATTTTTTTCAATTATTTAAAAATGCAGGGCTGCCTGGGTGGCTCAGTCAGTTGAGTGGCCAACTCTTGATTTAGGCTCAAGCCATGATCCCAGAGTTGTGGGATAGAGCCCCTAGACGGGCTTTGCACTGAGCCTGGAGTCTGCTTAAGGTTTTCTCTCTCTCTCTCTCACTCAAAAAAAAAAAAGGGGGGGGGGGAGCCTAGAAGCAAAAAAAATAAACATAAATAAAATTTAAAAACAAAACAAAAAAAAAAACCCAGAAATAAAAACACAAGCTGTAACTTGCTGATCCTGCTCCAAAGTCGGGAAGTGGTGTCTGTCTCTTGACTTCTGTGGTGATTTCACTCTGCTGGGCTGTTGCATCCAGCTGCGGGCAGCAGGTTGAGAAATATTAACCAGCTATCGGAGTGCAAGCAGGATGGGAGGCACGTTAAAGAAACGGCAGGAACTGATCCTGAGGAAACAGGTGGAGTGAAGGTGAATGTCACCATCAAATATGTGGTGGGCTGCGGGAGAGGATCCCGGTCTCCTTTGGAGAGTGACAAGGTCCAGGAAGGACGGTGACTGGAGGCTGGGACTGAAAGGAGCTCCCAGGGACAAGCAGCCCTGGAGCAGGATGGCAGCACTGGGGTGTGGCATGCCCTCGGGGCCTCCAGCCTGCCCCACCACTTCAGGGCACCCCCAGTCTCCTCTGTGACACCTGAGCTCCCCTACTCGCTCTGCCGCCCACAGGTGAGCCAGAGGCCCCATGCCAGCCGCTCTTCACCATAGGCTGGTGGATAAACACCCCCCTTTGTGAGGATAACTGCCATATGCACTCTGTTCCCCAGGGCCCCCAAAAGGGCTGTGGCTCTGCAAGAGAGGCACTCCCTCTCAGAGCCATACAAACTTGTAAATGTTAAGAATCACACAGGTTGAGGGGCGCCTGGGTGGCTCAGCCGGTTAAGCCTCTGTCTGACTTGGGCTCAGGTCATGATTTCACGGTTCATGGGTTCGAGCCCTGCATCGGGCTCTGTGCTGATGGCTGAGAATCCAGAGTCTGCTTCAGATTCTCTCTCAACCTCTCTGCCCCTCCCCGACTTGTGCACGTACACTCTCTCACTCTCAAAAATAAATAAAAGAATCACACACGTTTATGATCAAATGTGTAAATTATTTTTCTTTCTTAACTTTTGAATGGAAATCATAACCTGAGCCTTCAACCCCTCCCGCCTGGGAGAAGACAGTTTACCCAGCGCCAGGGTGCAGGGGGTCAGCTCAGGTGGGCGCGGCGGGCGGGAGGCCCCTCGGTCAGGCCCGGGCATCCCGCATCCACTTGCTGGCTGCTCAGAGCTGCCAGCTCCTTGTCTGTAAGACCCGACTGACGATGGTGGCCCCCTTGGGAGGCTCCCCATCTCAGAACCCTTGACGTCACCCTCGCTCCTTTTCCGGGCAGGGTCCGTACACGATCTGTCCACAAATCAGGTCCAACTTCAAGGTGAATCCACAGTTTAACCACTTCTTTCATCCAGACATCTCTCCCTCTCCCCCTCCCATGTCTCAGTTTCTGTCCCCGCCCCCTTTTGTGGTTTATTTCCTCCACGGGACTTTCGTGCCTTGTGCATTTCTCTCCTTGTCTGTTCTGTGCCCCCTGCCCAAAATGTCAGGTCCACGAAGACAGAGACACTGTTGTTCGTGCCTCGATGGATGAGTTAACGTGATGGAACTTCCCGCATTCTTAAAACATGGGCAGCAAAAGGAGCTTCCCGCAGCAGAGAATTGAAAATTGAAGCCCTGTTCGGCCTTTTCACGAATGCTCTGCCTCTCTCTCTTCAGCTGGTTTTCTTTTGGGTCCCCGTCCGAACTGCCACACACCTGAGTGTAACTTACCCCACTTCTCTTTCAGATCTTATTGTTTGTCCTTCAAAATGGTTTTGGCACATTTTTCAGCACGGCTCTGTCACGAGGCTCCAAAATGTGTCTACACGTCTTCTGTTGTGGTTACTTTGAAGTTTGTTGAATTGTTATGTTTTGACAGGACTGTCACATCTCAAAACTTGTTGCTGACTAAAAACATATGCAAGACCTTTTTTCCTTCTCTTTTTCTTTATTCATAGTTGCAAAGAAGAACGCCACCACCGTCTTGCAACTAAACAGGCAACCACAAGAGGGCACCATGAGGCCACACTTCTGCTCCGTGCAGCGTGGACAGAAATTTAGACTTCCCGGGAGGGAAATAGTGGGAAACGTTGGATATACTTTATTTCTTTCGAGATCTGCATCTCCTACTGCTAATACACCCGCTGCCCTTCGCCCTTCTGGAACAGGCTTGGAAAACTAAATATTGGTACAATGTTGGTAACAGTAATACTAACAAGCTGCAGAACTTCTAGTTAATAGAAAATTAAAAGTAACATATTTATTCAAATACGTTTCTTTTTCAGTTCCTTTATCAGCGTTGAAAGTGTACAGATCAACACCTATAAGCATAAACAGAAGAGATCTGAGACTTCTGTAAATTATAGCCTTCAGAAAAATTTCCTCTGAAATAGAATCTCCAGACAAGGCAGATAGAGTAGTTGAAAAGAATAAACACTTAGAGACTCTTACCATAGAATCATTCAAACTCTATTGCCATCTTAGAGAGCGGCAACCTCAGGGGAAACTTCTGACGTTGTGTAATCCTGTAAACGGGATAGTTGGATTTGGAAGAGGCAGGGGCCGAGGTGCGGGGGATAGGAAAAGGTTTTAAACACGCAGGTAAATGTTATGAGTAGCCTTTACATAGAAGTGAGACAGAGGAAAACTAAGGTTCTGACATCTCAGAGAATCCCTTTCAAAACTTAACTAGCTGTGTGTCATTGGAGAGATTAATTTACCTTTCCGAGAAACTTTTTTGTTTTTGTTTTTGTTTTTAATCTCTACAAGAAGAAGAATAACGATACTTACTTCCAGGCTGTGAAGAACAGGAAAAGTACATTGAAATCACCTGAAGCGTAACAGATGCCAAAATGACTACACTAATGACCGTTTGTTTCACGTGCCCAGGCTGGACAGGTGGCATGACTGGAGAAATGCCACTTCTGAGTATCAGTTTAAAGAGAAATGTCTCTGTTGCTATTAATAATTGGGTCCCTTTTGAAATCCCTCAAGAAATGCCAGGAAATATTTCAGTAGTTTTTAATTCAAATAAATTCATGACAATTATAACCCCTTGCCATTTGCTTCAGACATTCCTGTCACAGTGGATCAAGACGTGTTTAAGGATCTTCTTTTAGACGGTGTTGCTATCAGCAACAGGCCAATGGCTGAAATATTTTAGAAAACAATTTGAATGACACAGGTGTCACAGATCATGAGGCTGCTTAGTACCATGTCTGGGAACAGGCGGGGAGTGGGGGGTAGGAGGAGTTGCAAAAATCCCACCCTCTGACCTAAAGGAGTCTCTCTAGATAAAACAAGCCAGGATTTTTAACCAACAGATACTCAAAACTTCACCGGAAGATCACATCTGCAAAATTTCGTTTCAGGTTTCTAGCGATCATGAGATGTTGTGGCCAAGGCTTACAAGATGCTACTTGACAAAAGTAATCATTGATACACCAAGGTGTGGATCCCAAACTTCTGGATTTTATTTCCGGTTTCTGCTCTGCCAAGCCTTACGCACTGGTTTTCATTCTCATGTTGGTCTCCTCCTAGGAGGTAGGTGGCTTCAAAACTGGGGTCTGAGTCATGTGTAGACCAGGAGGTCAGGGGACGGATGAGAAAGCAAAAGGGAGAAGACAAAGGGTCCAGAGGCAAAGAACTAAGCACTCTTCTCTAGCAAGGAACACTAGCTGTGGATTTCCGCCTCTGTCTCAGGGGCCTGAGCTGCACGACGTGACTGCTTCTTGGTGGCTACGGGCCGGCAGTCACCTTCCAGCCTGTATGGTACAGGCAGGCAAGAGGAAAGTAAACAGTAATAGTTTTGGAATACTGATCCACTGCCTGCCCAGGGGCCCAGCCAAGAGTTGTCAATGTTTTATTTTACCAAACACACACACACACACCACCAAGGCTCCCCTCCGCCAGCGTTTCATAAAAGAAAGGAGATTTTTAACACTGCAAAACGAGGAAGAACGACCTCAGCACAACGATGTGTTCTATTCATTGCATCCATTTAGTTGCATGTAAAATTCTCCGCATTGTCCTTCACAGCCCAGTCCTGGGAACCACGTGAGGAGGGTTTACCCAGCACGTGTGTGGCGATACGTGTACGCCACAGCACTGAAGAGCCTCGCTGTGGCTTTTGAAACCTCAACGCAGACCCTTCTTTTCTGACGGACTCATATACACGACCGTGGAACACATTCTACTGGAATTCAGTCTTGTCGCAAACTTTTACAAGCTGTCATAAATGCAGATGTATATTATTAGGGCAAATAACACATCTGTTTCTGCTCCAGATCGTGATTAACATTCTACTCATAGAAACCAGGCTGGGACCTAGATTCAAATCCTGAATGAGAAGTAGGAGCTGAGGTGGGATGAGGAGAGATGTTTCCCGGAAGGACACAGCCACCCGCCGTCAGTCATCCGAAAGCCTCCATGAGAAAAGAGGAGAGTGTGTGGAGTCGTGACAGAAAGAAGACACAAGGCTGGTCCCCAGCGCTGGGGAACCCCTGACTTGAGGCTCTTGGCTAATGGCTCTGCCTCCGCGGGGGGCCACAACTGAAGGGGGGGGCACGAAAAACGAGGTCGGGTGGGGGGGTGGTTGTCATTTCTCTTTTGTGAAGCAGGTCACCTGGTTAGATGGTCTCTTTCCTGACTTTCCCCAAAGATTTTGTACCTTTCAAAAGAAATAATCCCATTTGATGGAAAGAAAGCAAACATCGCCTGCAAGAGGAAACAGACTTTAAATCTTTTTTTAAAAAACATTAAAAAAAATTTTTTTAAATGTTTATTTATTTTTGAGAGAGAGAGAGAGACAGCAAACAGGGGAGGGAGACACAGGATCCAAAGCAGGCTCTGGGCTCCGAGCTATCAGCATAGAGCCAGACGTGGGGCTCGAACCCATTAACCATGAGATCACGACCTGAGCCGAAGTCAGACGCTTAACCCACTGAGACACCCAGGCGCCCCCAGACTTTAAATATTTTGTCAACAGTATTATAGGCTATTTCTCCACTGGATATATCCTGGGCATTTCAGTTATTGGTAGCAACCTTTCATGGCAGTCTTCCTGCTAATGTTCCCTCAACCTCAGTCAAGCTCTCAATTGTCTTAAATGGAGGACCAGGTTAGTCATGAGTGATCACAAACCCGGAGGATGCAAGTATGCGTGAAAACAACCACCACTAAGGACAGAAGTCGGCAGACATTCGGCAATGGGTCAAAATGTAAATATTTTAGGCTTTGTGGGCCATACAGTCTTTGTTGTTACTACTGCACTCTGCCCTCATAGTGAGGAAGGAGCCGGAGACAATACATAAAATGAATGGGCGTGGCTGTATTCCAATAAAACTTTATTACAGACGCTGAAACTTGCATTTTAAATAATTTTTCACATGATACGAAATATTATGTTTCTTTTTAATTTTTTTCAACCCTTTTAAAAATGTAAAAACTGTTTTTACCTCGTGGGCCATACAGAAACAGGCAGTGGACCCACCCTTGAGTTAGAAAAATAAAATAGATAATGCACTCAGGAGCAAACCTAACAAGAAAAACACACAAACCTGTATGAAGAAATTTTTAAAAAAAATTTAAGTCACAAAAGTAAACGTAAACAGAAAGATAAACCATGTTCTTTATTTTATCTTTCATCATAAGTGTACTCTTTGATCCCCATCATGTTTCACTCATCCCCCCCCTACCCACCTCCCACCTCCCCTCCGGCGACCAGGAGTTTGTTCTCTATAGTTAAGAATCTGTTTCTTGTTTGCCTCTCTTGCTCTTTTTTTTCCCCTTTGCTTGTTTTTGTTTTGTTTCTTGAATTCTACATATGAGATCATATGGTATTTGTCTTTCTCTGACTTATTTTGCTTAGCATAATACATTTTAGCTCTGTCTATGTTGTTGCAAATGGCAAGGTCTCATTCTTTTTTATGGCTGAGTAATTTTTCATTGTGTGTGTGTGTGTGTGTATACACCACATCTTCTTTATCCATTCATCTATCGATGGACACTTGGGCTGCTTCCATAGTTTGCTCCTGTAAGGCTGCAATAAACCTAAGAGTGCATGTATCCCTTTGAAAAAGTGTTTTTGTACTTACGGGGTAAATACTGCAATATCTGGATGGCAGGGTAGTCCTATTTTTAACTTTGTGAGGAAACTCCGCACTGTTTTCCATAGTGGCTGCACCAATTGACATTCCCATCAACAGTACAAGAGGGTTCATTTTTCTCCACAGTCTTGCCAACACTTGTCTCTTGTATTTTTTGTTTTCGCCATTCTGACCAGGGTGAGGTGGTATCTCATAGTTTTTATTTGCATTTCCCAGATGAGGAGTGATATTGAGCATCTTTTCATGTGTCTGTTGGCCATCTGGATGTCTTCTTTGGAGAAATGTCTGTTCATGTCTTCTGCCCATTTTTAATTGGATTATTTGGTTTTTGTGTGTTGAGTTGTATCAGTTCTTTATAGACTTTCGATATTAACTCTTCACCTATGCCATTTGCAAGTATCTTCTCCCATTCAACAGTCTGATTTTAGTTTTGTTGTTAATTTCCTTTGCTGTGCAGAAATTTTTTATTTTGATGTAGTCCCAAAAGTTTATTTTTGCTTTTATTTCCATTGCCCCAGGAGACATATCTAGAAAAAAATGTGCTCTTTTCAAAGATTTTTATGGTTTCAGGTCTCACATTTAGACCTTTAACCCATTATGAGTTTTTGTGTATGGTGAAAGAAAGTGGTCCAGTTTCATTTTTTTGCATGTGGCTGGCTGTCCAGTTTTCTGGGGAAGAGACAGTCTTTTTCCCATTGTGTATTCATTTCTCCTTTGTCAGAGATTAATTGACCATGTAAGTGTGGGTTGAGTTCTGGGTTTTCTGTTCTATTCCATTGATCTTCTCCTTTGTCAGAGATTAACTGACCATATAAGTGTGGGTTTACTTCAGGGTTTTCTGTTCTATTCCATTGATCTATGTGTCTGTTTTTAGTGTCTGTCAGTACCATGCTGTTTTAATTACTACCACTTTGTAATATAACTTGAAATCTGGGATTGTGATACCTCCAATTTTGTTTTTCTTTTTCAAGATTGTTTTGGCTATTCGAGGTCTTTTGTGGTTCCATACAAATGTTAGGATTGTTTGTTCTAGCTCTGTGAAAAATGCTGGTGGTATTTTGGTAGGGATTGCACTGAATCTGTAGATTGCTTTGGGTCATATAGACATTTTAACAATATTTGTTCTTCCAATTCATGACCATGGCATGTCTCTCCAGTTCTTTGCATCATCTTGAACTTCTTTCATCGGTGTTTTATAGTTTTCAGAGTACAGGTCTTTCACCTCTTTGGTTAAGTTTATTTCTAGATATTTTATTGCTTACAGTGCAATTGTAAAGGGACTGTTTTCTTAATGTCACTTTCCATTGTTTCATTATTAGTGTATAGGAAACCAACAGATTTCTGTACAGTGATTTTGTATCCTGTGACTTTACTGAATTGATTTATCAGCTCTACACCATGTTCTTAATTGGGAAGATTCAACATCATAAATATGCCCTTCATTCCACACTTAATTTTAAAACGTAGTATAATCAAATTAAAGTACCGACAGATCATTTTTCTGGAATCACACAAGCTGATTTTAAAGTTCACATGATACAGCTAACAACGCTGTATTATATACGTGAAAGCGGTTAAGGAATAGGTATTAGATGTTCTCAACATAAAAAAAAAAATGGCACAACTGACATATTTAACACAAATGTCATTGCAGAGACACCTGATTTAAAATAGAACTACCCTCCTTTATTCCCCATACGCTTCAGCTCCACAGCCTTCATCACAGTCTTACATATATTTCCACTTACCTTGTTTCTCTGTCTTGATTGCTGTACTCCCAGGCCCAGGCTCATAAGCAGTCTCTTAATAAACGCGTATGGATGACCAAAGAAGCAACAGATCGCCGTCTGGATTGATTGATGGCTGTTTCTGCGATGTTTGATGCTGGCCTGCTCTCGTCCGCTCAGAGCTCTGAGTGCATCCATTTCTCAAGAGCCCTGGGCCAGTGTGGTGGTGGCAGTGGTCACGAGACAGCATATGCAAAGTGGCCGTCACCATTTCATACCGTTGTCACTCCAACTGAGCTCTGTGCATTTCTGGTACACGACATGGGTTGAAATTAATTGCTGCTGAAAATGTCTTTAACTGACACTGTGATTCTGCATTGAGACAAAAAGTTATCATGTCCCTTCAGGGGAAAAAAAAATGTGAAAGTCACAAGAAAAGAGCAAGTAATTAGTAAATGACAGCAATTAGTAAAGCGAGTATTTGTCATTGTGGGAGACTAATTCCCTACTTTGTTGCCAAGTGACAACCAAGAGCTTAAAAAATGAAAATACGCACAAAGAGGTGGAGCTATGTTTTGCTTCATTGCAGGATTGCCCATCACAAGCCAAAGCAGTACAAACAATGGAGAAACTACAAAATTCATCAAAAGAGATGAAAATGTCAAGCCAGGAGAGACCGTTGTGACTGACCCACGCCCTGTGCAAGAATATCACGAAGCATGTGTCATATTTCAGTGGGCAGCTAACGTCTTACTTCACGTAACAGTGTCTCTTACTATTTTCGATAGCTGGCAATTACAGCATGTGGTTTGCCTAACAGGTAATCCCTCATCCTCTCTTCCACCACATCCCAGGGACGAGGGCATCTATTTCACACATTACTTAATGATTCTTTTAAGGAATACTTCAAGTTCAGTGGCTGGTTGGCTATTTCTTCCCAGGGTGGGGGGTAAGGAGAGAAGCTGACTTCATACGTCCCCATGCCAAACCGCTCAAACTGGGTGAACAGTGGCCACAAGTCAAAGCTTCATGAGGTCTCTTAAAGGGAAGCTGGTTAAACCAAGCATGTTTCATCTATATGCTGACATACTAATGCGGCTGTTAAAATGACTGGGGCGGCTTTCTAGGTACTGATGCAGACATATTACAAAACCATATTAAACAGGGCAGGAAAGTGCCCCTCACTGTGGACAGGAAGTCAGGGGAGACCACTGGAGAGTGAGGATCTCTTGTAGTGGTCACGCCCTGAGGTTGGGACCTCATTCTCATCTTAGAGATGAGATGTGCGATCACACAGACAACATATGGCAGAGCTGGGATTCAAATCCAGGCAATCTGGCTCCAGGATCTTTGCTGTCAAGCACTATGGCCCACCTAGTGAGAGCACTTACCTCAGGGTTGAGGCGGGAGGATATAACTGAGGGGTATGGGAGCAAGGGTGGTAGGACTAAAACAATTCAGTATATGCTATTTTGTTTGAATTTTTGCCAGGTGTGCATTAACTTTTAAAATAGAGTGTGTACTCAAAACGTCTCATGGAAAATCATGGGTGATAGAAAAAAAAAATAAAATGAACAGAAAACAGTGAAGTACATGGAGTGTGAAACCAAGTGCTTTGGGTCTGTTGACTGGCAAAGCCCTTTGATGCACCTGAATGTGACAGTCTAGGTGGATCTGAGAATCCTTGGACACCTGGAACAGCTCCCTTCCTGGCCTTCCAAGACTGGAAGGGATCTGAGCATAATGGTAAACAAGCAAACAAACAACAAAAACCACTGGTTTTTTTAGCGTCAGAGCCCCTAATTCTCATTCTGACCTTCTACTTTCAAAGGGTCCCTGGGACTCTTTCTCTATAAAATGAGGATATCATTCCACACCTCATAGGGTTGATGGGAATGTTAAAAGAGGTGACATGTGCTGAGGATAAGGAGGGGCATAAAGTGCTCAATTAGTGCTTGCGATTATTATCCTGTTATTGACCAGGATTGAAACCTCAACTTTGATTCTGGTAAAACGGTTATCATCCCCAGGAACAATACAGAGCTTCCCCTCCATGTTTCTCCTTAAAAGAAATGTCAGATCCTGAACCAGATCTAGTTTTATACCTAACTGCACTGAATGCCCAAAGAGTACTGCCAGGCAGATACTATTTCCCCATTTCAACAATGAGGACACTACGGCTCAAAGAAATACTGTTACCTACCCACAGTGCCTCAGCTGGGCTTAACGCTTATCACTGCCAACTCCTATGCCCTTCTATTCTGACCATTACACCTTGCTACCTCCCTGTCCTGTTCATTTTTCGAGGCCAAATCTAAGAAGCCTTCCCACACAGCCACAAGTGCACTCAGGTGTCTCTCCTATACATCTCAATTCTCAGACCACCTTGAATTAAAAACTTCTCCAAAAGTGACTAAATCCCTCAAAGGTCACAAAAGGGCTGAGTCTACTCTGTTGAGCCTCCCCCTTTCCCTGCAAATACACAGCTCATACAAGTTGCCACCCAACTTAATTTTAGGTACCTAGTCAAATTGAAAAGTGGAAGATTGTGTGCATTCCTAAACGCAGATGGCAGTTGTTGGGTCATCACCTAACCTGACCCTTCCATGCTGTAGCACTGCAAGCCAGGCAAAGAAAAACATCCGAAGATAGCCCAATACCACATATTTCACCCTCAAATTCTCAGCAAATATAAGCAGCATTAACACTTGCAAGCCTATCCAACTGCAAACATTTCTTGATATAACTATTAGTTACATTTAGTATTATTACTAATACCAGTAGTAACCAAATATCAAGTCCCATTATACCACATTAAAGCAGGACTGGGCCTGTTTGACTACTCAACGTCCGGGTCAGAGGAACACTGTCCCCTATTCAGGTGAGGGTGTGTTGTTCCTTACTCTAGGCCAGGTCTTGCAGACACCAGGTCTTGTGTCATCAGCATGCTTATCTCCTGGTGATACAAACTGCTCGTGGAGCTCCAGTCAAGAGCATCCAACTGTGTGGACTGCTCCCAATACCATAAGCCTCACTGCAAAGACAGGCTTCAGGGATGAACACAGAACCCTTCAAGTGGGCAGAGAGTGATCGAAAGATTAGTAAAATTGAGGAATCTCACAGTGGACTGTGTAGACAGTATCCACAAGCCCACTTGATTTCAACTGTCTGCCACTCAGCAAGCACAGGGCTGGCTTGTCCAAGTATAAAAGTGAGGAGAAGAGCAGAGTGTGCAGACTGGAAAACACAGGATTGCTGACATTTTTCTTTTTTTTTTTTTTTAGCTAAAAAATCCATTGCCTTTGGAAGAAAAAGGCTGGAAGTTTATAAATCCCAGACCACAAACTCTACTGCTCAATTTTAAACAAGAAAAAAACGTCTGTTGCTCTTAAACTGTGACAACAGAAAATAGTATACTCTTCATTCTAGATTAGGGTAAGGGCCCACCATTGTGCTTCTTCCTAGTTAGGGCAAGAATCAGTCTTCCTTACCCAAACAAAACTCGTACTACCAATTCCGTTTACTAAATAATAAAGTTGCCTGGGGGCAAATTAGGTATCCTATAAAGAAGCTAAAACTCAAAAATTTTTTAAATCAGACACATGCTAGTTAATTAGTACTATGTTCTGAATCCAAAGCCCCAAGTGTTACTATTTACTATCACCTACTGTGCAGTACATATTAAGAAACAAGAACCCAGAAAAGAAAACAGAACCCATCCTCTTCTTTCAGGGCAATTCTGCATTTCTCGCCACGGTAGTTGTCTGAAAGAGGCAGTTCTAAAAGAATTCTAACACAAATGTTATAGATCTGTGCATGCAAATTAGTGCCATATTATTCCCAAAGAGAAATTTTTATAAGGTAAATCAGGATTTTATCAGATACCAGGTTTGAACTGTCCATTCGACACAGTTGCACCCTCCACACAGAAATACCATTATCACTCAAGAAACAGAGCTGCAATAAAGTCACGCATTAGGCTTTTCCCCCTATAAACCAGGAAATAAATGCTTATGGATCCTACAGCATCTGAAGTGACTAGGGGAGGAGGAGTTGGGAGAGAGGAAGTGTGAACTATTATGGCAAATAAAGGAATTCCACACAAAGATACTCTTCTAATTTATATTTTATTGCATTATGAAAATAATACATTTGGCAAAGTAATCTAGGCTCCAAATTGAAATAAAATAAAATTCCGAAGGAAGTGTACTGATTTTTTAAATGTGAACTATTTGATGTATTCTAACCAATACATACTAGCATCCTTATTAGGCCAATAATCCAATAAACCTAATTATAATAATTCCACATAAAATTACAAGGTGTTTTTGCATTCATCCATTTTATTAGCACAAATCTCGAGAGAAGTGAGCTTCGTTTGATCAAAACCAATGTAATTAAACTCCTGTTCAGAAGACAATTTGAAACACTACCCAAAATGTGTATTTCCTTTGGTTCTACAAGTTGCATTTCATTCTTATCACGTTACATTTCTCATAATCAAACATTGTAGCAGCTATAGATTCTGCCCAGTACCTTTATAAGTAATCTAGTATATTACATTTACATTATTTGAAAAATTACTGATTTTACAAATGCAAAAATGCATAAATACATGCCTATCTACACCACCAAGACAAAGTACTCTGAACCTCCATGCTTTCACAGGCTATACCTTCTGGCGCAGGATTTCTAGGACGCCTTCCCAAGCCAAAGGGTGACAGCACCCTGATGGGGAATCCCACTGCTCTCTGTCCACACGTGTGAAAGGTGTAGTTACAATAAACCCTAACTGGATTAAACTTATTTAATAATCAACATTTAAAATAGGACATTTTCCACTACTCATCTCTGTTCTGCTACATTTTCAGACCTGAAAAGATGTATTTTCAAAAATGTACTAGGATAATGTTTTCACTTTTTTAAAAGGGGAAAGTGCTAAAAACATCGTACATATACACTCTGTATCCTCATCAGCACTGAAAGTCCTTTTCACATGTTGGGTTCAGAGTCTAGATTCTAACAGGTAAACAATCTGCTCAAGGCCAAAAAAAGAAAATAATTATTTTTAATCACTGAGGTCTTGATGCTTCATTTAGATCTTTTAATGACTTTGCTGATGTGTTAAGAAAATGTGCCTAAAATTAGCCTTTAAAAGATTCGCATCTCAATCAGTTACTATTAAAACTCGTATTTTCATTAAGCAAAGTCTGTGTAAGTGCACCTATGCATACTTGCGGAAATCTACTTCCAAATGGGCATCAATATCTTAAACCAGCTGAACAAGGTTTCCCAGTTTAACTACAGAAGTATTCCACCTATCCTAAAGAATATATCCCATGAGCATTCTACAATTATCTGTATAAACAGCAACAAGTTTGATCTATGATCAACATATGAATATCTAATAAATATTAAAACTATTAAACTATAGATTAAAATGCAGATCTCTCATAGAGTTAAATGATGGCATTTTGGTACATTCACCATTATTGTACTTTATTTAATAAAGAAATACATTTGCCCTTGCAAAAATAGCAATTGCAAGTTTACAAATAAAACCACAGACCTTAAAATCATGTTGCTAAATCTTCAACTTATAACCAACAAAAGTAAACTGATTTGTTTACAAATGGTCCATGGCACAATTAAAACCAAAAATATCAAAGGTCACAGGATCTTCAAGAATAGGTTTATTGACAATAATTTCATAAATATTCTAAAGAAAAGTTTAAAATTTCTAAACTTAAAATGTTTATAATCTGTTCTCATTGGCAAAATATCCCTCAACAAAATAATAAGTCACTACAAATGAATGTCACATTTAAAATTTGCTTCATTTTAACATTTTTGCAAAAAATTTTCTAAAAATTTACAATGTGTGATTTTTTTCTCCCCTCCTGGACGCAGTAAATCAATATGTAGTTTTTATGTCAACTATTAGACATATTCATAAATATATCTAGCTGCTGTGAACCTGACAGTCAAGTCAGTCAGTAGTATATTACCCTATAAACATAAACGGAGCCCAATTTGGTAATTATAGCAATTTAAGTAGTCAAAATGCAAAAGTTGTAATTGCCACCCACATCACCCCAAAGATTATGATACAGTGTCAGAAACTGTTTGCATCAGTTTTCTAAGTTCATTTGTGTAATTCAGATATCTGAAACTAAAAAAGGGATTCTTTTGTATTTTGATAAAAATGTACTCGAATATTTCATAACATTAATATTTATTGCTTTATATGAATACTGTATTGAAAGCCCAAGCATTCAGTTTACACACAGAAATTATACAATTATATACCGCTTCACAAAGGCAGTGAACACATTACATTCTACAAAATCTACTTTACAGAAATTTAAAAATTCTAAATATCAAAAGGTACAGCTGAAGAAACAGGTATAAATTTGGCAGCCAGTAATTTTGACAGGGAAGTTGCAGCTTGCATGACTTTAAATATGTGAATTTGAAAATATTGAGTTTAGAGTAATCATTGTGCTTTGTGTTAATCTGAAAAATATAACACTGGCTGTCGAAGAAGCATGTTCAAAAATATTTAATTCACTTCAAAATGTCATACAAATTATGGTGGTTTCTATGCACCCCTAAAGCTTCAGCCATTTAGCTCCAGTACATTACTATAGTAATATATTAATTCTTCCAGTACAGTGGGGTTTCACACCAATGACATTTGCATACTCTAGAATAATTTAGAAAGAAATGTGTAATATTCACAATGTTCAGAAAAGCAAGCAAAAGGTCAAGGAACCTGCCGGGTTCTTCTGAGATGGTCTCATGTCAGCATTCATTCTACAAAATAGTAAGCTAATGTTTGAACACAGTTTCCAAGATAAAGGATATTTTCTCATAAATAGTGAAGTCTTTTTCTCAGGCACCTCAGAAGTATACAAAAGAATTTTAGTTTGAACAGATCTCTTGGAATGTGTTTAACCTGGTATTTCAACAGACTTATTTCCAGGGTTTCACAAGGGCCAGATTTTATTTGAATTACTCAGAAGAGAAACTGAAACTGTCTTCTGAAAGAGGTGAACTCAATCATTACCAATAGAAAAAGTATCCACTGTATTCATCTCTTATAGAAACAGAAAAATATAACATTTCCCCCCTTAGAATAATATATATATATATGTGTATATATATATATGTATATATATATATATATGTATATATGACTTAAAGTTCCATTGTACATAGTCAAACAATAAAATCTGGAAACCAGCATGAAACCCTATAATTCACATGTTAAAATGTTGAAACTATGACCAAAATATGAAAACTGCTAGAGCTGTCAGAAAGAGACAAGACAAAAAGACTTCTTGCATATGTATAAACTAAATGTGATCATCTCCAAAAGGTTTTCAAAATTATAATTATTACCTTCCAGTTTAAAAACTTTAATTCAAAAAAAAAAAAAAAAAAAATCTATACACAAACCACTGATTTGACCAGACTGAAAAAAAAAGTCAGCGGTAAGCAGGACCCAGAGGAGCTGATATTCACAGTTCTTACATGTACAACTCTTTCAGGATTTATCCCATAAAGTACTTTATTTTACAACCTGCTTCTCTTGTAAAAACTAGAGGTCCATTTTATTACATAAAAGTTTTATACAGTGTAAAACCAGAACTGTATGTAAAATACTGCATCTACATGTTTCTAAATAGTTAGTCTTGTTCCATTGGTTCATCTGTGACTTCTGTGGCTTCTTCGTCGTTTTCCATAGATGATTCTGAGAGAATCTCTCCAGTTTTACTGGAATTGGATCCTACTAATTCTTCTGTCTCATGGCAATCAGAACCACTACTTACAGGGCCTGTATTTTCACTACCTTCAGAATGTAAATCTTTCTCAGCTTGAGTCAGATCAGATTCTTCCATTTGATTATTTTCCTCAGAAGTCTCTTCATTCACAGTTAAGGCATCATCAGATTCTTTTTCTTGATTTTTTCTTTCTGGAATCATTTCTCTTGATGTCATAAAAGACTCTAAAAATAAGCAAATGTTGTTGTAGTTAAATTTTATTTTCAAAATACCTCCACAGTTAAGTTTCATGAATTCTGATATTCTACAGTTCAAATCCTATCCCCTGAAACTCAGCAGCAACTACATACAGGTGGCAGAAAAGCCCAACATCAGCATTATAAGGAGTTCCATTACGTTAAATTCTTTCACGCAAAAATGAAGTACAAGAATTTGAGGATCTCCTTACTCCACCCTTTTACAGATGGTCTCTAAATACCTTCTTCTTCCTCTTCATCCTCTTCTTCATCCTCTTCTGTACAGTGCTGTCTGGTACAACTACTTTCCTTGTCTTTATCCTGAGATGACGACGATGTTTCTGTTTCTTCTACCATAACCGAAGAAATTTCACTGGAAGATGTTTGGCTGGCTGTCTCTCTGACTTCACTTTCTTTGTCAAACCTCAGTCTTTTTACCTCATGCCCCTCAGCCTCCACAGAATCTTCATCTGGGTGTTTATTTTTTACAGGGCTCACTGAGGAACCTTCGGATTCAGCGGTCACAGAGTCACTGTAAATGTTTTTTTTTAAAATGCCATTAGTAAGATTTTCTTCATCTTCCACATTCTCATCTCATTTTTAAGGTCTAGTAATTTTTAAAACTGTATTTCACTGTCAAAGTTAAACTGTACCATCTGGGCAAAGAGAAACACAACACAGTAATTTCGAGGGAACCTCAACTGTTTAATGAGTATTTCCCACTAGAACCAGTCAACAAGCTGCATGACATTTCTGTTCAATTCTGCAGTAAATGGCTTCCCGTAACATAACTACAAGTCCTCCAGACAGATATACTCACTAAGATTGCTCACTTGTTTTGTCTGCTTTCCCTTAATGTGTTGCAGAAAACGGGATATAAACCAAAGGTTTCCTTTAATAATCTATAATGAGAAATAACTCACTAAATTTCAACATTTCAGGTTACTTGCAAAAACAGAAATAAAAAATATCATGACTTTACTTTCTTAAGACCCTACTATAAATAGGATCTCCCCAAATTAGCAGTTTTCAGCCTTTTCTATGATCATCTTCATCATGTACTAATACTGGAAACTTCCAGAAGCCACAGTGCAGAAGTGCTCCTGTAAAACACACTAAAACCTTTCTGTGTTCCTCAAAACAACAGTAAATAGTAAATAATGAGTGCTGAAAACAATCAATAAACGTCAACCTTTTTTGAAAACATGTTTGTTTTAAAATATAAATCACATACAAACCTGTGATTTTTGTCCTCATTTTGCTGTAAGTTTGACTCTTTGCTGTCTGCGCTCTCAGGCAAGCCATTTGTTGTCATGGGGACTGACAAAGAAACCTTTGGTCGATTAAGCGGCCTGGGTGTTCCAGGCCCATTTATATTAGACCTATGGTAAGATAAATGAACATCATTTTCTCATTTTTGTAAGAGGTCACCCTCCCAAAGTTTGCTTATATATACACATCACAGAAGTATTTAACTTTGACTTTTAGATTTTGGGTTACCAAATTAATTTATCCTGTATCTTCCACAAAATGCCCAATTTGTAACAAAGTATACTGAACCTGTTGCTCAAAATTAGGAAAATGCAATCTCTCTGGATATTAAAATCAATAACCTCACCGTTCAGTGTAACTTGGTGAATTTCCAGGAAACATAACACCATTCATTCGATTTAAACTATTGGAATTGTTTTTCCTAGGAGAAAATTAAAAAAACACCATTACAGATCATTTAGTTCTTTAATTTTGGTAAGAGCCATGGACCTAAAACATCTTTTAAGTAAGATCTCACGGTCACAGAACCAAACAAAAAGACTTCTGTGAGAAACAACCTAATTATGGGATTACCTTAATATCTCATTTCCCACAGGTTTATTCTTGTGAGAGTTCTAAAAACAAACTCACTGTTACTGCCTATGGAATCACAGACGTTTTATAAACCCAGTGTTTCTCAACAGGAGGCAACATCATTCTCGCAGCTCTCCTTCCTCCAGCCCACAGCCCCAGGAGACTTCCGACAATGTCTGAAGACATTCTTTGAGGAAGCAGAAGGACCCTACAGGCATCCAGTGGGTAGAAGCCAAGGACAGAGCTTAACTGCTGTAATTCCCAGGACATCCACTCAAAACAAAGGATCAATAGTGCCAAAGACTATGTCTTAAACTGATACATTAATTTGTTATATAAATCTTGACAACTGGAAATACTTTTCCATTATGAAGAGGAAACTCATCAAGTAGCTATCCCAAACCTAGGAGTTTTGCCCTACAAACACCATGGTAAGGTATCTAGAATGGGATCTCAGGGTTCTGAGCACCCTGACAGTAGACAAATCCACAAATGTAAAGATTACAGTAAATTATCAAATCACTTTAATCCACATCTCTTTATCAGAAAAACATAGAGGTAATGTCATTGGTAATATTCTACTTGGGTAGTAGGTAATATTCTACTGGGTAGTAGGTTCACAAGTATTTATAAATGTTATCAAGCTTCATTCCATCTAAAGTAAATATAACCTATTTTAAAGACTAATAGAAATGATACAATTATTAGAATATACAGAAATGCAAAAATCTATATATACTTACTCTGAAGAAGGGTATACACAGCTAACAACCATCACATTCTGTAATAACAAAAGTTCTTGCTTTAATGTGAGGGAAAGCACTACAACATAAAGTTTAATCATTTGTTTTTAATTTCTCAGAATCCCCCTGACAGATTAAGTTCCTATCAATTCCAATTTTACTAATACAAGGAAATAAATGGTTAGAAAGGATTAATCAAACAAGAGAAACTGAAACAACAGACTATTTTTTTTAATATTTATTTATTGTGAGAGAGCACGTATGTGCATGTGAGCGGGAGAGGGGCAGAGAGAGATGGAGAAAATCTCAAGTAGCCTCCATGCTGCCAGCACAGAGCCTGATGCAAAGCTGAATCCCATGAATCCACAAACCATGAGATCATAACCTGAGCCAAAATCAAGAGCTGGACGCTTAATCAACTGACCCACCCAGGCATCCCCAGACTAAACCTAATATAACCTACTAAACCATTTGCTTTTTCTGCCAGTATTATTTTAACTCTACTCTAGCTACTTTGGAGTCCTGACAGTATATCTATCAATCATACAGTGGAGCCACACTCTTACATTATATTGAAATCACTCCAAGATATTTAGAGATTCAAATACTTAGGCCAAGTATAATGAATTTCCTTATAGAGCAGTACCCAATCAGAAGCCTGATGTGTAGTAGCATCATATACCAAAAAAGAGCCTAAGAACTTTTTAAGAGTATAATCTTCCTGGTAATACAAACCTTATTAATAGTCAACATTCATTAAATGTGTATTGAGCCAGAGTAAGCACTTTACATTTGATCCCCTCCAGAACCCTGTTATTATCCATACTTTACAGATGAGAAACTGAGACTTGGGTTATATAACTAGTCTATGGTCACCCAAATCAAACACTGTAGCCCTGATTTGGTGAGAGGGCCACCCCTGGTACAACTGCTACAACTGCCTCTTCACCCAAAGATAGCCAAAATCTAATTGCTAAAAGTCCATAGGCTGAAAATAAGTACTGACGAATCATCTCAGTTTCCTGCCCTTCAGGAATCTTATTAAATTGAGGGCATGGAAGCTGCAACAAAATACATTAATCCAGTAAGGCCTTAAGATCTATTGTAAATCACTAAGAAATGGTTTTGGATTCCTGCTCCAAGGGTAAAATGAATTGAATCTGAATTAACTATGAACACTGAACTATGTTTTAGGATCAATCACAGGGAATTATAAACCCACTGGTCCAATCTTGGTTCTCATAGGGTTTCTTCACTGGTTCTTTACTCCAGACAAGTCAATTTCCTACTTTTCATTTCCTCAAACACCTTGATGTCTTTATCACACTGTTTCCTTTGTCCAAAATACCCTTCTCTTATAACTAACATCCCCTACCCACAAAAAAACCCAATGCTTTCTTCATTCGTAAGTCTGATCTACATCTTTCTCAATATCTAACTTAAATTTTTGCATCAGATTTTCCAAAGTTGTGCACCTCTGAAAGCCAGAAATAAATGAATTCCATGGGTAAACAAGTGTGCAAAACACAATTGAAGTTAAAATATCAATGCTAGAATTTTGCAGAGCCTTTAATGTGAATGCATACCATGAACTCTGAAAAGACAGTAAGGTGCTTTCCCCAAACTTAAGTGATCACAAGCCCTCCCTCTATGCCCCTCCTATTAAATCTCTCTCCAAAACTTAGTTTTTCCCAAATTAGGAAAACAACTTGGAAAAACTTTAGGTAGATTTCAGGAAGCCTATCTGAAGAAAAGATGCCTATAACAGCACTTACTCAATACTCTCTTCTGAAATACATTAGGCTAAGTTTAATATAATTCCAAAAATAAAATAAATACCTTTTCTACTCCTCTGAGAAATTTGTCTGTTCCTGTATAGTTTCTCCTTGGATCTGTTAGCAACTCACATAGTCGCTGAATAGTAAAAGGGATACTGCAAAAGAATATGATTTTATAGTTTGAGATCATTAATTATTAAGAGAATCAGGAACATCACTAATCTTGCTATTTAAAGATTTACCTAGTCATCTGGTATTAAGTGACAAAAGAAAATGTTACAATAGGAAGATGAATAGATGAGTGACTTAAAAATAAGCAAGACAATAAGTACACCTGTCTTTTTAATAAGAAAATCCCTTGTCTTAAAAAGTAATTAAAAAAAGAAAGACATTTTTGAAAGTTTCAAAATTGAGAAAAAAATTTTAACATTCTGAATATAATTGAATTTTAAGTTTACAAGAGAGGCAACACAAGTAATAATCAAGTTAAGGTTTATTAAATACAGAAGCTTTTCCTCAAGCATTCCTTTGCACACAAAGATTTCTGTACAGTGTCCCCCCCCAAAAAATGTAAATGTTTTGTTATCGGATGGAACAAAGCAAATAATTCAATAAAAAAGTATTATAAATAAGGTCCCGCTCCATAATTACAGTTTTATATACAATGTGTGTTTCATCAGACATAAAATACAAACACCATCATTTTGATAACTGCCCTATTAACTTTACCAAATACTTCAACCACAATCACATTTTCACTTGATCATACCAAATACAAAACTGATATACGTTGGACTAGTATCATTATATAAATGTAAAAAAATTCATCTCACATACTATTAGCATTCCTTAGAATTACAGTGTGAACAGCAAACATAAAAGCATTAGGACAAACAGCTAAAAAGTACAAACATAAACTTCAGACTTCAGTATTTGCCATTCAAACCTACTTATTCTCCTTAAAAACAATTACAAAACCTCGAATTAAGACTTAACATTCACAAAGTTCTTTACTGAGTATAGGCATTTTGACACAGTACTCTCCTCAACAAGGGAAAGCAGTGAGTGAGTAACAGTGCCAGGACTCAAAGCCAGTATCTCTAACCTGAAATCCCTTGTCTTCCCTTTCCACTATTCCAAACATACTTAAAATTTTGTTAATTGTCTAAATTGACAAACTATATTTGGTTCTCTTATTTTTAGCATCAATACTACCCTTATGTTCTTATAAAAAGTCCATATAAGACTTAGAACCTATTTTGAAAAAATATACATTTATTTATATGAAAACATTTTACATATAAGAAGCCAAGACTCAATCTTCTCTCAAGTAGCATCAAAACCTAAAACTGAGAAAGCTATCATTCTGCCAACAAAAGACTGAGCACGAACTAAAAGATGTGTGTGGCTGATGCCGCAAATACTCAGAAGGAGCTAGAAATTACAGAACTTCTCTGATGTCATCATGAATGCTAAAGGAAATGCCTTTGATTTCTGAGAAAGACCATTTCTTCCTTTTGAAAATACAGTCAGAATGGAGTATACAGTCCAAATTAAGAATCTTTAAAATGGAAAAAGGAAACAAGGCACATCAACAACGTTACTAGAAACAAGACAGTCAGCTTACACATGTGTTTTATTCATTTCTATAAAGACAACACAACTGAAAACCTACATATAGCTAATACACAAAACTGTTAACTACATTTAAACAATTAAAAAAAAAATCTCCCAAGCTACATATATAATAAACAACATAAATTTACAATTTGTCTTTCCTCAGATTTAACTGAAAGCTTAAGGGCAGGATCTCCTCCTACATATTAGGTTCAATATGTAAGTTATTTGTACACATATATATCTGAAATGCATTACCATCAGGGATTTCTGAATATTAACAGTATCTCTGTACGTCAGCCCCTCTTCAAGTTCATTACTTCCCAAACCTTGAACACAGTCCACCTATGCTATTCTAGTGACACTATAACTGAGTGGGTAAGTTATTAAAAAGAAGCAAATAGCACCCAAAGTTAAGAACAATCAAACAATACTTAACTGACAACTACTTAAATAGATGTTATATCTAGCTATCTTTTCCTCCAACTACATTTCTTTCAAGAACCAAAACCAGTATATTCTCTTAAATTAAAAATAGCTTTATGGGCACCTGGGTGGCTCGGTTGGTTAAGCATCCAACTCTTGATTTTGGCTCAAGTCATAATCTCGGGTTCCTGAGACTGAGCCTGCTTGGGATGCTCTCTCTCCCTCCCCCACTCACACTTTCTCTCTCATAAATAAACTTTTTTTTTTTAATGGAAAAAAATAAATAGCTTTAAAACATAAATATCTTTAAGCTGTTTGTTAACAATGTTTACCCTAAATGTTTTGCCTATTTTCTTTAGGAAGGTAAGTAAAAGTGTAGCCAATTAACAACACTGCATATGTTGGTAAATAATACTACTTTGGGGGCGGGGGGGGGGGGGAGCGTATTATATCTGCATAACCATGTTTGCAATAATAGCCTGTGATAAAATGAGTTTACTTCTTAGGCACCTTCTGGAGCTTTAAGAGTTATTTTACCAAGTGTCCAACAGATGGCACTAAAATGTCATATAACACCCCTACTCCTTACCTGAACAGGCTAAAATATAAATATTACTTGTAAATAAAAGTATGCACTGGAAACATTAATATAATCTTGATAACTCCAATGAAGGTCTCTTTACACACAGTTGTACTTTTTAAGTAAATATAAGCTAGAAATATTTACTCAGTAGCAGAGCATATAAGTTATCACAGTAAATGCTAATAAGATTGTACACAATGCTATCAGGATAAGCTGTATGCCAAGGAAGCAAGCATGAACCTGGGAACACTTCATCTGAGTTAGGTCTTTAAAAAAGAGGCCTAAGAATAAACCAGACAAATCCAAAATGAATGTTTGCTACAAAAACTGTTACAAAAAGCTTGCCTTCGGTTCCTTGTTTTCTTTTCTTAAGTAGGGCTCATGCCCAACACGGAGACCAGTGCGGGACTTGAATTCATGACCCTGACATCAAGACCAGCGGTGAAATCAAGAGCCAGATGCTTAACTGACTAAGCCGGCATCCCTCTTCTGTTACTCTTGAGACACAGCAAACAAAACCATTTATTCTAGCTCCTGTAAGTAAAGTTTTTTTCCAATAAAAATCACTAAACATGCTCGCTTCGGCAGCACATATACCAATAAAAATCACTAACTTAAGACCCCTGTGCTAAGAAGAAAAAAGCAAAAATGCACACAATGAAAAACCTAAACCAGAATCCCTAAATTTGGGGAAATGGGGTAAGGATATTCAATGGAACAATATACTGTAAAATATAAAATTTAGCAGAAAAATCTTTGTGAGGCAGGGAGTGCCTGCGTGGCTCAGCTGGTTAAGCATCAGACTTCAGCTCAGGTCATGATCTCACTGTTCCTGAGTTCAAGCTCCACGTAGGGCTCTGTGCTGACAGCTCAGAGCCTGGAGCCCACTTCAGATTCTGCCTCCGTCTCCTGCTCACTCTGCCTGTCTCAAAAATAAACATTAAAAAATTTTTCAAAAAAAAAAAAATCTTTGGGGTAATTTGAAATAAAAATGTATTCAGTTTACTCTGCAACGTATTACCTTATTTGCCCACCAAAGATAAAAACAAAGAATACATAAGGAACTGGGGGGGGGGGGATGGACTTTTAAAAAGAACATGATTAGCTAGCATTTTCCACTGTAAAAAAAAAAAAAAAAGTGTCTACAAAATCCAGCAAAACTTAAAACAAAACCACATTAAAGATCCAAAAGTGACAGGTTCTTTCAAAATGGCATTACTCAGAAACACTAGAGAACACTGTCAACCAGTCTACTTTTGATGTACAAAATTATATAGTGTAGTAAAAAAAGCATATTTGATAGCCCACTGGGAGACCATTTCCAAGTGTGTGTATATACACACACACAAAATGTAACATAACATAATGTATATAAACCACTTAACAATGCCTGAAATATTTTATAAGGTGTTCATCAAATCTTAGGTTCCATCATCATCCTGATCCCTTTCAATAATTAATAGAGACTAGAAAGCACAAACACTCCAAAGACCAACTACAGAGGAACAAAATCAAAAGTTTATTTGTCTTTAAAAATATTCCTTTTAATTCCAAGGAGAGCAACTAACCCTGATTAAAGAGGATCACACATTTTATATTAGCTACAGAGTATATCTTAATTTGACTGCAATCTGTTCCCATTCACTGAATTAAAAAAAAAAAAAAGTATCAAGTCCTACAGACCTGAAAGCTGTGAGAATTCAAGTATCAGGAAAGGGTCTGTACATGAGAAAAACATCTAAGCGAAAATTAGCAATTCAATGTTAGTTTTAAAAGAAAGAAATTTTACACAATAAAGCCAACACCTAAAGGAAGAATTTCCTACCTTATATTTTAACCTGAGATTATAGTTTGATTAAAACTTATCTTAGTCTGTTTAAATGTTTTTATCACTAAGATGTACAAATATTCTGAATGCATACCAAGGTATTCAGTTGGAAAGAATGCATTCAGAAAAAGAAAATGCACATTTTATTCAGGATCTAAGATAAGAATCAGATAACTTATTATCTTACTCTTGTAATACAATAAACTTTCCTCATGAAGAAGATTAAGGAATATAAAATATAACACAGGCCATTCAAGTAAAAAAACTAAGCGATAACCATAAAATCAGACACCCTATTATGAAAAATGCTAAAAGAGCCAGCTCGCTTTTATTTTATGCATAAAGATGTGGTTTTTACTGTCTTTTATTTTCTATTAATGGCTACATTCAGTTAACAGAATTACTTAAATCTGACCTGAACTATTTAGATAAAAACTAACTTAAATATATCTTAATTTATCAAAGGCTAAACGGGTTGTTTGGTTTACTCTTAGGTCCTACAAAAGTCAGAAATACCACGTGACATTACCTTTTTACAGAAAGCAAGATGCTCTACCTGTACTCAGGCTTTAATATTTGTATAAATATACACATAAACATTCTTAGGTATATATTTTCTATCTCAAATCCAACGTTAGAAATCCTGATACTGAAAACATCAATGTAAAATTATAAGTACAAACAATTAAGAAAACGAAGAATTAGCCTCTTAAAATAATGCTGAGTAATCCTAAACTAGTATCTGCACCATTCCCCATCCCAAACTAAGTCCGTAGCAACTGTCAACACTTTTAATCAAGTTAAATCATCTTTTACAGTGCCTACAGCAGGCTGATTTGTCACTGTACTTTTATCAAATAGAAAATGTCAAGAAAAAATGAAGAGTTCTGCTATATCCTACCTTTCGATTTAAAACATTGTATTAGACATCAAATCAAACGTTATTACCAAAGGACAAGACAAAGTGGTGGTAGAGCAAGGAGGGTAGGTTACTAATTTCAATTCTCAACTAGTTATGCTAAGTGAAAGAGATCAAAGAAAATAAACACAGCTACAAGATTTAATATGCTCAACACAAAAAAAAACGCAAAAACTTTTTTTTTCCCTAACTAGAGAAGAAAATTCAGCAACCAACAGGTCAAAGTAAGAGAACAAAGTAACAAAAGACTAGAACCCATCTTCTCATCCCTGAGTAATCTCAAGCTAACTGTAAAGCAACAATACAAAATCAAAACAGGAGTGTGTTTTACATCTATGATGCAGATAGAAGAGTATAAAAATCTCATATACGACCTTTAAAAAAGGTATGAAGAGGCACACACTCAAGTGCAGAAACTTACAAGAGATATCTGTATATACGTATGCAACCCACACGTAAAAGAATTAGTGTGAAGTTTTTAGGACTAAGAAAAATCTGGTCAGTCATGTATGTTAAAGTAACTTTAGAGAACAAATTCAATATTCAGAAAGACTATCATGTCAAAAGTTGAAAAGCACTCCTCTGTTGTAACTGACTGTACCTGCCTTACAGATGATAGAACAATTGAAAGTTTTTAGGCATCAAATGGTTATGTATCTCTTCCAGACATGCTCATAAATACATAGCCATACTATATTAGTCAACTACCCACAATTAACTGAAACTCACTGCTTATTTTAGAAAGGCCTTAGATCTTCTAACACCATTGACAAAGGAGAAGCACACACAGTTAATTTGTATTCATTATTCTTCCACTTCAGTCATTTAAAGGACATATAACTATCTTTTTTAAAACTACCAGAAATGTAAATTACATTCTTTCTACCCCTTGAAGTCCCTGTGTACTATTATAGGAATGAACTACCAGAAACAAAATATAAATATAGAAGCATGCTTTTGTTCTTTTCATCCATTTATTCAGTACTTGTTTGAAAACCTACTATGTTCAGGCACTGACTGTTCTAGGCCTTGTTTGGAAGACACTTAACCCTGTGTCTGTAACCCCTTACAGTTCAAGAAATCAAGCCAACAAGTCAATCGACAATTACTACTTCAAAGAGGGAAAATTTAAGTGCTGACAATATAGTGAAATAATTTTGGAAAACGGATACTCTATTTTATAGCTAAATACTATGAAGCATTTACAACAGAGCTTTTACTAATTAAAAGCAAAACCAAAACAATAAACGTACCAGTGAGAAAATAGCCTCAAAGTAAGAAAAACAAGGGTATGAAACAACAATTTATAAGAGCCAATAAACACTTAATGAGATGTTCAATTTCACTTGCAGTCAAAGACACACAAACCTATGCATATACACACACAAACTAGTGAATAATTACAGTATCTGCACTTTCTCACACATGGAATGACAAATTAACACACTTTGTGAGGTTAATTGGCAGGATCAGTAAAAATTTAGGTATGCATACACTCTGACCTATCAATTCCATTTCTATAAATCAAAAGAAAAAGCAACAATCTACATATACATTCAATGTGTGACATTCATCAACACAAGAAGGTATGTATACAGATGCTCACTACAAGCACTACCTGTAGAAGTCAAAAACACCCACCACCAATGGAAATAAGGCAAATGAATTTTAACTCGCTTGTATAATAAAAAATAATGCAGTTATTTCAAATACATAGACAACTATAAATGCAATGAGACAGTGATATCAAAGCTCTTAGAAAGGAAAATACAAATAGCATGACATGATCCTACTTTTTTTTTTTTTATGGACTACTCCTATGACACCTGAGGATCTTTTTGAAACCATGACCAAGTATCATTTTTGTTACTTAAAAGATGACCTATTATAATAGCAAAAAGATATACTAGAAAGGACAAATCCTCAATCTGGCTGAAAAAGACCAAAGTGCAATTTTAGCCACCATTCATAGCAAAATTTTTAAAACAGCATTTGTATGTATTCAAAGCATGAAAATAAAATTGAGAAAAACCATAAACACATTTCAATATGCCAATATATGATAATATAGACAAAAAAGTTTAAGTAAAAACTGAAAATTATTTACCACTGATTAATAAGACTTGGATCCTGCCTGATTAGGGAAAAGGATTCATAACTACTATTCTGAAACATCAAATTAAAAACAATGTAAGCTCAAAATACTTACAGTTCAAGGATGAAAAATGTTTTAAAAGCAATTACGTCTTAAGTATACTTAGGTATTTAAATGATTGCTCAAATCATTTTCAGAAGTAAGTCAATTACCTATTTTATAGACTAAGAGATTATAAATATTTAGATTTATTTAATAACCTACCTATCCAGTCCATTTTAATTTGAAAGAAATAAAAATGGTATTACTAATTGAGAATCAAAAGTAAATTAGCTTAACATTAACAATGCAGTAGTATATGTGGTATCACTTGTTTTACCTTAACTCTTATTTTTAAATGGTAGCCATAACTTACTAAAATAAAAGTTACCATAACATGTAAATACTATCTACCTATACACTATTTATAAATATCCCCAAAAAGCATTCTTACCGTGAACTCAGATCAAGAATAAATCTTATGCAACATACTTCTAATATATAGTGTGTGACTTTCTTTGGTATGAGCATTTAAAATACACTATTATTAAAAAAGAAATTAATGAATACAGATCAGTAATTTTCAGTACAGTACAAAAGTACAACAGGGTACAAAGTCAAAATATGTCTCCCTCCCACCCCAAACCCACAAAGGCAGTTCAAACATACAGCCGTAAATTCTACCCCCAAGGAAGTATTTTAGTGACTTAATTTCAAACCAAAGCCGAAGGATGTGTTATTTTAAGCAAAACTCAAAGGCACAAAAACATAACATATAAAGAATTAACTGAATTACACTATCTTGGTGCAAATCCATGTGTTTAAATATCTGAAGGGAAAAAATGAGACTGTTTATGCTACCTAAAAATACTTACAAATGAAACTCCCTACCCCAAATATGAATTCAGTTAACATATCCACAGTTCATTAAATTTGGTATTGCCAACCCACACTCCAAGCTGCTATTGCCAATGTAAATACTGAACAATTCAACTTCACAAATACTTCTGACCTTCAAAAGGAACCCCAATACAAAGTCCTAAAAAGAAAAATATTAAAATGACACAGAATATGACATGCAGCAACATTTTTTAAAATAGTAGTTTTATTTTAGTGCAGTGTATCTTTTCAATGCAATGTTTTACAAAGGGCTAAGAACAGTTACTTGTTACTTGGGAGTAAAAGGGGAACTCCAAAAAAAAATTTTTAAGTAAAAAGTTCCAAGGGGAATATGTACATAAATTGTTATTTTTCATTTTCAAAAAGGTGTCATTTATCTCAATGATATACAGGTTCTAGATAAAGTATAATGACTTATAGTATCACATATAAAATGGAAAGCAAAAACTAACGTATTTCCTCAATGTTTTCACTGTCATACCCATTTAAAGTTCAAATGCCAATGATACCCATAAAGGTAGTTCAAGTTAAACAAATTAAATACATTAAAATGCTGTAATTATCTTAAATACTTGTAAGCTAAAAATCAGTAACTACTAAATGTCACCAAAGACACAGAACTTATTTAATGGATAATCAATGAACAAAGCGTAAATAAAAATCCATAATGTTCTGCTAAAAAGTAAACCTTTAAAATAGTATTAAGTGCATACCCATTAAATCCAGTGACAATTTTCAGTATTCTTTCCTTCATTTCATCAAAGGGAATATACTCGACATTAGGGTTGGGAGGACCCCTTGGTTCAGGAGCTGAAGTTCGAAAATCATCCATCACTTTCTCCAGTTTGAAAATAAAATAGCCTTTAAATTGGGACCACTGAATCCTATAAGCAAAAAAAAAAACAAAAAACAAACAAAAAAAAAACAGTATCATGTAGCTTTATAACTCTTCAACACAAACCACAAACACAGAATTTATCATGACACGAATGGTAACAAAATGAAGATCTGAATAAGTAGCAGTGAGAGTATCTTTTTCAGTATCATATACCAGGACTGCATCTGATGAATTTGACTCAGAAGCTCCAAACTAGTTATGTCCAATTCTCCCCACTCCTGACCCAAACGACACCCAAATCTCTTTAAAAAGAACTACCTCAGGCTGAAAGGCTACTGTATGCTATGTCTCATTACTAGCATTTTAAAACAGTTTTGTTTTGACTCTATTGCTCATAACAAACCTAACCAGGGAGGTGTTACTGTCCCATCTTAAATAGGTTATTAGAAATCAGAGCAAGTTCACATTTGTAATTTTAAATAAAGAAGTCAAAATGACTCTATACTCTAAGCTTCTTGTCTTTTATCTATGTTAAACAGCAAAATAAACTTCCATTTCTCCTTTAACTTTCAGCTAGTATTTTCAGAATCTTACGTCTTTTAACAAAGTATATATATCACAGGTTCTATACAATATGTATCTACAAAGTAAAAATACACAATTTCTTTATGTGCTTTTAGTATCTATTCATTTACTAATATAAATATATTTTTATTCCTGTCCTCTCACATTTTCCCACTAATATAAAAAAAAAAAAATTGGGATGCTACCTGCCTAAATAGTCTAAATTCAAGGAGATCAAAAAATCAGGAATGTGAACCAATTCCCCACACAGAAAGTAAAACCATTAGTGGCAGCAGATCAATCTTAAGCAAAATAAGGGGGATGCTAATCTGCGATCACCTTTCCCTTCCATCCACAATCCTAAAAACCAGGACAGCTATTCTCAAAGTATAGTTGAAGAGGCCAAACTTTTTTTTGTTTTTACTGTGTTAACATTTGTCTTGGTGGTGCAAAAAGAGCAGTGGGAAAATGAAGATACTTTAGCACAAATCAAGGTAACAGTACAAAACTTGTATCTACTAGTAGTCATCATCTTCTTCACCACCAAATTCACAGTAAAACAAAAACCCTTTCACTTAATGTTTAATAAAACAAAAAAAAAATACTCATTTTATTAATTCTCAACCTTTGAAGACACATCTTTCTAATATTCTGAGTAACAAAATGAAAAGTATACATAAAAAAACTTCTGCTGCATAGGAAAATACTACAGACACGTCAAGGAACAACAGCTGAATACTGTTGCCAGTGGAACTAGCTGCTATCATAGAAGGCCACTTTTGCTTGAAAGGACTGTCAAATAAGGCTATTTCAGAACAAGAGAATGTGGTGGACATTTTCTCAAAAATGAATGACTTGAAGAGAAAGAACTAAAATATTTGTGGTCAACAATAAAATGTGAACTTCAAAACAAAAAATGAAAATTCTAGAAAATGCCTTTCAGTGTGAGCTGAGGTTTTGTATACGTTCCCAAGACATTTCAAAATCAGTCACTGTTGACGTCAACAATATTATGTGACAGCAAAAAAAAAAAAAAAAAAAAATTACACTACATCAAAATCAAAACCTTTTTGTGTCTCAAAGGACACTATCAACAAAAGTGAAAATGCAACCCACAACATGGAAGAAAATACTTGCAAATAATCTCCCCCATGAGGTATTATTACTATCCAGGAGGTAAAAACAACTCCTACAACTCAGCAGGGAATGGGCCACAATCCAGTGAAAAAAATGGGTGAAGTATTTGAGTAGATATTTCTCCAAAGATATACCAATGACCCATAAGCACATGGAAAGATGCTCAACATCACTAATCATTACGATAACATACATCAAAACCATGAGACAGAACTTCACATCCATTAGGGTGACTGCATTCCAAAAAAACAAAAACAAAAACAGAAACAGAAAATAACAAGTATCTCTGCTGAAGATGTAGAGAAACTGGAAACCTTGTGCACTGGCTGGTGGGCATGCAAAATGATGCAGCCACTGTGGCACAGGACGGTGATTTCTCAAAAAAAAAAAAAAAAAAATCAAAGAATTATTGGATGATCAGTTATTCCATTTCTGAGTAGATACCCAAAAGATGTTTGTACACCAACTCACAAAGCAGTAATACTCACAATAGCCAAAAGGTAGAAACTACCATCAGTCAACAGAAGAATGGATAAACAAAATGTGGTATATATACAAACAATGGCATATTATTAGGACTTAAAACTAGAAGGAAATTCTGGCACACGCTACAACTTTGATTAATCTTGAACATAATATGCTACATGAAATAAGACAGACACAAAACAACAAATTTTATGGTTTCACTTATATGAGGGATCTAAAATGAATTCAAAGAGGCAAGGAGCAGAAAGACATTAGCCAAGAGCTGGCGGAAGGGAAGGGTGAGGTGTTACTGTTACATGGGAACAGGGTGTCAGTTTGGCAAGACAAAAAGGCTTGGACATGGATAATGAAGATGGTGGCACAAGCTCTGAATGTATTTAAAGTCACCAAATTATACACTTAAAATACTAAAATTTTTATGTATATTTTACACCAAAAGTGTTAGAAAATGAAAAAAAGACCCAAATAGGCATTTCTCCAAAGAAGATAAATGGCCAAAAAAACATGTTAAAAGATGCTTAACATTATTATCCATTAGGGAAACACAAATCAAAACCACAAGACACTATTTCACATCCACTAAGGGGTGTATAATGAAAACAGATGGACAATAACAAGTGTTGGGGAGGATGTAAGGAAATTGGAAATCTATACATTGTTGGAGGGAATGCAAAATGCTATAGCCACTGTGGGAAAATAGTTTGGCAGTACCTCAAAAAGTTAAACACAGAGTTAACACGTGACCTGACAATTCCATTCTATTAAATGAGTTAAATTACATGGTATATAAATGGCATTGATACTAAAAAATTTTGTTGAGGATGATTAACAAAAGCTATTTGCACAATCACCTTTCTTCCATTCCCTGGTCTATTTTGGGAAGGGGAATTCAAGGTTTAACGAGCAGAGGCAGCATATTATAATTTTTGACATGCCTTATATTAATTTCTGATTAACATACAATTGCCAGTGGTTACTACAATTTATCTCTAAATTTCACTAGGCTCCCCAGAGACATTCAACTAAAACACACCAAGGAAGATTACTGAAAGAGAACACTTATGCTTTTTATTTCTTAAATTAAAATTTTTTATAGTTTTAATAAAGCCACTAAGTAATAATCCACTTTATGAATTAGGATTTCTATACACACAGGAGTTTTTCCCATCTTTCCATTAACCACTTGTCAATCCACCCAAGATTTAAAAAACAAAAACAAAAAAACCCAAAAAACCCACAAACACAAACCCCAAAAAACAGCCACACACATTAACGGAAAAGATACAGCCCACACAAGCAAACTATGGGGATCTTCAAAAAGTATCATATTAACTTACCAGCCAAGAATAAGTCCCATAATCTAAATTTTGTAAATACTGTATTTTAAGAATTAGATCCAAGAGATGCAATTCAGAAGTTACTACACCATATAAAGATGAAAAACCACTTCTGCAGAATGTTGAAAGGTGCAACTTTTTGTTTCACTACAACTACATGATTAAAAACAAAAACACGGGGCGCCTGGGTGGCTAAGTCGGTTAAGCGTCCGACTTCAGCCAGGTCACGATCTCGCGGTATGTGGGTTCGAGCCCCGTGTCGGGCTCTGTGCCGACTGCTCAGAGCCTGGAGCCTGTTTCAGATTCTGTGTCTCCCTCTCTCTCTGACCCTCCCCCGTTCATGCTCTGTCTCTCTCTGTCTCAAAAATAAATAAACGTTAAAAAAAAATTAAAAAAACAAAAACAAAAACAGAAAATGCTTCCCTGAATATTATATAATTTGACCACAAAAAACAGGCCATGATCAAATCAATTAAGAATCTGGCAACAAAAAAAAAATTTTTATTCAGAATGTACTCACTGGTTGAGTAGAAACTAGAAATGAACAACAAAAACACCTTATTTTTCAAATGAAAATAAAATTGTTCTAAACAGATGCTCACGAAACAAACACATTTTCAACTTTAGAATCAATTCCTCCACATACAAAATTTCCAAAGAATAAAATACAATTTAATCTACTTTGCTAAGATTAACTCAAGAATTTACTGAAATTACTCTTTTTAAAGTAACCTCATCTCCCTTCATTTTCTTATCTTTCCATTTTTCTCTTTATGCAGTTTCTCTTCTAGAAAGGCACAACTCACATCACTAATGAAGATATCCCTCAATAAAACATCACACACTTTTTTCCTCTAGAGGAACTTACAAGTCTATTCCAAAACAAACATGTTTCCCTCACAATTCTCGAGTTAAAGGTATTTTTTAGAGGCTCAAGGGCAGAAAAGCCATCTCTTATTTGCTCAGCTGGTTCTAAAACATTTTAGTGACCAGTGACCACCAACTTTTAATTTGCTGCCTCTTACAGTTCCAAATTCTATTAAGATCACTCCTACTCAGCCTCACTGGTTGCCACACAATGTGTGGGAAGCTAACACAAGACAGCACAGGAGAGGCCTATTACCTCCAAGGGATACCAAATATTACACCATTTGGAAATATCAAAAGGGAATATGGCAAGAATGAATAAAAACAAAAAAATTAAGGAGGCTGATCAATCACACAATGTGACAGGCTTATAAAACAATCTTCAAAAGGCAGCTATTTAAGTCAGGTGACAAAGTGTCAGAATTTTTGCATGACAGGAGAGAGCAAAACTAAGTAAATTTAATCTGAATATTCAATCACATGAGCAAAAACACATGGCAAAAATAAGAGTACATTGTGAACTGCTTACACAAAATGACAAGATTTTTAAGAACTTTAAAATACAAATTACTAGTTCAAGAGAACCTTCCCTTTTCATCATGATTATGCCATATATTATACTTCATCAATTAACTGAGCGAATAAAATACAGAAGAGAGACCAGACATAGAAGCAACACAAAAGGAAACTAGGTATATGGGAAAGGACAGATTAATCAGGAAATACCCTAAGAAATTATAGGACTAGTATAAAATTTTACTAGAGTGTAAAAACATTTTTTTCTGATTAATGGTACAGTCATAAAAAATTAGAAAACAGAAAATAAAAACTGCCCATAAACTGCTCATTAATCATTATTAAAGTACATTTTAGTGTATTTTTCACTAAACTTTGTTCTACTCATTTATTAAAATTTGGCATCCTTAGTTTGATATCCTTCTTTCCCTCCTTATTCACTATGTAGGTATTGTCACATGATCAACAGTCTTTGAAAGAAGGATTTTTAATCTGTATCATATATAGTTGCACTATTATTTATTTAATCGCCACCATTTTAAGAAGAGTTAGGTTTGTTTCCAGCTCATTACAATGAGAAGTAATTGTGATTAACATCCTAATGGAGGGATCTGTTTTATTACTTTAGGATAGATTACCATCAGTGGAATTACGGAGTCAAAACTTTAAAATATAAATAGCAACTTTTGATACATACTTTCAAGAGCCTCTCAGAAATGCTGTACTAGTGTATAGGGCCAACAGTATATTAACACCTATTTCACTCAAATATTAAAATCTTTCAAAACTCCTGTTAATTTAATAGTAGAAAAACACTTTAATATGCACTTCATTCACTGCTAGTAAACCTGAGTATTTTAACCTACGTTCACTGTTCACAAGAACATTCTTTTGTGTTTGAACAGGTTCTCTGCAATCCTCTCATCCTGGGGTTCTCAACTTTGGCTTCACTGACACTGTGAGCCTGATCATTCTTGGTCACAGGGGAACGTCCTGTGTACTATAGGATGTTGAGCAGCATCCGTGGCCTCTACCGCTAGAAGTCAGTCGTACCCAATCCCCACTCTCAGAAGTTGTGACAACCATAAACATCTAAAAATATTACCAAATGTTACCTAGAAGACAAAAATTGTTCCCAATCAAGAACCACTGTCCCTCCCTATCCCTTTAAAATATCTTTTTCTTACTCACAGAAAAAGGAAATTACTATGTGACATTAAGTGTGAACATAACTTTCAGATTCCCATTCTGTACTGACTGCTTAAAATAATGAAAACTGTTTTTATATAAATTTTGAAGTGACACTAAAATATTTATCTAATTGTTCCTATTTTGAAATTACCCTTCAAATGTTACACATTTTCTTGCACAAACACTTATCTGAAGGTGGCATGGTACGTACCTGTTCCAAAGCAATACATTTCTTTCTAACACAAACACTGAAAAGTGAATCTTTCAAATTAAGAGTACTAAATATCTCAGGTCGCCTGGGTGGCTCAGCTGAGATGTTTAAGCTTCTGACTTGACTCTCGTTTTCAGCTCTGATCATGATCTCACCATGGTGAGATCAAGCCCTATGCTGAACCTGCTTGGGATTCTCTCTCTCTCTCTCTCTCTCTCTCTCTCTCTGCCCCTCCCCTACATGCACGTGCTCTTTCTCTCAAAATAAACATTAAGAAAAAAGAGTACTAAAAATCTCATGACAGTTGTACACATCAAGGATCCAATCGGATGGAAAAGAAAGCTTCAAGAGGTAACACAAACGTTCAGGTAATACCTCAGCATGAACTTGGGTTTCTTCTTTGGCAACTTTTACATTCAATGATAAGGATTCTAACATGTCTAAAGAGTCAAGTTACTTTCCTCCACTCACCCATCTCTCCCTACCAATTAAAACAAAAAGCTGAAGAAACAGTGTATTCTGATTAACTTGATTTATACTTAACTCTGAGCTAACCCCTTTAACCCCTTACTGAAAATCTTTCTAAAATTTATTACTATACAAACATGAACCCTTCACTATCCCATAAAAACAGCTAAATCAAACAAAAATACATCTCTAACAGCACAGCTCAGGCTGAAGAAAGCCAATTCAGAACTCAGAGGGTACTGAGGTTTTCTAATAGCCCTAGCTTAATGGCCGAGGTGGATCTACTCTGCCCCTTCTAGGAGGGGGTGGTCACTCTCCTCTCCACTTTCACCACTACTGCTATCACTTTCACCACAATTCATAAATTAACAACTCCCAAATTCCCATCCACAGGAAATGGTCCTTTTCTCCACTGCTACATTTGCCAGAGCCTAGGTAGGCCCTGGGCCCTTTTTTCATTCTACCAACTCGTACTATACATCTAAGTCAACAACAGCCCAGAAAAAATACAACCTGATCTCCCACTAATATGACTTTAGAAAACAAGATACAATGACAGTAAACAAATAAGACATCAGAAACTACTGGTTGTAGAGATTTAGTGATGGTACAACAGAATCTAAAGAAAGGAAACATGAAATGCAGGCTTAGAGCTATCTAGGAAAAGCTTCACGACAAAGTGGGACTGTAAGCTAGACCTTAGAAGGATGAGTGGAGTATGGAAAAACAAAGTGGAAAGATACAGGACCTAAAAGTAGAAGACACTTTAATGAGATCAAATTTCTCAAACTTACCATTAGTGACATTTTGGGCTAGACAGTTCCAAGTTATAAGAGAACTTCCTGTAGCACTCCCACCCTGAGTGATCACAACCAAAAAGGTCCCCAGACAATGCCAAATGAACCGGGGGGGGGGGGGGGGGGGGGCGGGGGGGGGGGGAGGACACACTGCCCCCTCAACAAACACACTTAGTACTAATGAAATACACAATTCCTGGGGCGCCTGGGTGGCGCAGTCGGTTAAGCGTCCGACTTCAGCCAGGTCACGATCTCGCAGTCTGTGAGTTCGAGCCCGGCGTCGGGCTCTGGGCTGATGGCTCAGAGCCTGGAGCCTGTTTCCGATTCTGTGTCTCCCTCTCTCTCTGCCCCTCCCCCGTTCATGCTCTGTCTCTCTCTGTCCCAAAAATAAATAAACGTTGAAAAAAAAAGAAATACACAATTCCTTTTTTTGAGGACTACATTGGTTCCTGAAATTTAGTAAGGCTGGAAAATGGTAACTGCAAGATCAAAGACTCACAAAATTTGAAGAATAAAATAATATGCATATATACTTTTCAATGGCAGAAACAATTTCTAAAATGCAGAGGATTCATTTAAGAAATGAATAAAATGTTCTTTAACATTAAAATCTACCTCATGAATCACTTCCAACTGTACAGGAAAATGTGCTGTGAAGATCTGACCTTAATTTTTTTTTCTCAGGTGTAGTCTTCTGCATATTGAGAAAGGTAGAGGTAAAAAACCAACAACAGGGGCGCCTGGGTGGCGCAGTCGGTTGAGCGTCCGACTTCAGCCAGGTCACGATCTCGCGGTCCGTGAGTTCGAGCCCCACGTCGGGCTCTGGGCTGATGGCTCGGAGCCTGGAGCCTGTTTCCGATTCTGTGTCTCCCTCTCTCTCTGCCCCTCCCACGTTCACGCTCTGTCTCTCTCTGTCCCAAGGATAAATAAACGTTGAAAAAAAAAAAAATTAAAAAAAAAAAAAAAAAAAAAAAACCAACAACAAATCTTTCTAACCCGACTAAGAGACAAACTCATGTGCTGCAAAACAAAGAATCAGTAATTGTTTGGGTTTTTTCTAAGAAGACTGCAATGTATTCTCTACAGTAAATGATTAAGGCTTTACAATTTGTTATTGAAATATAAAAATGAGGTTACACATCCACAGGTGGCAGGAGATTACTGTACATTTTAGTACACAGGTTTCATCTTGGAGAATCTTTAAAAAAATTTTTTTAATGTTTATATATTTTTGAAAGAGAGAGACAGCACGTGAACAGGGGAGGGCAGAGAGAGAGGGAGACACAGAATCCCTAAACAGGCTCCAGGCTCTGAGGTGTCAGCACAGAGCCCGACACCAGGCTTAAACTCACAAATGGCGAGATCATGAACTGAGCTGAAGTCAGACACTTAACCGACTGAGCCACCCAGGCGCCCCTCATCTTGCAGAATCTTGAGTTTGAAGATGAGGCTCAAACAGTCTTAAACAGTATTTGCAATAGTGGCTTTTAATTGTCTGATATGTGTCTATTTTGTGCTGTATCACATACAGATTATTTTTACTCATGTTCTGAAATATGCCCCAGAGTTATGTGCTACTCTAAAATTACTAATTAAATAAAAATCTAATTACTTAGCATTTTTCTATTTTCTACATACTCCCCAAAAGAAGAAAAAACATCATTAAAAGCACAGCATCTAGTGCAAGAACAATTTATACTCTGGTCCAAGAACTGTCTCAACGTGTGGAAAACAAACACATGACACTGAAATAGACAACCCTTCTTGAGAATGTCAACCTATATATAATGAAACCAAGAAAATAAACTGGAAGCTAGGCTGAGTTCAAATTTCAGCTCAGACTTTTCACTTCATCTAAGACAGATAATCCCTCCTTTGTTTCCCCATCTGTAAAATGGAAATAACTGTACCTACTTCACAGAACTGCTGTAAGGATTAACATTACTGTAAGTAGAGTGCTTGTTAGCAAAGTAACGCACACCTAGGAAACACTCAATGATTGTTTTTCCTCAAGAAACTTGAACAGGGAGAGCACCTGCAAATTACAGCAGAGCCGTGCAGAGAGCTTTCCAGGTGGCATTTACTAAGAAAGAATCGGAACAGTGAGCAAGATCTCTGTTAGACTATAACAAAATGGCTGGGCTAAATCTTATGTACTACCACATAATAGATTATAACAATTTCAGGCAATCTCTCTGGCCTAAGAATATGTCTTTATTCCCTTCATCAGAGACAGGAAAAATTTTTTAACCAATATTCCTCCTTCCACCATTAACAAACTATTTCCTTAAAGAAACTAAATAAATGAAGTGTTGCAGCTAACAGATAAGAATAGAGAATAGGAAAAAATAATCTATATGTCACTTAGCATTGTCAAACCTTAGCTAGTTATATTTTTTACAGTTCTTGATGAACTAGAAAATATTTCATATATTACATTTGCTCCAAAAATTCTGATTCCACCATGATCTCCAATCCACCAATCCTACCACTTTGATATCCTCCCCTGGATATCCTCCCCTTTGATATTCTCTTCATTACCCAGATTAAATTATAATACTCATTATAATCACCCCCTTACATACAGCTGACTCTCTAGTTTCTCTTTGCCTTCATTGTACTCACAAAATCAACTCCACTGATTAAAGGTAATCCCCACCACATGTGTGCCCGTTCATTGGTGCACAGAAAGAGGAAGACAAAAGTTATAGAAAAATGCACCACCATGCTGGTTAGACTCAAGTACACTATTAACGCTGACAGGTAATATATTTCCCTAGTTTATTCACTCTCAGACCCTTATAGGTAACTATTTTATATCTTCTCTCCTCAAATCTGCATCGAGTTCTTCACCATCACAGACTCTTCCTGTTTTACTTACAAAACTGAAGCAGTTAACAAAATTTCCAAAGTTCTACCACATTTAACCACCTACTATCAGGATCATATACACACACCTTGAATTCCCTCCTGTAATCACAGATGAACTATACATTCTCTCATCTATTAACTTACCAGATTCTCCATTTGTGCACCTAAAAGCATCACTCATGTAATTCCATCTTTCTCCTACTAACTACATTTATATCTACTTTTTAATATCTAATAATTTCCACTATACCATGGAAATATATCAGTATTTCTCCCATCTCAAAAATATCCTCTTTCCTCCACTGACCCACCTATCCCCCACATCATTCATTTGTTTTCCTTGGCAGGAAAATTCCTTAAGAGTTGTCTCCCTCTCTCTCTCAAATTCACTCCAATCAAGCTTTCAGCCGCACCACTAAAATTAATCTGATCTTAACAAAGTCCTCAATGACTTCCATATTGCTAAATCCAAAGTTCAATTCTCACACTTCATCCTTAGTTGCCCTAAAAGAGTATTTCACACAGCTGATCACTGTTTCCTAATTATTTTCTTGGGTTTTCTTTTAACTCACTGGTCTTTGCTGCTCATTTTCCTTTGCAAGTTTCCCAAACTGCTTAATTCTAGAGTGATCCAAAGCTCAGACTATCTCTTCTATCTACATTTGGTGATCTGATCCAGTCTGGAGATTTTAAATACCATCTATATGCCAAAACTATACCTCCTGATCTCCACAGTCATCCATCCAAGCACCTGCTCCACATTAACATAACATTCATCATGTCCAAAACTGAACATGCTTATCTTTCCCAAATATTGCCCCTGCCACAGCCTTTTCCATTTCAGGTGTAACGAAATTCCATCTTCTATGCTTAGGGGAAACCCTTGAGTCATTCTTGACTCCATTCTTTCTCTCATACACCACAGCCTATCTACAAGGAATCTTGTCAGTTAAACCTTCCAGATATATATATAATGAAGGTGACTAATCCTCACCACCTCCTGCTACCCAAGCTACTATCAATCTTCAATAACCTGTGCTTCTAGCTTATTTTACATAAAGTGCATTTTCAGCACAGCCGTTTGTAAAACAATCCTAACACTGAAGTCTGATAATGTCACTTCTCTGTTCAAAACTACACAATGTCTTCCAATTTCAGTCACAGTAATGGCCGAAGTCCTTACAATGGTCCACACTGCCTTACATAAGCTAACTCCAATCCCCTTTATGTCTCTGACCTCCTCTCTCTGGTCAGTCTACTCCAGTAGCCTCCTTATTAGCCTGTGAAAAGGCAAGACACACTCTTACTCAAGGACTTGTATACTGGAAGATTCCTCTCCCTGGAATGCTCTTCTTCTATAGGAGGCTTATTTTGACCACTGCATTTAAAATTACAAGTACCTCTTGGGGCGCTTGGGTGGCTCAGTCGGTTGAGTGTCCGACTTCAGCTCAGGTCATGATCTCACCGTTTCGTAAGTTCAAGCCCCACATCAGGCTCTGTGCTGACAGCTCAAGAGCCTGGAGCCTGCTTCCAATTCTGTGTCTCCCTCTCTCCGTGTCTCTCTCCCCCTCACACTGCCTCTTACTCTCAAAAATAAATAAACGTTAAAAAAAATAATAAAATTACAAGTACCTCTTGACCCTTAACTCTCATTTCCCTTACTCTTCTTATTCTTCCATTGCCTTTACAATCACATAACATGCAATTTATTACATTTACTATGTGCCCACATATTTCTTCACCTAAATATACACCACAACTACCAGAAATATGTTTGACAAATAGTTAAGTGCTCAGTAATTATTTGGTGAATATCCTGAAGCATGCTTTGGTGGGAATAACGCAACCCAACTACAGTACAGAAAAAATCAGGAAAATACCACTTTCCAAACAGATTTGGAAGCACTATATGTGCAACTGTTTTTGCAAAAGGAGTACAGATTCATATGTGAACTGCAATATATAGTAAAAACACACAACCACCAATGTCAGACACTGGTCTAAGCACTTTGGACATATTAATTCAATCCTTACAACCACCCTATGAGTTAGGCAGTATTATTTCATCAATCTTACCATCAGCAGGCAACTAAGAAACAAAGACGTTTAATAACCGGCCCATGGTTGCACAACTAGTAAGTGGCAGAGCCAGGATTTTACCCTAGGTATTTGGCTTCAAAATCCATACTCCTAGAAAGTCAGGACATCTAGTTACAGGAAAAGAAGAAAAAAAGAAAAAAGAAAAGAAAACGTAAGAAAGGCAATGCAAATATGCATCTGTATGCTACTGTGCAGTAGGAAAAGATACAAAAAAAAAGTCTAGATGCCTCATAGAATTCACATCTAAGCAAAAAAGACAGCAAAACATCATTTCTCAGCCTTTTGGCTAAGATCAAGTGTAAAAAAGACAGCAAAACAAAATCTACATGCAATAATGATGGAAGCAATCACAAAGTACTGGAAGTGGGCTAAAGACTTATCTACCTGGAGTAAAGTTTTCCAGACTTAGTACAGATCTTAAAAAGATGAGCACAAAGGAAAAGAGACTGTTCCAGGGAGAGGCAATAGTAAGCAAAGTCACTGAGATGAGAGAGCATGATCCACCAGAGAACTATAAGTAGTTTAGCAAAGCAGAAAAAAACAAAGGGAGCAAATTGAGGAATATCACACTAAGCAGAGACACAATCATATGCATCTTAAAACATAATAAAGATCTTAAATTTTAACTTAAGCAAGAAGGAGGGTGCATAAAAATTTTAAGCAGGGAAATAACATGTTATTTACATTGTAGCACGTCCATGGCTAGTAGCATAGATTAGACACTAAACAGGGCAAGCAAAACTGCTTTTTAAGAAACCATTTAGAAAAGCCTATACAGAAACTCAGGCAAGATGAGAATGATGGATAATGTCTACAGAACCATAACCCAATGTTTGAGAATCTCCCATGTCCATTCCTACTAACACTGCCCTATTTCAAGCTCTCATTTCCTCTATCTTAAAGTCCAGTAACTCACCTGAATTAGACACTAGTTTCCCCAAGGCAAAGCTCTGCTTTCTCTCTCTTCTGCTAAAAAAAAACCTTCAATAATTTCTAAGGTCTCTCTAAATGCAAAATTCTTTGTATCGGCAAGATACTCTGATTTGTCCCAAATACACCTTCGTAACCATTCACTTTTTCCTGACTATCCCTTTGTTTATTGTTCCCTCTAGCGGAATTGAGCTTAACTGCCTCTGGTATCAAAGTTTTCCCTAATCCTCAGAAATCAACTTGTTACTCTACTTCTCTCAAAGCATTTTTATTACTCCCTTAAAGCAACTATTACGTTCTGCCCCAGACCATTTTTCCCCCTTAAGAGGTACTAAGAAGCTAAGCATCACGCATTATCTTTGGGGAGGGAACTGTTTTTTGTTATGAGAACATTCTGATAAGAACTTAAGCAAAAGCTATCCTTCAAATTGTAAGCATTTCAACAATTCAGAGATCCTGGTAAGGACAATGAATTTCTCATAATAAAAGAACAGGAGTTGTTTCCCCCAAGTCACAGTTATAATCTCCTACCAGTTTTAAGGTAATAATTTTAATACTTTACCTGTATAATGAACTGGGGATACTGTATATGCACATATGCTGATTATAGCATACACCGATTGAGTTGGTTCCCCAGCCACTTTCTAGGAAAGGGATGTAATACACAAAGATGGGCCTCCAAGAACCAACTGTTTCCCTGTCCATGTTACCTGCCTCCTCCTCTAAAAAAGAAATGGATTAATCCTGGGTTAGGCCAATTGGACATTTTCCTCCAGAAATGTGAAATATGGAGAGAACACACAATGGAAGTTACTGGACTAAATCACCCGTTTGGCAGGAATCCGAAGGAGAGATCCAGCAACTTCTATGGCGGAGGCCCCCAAGGTACCCCATCGTCCTATCCTTGGCTTGGTAGTTTAACTCTCCCTGTGATTCTAAATTCTATCTACCTCAGTATCTTTCCAAAAAATCTTTCTCTTCCTTTCTCACTTTCTTTTGGGCTTAAGAGAACCAAAATCAGTTTGTCCTGCTTGCAAGCAAGATAGTTTTAAATGAATCTGATGCTTTCAAACAGCTATTTTTCTTTTGAGGACTACATCCTTAATGCTCTATCTTTAAGTAGAAATCTGAGCTGAGAAAAAAGTCTCTTCGGTATTTTCAAACTACAACTTAAAAGTTTACTTCTTATGGTGTAATATTTAAAATGCTATGACACTAAAAAATTAATTCAAGTCTAAGGGGACATCCCCAAATGAACCATTTGATCATTCAATCTAGCAGCCTACCCACGCACGGTAGTCAGGCAATTTGGGTTTTAGTTTTGTTCTCTGCATGAAACCCTCCAGAATGTCAAAGATCCTATATGTTGTTATATACACTGACCACCTCTGTATGACAGATTACTGCCAATAAAGTAACTTTATTGCTATTTGCTTCTTTATTTGCACCTTATCCCTTGATTATGGTTTGAATTTTATCTTTTCCAATATAAATATCCAGTGTTCAAAATACATAAGGTTCCCGCATCAGCCCTAAAAACATGATTCTCCTAGATCAGAAATTATAGCTGAATTCATAAATGAATTCATATTTATGAATTTATTAAGTATGAAGAAGGTTGTACATTTCAGCCAATCGTATCTATGTTTTTTCTTTTGAAGGGAAGTATAAAAAGGTTAATTGCTTAAAGTCAACAAAATTATAAACTGAATTAAGCTGAAACTTTCTGAGAAATAAAAATATTCAAACTGAGTATTAGAAAGCAAAGTTGATCCTAGCAGTATTTTTAAAGGGCTATTCATGAATAATATGAATTTAATTCCTTAGAAAACAAAGGTTTACGCTCAAGTATGCTTCAGTTTTTCCTGGTGACTTTTTTCTTTTAAAGCTATTACTAAATTCTCACTTCCGTTTTGCATTTTACTGAAATGAATATAAAAATTCAACACATCTTGGGGCACAGAAATGGAAGGAACTGTCACTTCTTTCTTTTATGAATAACTGCACTGTTCAAATTGCTTTACAAGGGTATCCTACTTTTATAATAAAAACAATGGGGCGCCTGGGTGGCGCAGTCGGTTAAGCGTCCGACTTCAGCCAGGTCACGATCTCGCGGTCCGTGAGTTCGAGCCCCGCGTCAGGCTCTGGGCTGATGGCTCAGAGCCTGGAGCCTGTTTCCGATTCTGTGTCTCCCTCTCTCTCTGCCCCTCCCCCGTTCATGCTCTGTCTCTCTCTGTCCCAAAAATAAATAAACGTTGGGAAAAAAAAAAAAAATATATATATATATATAATAAAAACAATACATTTTAAATACCCAGCCACATTTCTTAACACTCCATGCCTAACATCAGTAAGAAAATCAGTTATTTTAAAAATTAGTCCATTTAGAAAACTTCATCCCATCAACATGATTCTGTAAAGTTTTGTACTGTTCAACTATAAATTTTTAGAAAGTAAAATCTCTTCACATTTACAAATAAGGATATGATTTTATTCACAAATCCTCATAACTTGAAGAACTTTTGAAAACTACCAACTAAATATAAAAGCAATATAAACTTACGTTTCTTATAACTTTTTATAACTTGAAATATGCCAATAATTAAATCAATCTTATACTGAATACTCAGACTGAACTTTGCTTTTCAAGAATGAATGATTCTTCCAAACTGTACGAGCTATCCAATACACTTAAATATGTGCTTTTCCTAAAATTTCAAAGAGGTAATAACAGCACTACATTCACCAAATCTAAGTCAGGATCAACTGTAAGATTCCCCATTATTTTAAGAATTCAACACGACTACTGGTGTTTGAAAGACATTCAATTTCAGAGATATTAAAATATGGAAAAAAACATATCAATGAAGAAAATTCATTGAAATTTTATTCTTAAAATGTTTATTTGGGTAGCAAAGAAAATCTAAGGTTAAACCTTTATTTTAATAAAATTTGTAATTATGGCAAAATTTTGAGAAATATATGGAAGTGATATATACATAGAAGAAAAAAGCAGAAATTTAAAGCAATTTCAATTTTACTCCCATGTAATCTAACAAAGTTCTACTGCACCTCATACATTATGAGGCTATTATCTCTGGAAACTAAAACCTTTCCCTCCCTACCCAAAATTTAAATACAGAAATGTATGACAAAAATTATTATGGATTAACCTCTTCAATACCTAATTAGTCTTAGGCTCATAGCATAGGTTAATTCAGGAATCAAATGACAAAAATTACTAACTTAAGTAACTACATTTAAAGTTTCCACCTGTCCTAACTTTAAAAATGAAGTTAACGTACTTGATACACGGGAATGCTGATAAAAGCAACAAAGTATCATATAAATATAATACTTTACTGCCAAAATAATAAACATAAGCAACTGTGGTTTGTTTGCTCACTAATGCATTCCCAGCAACTAGCACAGTACCTAGCACAGATTATATGTTGAGTATTTGCTGACTTAAGTAACATCTCACAGAGATGTTAAGGAATGAAGGAACACTAAACAAAAAATGCACAATCAGAAATTACACCAAAACTAAGTGGTGAAAAAATAACAAAAGGAACTTTTGCATTCAGTGAATTTCACACCAGCATATCTTATACAGAATGTCACACAGTATGGATTATCACATAGTATGTTTTCAATAAATCTCAGTCCCTTCTCTTTCCCATTTTCCTTTAAAGAGAATGTACCTAAAACATTTACTTCACAAAACTGAAAGAAATTCAAAAACTTCAAGAATGCATCTCTATAAAACAATCCACACCTGAATTCAATCAGTAGATATAAAAACAGAGAAAGATGCACTAATTGCACAAATCAGTTGCAAATGTTATGGACTGAATGTGTTCGCCCAAAATTTTTATGTTGAAACCCTAACATATAAACTTACAGTATTTAGAGATAAGGTCTTTGGGAGGCAATTAGGTATAGACGAAACCGTGAGGATGCGACCCTAATGATGGGGAAGGGGACGGGAGGGGGGAACAGCAAGCTATTACACCTCCCTTATCCTCTCTTCCCACAGTGCATCTGAGGACAAAGCAAGAAGGTGGCCTTCTGCAAGCCAGAAGACAGCCCTCAACCGAAGCCCAAATATGCTGGCACCTTGATCTCAGATATCCAGACTCCATAACTATGAGAAAATAATTTGTTATTGAAGCCATGTGATCTATGATATTTTGTTCTCGTAACCCAAAATAAGACAGCAAGTCTATTACTGAAGAAACAGTGACATATGACACAGAAGAATATAGAGATCAAAAACCAAATTATGATCTCTAAAGAGCCTACCTAGCTAGCCAAGAGAAATAATATCTGTATTAATATATCCATAATACACAGCAGAAAATGGTAAATGGAGAATTTATAACAGCAAAGTTACTATCTTTTTTGAAAACCTGGGAAGGCTTAGACACAAGCAAAGGTGACAAAGGATAAATAGAATCTAGACATAGGGAAAATTAAAAGGGAAGAGAAAGCAAGCTTCTCTCTCTCTTACATACACAAACCTTATGATTTGGAAACAATAGTTTCTATTATTTTCTCAAGTTAAAATATTTCTTTAACAGAAGACAACATTTTGATTTTTCTTCCATTTACATATTTAATCCAGCTCCTATTTCGTGCCACATTCTCAGTAAGGGAATTTCAGCCCCCTCAACACTTGGGGAACCACAAGTATAAACAGATTAGTAAGCAAACAGCTACGACAGAAACGTGATCAATGCATGTCAGAAATACGGTAGTTTCTATTAAGAAAAAGGAATCTGAGAAAAGCTTTTCAGCAGATTGCTATGTATTTGAATTGAGCTATCTGAACAATGTTAAAAGACAAGTGGAGGTCATGCCACGAGGAAGAACAGAGGCAACCAACAGAAAGATGCTATTAGAATTAAATACTACTAGCAAAAGAGAGCACTGCATATTCACTGAAATGCAAATAATTTGGAGAAGTTACAAATGGTGGCAAAAGAGAAGACTGAAAAGGTAAGACGAACCCAAATCAATAAAGAATTTTAAAGAATAATCTCAATGAAAGAATGATAAAGAAGGAATGATATTAACTAGTAATGCTAAGAAGGGTGACTTCAAAGGGAACAATGGAAAATGACCATACATCCTAGTTAGAAGAGTCCTGGTCTACATCTGTTCATCCGGTGTTCCATCCAGTTTACCATTTGTACTGTATTTAATGAAGTATTAGTAATTACATTAAAATATGCAGGTTTAGTAGGCCTCTTCACTTTGTACTTCCAGCTGCTGCTATGATCTTGTCAACTTGTTTATGAAATGCATGTATAACGAACATAGGCCTCACTTTAATGTGCAGTTAAATTTGAAAGATGACAAATAATTTACCTTTCACTTACCCCTTTCTGATTCAATGTACCTAACCCTACCCTCTCAAGGTATATGCAGAGTAGCTAAAGTTAACACACAAAGCCAGTACAGTACCCTTTTAATGAAGTGAGGAATTAAAGCTTCTCTCTCCCCTATGTATATGAGTCCCATGAAGCTAATGGATGTATTTGTGAAATTTATATAGGTCTCCACCCCTAATTCCTAACAGAGCTCCTAAAACCCTTGAAAATAGGGGTATTAGGACAATCTTTTGTTCTACTATTTAGTCTTTTGCCCCAGTTCCCAATATAGAGCTCCTAAAACCTTCAAAATTTCCTGAATAACAGAAACCATTTTTGTTCTGTTAAAAATTTTTAACATTTATTTATTCTTGAGGGAGAGAGAACATGAGCAGGGGAAGGGCAGAGAGAGAGAGGGACACACAGGATCTGAAGCAGGATCCAGGCTCTGAACTGTAAGTAAGCATAAAGCTGAGTGTGGGGCTTGAACTCACCAACTAACTAACGATCATGGTCTGAGCTAAAATTGGACACTTAACCAACTGAGCCACCCAGGCGCCTGAAACAGCTAAGGTAACTCTTGGTGGGCACCTGGTTGGGGTGTGTCATCACAAAGACCAAGTTGGGATTAGAAGTTGGGAACTTTTTGGGGCGCCTGGGTGGCGCAGTCGGTTAAGCGTCCGACTTCAGCCAGGTCAAGATCTCGCGGTCCGTGAGTTCGAGCCCCGCGTCAGGCTCTGGGCTGATGGCTCGGAGCCTGGAGCCTGTTTCCGATTCTGTGTCTCCCTCTCTCTCTCTGCCCCTCCCCCGTTCATGCTGTCTCTCTCTGTCCCAAAAATAAAAAAAAAAAAAAAAAAAAAAAAAAAAAACGTTGAAGAAGTTGGGAACTTTCAAAAAAAAAAAAAAAAAAAGAAGTTGGGAACTTTCAGCACCGCCCCCTCCCTATTATCCAGAGAGGGGAAAGGGGCTAGAAGTAGAGTGAATAATCAATCAGGTCTACATTATGGAGCCTCCATAAAAACCTACAAACTATGGATTCAAAGAGCTTCCAGAATCATGAACAAGAATGCATCCACATGCTGGGAGGGTGATGCACCCCACACTCCATGGGGACAGAAGCTTCTATGTTCAGGACCCTGCTGGACTTCGCCCACTGTATCTCTTCATCTGGCTGTTCATTTGTATCCTTCAATACCCAGTGTAATAAACTGGTCATCTAGTTAAGTAAACAGTTTTTTTGAATTCTGTGAGCAGCCACTCTAGTGAATTAATGGAACCCAAGGAGCAAGCCATGAAAACCTCTGTTTAGCCTGCTACTCAGAAGCATGGGTAACAAGCTGAATGCTGATTGGCATCTGAAACGGGAGAGAGAGTCTGAACTGAATTGAATTGTAGGACACTCCGCGGTGTCACAGAATTGCTCGGTGTGGAGAAGAAAGCCCACACACGTAGTGTCAGAAGTGTTTTGAGGCTGAGAGTAAAGGAGAAACAGAATTTTCTGGGCAACATTTGATTAAAGACATAACTTTTAAGATTTCCATCTACTGAACATCAAAAAAGATAACACTTTAATAATTAGACTATAACTCTTTCTCAAGTAGTATCTACTTCTCAAACTGAAGTTTATGAAGTTTCTCAAACAGAATTCTGAAAGGTAAAGCTAGAAGCTTTGGTTAAACATCTTGATCCTACCCACCACTGTTTTTATTTTACAGGTGAAAGAACTATAAAACACATTAAAAACAATTTTTTTTTTAATATTTATTTAGTTTTGAGAGAGAGACAGACAGACAGCAGAGTATGAGCAGGGTAAGGGCAGAGAGAGAAGGAAACACAGATCCAAAACAGACTCCAGGCTCTGAGCTGTCAGCACAGGGCCCGAAGCGAGGCTCGAACTCATGAACCACCAGATCATGACCTGTGTTGAAGTCAGACGCTCAAACGACTGAGCCACCCAGGTGCCCCAAGACACATTTTCAAGTTTGATGTATGCTATTCCCTATGAAGCAGAATCTTTCAATCTCAGCATCATTGACATTTTGGATCTGATAATACTTTGTTGTTGGGAGTTATCTTCAGCAGCAACCTTGGCCACTACTCATTCCGTGCCCGTAGCATTCCCCCACTAGTAACAACCAAAAATGTCTCCAGTCATTATCATCGTAGGCTAAGAACCACTGATGTATATTTTTAAAAAAGTAAGTGAAGGGGCGCCTGGGTGGCGCAGTCGGTTAAGCGTCCGACTTCAGCCAGGTCACGATCTCGCGGTCCGGGAGATCGAGCCCCGCGTCGGGCTCCAGGCTGATGGCTCAGAGCCTGGAGCCTGTTTCCGATTCTGTGTCTCCCTCTCTCTCTGCCCCTCCCCCATTCATGCTCTGTCTCTCTCTGTCCCAAAAATAAATAAACGTTGAAAAAAAAAATTTAAAAAAGTGAAGACATATATTATAGAATTAAATGCAAATTCAAAGAAAAAGCCCACATCTCAAAATCTCAAACATCTGCAATTACTTTTACTTCTAATTATTGCAAAGTCCTATAAACTTACATAAACACCACAGGCAAGATTAAATATTTTACTTACATTTAAAAAAAGTATGTATTTATTCAAAACTAAAGTTAAGATAGTAGGAACAATCTTCAGACATGTCCATTTTTGTGAGAAATAATTTCATTCTTTCTGCTTGAGTATGACTGACATTTGAGATCTCAGAATGCCCTCAGTATTCAGTCAACCTAAGAGCAGAATATAGGTTTTTTTCCCTTAAGCTAAGTGGTTTGTTTTGGCCAATTCACAAAGAAACAGGCGAGAACCATAGTGCGAAAAAAAATTTCTTTTATAAGGACAAAATTTCAAACACAGTCATTAAAATTGAAAACACTGCTCAGACTATATATTTGAAGTCACTGTTACTGATAAATATGACTACTTGTCTAGAGAGTGTAACTAATAAGACAAACACCAGAAATAACAATTCAATCCACCAACCATAACAAAGACTATTCTTTGCTATACAGTCATGACCATCTTTTTAAAACAACTTGCTGCTTGAGACTCGTAAACTCAAATTATTCCTAACACAATAAAATGTATAATTATTTAGGGGCACCTGGGTGGCTCAGTCGGTTAAGCATCTGACTCTTGATTTCAGCTCAGGTCATGATCTCGTGGTTCCAGTGTGTGAGTTCTAGCCCCATGTTGGGCGTCACACTGACAGCAGACAGCCTGCTTGGGACTCTCTCTGCTCCACCCCAACCAGCATGTGTACTTTCTCTCTCTCTCAAAATACATAAACTTAAAAAGTATAATTATTTAGAATCAACTTTATCAGGATACTTAACATTTTTATCAATAAAAATCTGCAAACCAAATCATAACTTCATAAATGAGGACGACAGAAACTATAAATAACAGACAAATGGAAAGATGCAGACACAAAATAAAACACGTTAGAGTTAGATACTATTTTTTATCTATCAGATTTTGATATTTAAAAGCCTAATAATGCTCAGTGCTGTCTGAGGTAGAGAGATAATTTGCACACCCTGTTGGTATAAGCATAGGTTGAAAAAATTTTTGGGAAGGCCAAATACCAAATACCTGGCAATACCTGTCAAAATAATAATATAGACTTCAACCTATAGATCCCATTCTTGCATCTGTGCCAGCATAAATATGCTCACTTAAACACTGTTTGAATTGTCTGTAAATATAAACAACCTAAAGAATCATCAAAGAAGGGCAGGTTAAATTAATTACAGTATACCCCAAACAAAGGACTAGTATGCAACCCATAAACACAATAAGGTAAACTTAAGTGTTTTGATAAGAAAAGACAGCCAATACAGCAAGTATTCTGCAAACTGCAGATGTTTGATATTAGGTGGTTTTTTTTAAAGAATCAACACATACATTTATATAACATAGAAAAATTCTGTTAATATAGAAGAAGCGGGTTAAAGGTATAGTTTGATTTTTTTCTTATTGTTAGTGCTTTGAATAAAAAAATTTTTAATGAGACAGGCTTATCAAAAGCAGTACTGATTTCCATAATCTGTGTACCTGACTTTTTTTTTTACATTATGGAGACAATAAGTATTTAATTCATGTCATCCATTCAACTCAATATGCAGTTATTCTAACTTTCTCCTTAACTAAAATGGGAACAGGAACAGAACAGTATGATGATAGTCTCCATATTAAGATACTTAAAATATGAAAGACTGAAAGTTTTAAGTATTTAAAATTTACCACCTATTCACTCATCTAAATTTTGTCAGAAAATAATTTTTAAAGTGGCCACATCCTGACTGTGGCATTGATTTCTGTCATATCCTCTAACAACTAAGAAAGCAAAATCAAATACCACAGACAGTATTTACAAAAAAAACCAGATACAGTGACAGGTGTCCTCATGAACCCTCTAATATAAACAGGGCAAGTGGGGCGCCTGGGTGGCACAGTCGGTTAAACGTCCGACTTCAGCCAGGTCACGATCTCGCGGTCCATGAGTTCGAGCCCCACGTCGGGCTCTGGGCTGATGGCTCAGAGCCTGGAGCCTGTTTCCGATTCTGTGTCTCCCTCTCTCTCTGCCCCTCCCCCGTTCATGCTCTGTCTCTCTCTGTCCCAAAAATAAATAAACGTTGAAAAAAAAAATTTTTTTTAAATAAAAAAAAAATAAATAAACAGGGCAAGACAAGAGTTATCAATATCTATATAGGAGGAAGAGAAAGACTACTTGTCTTACAACAACAGCTCATGCCCAGGAAAACCCTGAATTCACTAACAATACTTAATTGGGGAAAAAAGAAAACCGGGCCACATTCTACCCCCATTTAAGATTACTCCTTGCAGAAATATCCTATTGTTCAAAATCCCTAGAAAAGTTGGACCTGTCTCCAGAAAAAGAACCACTTTGATGGGGCGCCTGGGTGACTCAGTCAGGTAAGCGTTGGACTTCAGCTCAGGTCATGACTTTGCAGTCTGTGAGTTCAATCCCCATGTCAGGCTCTGTGCTAACAGCTCAGAGCCTGCAGCCTGCTTCAGATTCTCTGTCTCCTTCTCTCTCTGCCCCTCCCTAAATTATGCTCCATGTCTCAAAAAATGAATAAATGTTTAAAAAATAATTTTTTTTAAAGAACCACTTTGAGACAAAACAGCCATAATCTCAAAACTCACCCTGCAGTCACCATGGACAATATCCCTAAAATAAGACCAAAATAAGACAACTTCCAAAATATAAAATTTACTTTACAACATACAATTCTGAATAGAAATATTTCATCAGTTAAAAAAAAAAGCTCTCACCCTCCTTCTATGAGATACGCAATAGCGCACACTACAAATGCACTTGTAACAGCTCTTATACCTCTCAAATTTCAGATTCTTCTACAGCATATTTTTTTCCAGTTTCATCACCAGTAAATGGAAATATTACCACCTAACCCGCAAGGTTAATATTTTTGGTTGACTAAGAATAACAAATCCAAAATGCATACATTAAAAAGAAAATTAGGCTCATACTTTCAATTTAAATATACATCAATCACATTACCTATATGCTTCAAATTTACACCTCTGCAAAATTATAATTACTACAAGCTTTCAACTTTTGAAGTTACTGGAAATAGTCTAACTTACACATGTTAAGGGTATATCAAATATATACTTCTTTACCTTACTGACGCTCTTGACATAGATTTTCTTAATTTTCTTAAGTCCTAAACTACCACACCCAACCTCCCCATTCTTGCCACAATTCCCAGGCAACTATCCATGGTCTCAGGGCTTAGAAGATCACACTATAGTATGCTACAATGCAGGGAAAGCAGGACAGGTGCCTCAGATCAGGATTAGATAAGCAGCAAGAAAATCTCAGAAATAATTAGTAACAGATTCTTATCAAAAGCATAGTTTCAAATTCTAAGGATTTTAAAAAGATTCTCAGATTTCTTCAGTAAAGAGGAAAGATGTGAAGACAACAATGAAGATTTAGACGCTCAACCAACTGAGCCATCCAGGCACAAGGGACAAGGGGTATAAAAAAGTAAGAGTTATGAGAGAACCTAAAGTCGGTATGGTATGCCTGAGTTTAAATTCCAATTCTGTCACTCACCAGATGCACAACCTTAAAACTTTCAAGTTCTCTAAGCCTCAGAATCCTCTTTTATTTTTTAATTTATATGAGGCAGAGATAGAGCAAGCTAGCCTCTCGAGACCAGGGAGGGACGGGGAGGGAGATAAAATATGCTAAGCAGGCTCTATGCTCAACTTGATCCCCGGGATAGTGACCTAAGCTGAAATATTTAGATGCTCAACCAACTGAGCCATCCAGGCACCCTCAGTACCCTCTTTTTAAAAAAAGGTTTGTTTATTTATTTAGAAACAGCCAAAGACAGAGAGGACAGAAAGCAGGGGAGGGGCAGAGAGAATCTCAAGCAGGCTCCACACCCAGCCCTTGGATCTCAGGGCCTCAAAATCATGACCTGAGCTGAAATCAAGAGTTGGATGCTCAACTGAGCACCCCACTATCATCTTTTAAAAAGCAGAGATACCTACTTCAGACAGTAGTTGTAAAGATCAAATTAAGATAGACATATGAAATATTTGACAGTGTCTGGCACAAAATAAATGTTTACTACAAGTTTGCCTTTTAATTAGATAAAAGAACTTTAACCCAAAACAGAAGTGAAAATTCTAGTCCCTTATAAATCCCAGTTTCAGGTTCACGATTTTAAAATCAATCAAAGATTCTATGTAGGAGTACTAAGAAGCACCACATGCAAGTAACAAAAGGAGAATAACACTTTAGAAGGATCAAAAATAGGGGCGCCTGGGTAGCTCAGTCAGTTAAGCATCCAACTTCGGCTCATTGGAGCCCCACATCGGGCTCTGTGCTGACAGCTCAGAGCCTGGAGCCTGCTTAGGATTCTGTCTCCCTTTCTCTCTCTCTCTGCTCCACCCTCCCCCACTCACATTCTTTCTCTCTCCCTCAAAAATGAATATTAAAAAAATTTAATTTTTTTTAATGTTTATTTTTGAGGGAGAGAGAGACAGAGCATGAGCAGGGGAGGGGCAGAGAGAGAGGGAGACACAGAATTTGAAGCAGGCTCCAGGCTCTGAGCTGTCAGCACAGAGCCCCACGCAGGGCCCGAACCCACAGACTGCGAGATCATGACCTGAGCCGAAGTCGGACGCTCAACCGACTGAGCCACCCAGGCGCCCCTTAAGTGTACTTTTTAAGAAAATATTTTTATTTACTGATTTTGAGATAGAGAGGGAGCAAGTGGGGAATGGGCAGAGAGAGAGAGGGAGAGAGAATCCCAACCAGGCTCTGAACTCTAAGCGCAGAGCCCCAGTGTGGGGCTTGAACTCACAAACCGTGAGATCATGACCTGAACCGAAATTGAACGCTTAACAGACTGAGGCACCCAGGTGCCCCTCATTGGTTATTTTTAAAGTAAAATTCTTTCACACACATATGTATTAAATGAAATAACAGCCAACGTTCTCCTCCTCAACTGTCTATACTGTTTCAGTCACTGAATACATGTATGGGTTGGTTTTTTGTCTGTTTTTGCTACTGATACTGAAACTTGATTTTGGTATAGAAAGAAAAGATAAAGACAGCAGAGGGAGGCAGACAGACACATTCATTCACCTCAATGACAAACTCCTGTATCATTAAGGTAAAAGATCTACAGTCCACAAAACAGAGGGAAAGCACAGTAAATTCTAGATCATAAATTCCTTAATTTCTTATTAATAAGATGTTCTGAAGCAGCATGAAGTTTTTCACAAACTTCCAGTAATAGACCATCAGCATTTTGAACTGATGCATTAATTGGCAGGCACAGAGAGGATCTCTGGATATAGATAAAAACCACACATGTATACAGGGTACACTATGAATGGCATTCTGTGAACGAACCTCTTTGTGGCTCTAATAAATTAAGTGGTAACAATGACTGATCTTTCTCATCTAAGTATACAAAACCAATTCTCCATTTTTTTTTTGTCTGCAAACGATTCACCTCTGCAACATACTCCCAACAGTTAACATCTTTCACCATCAGCAGATATTTTTAACTTCAACGACTATCACTGTGCCCCATTTCCACCCTTAATCATTATTGCTGCAATACCACCCCCAGATAACTACATAACTACTGCCTCAACAGGCTCCTATAAGCTCTTCAAGCTGGGAGGAAACTTGGAGGTCATCTATTACAAACCCCTCAGTCTGTATCAGAGCAAATTGTGTCCCTTAGTAACTTAGATGATTTAAATAATGGTAAGTAAAATAGTTACAGCAGCTTCCATTTAAAGGATGGCGGTGGGAGGGGGCTGTCATTGTGTGCCAGTCATTGTATCAAAAACTTTAGATGTATAAATCCACTGAATCCCCACAACACACCTTGAGATAGATTTTATTACTCATATTTTACAGATGAGGAAATTAGGGCACAGAGAAGTCAGCCTGGGCCACAGACTAACGGGTAGAGGCAGGAATTCAAACCCAGGTGTTGGGTGTTCTCCTGACTCAAACCAGAGCTCCTTCCACAGGATAAAGTACTGCAGGCTTGTTTCTTAAGCCCAAATCATTGAATTTATGCCCAACATACAGACAATTCTAATTTTTACTCCCAAATGTTAGTATTTATATCTACTTTCATTTATTTGAGTCCTCACAAGAGCTGAGACAACTACAGAGTATAAGCTCCATTCTTCAAATGAGGAACAAGCTCACAAATAATGTGCCCAAATTCACACAGAGAAATCGCCAAGCTGAATTCAGAACTCAAGCTATGTTTCTTCCAAGAATGATATTACCACATGCTAACTCTCATGAAATTATGGGACTGGCCAACTACTAATAAAAATCTTAACATGGAAAATATGAGCTCACTTGCACACCAAAGAGACTGAAGATTTGAAGTTAACTTTACTCAAAAAACAAAGGTGACAGGTCTATCTTCCAATGCACCAATCAATTTTGTGCAGTGTAGAAGACACATCCAGATTACAGCATGATGTGATGAAAGAAATGAAAACGACTATAATTTTATTCATGTTCATACCTTAATCACTGCAGTTATTGTAATATTTGAAACAAAAAGAGCATTCACTTAACTAATATTTATTGAAAATCTACTGTGCTTCCTGTGTACCACTGTGACGGTGGTACATGAGGACTTTAGGTGGCACATGGAAAACTCATATTAGGTATGTATTTTAGTACTTACAGATTTTAAAGAAACTTTAAAAGATAGAACTAATGCAACAAACCAGTCGTTTCAGATCTTGTTTCTTGCAAGGGGAATAAAATTAACATAGTGATTTATTTATGGGGAAGGGCAAAATGAGCGCTTAACTTCTGTAATATTTTTCTATTTTGAAAAAAATCTGAAAAGAGGCGCCTGGCTGGGTCATTTGGAAGAACATGCAACTCTTGATCTTGGGGTCATGACTACTTAATAAAACTTAAAAACAAATCTGAAAAAAAGCAAGCCAACCTCGAGAAGAGTGTTAATTATACAGAAGTTAGAAAGATGTGGCAAAAATCAGGAAGGCAGTATAGGAGAATGACATTTTAGAAACTATGTTGACAAAACAAAATCTCCTCCTTTAAGAAACTCACAGAAGAAGGATCTAACAGCCTCATTCATAAGGAGATTTTCAATAATGCAGATTTTATTTTCAATGTAAGGAGATTTTATAATTCAATTGTTTTCAATAATTAGTTGTTGATAACTACTTTTAAGCAACTTAACTTTTATTTTCCTAATCATATGTCAAAATCGCTCAACACAGAGAACTTGAAATTTTCAGGGAGCGGGTGGGGGGATAAAGCAGACTCAACATAAGCAGTGTCAACACAGGAATGACGACTATTTATCGAGCATTTACTCAAACAGTGTGCTAAGTTTTCCCTGTATTAACTACTTATACTAGGAGAGGCTACTATTATTCCCATTTTATACTTGAGAATACTGGTAACAGTTTTCAGAAGAAGTCTAATTATGAGAGGGTAACAGTGCTGCTACAGTTTTCCATGTCTCCAAAACTCTATCAGACTTAACTAGACACAAAGCAAAAAGCCAATTAACAAAAATAAAGTTACAAAAATGAACTTATAATAAAACTAGCTGGAAAACAAAAAAACCCTAGCTGACCAAGTAGTCAATTTCTCAAACCCCAAAGAGTAAAACAGGTGAGAAAGATGACAGTCACACGACCTGTACCGTATCAGGTTCCGAGGAAGAGAAAGCAGAAACAAGTCATGGTGTACCTGAAGGGCCTAGGAACAGAACCACAAAACAGCCAACAAGCATTCACTAGAAATCATGATACGCCAATCTGAGAACAGCAGCTGAAACTGAAAAGGGTTTTGCCCACTCCACCGAAGAGAAAACGGAAGGGACCCACAATGAGAGCTGAAGGACAGCAGCAGTCTTGCTCCCATGTGCTCTTAAAAAAGACCAACCAGGGGCACCTGGGTGGCGCAGTCGGTTAAGCGTCCGACTTCAGCCAGGTCACGATCTCGCGGTCCGTGAGTTCGAGCCCCGCATCGGGCTCTGGGCTGATGGCTCAGAGCCTGGAGCCTGTTTCCGATTCTGTGTCTCCCTCTCTCTCTGCCCCTCGCCCGTTCATGCTCTGTCTCTCTCTGTCCCAAAAATAAATAAACGTTGAAAAAAAAAAAAAGACCAACCAGAGCTCCCATTCAGAGATGACCCCAGTATAAGACGACAATAAAGATGAAGGAAAGACAGGATCCAAATAAAGCAGAAATTGGAAAAGGGAAGCTGGAAATTTCAGAAAGCAAGCTCCATGTTCTTAAACACTACAAACAACAAGAGAGCTCCAAGTTAGGAATGCTACTGAGCCCTATCTTGTTCTCAAGGGTCAGGAAAACTTATTTCACGTAAAAGAGTACAAGAGAAAAATATCAAGGTTAAATCCTGTACAAGGTGATTATAAGGAAAAAAAAAAGAGAGTAAGGAGAACAAACGTCCCTACAGACAATGAGAGGAATCCACAAACACTCATCCAAAAACAAACAAAATCTGTATAATATTTATAAATGAGCTAAAGACACTTACAAAATGATATAAGTCAGAATTAGAGAAACTCAGAAAACGAAGCAATAGAATTCGGCAACCAATTAGGTAGAAACTTAAAAAATTACTTCAGGAAATAAACTACAAAGTACATGAGAACAAAAGAACCTAAGAGGTAACGCAGTAAGAGTTCTTCAAAGGAAGGTATTTTTAAAAATCGAAATAGAATTAAATTAGAAATTTCAGGAGCACTTGGGTGGCTCATTCAGTTAAGCATCCGACTCTTGATTTCAGCTCAGGTCATGATCTCACGTTTGTGGGATCAAGCCTCACATCAGGCTTCATGCTGAACCTGCAGTCTGCTTGTCAGTCTGTCTGTGTCTGTCTGTCTGTCTGTTTGTCTCTCTCTCTCTCTCTCTCTCTCTCTCTCCCTCCCTCCCCCTCCCTGTTATCTGCTCCTCCCTTGACCCTCCCCTACACACTCTGGCTCTCTCAAAATAATAATAAAAATAAAGTTCATTCTTTAAAACAAAAAAAATTAGAAACTTCACTTTGAAAAACACTATCAAGAGAATGAAAAGCCACACTGTTACAGCAAGTATTTGCATATCATATCACATAAAGGTCTTTTATCTGTAACATATATAAGAACTCTCAAAAACCAGTAAGAAAACAACTCAATTTTTAAATGGGCAAGATTTGAAGAACCAATTTACCAAAGATGATATACATACAGCAAACACATGAAAAGATATGCAACATCATTAGTCATTAGGGAAGTACAAATTAAAACCACTATGCAGTATGTGCCTATTAGAATGACTAACACAAAAAAGAATGGCCATACTAAATGTTGGAAAGGACGTGGAGAACTGGAACTCAACTCCCAAAGTACTGCTGGGAATACAAACTGGTGCAATCACTCCGGAAAACAGTTTGGCAATTTCTCAAGAAGTTAAACATCCATCCACCACATGATCCAACCATTCCACACCTAGGTTTTTATCCAAAAGAACACATATGTCCACATACAGATTTGTACACAAATGTTCATAGCAGCTTTTGTAACAGAAAAAACTGAAAATAATCCAAATGTCCATCACAAATGATTGTATTAAAAAAACTGTAGGGCATCAATATAATGAATACTACTCAAAAAGGAATGAGCTGCTAATACCCGAACCTGGATCTCGGTTGAGTAAAGGAAGGCAAAGGATACAAACTGTATGATTCCATTTAGATACAATTTAGAACAAGCAAATTAATCTAAAGTGATGGAAAATAAATCATTACTTGCCTGAGGGCAGGGGAGGCATACACAGGGAAGAAAGATTACAATGGGGCATGAGGCAACTTCTAGGAGTCATGAATGGATATTTTCACAATGTTGAGTGTGGTCAATGTTTGAATGTGGGTATCAAAATTTAGCAAACTACATATTTTCAACAAATGAAGTTTACTGCATATAAATTATACCTTAATAAAACTGTTTTTTTTAAAAACAGGAATAAGGAAAAAGAATTCAACAAAATGACAAAATACTGAAGACATGCAAGATGATCTGACAAATAAGAATACAAGGGGGGGGCGGGGAGGACAACAAAAATCAAAGGACATAATTTGATTTCCTGAAATTAAAAAAAAAAAGATATGAAAAATCTGAAAATACAGATTGAAGGAGCACACCACATACCTGAGTTTACTGACCCAAAATGCCCAATACTAAAACAAAGTCCAAAAAAATTACTGCACCTAACAGAAAAAAAAATTCTTTGGGAATCTAGGCAAAAAGTGTAGATGACTTACAAGGTAAAGAAAATTAGATTATCATCAGATTTTTGATAGTAACTTTGAGTTGCAGGAAAACGATGGAATTAACACATTTACGCTACCAATGATTTTATTTCCAACCCAAGTGACCTTCAAGAACAAAGGGCACAAACTCTTAAAAATATACAAGAACTCAGGAATGCTCCCATGAGCTCTGCCTAAAGAATCTAGTACAGAATGAACTCCAGACAACCAAACTGACTAAAGATATTGACCTAAGGACTAGGGTGAGCATCTGAAATAGAGCCACTATAAAAGATTAAGTGATGGTTAAGAGAGACTTCTATAATTGTTACATGTTCAGATAATGTAGATACAACTACTTTTCTTAAATGGGGGCTACAAACTGGAAGAGATATGAAATATTTTTAATGTCCTCAATAATTACATTGGTGATATTATTATTAGACTTTTCCCCTGTGTCCTTGGAACCAAAATTGTGGAAGAAATAAAACACTGTAGTCCTGATTTTGAATTGGAACCATCAGTATGAATCATTAAGTATTTCATTAGCTTCTATCCACTGAAGAGGCTTGAAACAATGACCAACTCAGTAATAATAAGCAGCTCTCCTCTCCAGTTTGTACTCTTTAAAGACCATTTCCCACTAAAAGAAGGCATGGCTTCTTGAGAAATGGCTGATTCCAGGTCTGGGCAGGAATGAGCTCAGATCATAGCAGGGAGTTACTGATACTATTAAGTCAAAGGACTCTGGAATCAAATTAAAGAAGCTCCCATAGGACGAACATGGGACAATATGCCCACCAAAAAGAGTAACTGCAACTAAGTTTATCAAATAAGTTTAAATCTACAACTGAAACCCATCAAATGTTTAAATTCATGATTGAAACCCACCACATATGTTTGTTTATCCAACACATAATATATACTTGGCATTAAGTTACAAACTGTTACCTTCAGAAAAGTTTTGTTCAAGGTAATGTCCCATTTTCAACATAAATACAATTTTTTCAAGCAGCCAAAACCAACAAATTTGGTGATTGTTTTAGATAATCTCTGTATTCATAACAGTTTAGTACACCATGTCTTGGCATCTTTCCCAACTTCCTATATTAGATGTTTATAGATAATTTTTAATAGACCAGAAAGCAAAATTGTTCCAGGACTCTTTAATTTTCCTACAACCTCCTGCTCAGTAAAAACCTATACTTCGAACTCTAAATTGTTTAGAAATCAAACTGTTTAGAAAACAAATCAATTGTTTTCTTTTTGTATGAAAAATAAATAGCCTAAGTTGTCACTAATTTTCATCCATAAACAAAGTTCAAATTTTTTTTTTTGTTAATAATTTGTTACTATAACGTATCAATGAAGATAAAAACAGAACTATGGAACTTTTATCTTAAGCAACCTATCTATCCTAAAACACTAAAGAGACCTGATCTGCTGTTCTTTACGTTTTCTTGTTAAAATCTTAGAAGTTACATAAAGCTCAATTTAACAATAAATGAATGACAGAAACTTTGCAAATTTCAGAATCAAAAGTTAAGAGGCACCTGAGTGGCTCAGTGGGTTAAGTGTCATCGGACTTCGGCTCAGGTCACGATCTTGCCGTTGCCGAGCCTGTTAGAACCCAGTATCTGGCTCTGTGCTGACAGCTCAGAGCCTGGAGCCTGCTTCAGATTCCGTGTCCCTCTCTCTCTCTCTCTCTCTGCCCTTCCCCCACTCACAATGTCTGTCCCTCTCTCAAAAATAAACATTAAAAAAAAAAAAATTAAGGCATGCTCATGTTAAGCAACAAAGGCTAAAACTTTGTAAACACCAGCTGCTTTAGTAACTCTAAAAATATTTTCCAAACGCTATAAAAAATCTAACACCACCATTTTAATACAAAATACTATTAGTAAATGTAAAAAGGTTGGAGGGGGGAGAGGGAGTAAGGTGGTGGACCTTAAGACCTCTATCAAGACAAAATAATTATCCACAAAAATCAGGTTAAATTTTCCTACCCACCTGGTGATCCAAACAGGATATTAAAAAACATTTCTTTCAGAAGTTTTCAACTATTTACACATTTACAGCCAATGAAAGTTATCAAAAGGGAAGACAGTTTGTACAGACCTGATAAGGAGGAGGTTTTAAGTATTTATCTCCCAATAGTTTGATATAATCTTGTGTATCAAAACTCTGAAAGTAAAAAGCTTTTTCTCCCGATACTGCACGGAGATAAGTTTGGAACAACTAACAATTCAAAAGAAACAGTGGCAATCAGAGTATTTACCATTTAGGGATTAATTTCTTTTTGAAACCTGGCATCTAGTCATTTTTAAGCTTATCTACATAAATACCAGTGAGTTATGTTCCATCAATTTTTAAAAGATGCTCTAAGAGTAATTCAGAGGCAAAAATGATTTTTCCCCTAAAGGATTCCATTTTTTAAGTGGAATAAATAAAAATGTAAGACTGAATACATCAGATTCTTAAGCTGATGATAATTTTAATAAAGCACTGCAGAGATTCAGTTTGTCTACATGACCACTCAATCAGAGTATCTTTTTCCTTTCTAAATTAGGCTAGTTATTAGAAGGCTACACACACTAGAGCCACAAGCCAATCTTGTGAGAAATGAACATTGGCTAATAAAGCCAAAGAAAGCAGTTATCACTTGCTAAACCTTACAACTCTTATAGTAGGCCTCAAAAGAAACTGTACAAAAAGGACATAAGGGAGCCAAAAGAACGCTCACTTATTAACACTGCACCCAAAGAAATCTTTCTCCTTCCTGCTCCCCACCCCCTACCCAAAGAGAAGAGTACAAGGAAGTCACAAATCTGCACTACTTTCTACAAATTAACTTGGTGATGGTGAAAACAACTCCTGCAACATAAACTACACACACAATGAGATGGAAGGATCCTTTTGAAAATAAACTTCATAGTTTAAGTTTCAGATTCACAACATTTGGAAACAAGCCTAATAAAATGCTGAGCATATGTAACAAGTTAGCTATCCTAGAAAGTTTACAGGACAGTCAAAACTGTAGCATCTGGAAATTGTCAGATAATCACCAGAAGTTCTCAAGAGAATAAATAGAAATGACACTTCAAACACTCAAATATATAAATATGACAACAAAAGGTTGGATACAGGACAATATTGGAAAATACCACCACCAAAAAAAAAAATTTGAGACAGAATCAAAGCCACAAAATTTTGGAAATAAGTCTGTTTGTTATAGCCAAAAGGGTCATAACAGACGGAATAGGCATTCTTTTCTCTAGCTCTTCACACTAATAAATTCTAAATGTACAAAAGCATAGATAGAAAGAAAATTTTAACAAATTTTTAAAACATTACAGAGTATACATAAAGCAACTAAAGTATATGCATTTAGTAAATGCTTTAATAACTGCAGCTTGTACAGTTTGGACACACGTATTATTCACTACTTCTGAAACAGTTTTTTTCCCTTTCCTAAGCGATTCTGAATGATACACAGGACCGTAACAACTAATACATGTTTTCAACTCACATTGTTTCTCCAGTCTTGGCTACATGACAAAGAAACTGATCCAGGACAGGACAAACTTCCTTTTTTCCCCTCTTCTCAAAATCTAGATAAGGGAAAAAAGAAAAGTTATCAGTGTTTCTCAAAGGCCATCAACCATCTCCAAAGCACTACAAAAACAAACTTTCCTCCCAGTCCTTCGTCAAATATTAAGAAGCAATTATTAAAAAAAAAAAAAAAAAAAAAATCAGCCTCTCAACCAACTAGCTACCTCTGACTCCCAAAGTTCTAGTTCCAACATTTGTCTCTTCACACGAAACAAGAATCCCCCTAAAGGGGGCACTCAACCTCTCCACAAAGCCTTAATGTGGTGTTTCTCAAAGTGTGGTCCGGAGGAACACCAACATCACATTCATCTGGGAAACCAGTTAAAATACAAATCACAGGCCCCAACTTCCACACACTGTTTATCTACGTTAAGTTCATAAACCTGCGTCTTAAGAAACTGCAGCTACCTAACGTAGCCGTTCCCAAATGATTTTGGATGTCAATTCATAATTCCGAAAATGCTGAAATCACACGGTATTCGAAGTTTGAGAACCAAGGTTCTCAAGCCTGTTGCGTGGAAGGAGACCACCTTAGAATCAGGGCGCGTGGAGGAATGACTTCAGAAGCTCTGAAAAAGACTTCCTGAGACTCTTTAAAGTTGCTCTACCGCCCTCTCCCCGCCACCCCCCCACCAAACCTTCTACTTTTTCTCTTAGCCCGACGCCTGGCGAACGGGGGCCTGACAGAGAACGGAGCCTGCCTGGAACGGGGCTGCGGACCCACGACCTCACCCCAGAGGGGTCGGCGAGAGGCTGGGGCCCCTACCAGAGCTTCCCCGGCTCCCCTCCCCCAGCCCAGACGCCGGCGGCCGACACAAAGCCCAGAGCGGGGTGGGAGGGAGCTGCCCACAGGGCTCCCCGCCCCTGGGGAAGTGGGAGGGGGATGGGAGCCGGGGAAGCGCAACCCCCCCTCCCCCGGCCCGGCCCCTCGGAGCCCCCAGCCCAGAAAAACAGCAGAAGGAGCTGTGGAGGGTAAAGAAGAAGGGAGAGGGGGCAGCTACCCCCACCTTTCAGCGCCTCCTGCAGCCTCTCGACGTCCATGGCTTCCCGGAGTCCCTCGCAGCCTCCGCCTCCCTCCGCGGGTCTCCCGGGGACCGGAACGCCTCCCCCCACCCCCCCGACGCCCTCCCCCTCCCTCGCACACACTCCGGCACGCAGGCGACCGGGGGGGGCACCGAAGGGAGCCGGGGGAAGCGAGCGAGAGAGCGAGACCGAGAGAGCGAACACCTCCCCGAGCCGCTACCACCAGCCCTCCAACATGGCGCCCGGCACGTCACCGCGCGCACGCTCCCTGCCGCCGTCCTCGCGCCCGCCGCGCGCCCCGAGCCGAGCCCGAGAGCGCGTGCGCGGCGGAGGCGGGCCGCCAGGGCTGTCCCACAGACCCGGCAGGCGCCGGACGCCCCGCCTCTCCCCTGGCGACGGCCCGCCGCGCCCCTGTTCCAGCTAGAGTGGTCGCGGCGGGGTGCTCCTGGCCAATTCCCAGGATTTGAGTCCTTATCTTTTGCTAGCTGTGTGATGTTGAGCCATTTACAGAGCCTCTCTGAGCCTTACTTTCCCCGCCCGTGTGAGGATGGCACTAGTACCGACCACCTTGTACAGGTGCTGGAAGAATTGAGTGTATACACACAGCGGTCAGAGTACGCATAAAAAACAAAAAACCCAACACACTCTGTGTTATTAATAATCATAACAAAAATACCTCCCTGCCTGAACCCAAGGCTCGTCCTTGACCCACCTTAAAAAGAAGCAATGCATACAAAAAAGAGATGAAAATTTCGGGATTGTAGCCATCTGGATTCGAAGTCCAACTCAACTACTTCCTGTGTGGCTTTGGGCTAGTGATTTAAACTCACAGAGCCTCAGTTTCTTCACCTATAAAATGGAGGTTTGTAAACTCCCCCCCACCCCAAGACTTGAGTGAAATGGTGAATATCAAACATGTAGCACGGTGCCAGAGAACTTGTAAGCACTCACTTAACGTGACTTCTATTTTTATTATCATCATGATTGGGATTGTCTTACATAAGCACCCAGGAAGTTAGAGAGGGCGGGATCTCAGAAGGCCTCTCCAACCCTGACATTTTACAAATGGGAAAGTTGAGGTGTAGAAAGCTAGTCTGGCAAAACAGCATCAGAACCCAAAACATCTGGCTCCCAGCCAGTGTGTTCATTTCTACTACCTTCTCTTGTCTGTAAGCTTTTCAAGGAAAGCTCACAAAAAGGTGTTCTCATTTCCAAGGACTTGCTAAGATAACTAACCAGTCAGTATCTCTCAATCACAACCTAACATGGGACAAGTGCCCTCTCAACTGTGGCCTGGAAAGCAGGGTCTCCTGGTGTAAACCTGATTGCTTTCTCCATGAATGTGGGGCAACAGGGCCAGGCAATGAAGAATTCCGAGAGGTGAGGGGAGTAGTGATCAGAGACCCCAAGAAATGACTACAACAAGGGGCCTGATTGACCCTAACCAAACTCACACAAGAGCCTGAGCCAATGAGTAATCTGAGAGAAAGTTCATGTTGACTGTGCATGTTGTTTAGAAACACCATCCCATCCTATGTGAGAGTACAGTCTTCCAGCGTGTGCAAGAAACCACACCTTGCTCTCTTCCTCAGGCGGGGCTGGATAGGTGCTAATCAATTCTTGCTATCAAAGTCCACTGTTTAGCCTAGTGTCTGTCTTTCTCTCTCTCTCTCTCTCCCTCTCTCTCTCTCTTTCTGTCTTTCTCTCTCATATATTATATGTATATATACTGTGATGGTTAATTTTGCATGTCAACTTCTCTGGGTTACAGAGTGCCCAGATACTCAGTCAAACATGATTCCCGGTGTTTTTGGATGAGAGTCACGTTTAAATCAGTAGACTAAAGCAAACTGCCCTCCCTAATTTGAGGGGGTCTCATCCAATCCTTTGAAAGCCTGAATAAACCAATAAAGCTAATACCTCCCTCCTGCCCACCTTACCAGGTATGAGAAAATTCTTCCTGCCCAATGACTCTGTAACTGGGTTGTTGGCTTTGTTCCTGCCTTTAGATTCAAGCTGAAACACTGACTTTTCCTGGGTCTCAGGTCTATTGGCCTTTGGACTAGAACTACACCATTGGCTCTCCCGGACCTTCCGACTCAAACTGGAATAAAACTACTGGCTCTCCTGAGTCTCCAGCCTGCAGACTGACCCTGCTGATCTTGCGGCTTTCCAGCCTCCACAATAACCAATTATTGTAAACCAATTCCTTATAATAAACACACACACACACACACACACACACACACACACACACACACACCCTTTTGGTTCTGTTTCTCCACAGAACCCTTCTTAATATCTATACACATATAACATTCAATAATTGAATATGATAATATTGAATGGTTTACTGGTCAAAAGAAAAGGGTCTAACATCAAATAGATCTGGGTTCAATTCCTGGCTTATCACGTCCTAGCTGTGTGAACTCTGGTAAATGATTAATATCAAAATGCCCCAACTTCCTCATCTGCAAATTGGAGACAGTAGAAGTACCTCGCTCATAGGTTTGCTGTGAGAATCCAGCAAATGATCTGATTCAATCAACGTTAGCTATTGTTACTTAGATTAAGAATTACAACATTTGCGATTTTGTTTCCTTTTGTTAAGAAAAAAAAGTCAGACTCATAAAAAAGTTGCAAGTAGAACACAAAGGCCGTGTTTTTAAAAAGCCCTTGAGTGTAAGTGGCCAAACACATTCCCCCAAGGCTCCTGAAATGACATTCCCCTTAGTATGCAAGTCCTACAAGGCCATCTGCTCATAACCACAATACTATCAAGATCGGGAAGTTGGCAGTCATAGATTATCTCAATCCGATCCTCATAACCTGTTTAAGTTACACCAGTTGACTCAGTGTGTCCATTTCTAAGAGAAATATCTAGTCCTGGAGCACCTGTTGCATTCAGTTGTGAGGTCTCTTTAGTCTCCTTCAGACTGAGGAGACTTCCATTACCTTGACCCTGTTGAAGATTACAATTGTAGACTGTCTCTCATTTTGGGTTTGTGTGACATTTCTTCGTGATTAGATTCAGGTGATGCATCTCTGTCAGGAATGTCGTAGAAGGGATACTGTGGTCTTCTCATTCCATCCTAGTGGGTGACCCACAGTTTCAATTTGTCTCATTACTGATGATGTAACATTCACTTGGATCATGTGGTTAAGGTAGTATTTGCCAGATTTCTCCTCTGTAAGATTGCCCTTTCCCCGTTGGAATTGGGTGAGTTTACTGTAGCTGCTGTAATAAGTTACCACAAACTGGGTAGCTTATACCAGCAGAAATGTATTTTCTCACATTTCCGGAAGCCAGGAATGTGAGACCAAGGTGTCAGTAGGGCTACACCCCCTGGAGGCTCTAGGGATGAATCCATTCTTTACCTCTTCCTCTGCTGACTGTTGGCATTCCCTGACACGTAGCTGCCTGCATCAGTCTAATTTTTACCTCCGTGGTCACTTGCCTCTTCATCTGTCTGTCAAATCTCCCTTGACCTTACTCTTAAAAGGACATTGGTTTTTGGAGTTAAGGCCCACCTAGATAAGCCAGGGTGGTCTCCTCAGCTCAAGATACTTAAATTACATCTGCAAAGACCCTTTTTCCCAGTAAGGTAACAATCACAGGTTCCAGGGATTAGGACATGGACATATTACTTAGGGGGCTACTGTTCAGCTAACTATAGTAATTAAAAGTGCTTTGTGGCAAGGGACTTTGAAGCTTTGTAAATATCCCATTTCTCATTAAGCTTTCACTCTTCAGTTTTCATATCCATTGATCATTCTGGGTTGAATTAAGTATTACTATGAGGGTTGCCAAATGGTGGGTTTCTAATCCCATCACTCACTTTACATTTATTAGTTGGCAATATAACATAAGGGAAGCATCATCTCCTCGCATTTATTTGTTTTTTTAACTTATAGTAGTTTGGACTCATGGATTCCTATTTAATGGGTCGTAATTCATTACTATAACTATTTATTTTGATACCTAAATTGTTCTAGACTTGGCCAGTAGGACCTTCATCCAGCTGGCTTCTGTGTCCTTCTAACATGTTCCCATCATTCTTAGAGGACATCTTCATTTTCTGGTACAACACTATTCCGGGCTCATCTTGAGTCTCTTCCCTTCCTCAGACCTGGAATTGGTCATTTCTCTAAGAAATCCTGATTCCTTTTAGTGCTATTTAGGAATCTAAACAAGACTGCTAGCATACTTGTTGCCATTGATCAGTTATTGCTCCTGGACCCTATTAGCAGACAGAGCTAGAGAATATACACATGTATTCATATACACACACATCCACATTTATTTCTGTATCTATCTATATCAGCATATATTTGGAACCAAGAGTTCACAGCTTCCAATTCCAACCCAACACTGGGGACTCATTCTAGTTTTCTCCCTTTCCACATGTACAAGTCTCCAACAGTAAAAACCTGCTGCCACTGTCCTCAAAATATTTTTTTATTGGAGAAGTCCTCCTGGTATGTGACCAACCTGTTACCATTGCCAATCCCTTTAAGAGTAGCCCATCTTACCTCTCTTGGGCCCTGACACCATGCCCCAGGCTACCTCCCCCCATGCCCTTGCAGATTCCTTCTTTCCTTGGACACATTTAACTGGCTTGAGACTGAATTTTCCTGGAAGGGGTGGTAAAAAATATTAGTATTTATAATAAAAATAATAACAGTAAATTTTAACTCCTCGAATAGCAGGTAAATAGTGTTTCATCAAACAATTCAAAAAATACAGGGCAAGTAAAAGTCTCTTAGGACCCTCTGCCCCACCCAATACCTACCACAACTATAGGAAGCATGATGAGTTTGCTGTAAGTCTTTCCAGATATGTATTAGGTGCTTACATGTGTCTCACCTGTATTATGACACCAGCCTCCACCAGCCCTCCTGCCATCTGGCCTTGCTTTCAACACAACAGCCAGGATTGTTTTAATAAGATCAGATCATGTCCTACCACTCTGCAAGTAGCCCTGCAGCTACTCCTCATTTCCCTTAGAGTAAAAACCACAGTTCCTCCAGCGGGCCACTCTGCCACTCCTGATCCCTCCAACCTCATCTCCCACCACTGCTTTCAAGCCCTTCTTCAAGCTGCCCCAACCTCGCTGGTCTCCAGGAGGCACCCTCAGCCTGTGGGAACACTCCCCACTTAGGATGATGACCTTGCCGTTGCTTGGATCTGGCTGTTTTCTGGCTTGTCACCAGGTATGTCTCATTTGCAATTGCCTTATTGCATGTGGATTTTATAGTGTTACCACGCGCAAGGGGGTGGAGTAAGTAGGGCCTGAATATTTCCTGAGTGTGTACTTTATACTAGGCACTGATCTGTGGAGACAGTGGTGAACAAGGCAGACAGGATCCTTGTTGTCACGGATCTTACATTCTAGTAGGACAGAGAAATGTAAAGGAAATAGACAATTACATAAAAGCCCACGTATTGTAGACTGTAGTAAGCACTGTGAAGGAAATAAACAGGATAATATGATATGAGGGCCATGTGGGCAAGCCAGTCTGGATGAATGATCGAGGAAGTTTTCTCTGGAGAGGTGACATTTGGGTTGAGACCTAAGCCATGTTGGGGAAGAGCTGGGGAAACAAGGGACAAAGGCTTTGAGAAAAGAAAGGACATGGTGTGCTCTAGGAACCTGGAAGACGGCTGGAGCACCATGGGTGACTGGAGAACAGAGCAAGGGCAGCGAGGGGTAAGCCAGACGCTGTCGGTCCTCCTAAGACATCCTCAGCAGTTTGGTTGTCATCTTAAGGTGATAGATAGTGGATGGGGCACCTGGGTGGCTCAGGTGGTTCAGCGTCCAACTCATGATTTCAGCTCAGGTCATGATCTCACAGTTGGTGGCTTAGGGCCCTGTGTGGGACTCTGTCCTGACAACATGGAGCCTGCTTGGGATTCTCTCTCTCTATTTCTCCCTCTCTGCCCCTCCTCCACTTAAGCTCACTCCCACTCGCTCTCTCTGAAAATAAACTTAAAAAAAAAAAAAAGGTGATAGCGGAAAGTTTCAAGCAAGGAATGGCATGATTCAATTTATGTTTGTCAAAATCACCATGGTGTCTTGTCCAGTCTTCTCTTCCAGGATCCCAGAGCAGCACATTCTTTTAGTGATGCCCTAGTTCCTGTCATTTCCTCTGGCATCCTAAAATCTCCATCGGATGACATTCCATCGAGACCTGTTATTCTCAAAATTTAGGGTACATTAGAATCACTAGGAGAGCTTGATAAAAATAGGTATTCTGGGTCCTTACCCCACAGAATGTGATTTAGCAGGCCTGGAGCAGGGGAGCCAGGAATCCCCATTTTAGCAAACTCCTTCATCAGTGGTGCTCAAATTTCAGGCTGATCAGAACTACCTGGAGGGCTTATTAAAATACAGCTGTCTGGGTCCCGTGAATGGCTCAGTTGAACATTCCACTTTGATTTTGGCTCAGGTAATGATCCCAGGGTCATGGGATCAATCCTCGTGCCGAACTCTGTGCTGAGCATGGAGCCTGCTTAAGATTCTTCCCGCCCCCCCTACTCACATGTGCAGGCGCTCTCTCTCTTTCTCTCTCTCGAAACAAACATAAAACAAAAAATCGCAGATGTCTGCACCTCACCCCCAAAATTTCTGATGCAGATCTGGAGTGAGGCCCAAGATCTGTATTTCTAACAACTTCCCAGGTAATACCAATGCTACCGATATTACTGGTTCAGAAACAACATTTTCAGAACTACTGCCCAAGTTGAGTCTAATAAAAGTGATCTCTGGGACCACACTTTGAGAAACACAAGCCCAGGGACTAAAGCTAATCTTACCAGTATGTCATAAAGATCCTTTGTAGTATCTCCCCAGACTATCTTTTTGGTCTCATCTTGTTACACCCATTCTCTGCCCTGGGACACCTGCTGGCATTCTTTCCTTCCCTGACACAGAATTCCAACAATTCCTGGCATCTGCTGTTACTGTGCCCACTCCTAGGCCTTTGCACGTGCTACCCTTTCTCCTTGCCATGCCCTTCACCTAATCATTCCCTTAAGACTCTGCTCAAATGTTGTCCCTTCTGTGTTGAGTGTTCCCCAACGCTGTGCTAGATATTTATTGCTTCTTTCATCGGCTTGCCTAACACTTTGTATACATCTCTAACATAGAGACTCCAAAACATTTTTGACCAAGAATGGAAGTAAAAAATTCATTTTATATTGAAACCGAATACGCATATAAGAAATACACGAAAGATATAAGAAATTAAAATGTGATTTTGTAAAACAATATTAATATGCACTGATATTCTATTTCATTTTTTTAAATACTAGCTAGCTATGACTTTTTATTTTTATTATTTTTTAAATGTTTCTTTATTTTTGAGAGAGGAAGAGAGAGAGAGAGAGAGAGAGAGAGACAGGTAGGGGGGACAGAGAGAGAGCGAGGGGGACAGAGGATCCAAAGCAGGCTCTGCATTGACAGCAGTGAGTCTGATGGGGCTCAAAGTCACTAATGATGAGATCTTGACCTGGGCTGAAGTTGGATGCTCAACCGACTGAGCCAGCCAGGTGCCCCTATTTTTATTTAAAAAATTTTTTTAACTTTCTTTATTTATTTTTGAGGGGGAGGGGCAGAGAGAGAGACAGACACAGAATCCCAAGCAGGCTCCGCACTCTCAGTGCAGAGCTTGATGTGGGGCTCGAACTTATGAACTGCGAGATCATTACATAAGCTGAAATCAAGAGAAGGACGCTTAACTGAGCCACCCAAGCGCCCTTATTTTTATTTTTTAAACGTTTACTTATTTATTTTAACACACAGAGAAAGCATGCACGAGCAGTGGAGAGGGTCAGAGAGAGAGGGAGAGAGAATCTTAAGCAGGCTTCGTGCTCAGCTTGGAGTTTGATGTGGGGCTTGATCCCACAACTGTAAGATCATGACCTGAGTGGAAATCAAGAGTTGGACACTTAACGATTGAGTTACCCGGGTGCCCCAAGCTGTGACTTTTCAAAAAAAAAATTTTTTTTTTACATTTATTTATTTTTGAGAGACAGAGAGAGACAAAGCACAAGCGGGGCAGGGGCAGAGATAGAAGGAGACACAGAATCCGAAGCAGGCTCCAGGCTCTGAGCTGTCAGCACAGAGCCCAACATGGGGCTGGAACTCACAAACCGTGAGATCATGACCCGAGCCGAAGTCAGACGCCCAACCAACTGAGTCACCCAGGTGTCTCCCAATTTATGACTTTTTAAATTGACCTTGAAATGAACACACAGCTCCAGTACACTTTTCTCCTATCACATTGTAATTTTATATTTATATCCTCAATTAAAATGTAATCTATTTGAAATTTGGGATTGTATCTTATTTATCATGGATCTCCAAAGCATACTAGTGACTTTAGCACTTAATAGACACTCAATAAATATTAATTGAATGAATGAATGAATGAATGGAGGGCCTGTTGCCTTTGATTCTCCTTATTCAATGTTGATCTAATCATTAATGTCTAGCTAAACACAAGTCAGTAGGATCGATTGCTGAATCAACTGAATACCATACGGAAATCAATGAACATCAAACCTTATCTCTTTCCATATACATAAAAATTAACTAAAAATGGATCATGTATCCTCACATGGCTGAGAGAGAAATGTCTCTTATGTTTCTTTTTGTAAGAGCATTAAACTACCCTCATGACTTAATTACCTTTCAAAGGACACACCTTCTTTTTTTTTTTAATTTTTTTTTCAACGTTTATTTATTTTTGGGACAGAGAGAGACAGAGCATGAACGGGGGAGGGGCAGAGAGAGAGGGAGACACAGAATCGGAAACAGGCTCCAGGCTCTGAGCCATCAGCCCAGAGCCTGACGCGGGGCTCGAACTCCCGGACCGCGAGATCGTGACCTGGCTGAAGTCGGACGCTTAACCGACTGCGCCACCCAGGCGCCCCAAAGGACACACCTTCTAATACCATCACATGGGGGTTAGGATTCTAACAGAAGAATTTTGGAGGGACACATTCAGTCCCTGCAGTATAAAACATAAAACTATACAATATTTGAATACAAAACCAGGAGATTATTTTTGTAACCTGGGATAGGCAATCACTTCTTAAAACACAAAGCATAAAACAGAAAAAATTGACAAACTGGACTTTAACAATAAAAAACTTTTGCTCTTAGAAAATGCATTAATGGGGTACCTGGGTGGCTCAGTCGACTTCGGCTCAGGTCATGATCTTGCGGTCTGTGAGTTCGAGCCCCGCATGGGGCTCTGTGCTGACAGCTCAGAGCCTGGAGCCTGTTTGGGATTCTGTCTCCCTCTCTGACCCTCCCCCATTCATGCTCTGTCTCTTTCTGCCTCAAAAATAAATAAACATTAAAAAAAATTAAAAAAAAAAAGAAAATGCATTAATGGAGCCCCATTAAGAAAATGAAAAGGCAAACCATAGATTAAGAAAAAATATTTGTAGCACATATATCAAAGAATTTATATCCAGACTATGTAAAGACTCCCAAAATTCAATATGATATTAACAACCTGATTTTTTTAAAAAATGGAAAAGATATTTTAAATATTTTATCTATAAAGATATATGAATGTCAGATGAACACATGAGAGGATGCTCAATATCATTAGTCACTAGGAAAACACAACTTAAGACCACAATAGGTGGGACGCCTGGGTGGTTTTGTCGGTTAGTGTTCAACTCTTGATTTTGGCTCAGGTCACGATCTCATGGTTCGAGAGTTCTGGCCCATGTCAGGCCCCACACTGAATTTGGAGCCTGCATTGGATTCTTTCTCCCTCTGTCTGCCCCTCCACACCTCTCAAAATAAATAAATAAACAAACATTAAAAACAACACAATAAGGCATAACTTCATACTCACTTAAATTGGCTAAAATTAAAAAGATTGTCCACACAATCTTGGCAAAAACGTGGGGCAACTGGAAGTACTAGCGGGAATGTAAATGGTACAACCACTTTGGGAGACAGTTTAGCAGTTCCTTGAAAAATTACACATACACTTACTGTACTACTGTACTACTCACCTATTTCATTTTTTAAAAATTTTTGTTTTGTTTTATTTTATATTTGAGAGAGAGAGAGAGAGAGAGAGCAAGCAAGGGAGGGGCAGACAGAATCCTAAGCAGGCTCCTGGCTCCAAGCTGTCAGCACAGAGTCCAACACAGGGCTCAAACCCATGAGCTGTGAGATCATGACCTGAGCTGAAGTAGGACCCTTAACAGACTGAGCCACCCAGGTGCCCCTCACCTATTTCATTCCTAGTTTTTGACCGAGAGGAAAAAAAAAATGTCCAAAAACTTGTTCATGAATGTCCGTAACAGCTTTATTTGTAAATCCCCAAACTGGAGACAAGCAAATCCATCAACAGGAGAATGAGCAAACATATTATGGTTAATCCATAGAAAGAAATATTACTCAATAGTAAAAAGGAATGAACTATTAATACATGCAACAATGTGGGCTAATCTCAATTATGCTGAGTGAAAGAAGTCAAGCAAAGAGCACATATTGTGTGACTTCATTTATATATAATCCTAGAACCTGCAAACTCATGTACAGTAACAGGAAGTAGATCAACAGTTAGCCAGGGACACAGATGGGAAATGAGATAGATTGAAAGGGGTATGAAGAGACTCTTAGATTAGAGACTATTAGAGGTGATGAAATATTTGTTACCTTGTGAAGATGGTTTCAAGTGAGCATACATAAGGTACAACCAATCTAACTATACCTTTTAAATATGAGTAGTTTATGGTATTTCAGTTATTACCCATGACAAAGTTATACAAAACTATTAATGACTAGCTAAATATAACTCATAAACCTAACAAACAAAATAAAAACCCAAGTCCAAAATATAATGTATTTTAAATGCATACCTTAAAAAGGAAATAAAGGATAATGGAACTCAAAGCATTTGGGAATCTTTGAAGATCAATAAAAACATCCAACTAAGCTTATTTATAATATAATGGAAGTAATAACCATGCTACAGCTCAGAGTATAAATGTTATACAGCTTGAATATGTACAATAATAATAGCTAGTAAAATCCTGTGATGGGAGAAAACTCAATAGGAGGATGTATAAGAATTCTAGTTTCCAAATATTTTGTGTGGGGGCTTAATTAAAATCTTCCCAAATGCAAACAGAGATGAAGAAGAAGGCAAAAGGGAAGAAGAAGAAAAAGAAGAGACAGAAGGAGGAGAAAAAAAGGAAGAGGAGGAACAGGGAAAAGGGGAGAGAAAGTGGGAGGGGGAGTCACACTGGGGGAAAGAGAAGAATTAAATTCATAATAAGTAAAATAAGATCATAAGTATTAATTTTTATTTTTTATTGGCATGAAAAATTTATCAGTTGCAGATGATGAAACAAAGATTTGAGTACAAGTGGTTTATTTGGGGCCAAATCCAAGGAAACACCAGTAGAAGAGGAGAAAGTGAGACAGGGAAGGGAAGGAAGTGAACATGTTAGCAAACATGACAAAAAATTATATTAAAGATAAATAAATAAATGCAATCTGAATTTCATTATATATTAAAAGATAATATATTATCAAGGAAATTACTGTGTGGGGAGTTTGAGCGCTCTTTCTGTGAAGAATTCTGTGTGAGTAGTTTGGGCTCTCTCTCAAGAGTGGAGAATTCTGGGACAGAAAACCAAGTGTCACTCAACCTGAGAGGAGAGAGAGCTGGGGTATGTATCCACCAAGCCCTGTCAATCAATGGTTGAGGGCTACTCTCAGATGTGTTAATTTTCCAACACTTCCAGCCTGTCCATAGATGAGCAGGAGCAGGCTGCAGTGGAAATAGAACCTTCAGGCAGAGTCCCAGGGGCTGGAAATTAGATTTCAAGCTGACATGCATGGAAATAATGTGTATTAAGGAAACAAGGGAGGGCATTCTGTACTGGTCATCAATTACATGCCAGATACTGTAACAACTAAACAGACCGATAGTAACCTTAAGAAGTTTAAATTTCCTCTCACTTGAACACAGCTTCTTGGTTTGATGTTAGCTCTCTCCTACACAACCATGCACATGCAGACAATAGCAGAATATCAGGGGAACACTTATAAACAACTATCAAGATTTAAACATGCCAAAGCTGGTATCAGCTCTTTTATTTTTCCTTTAAGTCTGTCTGCTTGCAATCATATCTAATAACAATAATTTAGATGCAGGAGAACTCAATTTCCTAATATGATATTTAGACTTGTTCTGTCACTAGACCCAAAGCACAGAGTAGCAATCCTTAAAAAATATATATATTTTTAAAAATTTATTATTATTTTAAATATAATTTATTGTCAAATTGGCTAACATACACCGTGTAAAGTGTGCTCTTGGTATTTGGGGTAGATTCCCGTGGTTCATCACTTACAATGCAACACCCAGTGTTCATCCCAACAAGTGCCCTCCTCAATGCCCATCACCCATTTTCCCCTCTCCCCCACACCATCATCCACCTTCCATTTGTTCTTTGTATTTAAGAGTCTCTTATGGTTTGCCTCTCTCCCTCTCTGTTTGTAACTATTTTTTCCCTTTCCCTTCCCCCATGGTCTTCTGCTAAGTTTCTCAAGATCCACATATGAGCAAAAATATATGGTATCTGTCCTCTGGCTGACTTATTTCACTCAGAATAATACCTTCCAGTTCTATCCACATTCGTGCAATTGGCATGATTTCATTCTTTCCCATTGCCAAGTAGTATTCCATCATATACATAAACCACATCTTCTTTATCCATTCATCAGTTGATGGGCATTTAGGCTCTTTCCACAATTTGGTTATTGTTGAAACGGCTGCTACAAACATTGGGGTACACGTGTCCCTATGAATCAAGAAGTGCTATTATTCTGACAAGATCTAAATGCTCAATAAACAGGCAAAGTCATTCCCAAGAGTCTCTTTATAGTTCTAGCCTGAGAAGACACATCTATGATCATGATTTTGACTCTCACCTCTCAGAGTCTATGGGACTGTGGACTGGGGGGATGGTGATAAAATACTCTTGTCCAATAGTTATGAGAATGCACCCCCCACTGCATCATCCATTCATATTAGTTGGTGAGTCATTTCTGGTATGAGAGCCTTATTTGGTCAATGGTAGTTCTCAATGAAGGGAAAAAGATACATTAATTTTAAAACATACACCAGGAGAACACTTTTCTTGATGTCTTGACCCAGGTTGACAATACAATTTTTCAGCTGGACATGGAGACAATGTATTTTTCCAAAGATGGACTGATTCTATTGAAATGACATGAAAGTTTTATGGCTGGAATCCTAGAAGGATGTGTGGTTTTCAATAAAATATTAATGAAAAAAAGCATTGTTAAAATGATACATTTCCCTTGGCATCACTTAAGCCTTGAATTCAGAGCTATTTCTGGACTTTTCACTCACATGAGGCAATACATTCTCTCTCTCTCTGTCTCCCTCTCTCTGTGTCTTTTCCTGTGTATTAATTTGAATTGTATTTGCTGTCACTTGCAATTGAAAAAGTTTTAACTAATTCAGAAATTGGACCATGCGTGGTGTGGTTTCCAGGCAGCCAAAATCCTACAAATGTCCACAAGAGAGCCACAAAAAACAGATTATGGAAACACAGAGCATTTAAGTAGAAAGGAATTTAAACATTATCTAACCCAACCATGTCACTTTTAGGACAAGCTAGTAAATCTCCAAGAAATTCAATGAATCAATATACTTTCAATGAATGAGACTTTAGAGGATAGGGTATTATAACCTAGAACCCTGAACATTTACAGGAAAAAAATAGTTTTTGAGAACAACACTCAAAAGTCAGTAGAGTGTCATGAAGTTTTGTGGATAGGAATTGGTCCCAATTCATGATGCAGCACAATCACCTCATTTATTCTCAATAAATATATTTTGAGCACCAGAAATGTATTAGTCATTGAGTAAGGTGATGGGCATAGAACAGGGAACAAGATCAGCAAGGAATATACATACCTTCAAGGAACATTGTGTCTAGTGGGGAAGGCAGTCAATAAACTATAAGTTCTACACAAATAAGTATTGTTGCTATTATAATATACACTGCAAAGGAAAAGGTTGACATGAATGAATGTAAGAGGAGGACCTGCCCCTATGGCAGTGTGGTGGGGGGAAGGGGGGAGGGTTGGGGATCCAAGAAGGTTTCTGAGAAAATGGTATTTAAGTCAAGACCTGAAGGATACTAGAAATTTGCCAGGTGAATTTGCAGGTTGGAGGATTCCAGGCACATGCAGAGTCTCTTGATGGGTAAGAGTTTGGCTTCTTAAAGAAAGGGAAAACAAGCCAGCATAAGTGATGATTAGTGGAGTGGAGAAGAATAACTCAAACAAGGCCAGGAAGATAGGCAGAAGGTAAGATCACACAGGGACTTCTGGGCAGTTTGGAAAGAAGTTTGGACATTATCATAGGAGCAAAGGAACCACTCTTCACACACAGTGGGGTGGGTTGTGGTTTGGAGGGGGCCAGAATGAATGCAGAGATAAGACAGGCATGAGAACAACAATCCAGGCCAGAGATCAAAAGACCGCAGACAGTACTAGTTTCAATGGAGGCAAAAGTGAGGATAAATACAGGAAGTGGACTCTTAATATTCTGGAGGTATTCTCTGGCTTTCCTGTACTGGTTGAAGTTGTGTGTGGTCACTTACAGTATGAAGGGTTTTTGCTACCGCAGAAACTGGTATCAGGGGTGGGGTGTTTTAGTGGGGAAATGATGATTCAACAAGGAGGGTGGTGTGCAAGGAGGGAGAGGAAGCAGATGAGAGTAAAGAATAACAGCCAGGTTTCTGGAATGAGGCAGCGAGGGGATGGATGCTGGTGACGTTTACCAGCTTATAAAACAAAGGAGGAGAAGGAAGGGGAATACCATAGGATCATGATGGCATACCAGAGAGCTACTTTTGAACTGTGTTCCAGCTTAAGGACTTGATAAGAAAGCCAACTAAAATAGGATTGCTTTGGGAAGGGTAAAACTACTGAAGCCAGAGAGTCTCAAACATTTCCACCTATGTTCCTGTAAAGCAGAACTTCAGCGTGTCGATGTTCCGGTGAGTAAAATCTCTGACATCACGGCAGACAATTCAGCTGGCATCCCTTCAATCTGATATCTTTTAAAAATCCACTAGCCAGGGGTACCTGGGTGGCTCAGTTGGTTAAGCCTCCAACCCTTGATTTTGGCTCAGGCCATGACCTCACGTTTTTCGAGTTCGAGCCGCCCTGCGTCAGGCTCTATGCTGGCAGTGCACGGCCTGCTTGGGATTCTCTCTCTCCCCCCCCCCTCTTTGCCCCTCCTCTGCTCGCTCATGCTTGTGCACACAGGCTCTCTCCCAAAATAAATAAATAGACTTAAAAAATTTTTTTTTCAAATCTATTAGCCATTTACTTAGTGGAGGTAGAGTTCCACAAACAAGGAATTTTACAAATTTTGAAATTTTGTGTCTCTGTGTTTATTTCTTATCACAATCCAGAAGGAGAGTCATCCTCAGCCCTGTCCTAGTAGGTGGGAAGTATGAAGTGGAAAGAGGGTCAGGCTGAGAATGGTGGGACTAGGATTTAAACTCAATGTAAACTGCATGTAGTTCCTGAAGCTTATATGTCACATAATAATTGGTTGTGGGTTCCCACTTGTTCCAGAAAAACATATTCAAGTATCTTAGCTTTTTAAATGTTTTAAAATATAAGGAGGGAACTCAGTAGATGCATGGAGTACTTTGTGCTGATTTTAAAAAAGAGATTAGGGATTGGGGGGAAAACCTTTATAAAGACTCAAAAACTCATGGTACAGTTCAGTTATTTTTGATATGTTACTAGCTTTACAAGTAAGTTTCAACTTTGCTAAATAAAATGTGGGAATGGGGACAACTGATTTTTACATCCTCCAAATTCTCCTCGTATCTCAAACACAAAACACCATTAAAACCAAACAGCATATAATTTATAGTATGGCATTTGAAAAACACTTTTTTTTAATTTTATAGGGCTCAAACTCACAACCCTGAGACCAGGAGTCACATGCTCTGTGGATCAATCCAGCAGGCACCCCTATAATACGGCATTTTTTAAAATGAAGCAAAGTTTTAATGATTTTTAAAAATAGGCTAAGCTGTTTACCAAACCAAATATTACTTCACCAATCCTTAAAAGGAAGGAATTAAATATTACTATTTAATATAAAATTTTAAGCTTGAAATCTTAAAAAAATTTTTTTTTAAATGTTTATTTATTTTTGACAGAGAGAGAGAGACAGAGCACAAGCAGGGGAGGGGCAGAGACAGAAGGAGACACAGAATCTGAAACAGGCTCCAGGCTCCGAGGTGTCAGCACAGAGCACAAGGCAGGGCTCGAACCCACAAACTGTGAGATCATGACCTGAGCCAACGTTGGACGCTTAACCGACTGAGCCACCCAGCCGCCCCGTAAACTTGAAGTCTTATAAAAGAAAAGAAACACACTTCCAAAATAACACCAAAAAAGACATGTCTTTTTTAAAGCTTTTAATTTAAAAAAACAAAAACAAAAACAACAAGAAATCGATAAAACAAGAGATGGCATTCAAAAGGACAAGTAATTAAATCATAATATTTCTGTTTCTTTTAATTTGCTGTAACAATTAATTTTCTTTGGAGTGTTGTTTTTTTAACGTGCATTTCTTCCCAAAGAAAAATCACTAAGAAATAAGTTTTCCAACATAAAAAATCTACTCGGGGTTTCCTTGGGACCTATAAACAACGGGCGCACTTTCCAGGGACAACACAAATGTGAAACTAATGATGCAGAAACCGCACCAGATTCTTACATACTCAGGCATACGGTGACACAAACACCAGTGCTTTTTCTTGAGGACTCACGAGACTATTTCCAGTTTTGACCTGGGAAGAACAAAAACTAGGATAACTTTCTCTGTTTGGCAGAGAAATCTCATCAGCTTCAAATACCAGCGCTGTCACTGTGAAATGAGTTGACCTAAGGTGTCACTCTCTATAATTCAATTCACAGAGCACAACGGATTCACAGAGCTCTTTCTGTAAAAGGCATGTGCGGTGCGTGTGTGTATATGTCTATGTATGTGTTGCATGGTTTGTAAATTTTTTTGAAAATTTCTTATCATAAAGATTCCATCTAAGGATTAGAACTTCCTTCTGCCTGCACAGGGTTCCCCAAGTTCTGTCACTCTGCCACTAGCACCAAGCCTCTTGGTAATACTTAGAAGCCTGCATCAAAGACAGGAAGGGAAAAGCAGAAGTGAAAGGGAGATGAAAACATAGGACCCAAGAAACAGAAAAACCTAAGAAAGCTTGCTTACCATAATACTAATTGATGATATAATAATTTGTACCCCCATGGCATCCAACATAATTCTGAACTCAGTGTGTTTCTAATTTCAGTCATAAAATCCTGTTCATGTTAGCTTATCCAACATATGCAACCTATCTTTTTTTTTGTATAAATAACAGGCAAAATTTGTACATAAACCTAAATTTGTACAAATGTTGTCCTGTCCTCCAGGTGGGTTGGAGTAATTACTCTATCACCGGATCCCTATTTTGTGACCGTGAATAAGTTTTTGTATGGCATGCTTGTTTTATCAACACCATAATTGTAATAAGATAAATACTCTCCAACCTGGATGAGTCCATATAAATACCAATTTCAATAATAAATCCACCCATAGTCACAATTTGCAATGGAAGTCCTGAATATGTATTAGACATTTCAAATAAATAGCAAAGCTGGAGTGTCATACCCTGAAATGCTAAACTGTCATTCAGGAAGTTGAAGGAAAACTTGAACATATTTTCTAGCCAGTTAATTTTTTTTAATGTTGAAATTTTCAATGTAAGTCACAATTTCTGAGGTTTATATTAGAAAAGAAAAACTCAGCAAGAAAAATATTGTAAGCATTTCTAGTGACCCTACTACTGAACGTCTCAGTCTCAATGCATACAACAATACTGTTACATTTTGCTCTCAGACCCTGTTCTTTCATTTTTCCAGTGGAACTCTGTAGTCACATGTGTTTGAATAGAATTCTGAAGGAAACAAGAAGAGGGGATGACAGAACCAGTGTCATGCTCTTCCTGTATAGATTCTACGTGCCATATGGAACAACCTAACCTATGGCAAACTTCAGATCACAGGGTACATGTTTTAGGAGTCCACCAAATTAAAATCTGTGGTTCCCAGATTTCAAAGGCATTAATGTAGTAGTTGTCTGGGAATTATCAAAGGCAGAGGAAACACCACCTCGTGGTAATATACTGGATGGAAAACAATTAGCATTTTCAGGTAGTAGGGATTGCGAGAGAAAATTAACTGCAGATTCTCCACCAGACTCACCTCAAAATTTCAGGATACCATGAAGAAATTCCAAGGCAGAAAACCACACTAAATTCTAAGGTTTCACATTCCCATCATGCATCATTCTAGAATGTTCTAGAATTGTATCATGGACCTTTGCTGGAAATCTGATTCTATGTATTCAGACCAGAACCAATAGTTAAGAGTTGCGGGTAAGATTCTCATAAAAGAAAAGGCGTTTCTATATTCAAAGTCTTTATAGCACATTTTTTGTAGGACTCACCAGAGGAGGAATAGAACTTTTTTAGGTTTATAAACCACCAAAAATGTGAATGACGTTTGTAGGGTTTGGTGGCCATGCTGAACATGTAGCAAAACTGGAATGGAAGTCAGGCAATCATGTTCACATCCTGGCTCTTTCAGTAAAACCATATTTGTGGGTATGTAGGGTACTTTTCCTCCATCCAAAAGACAATCCAAAAATTCCTCCACAGACTTTAGACATAAACTAACGAATGACATCACCTTTAATGGTGAAATGAGGAAACATAAAATATAACAGTGAAGAGTTCCACATCTTAATGGTAATTTCCTTAACAAAAATAAATCACCTGACACCCAACTGATCAAAAGGAGGGTATGGGCTAATACTTTAACATTTTAAAATTTGCTACTACCATAATGGTACTATATCCCAATATTAATTGGCATCTACATATTTCTTTGTAGTGCTGAGGTTTTCATATATTTTTGCACGGTTAAGATTTCTTCTGTGGATATAGTACCTATGATATCCTACCAGGTTCCAATATATAGCATACCATATTTGCATTAACAAAATATTATTTTTCATTTTATACTTTTAGATTACTGTCTATATATGATGAAAAGTATTTAATATTTTTGTCTCCAAACTTCCTCTGTAAAAGAGGATGCATCTTATACATACCTGTATGTGTTACAGAACAGCAATTATATTGGGTATGCTTGTTTCTTTGGGTTACAATTTCCTTCTTTGTCCAATGACAGAGGTCCCTACTAAGTTCATTAGGCTGTTGCAAACATCAAGATCATTTAGGCACAAGGTTTTTGAGATAAATAAAGCATTATAAAAAATGTTCTTACCCTGTTACCAGCTACAGGAGCAACAAGGGATTAAGTCAGATCCCTCTGGGGAATATAGAATTTCCTCTACTGTAGCTAGGTGATAAGACCTGCTCAGTTCCTTGGCTAATGGATGGGTCAGCCTAGAGAAGAAAAAACATTTAAAGAGACCTTTCCAAGGCTGGTAGGAGGTTGAATTTTCTTGCCAATGGAATCAGCTGAACTATCTATTCTGTACATGTAAGTTTGAAGTTGGCCTTCAATTTCCAACCGTTGCCCAAGAGTTTAAAGAAGAAAGAAGGTCACACCTATGAAAGTAAGAGATAAGGTGTTTTTGTCTGTAGTTAAACACAAAAACACATCTCTGTTAAACTGACCCCTTGCGTTTAACACAATGACTGAATTTCCTTTCAGAAGGTATGGTTGCATAAATATTTCTTATGATTTAACCTTCCACTAATCTAAACAATTTTTCTTAAAAAATACCCCCAGATATGCTTCATCCTTTAACACTGCCCAATTAGTTGAAATTTGAATACTTCTTCCAGCTCTGTAAATACAATCATTTTGTCTAAATTTTTGTCTCAACATAAAAATCTCAGCATAGGGGCCAGCTTTTACTCAAACTACCTGTTTCAGATATGTATTACAATGGAAAAGACAACCAACAAATAAATATACGAGTAGAAAAAAAAGGCTGGAAGTAACTACCTTTAAAATAACTGGTTGGTAGGATTATGGCTAATCTAATCTTGATTTTGGTCCACTGGCCTACATCCTCTACAAACTTTTTTTTTTTTAAGGTTTATTTTTATTTATTTTGAGAGAGAGATAGACAGCAAGCAGGGGAGGGGCAGAGACAGAGAGAGGGAGACAGAATCCCAAGCAGGCTCCACACTGTCAGAGCAGAGCCCAACGCGGGGCTTAAACTCACCAAACGTGAGATCATGACCTGAGCTAAAATCAAGGGTTACACACTTAACCAACTGAGCCACCCAGGCGCCCCACTCCTCTACAACCTTTGAACATTTTTCTGTTTTACAACAAGCATGTATTACTTTTACAAGAAGGGTATGGGGGAGTCATTGACATAGAAAGAGTCTCAAGAATACTAGATAAATATACAACACGAGATGCCTCTGACATTGTCTCAGACACTGAACAGGAAATGGAAGGCTCACAAAAGTTCCTCTTCACAGCTAGCTCAACCTGCTTGAACAATGCTAAGTGTGTAATAATATTTTTTTTTTAAAAAGAGAGAGATAAATACCATTTTAGAAAAAATTAAAGCACATTTCCTTTTAGGGGCGACTAATTCATCAACATTTAACGAAGTTTTTAAAACGCAATTGTCACAGAGCACCATTAAATATTCACATGAAAGAGACCCAGGCAGCTTAAAGATGGACACGTCCTTGTTCTTGAGATGCCCAATCCACTTGCAACAATATGAAAAATATTCAGTGCATCTGGTTGGGGCCCACATGGATGATGACGTGTTTCTCGTAAGCCCTTTTCATTGTTTTCTCGATTTGCTTCAAAAACACTTGTGGGATTCGTCCACATAAAGTGTGCACAGTCTCCAAAAACTTCAGCTGGAGAGGGTAATACATGGATTGAAAGAGATTGTCTTGAAAGGGAAACTGAAAAATGGTTTAAAAAAAAAATGAAAGAAAATGTTTTAGTTACTGAAATGCCATTTAAAACGCAAACAACATTTACCGAAAAATGAAACAGGGAATTAAGCATGCAAGCATAGGTTTGGAAGTTCGTTTTTTTTTTTTTTTTTTTAATTTTTAAAAAATATTTATTTTCGGGGGAGAGAGAGAGTGCGTGCATGAGTGGGGGAGGGGCAGAAAGAGAGGGAGACACAGAATCTGAAACAGGCTCCAGGCTCCGAGCTGTCACCACAGAACCTGATGCGGGACTCGAACTCACGAGCTGTGAGATCATGACCTGCGCCTAAGTCGCACGCTTAACCGACTGAGCCACCCAGGTGCCTCGGTTTGGATGTTCTTAGACATAGTGGAAGGGAACTCTGAGGATAGCAATTCAAAACCTGATTCAATCCTGTGCAACCTGAGGCAATTACTTACCCTATTTGGGCTTCACTTTCTTTCTTTTGTTCTTTTTTTTTTTTTTTTTTTAAAGATGGTTTATTTGGGTCCTTAAAACTCTTAAAAGCTAAGACCAACATGTATCTTCAGGGACAGGATATTCTCTACATTGTATGCTCTTGCTGAAGAGAAGCAAGGCTCAAGTAGAGACGTGACATCACCTGCAATAAGACACTGAATTCCTCGTATATTTTGTTTGTCTCAATCTCTTCTTTTCCAATTTATTTGTTTATTTTGAGAGACAGAGAGAGAGAGAGAGAGAGAGACAGACAGAAGGGCAGAGAGAGACAGAGAATCCTAAGCAGGGTCCGTGCACTGCCACTGCAGAGCCTGATGCGGGGCTCCATCCCACGAGCCATGAGATCATGGCCTGAGTTAAAACCAAGAGTCAGATGCAGAAGTGACTGAGCCACCCAGGTGCTCCTGTGTTTGTCTCAATCTTAAATGAAGAAACTCTAGGGTATGTCTATAGTAATCTGATGAAGTCCACAGTTTGGCAATTACTAGTGAAATCTAACATCAATGAAATTCATTTTAATAATTCAGGTACCAAACACTGCTTGTTGGTTTTTTCCCCATGTAATCCTGTGCTTTTCTTTTCTTTTTTCTTTTCTTTTCTTTTCTTTTCTTTTCTTTTCTTTTCTTTTCTTTTCTTTTCTTTTCTTTTCTTTTCAAGCAGGCTCCCTGTGGGGTGTGGAGCCCAACGGCGCAGGACCTGAACTCACGACCCTGAGATCAAGACCCGAGCTGAGATCAAGAGTCAGATGCTTAATTGACTGAGCCACCCCGGTGCCCCATTTTTAAAAAAAACATTCTCTTGTCTTCCCATGGAAGGTGTCTATAAACAGAATTTTCCAAAATAGATCCTGAAGATCACGTAGTTATGAGCATGTGTCAAATTTTTATTACAATCTGGATGAAATGGAAAAGGCCTCTAGTAAATGAAGTTAAAGATTCATTGTTGGCGAGGAAATTTTATACAAAGAGAGTAGAAAAAAAAAAAAGGAAGAAGAGTGAAAAGGTCAGTAAATGCTTGCCTGGCAGCAGAGTGGGTGGGTGTCTGGTTTCCTAGAACAAGCCTTAATCCCTTTAAAGTTCATCAGAAATATTGCATAAGCGTGTTTATCAGAAATGCGAATTTCTTCCCAGAAGGAGATTATGCATTATGTAACGCAAGAAGGACCATGTTTGGGACAACTGTTTTCTTCCACAGCACAATTTAGACTACTGATCAACTCCTTTTTCATCATGGTGTCCCTAGTGATAGGAAAATAGGTCAAAACCTGGAAGTCATCCTTGATTCTTTCTTTCCCCCACGTCCCTCTTTTCATTAATCCACAAATGCTGTAAAATCTGTCTTTCCAACGAATCCTACATGTGGCCACCATTGCCAACCTTCCCGGTGCCACACAAGTACATGCCATCCCCATGTTGCTCCTGGATGTCTCCAGTAACTCTCATCAATAGCCCTTGTGTTTTCACTCTTGCCTCCTCGCACTGAGTTACTGAGGTGATACTTTTAAAGCAAAGATCAGACCGTATCACTTTCCTGCAGGGGCTTCACGCTGCAATTAAAGTAAGATTCCAATTCCTCTCTTGTCCTCAAGGCTCCATGTGACCTGGAATTGTCATTGGTGTCTCTGTCCTTCTGGCCACACTGAATTCTTCCCTGTCCTTCGGGCTCACCAAACTCACCCTTGCCTCAGGGGCTTTCCCTGGTTTATTCCTTCTCCTTAGCAGTATCTCCCCCTAAACTGCCCCAAGGCTGCCCCCACTAATCACACTACCAGGCTAGCGGAGGCCCCCTGAGGACCCCAGCTCACTAACGCTCCTCCCTACCCCTGACTCTCAGCCCATCACCCTGCTCCGGTTCCCTTTTAACACCTCTCACTACCTGGTACGATTTTTCTTCTTTCTTTGTTTATGTGAGTATCGTCTGGCTTCCTCCACCCACAATATATGTGTCCTGGGGACCAGGCTTTATCAGTCTTGTTAACTTCTGAGTTTCTATAAGCTAGAATTGTTCCTGCAATAGATGATTGTTGGAAGAACTACTGACAGAACGTGTACCTGATAGATGACTTCCTTGGGTCACGATGGGAGGAGACTGCATGTCCCCTTTGCCAAACACAGACACACAGGCTTAGGATGTGTGTGTGAAAGAGACAGAAGATGGAAAGGAAAGGAAGCAGGAAAGAGGGACAGAAGGAAAGGGGGAAAGGGGAGAGGGACAAGAAGAATATTTTCAGAGAGGGATGAAGGGAGAAAGAAATACAGTGTGAGAGAGAGAAAATAGGAAGAGAGAGAGAGAGAGCAAGTGAGACTATGTGGACAAGGTAGAAAAGGAGGCAAGTGTGAAACTGTTAATAACTTGTAATTATTGAGCACAACCATAGGTCATGTGCCATACTACAAGTTTAAAAACCATCAGTTTGTTGCGTTCTTGCAACACTTTTATGAGGTAGGTAATGTTATCATCTCCATTTCACAGATGAGGAAACTGAGGCCCAGTAAGGTAAGAGCAAAGAGTTAACGACTAATCACCAGAAAGGGGCAAAAATTGGGCCTTGAACCAAGGTCTGTTGACCCCTACCCCAAGCCCTGACCCCACCACATGATGGTGCCCAGCCCTGGGGACAGCGGGGAAACATGTCTTCCAAGAGGGAGTCTACTTCTATTCAGGTTTCAGGATGGGGTTAGAGCATTCCTGTCTTAAAATGATTCAGTGAAAATGGTCCCTTTAGGCCCATGGGAGGATCATCATTGAGGGTATTTGGCAGGATCATTTATGACACAGTTATTTGTTTTCTTTCTGCTCCTCCAGAAAGCAAACAAGATGTATTGTAACTCGAGCCACAGTTGCTCAATTCCAGACTAGGGTTGACAGATCACAAAAGAAACCCAAGAACAGCTCTGAGGTACATATACCTGCTGCATACTCATTGAACTTCTGTTTGTACTCCTCAATGGCTTTGCCCCTGGAGCCATGTTTGAATATCTAACGTGATGGTAGCACTAAGTACAGAACAAATTTTCTGTGTAATTAAATCACCTGGTCTTTGAAAACCACCAGCAGGAAATGCAGGAGAAGAAAGCGGTGTTAGCTTAGCTTACATGCAGGCTAAACTCATTCCCTGCAGAGAAAATTCTGGAAATTCCAGAGACTCTCCTTAGCAAGAGGCACAGTATTCACACACACAAAAATGTATGCCTGTGTCTCAGGATTCACTCCCACCGAAGCCCACTTGTGACCGTGAGGTTTTCTAAATTCTTAAGAAAAAAATCCTCTAAATCTACATACTTGATGTCTGGGGCCAGCAAATGTTTCCGATAAAGGACCAGATAGTAAATATTTTAGACTCTGTGGGCTACACAGTTTGTTATAAATACTCGTCTCTGCCATGATGGCTTCCAACCAACTACAGCCAAACACATAAATGAATGGGTACCACTGTGTCCCAATAAGACTGTATTTATGAATGCTGAGATTGGAATTTCATATCACTGTCTCACGTTACGAAATATTCATCTTTTCCTTTTTCCCCAGTGATTTACAAAACCATTCATAGCCCACATGTCTTGCAAACACAGGCAGCAAGGCAGATCTGGCCTGAGTTTGCTGACCCCTACTCTACGTCTTGGAATTACGGTTTCAAAAGGGACATCCCTGAATCTCTGCCACTCCTAGCAATCTCCAGATAAAAAGCAACATCGAATGCAGCGTTTCCCACAGTGTGGGATGCAAGGCAAAGGAAGGTAGTATTTGAGATTTTAGGTAGTGAACCCCAAAGTGAGGTTTTTATCAACTTTCCCATTTACTGCAAGAAAATAGTTCCCAGGTATCTTTAATTCCCCAGCACTTGCTAATCAATCCCTTCAAGGTTGTAAGAGGGGACCTCAGGCAGTGAGAAGTCCAGCTCCAGGCCAAAATTCTACTGTGTGATCTTTCAGACTCAATCACAGGTAATGACAAGGCTGCTGGCTGGCTCTGGAGGGGCTGGGAGCTACCTTTGTGACACCTGACTTGGTGCACAGGCAACGCCCTGTAGTTTACTTGAAGGAATTGGGGTCAAAAACTCAGGTCCCTGCCCTGGGCCAGCCACGCTCAGATGCATATCTGCATTCCCATCCCAGGCACCTCCATTTCGAGGCCTTCCAGGGACAAGGGATGGGAAGGATGGACACGGGAGTGGGGGGTGGATTGGGAGGGTGGTATCTTTCCACTCCTCCCTCTTTCCCTTCTCCTTCCTCCTCCCCTGGCCTAAGGTCAGGGTCCTAAGGATGCAGAGGCCTTGAGATGACTTTTGCCTCTAGGCTGCATTCTGCTGATCAGTACCCTTTGCCGGGTAAAAATGCAACATGGGGGCTAGTGCCTCTTTTTGCCTCTTGAGTACACTGTTGCAATATGTAAATAAACACTTGCAGTCGGACCCCTTTTCCTAATCGACCACCTCCACACCCACTTGTTCAACAGGATGCTGGCAACCAGCCAACAGGCTAAGCTCGAGCTGCATAATATCATTTTGTTCTTATTATGTTATCGTTACCCTAACACATTCCCCTCTATTATGGCAAATGGCACTGGGTTTCTTTCTGAAGATATTTAATTTCCTCCTTAAGTGAACTTATTTAAGGACAAAAAAAAGAGTGACTTAGTTGTAAATACTGAGTGGATATAGTGTGAGGGGGCAAGTGGATATAATGAAATAGTGACTGGGATTGGGGAAAGGGATATCACTCACTGCTTCTGGGGGATTCTCTGGCCTTCAAAGGCACTGGTGACCAAAGTGCCTGTACCGTCTCGTGCTGAATTAGCATGTGTCTGCTGAACAGCGGCAAGAACACACTTACATCCCGTATTGCTTCATAGAGTGCTTTGAAAGTTGGCTGCTTTTCATCATGGTAGACGCCGCGGTTCCCGTGCAGAACAGACACGCCTTCCCGCTCAGCCTCTTTGCAGTTGCTTCCGTACATGCAGTGATCGGGACGGTAGTTCCACTGGCACGGGAACACATAGAGACACTCTGGCGGTGACAAGAGAAAGACGTGTCCGCAGTCAGTGCCGGCTCTCCTCTGCATGACTGGTGCTTAAACCAGTGTTTCCATAATCTGCACACCACACGGGATTTCAGTGCATGGGAATGTGACCGTGACCCACAGCCCTGATGTCACTCCACTTTTGTGCTTATTTTGAGGTAGGGAATTGAAGGGGCACATGCTAATGAGGCTGTAGGTTTCACCCAAAAAAGAAGGGCAATGTATCACGGACAAGGAGGCAGACAAGGTCAGCAGACAGCCTGGGTCCGAATCCCAACTGTCTTCACTCAAAAACAGTGCAACCCAGAGCCAGTGATTCAACCTCTCTGTGCTTCATTTTCCTCATCTGTAAGAAGAGGACCTCCCTCTTACTGTGAGGATTAAATTTAAAAAACACTCAGCAGAATGCCAAGCACACAGCGGTGGTCAACAATGCTAGCGCTTATAATCCCCTCTTTGTAAAGGTTTTATGAAACAGACAGACTTGAATGGGAATCAAGATCGAAGCAAAGATTCCTCTTTGGATTAAAAACCAAACAACAAACAAAATCAACAGGAAGGAAAAAACAAACAAAAAAAACCCTACAAGGGTAAAGGGGGGGAATCCCCCCAAAAGAGCAAAGGGGAAAAAAAAGCCCCCGTGTCAAGGTGACTATATACACTGTGAGCAATCATGTGCACACTTGTATATTTGTGCGTGCGTCTCTAAGCTGGTGGTTCTTTGCCAGGGCTCCCCTGGGGCCATTGGGTGATGTCTGGAGGGAGATATGGAGGAGGCCACTACTGGTATCTAGCAGGTAGAGACCTGGGATACTCGAAACATTCCACAACGAACAGGACAGCCCCCATAAAAGTAACAGTGCCAAGGTTGAAAAACTCGGCTCTAATTCTGTTGGACTCAGAAAATTTCCTCCTGGTAGCTAGGGTTGTAAAATCAGCAATAAAGTCATGTCCACTGAGCTTCCTGGCTCTGTAGCTTGATGCCTTTTAGGGCTGGGGCTGGAGAAGTATGGATCAAAGCTCTCTGCAAATGTTTGTCACTGTTTATGAGAAAGGCCCCCAGTGAGAACACAGAAGCATTAGAGCAAATCAATTACCATTGTCAGAAGAGCAACATAAAGCTGTGCTCTTTTGTTGGGCTGAGAGCTCTCCCTTCTCATGGAAAGGACCACAGCTTAGAGAATTACAGAGAACTTCAAGATGGAAAGCACACATCCTCTCTGGCAGACTGTGTATAATAATTCTACCACTCAGTTTTTACAGGCCACGCTGACATCCAGGCACTCTCCAATTCCTAAGCATTCCCAACACCCTGTGAGCTTTTCCTTTTCTCTGGAGGACCCCTTTCCGCCATGATGTTGCTCTTACATTCACTTCCACACTTATAATCCATAGCTGGGAGAGAGTAGTGCTCATCCTGAAGTCACATTATCTGGATTTAAACTCCTCTTTTAGTTGTGCAACTTTTCTGCCCAACAGTGCAGAGGGGGGCATAAGGGTTCCATGAGGGAAAATATCTAAAAATGCTTCTTGCTTTTATTTTTTATTATTATTTTTTAAAGTTTATTTAGTTTTGAAAGAGAGAGAGAGAGCACAAGTGAGCAGAAGAGGGGCAGAGAGGGGCGCCTGGGTGGCGCAGTCGGTTAAGCGCCCGACTTCAGCCAGGTCACGATCTCGCGGTCCGTGAGTTCGAGCCCCGCGTCAGGCTCTGGGCTGATGGCTCAGAGCCTGGAGCCTGTTTCCGATTCTGTGTCTCCCTCTCTCTCTGCCCCTCCCCCGTTCATGCTCTGTCTCTCTCTGTCCCAAAAATAAATAAAAAATGTTGAAAAAAAAATTAAAAAAAAAAAAAAAGAAGAGGGGCAGAGAGACAGGATCCCAAGCAGGCTCCATGCTGTCAGCGCAGAGGTGAACGCGGGGCTCGAACTCATGAACTGTGAGATCACCACCTGAGCTGAAACCAAGAGTTGGTGCTTAACCAACCGAGCCACCCAGGTGCCCCTGCCTGTGTGCTTTTAAATGGTGTCTGACCTCAGCCCAATTGTGGCCTTTTGTAACCCCATGAATCCCATCACTCATTTCTGATACCTGCCTGCATCTGCAATTGCAATTCCTGCTTAAGCACCTGCTAATGTTCCCTGCTGAGTGAATCACCCTAGAAGCCATCTCTGTTTCTGTAAATATGCTGATTGAATCAACAAATATTTATTGAGCGCCTGCTATGCATTCAGTGGACAAAGGAAAGTCTGGTTCCTGCCTTCGTGTTGTTTGAGACTGGTGATGGAGGTTTTTGCCTCTTCCCAGGTAATGCAGGACCCACTAAAAAAGGAAACCTTCCCCTCTTTGCAGCCTCTGTAGAGGACCTAGTCCAGTGAGGGCACTCTAAGGCACAGGATGAATAGAAAGGCTGTGGAATCAAACAAAGGCTATGTTCGAAGTTGGCTTCTATCACCTCCTGGTTCTATGACGTTGGTGAGTTATCTGGACCCCAATTTAGAAGCAGTAAAAGGAAGCTAAATTATCTGGGGCTGAATTCCAGCTTTATCATGTGCTGGCTGTGACTGTACAGTGTAATGGCTAAGGAGGCAAGCTCTGAAGTCAACCCATTGGGTTTGAATACAGGATTACCACTACTTGCATGCATTCAGGCAAATTACATAATTTTTGTGGGCCCAAGTTTCATCATCTGTAAAAGGAGGAGGACTGTAAATATCACTTGTCCAGAAGGATTCTGGGGAGTACGAACTGAGCTTATAAGTATTTGGAACATGCTGGCACAAAAACAGACACTCAGGTTAATCGAACAGAATAGAGAACCCAGAAATGGGCCCACAAACGTATGGCCAACTAATTTTTGACAAAGCAGGAAAGAATATCCAATGGAATAAAGACAGTCTCTTCAGCAAGTGGTGCTGGGAAAACTGGACAGCGACATGCAGAGAAATGAACCTGGACCACTTTCTTACACCATACACAAAAATAAACTCAAAACGGATGAAAGACCTAAATGTAAGATAGGAAATCATCAAAATACTCGAGGAGAAAGCAGGTAAAAACCTCTTTGACTTCGGCCACAGCAACTTCTTACTCAACACATCTCCGGAGGCAAGGGAAACAAAAGCAAAAATGAACTATTGGGACCTCCTCCAAATGAAAAGCTTCTGCACAGCGAAAAAAACCATCAGCAAAACTAAAAGGCAACTGACAGAATGGGAGAAGATATTTGCAAGTGCCATAGCAGATAAAGGGTTAGTATCCAAAACCTATAAAGAACTTATCAAACTCAACACCCAAAAAACAAATAACCCAGTGAAGAAATGGGCAAAAGACATGAATAGACACCTCTCCAAAGAAGACAGCCAGATGGCCAACTGATACATGAAAAACTGCTCAACGTTACTCAGCATCAGGGAAATACAAATCAAAACCATGATGAGATACTACCTCACACCTGTCAGAATGGCTAACATTTACAACTCAGGCAATAACAGGTGTTGGCGAGGATGCGGAGAGAGAGGATCTCTTTTGCACTGCTGGTGGGAATGCAAACTGGGGCAGCCACTCTGGAAAACATTATGGAGGCTGCTCAAAAAACTAAAAATAGAACTACCCTATGACCCAGCAATTGCACTACTAGGCATTTATCCAAGGGATACAAGTGTGCTGTTTCGAAGGGACACATGCACCCCCGTGTTTATAGCAGCACTATTAACAATAGCCAAATATGGAAAGAGCCCAAATGTCCATCGATGGATGAATGGATAAAGAAGATGTGGGGTGTATTTTATATATATATATATATATATATATATATATATATATATACACACACACACACACACACACAATGGAGTATGACCCGGCAATCAAAAAGAATGAAATCTTGCGATTTGCAACTACATGGATGGAACCAGAGGGTGTTATGCTAAGCGAAATAAGTTAGTCAGAGAAAGACATATATCATAGGACTTCACTCATATGAGGACTTTAAGACACAGAACAGATGAACACAAGGGAAGCGAAGGAAAAATAATATAAAAATAGGGAGGGGGGACAAAACATAAGATGCTCTTAAATACAGAGAACAAACAGAGGGTTACTGGAGGGCTTGTGGGAAGGGGGACGGGCTAAGTGGGTAAGGGGCACTAAGGAATCTACTCCTGAAATCATTGTTGCACTATATACTAGCTATCTTGGATGTAAATTTTAAAAAATAATAAAATAAGTATTTGGAAGAGTACCTAGCACATTAGAAAGCATACAATAACTGTAAGCTGTAATAATTATCACCAATGTTACTGTTAAGAACTATTGCATTAGGTCACTGGTAGGATAAAACAAAATCAAGGGAATGAGTCTAGCATAGCTCCCAACACATAGTACGTTGGTAATAAATGTTTTACTCCAACTGTTTGTAGCTATGCAGGTGGCCAGTAATTCTTAAACTTTTATGGATCCACGCATCTCTCTCGGAATGCAATGAAAGCTTGGGATGCCTGGGGGGCTCAGTTGGTTAAGTGTCCAACTCTTGGTTTCAACTCGGGTCGTGATCTCACGGTTTTGTAAGTTTGAGCCCCACATCTGGCTCCAAGCTGACAGTGCGGAGCCTGCTTGGGATTCTCTGTCTCCTTCTCTGTCTGCCTTTCCCCCACTTGCACTGCCTCTGTCTCTCTCAAAATAAATAAATAAACTTTAAAAAAATTGTGAAAAAAGAATCTAACAAAAACTTTAGACCACATCGTTGGAAAAGTACAACTGGATATATCTAAGAATATTTGCTTATAAGTTTAGGGGCTTACTGATCTCCCAAAGACCAGCTAAGAACCCAGCGGTTGAACTCTGAGTATGCAACTTGTTTCTAGACAGAATTCAATTCACATCTTTTACAATCCTTTTCAGAATTTTTCAGAGGAAGAAACACAAAACACATGGAGCATATACATTGAAACAAGCATTTATTCACACACTGCAAGGCAGTGGTGTCGTTGGATGATAAGGTTCTGCTCCTGCTCTCGGAGAATTTATACTCTTGTACAGGAGACAGCATAGAGTATATAGTAAGATGAACATGTTTTTATCAGGTTTCATAGAAAGGAGGACATTTAAGTAAAGTTTCGTTTGAACTCAGGCTTACAGACTAAGGATGGGACTTTGCCAGTCAGAAATGCAGGCCTGGAAGAGCATTTGAGGAGAAAATGGCCGGATCATGGTGAAGAGTCTGGAAATCAGAGTGTGCTTTACAAAAGATGAGCCGTTCAATTTCGCTAGGATAAATTCAGTCTCTTCCAAGGGGAAGATAATGGTAACAAACTTGTCATATATAGAATGCTCTGACCTAAAACATTCAAGAAATATCAGTCTATAGTGGATTGCAAGTAACTAACTTTGATTCTAGTTTGAAGGAGAAAATGAATAAGAGAAAGGAATTTGCCTTTGGAAAGAGCGGGTGGCTCATAAAATCAGAGGTAAAGCTGAACTGGGTCAAGAAGTGGGACAGCTCCTGGGCTCTGAGAGGTGGGCACTAATTAATGTCGGCTTTTCACGACTGCTGCCAGTTCCACAACCTTGGCTACTTTCTACTCCTGGATCCCCAGTCAGGTTGGGAGGACATGGTCTGACTGGGTGAGTGGGAGTCAGAAGCAGACTAGGCTCTAAGATTGCTTGCAAGAGAGAATGGGGTATGGGGAGGGAGGGGGAGAGGGAGAGGGTGAAGAGACAGAAAGAGAGAGAGAGGGAAGAGTAATTCCCCTGAGAAAACTGGAGCCCTGTTACCCAAAGAAAGGAAAATCAAGAGCGGGCAGTTAAAAAGTAACAGACGTGTCTCTTTATTCACAAATTTTGCATGGGTTACACTTTGCAATCTCCATTTTTTAAGGGGGGAAGGAGAAGAGGGGTGGACTGAAGAGGCAACCCCTATGGAGATCAGTTGATGAACATGCAGAGTGGACTCATGATGGTTATTTGGCATGTGATCAATAACCATTCTGAAATGGATCTATTTTAAGCACGATTATCAGGGCTGTCAAAATCTGATGGTTAAAAATGATAGCATGGGGAAATGTCCAGGTTACTTTCCGCTGCTCGGGAAATAATACGGTGAGTGGTTTTAAAATTCCAAATCCCCAGAGCCTTAAACCACTGCAATTTATTTTAAAATATTTTTCCAAGCCAAGCCCTGTTTAAGCCCTGAGTCTTTGCTATTTTCCTCTCATTTTACATAGATAAAGAAGCTCATTAACTGATTATCTATGGCTCTGGAGTCCGTTAGTGATCCCTTCAGGGGTCTACATTTATTTCCAGAGCCTCCTAACTATTTGCAAAGTACTGTGTGAATTGATTGTTCCTTACGTTTCTGATTATTTCGTACTCTTGAGATCTCTAAGATTATGGAAGAGCTCAATGCCTGGTCATCTTCACTTCATGGTGAAACAGGCTTACTTCTCATTTGCTATATTACCAACAGAATGGAGGCTGTTGGATTGCATCATTAACAGTTATTTTCATTTTTTAGTTTTGTTTCTTTACTGTCTCATTCTGGAACTAGGCTTTCCTAGCATCCTCTTCTTCCTTCTTCCAGAATGTGCCCTGTTCCAGAGAAGGGCAATTAATTCTTCCAAGAAGGCCTCCCTGATCGCACAATCTAAAGAAGCAATCCTCTCCTTCCAGACAGGCTCTTTCTCTCAACCTCTCATCTGTTCCCTTGATAGCATTTATCACAACGTGTGATTTGGAGCTAGTTGCTGTTTTTGGAAGGCTACCTCTTCCAATTAAAAGGTGGGTATCATGAAAAGAGGAACTTGTCCATTCTGTCTGCTGTCATATCCCCAGTGCCCACCATGGTGGCTGGCACATAGTAGGCGCTCAAAAATACCTGCTGAATGAATGAGTGCATGGAACCTTATACGTTCCTTTACCACATGTGTTCTTCTGCTTTCTCTTACTTTCTCTTTCTCCTTCCTCTCCAGCCAACACTTCTGAAGACCAACCCTGCTTCAGGCGTGAAGTCTTGCACGTGAAAGACAAAAAGTAGATACAATCCCTTCCCACAAGGACCCTACAATCTTCATTCTTGTGCTTTGTATCAGAGCTCATGAAACCCCCAGATTCCCCAAACAATAAGGTGTTTCCAGTCTCCCAGAACAGTCCAACACCAGATAGTGGGGGCTGTCAACTCCGGCAACACACTCATCGCTGCCAGATGCTGGGAGCTCTTGGGGTGGGGGAGGGTCCAGGGTGGCTGCACACTCAAATGCAGGGCTCCAGTGACCCTGGCAGTGTGAGAACAAGGCCCTAATGGGGCCACTGAAGAGACCTGTGCCATGTGAGTATGTGTCCTGCTCCCTGTGGCCCCACCAAACCCCTCACTCAACTACCCTATGTAGAGCTCATGACAACCTGGGTATATATTCCAGGGATATTTCAGCTCTTCCCTCTCCCGGTGGGCAGCATCCTACTGTTACTATCTGGCTGAGTGCCTTGCCTCGTCGTCTATACTTGGCTGGTTTCATTTCCTTCCTTCCCTGCGCACAGCCCACCTTTATGAAAATTATTCCCGAAGAAAGGAGAGACCTAGGGGCTCATGTCTGAGAAAGGAAAATGCCACAAGGCCTTGCTCTTCTGGCTCCTGATGACCAGATTGTGGGTGGTCTCCCTATCCAAAGAGAACTAAGTTTCAGCTGGGCTGGAAATCAGTTATAGGCTGGGCTGGGAAAATTTGTCTCTCTTTCTCTCTCTCCTTGGTTTCTCTCTCTCTTCAAGAATGTGAATTAGGAAACATAGGGGGCTGTTACCAAATATGCATCATCATTGGCTGTGGGCTTGTTAGGCTGGGCCACATATAAAGAGAATGCTGAGAAATAGAATGGAATCAGGTAGGCGTGGAGAGAAGCAAGGACAGCAGAGATCCTGGGGCCTCTGAGGGATAGAGAAATCAGCTTTGGTCCTTAGCAGATTCCCAAGAGGCCTAGCACAATCTGCCCCATGTATTCCCAGGACCGCCCCCTGGTCCCTTCCTTAGCTGGCCTGACTATAACACATTTTAAAGGGCACCTGGGTGGCTCAGTTGGTTAAGCGTCTGACTCTCGATTTCAGCTCAGGTTATGATCTCACGGTTCATGGGTTTGAGCCCTGCGTCGGGCTCTGTGCTGATGGCGTGGAGCCCTGCTTGGGATTCTCTCTCTCTATGCCCCTCCTCCCATTCTCTCTCTAAAAATAAATAGATAAACATTAAAAAAAAAAAACCCACACATTTTAACAAGTGGTGTTATTGACCACAGGAGGAGTAATGTTCCAGACATGTGTTCAGGTTTTTTGTGCGTTGCTTCTTTGTCCATGGCAACTTACAGAACCATAATAGCAAGTATGTTTACATCCTGTGTTCGGGCCAATCTCCTCTCCCTCTCTCCTTTCTAGGGATAAAGGTGACACATCTTTTTTCAAAATAGTTTTCGGGTTTAGAGAGAGTGATCGCAACCCACATAAACAAAGAAAAGGCTTATAATGTGAAAGATATCAATGGATTTCAGTTCAAAGATCTCATGTTTAATAAAGCACCTGAAAAAGGTATGAAAAAGGAAGATCCAATGCAGGTGACACAAAGAATAATCAAGGAGTTACCTTGCTTGTAGTAATTTGCTGATCTAAAGCTGGAAAACTTGGTTATTGGTCCTGCTCAGAACCAGGGTTTAGAACAACTTGAAAAATTATTTTATAATGTTCAAGTACTCAATGGATTTACGATGGGGAGCACAGAGAAAACCAGCTGGTTTTCAGCTCCAATTAAAGACAAGGGCTCCTGTCTAATTGCAAAGCTGCTTACAACTGCCTTCAAGTATTATTTACTCACTGATCACGTCCTCAAATAATCTGCAACAGGCTAAGAGGATTTCTGGGGAGGAAATTGTGCGAATCTTTTGAATTCCTATTTGGGAGTATGTACAGATGGGCTTGTAAAAGATAGTTTTAGCCACATTACAGAGGGAAAATTGCAATATTTAAAGGACAAATAATTCAGTGGAGAGATACATTTTGGGATGTCTGCCCAGCTCTGTAGGATTCCCCTTGTTTAGAATTTCCCCTCTCTCCCAAACCCATAGGGCTGAAGTTGGGAGTGGCCTGGGTTTGTACCCCTCCTCCGTCACTCATTAGCAGTGCTGCAAATTATCGAACAAACTCTCTGTCCCTTGGTATCTTTGTCTGTATAATGGGGATTATATTCTCGGGTGGTTTTGAGGATTAAAGAAGATAATGCTTAGAACAGCACCTGGCATTTAGTAAATAATAAATGTCAGCCATGATTTCTCAGCTCCATGCTCCTGGCCTAGCTGGAACCGTCTGCTTTCTCCCCCTGGGAATTTGGAATTGGGATGGAATTGGGGGTTAATCCTTCCATGTGGCTGCACCTGGAGTATGAAGCCTTGGTACTCTACTTTGAGGCCTGAGGAGCAGAGAATGAGGTCCACAACGAGAAGAATAAACAACGTCAGTGGGAGAAAGCAAGTCCGACCTGGGATCCTCATCAATTTCCCCGTCCTGCTTCATGTCCCGGGCTGAGCCTGCTGGCCTTCCTGCCCTGGTTTCTAGCAGACATCAGTTTGCTTATAAAAAAGTATCCTTTGTGCTTGGGCTAACTTGGGGGATCTTTTATATGCAACCAAGAGTCCTAACTAATACATCAACACCTAGAAAAAAAGATGAAATCTGCTTATGAAGAAAAGGAGGAGATACAGACCTTAAATTCCCTGTTACTATCAGAGGGAAATGGATTAAAACAGGCCACCAGTGAATGGCCAAGACATTCCCTTCATCAATGAATTACTAGTGGGAATTTTCCCCAGAAACTCAGTTTCAATCTGCTTTTTTTTCTTTTCCAGGATTTGCTCCATTTAGATCCAACGACATACGACATTAGGTTTTAGTTCAGAGTTTTGTTTAAAAAAAATTTCAAGTACAAAGTAGGTGCTTCCAAGGTGACATGGCAGACAGAAAGAAGTCTTTATAAACAGGAGTCTCTACTTCAGGATTTTTTAAAGGCAAAGAAATGGATGGAATAGGTCCAGGTGAGGAGTGCCCTTTTTTTCCCCCAAAGGTCTTTATCAAGGAGAAAACATGGTTTTGATTTTTAACAACATAAATAATGGTTTTAGCAAAGAAGAAAGAGGGAAATTTTATTAGTTTTAGGTGTCGACAACAGCCAAGAAACATAGATCAGAAATGTTCTTCTCCCTCCATCCCCCAACTCCGCCATATCACTGACGTAACAATGTAAGAACATCTTTTGCCTCCCGTGAAAAGAAAAAGGAACTGGGGAATCTAAGTCCTTATTTTAGGCTCATTTAACTCCCAGACAAGTCACTTAACTGTAGGGATCTCAAGAAATCAATTCCCCTCAATCTAGCCATTGTTCAGCTGTGGAAGGCCTCGTGCCTAGCCTATAATGTTGTCATTCAGTTCTGTGCCCTGCCATTAGTTTGGACCACACTTCTTAGAAGAATGGTGTGGCAAAAATCGAAAAGATATTCTCAAAAAACGGAGTCCAGTGTTGGAGGTTTCAACATTTGGCCTTTTGTGTCAGAAGTGTGTGGGCCGCCTCTGGGAGAAGCCCAGGGGGTGAATGAAAGGACGCACTTCACAGGGGACACAGGCACAATTCAGGCTCAGTCAATAGCAGACCAGGCTGGAATGCGCTCTGAGGGGCGAGGTGGGCGGACTCCTACACAAAGGGCATTCTCGCAAGACAGCCTACCTGGATTGAAATAAAAAATAATATTTAATAAATCCTGGTCTCCCCATGTGATGGCATTCTTGTACTTCTGGTACAGAGGGTACAACATGTCCTCCCAAGCCAAGCCTGTTGGAATCATGCTGTTCTGGAAAAGAGACAACCATTAGAATGGCTGAGGCAAAGCAAATACATTTTGTCCACTGAGAAACAGTGCAGAGGACCCCAAATCTCCCAAATCCCCCTATGAAGCAAATAGGAGGGGTCCTGCTGGCCTCAAGACATAGGACAAAGCAAAACTAGGGCTGGAAACTGTAGAGTTTTGCCAGATGGGGTAGCACATAGATACTAGATGGGCCAGGAACCACTAGTTGGGGCTATAGTTTCCACTCAGAAAACTATGCCCAAATTGAAACTCTCTTTCTTATGCTTAATTCCTGCCTCAGAGGGGAAGGAACAAAATATAGATGGCAGAGTTAAGGTATCTAAGGGAAAACACCTTCTCCTTGTCTTAACATAATTTACTTTTAAAATAAAAGCAACACATTTATAGACTAAATATTCAAATAGCACACAAAGATAAAATTAAAAAGTAAAAGTATTCTTCCTCCATCCTCCTACCATTTCCACCCCCACTCTTCCCAGAAATATCCACGGTTAACAATCAGGTATTCTATTAGGTATTCCTTCTGGAAATTTCTAAGCCATAAAAGAGATCATACTTATGGTACCATGCTTTGTTGCATTTTAACTTTTTTCCCTTAATATCTTTTTAGAGATCTGATGTATCTTACCTATAGATTGATCTACTTCTTAATTAGAGGATGATTTTTTTTAATTGACTAGCTCTCTACTGAGGTTCATTTAAGTTCTTTCCAGTTCTCTACTAGGATAAAAGATGACGCCATGAGCAGCCTTGTACAAATATCTCTGTATACATATGTAAATATATCCCTAGGATAATTTCACAAAATTTTCCATGGTTTTTGAAGCTTTGGGTAAACACAGAATTCAAACATTATAGAATTCAGAAATGCAACATAACATTCTTGAATAGTAACTGTGCTGTAGCTTTAAATACCATAAACACCTGGGCTCTTCCTGAACAAACATTTCATAACTTTGCAAATATTTTCCTCTTCCCTGGCTCCTTCCTTCCTCACCTACAAGCGCCTTACTTCCAAAAGCAGTACATTGACAATCTAGGAATATCACTGTTGAAATGACAAAATCCCGAATTTTAAACATGAAATATAAAATATTTCCTTACCTTAAACTGGGCACTTCTTATACGAGTTAAATTCATCAGCATGACTCCTGAATTAACTCCCGCAGAGCCATAGAAAGGGTGCCGAGCAAAGCGGCTGTACCAGCCAATCTTGGGGATTTCATGCTCAGGGGCCATGGCTGCAAGCTGGGTGGCATTAAACTGCCTCAGAAGCTTCCATATGTCATCGACAGGTCTCAGAAAGAGAACGTCGGTGTCCACATAGAGAAGTGAATCCACATCCTTTAAAATCACCTTTGTGTGTTGGGGGGGGGGGGGGGGAGAGAAACCAAAACAAAAACAAATCAGAAACAGAGGAAGTAGCCTGATATGTCAACAGTGCCATCAATTTCACTGGTCAAGGCTGAATTGCAGAAAGGGTGGTACCACTCTTAGCTTCCATTCCTCCTTTGACTCCAAGGATACATATTAATTGAAGGGTAGAGACTCAAAGGAAGATAAACCTTCATTTAGTTAGCTTCAATTCTAGGACCCTACGCTGTATTTGGGAAGGGTTGAACTTTCAGTCCATCAGCATATGGACTGAGGGTCTCTTGTGTACTTTCATCCTTCAGTGAAGCCATCTGTCTTTCTCAGTTTTTCTTAGAATGAGGGTCTGGCATTGGACAGCCTGAAGTGGACAATCCCTAGACTAGCTCATGCCAGGCTTTGGGGTAAATACTGTCTCTGGATCCATTTCTTCTAGTGCCGATGGGTATAACTGCACCTTTTTGAATAAACATTTTCAGCTAAGATTTAGTCTCGGGAACAGGCGAAACAAATCATTGGCAAGCTAGGTTTGTAGATCAGGGATTGGCAAACTTTTTCTCTAAAGGGTCAGATAATAAATCTTTCAGTCTCTTTCAGTCTCTTTTCATGGCAACAATACAAGTCTGCCATGGTAGCATGAAAGTTACAACAATGCATAAAGGAACGGGCACGGCTGTGTTCCAATGAAACTTTATTTGCGGACACTAAAATTTGTATTTTATAGAATTTTCAGATGCTACAAAATCTTTTGATTTTTTTTTTAACCATTTGAAATGTAAAAGCCATTCTTGGCTCATGGGCTGTAGATTTCAACCTCTATTGCTGTTCTTTCAAGCCAGCCATCTAATAAAGCAAATGAATTCTCCTGTCCTAACTGCTTTGCTTACCAGAGTTTTGCCCTGGAGTTAGAGATTTCAAAGCCTTAGTTAGTAATAGTGTTATTTGCCTTGTTTTGCCATTATTCCCCAAATTTAGTGGTAGCTTAATTAAGGAAGGATTTGAATATTCCTGTATCCCTGGCCTAATGTTATCCAAACAGCACCACAACACCTACTACCATAGTGACACTTGCATTGGGGTGAATGTCTGTACCTTCAAAATTCACATGCTAAAGCCCTAACCCCCAACGTGATGATATTTGTAGATGGGGCCTATGGGAGGAAATTAAGGTTCAATTAGGTCATGAGAGTGGGGTCTTCATGAAGGGATGAGTGCTCTTATAAGAAGAGAGGCCAGACACCTTGGTCTCCGTCTATCATGAAAGAAAATAATGAGAAGCAGTGTCTCAAGCCAGGAAGAGGTACCCGACCATGCTGGCACCCTGATCTTTGACTTCCAGCCGCCAGACCTATGAGAAAAGAAATTTCTGTGGTTTAAGCCACCCAATCTATGGTATTTTGTTACAGCAAGCCGACTAAGACAATATTCCATTGGAATCTCCAATATTTAAAACTGATGAACAGGTATGTGCACTATATGATGTAGGTATCATGCAGATTTCAGATTTGAATGATTTCAGAGCTTACGTGATCAGCCACAGGATTCAGCTTTCTTTCTCATCTAGTAGAGGAATAGATTTTACAAACCAATAAAATGAAATTAAGAATAACGATCACAAAAAAAATTAATAATAATAACGATCACCTATCATTTCTTAAAAGATTATCTTGACATCCATCTTAACAACTTGACAATCTCGATTTTAGAATTAAGATGAATCCTTCGAATTGAACACACAAACTTAAAAACTCCCCTACCTTATCCTTATTTTTTCTTATTTTCCCATGGAAAGGTAAAAAAATTTGCCACAGATCAGCCTCTGTTTGATAATTTTTTTTTTTTAATTACAGTTCTAGAGTACGCTGGAGCAAGGGCAAACTCTCTACAAAAGTATTAGTAAATGCATGTTGTGATAAAAATTATGAACTACATGTAAATACAATTATGATGTCTTGCATGTCCAACACAATCCCAAGGGCTCAACATTCTGCCAATTTATTTTACTGGGAAGAAAAACTAAAGCAAAATAAAGGGCTCTGCCCAAGTTCATATGTCAAATAATGCTAATGATGGCTTCATTTTGGCTAATAAGGTTATAACAAGATTAAGTCATTTTCTAGAATGTGTTTTCAGGGAAAAGAGACTGTATGGTGTTCCAGTACAAAGCTAACTTAGAATTACAGAATTCGAGAGGAAGAGAAACCTATTTAAACCCATGTGAAATAGTACAAATTTCTCTTTATGGCTGATTACCTAATAAGGCCTGAATAAAAGCTCACAATGTAATGTTTTAATAAATTAAGGGTTATGCAGTCATCTGCCCAAAAGAATCAAGCTTGGTGATTTGCACTTGATCTTAGCCAAAAGGCTAAGAAGTGATAAGCTTGCTGACTTGATCACCCTAATTTTTTTCTTGGCCTTAATCATTTTTATTAAAGTTATCATTACTTTCTTCTTCAAAATGTTACCACTCCTCATCAAAACAAAAAAGAAGAAAACAAAAAGACTCTTCTGAAGAAGGTCTGAAAAAAAAAAAAACTAAAAAGATCTGAAGAATGGACATATTCCAACATGAAGTTACAGGCAATATCTTTAATCAAGAGAGAAAAAGGCAAAAAAAGTTGTAACAGAAATGTATAAAATGAGAATAAACTCACATAGGGTAAAATTTTTATTTAACCCATATCCAATTATTTGATATGAAAGACTGCTCCCGTTTTTTATTATTAGAAACAACACTACAATAGGTGCCTTTCTAGGGAAATCTCTAAGCACATAATAAGGCATTTCTTTTTCTCCTTTTTTTAATTTAATTTTTTCAAGTTTGTTGGTTTATTTATTTATTTATTTATTTGGGGGGGGGGGGCGCGGAATGAGCACGAGTGTGGGAGGGGCAAAGAGAGAGAGGGGAGAGAGAGAATCCCAAGCAGGCTCCACGCTGTCAGCACAGAGCCCCAGGTGGGGCTTGAGCTCATGAATCTGTGACATCATAACCTGAGCCGAAACAGAGACTTGGCTGTTTAACCAACTGAGCCACCCAGGTACCCTGGCATTTTCTTTTTAATGTAGTAAATATTTACACAGTTCAAAATAAAAATATCCTGAAGTAAATTTATTGACAGTTTATTCTTCCTTGTGATTCTGTCACCAACTCCCTTTCTTAGAGGTAACCGCTGATAACGGACTGCCCTTTGCTGTGCCAGAGATATTTTATGCATGTATAGAGCTATGCATGTACAATCCCCTTTCATGCTACAAATGGTAGCAGAGCATACACAATGTTATCGGCCTGCTGTAAAAATAAATAAATAAAACAGTCACGCAGGAGGACTTGCCGTATCGGCACACAAAGATTTTGTTTATTGTTTTTTACTTATTATTATCTACTTACATGTTATAGAACATTTAGGTTGTTTTCAAGCTTTTGTTATGAAAAAAAAGTGTCACAGTGAGAAACCTCCTCCTCTTAACTCATTTCCAACTCATTTCCTACAGAGTTTCTCTGTAGGGTAAATTCCTTAGTCAAAGAGTACATGCATTTGTACGCATGATACATATTGCCAAACTACTTCTCTAGAAGTGGACCCCTTTGGACTTCAACCAGCAAGGTAAGAGGGTGCCTTTTTGATCACACTTCAGGGTCTGGGCCTACACGGAGCACACCTCAGGGTTTCAGCCTTGCAATTCATTTTAGTTCATATTTTCTTGCAAGTCTTGCCCTGGAGGACTGCCTGGGATCATGCACTATGGCAAGACGTGATGCGTATCTGGAAGACCAGTGACGAACATTTAAGGACACTTGGATTCCAATGCTGGCACCACCAGATGGCACCCACGCAGGCCCCAGATCCGAATGCTTCATAGGTGGAAACCCTCTACAAACCTTCTCCAAGCCATATCTAACCCCTCCTCTGGTGATGTGTGATTCTGGAGACGTGCTTCCTGGACTAGGACCAAGGGACACGGAAGAAAAATTTAGGAATACATTTTCTGGCTGCTAATTCTGGAAAACTTGCAAGTCTTCAGTTAAGAAGGCAAAGCCAGGGGCGCCTGGGTGGCTTAGTCGGTTAAGCATCTGACTTCTGCTCAGGTCATGATCTCGTGGTTTGTGAGCTGAGTCGGGCTCTGTGGTGACAGCTCAGAGCCTGGAGCTTGCTTGAGTTTCTTTGTCTTCCTCTCTCTCTGCCCCTCCCCCGCTTGTTCTCTCTCTCTCTCTCTCTCTCTCTCTCTCCCCCTCTCTCTCTCTCTGTCAAAAATAAATAAAGCATTAAAACAAATTTTTTTACAAAAGGCAAAGTCAGTTCAACTTATACTACAGATTGCAAACTAAGGCCTGTGGGTCAAATTCAGCCAATGAATGGATTTTTAAGAAAATTTCATACATAGCCTTTTGAAAAAATTGATTTAGTTGCCAACATCTTTTAAAAACTGAAGATTTCTCAAAAATATCTGCATATCTGTCTTAAAAGAAGTCAATGGCCCCAGCAAGAACAGCCTGCATCCTACATGGGAAAAATCTGCTGGTGCTGGTTTACAGGCATTCCTTGCATTTTCTGCTCATTTATACAATAAACATTTATGGAGGGTCCACTAGGTGCCAGGGGTGACCAGCAGTGACCAAGACAGACAAAAATCTTTGCCTTCATGAGGGAGTCCGATAATAAATAAGATACATTATACTGATGATATAGTATGTAAGCAGGAGAAGAATAAAGCAGGGAAAGGGACCAGGGGTACCAGGAACACAGGGAGTTTGCAATTTTGAATCGCGTTGGAGAGAAAGTGTTGCTCAGAAGGGGTGAGCAAATGGGAATAAAGCAGGCTGGCACACTTCCAGAACAGCTGGGGACCAGTGTGCTTGGACCGGGGCCAACACACGAAGAAGAGTCAGGGAAGGAGACAGAGAGGTACGTGGGCCAGTTAGGGCTTTGTTTGCCCTGGGAAGAACTTTGGCTTTTACCCTGAATGACATGGAAGCCACTGATGAGATTCAACAGAGGGGTGACACGATCTGACTCAGAGAGATGGTCACTGTGGATGTTGCACTGAGAACAGATGACTGCGATATGCAGGGGAAGCAGGGAGACCAGTTAGAACACCATTTTATTTTTTTTTAATTTTTATTTATTTTTTTAATTTTTTTTTAACGTTTATTTATTTTTGAGACAGAGAAAGACAGAGCATGAACGGGGGAGGGGCAGAGAGAGAGGAAGACACAGAATCTGAACCAGGCTCCAGGCTCTGAGCTGTCAGCACAGAGCCCGACGCGGGGCTCGAACTCACGGACCGCGAGATCATGACCTGAGCCGAAGTCGGACGCTTAACCGACAGAGCCACCCAGGCGCCCCAGGACACCATTTTAATAATTCAGTTGAGATGTGACGGCGTAGTGGCAACCCAGCAAAGGAGTAGTGGTTGAATCCTCCATGTAGTTTAAAGACAGGGCCAACAGAATTTCCTGATGGACTCTATGTGTCATGTGAGACAAGGGAAAAGTCAAGTGCAACTCCAAGGATTTTCACCTGAACAAAAGGTACCACAGAGTCACCTTTAACTGAGATGCCACTTGATATGTGTCACTCCCGAGTTACCTGTCTGGCCCTCGCAGGGCAACGGCCCATTTGTGACCGTTGAAGCCTAGTTCCTTCACTCCCTCCTCTGCATCAGCGCTCCCTGAAATGTAAAGAAGCCCATGGGTGCTCCTGGGAGGGGATACATGGATGGGGGGTGTCTGGGGCAATGGTCAAATCATCTAGTGCTTGACCACAGTGGTGGTTACAAGGGCGTGAGCTTATTAAATTAAGCATTTAGAGTTTTGGTAGGTAGGCCCTATTTCCAAACAGACACACAGAAGCAGCCCTAACGATACACTTCGGAGAAGGGACAATCCTTAAAGTCTCGAGTCTTGTATTTGTGAGTTCAGTTCCTGGCAGGATGACCTCCTAGCCCTGTGACTTTGGACAAGACCCTCAGGCTTTCCAGGCCTCAGTTCCCCATCTGTAAAAACTGTAAAGCAGTATCACCACCACCACCCTTGTCCCCAGGTTGTCCTCACGACCCAGAGAAACAACACACACGAGGTACGTGGTACCATGGCTGGTGGACAGTAAGTACTCCATAACTAACAGTGCTGTTACTGTAAGAAGGCTCTTGTTCTCCCTCGTCAGGCGTCAAGTGCAATTAACCACCATTCCTAGCAATGCCCACAGCCCTTCAAAACACGTCAACCACACAAAACCTCTCACACAGAGTCAGGCAGAGAAGAAACGAAGTTTCTGAACTTTCTCATATCATAATCTACTTATTACCTTGAGGGAAAACAAGTCCAGAAGGCCTTTTTACTGTTTATCTGAAAAAAAAAACAAAACACCAGGAGAAAAGGAAAAAAAAAAAAAAACCTCACTCTTTCTGTAACAGTGTGTCTCTGGAGGCTAATTCTGCAGCAATGATTGCGGGTATTAATTTGAAGAAGATCATTTGGCCATGATATAATGGGAAGAGGAATATTTACCGAAAGGATGTAAAATTAGCCATTCTAATTCCCTTATGGAAATCAGTCAGTGCTAGAAATGAGGCCTTTGTTTTCTTAGGAAAGCGGGGCAGATAGGGAGCACACAATAGCTATTTGTACACGATCCTGCGGGTGTAATGGGCACTCCTGGACCTGCTCCATTCACCGCCTCAACCTGCTGGCTCCTTGTGCTTTGTGAGGACAAGAGGCTGGCCACAGGCAACAAAATTCTCAAGGGCTCAGCAGCTTACCTTCAAGTTTGTTTTGCTCCAGTCCTGTTCTGACTTTGACAGTACAATTTGGCGGTTAAAAGCTTTGGGTTTGAAGTCTAATTACAGTAGCAACCCCCCGCCCAGTCCAGGAGGGATACATTCCCAGACCCCTGGTGGGTGCCCGAAACGGTGGATAATACTGAGTCCCCTATTTATATTGTGTTTTCTCTTCTGTGTATATATCTATGATAAAGTTTAATTTATAAATTAGCCACAGTAAGAGGCTAACAATAACTAATAATAAAATGGAACAATTATTACGATATACTGTAATAAGTTACGTGACTGTTGTCTCTCTTAGGGGCGCCTGGGTGGCTCAGTCCGTTAAGTGTCCGACCTCGGCTCAGGTCATGATCTCATGGCTTGTGGGTTCGAGCCTCGTGTCAGGCTCTGTACTGACAGCGTGGAGCCTGGAGCCTGCTTCGGATTCTGTGTCTCCGTCTCTCTCTGCCCCTCCCCTCCTCAAAAATAAAAATAAGCATCAAAATATCTTACTGTACTCTCCTCACCCTTCTATGACAATGTGAGATGATAAAACGCCTATGAGATGACATGACGGGAAGTGAGTGACGCAGGCACTGTGCCGAACCGTCAGGCTACCGAGGACCTCTGGCCCTATGTGAGAAGGAGGACCACCTGCTTCTGAACTGAGGCCGAACAAAGGTAACCGAAACTGCAAAGAGCAAAACGTGGATGAGACAGGATGACTGTATTTGAAAACAATTCAAATCCCGTGTCTGCTACTAAGTGTGTGGTCTTGGGCAAGCCACTGACGCCTCCTAAGCCTCAGTTTCTCATCCTGTGAGGGGCATAGGTAGCCCACTTCATAGCACTGCTGGGATGATGAAATGAGACGGGGCGTGCGAAGTGTATGGCAAACACATAGCAGGCACTCGGTCAATGTTGGCAGTCCATGCTCTGCTCAAGGGCTAAGATCCTTGATTCACAGTGTGGGGTACAAGTACCTGGCTATCGCAGTAGCGGCAGTTGTAGAAGCAGTATCGAAAGAACGAGGCATATCCTCTGTTCTCAAGGAGGTCTAATGGGGAAGCGGATAAAAGGCAGAGCAAAGTGAGGTGTGGGGGATGACAGGGGTAGCACGGAAGCACACAGCAGGGCCCCTAAACCAGTCTGCGGTGAAAGCAGGGAAGACTTCCCAGAAGAAGCAACATCTCTGCTGAGCAATAAGTGAACAGCGGGGCAAAGAGTTCTAAAGGTAAGTGGAACAGCATGTGAAAAGGTCCACAACCGAGAGAGAGAGAGAGAGAGAGAGAGAGAGAGAGAGCGCATGACACAGAATGGGATGGCAGGGTGCCGGGTGGGGCTGAAGCTGAAAGCAGGAAAGCCAGGCTGGTGAGCGATTAGACTAGCAGAGTGAGCAGGGCCCCAACAGAAGCTATGCTGACTGGATCCTGAGACCAAAGGGGAGATGTCAAATGATGTGAACCATGGGGGCGCCTGGGCCGCTCAGTCCATTAAGCGTCCGACTTCGGCTTGGATCATGATCCCACAGTTCCTGAGTTCGAGCCCCACATTGGACTCTGCTGACAGCTCAGAGCCCAGAGCCTGCTTCAGATACTGTGTCTCCCTCTCTCTCTGCTCTTCCCCTGTTCACACTCTATCTCTCTCTCTCAGAAATAAACATTAAAAAAAAAAAATGATGTGACAGAAAACCCAAGGTCAGATGCTTCCCCTTCTACTCACATTGCCAACACCAAACCCTAGAGAGTTCCATCAGCTTTTCCTCCAAGAACATGTGAATCTACCCTTTACTCTCCCTCTCCAAGGCATGATTATAGCTCCCCCAGAAGTCTGGAAAGGTCTGTTTGCTAGTCTGTGTCCACACTTATCCCCCCGGAATGTATTCTTCACAGAGTATCCAGAGGGATTTTTAATCTTTGACCCATGGGTTATTTACAAGTGTGTGGTTTGATTTCCAAACATTTGGGATTTTCCAGATTTCTTTGTTATTCACCAGAAAAAAATTTTTTCAATGTTTATTTCTGAGAGACACACACACACAGTACAAGCGGGGGTGGGGCAGAGAGAGAGGGAGACACAGAATCCGAAGCAGGCTCCAGGCTCTGAGCTGTCAGCACAGAGCCTGACATAGGGCTGGAACCCACTAACTGAGATCATGACCTGAGCTGAAGTCGGACGCTTCACCAGCTGAGCCACCCAGGCGCCCCATCTCTTGTTATTTATTTCTAACTTAATTATCGTGTAGTCACAGAGCAGAGTCTACATGGTTTCAGTCCTCTCAAATTTATGGCCCAGCATATGGTGGATCTTGGTGAATGTTCCCCATACATGTGAAAAGTAGGTTTATTTTGCAGTTGTTGGGTGGAGTATTCTATAAGTTCTGTAGCTGTCAACTTGGTTTGATACTGTTGTCAAGGACTTCTATACCCATACTGATTTTCTGTTTGTTTATTCTAACCAAAGGAGCTCCATGGAGTTTTACCTCCAGACATTAAAGAAGGGGTAGAGAATTGTGAAATTACTGCAAATTCACTTACATCAACAGATATGATGAAGTCCCAGTAGTTTATTTTTGCTTTTGTTTCCCTTGTCTCAGGAGACATATCTAGTAAAAAGTTGCTTTGGCCGATGTCAAAGAGGTTACTGCCTATGTTCTCCTCTAGGATTTTAATGGTTTCTTGCTTCACCTTCATGTCTTTTTAAAACACTTTTTTAAGTTTATGTATTTACATATTTATTTATTAAATATATTTTTTAAGGTTTATTAATTTATTTCAGAGAGACAGAGACAGCATGCATGGGGAAGGGGCAGAAAGAGAGGGAGACAGAATCTCAAGCAGGCGCCATGCTGCCAGCACAGAACCCGATGTAGGGTTTGAATTCATGAAACTGTGAGATCATGGCCTGAGCCAAAACCAAGAGTCAGAAGCTTAACTGACTGAGCCACCCAGGAGCCCCATGTTTATTTTGAGAGAGAGAGAGAAAGAGAGAGAGAGAGAGAGAGGGCATGCATGAGGGGCAGAGAGAGAGGGAGAGAGAAAGAATCCTAAGCAGGCTCCATACCATCAGTGTGGAGCCCGATGTGGGGCTTGAACTCACCAACCTTGAGAAAATGACCCGAGCTGAGATCAAGAGTCGGACACTCAACCTACTGAGCCACCCAGGCGCCCCCACATTGAGGTCTTTAATCCATTTTGAAGTTCACTCATATGTGTAATTTAAGAAACAAAACAAATGATCCTTGGGGGGAGAAAGAGAGAGAAAGGCAAACCAAGAAACAGACTCTTAACTACAATGAACAAAGCGATGGTTACCAGAGGGGGCGTGGGTTGGGGGGATGGGTGAAATAGGTGATGGGAATTAAAGAGGGCACTTATTGTGATGAGCACTGAGTGTTGTAAGTGTGAAACTACTAAATTATACCCCTGAAACTAATATTACACTTTATGTTAGCTAACTGGAATTTAAATAAAAACTAAAAAAAAAAAAAAAAAAAAAAAAAAAAAAAAAAATCCAGCTATGATTTGGGACCATCACTCATTTTCACATTAATCAGTCAATTATCAAAAGGGAAGTGTTGAAGTCTCCAACTCAGCCTGTGGACTTGTCTATTTGTCTAAGTATGTTTTTGCTTTGTAGCTTTGGAAGTTCTGTTACTCATTTAGGTGGGTGACATCTTCCTGATGGCTTGATCCTTATACCATTATGAACTGCTTGGGAGGCTTTTTCAAAAAATCTACTTTAGAGGATGCCACTTTCCTTCTTAAACCTCCTCAAGACTTGTCCCTCAACTTTAAGTAGTCACAGACATACCATCGCCCATAAAAGGCCCTGGAGAATGGACATGCTCTGCTCACCTCCAACCTCGTCTTCTATCAGTGGTGTTCTTTCACCTCCTAGCCTAACCTAAGGTTTTTCTGGCTTCAGGGTCTTAAACTTTTCATTATCACTCTGTTACTGTCAAAGTCAGCAGAGGCTGGGGAGTGAAATAACTTACTACAGAGCCAATAAGCTCTTGATTCTCTTCCTACATACGGCCAAGGTTTCCTCTGTCGGAGTCTTAAGTCTTTGCTGAGACAGGCACTAACACATAAATCTCTTCTTTCAGAAGGAAAATAAATGGAAACTGGGGACTTCTTATTTACCAAGGAATCAGCTTTGGGAATGTTCTCTCACTACATTCCCTAAGTTCTTGACATCTGAGGTAAAGAAGATAAGGTCTCCAAATATGCTTAAAAAGAGCATGTTTATTTGGGCACCTGGGTGGCTCAGTCAGTTGAGCACCCGAATTTGGCTCAGGTCACGGTCTCACCGCTCATGAGTTTGAGCCCCACATTGGGTGCTCTGCTATCACCACAGAGCCTGCTTTGGATCCTCTGTCCCCCTTCTCTCTGCCCCTTCCCTGCTTGCTCTCTCTCTCAAAAATGAATAAAACATTAAAAAATTCTTTAAAAAAGAGCATGTTTATTGGCTATGAAATACACGTGCAGCCTCTGATGCTTTCGTCAGTTTCAAGGTTTGTGAGCTATTGTTTTAGATAATTGCTTAAAAAATCAGAACTATGATTAGTGTGAAAATGGACGACGTTCCCAGATCATACGTGCTGCTGTAAATAAGTTAGCAATGATTTGATGTTTCTCCCCTCCTTGGGAGCCTGTCCATAAAGCTCCATTGAGTTTCTGTGACTGGGAATAAGCAACTTCCCTGGCCTGTCAGTGAAGCGTTCCCCCATGGGAAGCAGAGCTTTCCACTCACTGTTCTAGAACACCCAGTTCTGACTTATCCTTCAGATCCGAGCTCAGATGGTACCTCCTCAGTAAGGCTTCCTGGAGAACGCCCACCCTTCCCCCTTCCCAGTCTCCTCATCACAACACCTAAGAACCCTTTCCCACCACTTCTTACACCAGTGGCCTTTGTTGAATTATTTTCTCATTTACTGCTTGCTTCCCTGATTAGAATAGAAGCTCTGTGAGGGCAAGACCCTCTGTGTCTACTTAACTTCTGAAGTCCATGTACCTAGCACAATGCCTGGTATAGAGATTAGGCATCCAATAAATATTTACAGAAACTAAGGAATTCAACTGCTGACCTGCATCAGAACCACTGTAAAACCTGAAATGCTTTAAGGCTGATCGGTGGATAAGACAGGTCCTGAGAAATGAGATGGTCTGTGAGTAAATGAAGTCTCGAAGACCCAAGGGGTCTAAGCATATAATATAAGACAGCTAGGGGCTAAGCATATAATTCCATTCCCTTACCTCTCAAGCATCTCTACAACGTCCTTAAAACTGAAGGAAAGGTAAAGGAACCAGAGGGGGGAGGACAGAACAGAAGGAAAGACAAAGGAGCCATTCAGATCCAAGTAGAACCAAACTCTAGAGAGGGAGCCTTTGGAAAATGCCATCAACGATAATCGAAGAAGGTAAAAACATGTAAAGAGGGTTAGAGCAGGAGGGGGCAACAGAGAGGAGGAAAGGACAAGGTTTCAAGAAGTAGAAAAAAAGAAATGTTTTTTGGCCAGGTGAAGAAGACATCTATGCATATGAAAAATAAGAGACCTGCTCATGACTAAAATAGCCACAATCCATCTAGTCAGAATCAGCAAGGCACAGACCCTGTATTTACTAAATCAGATCATGAGTGAAGAAATGGTGCTCCTGTGGAAAGGCACAGGAAAGGCAGACACTATTTTAATTTTTTTTAATGTTTTTATTTATTTGAGAAGGAAAGAGAGAGAGACAGAGCATGAGTGGGGGAGGAGCAGAGAGAGAGGGAGACACAGAATCGGAAGCAGGCTCCAGGCTGTGAGCTGTCGGCACAGAGCCCGACGCGGGGCTTGAACCCACAAACTGTGAGATCATGACCTGAGCCGAAGCTGGATGCTCAACCGACTGAGCCACCCAGGCGCCCCAGGCAGACGCTATTTTAGTGTGGGAAGATGGAACAGCTCTGGAGATGGATGGCGGTGCACAGCCCTGCATGTACTCAGGGCCACAGCACTGGAGGCTTAAACACAGTTCCAATGGTTAAAAGCATTTTATATTGCATATATCTTACAGTAAAAAAGATATATATTCCCTTTCCCCCTAAAAACAGGGGAAAGAGAAACACAGGCACTGTTAGCACGCCTTTGCAATTAAAGTGCGGTTTACACAATGTACTCCGTGGGGTTACTTAACCTATTTCTACCTTGGTGAATTTTCACTTTCCTAAGCCAAATATACTCAAGGCATTTTTCCAAGGTATTCTTTCATTCTTTCATTTCCACAGTTCAATCAGGTCCCTGTCCTTTTCTTCTCTTCTTGTTTTGAAATATCAGTCGTACAGCACATTCTCCTCCAGGCAAGATGTCTATCAAAGCTGACCAAGAGGACATCTCGGGGCAAGAAAGGAGCAAGAGAGAGCAATCCCTCCGCTACCTGCCTCCAGCTCTCTTAACAGTCTTCCCCTGCGGGGATGGGGGGGGGGGGGGGGGAGCAGATTCTGGGAAAATGCTTGGTGACCCCTGCCCCTTCTCATTCTACAGGAAGATCAACTAGATGGAACAGAGCTTCTAAGGTTTTCTGGACTTTCCGCGCTGGGACCAAAATTCCAAAGTCTCCAAACGAAAAGAAAAAAGGAAAGTACACAGCAACATAAATCTGCAATTTGATAAAAATAAGTAAAAATAAGTACCCTTTTCCTCCACCATCCTTTCACACTCCTTTTGAAAAAAATGCCCACTGGACCTATATTGAAACAGGATATTACAGAGACAAGAACTTTTGAGGAAAGAGAGAAAGCTGAATAAAAATGAACATTTCCACCAACGTCTGGGTAATCTGGGAGGTCCTATAGTAAAGAGAGGTGGAAATCTGAAGAATGAAAACTGATCAGAAGGTGTAATAATAGCCTGAGACCCATGTAAACAATAATCCCATAAAATAATTAGGTAGGTAAGATACAATTCTGGCTAAATAATTATAATAATTATAAACACTCATATAGCACTATGTGCGAAGCCCTGTTCCACCAGCTCAACCTAATAGGTAGTAGTATTAGTATTATTAGTAGTATTAGTAGATAATAATAGTATTATCTATTTATAGATGAGGAAACTGAGACACAGAGAGGTCAAGTTACTTGCCCAAGGTCACAGAACTCTATGAAATAATGAATCCACAGATTTTTTTTTTTTGTCAATAAACTAATTTACAAATGTAAAGGAAAAATAAACGAATCCCTTTGTTTACTCAATACCCATTGCATGTTAAGCATCCTTCTGGGCATTTCATATACAATGGTACCTCAAAAACCTTGCTAAGGTGGTATTATTACCCGCATTTAACAGATGAGCTTGAATAACGTACCCAAGGTCACTGCTGAAAAATGGCAGAGTGAAACCAGGGTTCTTTGATACCAAGGCTCATGCTGATTTTCACCTAATGCTAACCGTACATGTTCACAACGTGACTGGTGGATGTGGTTAGTCACAGAGTAGTTGTTCTTGAACCTCCGTGTACCTGAGAATCATTGATGAAGTTTGTTTAAAATGCAGATCCCCGGTCCCTACCCCCAGATTCTGAATTATTAGGTCTGGCGTCGGCGCCTGGAACCAGCGTATATGTATGTATGTGTTTTTAAATGTTTTATTTTGTGACCATTTTAGACTTTCACAAAGAGTTTCAAAAGGAGTCCAGAGAGTTCCCACGTACTCATCACTGAGCTTCCGCTGTGTTGACGTGTGACATGACCACCGAGAACTTGTCAAAACTAAGAAATTAACCTTGTACAAAACTACTAACTTAAAACTATAGAATTGACTCTGATTTTAGCAGCTTTTCCACTAATGTCCCTTTTCTGGTTCAAAATTCAATCAAGGATCCCAACTTGCATTGAGTTGGTACGTTTTCCTAATTTCCTCCAATCTTTCCTTGTCTTTTCCTTAGTCTTTCCTTGTCTTTTCATGATCTTGACACCTTGGAAGAGTAGTGGTCAACCACTTGGTAAAAGTCACTCAATTTGCTGTCTGGTGTTTTCTCATGATTAGACTGAGATTATGCATCATTGGGAAGAACACAGCAGAAGTGAAGTGCCCTTCTCAGTGTATCATATCTGGGCGTATATGATGTTGATATGTATTACTAGTGATGTGAACCTTGATCACTTGGTTAAGGTACTGTCTCCCAATATTCTCTGCAATAAACATATTATTTCCCGCTTCATAATTGCCAAATATTCTGGAGGAAATGCTTTGAAACATGCAAACATCTCGTTTCTGGTTAAAGTTTCACCCCCTAATTTTATTTTTTTAAAAGGAGCATAGATTATTTTAAAAAAATGTTCTTTAATGTTTATTTATTTTTGGCAGAGAGAGAGAGAGAGAGAGAGAGAGAGAGACAGAGCATGAGTAGGGGAGGGAAGAGAGAGAGGGAGACACAGAATCTGAAGCAGGCTCCAGGTTCTGAGCTGTCAGCACATGACCCGACGCGGGGCTCGAACTCACAGACTGTGAGATCATGACCTGAGCCAAAGTCGGACGCTTAACCGACTGAGCCACCCAGGCGCCCCTCACCCCCTAATTTTAGATCTTACCTACAGTCATTAGTACTATGGCATTCTAATGGTCATTTTCTATTTTCCGCATTCTTTCTACAAATGTTAATTCGAATTCTTCTGAAGGGAAGAGTTGTCACTTCTCCCCATTTATTTATCCATTCAGTTATTTATTTATATTAGTATGGACTTACGGAAAATTATTCTATTTCAGGGGTTATAGGTCCATACTGTCATTGCCTATTTTGTTGCCCATGCTGTTCCAAGTCTGGACATATGGGGCTCTTTCAGATTGCTTCCCATGCCCTTTCAGTATGACTCCCTCCCTCCCTCCATCGCTCCATCCATCCCTCCATCCATCCATCCATCCATCCATTCATTCATTTTATATTTTAACACATCATTAATTTCCAGCACCACAATACACTCTGCTTCTAGCCTCTTTCAGTGGATAGTTAGGAAGTGCACCTATGTATACTAACCAATGCATACACATATATCTATAATTATCTATCTATCTATCTATCTATCTATTTACTTATCTATCAAAAACATGGATCCAAATCGATGCTTGACCTTGGGAGCCTGTATGACTACTTGATGCTGAGAAATAATTTATTGAAGGTAATGAGAAATTTGAGCTTAGATTATTAGGGTGTCGTGGTGAGTTTTAAAGAATTGGGTATGATTTTAATAAGTGAGGCTGGATGCGGAGGAGCGAAGTGGCCAGGGCATCATCCCCAGGCAACAGTATGGCGAAGGATAATATGTTCAGCATCTCAGGAGGACAATGGCAGGCCAGCCTGGCTGGACAGGTAAATCATGATTTGAAATAATGCTGAAGAATTAACAGGTGAACTCAGTCAAAATACAAAGGGCCCTGAACAAAAGGCTGGCCCTGAACAAAAACCCTGAACAAAAGGGTTTGGACTGGATCCTACATGGGAACAGAGACTCTGAAAAGGTTCTTAGCTCAGAATTCACAGGCTAAGAGTAGCATTCAAAATCCAAAAATCCAGGAGTGGCATGCAGGAGGGAAGGGACACAGTTGGCAGGGAGATGAGTAACCAGGGTGGTACAACCATCCTGTTCTCTATTATCACTGCCATGTTTATTTTTTTGTATTAATGTAAATACAGCCAGACCCAGAACACCTGGTCAGAAAGAGGCCTGTACTTTCACAGTGTGCCTATATGTCTTCTAGCTTCCATACATTATGAAAAGCTCTTATGTTCTTGTTTTCTTCTCTTTCTTATTGGTTTGCCATTTTAAGAAATTCTCCAAAGTACACAATACACAAATGCATGCTTGTGTGTTAGCAAAACAGACAAGGCAGCAGTCTGTGGCGTCAGAAATTCAAGCTCCTCTTTTCCTGTCTATCCCCTCCCTACACACCACTACTCCAAGCCCCCACATCCTCTCTCTTTTCATTAAAACGAACTCATAGTAAACACTTCAGTGAACAGCACCCTGACTGTTTCTACACATTTATCTACACGTGTGATTGTAGGATGGCTAGGCATTCTGATCTTAACTCACTTATTACCTCCTCAGAGATCTCTACTCCGTCACTCTTTAAACTCATAAGTTTTTTTCCCCATAATTCTTTTAACTACCTAAAATAAAATGTATAACTTTTTTTTTTTTGGTCATTCTTTCATGGTTTGGATGTAAGTTTTAAGAGCAGGAAATTTGGCTCCCTTGCTTACAACCGTATTTCCAGGGACAGCTACATAGCTGGGGCTCAATAAACACTGTTGAATGAATGGCTGTGTGTATATATACACTCACCCACATATGTGCATTTGAATTTTTAAAAATAGTAGTGGAATCATGCTATACATACTTGCTAATTGTCTGCTTTGAGATACTTTCCTTTCACTTTGGATGTGCAGAGAGCAAAGGACTTTCTGTTCCATGCTGAATATTCTCAAACATCCTATTTGATAATGTAAATTAGCCTAAGATAGGATAGAATCACGAACACTTGGAAAGTACTGTTCCTATATACTGTTTTTTTCCAGTTTAAAAAAATTTTTTTGTAGTATTTCTTTTTGAGAGAGAGACAAACAGAGCACGAGCAGGGGAAGGGCAGAGAGAGAGGGAGACACAGAATCTAAAGCAGGCTCCTCAGCTGCTCTGAGCTGTCAGCACAGAGTCTGACGTGGGGCTTGAACTCACAAGCGGTGAGATCATGACTCGAGCCAAAGTCAGACGATTAACCGACTGAGCCACCCAGACGCCCCTTTCCTGTACAAACACTGGGAGTCTGTACAAAAATAAATACCCATTTTTTATTAAATAGTGATCCACCAATTTAACTGTTTTGAGATGTTAAGGTTGATCATTAAATTACCAGCATAAAATACGGTGGCACAGGAGAAAATTAAGATAACAATTTGTATTTTTGCTTCCATTGTGCCCTCTGGTGGAATTATATGTAACTTACATACTCATTTTTGAGAAGTTTTAAAAAAGAGCAGAATGTACCAATGTCATGACTGCAGTCACACATGCTCCCCATTAACAGATTCCTCTGATCACTTTAATCTTTGATCTCCATGCAAACACAATCAGACTGCCTCCAAGTTGGGCAAATAAACGATGGCTTTGTTTGGGATGGTTCTCCTAAAATTCTGGCTCATCAAACTTGTATTTGGTCTTTGATTTCATCATCGCAGCTGTGTGGCCAACTGTCATAGCTGCACGCAGGACGTTTTCCACAGGGCTTGCATTACTGAAGGTGTCTGGTTTCTCTGGTGCGTTCTGAGATGATGGCTGTCTCAGATCTTCCATCTGCTTCCATCCCTTTTGGCTTTCTTCCTCCTGTTATCAGGTGTTGCAGTCCCAGCCAGCAAGTACACACTATCTTTTCCTGTTGACTGTAGACATCCTGGTAGCCAGGGAAACTGTCACTTAGAGCAGTCTAGTCTTTTGGTCAGATGGTGCCTCCCCAGAGGATGTGTTCTCTGCTAGGGAGTTGCTGGAAACGGGATCAGTAGGTCTTCAGGAACTGTAGGTCTTCCCTAAAACTGGACTCGTTTTCTAAGAATGTTTTCCCTTTCCATATATTTGAAAATCAAATCCAACCAACATTTACTGAGTATTTACTGTGTGCAAGGCTGGACACTCTTACGAGCGTTATACCTTCAAATCCTCTCTACTGCTCTTTGAAGCACTTGCTAAAGCCCTGATTGTAAGTTGATGCTCCCTCTCCTTCCCTCCCTCCCTTTCTCCTTCCTTCCTTCCTTCTTTCCCTCCTTTGTTCCTACTTTCCCTCCTTCCTTCTTTCCCTCCTTTGTTCCTGCTTCCCCCCTCCTTCCTTCTTTCCTTCCTTCGTTCCTGCTTTCCCTCCTTCCTTTCTTCCCTCCTTCCTTCCTTCCTGCCCTCCCTCCCTCCCTCCCTCCCATCTGTTCATGCATTGAAATACTTTTACAGAGTGCCATCTGTTATTAGGTGCTGGAGATCAAAGATCTTTCTCCTGACAGGACTCACATGCTAGTGGGAAAAGTAAAAAAAGAAAAAAAGAAACAAATAAATACATCATGCAGTCTTCTAACTGAAGACAGCAGAATCGGGGAAAAGCAAAGTGAGGGGTGTAGCAATTTTAAATATAACAGCCTCACTAAACAGCAAAGCAAAGACATATGTGCTTGCGTTACACCCATTTCATAGTGGAAGAATGGAAGGCTTGGGAGGTATTCTGGAACACTTTGGTAATGTTTTCTGTAAGTATAGGAGAAAACGGGGCCCTCTGAAAATGCAAGAAGTAGGGCAGAATACCTATGTTATAGAAGAAACTTGGGCTAATTTCAGTTTCCTCATTTATAAAAAGGATACAAATCAGAGTTGTGAAGAGTAATGAAACCATAAACTTAAAGATCCTCCAAGTGTTAAGTGCAACAGACACTGCATTGTCTTGGGCCACGTCGTAAACATTCTTTGCTTTCAGTGGTACATCCTGAAGATACATCTTAAAGCCCATTTCTCAAACTACTTTCAACTGCATCTCACAGTAAGAATGCATTTACATCATGATTCTAGTATGTGCATAAATATATGAAGCAAACAAAAAATTCAAAAATAATATTTGTGCTCTATGCGGTGCATGCTCACTATTGTATTCTACTTTATTTTACTTTTTTGAAATCTGATCGTAATCCACTGAATTGATTTGAAGAGTTACCAGTAGATAATTTTCCACAATTTAACAAATACAAGGGTTGAAGTTAACAAAGGCTTGGTAAATAATTAAATACAGATAGAGAGACAAGTGGACAAATAAAATTTCCACGTCTCCCACTGCATTTACTACTTTCACAACTAACAATCAATTCCAATTCTTTAAATGCTGTTTTTGAGGGGAACCTGAGTGGCTCAGTAGGTTAAGCATCTGACTTCGGCTCAGGTCATGATCTCACAGTTCTTGGGTTCAAGCCCCACGTTGGGCTCTGTGCTGACAGCTCAGAGCCTGGAGCCTGCTTTGGATTCTGTGTTTCCCTCTCTCTCTACCCCTCCCCTGCTTGCATTCTGTTTCTCTCTCTCTCAAAAACAAACAAACATCAAAAAATTTTTAAAATACAATTTAAATTGTTTTGGATATGTGCATTCAAGTCACTAAATAATATGTTAAAATAACAACTATTTCTCTGAATCTACAGCACTTCTGACACCAAATGTGTCAATTCTCCAACACTGCGGATCTACTGGGTATCCTACAATTCAATGATGACACTTACCACCTGAGTTAGTGCAGATGCCAATGGATAAGGGCCCAGTCTGTCAAGACTGCACCCCACTTGAGATGCCAATCATAGTACTTGGTTCCCAGGTACCCACACTTATGTCTAACTTGGCTACAAGTACATGAGAGTTCCCATGATCTACTCCTCAAGTTAGATGACTTGCTGTAACAGCTCAGAAAACTCAGGAAAACGTTTTCATGGATTTATTATAAAGGATATAATAAAGGACACACATGAAGAAGTACATAGGGTGAGGTCCAGAGGGGTTGCGCTCACAGAAGCTTCCATCTGCACAAAGCATGGAGTAAGTCACCACCCTGGCACATGAATGTATTTACCAACCAGTCTTTATACTCCAAAGTCTACATGTTTTTATGGAGGCTTCATCACAGGGGCATGATAGTTTAATTCAATCTCTAATCTCCCTCTACTCTTCATGGAGGATGGGGAGTAGGGTTGAAAGTTCCAAGCTTCTAATCATGACTTCGTCTTTCTGATGACCAGCCCAAGAAGAGTCACCTCAGGGGAACAAAAAACACTCCTATCACCCAGGGAATTCCAAGGAATTTAGAATCTCTGTGTAAGATGCTCCTATTACCCTAATCATTCAGGAAATTACAAGATTTTTTTAGGACCTCTGTGTCAGGAAGAGGGTCAAACACCAAATACTAGAACAAAAGGTATTCCTAGCACCCCTCTCACTCAGGAAATCACAAGAGTTTTAGGAGCTATGTATCAAAAACCAGGGGCAGAGTCCAGATATGTATTTCTTATTATATCACACATGTCTTATCTATTGACTTTCTACCCTCGAAGATAATGTAGCTCCCTTTCACACAAACTCCCAACCCCACCATACTTCTCAAATACACACTTCTCATCCCCTAATACAGCATACCAAACTACTGTTTAGCTCAATATACACTGTTATCTTATGATGGCATGTAAACACTATTTCCAATCAAGCCATGGAGTGAACTACAATACTTTACCACAATTCTTTTTTCCCTGGAATTAATAATTGCCTTTTTTGCTGTTATTGTGTTGCTTAGTTTTACACATATTTAGCAAAGTTCATTCCACAGCTTCCTGATATGCTTTAATCAGAATGCTGTGCAGCTCTCACTTTCTTTCTCCTTTATATCTCTTTTATAAACTCTTTTATATCTCTTTTATATCTCTTTTGTGGGATTCCTTGCTCCCAGGATCCCATGTCCTCTCCTTTATTGATCTACTCCTTCATTCCGGTGGAGCATTCTCAGTAGCTCCCTGAGAGAAGACTCAGAGGAGGTAAATATTTCAAAACTGTGCACATCTGGAAATGTCTTGGTTCTACCCATGTGCTTGGTTTGTAGTTTGGCTGGGTATGGAATTCTAGGTTGGAAATGATGTCGCTCTGAATTTCAAACGCATTGCTGCAATATTTTAGCAATTCGACTATTGCTGTTGAGAAATATGGAGCCCTTCTGATTTCTAATCCTTTGGATGTGACCCTTTCTTCACTATTGACACATAATATGACGTTTTCTCTCTATTGTTCTCAAAGTTCAAGTCCTTTCTGCCATTTGGTCCAGTCTGCTGTTGAATCCCTTGGTGCAGTTGAATTTTGAATTTTTTGGTGCAGTTAGTGTATTCTTCAGCTCTGTGATCCTGTTTGGTACTTTTTTATACTTTCTATCTCTTTGTTGAAATTCTCACTTTGCCTATGTATTGTGCTCTGACTTTGGTAGCATCTTTATTACTGTTAACATTTTAATCAAGTAAATCATTTATTTCCATTTTATTAAGGTCTGTCTCTGGAGTTTTATCTTGTTTTTTAATTTGTAACATATTCCTCTGTTTCTTCATTTTCCTTGACTCTCTGTGTTGGATTTTGTGCATTAGATAAAACAGCTGCCTCTTCCAGTCTCCTATACATCTCACTCAAGCTCTAGGATGTCTCAAACATTTGTGATGATTCAATCCATCTTCTTTGTTCTTAGTGGCTCCCAGTAGTTGAGAGTGCCAAGACCCATTTCAATGTGGGTGAAATGGGTATTTCCTTGCTTGCCAAATGTGTAGGAATCACTCAGCTGGTTCCTAAATTTCTTTCAGAGGGAATTATTCCATGTGTAGCTGTAGACTCAGGGTATCCATGAGAGAAGGTGAATTCAAGAGGCTCCTATGCTGCCATCTTGGACTGGAACCCTGAAAACTGAAGCCAATCTACCTCATGATGTATGACTTTTTTTCACTTAATGTAATAGTCTTTTGGTGGTTCCCTCAACCTGGAAATCTATGTCTTGCTGTTGTAAGAAATTTTCTTGGAATTAATTTCAATGTTGATTCCTATCCTTTGTGCTCTCTATTCTCACTTTTCAGAACTACTATTGTTCATATATTGGATCTTTCCTCTAATTTTCTGTTCATTTCACTGCTATTCTCCATCTCATTGGTTTTTATTGTTTATCACTCTACTTTTGGAACAATTTCTTCAACTTTTTCTGCAGTTTTTGTATTGAGTTGCTCATGTCTGCTATCAAATTTTTATTTATTTTGAGAGAGAGCAAGAGAGTGAGCAGGGGAGGGGAGAGAGAGAATCCCAAGCAGGCTCCACACTGTCAGCACAGAGCCCAACATGGGGCTCAAACTCACAAACCATGAGATCATGACCTGAGCCAAAATCAAGAGTCAGACACTTAAACTACTAAACCACCCAGGTGCCCCTACACATCTGAATTTGTAAACATTTTGGTTTTAGTCTCTAAATGTTTAATTTTTTATAGAATCCTATGCTTCTTGGGGCTCAGTCAGTTAAGTGTCCAACTCTTGATTTTTGCTCAGGTCATGATATCACAGTTATGAGATTGAGCCCCACATCAGGCTCCACACCCAGCGTGCAGCCTGCTCAAGATTCTCTCTCTTCCTGTTCCTCTACCCCTGTCCTGCTTACATGCTCACCCCCCCCACCAAAAAATCCTATGCTTCTTCATGTAGTATCTTCTTTCTCTGAGGATACTAATGATAATTTCTTTAGAAGTTTTATTTATCCTGCATATATTATTTTCTCTAAGTTGATAGTTTCTCTTTATTTGTTTTGACCTTTGTCATTTCTGTTAGAGTTTCTTCAAATGTCTTGTGATTTCTGGGTTTCTATTAACTCAGTCTGAATCAATTTTGATTGCTTGCAACCAGAGAATTATAGTAGGTACTCAACAAATATGAGTTATGATTCTTATGTTTCATAACAAACATGATACTTCCAGAACTACTAGGAGGGTAATCATGTTGGGGACAAAAAGACAATTTTCTACAGTGTATCTGATATTATAACAGTGGTGTTCTCTGCTGAGGTATGTTCCAATTGTTCTGTGTTGGTTATGGCTTGGCCAAATAGACCAAAAAAAATTTTGTTGCTATTAGCCAAGATAAGGTCCCTTTGAGAAAAAAGTTAATAATCTCAGTAGCTTCCTGCCACATATCAGTCCTTAAAATGATACTAACTATAATAAAAATAGAAACTCACACTTACTATGTGCCAGGCACAATTCTTACGGATGTTAAATGTATTAACTAAAATTTTTTACAATTTTATTTACAAATTTATTGTTGTGAGTTGGCAATATTCTTATTCCCATTTTACAGATGAATAAATTCAGGCAAAGAAAAGTAATTTCCTCAGGTTACACAGCAGTAAGTGGTATAAGCAAGATCTGAACATATTTGGGCTGCTTTAGAGTCTATAGCCTTAACAACCACACCATATTGCCTTGATATATCTCAAATTAATTTCTATCTCCATTACATGCTTCCTAGTACTGTGGCTATTAAGTTTCTTAAAGGCCCCACCATATATATATTCTTTATCCTAACAAAGTAAAAGGGCCTATCTGAAGGCTTGAGAAGAGATGTTATAGAACAAGTCATTCTTTTAAAAAATTTTTTTTTAACATTTATTTATTTTTGACAGAGAGAGAGAGACAGAGCATGAGTGGGAGAGGGGCAGAGAGAGAGGGAGACACAGAATCCAAAGCAGGCTCCAGGCTCTGAGCTGTCAGCACAGAGCCTGACGCGGGGCTCGAACCCACAGACCGCGAGATCATGACCTGAGCCGAAGTTGGATGCTCAACCGACTGAGCCACCCAGGCGCCCCAAGAACTAGTCATTTTTAACTCAGATAATAATCTGTTGTTTGGCCTCTCCAGCATATCTTCCTTCATCTTCTGAGAAGAACAACCCTCTCTCCTGTGAAAAAATCAAATACCTGTGGTTCACATGTAGGTGGCCCCTGTTGCCCACGGATGATAATGTGATTTAACTTGGGCTTATCAGAGTATCTTACCTTTCTGGCCATAATGATTATTCAGGGATGGGCACATGAGCCATTCAGGGGCAATCACAATATACCACCGGATTTTTTTCTATTTTTGAAATACAGAGACAGAAAGAGAGAACATGAGCAAGCAGGAGAGGTGCAGAGTAAGATGGAGAGGAAGAGAGAATCTTAGGCAGGCCCCATGCTCAGGGCGGAGCCCGATGTATGGCATGATCTCACGACTAACCTCATGACTGTGAGATCATGACCTGAGCCCAGATCAAGAGTCGGACACTTGGCTGGCTGAGCCACCTCGTTGCTCCTACCCCAGAATTTTTATGACAGTTATTAAGTACCATGCTTTTGATTTCTAACAGCTCTACTGAAATATAATTTACATATCAATTCATCCATTTAAAGTGAACAATTCAATGGTTTTTAATATATTCACAGAGTGGTGCAACATCATCCCAATCTTTTTTTTTTTTTTTTTTAATTTACATCCAAATAGTTAGCATATAGTGCAGTAATGATTTCAGGAGTGGAATCCAGTGATTCATCCCATACATATAACGCTCAGTGCTCATCTCAGTGAGTGTCCTCCTTAATGCCCCTTGCCCATTTAGCCCATCCCCTCCCCTACAACTCCTCCAGCAATACTGTTTGTTCTCTGTATTTAAGAGTCTCTTGTGTTTTGTCCCCCTCCTTGTCTCTCTCTCTCTCTCTCTCTCTCTCTCTCTATATATATATATATATATATATATAATATATATATATAATTTTTTTAACGTTTATTTGTTATTGAGAGACAGAGAGAGAGAGAGAGAGAGAGACATAGCATGAGCATGGGAAGGGCAGAGAGAGGAGGAGACACAGAATCTGAAGCAGGCTCCAGGCCCTGAGGTGTCAGCACAGAGCCTGACACAGGGCTCAAACTCATAAACTGCAAGATAATGACCTCAGCCGAAGTCGGACGCTTAACTGAATGAGCCACCCAGGAGCCCCTGTTTTTATATTTTTATATTACTTTTGCTTCCCTTCCCTTATGCTCATCTGTTTTGTATCTTAAATTCCACATATGAGTGAAGTCATATGATATTTGTCTTTCTCTGACTAATTTTGCTTAGCATAATACACTCTAGTTCCATCCTTGTTGCTGCAAATGGCAAGATTTCATTCTTTTTGATTGCTGAACATCATCACAATCTACTTTTAGGACATTTTCAGCATGTCAAAAAGAAATTCTGTACACATTAGCAGTCACTCCCTATTTTCCACATCCTGATTAGCCCTAGGCAAGCACTAATCTACTATCTTTATAAATAGATTTGCCTATTCAGTACATTTCATACAAATGGAATCATACAATATGTGTTGTTTTTGAATGGCTCCTTTCATTTAGCACGCTTTCAAAGCACACCCACACTGTAGTATGTATCAATAATACTTACTTCATTTCTATTTCCTGCCAAGTACTATTCCATTTCACACGCATAATGCATTTTATTTATCCAGTCAACAGTTGATGGATTGTATCCATCTTTTTGGGTTGTATCCATCTTTTATCTCTTAGGAACAATGCTGCTATGAATATTTGTGTACATATGTTTTCATTTCTCTTCATTATGTAGAAGTGGAGTTGTTGAGTCATTGGGTAACTCTATGTTTAATCTTTTGGGGAAATGGCAGACTGTTTTTCAAAGCAGCTGCACCATTTTATATTCCTACCAGCAGTGCACAGGGCTTCCAGTTTATCCACATCCTTGCCAACATTTGTTATAATGTCTTTTTGATTACAGCCATCCTAGTGGGGTGAAGTGGCATCTCAGTGTGGTTTTGATTTCATTCCCCTGATGACTAATGATGTTGAGCATCTTTTATATGTATATTTCCTCTTTTTATATCTTCTCTGGAGGCATGTCTATTCAGATCCTTTGCCCATTTTTTAATTGGGCTATTTATCTTTTTATTATTGAGTTGTAAGAATTATTTATAACAAGTTCCTTAGATATGTGATATGCAAATATATTCTCCCATTCTGTGGATGTCTTTCTTTATATTTTCTTGATGGTCTTATTTGAAGCACAGAAGTTTTCAGTTCTGATGTAGTCCAAATATCCAGTTTTTCTTTTGTTCCATGGGTTTTTGGTATCATATCTTAAAACAAACAAAAAGGGGCGCCTGGGTGGCGCAGTCGGTTAAGCGTCCGACTTCAGCCAGGTCACGATCTCGCAGTCCGTGAGTTCGAGCCCCGCGTCAGGCTCTGGGCTGATGGCTCAGAGCCTGGAGCCTGTTTCCGATTCTGTGTCTCCCGCTCTCTCTGCCCCTCCCCCGTTCATGCTCTGTCTCTCTCTGTCCCAAAAATAAATAAACGTTGAAAACAAACAAAAAAAAAAACAACACAGTCTAATTGAAGGTCCTGAAGATTTACTCCTGTATTTTCTTCTAAGACTTTTCCATTTTTAGCTCTTCTATATGGGTCTTTGATCCACTTGAATTAATTTTTTTAATATGGCATGAGGTAGGGAATACAACTTTATTCTTTTGCATGTGGATATTCAGTTTTCCTGGCACCATTTGTTGAAAAGATTACTATTTCTCCATTGAATGAATCTGTAACTATGAGAATTCATTTCTGGACTCAATTCTCTTCCATTGCTCTATATGTCTATCCTTATGCCAGTACTGCTTTGGCTTGGTTACTGTACCTTAGTAGTAAATTTTAAAATCAGGAAGTGAGAATCTTTCAACCTTGCTCACCTTTTCCAGGTTGGTTTTGGATATTTTGGGTCCCTTGAGTTCTCCTTCCTTCCTTCTTTCCTTCCTTCCTTCCTTCCTTCCTTCCTTCCTTCCTTCCTTCCTTCCTTCCTTCCTTCCTTTCTTCCTTCCTCACTCCCTCCATCTTTCTTTCTTTCTTTCTTTCTTTCTTTCTTTCTTTCTTTCATTCTTTCTTTCTAATAAAGATTATTTTTAAGAGCAGTTTCAGGTACACAACAAAATTAAGAGAAAGTACAGAGATTTCTCCTATATCTCCTGTCTCTACACATGCATAGTCTCCTCTATTATCAACATCACTCACCAGAATGGTATATTTGTTACCAAGTATGAACCTACATTGACATATCATAATAACCCCAAGTACATACTTTACATGATGGTTAACTTTTGGTGTTGTACATTCTTGGGTTTGGACAAAGGTATAGTTACATATATATACCAGTGTAATACCATATAGAATATTATCACTGCCCTAAAAACCCTCAGTGCATTGCCTGTTCATTCATTACCCTGGCTGCCCCCCAACCAGGCAAACATATTCATTGTCTCCATAGCTTTTTGCCTTTAACAGAAAGTCATATAGCTGAAATCAAAAATGTGTAGCTTTTTCAGATAGGCTTCTTACACTTAGTAATATGCATTTAAGTTTCCTCCATGACTTTTCAGGGCTTGATGGCTCATTTCTTTTTAAGCACTCAATAATATCCCATTATCTGGATGTGTCCAGTTTATTTATCCATTTACCTGCCATAGGACATCTTGGTTGCTTCCAAGTTTTCAAAATTATGAATAAAGCTGCTCTAAACATCTAAGTACAGGTTACTGTGTGGGCATGTTTTCAGCTACTTTGGGTAAATACCAAGAGTGCAACTGCTGGGTCCCATGGTAAAGGTACATTTAGTTTTGTAAGAAACCACCAAACTATCTTCCAAAGTGGCTGCACCATTTTTCTTTTCTTTTTTTTTTTTAATTTTTCAATGTTTTTATTTATTTTTGAGAGAGAGAGACAGACAGACAGACAGCACGAGCAGTGGAGGAACAGAGAGAGAGGGAGACACAGAATCCGAAGACAGGCTCCAGGCTTTGAGCTAGCTGTCAGCACAGAGCCAGATGTGGGGCTTGAACTCACGAACCATGAGATCGTGACCTGAGCCGAAGTCGGATGCTTAACTGACTGAGCCACCCAGGCACCCCATCCATTTTTCATTCCCACCAGCAAGGCATGAGAATTCCTGTTGGTCTACCCCCTCATTAGAATTTGGTAACACCAGCGTTCCTTCTGGCCATTCTAACATATGTGTAGTGGTATCTCATCATTGGTTTAATTTGCACTTCTCTGATGACATACTATATAAAGCATCTTTTCATATACTTATTTGCCATCTGTACATCTTCCTTGATTAGGTGTCTATTAAAGTCTTTGCCCATTTTTTTAAATTTAATGTTTATTTATATTTGAGAGAGAGAGAGCAAGCAGCGGAGGGGCAGAGAGAGAGAGGGAGAGAGATAGAATCCAAAGCAGACTCCAGACTCCGAGTTGCCAGCACAGAGCCCAACGCAGGGCTCAAACCCACGAACTGTGAGATCATGACCTGAGCCAAAGTCGGACGCTTAACTGACTGAGCTACCCAGGAGCCCCAGTCTTTGGCCCACTTTTAAATTAGGTTGCTTCTTAAGAGACTCTTAAAAACTGAGAACAAACTTAGGGTTGATGGGGGATGGAAGGGAGGGGAGAGTAGGTGATGGGCATTGAAAAGGGCATCTTTTGGGATGAGCACTGGGTGTGGTATGGAAACCAATTTGACAATAAATTCCATATATTAAAAAAATTAGGTTGCTTCTTATTGTTGTTTTAAAGAGTTTTTGGTATATTTTGGATAATAATCCTTTATCAGAAATTTGCAAATATTCTCTTCCAGGCTATAGCTGGTCTTCCCATTCTCATGATACTGTCTTTCACAGAGCAGAAGCTTTTAAACTGAACAAAGTCCATCTTATCAATGGTTTCTTTCATGGATCATGTCTTTGGCATTATATCTAAAAAGCCACCATGGTACCCAAGGTCATCTAGGTCTTCTCCTATGTTATCTTCCAGGAGTTTTATAGTTTTGCATTTTACACTTCAGTATCTGACCCATTTTGAGTTACTTTTTGTGAAGTATGTAAGGTCTGCATCTATATTTATCCGTTTGTATATGGATATCCAGTTGTTCCAGCACCATTCGTTGAAGAGACTATCTTTGTTCCATTGTATTGCTTCTCTGTCAAAGATCAGTTGACTGTATTTATGGGGGTCTATTTATAGACTCTCTATTCTGTTCCATTGATCTATTTGTCTATTCTTTTGCCTATACAACTCTGTTTTGATTACTATAGCTTTAGAATAAGTCTTAAAGCTGCGTAGCATCAGTTACGCAACTTTGTTCTTCTCTTTAAACACTGTATTGGATATTCTGAGCCTTTTGCCTGTCCATAAGAACTTTACAGATTGTTTATATTTTTAAAGTAACTTGGTAGGATTTTGACTGGAATTGAGGTGAATCTATAAATTGTCTTGGGAAGGAGTGACATCTTGACAATATTGAGTCTCTCTATCCTATTAAGGTCCTAAAGCTTACTTTGTAAGATTCATTAAGTACAAAATTAGCTGTTGGGTTTCTTTTTAATGTTTATTTATTTTTGAGAGAGAGAGTGTGAGTAGGGGAGGAGTAGACAGCAGGGGACAGAGGATGTGAAGCAGGCTCTGTGCTAACAGCAGAGAGCCCAATGCAGGGCTCAAACTCACAAACCATGAGATTGTGACCTGAGCTGAAGCTGGACGCTCATCCAACTGAGCCACCCAAATGCCCCAGCTGTAAGGATTTTTATAGACAGTTTTTTATCAAGTTGATAAGGTTCCCTTTAATTCCTAGTTTACTGACAGTTTTTATCATGAATAAATGTTGAAGTCTGTCAAATGTTTTTTCTGCATCTATTAATAAGATCATGTACTTTCCCTCTTTTAGCCTGTTGATGTGATGGGCTACGCTAATTGACTTTTTAAAACGATTTTTTTAAATGTTCATTTATTTTTGACAGAGAGAGAGAGAGAGAGAGAGAGACAGAGACAGAGACAGAGCATGAATGGGGGAGGGGCAGAGAGCGAGGGAGACACAGAATCTGAAACAGGCTCCAGGCTCCCAGCCGTCAGCACAGAGCCTGACGCAGGGCTTGAACCCACAGACAGCAAGATCATGACCTGAGCTGAAGTTGGACGCCCAACTGACTGAGCCACCCAGGCACCTTGTTAATTGACTTTTTAATGCTGAACCAGCCCTGCATACCTGGGATAAATCCCACTTGGTTAAGGTGTATAATATTTTCTATGCTTTTTTGGATTTGATTTGCTAATAATTTGTTGAGGATTTTTGCATCTGTGTTAATGAGAGATAATTAGTCTATAGTTCCCTTATTATCGTTTTGTCTGGTTTTGCATTAGAGCAATGGTGGCCTCATATAATGAGTTAGGAAGTATTCCCTCTTCTTCTATCCTCTGAAACAGATTGTAGAGAACTGGTATAACTTCGTCCTTAAATGTTTGATAGAATTCACCAGCAAACCCATCTGGCCCTGGTACTTTCTGTTTGTAAGGTATTAATTATTGATTCAATTTCTTTAATAGGCACAGGGTTATTCAGATCATCTATTTCTTCTTGTGTGAGTTTTGAGTTTGTGTCTTTCAAGGAATCAATCCATTTCATTTAACTTATCAAATTTGTGGTCATAGAAATGTTAGTATTTTTTTTATTAAACTTTTAATGTCCATCAAAATAAATCTGTACTAATGATGTTCCCTCTTTCATTTCTAATAATAGTAATTTGTGTCCTTTCTCTTTTTTATTTAGTTAGCCTGGTTAGAAGTTTACTGACACTATAGTTCCTTGGATTTCTGTATGAATTTTAGGATCAGCTTGTCAATTTCTGCACTGAAGTCAGGTGGGATTTTGCTAAAGACTGCACTGACTATGTAGACAATGTTGAGGACTAATGCCATCTTAACAATATTAAGTCTTTTGATCTACGAACATGAACTGTCTTTCCATTTAACTCTTCTTCAATTTCTTTCAACGACTCTTACAATTTTCAGAGTACAGATTTTACACTCATTTTGTTAAATTTATTCTTAGGCATTTTATTATTTTTGTCATTATACTTGGAATTGTTTTCTTAATCTTATTTCAGGATTGCTCATTGGAAGTGTTTAGAAATACAATTTATTTCTGTGTCTTGGTTTTGTATCTTGCAACCTTACTAAATTTGTTTAAATTTGTATTGATATTTATTTATTTTGGAGGAAGACACTTGGAGTGTGAGTGGGGGAAGGGCAAAGAGAGAGTGAGACAAAATCCGAAGCCAGCTGTCAGCAGAGAGCCTGATGCGGGGCCCAAACCCACAAACCATGAGATCATGACCTGAGCTGAAGATGGATGCTTAACCGACTGAGCCACCCAGGCACCCCACTGAATTTGTGTATTAATGCTAATTATTTTTTAAGTTGATTCCTTAGGATTTTCTATATACGATATGAAGTCATTTGACAATAGAGATAGTTTTACTTCTTTCTTTCAAATCATAATTCATTCTATTCCATTTTCTTGCCTGAATGCCCCAACTAGAACTTTCACTACAATGCTGAATAGAAATTTTGAGAGCATAGGAGCGTCTGGGTGGCTGAATCAATTAAGCATCCAACACTTGATTTCGGCTCAGGTCATGATCTCACAGTCCTGAGATCGAGCCTTGCATAGAGCTCCGTGCTGAGTGTGGAGCCTGCTGGAGATTCTCTTTCCCTCTGCCCCTCCCATGCTCATGCAAGCGTGTGTGTGTGTGTGTGCATAGTCTTTCTCTCTAAAAGAAAGAAAGAAAGAAAGAAAGAAAGAAAAGAAATTTTGAGAGCATTTAACTATTTTTTATCTGATCTTAGAGGTAAAGAATTCAGTCTTTTGCCATTAAGTATAACACCAATTGTGAAGTTTTTATAGAAGCCCTACATCAGGTTGAGAACGTTCTCTTCTATTCTTAGGGTTGAATGTGTTTTTTTTTTTTTTTCATAAAGGGCACTAGATTTTGTCAGTTTTTTCTGCATCTATTGAGATATTCATGACCTTTTTGTTCTTTATTCTGTTTACATATTATATTACATTAATTGAATTTACTATGTTAAACCAACTTTGTATCCCTGGGGATAATCCCACTTAGCTATAGTGTATAATCCATTTTTGAGTTGCTGGATTTTCTATGGTAGTATTTGTTGAAGATTTTTCCATCTCATGAATTTTTACATTCATGAGTAATTGGTCTGTAATTGGTCTGACATCTTGTGATGTCACTGCATGGTTTTGGTAACAGGTTAATATATGGCCTAATAGAGTGAGTTGGGACATATTTACTTCTTTTCTATTTTTTTTTTGAAAGACATTGGAAACAATTTGTATTAATTATTTAAAGGTTTGGTAGAACCCGCCGATGAAACCATCTAGTCCTGAGCTGAAGTCGGACGCTCACCAACTGAGCCACCCAGGCGCCCCAAAAGTACTTTCTTACTGTTTGCACAGATTATTAAAGAATAGACGATCAGAAGTCAGTCTTTACCCTGTAACTTTTGCCTTTGGGGTTCATTCTCTGAAATGACCTCTACCAGAGGCGCCTGGGTGGCTCAGTCGGTTGAGCGTCCAGCTTCGGCTCAGGTCATGATCTCACCGTTTGTGAGTTTGAGTCCCACCTCAGGCTCTGTGCTGAGTTGTCATTTTCAAAGTTGTCCATTTCATCTAAGTTATCTAACTGACTATCATACAGTTTTTTATACTGTTGCTTTACAATTCTTTTTATATCACTAATGTTGGTATTCATCTCCCCTCTTTCATTCCTGACTTCAGTAATTTGAGTCTTCTTTTTCTCTCTTGTTCAGTCTAGCTACAGGTTTATCAATTTTGTTGATCTTTTCAAAGAACGAACTTTCAGTTCTGTTGTTATCCTCTATTCCTTGTCTATTCTCTACTTCATTATTTTTTACTCTAATCTTTACTCTTTCCTTCCTTGCTCTTGCTTGGATTTGGTTTGTTCTTTTTCAAGTGTATCAGGTAGAAGGTTAAAATATTGATTTAAAATCTTTCCTCATTTGTCGGGGCGCCTGGGTGGCTCAGTCGATTAAGCGCCCGACTTCAGCTCAGGTCACGATCTCGCGGTCCGCGAGTTCGAGCCCCGCATCGGGCTCTGGGCTGATGGCTCAGAGCCTGAAGCTTGCTTCTGATTCTGTGTCTCCCTTTCTCTCTGCCCCTCCCCCGTTCATGCTGTGTCTCTCTCTGTCTCAAAAATAAATAAACGTTAAAAAAAATTAAAAAAAAAAAAAAAAAAAAAGAAAATCTTTCCTCATTTGTAATGTAGCAGTTTACAACTATAAGTGTCCATCTAAGTACTGCTTCAGCTGCTCTCATAAGTTTTGGTATGCTTATTTTCATTTATCTCAAAGTATTTTCTAATTTTTTCTGTAATTTCTTTTTTGGCCCATTGGTTATCTAGGAGTGTGTTATTTAATTTCCACATTATTTTTGAGTTTCCCAAATTTCTTTCTCTTAATGACTTCTAATTTCATTCCACTGTGGTCAGAGAACATACTTTACGTGACTTCAGTCCTTTTTAATTCATTGAGGCTTGTTTTGTGGCCTAACATGTGGTCTGCCATGGGAATGTTCCATATGCACTCAGAAGAACGTGGGTTCTACCAGTCTTGGGTGGAGGGCTCTATAGGTATCTGTTAGTCCAATTGCTTTTAAGTGTTGTTCAGGTCTATTTCCTTGTTGATGATCTACCTATTGAAACCCATTATTGAATGGGGGCATTAAAGTCTCCCATTATTATTGGTGGACTGCCTATTTCTCCCTCGAATTCTGTCAGTTTAGGCTTCATGTTGTATATTTATAATTGTTATATCTTCTTGGTGGGTTAATGTTTTTAGCATTATAAAATGTGCCTGTTTTCCTCTAGCAATTTTTTTTCAGTTCTGTGCTGTCTGATATTAGTATAGCCACTCCAGCTATCTTGTGGTTGCTGTTTGATTGACATCTTTTTCCATCATTTTGCTTCTAACCTATTTGTATCTTTGAACCTAAGGTATGTTTCCTGTACATAGCAGATTATTTTTTTTTTATCAACTATCTCTGGCAATTTCTGCCTTTTGATTGGATAAAACAATCCAATCAATCATAGTTGAATTTATGTCTCCCATTTTACTTTTTCTTCTCAATATGTCTCCTGTCTCTTTTGTTCCCATACTCTTCCTTTACTGCTTTCTTTTGCATTGAGTAGATATTTTCTAATGTAACATTTTAAGATAGTGATTTGTTTTTACCATATTTTTCTTCAGTGGTTGCTCCCGGGCTTACCATATATATCTTATCAAAATATGCTTCAGATTTATACTAACTTAATTCCAGTAAGGTACACTAATGTCAGTCCTATATAACTCTATTCTCTTGTCTCCATTTTGTGATGTCATTGTTGTATGTATTACATCTATACCTGTCACAAACCCAGTAATATACTGTTGTAATCACTACTTCATGTAATTGTACGTGTTTTAAAGAAGCTCGGAGAGGAAGGAGAACAAGGATATATTTATGGAGTTTGTTATATTAACCTTCTTCTACCATTTCTGATTTTCTTCATTTGTTCCTGTGGATTTGAGTTACTCTCTGGTATCATTTTGTTATCCCCCACAACTTTGCTCAACTCCAACCACCTTTGTGTTATTATTTTTAAATACATTACATTTCTATGTTACAGTCCCAACAATACAGTTACATACATATTGTATTATATAATTGTTTTTAAAGTAAATTAAGAGAATAAATGATAAGAAATATTCATTATAGGAGTGCCTGGATGGTTCAGTCAGTAATGCATGTGACTTTTGATCTCAGGGTTATGAGTTCAAGCTCCACACTGGGTGCCGAAATTACTTTAAAAAGAACTAAGAAATATTCATTATAATGTTTTCTATATAATTGCCTTTACTAAGGCTCTTTTTTATGAAGTGATTTTGAATTGCTGTCTGGACTCATTTGCTTTTAGCATGAAGAACTTTCTTTAGTATTGCTTATAAGTCAGTTCTGCTAGCACCAAACTATCTCAGTTTTCTTTATCTGGGAATGACTCAATTTTACCTTCTCATTCTCCTTCTTCTTTTTTTTTTTTTTCTGTGAAAAGTTTTATTGTTTCCATTTGGTGCATGGATTGGGAGAGGGTTGGGAGAGGCCTCAAGGCTCCAGGGTGGTTTAAAAGCTGCCTTGTGGCCTCAGGAAGAGGCTCAGGCATAAGTCCCCACACCACAGGGATGCCAGAAGGCCCCTCAAAGGCTGCTGGGCTTGAGCAGTTTGTAGTCATGCTTAAGTGTGAGCCTTTCAAAAAGATACTTGCCCAGCCCATCCTGGGGAGGTTAGAAAGCTTGTCGTCCATCTTCTTGATGAGTTTCACCTCCTCATCTAGGAAGTGGTTCTCCAGGAAGTCACAGAGATAGGGGTCTGCGTGGGCAGAACCCGGGGCATGCAGATCCAAAAGGGTCTGGTTCAGGTCTTCTCCAGAACAAGGGCTGCTTCCATGGCATCCAAGGTTTTACTCCACTCATCTGGGGATGGCTTCTGCACATCCTGGGCATGGCTGCGGTGCTGGTTTTGCATCTTCAAGGGACAGCTCAGTAGGCTCATTCTGCTTCAGCCAACTTGTGGAAAGAGTGGCCCATGCCCTCCAGAGCTACATCTTTGCAGAAATAGAAGCCCAGAAAGAGGTAGGTGTAGGAGGCCGGTAGATCCATGCTGACCAGGTGGTTGACAGCAGCATCCACTTCTGTGGAATAATTCTGATGAATCTGAGAGTTCATATTGATAGCTAATAAGGAGCTAAGCTCAATACAGGGTCTTGGCTGGTCCCGGAGGCAGAGGGTAGCTGAGAAGATGGCTCTGAAGGTTGAGACTGAAAAAAATTTGGAGGGTGGTAGGAGGCTGGTAGAAGAGGCATGCCTGGGTCTATTCCATCCAAACCCCGTTGAAGCAAGAAACAGATCCAGAGGACTGTTGGGCACACAGCCTATCTCACCTTCATTTTTAAAACAGTTTTGCTAGATATAAGATTTTTGGTTGACAGTTTCCCCCCACCCCTTGGCACTTCAAATATGTCATCCCATGGCCTTCTGGCCTCCACAGTTTCTAAAGAGAAATTTGCTGTTAATCTTAATGGAGTTCCCTTGTATGTAACAAGTTGTTTTTCTCTTGTTACTTTTAAGACTTGTCTTTCAGGATCTTTACTATGATTTGTCTGCATGTGGACCTCCTTGAGTTTATCTTACTTAGAGTTCTGTGAACTTTGATGGGTAGATAGTTTTTCATCAAATTGGCACGTTTTCAACCATTATTTCTTCAAATAGTTTTTTCTATTCCTCTCTCTCTTTCCCCTCTCCTTCTGGCACTCTCATCATGCATATGCTCACTTGCTTTATGTGTTGCACATTTCTCTCAGTTTCTGGTCAATTTTAATCATTATTTTTCTCTGCTCCTTGGATTGCATGACCTTTATTGATCTATCTGCAAATTTACCAATTCTTTCTACTTTAATTTCAAATCTGCTGTGAGCTCCTTTAATGACTTTTCATTTCAATCATTGTAACTGTTAACTCCAGAAGTTCAATTTGGCTGTTTTTAAATATAAGTTTCATCTTTTTACCGATATTCTTAGTTTTATGAAATATTGTCATCATAGCTTACTTTACTTAAGTATGGTTCCCTTTTGTTGCTTGAAAATATAATGGCTGGTTTGAAGTCATTTGTTATTTGTGTGTGCGTGTGTATGCGTGTTAGATTGCTTTTAATTACTGACAGCTGGGGAGAGCTGGGGTCCCAAGTGGTGGTGATGTCCCTACCTCCTGGTCAGACCCTCAGGAATCAGGCTGGTACCCACAGGTCCTGAGCCCACACCAGCAGAGCCCCAGGGCTGTACTATGTCCCTAGGGATGAGACCCCATCAAGTGACCAGAGCGAGGCCTGGCTCCCAAGGGGTGAAGTCTTTTTCTATTAAATCTGACATCTGGGTCCTATCACAGGCATTTTCTATTGCTTGCATTTTTTCCTGTGAATGAGTCACAGTTTTCCGTTTCTTTGCCTCAAATTTTTTTGATGAAAAAATATGGATAACGTATTTAGCATGTTAATGTATTATAGTATGATAGGATGTTTTAGATAATATATTTTAGCAACTCCAACCTACATGGCTTATTTATGTTTTTTATTTCTTTTTTTTAATTTTTTTAATGTTTATTTATTTTTGAGAGAGAGAGAGCAAGCAATCAGGGGAGGGGCAGAAAGAGAGGGAGACACAGATTTGAAGCAAGCTCCAGGCTCTGAGCTGTCAGCAAAGAGTCCGATGCAGGGCTTGAACTCACAAACTGCAAGATCATGACCTGAGCTGAAGTCAGACGCTTAACTGACTGAGCCACCCTGGCACCCTTTGATGTTTATTTATTTATTCATTTGTTTAGAATCTTGCCTGGACTATTTTAGGAAAGTCCACTTCACCCACTCTATGCAGCCGGTGGTATTGTTCCTCAGTGGGTGCAGCCTGGGGCATGCACACAGCCATCCTGAAATGATAGTGGTTTTATCACCTCTTTTTGACTGACTCTCTAATCTTTCTGTTAAGCTGTCTACCTCTGATGATATTACACCCAGCTATTACCCTCCACTAACTGCCAGCTAATTGTTTTTGAGGCACTAAGTGCTCCTCCATCTGATCCAATTCATTTTAGGCTTATTTGCAGGGATAGTTATTGAGGCCAGTCTTTGAACGTTGTTCTGGCACCAAGAAGGCACTTTTTATCTGTCTCTTTCCCTGTTCTCCCTGGTAAACTAACTAGCTTATAGTTTAGTTTGTTGCTCTCATGAAGGTACCAGCTTCCTCTTAATTAAGGAAGCCCCAGGATGTTGGCTACATTTGCCTAGAATTTAAGCTCTGTGATACATAGCTGTAGAGATGAGAACTCCTCATGGCCTGCCCTCCCTAAGTTAATACCGTATCAATCAACCAGGAGCTGGGGAGAAAGGATCCCTGTATTCTTGACTGAATTGCCCAGAGTTGACATTCCATCATGCTGAGTTGGAAGGGGAGACCAGAGGGAGGTTCAAATGTCACAGACTCTCCCTCTTTCTTACCAAGTTTTACTGTAACAGGGAGAAAACCAGCATGTCTGACTCCATGTTGCTTCTATTTCCCTTGCTAGTGTGACGGAAGCTTAGAAACTTCTGCTTTAGCCCTAGAGGTAGCCATGTTAATCAGCGAAGACATTTTGCTTACGGCTAAGATTTGGAAACAGTGCTTTCTACCCAAAATCTACCTTACCTGAGGAGATAGGGAAGCACATACAGAAATGACTATGATATGCTTAACATTCACAGGAATGACATGACCAGATTCCTGTACACAAAGATCACTGACCAAGGACAAAAAAGTTACACAACCTTCTTCAGATATCTACAGACATCAGTCATCTTTGGACTCCAATTCCCTCTCAGTTCCCTCTTTTGCTAACAACATAAAAGAAGCTCAAATTTCCTGCCAAGGGGAGATGGTTCTTTAGGACAATGGTCGGCATCCCCTTGGTTTTCTGGCTTTCCAAATAAAGTCACTTTACTTACCCTAATATCTTGCCTCTAGATTATGGGCCTGTTATGTAGCGAGCAAAGCAAGCTTGGATTTGGTTACATTAGTAGATTTTCTTGAATAATCTGTTTCTTTATTTGCTTAGGTCCTTATCATAATGTCCAAAGATTCTAGATAGTTGCTTTAAAAATAATTTTTACCACTTATGCCTATCTCTCTGGGGAACATTTGCACAGAGTTCTTCTGCCACCATTTTGGAAGTAGCCACCCTTTCTGCTTTTTCTGCTTTTTCTACTAGGCTAAGCTTCTAGCATTTGGATCTCAGGCTGCTTCAAGCAATCATTATACTCCTGGAGTGAGCCCTGGAAGGACTGAGGGAGAGGCACTCAGAGCCTGGGTGACATATGTGAGCCCCCAGATCAGTCCTATGCTTGGGATCATCTGCATTTCACTGTCAGTTAAGCCAAAAAATTTCCTTCTTTCTTTAGCTACTTGGGAGTTGAGTTTTTTCACAGGTAACCAAGAGTTGTAACTAATATCCTGAATGTCAAGCTTTTAATAGTGTGTGAGTAAATGATAAGGAGTGTGGAAAGCTTGTTCAACCAAACTGGGATCGAGGGTCATTTTCAAGGGATCTTTTTGATAGCTCATCTTATCCTAATAATTTATGGCTTCTTAATGTTTAATGAAATATAGAGACATCATTTGTAGTGATTCTAATAGATGTTCCTCTTACTAAGGATTTTTAATATGTTCTCATATATCTGTCAGTATTTGTTGATGTCCAAAGCACTGGTTCCAAGGAAGCCTGAATGTTAACTGCTAACGCTGAGTTATAATATTAATAATAGCACAGAGGCCTGACCTTAATTATAGAAAGTTCTTATAAGTCAGGTAACCTCTCTTGTCCATTAGCTTATAGCTGACTCATTAAAATATTTCTTGTAAGTATACAGTTTTCCAAATATTGGAACCAGTTACAAACCTCTTTAACAAACTGTAAGCAGAAAAAGGAAAGATTACATATTGCTACTTGAGATGTGATGTAGAAAACCTAGGTAATCGAAGATTTCTATTTATTTGTCATGGTATGCCTTTGAAATATTAAAGGATGAGTCAACTTTGTTAGAAATATCGAAATGTCCAGAAAATTCAGGAAGAATTTACAGGTCAAGGCTGTAAGCAATTTTATCCTACCTCTCATGACAATATCCTTCACTAACTTCTTCCTCTGAGATGGATGGTTGTGGCCAAGTGTTGGGAGCAAGAATGACATGAGACATTATTGTAATCTTGGAATTTATCAAAACTTTGTTAAAGGGGGCCTTTCTCCTCGAGTGAGAACTACATAGCACCTTAACCTAATGTAAATTTCCACAATGGATGCCATTTGCCAATAAAGTCTCTGAAGATTCTGCAATTCAATGATCCCTGTCATGTTTTAAATATCTCTAGGGTCCCCAGAAGACCACAATTAGTGAGGACGTAGATTTTTGGAATCAAGGAGGCAGAGTGTGCAACAAAATGTATAGAGCCATTATAAAATCTCAGTAATTCCAATTAAATGGGAGAAGGGTATTATGAATTCATGACACTCCATTATTTTTTTTTTAATTTTTTTTTTAACATTTATTTATTTTTGAGACAGAGAGAGACAGAGCATGAACGGGGGAGAGTCAGCGAGAGGGAGACACAGAATCGGAAGCAGGCTCCGGGCTCTGAGCTGTCAGCACAGGGGCCCGATGCGGGGCTCGAACTCACGGACCGCGAGATCGTGACCTGAGCCGAAGTCGGTGCTCAACCGACTGAGCCACCCAGGCGCCCCAACACACTCCATTATTTTTACCATAGTGAAAGCTTTATGGCTGTCACTAAAGGAAAAGGGAAAAGTACTCTAGGATAAATTTGAATAAACAGATTTGATTTATTTCTAATTGACAGATTGTTTTAAATACTTTCAGCTTCTGAGTTACCTGAAAGTGGTATGCATCTTAGACAGCTTACTAGTACAAGCCAGCTGGAGCTTACTTTGCACTAATAATGGTCCTGCTCTTAGAACCATTATTCACAGAAATAGAAAATTAAAGGTCCACTGGTTTCTGGGACTTCATAAATCATGAATTGGTGGGATCTGAATTCCACTAACTGTACTTAAGAAACTAATAGGCTTTGGTTGCAGACTTGTACTCTGATCTTATTCTGATAGTGAGATCTTATGTGAGAAGGGGTTTTATTTCTACAGGCTTGGGGTAGATGACACTGCCTCAGAATATGGGTGAGACTGTGGTTCTCAATCGACTGACCTACCACTTGCTAGAATGTTCGCATTTTGGGACCTCCATCTTCACTCTGCTGGCTCAGTAGTACATTTGATTTGGTTTTACAGAGATGAATTTCAAGGAAAACATCACCTAGACTTTACTTCAAATTACCCTGAGGTTCAATACATTCTATTGATGCCCCAAAACGCCATGCTCATAATCTGCTGTTATGATACACAACTTGGAGAAGGTAAATGTCCTGTCAACTACAATCCCTCTTTATTATTTTTAAGGAGGGCTAGTTTCCATTATCAAAAGCAGATAAGGAATACCAGCACTCATTTGTCATTCAAAATGGAATGCTTACTTAGCTGGGAATGAATGAAAACCATCATGTGGTAGGTTTGTTTTTTTAATCGTGGCAATAAAGGCACAACTCAAGGTCAGGGAAAATTCAAATGTGGCTCCACTGGGTTGCTTATATTTTTTGGATAGGTGGGAGAGACAATTTTCCAATAGGAACCTGGGTTTTGAATACATTTTCCCCCCCTAAAACAGAGATAAGGAAAAGAAACCTGACATTTTTTTCTCATCTTCTGACATGGTAATTAGTTATTATATTACCAACACACAGATTTTAGTTCCAGTTTAAATTAGTTGTTCCTTACCCACACTTTTACGCAGTTAATCCCACCTCACATGAAGGTCCATGGCATGTGACAAACAGGCCATTTCATGAGTGAGTGAGCGTGCACAGACACCAAGAGGACCACCAGGCCTTTTTCTTCTCACGGGTTCTAGGTAAGAAATGCTAAAAGGACCAACTTGCCATTTAGGATTTCAAGCCGACACACGGTGCGATTTTTCTGCATGGCCATCTCCCAGGCACCTCTGAGTCAAAATAGGACCCAAATTAAACTCATCTCCCTCCTATGAAAACTGGTCACCCTTTTGCCTTTTCCATCTCTCCGAAGACCACCATGCATTAAGTAGGATGAACCATAACAAGGTCATCAATAGCTGAATATAGGCAATTTCAAACAGATCAGCCTTAATATCTGTTCAGGTCAGAAACCTGGGTGAAATACTTATCACCGCACTCTCCCAATTCAACTCTTACTACTAGCCAATCACGAGGACTGGTAAATACTACTTCTTGGGGAGGTTCTGAATCCATCTTTAGGGCACCCATCATAGCCTACCTCATCAGCAACTGGTCTAGCGATTCCACCATCCACACTGCAATGAACTAGTGTGTCCTCTTTAAAACACAAGTCAGATCATGCCACTTCCAAGCCAGAGATCAGTCAATGGCTTTTCAGTGTCCTTACCACAAAGACCAGACAATACAACTGCTACTGGCCTCTTCATTCACTCTATGTTCTGGTTACTCTACCTTCTTTTATTATCCCAAACATGCTCCTTCCCAATTCAGGGCCTTTGAACATATTACTGTATCTGCTTAATACCCTCTTCTCTCTCATTGCCAACCAGGCCCTTGCCACTCAGTGATCCCCACTTCTCCGGTGTTCATGCCTCAGCATAAATGCAACGTCCCAAAAGAATCTTCTATGACCTTTCTCTGACCAGTGTGGAACCCCAGGTTACATATATCCATGGGACTTCAGCATAGATCATACTTTCAATTACCTGTCCAGTGCCCTGCTAGGCTCAAACTCCAAGGGAGCAAGGCTATCGCTAACTTGCTCATTACCATATTGCCATCACTAACCCAAGGCCTAGTACTTAATGGGCACCAAGTAAATGTTTGCCAAAAGCACAAATCTGTCACAAATGTGAAGAGTGCAATTCATAAGTCAAAAAGCTGCCATCTTTGCTCCATGATAGACATCAGTGTTGATCTATCTTCGGTGAGGGGCACCTGGGTGGCTCAGATGATTAACCATCTGACTTCAGTTCAGGTCATGATCTCATAGTTCATGAGTTTGAGCCCCACCTTGGGTTCTACGCTGACAGCTCCGAGCCTGCTTTGAATTCTGTGTCTCCCTCTCTCTGTTCCTAACCTACTTGCGCTCTGTCTCTTTCTCAAAAATAAACATTAAAAAAATTTTTGATGTATCTTCAGTGATTCTTCTATTTAGGATTTTTAAAAAGGTAACAAAAGCATTCAATTAAAAAATTAAAAACTGAAAGCCTGATCCAGAACTCTGGGCCTTTTTTGAACTATTCCCTAGCATGGCTACATCTGGCAATAGTTATTGTTATAAGAGAAATAATAATAATCACAAAGACTCATAATACAAGACATGCTTTGGATGCTCTCAGTCCCTCAATCTTGTGGAAAGACAACTTTTTTTTAAGTTTATTTATTTATTTTGAGAGAGAGAGAGAAAAAGAGAGACAGAAAGAGACAGACAGTGAGGAGACAGAGAATCCCTAGCAGGTTCTGCACAGTTACCACAGAGCCCAATGTGGAGCTTGAACTCACGAACCGTCAGAACATGACCTGAATGGAATCAAGAGTCGGACACTCAACCAACTGAGCCACCCAGGTGCCCCTGGAAAGATAACTTCTTGCACACAAGAACCCTTTCTCTATATCTTGAAGAGTAAGGAAATCTACAGAATCCAAGAGAAACACATTTCCAGCTTTAAGTAAAATGTTTAACACCAGTTAATTTCACCATGTTTGCAAGAGCAATTGTCTCCTGAGAACACCTTATTAAAGGCTTGTGTTCCTACCGGAAGAAAGAGTCTCTGAGCAGCACACGGTTTGAATAATTTCTTCCATTCCTGAGGGTTTCCAACCGAAAATGTGATGGGGTAGATTCGGTGCTCGAACTTCTTTGTATATGAGTCAGGCCACTGTCGTAACTAAAAAACAAGGAATACAAGAAGAGGATGATTAGGCCCCAGAGATACAGAAAACATCTGAAGCTTCTGCATGTTCAAGTGGACACTATTCAGGCAACTTACACAGAAAATCTAACTTCACCACCACTATTAGTGCTCAGTGAATGAAAGACCATGGCTAGAATTAAAAAAAATAATAATGATAACATCCAGAGTTAGCAAGGGTGTTAGGAGGCTGGTACATAAATAACACAAGGGGAGTATAAATTTGAGTAAACTTCCAAGAGGGCACTTTGGAAACTGGCAATAACCAACTTCAAAAGATAAAGGCGCAAGACTTTCAATACAACCTACTTTGTAATAAAAAAAAAAAAAAATCCTTGTGAACAAACTAAATGACCAATAAGTACGAACTGGGAAAATTAATTATGATAGAACTATACAATAGACTACTGTTAACAGTTAAAATAAGATAGATCAATATTTTCTGGCATGGAAAAATGTTTATGATAGTTAGGTTTTAGAAAAAGCAAAATAAAAAAGAAATTTCATAATATAAGTTCCGTCTTGGAAAACATATGCATATATATTTCATATGGAGAGAAAAATCTCTACAGATGGACACTGAATTGTTATAAGTGGGCACCTGTGGAGGTGGTGGTGGTGATTTCGTTTTTTAAGTTTATACTTCTGTGTTCTTTAGAACTTTTACAATGAGTATATATTATTTTCTTTGCATATGTTATTTCATTAATGGGCTTTAGTTTTCAGAGCGGTTTTATGTTTATAGAAAAACTAAGCAGGAAGCATAGAGTTCCCATCTACCCTTCCCCCTTTCCCTCTCTACCCCCCAGTTTCCATTTCTATTATCTACATCTTGCATTAGTGTGGCATATTGTTGCAATTGATGAACTAGTATCAATATGTTAGCAAGTAAAGTCCATAGCTTATCTTAGGGTTCACTCTTTGTGTTGTACATTCTATGGATTTTGACAAATGTATAATGGCAGGTATGTACCACTACAGAATAGTTTCAGCACCCTAAAAATCCCTTCCCCGTTCCCTCCCACTGAATTCCTACAACCACTGATTATTTTTTTTAATGTTTACTTATTTTGTGAGACAGAGAGAGAGAGAGAGAGAGAGGAGCAGGGGAAGGGCAGAGAGAGAGAGAGAGAGAGAGAGAGAGAGAGAGAATTCCAAGCAGGCTCCGAGCTGTCAGCTTGGAGCCCCAATGTGGGCCTCTAACTCACAAACCGTAAGATAGTGACCTGAGCCAGAATTGAGAGTCAGCCGCTCAACCGACTGAGCCACCCAGGCACCCCTACAACCACTGATTATTTTACTGTCTCTTAGTTTTGCCTTTTCCAGAATGGGATATAGTTGGAATCATACAGTATATAGCCTGTTCAGATCGGCTTCTTATACAGAGCAGTATGCATTTAAGGTTTCCCTATGTCTTTTTGTAGACTGATAGCTTATTTATTTTTTATTTTTTTTTTAATTTTTTAAACATTTATTTATTATTGAGAGACAAGAGACAGAGCATGAGCATGGGAGGGGCAGAGAGAGGAGGAGACACAGAATCCGAGGCAGGCTCCAGCCTCTAAGCTGTCAGCACAGAGCCCGACGCAGGGCTCGAACTCACAAACTGTGAGATCATGACCTGAACTGAAGTCGGACGCTTAACCGACTGAGAAATCCAGGTGCCCCAATAGCTTATTTATTTTTTAGAGCAGAATAACGTTCCATTGTGTGGATATACAATGGTTAGTTTCTGCATTCACCCATAGAAATACATCTTGCTTGCTTCCAATTTGGGGTGATTACAAATAAAGCTGCTATAAACATTCATGTGCAGGTTTCTGTGTGGACAATTTTTCAATTCATCTAGGGAAAAAGTCAAAGAGTCTGATTGCTGGATTGTATGGTCAGTCTCCATGTAGCTTTCTAAGAAATGGTCAAACTGCTTTCCAAAGTTGCTGTGCTGTCTTGTGTTCCCACCAGCAATGAGATTTTCTGTTGCTGTACCTCCTCAATAGCATTTAGTGTTGTGGATTTTAGCCATTCTGATAGGCATGTAGGTATCTCGCTGTCTTCAGCTGCAGTTCCCCAAGGACATTTGATGTTGAGCATCCTTCCGTATGCTTATCTGCTTCCCCACTGACACCATAGTTCTACTTCTAAGAATTTTCTAAGGAAAAATTCCAAAAGTACATTCATATTTATTACAAGGTTGTTTATCATAATGTTGTCTGTGACAGTGAAAAGTTGGAAACAACCTAAATAACAATTTGGTTAAATAAGCTCTGGGGTTTGTCTACAGACAGAATATGATGCAGCAACTAATGACAACAATGTACAATGAGCGTTGGCAAGCTGTTGGTTGTACAAGGATCAAATCCAACCTGCTACCACAAGCACATAGCCAAGAATGATTTGATATTTTCAAATAGTTAAAAAAATAAAAACAAATGTAATATTCTGCGACATGTGAAAACGACATGAGATTTGAATTTCGGTGTCCATAAATAAAAGTTTTATTGGAACGCTGCCACACCTAATTATTTACATATTTCTATGGCTGCTTTTACAATGAATATCAGAGCTGAGTAGCTACGAGACCACACAGCATGCAAAGCCTAAAAAAGTTACCGTCTGGTACTTCACATAAGAAAGTAGCTAACCCCAGTTTTAGAAGAAATTCAATAATATAAGACTCAGTGATATAAAAGGGAATGTAGGATACGATCTCATTTCTGATGTTTATATGAAAAGAAAAAGAATATAAATAAATACATAAAAATTGCTCTCCCTGACCATTAATAGGAAGGTTGATTTTTTCCTTTATAATTTTATGATTTTTTAATAATGTACATATAATGCTTATATGGTCACATAAAAATGTTTGAAGAGGGGCACCTGGATGGCTCAATTGATTAGGTATCTGACTTCTGATTTCAGCTCAGGTCATGATCTCATGGTTCATGAGTTCAAGCCCCATGTTGGGCTCCCTAGAGCCTGCTTGTGATTCTCTCTCTCTGCCCCTCCTCAGCTCACACACACTGTGCACACACTCTCTCAATATAAATAAACTTAAAAATGAATAACTTTGCAATTTTGAGATGGATATATGGGAGGGAAATCTCAGAATGAGAAAGAGGAAGAGTGATAAAGGATTTAATAACTGATTTATGAAGGCCACTGACCAATGAGAAGCCACAACCAGGCACAAATACCCAGCACAACTGCACTGACACATCAGAACGGACACCGGGCACAAACACTCAGCACAACTGTGCGACGGCACAACAGCCCAAAATCAGCCCTGGAAGGGGAATGGGAAGGTCCCATGGTCTGTTGCTTCCCTTGATTCCTTGATCTTTAGGATCCTACCTTCTAGAAGGGTTTATCTACCTTTGCCAATCTATGTCTTTTAACTGGACTGTTCAGTCCTTTTACATTTAAACCAATGCATGTATTTGAACTCCAGCCACTGAAAGTTCCTGCTGACACGTATTCCCGTGGCAGAACCACATACCACACCCACAAAGAAGGCTGCCATTCCACTGGCCCTACCTATCACCAGAATGCAACGGTGGTTATCCCCACTTCCGGGTCCCACTTTTTCCTGACAGATGAGCCAAGCCTAAAGCACACGTCTGATTCACGAGTTGCCTAGAGAGGCAAGGAAATCAACCAGCTGGTATTTTCAGCTTCTATATTGGGAGATGACAAGACCAAATGAAACTCCAAAATATTAAGTATCTATATTATACTTGGTAAATATCACCAGACATACTGGACTCACACAGCTTAAAAAATTATTTTTTAAAGTCTACTTAAATATAGAATTCACCCATAAAACAGCTTCTAGAGGAGTCATGATATCAACTGGCACTTTGTTTTGTGTTTTGCCCTAAGATATACGGCCCTGAGCTTCACTAGAAGTTATCACAAGAAACTGGATATTCCCACAATGCCTTGGTTTTGTAAGCGACACTTTAGAGGAGGGAGGCGTAACTTGCCCCTGCACACCGGCATCTCCTGTGGCTTCACACAGCCTAACTGCTGCTAATCTACTTCGGAGCTAACAAAGTGCCCAACATACTGGAGATACTCCAAAGAATCTTCGTGGAATGAAAGAATAAATAGATGATCTGAGTCAGCCTCACAAGTATGCTCTACAGTAAGATTCATTTGCCCTTCGATACAGGTGAAGAAATTGTGAGTGAGAGAAGTTCTGTAACTTACACAGGAGACAAGGTTTTTTTTTTTTTTTTATCTAAACTGGCACCATAATCCTTGCATGGAAGAGAAAGGGATGAGGCCATATGCCCTGCCTGTCTTTTAGCACCCTAGTACAATTTCCTTTGTTAGTTGAGCTTCACTGGTCTGACAAAGACCTGAGGAAATGAGCCATCAAAGGAATAAAGTCATCAGAGCAATTCAAATGATTTTTCAAATTCAATGATTTTTCCATGCAAGTCAGTTCCTAATTTATAATGCGCCCATTACTATAGCTCATGGCAAATTACCCCCCAACTTAGCAGTGTAAAACAACCATTTATTATGTTCACAGATTCCACGGCTCAGGTGTTTGGACAAGGCACAGAAGGATGGCTTACACTGCTGTATGATGTCTGTGGCCTCGGCTAAGAACTTTAAAGGCTGGAGGCTAGAATCTGAAATCTGGTCCACTCACATGCCTGGCAGCGGAGGCTAGCTACATGCTGGGGACCTCAGCTCCTCTCTGAGCAGGTCTCTCCACACAAGCCCTCTGTATGGACTAGTTTGGGCTTCCTCACATGTTGGCCAGATTCCTGGGGCAGGTAACCCAAGAAAGAGTGAGGCAGAAGCTGTATCCTTTCCATGCCCTAGCCTCAAATGTCACCTGAATACTACATTAGCATACTCTCTTTTATACATACATACATACATATGTAAGACATAAGTAGATGTGTATGCATTAGCTATTATCTTATAACAAGTTATCCCTAAAACTTAGTAGTTCAAAACCACAAAAACGTATTCTCTCATGTAGTTTCTTAGAGTCAAAATTCTGTAAGCTGGGCTGTTCTGGCTTGGGTGGCTCATGAGCGTGCAGTCCAAGTTGTGACTGGGGCTACAGTCATCTGAAGGCTTCATGGGGCGGGACCTTCCATTTCCAAGCTCACTCGTGTGTTACAAGCAGCTTTCAATCCTTATCATGTGGACCTCTACAAGGGCTGCTCTGACATGAAAGTGGCTTACCCCACGGCAAGTGACCCAAGGGGAAAGTGAATGTGACCAAGATAGAAAGTGCAGTGCCTTTTAAAACCTAATTTCAGGGGCCCCGAGTGGCTCAGTTGGTTAAGTGTCCGACTTCGGCTCAGGTCATGATCTCACTGTTTGTGGGTTTGAGCCCTGCGTCAGGCTCTGTGCTGACAGCTCAGAGCCTGGAGCCTGCTTTGGACTCTGTGTCTCCCTCGCTCTGTGCCCCACCCCCACTGATGCTCTGTCTCTCTCTGTCTCAAAAATAAACATTAAAAATTTATTAAAAAAATAAATTAAATAAATAAATAAATAAATAAATCCTAACTTCAGAACTGATGTTGCGTCGCATCCTCCCTATGCTGCTGGTCACAGAGGCCAATCCTGGGTCAGTGAAGGAGGGAAGCACAGGAGGATGTGAGTAACACAAGGTGGGGGTGCTGGGGCTTCTCTGGAAAACACGGTCTGCCCCATATACATAATTGTACATACACGCATCTTCCTTCCCCTCATCTTTTTTAAGTTCAAGTCTAGTTTGTTCTGCTCCGTCTCATGTCCCAGCCTCTAGCACACAGTGGGTACTCAAGAAATACTTGTTAGATGGATATTGTGTAAGACATTGCTAGAGTTTGCCCACAGCTAGTTTATCCTCCCTTCCTGCACACTGAGCACTTCTCAGCCCCTTGCCGCTGGGTGAGCCTCGTGACTGCTTCTGGGCAGTTACATGTGAGCAGAAAAGACTCACATAGCTGTCAAGCTGAGGGAGTGAAACGCATAGTCATGAAGCACTTGTCTCTCTCTTTCCTGTATGGCATCCCAAGAACTTTAGATGCCAAATGTTCCAGCAGGTGCAACTCAAAGCATGAATAGTCTTGAAGCACCTGCCTGGCTCAGTCAGAAGACCGTAAGACTCTTGATCTCAGGGTTGTGAGTTCGAGCCCCACGTTGGGTATAGGGATTACTAAAAATATATATATAAACTTAAAAAAAAAAAAGAGCATGAACAGTCTTTGTCATCTTCGGTCCCAGACCTGAGTGCCTGTGTGAAACATGTAGCAGGCACAAGGCAAGTCTCTGAGCTTTTCAGGAGGTGTTACAGCAGCCTAACCTAGCCTATCCTGATTCCAGATACCTTAGCTCTTTTGATCAATGCTACTAGCTTCAAGTTACAAACAGGGAAGCTGAAGCTCTAAAAGGCCACCAGGCTTGCTGGAGATCAAGCAGCAGGTGCACAGTGGAGGTGAGGTTTGCATTTGAGTCTTCTGCCTACTAGCTTGAGATGGAGTACGGTACAGTGGTTAGGCTCACGGAGCTTTGAGTCTGTGACCTTGAACTGACACCTGATGAGCAAACCACTAACACTCTCTGTGCCTCGATGATCTGTTTGCAAAACAGAAACAGGAGTGCTACCTTCCCGTAAGGGTTAAAGAAGAGTACATCACAAATCAGAAGCCCTTGATAGATGATAATCACCATCACCATCACCATCATCACCATCTCCTGTCCCCACAGCTTCAGAGCAGCTAACCACATGTGTTCCATCCCCTTCCCCTTCCTTTGACTCAGATCTTTTTTCAAGGCAGTTTCCAATTAATTTCAAAGCTTCAAGACTATTTGTTCTTTGGCTTCCCTTGGTGAGGATGTCAAGATGATATTTTTCTTTAGGAAACCTAACATGTTTTCTAGCTTTCTGTTATTAGCCTTTCTCTGCTCAACATGCCTCTCTGGCATTTCTCATTAGTGTGGCCAACCTGGCGACAGGAGGCCGCCTGCTTTGACCCCAGTCAACAGACACAGAGCAAAACAGGGTCTCACTCTCCCAGTACTCGAGGCCTTACCACAAGAGAAAACTTCCGAGACAAAGCAAAGTTTGGTCTGCAAAGTCACACATGTACCTAGACTGAGGACAAGAGGTGGTTCCAAAGCTCTCCTTGTGTACTGGTAAAAAATTATTACTTGTTCCTCACTGTAGGAAAAGTCAAATAAACAAGGATCCAGATATACAACAAAATACTGTTCAGCCACCAGAAGAGAAGAGGTAAGAATGTTTGAGTCCTGACCTGGAATGATGCTGACAATATGGTTTTAAGGGGGGAAAAGCAAGTTCCAGAACAACACATAGAGAATAACTTTGATTTTGTAAAAGAAACACACTTGAATCCAGGCACATACAATTGCATGTGTTAAACATGTAGATGTTTAATTTTTTTTCAGTGCCAAAAGGTGACTTTATTAAAGCACAGGGATAGGACCCATGGGCAGGAATAGCTCCCCAAACATGCAGATGTTTATATATACAAATACACATGTACACACATATACATATACTCACACAGATACATACATACACACACACACACACACATCTGCACATGAAAAAATATGGAAAAATAACTCAAAATCGTTAACTCTGATAGTATCTTATGTGAGACTGAGGGTAGCAAGGACTCGTACCTTTTAATTCATAACATCTGTATCATTTGAATTTATTTTAATGAACATCTATTACTTGTCATTCAAAAAACATATATAAATAGATTTTTTAAAAAAGCTACCTGTCCCCCAAATAAGAACAATGTTAACGACACCAGAGGCTCAAGCCCTGGGCTTCAAGGGCATCATCACATAGAACCCTTACAGTATCTCTGTAAGGCAAGTGTAATGATCCCCGCATTATAAGTAAGAACAGTAAGGCTGACAGTCAAGAGTTTATGGCCACACAGCTGAGTCCACAGCAGAAATACATTAGCAACCAGGATATGCATTTCCCAGAATGCAGTCTGTCTGCACTCAGGAATATGGTGCTGCCATTTACACACATTCACCTGCTTCTCAAACTCGGGCTTCAGAGAGTCTTCTGTGAAGATGTGGAACTGGATCTTCCTGTGGCTAAAGAGTACAGCTGATTTGAGCATGACCAGTGTCTCCTCCAGCCGATTGCCACAGGCCACCACGGCCAAGTGGATCCAGAGCTCTGGAGGCAGCACAGCCTGGAAACTCCTGAGTTCTCCAGGCCTCCTAGGAAGAGGAAAAACAAGTTAAAGCTATTACTAAACTCATAAAAAAAAAAACAACAAAAAAACAAAACAAAACAACCCAGCTAGTGAATAGTTGGAACATTTCAAAACATGAACAGGCACAATCTGTTATATTTTATAAAGTGATAAGCATTTTGACAATTCTTCCTGCTTAGAGAAAAATACCATTTATTCCCATATTTATCCTGGCAATAGCAGCATGAGTCACTGTTTGGCCTGCCTTAGGTGTCTGAGACTTTTTCTGCCCCACTCAGCTGTCGAGTGCCTGCTGCCTGCCGAAGGGCCCATGTTTGGAAATAGCATTGCTAAGCTTCAACAGCTGACACAGGGGTTGTGGTGCTCACACTCAGAGAGGCCACGCAAATTAGATTTGAACGCAACATGAACAAGACAAGGGTGGGTCGTGGCTTTCCCATGTGAAACGAGCAACATGATACTTCCATCATCTGGATGGTTTTAGGTTGCGGTGGAATGCATGACCACCGCACCAAAGGAAAACCATGCGAGTCCAGGAGGTGAGCAAAGAAAAGAACATATGTGCCTCCATCACATCCTCGGAAAGTCTTGAAGAAACAGGTGTTAATCCTAACTGTCTCGCTCAAGATTCCTGAGGTGGTAGACTTGAAATTCAGCCTCCAGCATGTAAGTCGTATTAATAAGAAACAGGCAGGAGAGGAGGCAGGTTGAGCTGAAAATTACCAAGGTATCAGATACTGAGTCAACAGCTGAGAGGGGAATAGGGTCCAAGAGTCCAGAATCATCATCCAGCTATTTCCTTGTAATAAAAGATTTGTTCCAGACAAGGAGACGCAGCCAAGCCTCAAACACACCACTGAGAGACATTCGCAGGCAAGTTGGAAGGAGTTGGCCTGGAAAAGGTGCCCTGAGACAAATGAAACTAATTTACTTGCACAAAAGAGTTGGAGGCCAGGGAAACTTGGACGAGGAATGCTACCTTCCTTCCAAAAGCTTCGAGTCCAATCAGTGCACTGCTCCATTATCCACTGCTCTGCTGAATAATGGAAGTCTTGCTCCAGATTTCTTTCATCAAGAGGAGAGGTGAAGATGTGGGTGGGGCACTCCAGACAGCTTTCCAATTCAGTTACTTACGAGCATGCTCAGGGGAAGCTCAACGAAGTCCAGATGCCGAGAGACGCTCAGATTCCACTGACTTCAGGGATCCACAGGAAGACACTAGAGATGTCCTAAGCATCTCCCAATGTTGTCCTCTTCTCTTCGTCCTCCTCCTGCTACGTGATGAGGCCACCATCTTCTCTCACTTCGATTGCTCTGTCAGCTCCCTAGATGGTCCACCTGCCTCCAGTCTTATCCTTAACTCCCACCCTCCGATTTCTTCTTGTTGGCACCAGAGTGAAGTTCTTCTAAAATGCAATTAGTACTGTGTTATTCTTTTGATTAAAATAAGGTAAGGGCTCCTGACTGCCCTCAAGATTGAGTCCAAAGTGACGATCATGGCTCCTATTTACATCTCTAGCATCTGCCTCCAGCACCTCCAGCCTCGGTGGACAGCCCTTCATAACAGTGGCCACAGTCACATATTCATACTTTCCATCCATTTTCACTTCTGGTCAGCAGACTGCTGAGTTGTCTCCAGGTCTTGGCACACGTATTCTCTCTCTCTCTTTCTCTCTGTGTGTGTCTCTCAGAAATTTTCCCCTCTGCTCTTTTTCTTGCTAACTTCAGACCATTTATTAACCAACAAATCTATACTGAGTACCTACCATGCGCCAGGCACTGTTTTAGGTACCAGGAAGACAGCAGTGAACAAAACGGATATAGATGCCTGCCCTTGAAGAAATTACATTGTCAACGTGGTAGGGGAAAGACAAAGAAGGAAGTAGCACTCAAAGCAAATAGTAACTAAATAGCTTATATAGAAAGTTATCCCGCGATAAGGACTATGAAGGAGGTATACCCTTGAACAGGGAGGGATACAGGAGTGGCCGATGGGCTGGTAGATATTTTTATGCAGTGCAAAGTTGGGAACGTCCTCACTAAGATGGTGAGATCTGACGACAACTTGAAGGAGGTGAGGATATGAGTCATGGGCATTTCTGGGTGAGGAGCATTCCAGGCAGAGGAGACAGTGAGAGCAAAGGTACAAAATCAGGAGCATGTCTGGTAAATTCAAGGACCCCTGCCATAAGGACTCTGATGTCTTCCCTTCCTGAGCCCTGTGGGTGGGTTTTCATACCTACTATTAAAGCCAGCTTCCAATTAACTTATGTAAAAGGATCAGAAGGCTGTGTCACAGATAATGCTAAAATCACAGTCAGTTACAAATCATGCAAAAGACTGGCCAAAATATGCTACTGATAAGATTCAATGCAAACTGGTTTCCTTGAAATTATGCTCCACATTTAGGAGCACAGGTATCATCCAAAGGTTCGAAAACAGTCAATGTAATAGCATAGCTACCTTAAATATGAAATACTGCTCCGTTCCAAATAACTCTGTCCAGTTTAGCTTTACATATTGAGCTTCTGCTTGAACAAAGGCTTTGACATTAGTAATCAGGGAAATACAAATGTAAACAATAAAGCGATTCCATTTTATTTTCAGATTGGCAAAAATTAAGGAATAAAATAAACGTTGGATCATCCAAGCTTCAGAGTGGATATGAGTGTGGGGGACAGCTCAGAAAGAACCATGGGCAGTAAAGGTGACCCAAACATTTTGGACAACCATTTGGGAATGTCTAGGAGGAATGAAGATGCACATACACCCTCCAGCCCTGTAGTCCTACACCTACACATGTAACCTAAAGAAATCTTATACATTTGCACAAGACCCATTCAACAATGTTCACAGCAGCCCGGTTTGTAATAGTGAAGAACTAAAAATAACATTGCTGTCCATGCAAAGGAGAACATGAATATATGTAATGTGTTTAAGAGGAATACTACATAGCAGTGAAAATGAACAAACCAGAATGTCACATATCCACATAAGGCCAAAGAGGAAAAAAGCAACTTTCAAAAGAATAATACCTTAGATGAAGCTTGAAAGCAAGCAAAGTAGCACTCTGTGTTGTTCACAGACTCGTGTAGTAAAAGTAAACATACGGGAGGATGATAAACATCAGATGCAGGATGGTGGTTATCTCTGGGGATTTAAATTTTTTTAAGTTTATTTCTTCATTCTGAGAGTGAGAGAGAGAAAGCAAGAGCAGGGGAGGAGCAGGAGAGAGGGAGAGAGAGAATGCCAAGCGGGCTCCAGGCTGTCAGTGCAGAGCCCAACATGGGGCTCAATCATACAATGACTTCAGCAGATATCAAGAGTCAGATGCTCTACCGACTGAGCCGCCCAGGTGCCCCTAAATTTTTATTTCTTAAGATGAGTGCTAGGTACGCAGAAATTCATTATGTTATTATCTGTATTGTCTTGTATGCCCAAACTATTTGACAATTTTTTTAATGTTTATTATTTTTGAGAGACAGGGAGAGATAGAGCACGAGCAGGGGAGGGGCACAGAGAGAGAGAGAGAGAGAGAGAGAGAGAGAGAGAGAGAGAGACAGAATCCAAAGCAGGCTCCAGGCTCTGAGCTGTCAGCACAGAGCCTGACATAGGGCTCAAACTCACGAACAGTGAGGTCATGACCCAGGCCGAAGTCAGACACTTAACCAACTGAACCAGGTGTCCAGACAATTTTTTTTTTAATTAAAAAAAGCTTGCCCTCCTCTGCAGCCTACAGGCTACTCTCTGCAGACTTCCATGATTTGGGACTGCACAGTACAAAAAGCAGGGGCTAGGGACTGCAACCTTTCTTGGTGTCTGGTGACAGGTATTAAAAAAGAAAAATAAAGGCCTCTCCTGGTGGCAGGTCAAGTATCAGTGGTTGGGATTTAACGAGACCTTTGCTGCCCCCACTCTCTTACTTCTCACATTACATTAAAAATCTCAGGCTTCAGGTAGTAAGCATTTCTGTCAGGTGATCACAATGAATAGTCAAGTTTAAGGGCACTGAAATGGTGTGCCTTTCACCAGCTCCTACCAATGACGCACTCAGCACCTCTCCGATGTCACTTGAGACCTTTGAGGATCAAGCAAGTCCAGTCTATGAACCTAAAACTCCTTAACGCCTTGAATTACAGAGTCTGGGCAGGGAATGGGTGATAGGGAACTGGAACACCGTTCTGACGGATGGCTAACTATGTTCTTATTTATACTTTATAAAAGGAGACTGGAGTAGACACTTGCTGCCCAGGATTTTGAGGAACTTCCAGCTAAGGCGGGAACTGATGGTACCCATCTTGGCCACCACACTGGTAGAACCTGAATGGGAGTCAACACAGTAGAAAGCAGAGCCAAAAGGTGATGGGGGTGGGGTGGGGTCACATGTCTGCTGGCATTACTTGAATACTTGCCTCCAGGTGCCCCTGACCATAACTGGATACAGTTCGATTCTTAAGCCAATACATTTCCTTTTACTTAAGCCACATGGAAACAAACTTACGGTGTAGCAATCACAAAAGAGTCCTAATGCAGGGCTTAAAAATGTTTCCAACCCCCTTTGACTAGCGCCACCTCTCTCATATTCTCACCTTGAGTCAGCTTTTGAAATGCTCACTGAATCCATTTCTTCCTTGTTGCTCAGTGCTAGGGCCCTGATCCAAAGGCTCATCCTTCTTACAGTTTTATAGCTGGAAGAGATACCAATTAGCATCTAGCGCAGGGGATTCCCTACCCAGCTGCACATTATAGTCATGCTAGGTGCCTGTTAATATGCAAACCTCCACACCACAGAGATTCCGAATCAGTGGGGCTTGGGAGAGATCCTGGAGCTTGCTTATTAACACAGTTGTACCACAACCACCCACAGTTCAGCTATAGCCAAGAACCAAAGATCTGAGCTGACCTGTCACCTCCCCTTTCTCTCCCAAACTCTCCCTCCAGGCCCTCAGGAAAACCCACTCTGTGCTCAGCTTTTCCTCAGGGAATTCTCTTCGCATCTTGACTTAATGAAAACATGGCCGCTTTGTGAGGATGCCACCCCCCCCCCCAGCAGAACCCCCAAGTGGAGGCTGCTCTTCCTCCCCTGACCCGGGAGCCCCCGGGGCAATGAGAGGACTGGTGTCCTCCTTGTTTCTCACTGCTACACCCAGACATGGCACGTGTCTTCAGGGTGAAGTCTGTGGATGAAAACTCTTCTACCTTTTTTTTTGCTGGCATCTCCCAGCTTCCTGAGACTTAGCTCCTCACTCACAGAATTCCTCCCCCCACCAATCCCTGCTAGCATTCTTGAGGACTTCATCCACTGTTCAGAAGATGCTCAAGCCTCCTGACCCTTGTGTTTCATGACCTCTGCACCCACCACCTTTCCTTCTTTCTACCTGAGACACCCAGTGCTATGCTCACATCCTGGACCTTTAAAACAAACTGTGTCCTCCGCCTGGAATATTCTTCCCTTTGCACAGATCCTCCTTTTCTTTTAAACAGCAGGATGAGCTTCCCTGACTACCTCATCAAGGGAACACCCTCCCTTTTATTCTCTGTCACGGTTTTTGCTTATTTTCTTCCAAAATCTTATCTCAGCTGGTGGTTACAAATTCTTTCCTTTTAATTTATATCAAGGGCACATTATATACCATCAAAATAAGGCCATGTAAGTAAACAAAAAATATCTATCTTTAAAAAAATGATCAGAATAGGGATGCCTGAGTGGCTCAGTCGGTTGTTAAGTGTCCGAATTCAGCTCAGGTCATGATCTCGCAGTTCATGGGTTTGAGACCCACGTCGGGCACTGTGCTGACAGCTCAGAGCCTAGAGCTTGCTTCCAGCTCTGTGTCTCCCTCTCTCTCTGCCCCTCCCCTGTTCGTGCTCTGTGTCTCTCAAAAATAAATAAAAATTAAAAAAATAAAAAAGATCGGGGCGCCTGGGTGGCTCAGTCGGTTAAGCGTCCGACTTCAGCTCAGGTCACGATCTCGCGGTCCGGGAGTTCGAGCCCCGCGTCGGGCTCTGGGCTGAAGGCTCAGAGTCTGGAGCCTGCTTCCGATTCTGTGTCTCCCTCTCTCTCTGCCCCTCCCCCATTCATGCTCTGTCTCTCTCTGTCTCAAAAATAAATAAACATTAAAAAAAAAACTGATAATAAAAAAATAAAAAAGATCAGAAAAAAATACACAATGTACACTTCCAACTAAAAAATATAAAACATATGTGTTGAAATATTAAAGTTGGTAAATGAAAAAGGATCTTGCCCTATATGACTACTTTTTCATGTTATATCCTGGTCTTTATTCCACTGAATACATATTTTTACAGCTATATTTTTTTTTTTTTTTTTTAAATTTTCAGCTTTTTTTTTTTTCAACGTTTATTTATTTTTGGGACAGAGAGAGACAGAGCATGAACGGGGGAGGGGCAGAGAGAGAGGGAGACACAGAATCGGAAACAGGCTCCAGGCTCTGAGCCATCAGCCCAGAGCCCGACGCGGGGCTCGAACTCACGGACCGCGAGATCGTGACCTGGCTGAAGTCGGACGCTTAACCGACTGCGCCACCCAGGCGCCCCTTTTTACAGCTATATTAATAGTATGCATTCAATTTTTTTTGTTTTCAATTTTATATTCTGTTTCTCATCTGATTTTTATTCTTCTTGTCACTTTCTAAGTCTTTAGAACCATCATTTTCACTGCCTCTCTACTATTCCCTCCAACTAAAACACCATAGCTTATCAGCATTTCCCTTTTGTTGGGTGTTTCCAACTGTTCTGTCGTATTTAAAAAAAAAGTCTGACACTAAACATGTGTGTGCCAACAGACTGTTTTCTTCTTTTCATTATGTCCTTTGACCGCATTCCCAGAAATGACATTAGTAGGTCATCATCCTATCAAGAATGTAGTAACCTTGACAGTTTCTCAAATTTACCCAAGAGTTATTAGAAAACACCATACCATGAGAAAAAAACAACCCCCCCCAAACGTAACAAACATGATCCCCTACACCTCTGAGTATTTGTATGACATAATCACGGAGCCGACTGTGGAAACACGATGAGATGGGTTTGCATACGGCATCTGTGCCTCCAAATTCCGCATGTTCTAGAGGGTGATGCGTCAGTTACAATTATCATTAAGACACCGCATCAAATCACTCTGAGTCTCTGAGTGAGAAAGCTATTCCACTTCCGGTTCTTTCTCAACAATGTCAATGAGAGAGTCTCAACTTGGTGCTAACATGTCTTGAACACCTTTCTAATGTTGCCTAATCCTCCCTTTCAACTAAAAAGACAGCAGAACTCAGATACAGAACCTTCAACGGCCAAGTTAGAAATACGCAAGGTTGTTTCATCTTCTCAGTGTCTCCTTTGATGATTATTTCTTATTTATGTTACTGCCGACAATCCATGGCCGCGATAGAAAAGTTTCCCCTAAAATAAATACACTAAGAGGGTGCCTGGGCGGTTCAGTGAGTTAAGCGCTCAACTCTTGATTTTGGCTCAGGTCATGATCTCACCGATGGTGAGCCTCACACTGGGTTCTGCCCTGAGGGCGGGGCCTGCTTAAGATTCTCCCTCTGCCCCTCCCCCACCTCTCTCTCAAAAATAAATGAATAAACTTAGAATGTGCAGAAATTAGAACCCTCACGCACTGCTAGTGGGGCTGTAAAATGGTGCAGCCACTTTGGAAAACAGTTCCCCAGTGCTGCAGAAGGCTAAACGCAGAGCCACCATGTGACCTGACAATTCCAGTCCTACGTATCTACCCTAGAGAAATGAAAACTTACATCCACATGCAAACTTGTATACAAGGGTTCACGGCAGCATTATTCATAATAGCCAAAGAGTCTAACCCAAAAGTCCACCAACTGATGAATGGACAAACAGAAGGTGGCATATCCATAAAACGGAAAATGATTTGCCAATTAAAGGAATGAAGTGGTGACGTAACTATAGCATGGATGAACCTTAAACAAGTGAGAACCTTGCGGAAATACAGCAGACCGCATACTGATGATTCCATACACAGGAAAAGTCCACGAGAGGAAAATCCATAGAGACATAAAGCAGATTAGTGGTTACCAGGGACTAGGGGAAGAGGCAAATGTGGACTGATTGCTTACTGGGTGCAGGGTTTCTTCTTTGGGTGAAGAACATATTCTGAAATTAGATGTGGTCATGGTTGCACGCTCTGCAAATAAACTAAAAACCACTGTCTTGTACACCTCGAAAGGGTATTTGGATTGTATCGCTATCAAGCTGTTAATTAAGTAAATAAATCACTGATGTTTAATGACAAATTTTTTTTTTTTTAATGTTTCAGGTTAGCAATGGTAGTAGAGCCATATTATAAGAATGATGGCTCTGATGCGGGATTGCCTGCAGTTTGGAAAACACTGCCTCAACTGTCCTGGCTCAACCCCTCCTTGTACAAACGAAAAATGATATTCAGAGAAGGCTCAGAGGGAGAGCTGCCTCACCAGCTCCACACTGTCCGACACGAGGCGTCTCCTTAATCGTTAAAAGTCTCGGGAGTGTGACTTAATTAAACTTCAATTTCTGGAGTGTATAAATAATGAAATACGGCACTTATGTGTAGCACTATTTACTTTGTAGCCTATTACTGCAAAACACACTGAATTATTAAAGCAAGTAATTGGTTGTACTCAGACCCTCTTTCCTGCTGTCTCTTGCTACCTCTCTTACCAAGGCTTCTCCTGAACTGACAAGCTAAATTAACTCAGATAAACCTGATGCCGTGATACAGACAAGCTGTGGAAGCTTCGCAGAAAATCCTAGTTCTTTAAAATACAGTCTGGGGCACAGGGGTGCCTCATCGATTGGGCATCCAACTTCTGCTCACATCATGATCTCGTGGTTTGTGGGTTCGAGCCCCTTGTCGGGCTTGGTGCTGACAGCTCAGAGCCTGGAGCCTGCTTTGGATTCCGTGTCTCCCTCTCTCTCTGCCTCTCCCTCACTGACATTCTGTTTCTCTCTGTCTCTCAAAAATAAGTAAATAAATAAACATTAGAAAGAAAAAAAATTTTAAATACAGTCTAAAACCGTGCTGTTGGTAACTTGTTTTAAGAGGGAAGGAAATATAGAAATATTTGGGGGGGGGGGAAGGGCAGAAGATGAATTTGAAGAAATCACATCTAGGGGAAGAAGAGATTCCCTCCCAAGCGGAATCCTTCCAGATGAAACCATAGCTATTTGGAACCTGCAGAAGGCCTGCAGATGAGGCCAGAGTGGCAGTTTAGAAGTGGAAACACCTCGATTCAGCCCCTGGAAGGAGTCTGGTAATGGGTAATTATATCCACGTTACATGTTGGCAGTGAGAGGCACTAATAAAGTTCCCTGCAAACCACAGGTCTGGGAACACGTTCGTCCCCTGACAAAAAATTTCCCTGCTGGAGCTGTGAGTACAGCCTTCACTTAGAAACCCAGACATGACGCTGAGGACCGTGCTAACAGTTAAATCACTTTTAATGACCCATGGTTTGGAGTTAAATCAAGTATCATTAATCTTCCACGATAGGCAGAGAAGCTGACGTTTGCCTTGAAGCCATGCTATTATACGAATAGTGTGTACACAGTGCCAAAAAACTGCTGGGGGAGGGGGGCAGTGCATAATACAATTATTTGATAAGTATGCTCAATTATGAATAGCATATTTTTAGTTTGGATCACGATATCTAAAATATGGCTGTGCTCCTAAACAAAGTCTAGGTCCAATACATAGGAGATGTTCAAAGCCTGAAGTTGTCAATCTTATCTATATGTCTATATGTGTGCGTGTCTGCTTTTAGAAACTCTTGGACACATATACCTCCTTTATGGTGAGTAAGTGGCAGTGCAAGGATTCAGACTCAGGAAGCTGGACTTTGAAAAGCTGGAGCTTTTTTTTTTTTTTTTTTTTTTTGAGATTCTCTCAAAAAATTATTTCATCATTATGCTCTATTTGGAGCTATACACCAGTGATCTAGAAAAGGAGCCTGCTCCGGGCAAATAAACCCTTTATCTGTACTCAGGGCTCGACACTCAGTGATCTGAGCTTGGGTAGGATTTTAGACCCCATCCATGCACAGCCCCCCCGGGCAGGATGCCTAATGCACACCTTTACCAACTCTGCCTTCGTAACCCATGCATCCCCCATTACCTGACATCATGCACAAATGTATTTATACATATTCCTCTCCCTCTAAATCTGTGATACTGCCTGGACTAATTCTCATTTCATTTGTTCCCCTTATGATTGTTTCTGACACACAGGAGATTCTATTTCTCCACCTCCCTCTTCTTTTCAAATTAAGCTGTTATTGAGATGGCAAAATATGAACTAGCAGAGCTAGTTTGAGATAAATAAATGGCTGGTGACATACGAGGGAAAAGAATGAGGATTACATATTCTGCAAACGGACACTTCTAGCCCATTTCCGAAAAAAGAACATGAAACACCAACTTAAGGGGAGGAGAAATGGTCTCTCCATTTAATTTCCATCCTCCTAGGCCTCAGGCCAATAAGGGATTTTTAATTTTTATAATTTATATATTTTAACTTATTTTGTAAGTTATAAAAGGAATGCAAACATTCATCACAGAAAAAATTTTAAATTCAGACAAGCCAAAGGGGGGGGGCACCATAATTCCAATTCCATAACCACTGTTAACATACAATGGAATAACCTTCCAGAGTTACATTCAATATATGTGAATGTGTATATATAACCACGTAAATACATTAAAACATTTTTTTTCAACGTTTATTTATTTTTGGGAGAGAGACAGAGCATGAACGGGGGAGGGGCAGAGAGAGAGGGAGACACAGAATCGGAAGCAGGCTCCAGGCTCTGAGCCATCAGCCCAGAGCCTGACGCGGGGCTCGAACTCCCGGACCGCGAGATCCTGACCTGGCTGAAGTCAGACGCTTAACCAACTGCGCCACCCAGGCGCCCCTTAAATTTTTTTTTTTCAACGTTTATTTATTTTTGGGACAGAGAGAGACAGAGCATGAACGGAGGAGGGGCAGAGAGAGAGGGAGACACAGAATCGGAAACAGGCTCCAGGCTCTGAGCCATCAGCCCAGAACCTGACATATTAAAACATTTTTAAGGGATAATTTTTATAGCCTATTTTTCCCTTACAAATACGAAAAATCTTTGAAAATAAAGAGAGACTTTATCAAAGGATCTTCTTCAAAGGGATTCTAGAAAGCAATCGAGTAGCTCAAATTGCAAGATCTGTTCCCAAGGACAGCATGGTGATAAGCAGTTTGACTTCAAAAGCACATGGGCCTGGCTTCAAATTCTTGGCTGCTCCATCTCAGGCAAATGCTTTAACCACCTCTAACCCTCAATTTCCACATCTGTAAAATGGGCATACTGATTATAGTGAACATCTGCTTCTGGTTTTGGTGTTTCTTACTAGCATCCATTTCCAAGAGTTTCTTTCTGATAAGAGCACCTTAATTGTCTTTTGGGGAAACCATTCCTTTTCTGCTCTCAGTCCATGAGGTTTGGAGGGGCTGATTCATCCACTCCCTAGGCAATGACATCAACAATCAGATATGCATGGGATCCATATCAGGTCAATAGAGGCAACTCTGGGACTCTCGTTGGACGAAGTTTTTCCCTTGGCAGTGACTGAAGGAGGAAAAGGTAAGCCCAGACCTGCTGGAATTCTCCAATGGAGAAACCCACGTGAGGGTGTGGCCCACACAGAAGGCAGCAGAGATTGAAGACAGAGGCAAGATGGCTAGAAATCGGGGATACACCTGTAACCTTTGCACTTTACAGCTGTTGGTTTTTTTTTTTTTAAGTTTAAGAGAGTTTATTTATTTTTTTTGACAGAGAGAGAAAGAATGTGAGTGGGGGAGGGTTGGCCGGAGGGAGGGAAGGGGAGAGAGAGAGACAGAGAGGGAGAGAGAGAATGAATGAATCTCAAGCAGGCTCCAAGCTCTGTGCAGAGCCTGACTTGGGGCTCAAACCCATGACCCTGAGACCATGACCTGATCAGAAATCAAGAGTCAGATGCTCAAGTGACTGTGCCACCCAAGGCGCCCATGCACTGATCCAGTAAACCCCCTTTTATGACTAAGTGGTATAAGCTGATGAGCTGAGACTCTAACTCTTGCAACAGAAAGTGTTCTGACCTATCCAGTAATAGTACCTCATAGGCTTTTAGGAAGGTGAAATGAAATAATGCGTGGAAGTGCTTCATACAGCAGCATGGCATATTTTAAGTCTTCATTAAATATTAATTATTACCATCATCATTATTATTAAATAACTTGAAATGTATAGGAAGCCTTTATTTTTCTCTATTTCAAATCCATGATAAAAACAGGCTAGGCAGAGCAGTAAAAAGCATATTACTTCAAGTATCAGTACTCTATCTTATTGCAGATCAGATTTGAAGTTTTTGTACACTTTTTAAACTCTAAATGTTTCTTCTAAAATGCCAATTTCCAATGTATTTCCAACTTCTCTTGTGTTTCTTCTAAGCCAGCAATTTGGGGGCCCATGGGTAGTTCAGTCAGACTCTTGATTTCCACTCAGGTCATGATCCCAAGGTCGTGGGATTCAGCCCTGCGTCGAGCTCCAAGCTAAGCATGGAGCCTGCTTGAGAGTCCCTCTCTCTCTAAAAAGGAAAAAAAAAAAAATAATAAGGCAGGAATTCCTAACAACCCATTCTCCCTGAGGGGTAAAATCTGATACTCGAACATCAGAGCTTGTTACTTTAAGGCTGGCAGCCAGATGGCTGAGGTCCTTGTGAGTCTCACAAAACTGGAGGGAGGAAAATGCAGAGCCTTTTCAAGCTCAACTGGAGAGGCAGGCCCCTTGAATAGCAGCGACAGTGGACAAAATTCTGCATTTGGGTGCCCTGAGAACAACCTCCTAATTTCCATGCACATGAACGTGAACGCTTCACTCACCCTCCACTTTTCTGAGCTGGTAAACAATAGCTCCCTGCCCTTGAGGAGACATCAAAGCTACAGAGAGCCACTATTCCAGGCTTGCCACTCTCCAGATCAACAGTCCAACTGCCCGAGAGGCAGTCAAAATGATCCTCCCTAATCTACTCCTTCAGCTTCTACTGAGGATCAGAAGACTGGGGTTGGTGTATTATTTTTTTTTATGTTTATTTATGAGAGAGAGAGAGAGAGAGAGAGAGAGAGAGAGAGAGAGAGAGAATGAACATGAGCAGAGGAGAGGCAGAGACAGGGGGACAGAGGATCCAGGACTCGAACTCACGAACCACAAGATTGTGACCTGAGCCGAAGGCAGATGCTTAACCAATTGAGCCATCCAGGTGCCCCTGTATTATTTATCACATATGAAAGCTGAGTCTTGATTTCCTCAATTCATAATCCAAGAAAAGCCTGCCCTAATCTGCATCTGAGCCCTAGCTCCTGTTTGCTGAGAGTTTCTTGCATGCTACATACTGTGCCAGCATTCTACCTGCGATAGTTCATTTCATCATTGAACTTAGGAGAAAGCCATGATTTGCCAAGGAGGAATAATTCAAAGTTAGACTGCCAGTGAGCTGGGTCTAGTTAAGATTCAGTTCCTGACTAATAAACAACAGTGGATAATAACAGTACTTGGAACAATGAGTCATTTGTTGAGCGGCCACCATGAGCTAGCCCTGTGCTAGGTACTTTATGTACATTATTATTATCATTTTACCTCTTTGGACTTCAGTTTCCTTCCCCAAAGGGGTCGTGTTCTCCATTGTCTCTTACTTAATGTAAAGCTTGGATTCTAAATTGTACCGTGATGAATTTCTACTAGACCATTTCAGTCTGTCTGTTGCCAGAAGAGGTTGGGGGGGGGGGGCATGGGCAAACATCAAAACATCACCTTCATATATATCAAAGTCACTCTTTGCTGGCACAAAATCAAGGAGTCCCAATAAAGGCATCAAGTCAAGAAATTCCTCTTTCCAGGGGCAATTTTTAGAATTTCATGATCTGGAATAAAGCAAGTGCTGGGGAAGATTTGGAAAGGAACACAAAAGGAATTTCCTCTTCAACAGAAATCTCTTATTTTCTCTTTTCTAAGAAATATTTTAAATGGTAGTAAAATATATAACATATATAATTCTTTTATTTTCTTGCAGTGAGATAATGTGAAGGGAGGTATCTCCAAAGGAAAAAACAAAATCTGTTGTCAAATTTTCTTCCAAAGAATCTCATCTGTGAATGTGTATGGGGATAAGAGTCACTATAGCTACTATTTACTGAACTTAGTGAAGGTGTTAAAAGCAGTAGCTACGTATCGAAATTAGTCAGAACTCCTTGGTGGTAAGTGACAGAAACTCAATTCATGGATTCTAGGAAAGGGATGAAACAACATGGCCAGCAAGGGGCAGAAGCTGGCCTTGGGAACAACATTAGGCCTCGCCCCCCACCCCCATTGCTCTGTGTAGTTTCTCACTTCAGGTTCATGTACTTTCAGTGCACACCAGCTTTCTCCACATGGCAGAAACATGGCTGTCAATCCTGAATTTCATACCTTAGTCTTAGCCACTAGAAACAGTTTGCCATTATACTGTCTCTGCTCCAATTTTTTAAATCCCTAAGAAAGGGTCTAATTTGGCCCAAGAACCTATCTCTGAATCACCTGCCAACTGGGACAAGGTTGAAGGCACAAAATGGTTGCTCTATGGTGTGGTGGACATTTATATCCTATGCGCTCCCTGCAACCATTCCCCTTTCTCTCCATCAACAGCAGCGGATTTTGATCTAAAGAACCACCTGGTTTGAGCAAGATGACTTTGGATAAGAATGCCAGAAACCTCAACTCCAAAGTATGTAACTAGAGGGCCCAAGACAGGGCAGGAGTCAGGATTCGCTGATTCTTGGACTCAGCGATGTCCTCAAGGATCCATATTCTCCTTTCTATTCTACTGCTCACAGTGACGGCTTCATCCTAAAGGTGCTTCTACAAGAATTATGGTAGTAACTAGGACTATTCATTTCCTTGTCCATATCTAGCACATGGAGTCTTTCATCTAATAATATAAAATATGTCCGTCGATTTGGTCAACTTGGGTCAGGTAACACCTGTGGACCAATAACCATTGCCAAGAAATGAATTTATTGAATGTTCCAGTCCTAGATACATGCAGTTCATACCATGAAAGTGGTGGGGCCTGGCCCTGGAGGTATGTATGGTCCACCCACAAACTGCAAGGGGTGGGAGGAATATAAGTTGGAGCCAATCATAAGATCTACCATATCACCTTCCCCAGGTGGTTTGGGTGGTCATGGCCTCATCTCTAACTCAGGCGTTGGGTTTTGCTCAGTTTCAGTCAAGTAGTCAATCCTATCCTACCCCTCCACTCCTTTCCAGTCCCTCCTCCATACCACAGGCATTTAAGCCAATCAAAGTCAATGAGATGCGAAAAAACTGGGGCTTGGGGAACCAAAAAAATTCTCTCTCCCTAACAGGTAAGGGAAGGAAGCTATAATGGTCCAGGTAGTAATGTTTAGCTTAACACAGAGACGGTTACATATGGAAATATGTATATGTGTAAATAAGTAGGGTAGTATTAACACATACATGTTTTACTCTGTCAGCTGTGAGGGTCTAAAAGAAATGGTATCCCAGTAGCAACTAGCATGCCTCATACCCAGATCTTCGTTTCGAATACCAGGCTCCAATAAGAGGAATCAGGGCCCTTTGAAGAAATGGCTGATTCAAAAAATGAAGCAGAAAAATATACAAGACGAGCCTGGGGCATCCTATAGGGCCAGAGAGTAAGGAAATGCTCAAAAAAGTAGAAATGGAAACAAAAACCAAAAACACACCGATGGGATTATGTCAAAGAAGAACAGAGGCCAACTGTAAGAGCTCCTGATGGCCAATAAAGAAACAATTCCAGCAACAAAATAGTCCTACTGGCTTGTAACTCAAAGTATAAAACAAATATCCACAGGCTCATAGTGATATAATGACTAAATACATTAATAAATGGAGGAGAAGAATCAAATCTCCCCTGCAGGACAATTTCAAATAATTTATATAGATACTCTACCTTCAAGGAGGGAGAGAGAGAATCGCTTCCCACTCTTCAGGTGTGTGGGCTGTGCAGAAACTTCCTTCCTTTTAAATTTCACAGTACAGAAAGGGAGTGGGGGGAAGGGCAAGCTGCCAGTAGAAAAACCTGAACAAACAAACACCACCTGTCCCAGGTGATGAAGGCCGATAACAGCAGTCATAAATCATGTCGATAGCGTATACACTTGATATGATGTGATGGAAATGGTACTTTACCTCTCGGCTATCCTCCCAATAACCCATAACTTAGTACTATAATGAGTAAAGCATTAGACACATTCCAATAGTGGGGCATCCTACAAAATATCTGACCTCGTCAAAACTCTCAAGGTCACCAAAAACAAGGAAAGTCTGAGAAACTGCCACAATAAAGAAGAGCCTAAGGACATAGGACAACTACATGTCATGTGCTATCCTGGCTGGGATCCTGGAACAGAAAAGTGACATTCTATAAAAACTAAGGAAATGTAAAAAAAATGAAACACTAGTAATAATGTATACTATTAATTCATTAATTATAATATACTACTGTAAGGTTTTAATGATGGAGGAAACTGGGTGCAGGGTATTGGGAAACCCTGTACTACTTTCTCAGTTTTTCTAAAAATCCCAAACTGCTCTAACAATTAACATCTATTGGAAAGCCTGTGTGGCTCAGTTGGTTAAATGTCCAACTCTTGATTTCTGCTCAGGTCATGATCTCAGGGTTCATGGGTTTGAGCCCTGCATAGGGCTCTGCACTGACAGCATGGAGCCTGCTTGGGATTTCTCTCTCCCTCTCTGCCCCTCCCCTGCTCATGCTCTGTCTCTCTCTGTCTCAAAAATAAGTAAAAACATTAAAAAGAAATAAATAAACTTAAAAAATTTTTTAAGAAAAAAGAACCCCTCTCTTTTAAAGATTTTATAATTAAAGATCTTTATAATTAAAGATCCTCACTATGCTTCTCATTGTTCTTCACTATGAGATTATTTTGAACATTATTAAATATGTAATTTACTCATATAAGTAAAATCTTAGCATAGTGCTGGCACAAGGTGGGTGCTGAATTCATTCACTAGGTCATTTGACAAATATGTATTGAGTACCCGCTAGGAGATCACTCTGTTCTAGGTGGCAAGGTGCAGTAATTAATAAGACATGAAGTGTACATTGTAGGGAAGGAGCAAATAAAATAGAATGTTCATATAATAACGCAAGCTATAAAACAACAACAACACGAACCAGGGTAAGGTTGTAGAGAATGGTGGGAAGGGTCCTTTTTTCTAGAGCAGCTGGGAAGACCCGTCTGAGAAGAAAACACAAAAGCATAGTTTGAAAGAAGGGAGCTAGCAACCCAAGGATGTGAGCAAAGAATATTCCAGCACAGAGAACAAGTAAAAAGTGCTGAGGCAGGAATGAGCTGAGGGTATCTGAAGGCTAGTGTAGCTGAAGCAGAGTGGTAGAAAATGATGTCAGAGACCTAAATGGGGCTGAAATCAGACAAGGGCTTGAAGGCCGGACTAAGAAACTGAATTTTCTCACGGTGACAAGAAGTCTGTCACCGAAGGGCTTTCACCAGCAAAGACCTGATGTGGTCTGCCATCTTTAACATTATCCCGGCAGCTGTACAGAAAACAAACTGTAGAGCGTGCTAGAGTGGAGGGATGCCAACCCGATCCTGTGCTGCTGTGGAGGTCCACGTGTAAAAGATGGTGGTTAGAAGCCAGTGGTAAGCATGGCAGCAGTAGAAAAGGTGAGAGTGGGGATATTTTTTTTTTTTTACTTTTTTTTGGGGGGGGGGTTATTTAGTTTGAGAGAAAGAATGCGTGTGCACAAGTGGGGGAGGAGGAGGAGGAGAGAATCCCAAGCGGGCTCTGCACTTTCAGCACAGAGCCCAACATGGGGTTCCATCTCACGAATCATGAGATCATGACCTGAGCCCAAATCAAGAGTTGGACACTTAACTGACTGAGCCCACCCAGGTGCCCCAAGAGGGGGCATATATATTTTGAGATTGAACCAGAATGGCTTGCTGATCGATACAAGGTGGAATCATGGACCAATCCACAAAAATGAATGTGAACAGAATCAAGACTCAGCAGTACAGAATATCACAGACAGTACCTTCAACGTGTCGTGGGGCTACCAGACAATTATAGGATCACCGCAGTGTTGGCATTTTGCTCTGTAACACCATGCTGCCTAAGTGAGACCTTTATTCAGGCTTGAACCCTCTGAGAAGACTTATCTCAGACACCAAAGGGAACCGCAGGAAATGGTGTCTCTTGACGAGCGAGTAAACACGCTTCCTCTCACTGGGGCAGCCGGGGCGGCTGCCAAGTGTAACGTGTTTCTCTATTGTCTCCCCGCCCCCATCCCTCCCAAATTCTGGGAGGGCACCAACTCCTTTCACCACTGTACAATGAGTGCCTGGTCCAGAATATACGTGCAATAAACATTTGCTGAATGCAGAATAAAATGGCAGGGGACCTCTGCAGAGTTTAGAGTAGTGTAGAAACCATATTTTAAGAGAGAAAACAGCAATATCCAGGCTAGTGCAAGAATAAAAAGAATAAAGTTCAGGAGAGGGTTGAGATTGAGTAATCAGTAAGGGTTCTAGGCTACAGCCAATAAATGAGAAACTGATTTTGCAAGAGATGGCACACAGGGCCTAGCAATAGCCATTGTTGGGATTTCACAGCTAAACTGGATGATCTCATCACAGGATCATCAAATGTCAGAGCTGGAAGAGATCTTGGAAAACTTTTGGATTGATGTGCTCAGTTCACAGATGAGGAAATTAAGGTGAAATGGCCTGGGGACTAGAACCCAATTTTCTGGCCTCGAGATGCCAAATTCTTTTCTACATTGCACTGATTAGCAGTGCTATTCAACTGCCTTTAGCATACGTAGGCTCTCAGAGGAGGTTTTCAGAAGCAAACTGGAGAGACAGTCATCTATAGTTTACTCTCCAGTAAAATTCTTTTTGGAATTCATTTCCATGAAAACCAAATCATCCCTCATGAGCAACTCTTACTCTTATCATTCAGTGAAAATAAGGTAGCCCATCGTGATTCTCTTTTTGACATGGCTGCCAGGAAGCTTAAAGCTAAATTTAATACTTAATCCTCATAACAATGGTGGCTCAGTTTTTGACAAACAGTGCTTATTTCCTCCTCTTTTTTATGACTTTTCATTTTTTATGATGATTTCAATGGCCTTATTATATATGTTTTTTTTTACTGAAAGTCATCTCAAATTCTCTATGGAAGTCAGCCAGGTATAAATCACCAATAAACCAAAACAAAAGGAAGATTTCATTTCTCTTGTGTGCTTGGAACTGCTACTTAGATCGTGGTATCCATTTTCAGATCCCACCCCTGACCTAAAAGCTTAGACCTTACCTCCGGGCTTTATATTTATAGAGAGGAGAGGCCACCGCAGGACAGATTGCCTACAAATGACTAGTTATAAAATTGTAGGGTCTGTCTGCTAACTAGGCAAGTCCCTGGAAACTTCTCTGAAATGAAAACAAGATGTGGAAGGAGAGGGCTATGTTTCCTGCGCTGACGTGGCAGAACTTCACTTCCAACAGTACCCTGGGGGAGGCAAGGCAGCCGGGTCCACGGATGGTCAGCAGGTGGTGGACTGTATCACATCCAACTGCAAGCTTGCTCTCACTACTCCCCAGGCCCGAGAAATGAGATCACGTAACCTTCATCTCTTCTGGATTCTAGCCACATAACGAGATTAAAGCACCCAATTTCTAAAAACACGAGGCTTTCTTTTCCCTCCCTAAAATGAAATTCCTTCTAAACCACAAAAATTTAACCCAAGCAGGATTAGGAAAGCAATAAAGGAGCCCATGCAGAGATCTTTCCTTCTGCTCCCTCAGTGTCTCAGAATCTTCTGTCGCCATTTCTGTCCAGGTAGTAGAAAAAAAAAAAAAAAATTACGTCCCAGAAAATGTCAACTTCTCCAGAGGACACTAGACTTTCATCTTTATGCATTTGAGCTTGAGACTTCTGGTGGCTTTTTTGTTTTCCACTCTGCCCTGAGTTTTTAAATTTTGTTCTATATTCCTATGGTGTTGGCCATGACTTCCATGATGATATAAGAGATATGTTCAAAAAGAAAAATGGCTTCAGGAGCTACTGCTGCTCATGGAAATAGTCCTTTCCTAAAACATCCATCTGGATTCTGTTCATGATCTCTTCCTAGTCAGAGCCAATTTGTTCAGATAGAGACAAGAAGATGCTGTCCCATGTTCCCAATACCTTGAAGAATGAGACCGCTGTAAAAATCTATGATGTTTCTTTAGAAAAAATCTCAGAAAAACTTACGACACACAGGCAAGACTAGTTAGCATAGGACATCAGCATAGCAGGTAAGAATGTACTGGGCCCAGGATGCCTGGATCTTCATCCTTATCTATCACACGTGATCTATGAACCTTGAACAGGCGGCTGAACTGTGTGCATTACCTTCCTTAACTGTAAAATGGGGATGATATTAGTGCCTACTTCATAGAGCAGGCTCTCAAACGCCGGTGTGTGTTAGAAACAATAGGAGGGCTTGTTAGAACACGGATTACTGACCTCATCCCAAGGGGTTCTGATTTCATGGGGCTAGGGTGGGGCCTGAGAATCTGCATTTCTAACAAGGCTCCAGGTGACACAGCTGCTGCTGGTTCAGACTGCACTTTGAGAACCACTGTCATAGGGTTGCCGTGTGGTTGACATGGTTAATATATGCACGGTATATGTCAACAATGACTATTTTTACATACCCCTGTGAGCACTGTACCTGGCAAAAGGTTATTAGCGATGTTAAATGGTGTCAATTATTATTGATGTAAAAGTTGTCCCATCCACTACAAATCATAGTAAACCTGCAGTTGAACCTTAACATAATACATTCTAAGAAACCTCAGTTCCTAACAGATATAGCCTTAAAGTATGCATACATTCATAAAATGCCGTAAATGGCTCTAACGGCTTAAAAGCGACTCTGTAGATCATTGGGGGTTTTTTTCCCCCTCTAAAACTTGTCACTACCCATCTGTACATTTATTATGAGGCAGAAGAGAAACAAAAGCTGACACAGCTACTTCTTGAGGTTTTGTGTCTTTTCTCTTACAGTAAAAGCGGCAAAACAGATTTAATCATTACAGCCAAAAAGAATTCTTCAACTCATTTCAAGTAATTAAGGAGCCCAGCACACGCAGACGCAGCAACAGCAGTTACAAACATCACCAGCTTCCAAAGGGCAGAGGAAACAGACTCGCTGCAAGGGGATTGTTAAAAAGCTCTCCACAACAAAGGAAATGAACGCAAATCCCTAACCTGGGGGCGGTCCAGCAACCCTGAGGACAAAGATAAAACGCTCCGATGAAAAGCGTGGAGGGTTAAACTCCACGCAGAGAAAGAGAATATCAAACATAATGTCAAAGGTTAAGATGTTTTGCTTGTAAGACACTTGGACCGTACTTAAGTCTGAAACACAACGAGGAACAGGGAAACCGTCACTCTATTTTGCCCGTGCCACGCCACGCTCCTTGCAAGAAGAAAACTTTTTAATAAACTTAGGTCGAGTGCCTCTTCTGTTCTAAGCACAGGGCGATTCAAGGTTCAATGAGAGGCAGCTAGTCTTCGGTAAACATCTAACTTTTCCAACTCAGTTACATCTAAGTTTTTGGTATATATATTAAAAAAAACCTCCAGTGAAACATGAGAATTAGATAAAGCATTCTTGCATCGTGATGGCTTTTGAAAGATTAAACAAAGGGCGCACGTTTGCAAGAATGCAAACACACGCCTTGCCTTGACTGTTAAGAAATGTAATATATAAGCCACCCTCCCTGACACTTCTCTTTCAAAAATGTACGTGATCAACAGCACTGGGCTGTCAACAGGACTCCACGAAGGTGGCTCTTACTTTCCAGCGGAGCAAGAAACAGAAGTGGGCAGCCCGCGGGTGAACTTGGGAGTCCGTCCCTCCAGCCCAAAGCCTCCCCTGGACTCGGCACCGGCTGAGGGAGTGAGACACGGGTCCCAGAGGGGATTCTGGGGCTGCCACGACTCACCTCGCCAACTTCTCCAGGCTCGCGGCGCCCCGGCGGCCGGCTCGGGGGCGCGGACGCGGGGGCCGGCGCCGCCGAGCGCGCGGACCGGCCCCCGGGAAGGCGCCCGGGCCCGGGAGGCGCGCGGGGGCCGGCGCGGGGTGGCGCTGCGGGGCGGACGCGGGGCGCGCGGGCGGCGCGGGGGGCTCGGCGCGGCCGGCGCGCAGAGACAGCAGCGCGAGCAGCAGCGCGGCCAGCGCGAGCAGGAGCAGCGCCGCCGCCTTGCTGCGGAGCTTCATGGTGCGGCGCGGCGGCGGCGGCCCCCGGGCGGCGCGGCCCCTCTGCGCATCGCTGCGCGCCGGGCGGCTGCGGCGGGGCCAGCGCAGTAGAGCGGGGCGGCCGCCTCCTCTGCCCGCCCGCCGGGGACTGGGGTCCGGGCGGCCGGCCGGCGGGCGGGCGACGGAGGAGGAGGAGGACGAGGAGGGGGCGGGAGGGAAGGAGGAGGCGCGAGCGGGGCTCGAGGAGGAGCGGCCCGCGTCTACCGTACTGTGTGGAGTAGCCGCCCGTCCGCCCACCCGGCAGCAGCCGGGAGACTGGCGCTTCGGCTTCAGGTAGGGCAGCCTCAATACCTCTTCATTCATTAATTCATTCATTAATTCATTCATTCATTCATTCATTCATTCATTCATTCTTTAATTCATCCTTCCATCTACTCGTCCATCCATCCATCCATTCATTCCCTCCCTAACCATTCCATTTCCTCCCTCATTCGGTCACTCACTCACTTACCCTCCGGTTGCATCTCATTATTGTATGCTTTCTCCCCATCATTTATTCTTATCCGTCTTTCCACACACCCGTGCACCTATTTATACACTTCCATTCAGGCAGGGGCATCTCTGTTCTGTTTGCCCAATGCAGGGCCTGGCACTTGGTGGATATCTGTTGGACCAAATCACTCCAGGTCCACGTAGTCTAAAGAAGTCATAGAAAAAAATTCAAAGTCTGGGTTTAAAATCTGACTCAGTCTCCTACTGGCTTAGTGATCCTGAGCAAGTTGCACAATTAGAACCTTCATGTCCTTACATGCAAACTGGGAATGATAATACTGCTCTCCACAGCGGCAGTATTATCATTAAATTTAAAAACACATTCAAAGAAACTAGCACAGTACCTGGCTCACAATAGGTGCCCAATAAAAGCTCTGTGATAATCACTACAATAAAACGTAGCTTATCATAAATATGTAAATGCAAATATTTTTTCTCTCTGACACAGATTTGAGATAGAGTAATAACTTTACCCCCAACGTACAAATAGAGTCTTGTGAGACCTTCACAGCTATAGTCACCAGATTAAGTTTTAGAACTTTCAAACTATTCTTTCAGGGCATCTCCAGTCACAAATCTGAAGCATTAGGACACAAAGTGTTATTATTCACTATGAACTGCCAGCCAATGTTCTATTAACTCTCTTTTCAGCATGGCCAAAGAAGATCAGTTATAACAATGTCTCTGAGTTTTTACCAGATTCCATGTTGACTTATAGATCATTAATTTTTTTTAAAAAAAATTTTGATGTTTATTTATTTTTGAGAGAGAGAGACAGAGACAGAGCCTGAGTGGGGGAGGGACAGAGAGGGGGAGAGACAGAATCTGAATCAGGATCCAGGCTTCGAACTGTCAGCACAGAGCCTTATGTGGGGCTCGAACTCATGAGCTGTGAGATCATGACCCGAGCCGAAGTCGGCCACCCAACCAACTGAGCCACTCAGGCACCCCATAAATCATTTCAAAGTCAATTATATTCCTGGGTAGCCTGGGTTGCTCAGTTAGTTTAACTCCCCACTTCAGCTCAGGTCATGATCTCACGGTTCGTGGGTTCAAGCCCTGCATCGGACTCTGTGCTGACAACTCAGAGCCTGGAGCCTGCTTCTGATTCTGTGTCTCTTTCTAACTCTCTGCCCCTCCCCCACTCACTCTCTGTCTCTCTCAAAAATAAACATTAAAATTTTTTTTCTTAAATTCAATTATATTCTGAATCATTCTTATATTAACATTATATTTTAATTATTTGGGATCCCACTGTATTTAAAATTTTAGGAATGAGAATGTTTACTAACCTGGAAACTCTTCAAAGCAGGCACCACAGAAATGGCAGAGTGCAAGGTCAAGCGTAGGCTACCATTGGTTCTCTATGAGGGTGAGGTACCATTCCAATAGGAGGCATCTGGAAATGTGAAAAGGATGTTTTGGGTTGTCACAATGATTGGCTGGTTCTACTGTCATATGCTAACCCTCTTACAATGCTCAGGACACAATAGCACAACAAGAATTGTCCTGGGCCAAGTGCCGACATGGACGCCTTGCGGAGAAATGCTGAGCTATGCTAAAGCTTGGTGTATAGGCCTTTCAGATTTAGAAATGGCCACCGTCATGTTGCTATGTGGCCCAGTGAAGCAAAAACTCCCATACTCTGTCTTACCGCCTCTCTTCTTCCTCAAGGAGGACACATACAACAAGGATAAAATTAGGCATAGGGACAATGAAGTAGCACCTGGGGTTTTAGCCTCAAACACCAAAATGGAACTTGGGATAATTATGCTTGACCAAACAGAGGACTTAATTTTCTTAAACTCTACTGACTTACCTCCTTCTCCTAAATCCATACTCAACTTTTGGATTTCACTGCTGTGATTGGCGGAGAAGTACAACTTCTGACATCATGAAAAAGGGGTTCCAGACTCCATACCTATCTATGGCTCACATAACTTCTCACTTGGATGTTTAATACACAAAATGCTTGTTTATTTGACCCCCACCCTCACTCCTGAAATCTGTTTCTCCTCCTGGAGTTTTGATATCTCTAGACACTTAGTTGCTCAAGCCAGAAATTAGGTGGCAGTCATCCTTGATTTCTCTATTTCCCTCACCTCCTGCATTAGTTACCTATCATCTATTATTAGTTATTATTATCTGTTGTTCATAACAAACTACTCCCAAATTTGGTAGCATAAGATAATGCACATACTATCTCATCATTCCTGTGTGTCAAGAATCCAGAACACCTTAGGTAGGTCCTCTGCTTCACAAGCTCTCACAGGGCTGCAATAAAGTGTTGGCTCAGAACTGTGGTCTCATCTGAAGGTTCAACTGGGAAGGATCCACTTCTAAGTTCCCGTACATGGTTGCTGGAAGAATCCAGTTTCTTTCTGGCCAATGAACTAAGAGTCTCAGTTCCTTGCTATCTTTTGGCCGGAGGATGCTCTCTGTTCCTTGTCGGGTGACCCTCTCTATCAGCAAAAGCTTAAGCCTTTAAGAAGAGTCAGAGGAAGGATGCAGCAATACAAAAGTCACAGTCTTTTATAACCTAATTTCAGAAGTGACATTCTGTCACTCTGTCTTGTTCTTCTTGCTAGAAGCAAGTCATTACATCTCATTCATACTCAAGAGGAGAAGATTACACAAGGGTTTGAATATCAGGAGGCCAGGATTATTGGGAGTCATTTTAGAAGGCTGCCTTTCTCACCTCCCATATCCAGAGAACGAGCAAATTCTGTCAAAGCTACTTCTAAAATATGATTGCCATCTGTCCAGCTCTCTCCTTCTGAATTGCCAATCATGATTGCCTGACAAGACCAAATGTTGATAAATTCTTAATAGCCTCATTCCTACCATATTCCATATAAATTGTGACAACTCCACTCCCCACCCCCCAGTCTCCACCCCTGTTACATGATGCGGCTATTTTACAGCCTACATGCAATAGCAATTACCTTCTAATTATTCTCCTTGTTTTTTCCCATGCCTTCTTCCAAGTTTTAAGACAGGACGACTTTTTTTAAGAAACATAAATTGAATCTTATTTGTCCCCTGTTTAAAACTCTGCAGTGATTCTTTATGGTTCTTTGAATAAGTCTGAACTCCTTACCATAGCATCTAAATCCAGCATAATCTGGCCCCTGACTGCAGCTCCAACTACATCCATCCTGGGGCTCCTTCCAGCTCCAGTGCCTTTCCATCAAGGCCTCTACCATTCCTGGATTTTCCTTGCTTCAGTGTCTTTGTGCTTGCGGTTCCTTTTGCTGAATCCAGGCTCTGGAAGGCACTTCAATATTTAGATCTTGGCCTAAAGCCACCTCCTTAGCAAGACTATTGCGGACTTCCTTTTTTTTTTTTTTTTTTTTAACGTTTATTTATTTTTGAGACAGAGAGAGACAGAGCATGAATGGGGGAGGGTCAGAGAGAGAGGGAGACACAGAACCTGAAACAGGCTCCGGGCTCTGAGCAGTCAGCACAGAGCCCGACGCGGGGCTCGAACCCACACACTGCGAGATTGTGACCTGAGCCGAAGTCGGACGCTTAACCTACTGAGCCACCCAGGCGCCCGGAGGACTTCCTTTTTTAAGGAGATAGTGTTCCTCTTATTACTATTTGCCCATTTTGTTTCCTATACAACACTTACTACCAATTGTATGTGTGTGTATACATACATAGACGCACACACATACACATATATGAACACACACAGATACACATTACACATACACATATATATGTTTATATGTTTCCAAGTGATTATTTATGGACAGTAATATATATATATATGCATATATTTTAAGAGAAGGAGAGAGAGAGATTGAGCAGGGGAGGGGGCAGAGGGAGAAAGAGAGAGAGAGAGAGAGGGAGAGAGAGAGAGAGAGAGAGAGAGAATCTTAAGCAGGCTCCACGCTCAATGCAGAGACCAACATAAGGCTCAATCCTACTACCCTCACATCATGACTTGAGCTGAAATCAAAAGTTGGACACTCAACCGACTGAGCCACCCAGGCACCCCTAGCATATATAGTTCTTAATTGTATAACTGGATATACCACAAAAACCAAGATATAGAACTTTTCTAACATCTCGGAAGACTCTTTATGTCCTCTCCCAGGGGTTACATTCAAGAATAATAATTACTCTAGCTTCTATAATCATAGATTAATTTTGTCTTCTCTTTGAAACATTATATAAATAGAACTATATGATATGTATGCTCATTCAACATATTGTCTGTGAGGTCAATTCATGTTTTTCCATGTATCAGTTGGTTTGCTTGTATATATGTTGGTTTGTTTGATGGGTAATATTCCATTATATGAATATACCATAGCTTATTATTTTTTATTCATTTTACTATTTTTATTTTATTCATTTTTACTATTGAGATAATGAAATTATTTCCAGCTATTATGAACATTTTGTACAAATCTACCGCTGGACATAAACACACATCTCTTTTGAGTATGTGTCCTAAAGTGGAATTTCTGGGTCATACGGTGGGCATTTATTTAGTTTCACATGCTGCCAAATGGTTTCTGAAAATGGTTGTACCAATCTGCCCTCCCAATAGCACTCTAATTTACTCCACATCCCCACCTATACTTGATCTTGTGTGCTAATCCAGTTTTAGCCATGCTGGTGAGTGTGTAGAATCTTGTGTTACAGTTTGAATTCTCATTTCCCTTGAGCACCTTTTACATATTTATTGACGATTTGGGTATCTACTTTTGTGAAGTGCCTCTTTGGGTCTTTTGCTTATTTGGGGGTGGGGGTTAGGGCATTTGTCTCTTTCTTATTAATTTGTGGGAGTCCTTTATATATTATTACTATATTATTATATTACTTTTGTCAGATATACATTTTGCAAATAACTTCTCTCTGTGTGGCTCTTCCCTCTTTTAATGGTATCTTTTGATAAAGAGAAGTTCTCAATTTAGTGAAGTCCAATTTTTCAATCTTTTCTTTTATGTTTGGTATACTTGGTGTTTTATCTAACAAATGTTTGCCTTAGTCACAAAGAAATTATTTTATTTCATTCTAGTATATAGTTGTATGATAGTACTTTCTCTGATGATGGAAATGTTTTATGTCTACACTAAATGTTGTATATCTACACTATATTAATATGGTAGCCATTGGCCTCATGTGGCTATTGAACACTTAAAATGTAGCTACTATGATTGGGGAACTGAAATTTTTATAATTTTATATAAATAGTCATATTGGGCTAGTGGCTGCTATATTGCATACTACAGATCTAGACACTTTATTGTTCTAGTTTCCATAAGTAGGTATACAACTCATTGTGGGTTATTTTTGTGTATGTGTGTTTGTGTAAAGTATAAGGTAAAGATCAGGATTATATTTTTCTATATGGATACTTAATTGGCCTGCTTGTTAAAAAATCCATCTTCTCTCCCAGTGCACTCCCAATAACTTTTCATAAATCAGGTGAACAGACTGTAACAGAAATGAAGAATGCCTTTGATGGGCCCATCAGCAGACTAGACGCAGCTGAGGAAAGCATCTCTGAGCTTACAAACATGTCAATAGAGACTCCTAAAACTGAAAATAAGACTGAAGGAACAGACAACCAAGACATGTGGGATATCTACAAAAGGTGTAACACACATGTAGTAGGAATACCAGAAAGAGAACAAAAGAAAGAAAGAAGCAGAAGAAATTTTATAAGCAAAAATGACTGAGAATTTTCTCCAAATTCATGTCATAAAGCAAACCACAGGTCAAGGAAGCTCAGAGAACACCAAGCAAAATAAAGGTCCGAAAGACTACACCTAGGAATATCGTATTCAAGCTGCATAAAATCAAAGATAAAGAAAAAATTTTGAAAGGGGCCAGATATAAAGAAATGTTCTAACTATAGAAGAGCAAAGATAAGAATTATGTCCAACTTCTCCAAAACCTTGCAGGCAAGAATAGAGTAAGTGTAATACATAAAGATTTATAAGAAAAATTTACCAACCTAGAATTCTGTATCCTCATAAATTATCTTTCAAAGGTGAAGGAGAAACAGACTTTCTCAGAAAAACAAAAATTGGTAGAATTTGTTGCCAGATCTGCCATACAAGAAATGTTAAAAGAGTTTCTTCAGAAAGAAGGAAAATGTGGGTCCCTGGGTAGCTCAGTAAGTTAAGCTTCTCACTTTGACTCAAGTCATGACCTCGTGGTTTGTGAGTTCCAGCCCCGTGTTTGGATCTGTGCTGACAGCTCAGAGCCTGGAGCCTGCTTGGGATTCTGTGTCTCCCTCTCTCTCTGCCCCTTTCCCGTTCACACTCTGTCTCTCAATATAAATAAACATTAAAAAAAATTAAAGAAAAAATAAAGAAGAAAGAAAGAAAGAAGGAAAATGATATAGGTAAGAAAAAAAATCAGATCTACATAAAGAAAAGAAGAGCATCTTTGATGCTTAAAGAGGGAATAAGGTAAAATAAAAACTTTTTTTTCTTATTCTTTATTGATCTTAAAAAAGCCAGTTTGTTTAAAATAATAATAGCAATATGTGTCTGATGCTTAGAGGTATGTATAAGTGAAATGAATGGCAGCGATAATAAAAGGAATGGAAGGAGGGCATTAGAAATATTTTTTTACTGTAAGGTACTTGCACTACTTGTGAGGCAGTATAGTGCTGTTTAAGAGCAGACTTGGATTAGTTGTAAATGTATATTGCAAATCCTATTTTTAGAAAGAAGTATAATTGATATACTAAGGGAGGAGGGAAAATTTAATTATGTAATACACTTGACTAAAACCACAAAAAGCAGAAAGGGAAGAGAAAAAAACAGGAATAAATGAAAAGTGCAATGAATCAAAAACAGTAACAAATAGAATACATTTTAATCAAACTATATCAATAACTGCTCTAAATATCAATTGTCTAAATACACGAAATAAAAGAGATTTTCAGTGTGAATCAAAAAACAAGACCCAACTATATGTTATATGTAAGAAACCCACTTTAAATACAAAGACATATAAAGATTAAAAGTTCAAGGATGGAAAAGCAAAGGGGTAGAGAAAGTTATACCATGCTAACACTCATCAAAAGAAAGCTGGAGTAGCTACATTAATTTCAAAAGAACCAGATTTCAGAGGAAGAAAATTATCAGGGGTAAAGAAGGAAATTACATATTGATATACGGATCAATTTTTTAAGAAGACATAACAATCCTTAATGTGTATTCATCTAAGAAAAGAGCATCAAAATACGTGAGGCAAAAACTGATAGCAATGCCACAAGTAGGTGAATCCGCTGCTATAGTTAGAGACTTGACTTTACCAGCAGTCTGTCAGATATGGACACATTCATCAGGCAAAAAATCATTAAAGACATAGCACTTTTGATCCATCTATAATTGACATCTATAAACTACTTCATCCAACAAAAACAGAATACACACTGTTTTCAAGCTCACATGGAAGATTCACCGAGATAGACCACAGTCTGAGCTATAAAATGCACCTTAACAAAATTAAAAGAATATAAATTATTCAATGCCTGTTCTCAGAAAACAATGGAATTAAGCTAAAAATCAATACAAGAGATAACTGAAAAACTCTAAAATACATGGAAATTAACCAACACACTTTTCCAAAACACACGGGTGAAAGTAGAAATCTCAAGAGAAACTTTAAAATATTTTGAACTAGGGGCACGTAGGTGGCTCAGTCACTTGAACATCTGACTCTTGAGTTTGGCTCAGGTCATGATCTCAGTGTCATGGGATTGAGCCCCGCATTCAGTTCTGCACTGAACATGGAGCCTACTTGAGATTCTGTCTCTCTCTCCCCATCTGCCCATCTCCCCTGCTCACAATACTCTCTAAAATTAAAACAAACTATATATATATATATATATATATATATATAGTTCAAATATATATATATATATATTTGAACTAAGTGAAAATGGAAATACAACTTATCAAAATTTGTGGGATTCAGGGAAAGCAGGGCTTCGAGGGAAATTTATAGCATTTGATGCATATATTAGAAAAGAGAAAGGTGGAAAACCAATAACCTAAGATTCCACCTTAGGAATCTAAAAAAAGAAGAACAAATTATATCTAAAGTAAGATAAAAGAAATAATAAAAATTAGACCAAAAATCAATGAAATTAAAAGGTGCAAATCAACAGAGAAAATAAAACCAAAAGCTGTATCTTTGAAAAGACCAACAAAATAGATAAACTGCTAGCCAGACTAAGAAAAAGAAAAGACAGAGATGACTCATATCAAAAATGAAAGATAAGGTATCACTACAATTTCCATGGATGGTCTAAAAGATAATGAAAGAATACTGTGAACAACTTTATGCCTGCAATTTGATAAACCAATTCCTTGTAAATAACAATCTGACACAACAACCACCAGAAGAAATAGATGAACTGAAAAGGCCTATAGCTACTAAAGAAATCGAATCAGTAATTAATAAACTTCCCCACTCCTAAACCCGATATTGCACTATAAACTAAGTAAAATATAAATTAAAAAATAATGATAATTAGTAAACTTCCAAAATTGAAAACACAAGGCCCAGGTGGATTCATGGATGAATTCTAACAAACACTGAAGGAAGAAAGTATGCCAGTTGTCTCTAAAATTCTTTCAGAAAATAGAAGCAGAGAGAATGCTTCCTTATTCTATCAGGCTAGCATTACCCTAATACCAGAATCAGAAAAAGACATACAAGAAAACTATAGTCCGGTATCTCTCATGAACATAGATACAAAAATCCTCAAAAAAATTAGCAAATCGAATCCAACAGTGTATAGGAAGATTTATACACTATGAACAAGTGAGATTTATTCCAGGTATACAAGGGTGGGTTCAACATTAAAAAATCAACTAATGTAATTCATCATGTCAACAGGATTTAAAGAAAAAAATCACATCAAATGTCAATGGGTGCAGAAAAAATTCAACACCCATTCTTGAGAAAAACTCTCAGAAAACTAGAAATAAAAAGACTTTCTCAACTTGATAAAGAACATTAACAGTAAACTACAGGTTATATCGTACTTAATGATGAGAACTTTTCCCGCTAAGATCATGAACAAGGCAAAGTTTTTCCTTCTTACCATTCTTTTCAACATCATACTGGAAGTCCTAGCTATTTCAATAAAACAAGAAAAGAAAATACGGGTATGCGGATTTGGAAAGAAGAAATGAAACTACTTTGTTTAAAGATTACATAATTGTCTATGCAGGAAATTCAAACGAATAGACAAAAACTCCTGAAATTAATAAGCAGTTATAGCAGGAATGCGAGATACAAGGTTAACATACAGAAGTCAATCACTTTCCTACATACTAGCGTTGAACAAGTGGAATTTGAAATCTGTAAACACAATACCATGTATAATAAATAGCACCCTCCAAAGTGAAATACATAAGTATAAATCTAACAAAATATGTGTAAGATCTATATAAGGAAAGCTACAGAATTTGATGAAAAAATTCAGAGAACTAAATAAATGGAAAGATTCCATGTTCGTGTGTAGGAAGGCTCAATGTTGTCAAGATATCAGATCTTCCCAATTTGATCTATAGATTAAATGCAATTCCAATCAGAATACCAGCAAGTTATTTTGTGGATACTGACAAACTGATTCAAAAGTTTATATGGAGAGGCAAAAGACTTAAAATAACTTGTATAACATTGAAGGAGAAGAACCATATTGGAAGACTGGTGCTACCTGACTTCAAGACTTACTATAAAGCTACAGTAATCAAGACATTGCGGTATTGGTAAAAGAATAGACAATAGACCAATGGAACAGACTAGAGAGCCCAGAAATAGACCCCCATAAGTATAGTCAACTGATCTTCGGCAAAGGAGCAAAGACAATACAATGAAGCAAGGATAGTCCCTTCAACAAATGTGCTGGAACAATAGGACATCCACATGCAAAAAAAAAAAAAAAGAAAGAAAGAAAAAAAAACCTATACCTAAACCTTACAGCCTTCACAAAAGTTAACTCAAAATGGATCTTAGACCTAAATGTAAAATGCCAAACTATCAAACTCCTAGAACATAACATAGGAGAAAACCTAGATGACCTTGTATGTGACAACACCAAAGGCACAATCCATGAAAGAAATAATTGATAAACTAGACTTCATTATAATAAAAAACTTCTGCTCTGTGAAAGACAATCTCAAGAGAACTGGAAGACAAACTACAGACTGGAAGAAAATAATCGTAATAGACAAAATAGATCATGGACTGTTATCCAAAATATACAAACAACCCTTAAAATTCAACAATTAAAAAAAGTCATAGCAGAGCCTTGCATGGGGCTCAAACTCACAAATCTTGAAATCATGACCTGAGCCGAAACCAAGAGTGGGACACTTGACTGACTGAACCACCCAGGTACCCCTAGAAGGTATTCTGTTAAGTGAAACAAGTCAGACAGAAAAAGACAAATACCACGTGGTTTCACTTATAGATGGAATCTAAAACATAAAAGAAACAGACAAATAAACAAAGAAACAAACAAACTGAAAACAGAAATAGACTCATAAATATGGAGAATAAACTAGTGGTTGCCAGAGGGGAGGAGGTGACGGGGATAGATGAAATAGGTGAAGATGATTAAGAGATACAAACTTCCAGTTATAAAATAAGCAAGTAATGGAGATGAAAAGTACAGCATACAGGATATAGTCAATATTGTGATAACTTTGTATGGTGACAGATGGTAACTACACTTATTGTGGTGAACATTGTGTAAAGCACAGAATTGTCAAAACACTATGTTGTACACCTGAAAGTAATATAATATTGCATGTCAACTATACTACAATTAATAAGTAAAATTAAAAAAAAAGAATACCATAAAAATAAACCAAGTCCCCTCAAAGAGTGGCACCCTGATAGAAATCTAGAAAACAATCCATCTCACAGAAGATGGGGAAGATATAGCCTGTGTTGACTATGTTCCTCAGATGAGGAAAATAATATGAGAATTTTTAACAACCCACTTTCACATAGGCTTCTGTGAGGCAAAATAATAATAATAATAATAATAATAATAATAATAATAAAAACTACTAAAAATAAATTTAAAAAAGAAGAAGAAAAAGAAAACATCCAAGGAGAAATTTTAGGTTAAAACAACCAAAAAGTGGTAGATAGTCCAAGTTCCAAAAGCAAAAGAAAACTTTAATTGGCAAAACACACTTAAATCTTAGGTATGGTGGGCTGAAGAGTGATTCCTTAAAATTTATGTCTAGTCATAACCTCAGACTATGACTTATTTGGGAATAGGATCTTTGCAGATGTGATTAAGGATCCCAAGATGAATCACCTTGAATGTAGGGCGGGCCCTCAATCCAATGATTGGCATACTTATCCTGGTAAGAAGAAGAGACGACACAGGGAAACACAGATACATGAAAGAAGAAGCCATGTAAATATGGAGGCAGAGATTGAAGTCATACTGACACAGCCAAGAGACGCTGTGAGCCACCAGAAATTGGAAGAGGCTAGGAAGGACTCTCCTCTAAACTTCCGAGAGAGCATGGCCCTGGTGACACCTTGATTTCAAATTCTCAACATCCTGAAGCCTCAGACAGTACATTTCTGTTCCATAAGCCACCCAGTTTGTGGTGATTTTCTATGGTCACCCTAAGAAATGAATACACTAGGTTTCAGGAAATTCACACACATAAAATTCCAAGGAACTTGATTTCATCATCCCAAACTATAAAATACACATATAAAATAAATTATGATAGGGGCGCCTGGGTGGCTCATTCAGTTAAGCGTCCGACTTTGGCTCAGGTCATGATCTCATGGCTTGTGAGTTCGAGCCCTGCTTCGGGCTCTGTGCTGACAGCTCAGATGCTGGAGCCTCTTCAGATTCTGTGTCTTTCTCTCTTTCTCTGCCCCTCCCCACCTCACACTCTGTCTCTGTCTCTCAAAAATAAATAAACATTAAAAAAATTAAAAAAAATAAATTATGATAGAAAAAAAAGAATCAACATAAAGAACAAAATGTGGAGAACAATCTGTAAAAAGGACAGGCATTGGAACGGTCACTGTGCAAAAGAACATAAGTATGTGCAAATACCTTTTTTACAAGAAAGGTTATGGAAACTACATGTAGGTATAAGAGACTACCAAAAGGGAGAGGGAAGATTTGAAAATAAAAAAGCATAACTTCTAGTAATACAAAATTTGTAATAATAAAATTAGAAGCCCAACTTAAAAGTTAAAATCTAACTGAAAAGAAAACTCAAAAAAAAGGAAGATGAATAAAAAAAGATAAGGAACTTACGAAAATGTAGTACAAAGAGATAAATAAATATAAAAACTTAAGTGGTTTTTAAACTAAAGGAAGATAGATTTAAAAAAATGAAGATAAGGAACTGATGAAAATGTAGCATGAAGAGATAAATAAATATAAAAACTTAATAGGTTAAAAGACAAAAAGGATAGAGTGAGAATATTTATTATACTTTTTTTTTTTTAAGTAGACTTCACACCCAGTGAGAAGCCCATTGTGGGGCTTGAACTCACGACCCTGAGATCAAGACCTGAGCTGAGATCAGGAGTCAGATGCTTAACTGACTGAACCACCCAGGCACCCCAATTTAATATACTTCTAATTAAACTTCCAGAAGCTAAGAATGGGGCAAAAGGGGGCAATGTTAAAAATGAAAGTGGCTGAGAATTTTACAGAACTGTAAAAAGGTACAAATCCTTAAACTGATAGAGCATAGTGAGTTGCAAACAGGATAAATGAAAAGAAACACAGGCCTATATATATTTCAACAAATACACAGAACATAAAGGAAAAACAAGGAAACTTCAATTTGCAGAAAGAAAAATCTGTGTACCTGCAAGGGAATGAAAGCCAGATTTCTCATCAGCCATAACATAGACAGAATATAATGACATGATATTTTCAATGTGCTGAAGAAAAATGTATGAACCTGGACTTCTATGCCCTGAAGAATAGTCATTCAACTTAGAGGGCGTAAACGTAAAAAATATTAAAAATATTAAATCAGTTGGGGAATTGGTTAATGGACTGAGGCTGGAAGAATTTTGAGGCACATGATAGAAAAATCTTAGATTTCTTTCAAGAGATTATTGGTAGAAATATGGATGTTTGAGATGTTGCTGGTAAGCGTTCACAAGGAAGTGAAAAGAGAAGGTGTATGTCATCTCAGGGAATACTTAAATCGTCATAAACAGAATGTTGATACAAATAAAAATGCTAAACAAACTGTTGATGAGGGCTCACGGGGAAATGAGAAACACATTACGGAAAAGTGGAGGAAAGGAGATCCTTAGGACATAGTGTTAGAAGCTTAGGTGAATTGCCTCCCACAGTGACATGCAAAGCAGAATTTGTACTCGACGAACTCTGATACTTAGTGGAATGTTGAAAGTACGGACTGGTTTCTTCTGGCTGCATTTAGTGAAATGTGAGAGGTAAGAAATAAATTTAGGGAAGAACTGTTTGAAAAAAGGTGGAGGGGAACCAGGACTTTTGGGAAATTCTCAGCCTATCCACTTTGCAAGAAATGGAAAAATTTAGAAGATTCAGTGTAAGGAAACTATACCCGGGAGAGAAAGTCATGGATGTGGCTGGACAACATGTTGCTAGTACCTGGAAAGGAGCATATATATTTGGATATTCCACTGCACAGAGGGCTCTTCAAAGAGATTAGGTGTGTGACTCATGGATATCCTCAGTTGTCTCTGCAGAAGCCAAGCATGGAGATGATATTGTCCAGCAAAGACCTGTATTTAATAGGATGAATTCTCACGACTCACATGAGAGACCCACATGGTTTTTGAGAACGTATCATCAGTAGAAACACTGCCAGCTCAGGCAGAAAGATAAGACTAAAGGAAAGAAGGCCATGGGACCCCCAACATTCTACAGGCAGTAAACGGGTTACTAAAATAACTCCATTGCAAACATGTGCTATTTCAGAAAAAGAAAAGGATAACTCAGAAGGCAAAGCTGTGGGCTCAGAAGGCAGAGCCGAGCGCCACAGAGGATTGTTCTCAGGCATCGCAACTAATGGAGTTTGTCTAGCTGGATCAAAATTGCTCGGGACCTAGAATCTCCAGAAGGAACCAGCATTTCTGACACGTTGGCTTTAGCCCACTGAAACAAATTTTAAATTTCTGGCTTCCAGAACTGTAAGTGAGTGCATTTCTGTTGTTTCAAGCCAATAACTTTGTGGTAATTTGTTATAGTAGCAATAGCAATCTAATACAGAGGGTACAATACAGTGCACAAAGTCTGGAAGTGTACCGCCCGGAGATTATTCAGTGAATGAATAATAAGCATATACTTTGAGACGAAGGAAACTGAACTCAAGAAGGAATAGAATGTAAGAAGCAGAGGTGGGTTAAGAAATATGTAAAACAGGAGTGGCCGGGCGGCTCAGTCGGTTGAGCGTTTGACTTGGGCTCAGGTCATGATCTCACAGTACATGAGTTCGAGCCCTGCATCAGGTTCTGTACTGACAGCTTGGAGCCTGCTTTGGATTCTGTGTTTCCCTCTCTCTCTCTGCCCCGCACCACTCATGCTCTGTCTCTATCTCTCAAAAATAAGTAAAAAGTTTAAAAGAAAAGAAATAGGTAAAACATATTGACAAATATTTTAAAAAGTAATATTTTGGAGGAGTTTTATAATCAGGGTGCGACTAACATCTATAAACAAAAACGTGAAAGATTGATTGAGATAGTTCAGAAGAAAGTTAAAAGGTTAAGATCCCTGCTCTGCCCAGAAAGAGGATAGAAATACTGTTTATATTTTTCCTAATAAAACCTAGATTCTTTATGTTCTTTATGTGTATAGAATCTAAAGCTAACTTTAAAAATGTACATATAAAAATTGAGGGTACAGGTGAACATAAAATATTCACTGTAACATTTCTTTTGACTCTTTTGTTTGCTTGAAAAATTTTGTAATAAAATATTGAGAGGTGAAAACCCACAGTGAGATTTCTACCAGAATAACTAAAATCAAAAAGTCCGATAATATTGGGGCACCTGGGTGGCTCAGTCGGTTAAGCGTCAGACTCTTGGTTTTGGCTCAGGTCATTATCTCAAGGCTGGGGGTTTGAGCCCCCCTGTTGGGCTCTGCACTGGCATCGTGTAGACTGCTTGGGATTCTCTCTCTCCCTGTCTCTCTGTACTTTCCTCACTCTCTCTCTCTCAAAAATAAATTTAAAAAACTTAAAAAAAAAGTCTGATATTATCTAGCATTGGTGAGATTGTGAAGCAACCAAAACTCATACCTCAGTGGTAGGAGGATAAATTGGTCCAAATACTTTGGAAAAATTGCAGAATCTACTAACAAAACGTGTGCATAATCTATGCCCCAGAAATCCCACTTGCAGGTATAATGTATATTTAGTAGAAATCATATCTATGTGCACCCAAAGCTATGTAAAAGAAAGTTCATGGCAGTTTCATTTATAATTGCTAAAAGCTAGAAATAACCCAAATGCTCAACACAAGGAGAATGGATGCATAGTGGTACATATTCATTTGATGGAATACTATATGGTAATGAGAGTAAATAAGCTACTACTACATGCAATTATATGAGTAAATCTGATTAACCTAATATTGAGTGAAAGAAGCCACACACAAAAGAATCTAAATCGATTGTGTTTGTATGAAGTTCAAAAACAAGCCAAACTACTCTTGTTCCACATCAGGATACTGGTTTCCTCTGGGGGGGAGAGAGAGGTAGTGATTGGAAAGGGGATAGAGAGGGAGTTTGGGGGATGGTGGTCATGTTCTGTTTACTGATCTGGGTGGTAGGCATGGGCATGCTTGCTTTGTGATCATTCATCAAGCTGTGCACCTGATATGCTTTCTAAACTAAAAAAAAAAAAAGTATCGTTTTAAAAATTTCAAGGTAATTGCTGGTGATTTCAAAAGAGACACTAGAATCAATACTCAAGGCAGGATGAAAGATCTTCCAGTTATTTGGAGGGAACTGAGTTGAGAGGACACTGGAAAAGAGCCTTGGGAGTGGCCATGTCATAGGTGTTCCCTGGGCTCTGCAGAGTGAGAACACTAAGGAGGAACCCATGGCTGAGATCTTCAGAGCAGACAAGAAGAGGTAAGCTTCCTTGGCCCTGGAGTGGGTCACAGCATGGCTGAAAGTTCTATGTCCTGAGAAGGGCACTAAGTTGAGCAATAGAGACCTATCAGGCCCATCCCCTAGTATTCACAGGGTCTGAGGCAAGAGTATAAATGGAGACCTACCTACCACCTGCTGAAATATTGGGCAGTCATAAGCCAAAGTAACCACTGTCAAATAACATGTGCTCTATGCTCATGCCTGACACATATGCTTTTACAACAACCTGGAAGGTCAGAATGAACTTTAAGGGTTCTATACTTATACATGGAGGTGGTGAGAGCGAATCCCAAGCCTCAGCCTCTGGCCTACCCCCTTCTCCCTCCACCCCTGACACATACAGGGACACCCCACCCACACATCAAAGTTTCGTCCATGGCCCTGCCAACAGCTGACCCTTTGTGACCCTCAGGCGTGAGGCTGTGTACGCCAGAGAGAGTTAGACTTTAGAAGGGTCACTTGGAAAAGAAGCCTACATCAACCTTGCAAGTGGACTTGGGAGCATTTAGATAGGGACTTATCGTGTCATAACTATCCAGAGGGTGTGCTACAAAGGGGAGGGGCTAGAGCTCTGGATGGGCACTGCCTGAGAAGGGCCAGAATAGGGCCTCTAAAACATGCTAGGGTATACAGACAGGATAGGTCCTTGTGCTGATGAGGGGGTGACTCAGCAGAAGTTGACATGTACTGTATGGCTATGAAATAGAACTTTGGATGCCTTCATAGTTTCATGCGTCTATGCAAGAGCAATGACTCCAAGGGTCAGCAGTCTCCTCAGCTCACCCTGTTCTACTCAATGCCATGATTCTTTGAAAACTTTCTTAGAAATGAGATGAATTAGGGAGGAAGAGAAGAACATTGACCTCTTGAAATGGAGGTCTCTTTCTCCAAAGAGATGGAGGAAAAACTCTCAAGTGACTGGGTTTACCATGAACTGACTGGCAAACTACAGCTGGAAAGAGAAGTTCAGATACGGAAAGTCAAAGTTCCTTTTTTTTTTGGCACACCAGAATTTTGTGCATTGAAAATTCCTATCTAATACAGATCATAGCAATGCTGTGTAGGGATGCTATGGTTTCAAGATCCATTTATTTTTTAGAACACTATGATTCACAGCTCACACTCATCTCATCACAGGGACAGGGAAGGAAGTCCAGAGCTCTGGTCTGAATAAAAGATGGTGGTCAGGCGAGGGAATGGACAAAGATGGAGAAAGATGGCGGTAAGAGGGAACCATGACTGTATGTATTACAAATAACTTACCCTAAGTTTGCCTTCAACCCAGGGGTTCTCTTGGTGAACTCAGAAGATGATTTTGCTATTAAAATGTGTAAATTGTTTCAAAATTCCCAGGCCATAGATATTAACAAAAATTGGACTTTCCAGGACAACATGAAACAAGACAATGTTCACAAAAGAGGTGTTAACCTCTATGTATCATGATGCATTAGTCAGGTATAATTAAGACAAGCTGGTATGGGCACGTAGAAGTTGCTTGATGAAATAGAATATAGACCTAGAAAAAGATTCAGGGTGATATTTACCTGTGCTGTGCAACGAAGAATGCTTTTTAAGTCAACGTGGAAGGATGGCTTTGGAGTACATACCAAACCACATTCAGGATGAAATAAAAAGTTATGTAAACAATAAACCAGAAAAGATCTGAAAGAAAACAGAAGTAAGTAGTTTTATGAATTGAGTCTGTAGATAACTGTTCTGAGCATAGCAACAATTAATGCTATTTATAATGACAAACAAATGGATAGATCTGAGTTATTTAATCATTGGGATAAATTATTAGCTAGTAATTGGGATCAAATTATGGTATATCAATTCAACAGAATGTTACTGATGTAGAAAAATTATTCATGAAAACATTAATTTTAAAATAAGCACATACTGGGGCACCTGGCCAAGCATCTCACTCTTGATTTTGGTTCAGGTCATGATCCCAGGATTGTGGGATCGAGCCCTGTGTTTGATTCTGTGCTGAGCATGGAGCCTGCTTGGGATTCTCTCTCTCTCTCTCTCTCTCTCTCTCTCTCTCTCTCTCACTCTCTTTCTGTCCCCCTTTGCCCCTCTCCCCTGCTTGCATGCTCTCTCTTTCAAATAAAAAAAATTAATAAAAAAATAACAATTTTTAAAAAGTACGTACCATTTAGTATTATAAAGAAAATAATCATATATATGGTTAGAAAAAAGGTGTAGAATACTAATAGCATAAGTGTATCTGAATGAATTTATTTTCCTCTTCATGGTTTTCTGTGTTTTCTTATTTTAGTAAGCAATCCCCTCAAAACCCCCAAAACTTCTGTAAGTAATGTCTCTATACTTAGCAATCCTCACTACGATTAAGACTTAACGGAAGCAGCCTTATTCACAATAGCAAAAAAAGTGGGAACAACTCAAATATCTGTTAACTGATAAATGGATAGATAAGATAGGGTACATCTGTATAGTGGAATACTATTCATCCGTAAAAGGGAATGAAATACTGACGCATGTCACAGCATGGAGGAACCTCCAAAACGTGCTGCACAAAAGAAGACAGACATGAGACAACCTATTGCCTGGTCCCATTGATCGCAAATGTTCACAAAAGACAAATAGTGGGACAAAGTAAATTATTTCTCGTCTGCAGCTCCCGAAGGGAACAAAGATTAACTGCAAATGGGCAGAGAGATTTTACTGGGGCCGTGGAAATATTCTGGAACTGGACAATGGTGAGGCTTGCACCAATCAATACTAAAAAATCACCGAAGAGCATACTGAAAATGGAATGAATTTTATGAAATGTAAATTATACCTCTTTGAAGTTGTTTAAAAAAAACCTAGTGAAGAATGTGGTGAAAGCTCAGAGACTGAAAGGTATTGAGATTCCATTGGGTTTGGTTTCTAGCATGAAGGAAGAGAATGAGGTACGAGTGTTAGAGAAGACACTAACGCCTGGGGGTCAGTTAGTTAAGCATCTGACTTTTGATTTTGGCTCAGGTCATGATCTCATGGTTCACGCTGACAGCGAGCACAGAGCTTCCTTGGGATTCTCACTTTCCCTCTCTCTGCCTCTGCCTCGCTCAGTCTCTAAATAAATAAATAAATATTAGAAAAACATGTTCGAGACTTCACAACTACAAATTACAGCAACTGGCTTTATATGTGCAGTGGATTTCCAGATATATTAGGGTGGGTATACTGTGGTACTTTGATGCCCAGGGAGACAGCTTATCTAGATTTAGATGCAAAAGAGTGATCCCATTTCCCTAACCAACTGTGGGTTCCTAGAGGAAAGAGATCATACTCTAGCCTTGAGTATTAATGTCTGTGCCAAACAGCTATGTGACTTTCCCTAAATCACTTCTTTCCCTAGGTTTAAGTTTCCTCATTTGTAAAGAAAGAAAGAAAGAAAGAAAGAAAGAAAGAAAGAAAGAGAGGAAGGAAGAAAGAAAGAAAGAAAAAAAGAAAAGAAAAAAGAAATTGAGTTGTACTAGATTGTTTTCATAGTCCTATTCAGCTGGAACATTATTTTCCTTGGCATTCACCACCCTCACCACTCTGCCCTAGACTCTTTTCCAACCTGAGTTATTGCTTCCATTCTTGAAGTCTTCACATCAGATAAGGTGACCTGGTTCTACACTATTTATCTGTATTTTGTCTCCCTGGAGCCTTTGCTGGGGCCCCAGACATTCTTATCAGAAATGGGATTTTTCTAATTGTTCCATCCCCAGGCATTTCCCTATCTCTGGATCTCCCTGACTTAATCTGTACACGCTTTGTGGTCTTTCACTGCTGTTCCATTTGTCAATTGCTATATTGCAAACCTCTCCAAAACCTAATGACTTAAGATAACAACCATTTTATTATGCTGACCATTGTGTGAATTAGGAATTATGCACAGTAGGGATGGCTTATCTTTCCTCTCACATGGCTTGGGCGTTAGCTGGAGTTACTCAAAGGATTGGAGGTGGCTGGGATGGGGCCATAAGCCGTGTGCCTTGTTTCTGGCAGATGGCTGGGCTCCTCTCTTCTCTGTGTGGAGTCTGCTGGGGCTTGAATGTCCAAGATGGCATTTTTACTCCTGTGAACGGTGCCTGGTCTAGGACGGCTGAGGTAGCTGGAGCTGGTTATACACCCTCTCCACGTAGCTAGGTTGGGCTTCCCCACAGCGTATCAGCAATCTCAGGGTAGTTGGATTTCTTACACTGTGGCTAGCTTCCATCAGAGCATCTGTTCCAAGAGTGTAAGGTGGATGTGGCAAGGCCTTTTACCACCTGGCCTTCAGAAGTCATGTAGTGTCACCTCTGCTGCATTCTCCTGGCCACACGGGCTCAACCTCAATTCACTGTGGGAAGGGACCAAACAAAGTGTGATCATTGGGAGTAGTGGCTCATTGTGAGAGGAGGCGTCTTTGGAAATTGGCCACCGCAGTTCCTAATCCTTCTGTGTTTTATTTTCTCAACTGAAGCCCAAATTACTTGAAGTTGAGAGTCATGTCTTTCATCTTTTATTATCTCCATTCACTTCTCCTCTCTTCCCAGAGCATCAAGAACAGAAACATGTGTTTTACAGACAGTGGGGATAGACATAGGATAAGTTTATGGATCCCAATCCTGGCTGTGTCACTTATAAGCCATGGGACTCGGGCGATTGCTCAACCTCTCCAAGTCCAAGTTTCCTCATCTACAAAATAATGTTGGAGGTGATGTAATAGCTTTTTCCTCATAGAGTTTATACAGAGATCAAGTAATGATATTGTTTGAAAGTCACTTGGGAAAATAATAAGCAACCAATAAATACCAGCTATTATTGTTGACTAAATGTATACCACAAATTTATGATAATTGGGAGCAGTTTTGCCTAGGGGAAAAGTGGAGAACTCAAGCATTATTCTCCAGAATGAAAAAAAAAGTTATATAAACTATGATAATGGAAGTAACTGGCTCTATAGTATCTATTCAAATTCTATCCCATTTGCTGGAAACTTATGAAGACATAGCTGAAGTTTTCATGTTTCTTTTTGTTTCTTAAAGTCTTGTCTAAAGAGAGGATAGGTCTAATTGGCTATAAATTATGATTTAAAGAGTCACAATAAAGTGGTTGTTAAGTACTGACCTGATCAAGAAAACAAGTATAAATAAACAAAACCCATAAAGGAAAAAAATAGATGTGAAATGAAGAAAATGTCAGTGCAGGAAAAGAATCAATCGAGGGGTGTAGATCAATTGAGGGGTGAAGGAACCCTTAACAGAGAATATACACAACCCGAGGGCAGAATGGAGCAAAGCGAAAGGAGAAGATTGGGAGGATCCAAGGCTATGTCTTGATTATGTACAATTGACAATAACATAATTACTAACCACATGTTAAACACTAGGGCATCTTGTTGAAAGGGTTTATCTTTATTCAGGAAAAAAAGTGACTAATGTGAACTCTTCTGGGAAAACAATATAAAACAATCCAGTTATGCCATTTTAACTTTATAGAGGAGTGCCTGTAATGAGTTTACAATACATATAATCAACAGAAATTGTTTCAAATTGCAGGGGAAACTATTTTTCTCCTGCTTAGAGCTCATAGTTTTATTGACTATTTTCTTCGCAAGATTGGTTTTCTTCTGAGTGGCTGCAATATTCAAAAGGCATTCAGGAAAATAGAGAGCCCTAGCAATAGTTTTTTTGCAATACAGTCAAAATCATGGCTATAAGACCCCCTTAGTGAGGAAATGTCGGGAAATGGCCTTGCAGAAAAATCAAGAAAAAGGTCATAGAGTTAATTTTGGGAATTTCAGTATTGAGAGGAAAGTGGATCTGTAGCACATACAACATCTTAGTTTGGGACTCTAGGAAACACAGTTTTCAGAAGGACAGTTGAATGCAGATGGTTTTGGGGTGATGCTCTTGGGAACTACACCTGTAAGAAGGGGAGGGTGGGACTGGACAGAGGCCTAAGATGCAATACAACCAAGGCCTCTGCCAATTCTACAGGAAGTTCTGGAGTGGGGATGACTTTCAAAGTTGTCCCACATGAGATAGGACACCAGGCCTTTGTATATGGCATCTGCTTTCTGGAGAGGGTTAACTCTGTACAGGGCACTTCTCTGCAGTCAAGGGCAATCCCATGTGAGAAACACAGATGTGAGCTATCTGCTGGTAGCATCCAGGAGTGATCCAAATCTCTGATTGGTTTCTAGTCATGCACAGAATCTCATTTTAATTGAGATATTACATACAATAAACATTCCATACAACATACAATATGTAATAAATATTACATTCAATAAAGTGCACAAATCTCAAATATACAGCTCCATGAATTTTTATCTATGTGTATATTCGTGTAATCCCCACTAAAATCAAGACATTGACTAAATTTTCACCACCCAGCTGGTTTTCTCATCTCTCCTCCCAGTCAATAACCACCTTCACAAAGGTACTTGCTATTCTCACATCTATGACTATACATTAGTTTTTCCCCTTTTGAACTTCATATAAATAGAAACATAGTATATGAACTCTTTTGGTGTTGTATAGAAGTTCATTCTTTCTTACTGCTTTGTTGCAGTACAGAGTGAATATATTACAATCTGTCTCTTGCACTCTTGATAGGCCCTTGAATTGTATCCAGTTTGGGCTATTATGAATGATGCATCTAGGAACATTCTCATTCATACCTCTTGATGGGATGATTACCACTCATTTCTGTTATATATCAAAGAGAGAAATTGCAGGATGTTAGGGCATACATATGTCTAACTTTATTAGTATGTACTGCCCAACAATTTTTAAAGGTGTTTGTATCAATGTACAATCTACCACAATCTTTGACGCCAGAAGAGGTACATTTAAATAATTTCTGCATAAAGAATGAAAAACATGTTCACTCTGAATCAAAGACAACATTAGTTAGGTTAATGATAACTAGATTATGAGACCTTAAAAAAAACTAACATAAAATCTCATCAGGTAGTCTCTGTAGATATTGCAGATACTTTTCTCCAGTCATTTTGCAGAAGTGTAAAGAATGTGAAGGAAGGAGTTTTTTAAGATGAGCTCATGGGTCAGTGCCCTAGATCTATTCCCCAGAAGCAGATCCTGAGGCAAGGATTTGGCTGCCTGTGATTTATCCAAGAGGTGTTTGCAGGAGAAACCAGTAAGGGAGAAGTGAAGAAAGACAAAGATAGGGAAAGAACTGAATGAGCATGTGGACTCAGGAAAAATCTACTCTTGGCCACAAGGAACTCTGAAGCATAAGCCACACTGGAGTCATCTGCTCCTTTAAGGCAGTCTCAGTACCCCAGATCAGTTTTCATGGTTGTGGGCCTGATGGCAGAGTGGTAGTGGTGTTGGTGGTAATTATTTCCTGGAGCCTCCAATCAATCTATGGCAGTCATTTTCAACTGTGGGCAATTTTGTCCCCTAAGAGACATTTGGCAAAGTCTGGAGATATTTGTGGTTGTCACAACCGCAGGGCTTGGACTGGTATTGGGAAGCTAGAGGCCAGGATGCTGTTAAACATCTTACAATGCACAGGACAGCCCCCCACAACAAAGACTTGTCTTCCAGAAATACTTGGGGTGGAGAAACACTGGACTAAGGCAATTCTTTGAAGAAGTGGTCAAGAGCAAGCCACTAACAACACTCCTTACTAGTGACAGATGGGTTCCCTGTTTTCCTAAAGGGCACCTGGGCAGGGCATCAAAACCGCACCTTTTGTAGATGTCTTTTAGAAATATGATGTTACACAATGAAGGAAGCTTGAGACGCTGTTTGGTTAGCATTCTTATGTGATCTGCGTTTCATCTAATGGGATGAGACTAGCATCTTAAAATATGTGGTGCTAAACCCTTGGCTACACACTGCACAAAAATGTTGCAAAAAGCTTACTGGTGTCAGCTGCAGCCACGTTAGATCTTCTTCAGAACTTTCCTGAGTTTGTATGAAATTTAAATTGCACTAAATCCTACCTGAAATACCCATTACTGTGCTATTGTTATTGCCAGTGCTGTGCTCTTTTAACAACGTAACTTGAATTTGCTGAAGGATTGGTGCAAGGATCAGAAAAAGTGCTTAACTACAAAGGGTTTAAAAAACAGTGGAGACTCATGGGCTGCTCTATTTCCTGTTGGGACCATCCCTTAAGCCTCTTTTACGATCCAGTATTTATCTGTAAGTTACCCAAGAATTCATCCAAGCCCTCTGGGAATCGCAAAGCTTAGGATATCTAGTCTTACTGTATTTACTACTGTTACATAAAAGGATAATTTTATTTCATACTTCAAAATGTTTTTATTGAGTTTGTATTCTAACTTTCGTATTTTTTGGACATTTATTTATTTTTGATAGAGAGAGAGAAAGAGAGAGAGAGCAGGTGGGGGAGGTCCAGAAAGAGAAGGAGACACAGAATCAGAAGCAGGTTCCAGGCTCCAAGCTGTCAGCACAGAGACTGATGCGGGGCTCAAACCCACAAACTGTGAGATCATGACCTGAGCCAAAGTCGGATGCTTAACTAAGCCACCCAAGCGCCTCCTAACTTCTGTATTTTTATCCTAGGGTTATGATCTATGTTTATGATTCTACTGTTGGTTTCATTTTTTTCATCTCTCAAAAACAATCACTACTTTGTTCATTTCTTAAGGGTTATGATACTAACACAGGTAAATAAGGAGTGTATGGTTATGATACAATATTCTTGGCAAAAAAGTGGCCAAATGGAAATATTTCAATGCTATGTTAGGTGGAAAAAATTAAAAATATAGAGGATGATACCATTTTTGTTTAAACGTCTTTCTATACTTCCATGGAGTCTGAAAGGAGGTATGCCAAAATAATAACAATTTAAGGTGTCGTTTGCAAATTCTGCATAAGATCCCACCGCTTCCTAAAATGGCTCAGAGAATCAACTAGAGTTATAAATAGCTTTTTAGAGGAAGCTATTTCCAACATAAGTTAAAATTCTGTTCTTTGTAATAACATTGTCTTAATCGACTGTACGAATGCCACCTTCTGGAAACAAGGAGTATTTCACCCTAAAAAACTGCTAGAACAATAGCATTTTGTCATAAGGCTGAAATTGGAAATGTTTATAGAAAAAATATTTTTAAATTTAATACTTAATTTTGAACCTTGAAGATCACAATCAAGTTTTGTTAGAAGAGGGGCTGATTCAATATAATCAAAGATGTAGATTATATACATATCCTCAATAATGTGGCCAAGCAAAAGATTATTTTTAAAACACTGGAATGGCATCCAAAAGTAAGCCTTAAGGAAAGGAAAAATGTAAACAAATACTGTAGCCATTGAATAGCTCAAAAAATGATGAAAAACTTCATTCCTGTTTGATTTTCCTCTAGAGTTAACACAAAAAAATGAAATATTGTCTTTCTTTTGAAATAATGTCTATATCTAGACATGAACTCAACTGGTTCTATGAGTCAATGTAGATGTGTCTAAAAAATTACCAAAGTAAAAAATTAAAATAATGTTGTAGATTTACATCTGTAGTGTGATAACATACCTATGCACAGACAAACAAAGTAACACGGTACCTAAAAATGTATACAGAAATGTAGAATGTTTGCAAGTCTATCTAGAATGATTAACTTTGGGGAAGTGGAAGAGAGGACCAGTTAGATGGCAAAGACTTACATGTAAGTTTATATGGGAAACTTATGTGTATGTAATATTCTATTTTTTAAAAAGAGAATGTATTTAACTTGTATAATATACTGCTAATTGGAAATACAAAATAAAATGAACTCTTGCTGAGAAGTAAAACAACAGAATCCTGTTATATAGGTACAGCTGTCAATATTTTGTGCTATAGCAGATGCAATGTGTGTTTCTTACATATATTGTATGTGAACCATACAGTCTAACTGTATTGCAATCCTGTGTGTGTGTGTGTGTGTGTGTGTGTGTGTGTGTGTGTGTGTGGTCAAACACAGAATAAAGTATCTAGGAAGTGCACAGGTCTGATTTGTAAGGTGCTTTCACTTACGGTGTCCTCATGGATAACATAGACTCAGTCTCAGTTAATTCTTTGGCATTAATAATTTAAAAATATTAATGCTTGTGACCTATAGAAATGAGGTCCCCTGGTAGAAGTAAAGATACTTTCTAGACCAGCCAAAGGCCTATCTCAAGGGACCTTTTGAGAGTTTTGCTGATTCCATGGTTGCACCAATTCATTTTCAATATTGAGTGCCTATGATAATACCTGTGGTCTAAATGTGGAACAATTGGGTACATGGTAATATTGGAGGGATTGTAACATAGAGTCAATTCTATAGTATATGAGAGCCTGGGCCCAGGAATCAGACTCATTTGGGTTTCAATTCCAATTGCACCACTCACAGCTGTGAGATACTGTGCCTGCCTTGGGAATATAGAATGCCTATTTTAAAGAGCTGTCAAGGGGTGCCTGGGTGGTTCAGTTGGTTAAGCGTCTGACTTTGGCTCAGGTCACGATCTCATGGTTTGTGGGTTCGAGCCCTGCGTCGGGCTCTGTGCTGACAGCTCAGAGACTGGACCCTGCTTTGGATTCTGTGTCTCCCTCTCTCTCTGCTCCGCCCCCCCCCCACTCATGCTTTGTCTCTCTATCTCTCAGAAATAAACATTAAAAAATTAAAAAAAAAATAGAGCTGTCAGGAGGGAAAAGGGAGATCATTATAAAGGATTTGGCACAGCGCTGGCACATACTAAGTATTCAGTTAATTCAATGAATCCTTCTGCTATCCAGGAAATAGATCGATGTTTAAAGAGTACTGTTTCGGGGGCCTGGATGGCTCAGTTGGTTAAGCGGCCGGGTTTTGATTTTGACTCGTCATGATTTTATGGTTCTTGAGATTAAGCCCCCAGCCTGGATTTGTGCTGACAGCACGGAGCCTGCTTGGGATTCTCTCTCCCTCTCTCTCTGTCCCTACCCCGCTTGCACTCTCTGTCTCTCAAAATAATAAAATAAACTTAAAAAAGATAAAAGGTACTCTTTCAAGTGTTTCACACACAACCTCTTATTTTGTGTTTATTAAAACTCCCAGAGTTAGGGCGACTAGGTAGCTCAGTCGGTTGAGCATCCAACTTCTGCTCAGGTCACGATCTCATGGTTGGTGAGTTTGAGCCCTGCATCCAACTCACTGCTGTTAGGCCAGAGCCTGCTTTGGATCCTCTGTCCCCTTCTCTCTGCCCCTCCGCTCCCTTTTCTCTCTCTCAGAAGTAAGTAAACTATTTTTTTAAAAAGTTCCCAGAGTTATGGGGTGCCTGGGTGGCTCAGTCGGTTGAGCGTCTGACTTTAGCTCAGGTCATGATCTCACGGTCTGTGAGTTCCAGCCCCGTGTCGGCCTGTTTGGCTCTGTTTGGTCAGTTTGGAACCTGGACCCTTCTTCGGATTCTGTCTCCCTCGCTCTCTGCCCCTCCCCCGCTCACGCTCTGTCTCTCAAAATATGGATAAACATTAAAAAAAAACAAAAACTCCCAGAGTTAAACAGTGGTTTTTATTTTGAAATTTTTATTTTATTTGCTCCTACTATTGTTTTCCTGGGTCCTAATTAATTTTTAAGATTCATAAAAATTGGAGGTTGAAAAGGCTTTTGAAGTTATCTGGTCCACTACCACAGAGATGACTCTTACCCCTTTTCCATTGACATTTAAAACCAGGAGGTAAATACTATTTCCTGGACTAATCTAGTTTCTGGTGGAATAACAGCAAATACAACAAGAAGAAGCAAGGCCAAGGGACTAAGTAGGGAAAGATGGACATCAGTGGGACGGGTACTGGGAGAGTATGAGGAGCATAGACTAAAGTGTACAGAGAAAAGTGAGAAAAGGAAAGAAGGGATATGGAGGTACAGCAATTTGTCAATTCAGGCACTAACAGGGTTTAACAGTCAACGTTCTGGGTTCTGGTAATTGTAAGATGTATGATTATAAGATACAGTGCTTAACCTCTCTTGACTCGTGTTCTTTGAAACTCATAGTAGAGATTAAACGAGGTTAGGGAGATGGACGATCTGTATACGAGAAAACTACTCAAGGAAATCGGAAGGGAAAAGAAAGTAGCAGATAAAGAGAGGGAGAGGGAAAGGGAGGGGAAGAGAAATGGGCAGTGAAACACGGAGGGGGGGCTGGAGAAAGGGGGAATTGCGGACAAGGCAGGTGAGAACTAAGGAAACCACAGTAACGACGCTGCTGTGGCTTCTGCGGTGACTGCTTCCATACAAGGAGCGTTGACAACTTGCCAGGTACCTTGTTAGAGCTTTACTTACGTAATATCATGTTATCTTCACATCTCTGCGGGGTTAGTGTTAGTGCCATTTTATCGAAAAGTTATCCGAAGCATGGGGACGTTTTGTAACTTCCCTAAGGTCTTAAGCTGAGAGGTGGCCGAGAAGGGATTCGAACGCAGGTCTGTCTACCTCCAAGGCCAGTGAGGTTAAAATTAATCTCTTAGGATTTCGAAACAGGGTTGGTGGGTCTAAGGAGGATTCTAGTCCCGGTTTTTCCAAGTTTTGACCTTAGTTCCATTTCTGCGGTCAAATCCCCACGCTCCGCGCCCTTTCTCCACTAACAGCGTCCAGTCTCCATGGAGATCGGCGTGGGGCGGGACTTCCTGCCTCACGCGCAAACACTTCCGTCTGGAGCCGGAAGCGCCTTGGCTACGAGACCCAGTCTCCCGCGTGGGTACTTACTGGGGAGTTTGAGTGGCGGGACTGCGGCGACCGTGAGTGTAAGTGGCTGGGACACCTGAGTCCGGCGCGGCCATGCTGACCCCCGCGTTCGACCTCAGCCAGGACCCCGACTTCCTTACCGTCGCCATCCGCGTGCCCTACGCCCGGGTCTCCGAGTTTGACGTCTACTTCGAGGGGGTCGACTTTAAGTTCTACGCCAAGCCGTACTTTCTCAGGCGAGTTCTCTGTGTCCGGCCCTGGAAAGAATGTATTTAGGGGATTGATTCGTTGATTGATCTTGCATCTCCCAGTTACTCTTGAGATAACTGTTTACCGAGGAAAGAAGAAAGAGCGAGGGATTTAATGATTGCCTTTTCCCGAGATTTCCGCGGCTTCTTTCAGTGCTGAGGAAATGACCTCGTCAGAAGTGCATTCCACGTGTTGTACAAGCTCATTCCGTTCTTAAACTTTGTTAAATCCCCACCGTAAAAAAGATTTCGAGCCATTATAAGACCTGGCGTTTGGGATCTTGTAACGTCTGCAGTTTCTGTCCTACCGCCCTAGTTCTCGTACCTTTTTACTGTTGTTATCGCCCTGCGTTGGTCCTCCTACCCTATCCCCTGCTCCAGGACGGTGCGCGCTGACTTCCCAACTGACCAGTCCTTTTGACTTTTATCAGTCGACCTTCTGCTTAAGAGTTGTGTCGACGCTTGGCGGGCCGCTCCCTACTTCCTGATATTCTCTCCTTTCTTTGCCCCCTTGACACCAAATTAACCTCGTTCTCCTACCTCCTCCTAACTTGTCTGATTTTGCCCTTTGGTTGCGGTTGTCGTGCTTTCGCAGTGAGGGCCCTTCATCACAACCTGTTTGCATTTTTTCCTTACAGAACCATAACAAAAGTAGCAACAGCTCCGTGGGCTCACTTTAACGCATAAAGGCGTATTATGTGTATTTGTGTGTATTATCCCATTTGACCTGGGCAGCGAGAGCTCCTTGGAAATAGGCATTGATTGATATTAGCTTCTTTTTACAGAAGACACTGCAGATTTTTCTTCCTAAAACATTGTCAACCCCTTTCCCTTTCCTGCTACATAAAATCCATTCTCCTAATCTTTCTAATTCAAGTGTAGCTGTAGCCTACCTTTTCTGCCCAAGTACTTTCCTAATAAACCTTGCTCTTGAGTCAAACTCGTTCCTTCACTGGGTGGGAAACCGTTTTGCTCAGATTCCCATTAAGCCCTGACTTAACTTGCATATACTGCACTTTCCTGTTTCTTTATTCATTTGTTCCTTTGATTTATTTATACCAGGCTGGGTTTTAGGTATTGGAGGTGTAGTGGTGTCTCATATAGTTTACATTCTAATGGGGAGAGAACAGCAATAAACGAACAAGTAAAGGTATGACTCCAAATTGTGATAAGTGCTCTGAAGGGAAGTGCACGGAAAGAAAATAAAGGGGATCCTGTTGAAATGTAAAGTGGCCCCGGGAAAGACTTTGAAGAAGTGATATTTAAGGCAGGACATGAAGAATGGGAAGTAGATGGTGATGGTGGTAGCAAACATGTAGTGAATTTTCACTTCAGGTTAATACTTTATGTGGATTATCTCATTTGATTTTAGGACAGTCCTACAACATAGTTTCTGTTGTTAACTCATGTCACAGATGAGGTATCAGAGGCTCAGAGAAAAGATGTTAAATGTGATAGGAATGTAAAATTAAATACAATAATAGGAGTTTCAAGGTAAAAACCATTTTGCCTAAGTTTGGGAGTCTTGATGAAGCCCAAATAAGAGGTTATTTGTGAAGTACTTTAAAGAGTATTCTTTACACCATTCATCCATTCCTTGAGTAGCAGGGACTGGGGAGTTGGGCACACCTGCGTCTCAGCACGCTTAACAGTTCTGGCACTTACAGCAAATTATGCTGTCTCAGTTTCCTAATCTTTACAATGGGACTAATATTAGTGATCGTCCAGAGCTGATGTGAGGATTGATATAATGGATGCACAGTTTTTATTGCCGTGCCCATATGTTCAGTAAACAGTAGATATTTATTATAAGGGCATATTGTTCTAGTTATCTGTTGTTGCATAACCAATCAAATAGTGTTTTAAAACAACAGTTATCTAACTCTCTTGCCCTGGTTGTACCTCAGGAATTTGGTAAGAGCCTGGCCAAGCTGTTCTGACTTGAGATCTTTAATTCAGTTGTAGTCATATATTGGCTGGACCTGGAACAGTGAGGGCCAAAGCAGGTGGGGACTGGTGGAGTGACTGGGGCACAGCCTCTCTCTTTGTGTACTCTCAGGACTCCCTGTGTGGTGTGTTTGCATGGTCTAGTTTGATTCCTTTGTGGGGGGTGGGGGGGGTGGAGCTGAAAGTTTCAAAAGCCAAGTATTCCAGGGGACAAGGCAGGTTCATATCATTTATGACCTAACCTCAGAAATGACACTGTCATTTCTGTTCCATTTTATTGGCCCCAAGGCCACTCAGTTTAAACAACAACAACAACAACAACAACAACAAAAACCTAGTTAATTAATTTTTATTTTAATTCCAGTATATTTAATATACATTGTTATATTAGTTTCAGGTATACAATATAGTGATTGAGCAATTTTGCATGTTACTTAGTGCTCATCATGATAAATGTGCTCTTAATCCCTTTCACCTATTTAATTCAGTCCCCCCCCCCCCCCAACCATTGGTTTGTTCTCTTTGGTTAAGAGTCTGTTTTTTGGTTTGTCTCTTTTTTGTTTTCCCTTTGTTTTGTTTGTTAAATTACACATATGAATGGAATATGGGATTTGTCTTTCTCTGACTTTGCTTAGCATTATACTCTAGATGCATCCATGTTGTTGGACATGGCAAGATTTCATTCTTTTCTATGGCTGCGTAATATTCCATACTTCTATGGCTGAGCAAATATATATATATATATATGTGTGTGTGTGTGTGTGTGTTTTATATATATGTATATACATATGTATATGTGTATACATGTACACACACACTGCAACTTATTCATTCATTTATCCATGGACATTTGCAAGCTCACTCAGTTTTAGGGGGAGGGGACATAGACCCCACAGTTGGGAGGAGTGATGTGAGATGGGCCATCTTTGAAAATACAGTTGGCTACAGTACAGCAGAGGTGAATAAAACCTCCTCACTCCTCTGCTTGGGAAACTGAGAGTCTATCAGGGGTGGCAGATCTGTGGATAAACAGGATTTCACTCTTATGCAGTAAGAATTTAACTCTATACTTACAAAGAATTTAGGAGAAGAACATTGGTATTAATAGCTTACATTTTTGGAATGCTTACCTACTTCACAGTAATAACCTCTTCTTGCAGTAACTCTGGGGGAGATCTGTTATTTCTCACTTTTTACAGATGAAGTGTATGAGCTTTGAAGTTGATTAACTTATACAAAAAAAGTGGGAAGAGATGGCGAATGGCAGAGCTGGAACTCAGTTCAGATTCTGAAAGTGAAGTTAGTGTTTGTAACCATTAAAACAAGCTAGTTTATCCATAAACGGACTTCTTATGTTGGACTTAGAAAGGATTTTGGTTTGGAAACTGCATTGTAGCTCCAGGAAGCGTTAAGATCAAAGTTAACTAGGTTGTGAAGCCCCGGGCCTTTGGGACCTGCCAAGTTTTGTTATTGTTGTTGTTGTTGTTATTATAATGTTAGAATAGGAAGCATATGAATAGGAGATGTGGGAGGAAAGGAGCCTCACATTTTAAGTTTGGAATGGAATGGAGCTGGTCTCATATGTGGTACTCATGAGTGTAAATTATTGAGTTGATGTCAGGCAGCCATGAAAACTTTTTCACTAGAAAAGTGACACTCTGATTTCTATTTAATTTTTTAAAGTCTGTTTCAGTGTTTATTTATTTTTGAGAGAGAGAGAGAGAGAGAGAGAGAGAGCCCAAGTTGGGGAGTGGCAGAGAGAGGGAGACACAGAATCCAGAGCAGGCTCCGGGCTTTGAGCTGTCAACACAGAATCTGATGCGGAGCTTGAACCCACAAACACTGAGATCATGACCTGAGCCGAAGTTGGGCACTTAAACCCACTGAGCCACCCAGGCGCCCCTGATTTCTATTTTAGAAAAATTCTTTTGGGACCTCTGTGGAAGACGCGACTGAACCAGAGTAAAACTGGAAACAGGGAAATCAGTTCATTTCCTTTACAGTGAAAGGCGGAAAATCCCTGTATAGTAATAATGAGAGTTGAGAAAAACTTTTGTTTTTTGCTTTTTTTTTTAAAGTATTAATTTGCCCCAAATAAACAATTGGTTTTGTTGTTTCTTTATTGTTTTCCATTTTAAAAATGCTTTTGGGAGGGAGGGGAGCCATTTAGTATACCTTTTTGGAGCCCCTGCTGTATCAGGCACCAGGTATATTAATAACGCCCTTACTCATTAGGAAGACGAAAGTACTGTAGAAATCGTGATGACTAATATTTATTGTGGTTTTTCTTTTTAAGCATCGCTTTTATTGGTGACTAGGGAGTATTCAGACAGAAAGATGAGGCAGCTGTGATTTCTTTTATCTTAGCTAGGGAAGAAATGTAAGTTATTTAGTTTGCAAGATGTTAAAGAAATGCTGAAGAATTGCCTTTTAAAATGGTTGATAGATTTCAGTGGTAAACGTACTATCATTGAAGGTCACTTATACTCTGTAATTTAAGGACTTGATGTAACCTATTAAATCTGCAGATTAACCCTTCCTGGAAGAGTTGTAGAAAATGGAAGTGAACAGGGATCCTATGATGCGGATAAAGGTATTGCCTTTGGAATTTTGTTACTTTTTTTCTTTGGATTCTTCATGTTAGAATAAGTACATCATAATCTTTCAAGATACTCTGGGGACCTTTAGATGTATTGCAAATGCACACTTCTTTGTTTCTTAACGCCCCGTGCCTATTGTTCATGGATTTCTTGACAATTACAATTTCCTCAGTCCTGTAAAGTACTTCACAGTATTCTTTAAAGTTACTTAAATACCCTGTTTCTGTTTCCTAGGTGTTTTATTTTCTACTTCTTCTACTTTGAATAAGAGTTTAAAAGTTAGATTATGTGGGGGGTGCCTGGGGGGGCTCAGTTGGTTAAGCGACTGACTCTTGATTTCAGCTCAGATCATGATCTCACGGTTGGAGAGTTTGAGCCTCACGCCGGACTCTGTGCTAACAGCAGAGCATGCTTGGCATTCTCTTTTTCTCCCTCTCTCTCTGCCCCTCCCCCGCCCAATAATAAATAAACTTTTTAAAAAAGTTAGATTATATGAGAAAAGATGTGGATGATTTTTGGAAGCTGCAAATCAAATTTTTCTTGTATATTTTTTAAAGTTAATAACAGGTAAGTGAGAAACTGTTCAAAGGTGGCAATTAAAGGCCGACTGCATTTTCTTCTCATGATTGATAAGCCCTTCAGTTTAGCTAGTGTCGAAACCATTTATTTTCCTTTTGTAGATGCCTCTGGATTTTTCTTTATCAGTGAATCTGGAATAAGAATACCCTGTATAGTCTTGTGTAATTTATTAAGTGAATATTTCTTGACCTCAGTAAACTTGGGTAAGAGAGGAAGGATGGCATGAAAGTTAAATGACAAAGTTATAACCCATAATACAATGTAATTAATGTGATAATGAAATATGAAACTGCCTTTCTAGGTAGTAAGTGTGCTTTTAATTGCAGGGAAGTTGCATACTGAAACAAATTTATTAAATTTCAAAAGTACCCAGGGATTTAGGAAGCTGCACCTGTGGGTTTGGATTGAGTTGTTTTTGATATATACTTGACTTTCATACAACGTGGGTTTGAACTGTGCAGATCCACTTATATGCGGATTTTTTTTTGATACGGTATTGTGTTGTAAATGTATTTTCCGTACGATTTTTTTTAACAACATTTTCTTTTCTCTTTAGTGTAAGGGCACAGCATTTAATGTATACAATATACAGAATATGTGTTAATCAACAGTTTGTGTTATTGATACGGCTTCTAATCAACAGTAGACTATTCATAGTTAGCTTTTGGGGGAGTCAAAAGTTAAACAGATTTTTGACTGGGTGGGGGTTCATATCCCTAAGCTCCATTTTGTTCAAGGGTCAACTGTATTGAAATATGTTTAAGTGCAATGAAAAAGGTAAAAAATATTTTAAATTCACAGTAGTAAATAATGTAAGAAGTCTATGGGGTAGCCTCGATGAAGTGATAAACCTAGTCAGGGAAAGGAAAGAAGTGCATAGGTAGAATTTGAGTCTGTCTTAGACTTTGGGGATATGTCTCTTGAGATCTCAGATAGCTTTTTAAGCTATAATTGCTTTAAGATTTTGTGAATTTTTGAAATTGCTGCTATTCATTGGATTAGATATCTTGATTTTTCTTTCCTAGTTCAGAAATAAATCTTATAAGTAGTTATGGGCTAATTCTAAGCTACTGCCTTCTCAGGTCATTGAGTTTTAGAGGTTTTGGCTTGGACTTTTAATATTATCAGTAGGTTAAGGGGGGGATACTGTGTAAGACTAAAGCATTCTGCAGCTTTAGCAGATTAATTTCTTATACAGGTGACAGCTGAATCAGTGATTCTGAAAAACCCTACTTGAGCCTTTTTCTTTTTTTCCCAAGGTTTTTTTTTTTTTTTTTAATATTTATTTTATTTTTGAGTGAGAAACAGAGCGGGAGCAGGGGAGGGGCAGAGAGAGAGGGAGACACAGAACCTGAAGTAGGCTCCAGGTTCTGAACTGTCAGCACAGAGCCCAATGTGGGGCTTGAACTCACGAACCGCGAGATCATGACCTGAGCTGAAGTCAGACACTTAACCTACTGAGCCACCCAGGGGCCCAAGCCTTTTTCTATCCTGATTTTTATTCACCGTATAACAAGGGCATAATTTTGGAGCCCTATGAAATAGGAATACATATTTCTTGGATGTATTTGTGTGAAGTCTTTGATTTTTTTAATAGAGCTAAGTATAAAACAAATTTATCTTTAAGGAATTTTTACCATTCGATTGCCGAAAGAAACTCCTGGCCAGCATTTTGAGGGACTGAACATGTTAACTGCTCTTCTGGCACCAAGAAAATCCAGGACTGCCAAACCACTTGTGGAAGAAATAGGTATGTTTATTGTAGTTAAGAAGAAATAAAGATAAACAGAAAATTTGGAGTGCTTTGTGTTTCTGGGGGAAGAGGGATATAGCAAATAGGAAATGGGAGAAAATGGTTCCGGTGACAAGATAAGGACATCACATGAAAATAAAACTAGCTCATTTGGTGACATATTATTTCATTTATTATTTATTTATTTATTAAACATTTATTTATCTTTGAGAGAGAGAGAGAGAGAGAACATGAGTGGGGGACGGGCAGAGAGAGAGAGGGAGACACAGAATTCGAAGCAAGCTCCAGGCTTCAAGTTGTCAGCCAGAGCCCAACACAAAGTTCAGACTTGTGAACTGCAAGATCTATCATGACCTTAGCGGAAGTTGGACGCTTTACCAACTGAGTCACCCAGGTGCCCCGGTGACATATAATTTAAAGACAAACACATTACTGACTCAGTGTGTCAGTCACATTCTTGGACCAGTTAAAACAGCATCTCTGCCTTTTGCAAAGTAATGGCCTCTTGAGCTTTGATCAAAAGTTTATAAATTCAATGAGTTACATAAAATGAATACCGCCTAGGTCAAGAAATGGAATGTTTCCAATACCCTGGAATCCTACCCTGTGCCTCCTCCTGGTCCCTTCTTCCTCCCTCCTCTGCGGTGTTACTGCTACCTTCAGTTTTGCCTGTTTTTGAATTGTGTATATAACTCAGGCAGTATGTGTTCTTTTTTGTATGGCTTCTTAATATTCTTGTGAGGTTTTTCCATCTATAGCTGAGGTTTGTTTGCTTTCATTGCATTTACTATTTATACATCTGACTCTTGAGGGCCTTCGGATTGGTTCCTTTTTTGGGGGGGAAGCTATGAAAAATAGTGGGGTTGGGGCACCTAAGTGGCTCATTTGGTTAAACATCTGATGATGGCTCAGGTCATGATCTCACGATTCGTGGGTTGGAGCCCCACGTTGGGCTCTGTGCTGACAACTGGGAGCATGAAGCTTGCTTCAGATTCTGTGTCTCCTCCCTCTCTGCTCCTCCCCCGCTTGTTCCCGTGCCCTCTCCCTCTGTCTCTCAAAATTAAACGTTAAAATTTTACAAATAATGAGGTTATGTATATTCTTTTACATACCTTTCAGTGCATGTGGGCAGGCATTTTTTATACTTTTTCCCCTCCAAGTTGTACCTAGGAAACCCAGTACTTGAATAAATTAATATTTAACACATTCAGGTGCTTCTGAAGTTTCTGAGGGAGGAGTAGAAGCTGAGGATGAAGAGTTTGACTGGGAAATTGAACAGGTCCCCTATGAAGAGGTATCAGAAAGTGCTCTGAATCCACAGTGCCACTATGGATTTGGAAATTTACGATCCGGAGTGTTTCAGCGGTTACAGGTACGGTTTCTTTCTAAAAGACCTTGTTGTATAGGGTTTTACCATTTTGATATTTTAATTTCAGTTCTGCTCCTACTTGGAGATCTTTAATGAAGATTATAGGAGGTGATGTATTCAGAGCACAAGTCACAGCTGCTTCTCTGTAGTGATTACACACGTTTGTTCCTTTCCATTGCATTGGTGGTTCTGCCCAGTCACACTGTGCTTACAGATGTCAGATGTCCTGTTACTTTCTTTTTTCTCCACTTCATTCAGTATTCTAGACATGAAGTTTCCAAAACACAAAACGGAACTCCTCTTTCCTCATACTTAACTGCGAATCTTTGTGTTACACTTCTGAAAGATGAAAATGATTACGTGATGTTTTATAAATATAAATGAGAGAGAATGTTCCCGATGAGAGTGAATTTGTGTCTTTTGATCGAATTGTTTAGTTCTTGGTGTACAGTGGGCACTTGTGTCTGTTTACTCTTGGTGGGGGTTGAATGTAATCTCTTGTTAGAACCCAATTGTTTGTCACTTAGGCTAAAAAGGAATGACATCAGTCTCTCTTCCTCAAAAAACATAGGAAATTCCGCTTTATTTTAGTTTATGAGGGGAGAATGAAATGGAGAGGAGAGATTTTGAACTATTTTGTACCTGTGTTGTTTTATAGAAAATGCCTCCCTAGAATGTTATATGATGGAAAGTATTTCTGAACCATTAGCTTGGAGTTTTGTTTCATTTTGTTTTGTTTGAATTTTAAATGAAAGAAATCGTAACAGACAACTTTTTTTTTTTTTTTTTTTTCCCTCAATCCCTATCTGGGCAGAGGACATGAAATCTCTTTAGGCTGTAGTTTATTATAGTAAGACATATTTGAATTTACTAAAGAAGGGTTTACCTATGTTTTAGTCCCACTTCTGCTGCTTAGATTTGGGGTGATAGGCCAGTTATTTGATCATAAACAAGTCTTGTCTCCTCTTTATCAAATAGGGATAAATTTACTCATCTACATTGTAATAGCATTTAGAAAACTTAGGAGATGCTGCATTATAAAAACTCTTTGAAAAAGAATAGGATGCTAGAAAGACTTCTGCCTATGAAAATATAAAATGCTCTCCAGACTCTTTAAAGAGAACAAAATTGGGATTTACTTGAGCAAATAATGCTGATTAGATACTCCCTTCAAAACCCTTATATGCTTTTTTCCCTGAATTACGGTCTCTCCATAGTCTCTCTCCCCAATCACATTTTCTGGTCATCTCTGAGGTAGTTAGAGTCCATTTTGTCTACAGCGCTAACTACAGTGCATGGACCTCACCTGTTTAGCTGAGAGCTACTTTGTGGTCCGTCACTTGGGGTGTACCTGTGTGAAGCTCTAAATGAATGCTAATACAAGTCAAGCAGGCCAAGTACAGATTGTACATTCAGATGGATCATCATTTCTGAGGCGAGGGCACTTGCTTTCTTGCTGCTGCCGTTGAGGGGAGAGCCTTTCAAGGGATTTCTGCCAGGTTGCTGAGAAGATGCTGGAATGCCATAACGTAAGCCTAGGCCAAGTCCTTTAGGTCCCAAGTTCTTGTATCTGTTGGAAATGTTCAATAAGTAATTTAGATTTATTTTAAAAAATGTTATGAAATATTCTCTGGGTCTTTCTGAATGTCTTAACTAAGGCACCAAATCTCTGGGCACCTATCACCCAGCTTTAAAAATAAATGTCAGCATAGTTAGAGCCCCTGATTACATCATTCTGTTTCCCCTCAGAAATGAAACACTGAATTTGATGTTCATGATTCTCGAGCCTTTAGCTTGATGATCTAAAATCATTAAAATGTTCAAATTTTAACTGAATGAGCATTGCTGTTCTAAGCTGTTTGAATGCATATTTTCTTCAACAGAGGAAAAAAAGAGAGCCATGGATGTGAACAAGCCCTGAGGGGTGATGTAACTGGTAACTAGTGGTGCAGGCTTATAACCCATGTCTGTAGTAACGGGGTAACAGAAAGTTCTCAAAGTAAACATTTTTGTGTGTTTAGTTTTGTGACAAAACCTGATCTGAATCGATGTCTTTATTATTTTTTTTTTTTAACATTTATTTTTGAGCGGAGAGGGGGAACAGGAGGGGCAGAAAGAGGGAGACAGAGGATTGGAAGCAGAGTCTGCACTGTAAGCGCAGAGTCTGATGCGGGGGCTTGAACCCACGAGTTGTGAGATCATGAGCTGAGCCAAAGTCAAGTCGGCCCCTTAACCCACTGAGCCACCCAGGAGCCCCACTGATGTGAGTCTTTTATTAGTTTCTTAAATCCCGCTTAGTGTGCATATTGACAGATTTTGCCAGAGAAATAGTAATGCATTTGAATACAGGGTGCTGCCCCAGATTTAGAGGGGGTTAAATAAAATATGTAATGGGTGTGTACCAGTTAACTTCTCTAAATTCTTTAAAAGGTCTGGATGCTGAAGTTCGCTCCTCTCTAGGGGGACTTGAGTAACAGGTACTGGACTTCCCTGTCTGTGCATCAGCAGCCAACAGCTACTGACTATGTCGCTGTGCCAGGCACTGTGCGGGGCTCTCGTGTGTATCTGTTCCATCCTGGCATCGTTGCTGTTACTTGTGCACCTTTTACCAGTGGACAAACCAGTAGATGTAGGTACTGTTTTTTCAAAATGATATACATATATTTTTTTATTGAATGATTTTTTTTTTAAATATAATTTATTGTCAAATTGGCTAACATACACTGCGTAAAGTGTGCTCTTGGTTTTGGGGGTAGATTCCTGTGACTCATCGCTTACGTACGATGCCCATTGCTCATCCCAACAAGTGCCCTCCTCAACGCCCATCACCCATTTTCTCCTCTCCTCCACCCTCCCCTCAAGATTGTATGTTCTAATGAATAAAACTAGAAGTTTGTGATATTCTTTATGACCGTTAAGGAATGAAAACTTTCAAAAATCCTCTGTGAACCAAAGGACACCCTCTCTGGGGTATTAACATAGGTGTGTTTTGTGCGATAGTGGCCCCCAAATCTCACATAATTGGTGTTCCTCGCAGAGTTGTTCTGCATTCATGACTGCTCTGTGTATGACACCACTACCCTGTGCTTAAAAACTGAGCGATCATTTGACTAAGGTTAGTGGTGTGGGTGTCTTTCTGCTAGTGAAGCAATGAGAAGAAGCTGGAATGATTACTGCCTAAATACCTTTGAGAACATCTCTTCTGTTTTCAAGTGATGGACTTAAGAAACGTCAGCATTTTCTCAAAGAATGTTTTCTCACAAGTTTAGACTTTCTCTCATTCTGCCTTTGGATGAGAAAATATCCATGAAGTTTTGTTGATGGCTCATATTTTACTAGTTTTTCCACAGTCTCTTTTTTCCCCCCCTTAAGTGAAAAATAGGTTTATTTTCTTTGATGATAAAAGCGATACATATTCATTATAAAAATATAACAAAGAAAGGAAACATCATTCGTAATTCCAAGACCCAGGTATCTGCTCTTAATCGAATAATTTAATCCTTCATGGTGGGGGGGGGGATTTATAGTCGATGTTTTTTCCCCTCTGACCATGTACACGGCATATGCTTCGAAACTTCCATATTTCATACTGATAATGAGAAGAAAAAAGAAGTGGTATTTGCTGAAACATTCTTTTTAATGTATCTCTCCCCTCCCCATCCCTTTTTTCTTTCCTTTCTAAAACCGCTGCCAGCCGCCGGGGCGCCTTTGGAAAACTGCCCCGGCTGCTCAAAGTCAGGGCCTCACAACCGGCGTCAGGCGGTGGGGGCTGCCAGGAGCAACCATCCCAGAGTCTCTGGGCGCCAACCCAGCAAGCTCCCGGCACCGCCGCTGCCAGCAGCCACAGGACGCTGGCTGGCCGGCCCTTTTCCTTCCCGCAGCTGCACCAGGGACCCGAGGCTGTTGTCTCCAGGAGGCCTATTGGCCAGATGTGCACACAGTTCATTTTCTCCCTGGAGGGTCTCTGCCATAGCGATGCCAAAATTTAACATAAGCCTGATTTTCATCCTGCATGACCTTTTCTTGGCAATACCCACTTTAAATGGTTCAACTGACAGTGGCCGTAGCAGAATCACCGCTGTTCTGGTATGGCCGAACATTTCCCATCTTCTTATCTTTCTACCTTTGGTTGGTTGATGCCCTAGATGGATTTCTCTTCCCCCACGCTAACTTGGCGTTGTAGTTCCTTTCGGTTCCTCTTGAGAGTCTGGTTTGAACAGGGCCACTGTGTATGACCGTGTGTAGGACGAGCCTGGTGGGGCTTGTACTGCTGGGGATGTTCGTGTTCTTTGGGGTACAGACTGCATAGCTACATGTGGAGGCCCTGAGTCTGGAATCAAGAGGGGAGAGGAGGAAGAGAGGAAGGACAGCTGCGTTCTTACTGTCTAATTCTTACTCTCATGAGAGCAGAGACCTGGTGTGTATATTTATTTCTGGGTCTCTAGCGCCCCAGGCAGCCCCTCATACAGTATTTGCTGAATGAATGATTTAATACTGAAGGTCAGGAACAGTGCCAGGGATACAGTGAGGAAAAATATTGACCAGACTCCTGTCCTCATGGAATCTTCTAGTGGGAAGCTAGTCCGTAATCCTGTAAACAACAAATAAACTAGAGAATTTCAGATAGTGACAAGTGAAGGAACGGATGGGGTAATGTGGGAGACTGTGGGGTACTCCTTTGGTGAGGATGCCCAGAGAAGGCCTCTTTGAGGAGCGACATTTGCACTGAGTCTTGAATGGTGAGAAGTGTATTGTAAATGCAAAGTCTCAGGGTTTTAGAAAGGGAAGGAAGCCTGGTATGTGGCTTGGGGGATTTGAGCCAGAAGAGGAAGGTAGGAGGTGGGCATAAAGTACAGGACAGGGGCTAGATTGTGCAGAGCTGTGGGGAAAGTCTGGGTTTATTCTCAGTGCAATTAGTATTTTGAAATGCCTGTGGTTCCCTTAGTCCGTTTATCCTCTGAAATGTAGTTACCTACAGAAATTCCCAGATTCTACCCCATTTGTGACCTTATATCTGGTTCAGGTGAAGTATGAAGCAGCACATTTTAATCCCTATTTTTCTCTTTTTATTGCTACTGGCAAGTGAGGACGTGGAAGGGGAAGGAGGACAGGTATTCCCAGTAGGAAGTTGGACAGTGAGTGCAGGGAACAGCATGGAACAGGGGGACACAGAGGAAGGAAGCTAATTATTGAATGTATGAAGCCTTGTACTTGATGCTTTACTCGTATTATTTCATTTAATCCTCATAACAGCCTGTGGTAGACAGAATGATGCTCCTTCCCTCCCCATTCCCTGGCATGTCTGTGTGTGCCAGTCCCTGGAACATGTGAACATACTGCATTATGTGGCAGAAGGGACTTTGCACGTACAATTAAGTTAAGGATCTTACGATGGGGAGATTATCCGGCATTATCCAGGTGAGTCCTATCTAATCACAGGGCCTTTATGAGAAGGAGGTAAGACAGTCAAAGTGAAAAGAGAGAAGGCCACATGATGATGGAAGCTGAGGGAGGAAGGGCATTGTCATGGGACATTTTTTTAATATACCTGCCAAGAAATGAGGAAGCTACCCTCCAAGATGAAAGAGGCAAAGCAACCGATTCTCCCTTAGAACCTTGAGAAGGAACCAGCTTTGCCTTCCCTTCATTTTAGCCCAATGAGACTGACTCTGGACTTGGGAGCTCCACACCTATAAGAGAATATATTTGTGTTGTGTTAAGGCGCTAAGTTTGTAGTAGTTTGTTATAGCAGCAAGGGGAATCTAGTCCCCAGCCTCACGGTGGAGGTGTCACTAGACTCATTCACAGAAGGGAGGCTAAGATTCAGGGAGGATGCACAGTTAGACTGGAGCTGAGGTGTTTTTTTTTTTTTTTTTTAATTTTTTAATGTTTATTTTTAGTTTTGAGAGAGAGAGAGTGTGAGTGGAGGAGGGGCAGAGAAAGAGGGAGACGCAGAATCTGAAGCAGACTCCGGGGTCTGACCCCGACACAGGGCTCAAACTGAAGAACTGCAAGACCATGACCTCAGCTGAAATTGGACGCTTAACCGACTGAGCCACCCAGGCGCCCCTGGAGCTGGGTTTTAATTTCAGTTTGTCTGACTACAGATTCACATTTTTTTCTGCTTCATTGGGCTGCTTTCAGAAGTGAGTGAGTGAGTGAATGAGTACATGTATGTATGTGCAAGGAACTCCTTGGGGCTAGTAGGGAAGCAAATGTGTGACTTAAGGGTGCTGGGAAGAAGGACTTGGGGTCCGTGGGCAGGAAACGGCTCTCATGGTAGCCATCTGGCTGACATGAGTCCAGTGGGCCCAGTACAACTCGACCTCTCCTCCCAAGGCCTACGGTCAGCACCTTTTCTGGCCATGTGCCTGGAGGACTTCATTTCAGGCAGGTGAGGAAGAGAGGAAGAGTCCAGATTGTCCTGCTTGGGGAAGAGATGTTTGTGGTGGGTTGCAGTGGAACTCTGAAAGCATTTTTTCATGGAAACATTGCCACAGGGTTGTACGCCCTTTGAATGGAGAGTACTCTATTTAAAGTTTATTATAAGTGGAATAAACTTGTGGGTTACCATGAGCACATAAATACTGGTTTTAATAGTATTTCTATAGGGAAATATATTCTTAATCTCCCAAAAGTGAATTGTAAGGGAACTTTTGGAATGCAAAATTTTATTTGGGGACAGCCAAGAATCTGGTTTTTGCCTGGAATGTTTGCAGTTAGAAGTATTAACGTATTCTGGACGTGACATCCAAAAAGTTTCTGGGCCCTTTCATTGCATTAGAATGTGCTTAGGTTAAATGTTGTTGATATTACTTGAGCTAAGTGGATTTTGATAGGAATGAGAGAATTTTTTTTTTCAATGCAAAAATTTGGATTGTGTGGGGAGTGTTTATGTTAGTGTCTCCTTGGCTCCTTCAGCTTATTGTAGCTCATTTCTTTGTGGTGAGGTTGCCTCACGGCTCTCGACTTTAAGCTCGATTATTAGGCACTAACCTGTCATTCCTTTTGCCAATCTGTTTTCAGTTTCCCTCCATGACTCTCTCGAGTAATTTCCCTGGATTTCTTTTTAGTTAAGGTTCTTTCAGTTTCTATACTTCTCATTTGTGGTCAGTAATTGGAATGAAGAGGTTGAAAAAAAGATGTCGCTATAGGGATATTTTGCATTGTATGAGGTTTTTTGGCTTCATAATTCTAATAATAATAAAAAAAGATTATATGGTTTCCTAGACAGTTTTCCTACTATACCTATTTTCTGTAGGATTTGACCTAAGAAACATGCTCTGTATCAGTGTGTGTGTATACATCAGTGAAGACTTTTACGGTAAAATTGAATATCAATTAGGATTAGATTTTTAAGTTTGCAGATAGAAAGTCATATACATCAAAATCGCCCTTAAAAATTCTTAAATATGCTCATAAAGTAGAACACACACAGTTTTATATGTAAGTTTTATTTGGAAATCCTTATTTGAGACCAGCTGAGTTAGTCCTTAGGAAGAAACAAAAGGAAAGTCTGCATGTAGATGTTCAAAAGTGATTAAAGAAGACAGTTTTCAGTGATACAAACAGACTTTATTTAACGCTTTAGGAAGTGAACAGTCTTCACTGGGAGACATGGAAAAATGGGCGAAAGGCAGAAAATTTTAATGAGATAAAGAATAACAAGGAAGAAAGATAGGAAATGTCTGATTGGCTAAGGCCACACAGTCAACCTTGTTTGGGGTAAGAGGGAACCAGGAAGTAAGCATAGCACCCAGGGTTGGCCTGGCTTCTGGAGATGGGCTGACTGGGTCTAGTGGATTTCTGGTCGAGCAGAGATTTATGGGCACACAAAAGTTACCTAAGGTTCTGTTTGCTAACATGGCAGGAGCATCTCTATCTTCCAGTCTAGAAATGTATTTAGGGGCGCCTGGGTGGCTCAGTCAGTTAAGGATGTGACTTCAGCTCAGGTCATGATCTCATGGTTCATGGGTTCGAGCCCCGCTTTGGGCTCTGTGCTGACAGCTCAGAGCCTGGAGCTTGTTTGAGATTCTGTGTCTCCCTCTCTCTCTGCCCCTCTCCCACTCACGCTCTGTCTCCCTCTGTCTCAAAAATAAATAAACATTAAAAGAAAAATTTAGAAATGTATTTAAACATGCTGTTAATAACTTTAAAATCTCTAGGAGTAAATGGGGAAGAGATGGAGAATTGAATGTTCCTGTTGCTTGCAGGGAGTTATTCTGTTTTTTGCTTTTTGTTTTTTGTTTTTTGTTTTTTTAATGATGAATGTTCAGGGGTGCCTGAGTGGCTCAGTCAGTTAAGTGTCCGACTTCGGCTCAGGTTGTGATCTCATGGTTCGTGCGTTTGAGCCCCACATCGGGCTCTGTGCTGACAGTTCGGAGCCTGGAGCCTCCTTTGGATTCTGTGTCTCTCTCTCTCTGCCTCTCCTCCGCTCGTGCTCTGTCTCTCTCTCAAGATTAAATATACATTAAAAAATTATGATGAACGTTTATGTCTGATATATATTGATCACTTTGTTGTACAAATTAAATGAGATAACTTATGTGAAAACTTCTAACAGGGAAGCAGTAGGTGTTTAACAAACATTTGCTGGATTTGAATCTACATGTCACAGGTAGTATTATGGCCTGCTGATCAGATTGTTCCTTTGTTTTGGCCTTTCATGCAAAATTAGATTTTTCAATGACAAAATAGGAGATAGCAATTATTCTTTCTTTTCTGGGTGTTCTTAGGATGAATTGAGTGATGTTATTGATATTAAGGATCCAGATTTCACTCCTGCACCTGAACGAAGGCAGAAACGCCTGGATGCTGAGCTGGCCAAGTTTGATCCTGATCATTATCTGTGAGTATTGAGTTTTTTGAGCGTTTAATTGACCTGATGTTGATTTGAAAATTTTTGGAGTGCCTTTTTAACTATGCTAGGCCTGTGGTTTTGGGATTCTCGAAATTAGTGATGGCTCAGAACCTTAATTGACTTTTGAATTAACCTACAAAGTGTTAAGCCTCTGTGATCTTTCTAAGATACCATTCCAGCATCGGAGAACTCTTAATGTACTTCTTTAAGTTTTTCCTCGCCAGGCTAAAAAGTAGAACACTGCATTCGTGAGAATATTTATAGTTCTTCTCAGTAGACTTTTTGTTGTAATTAATGGTCTATGTAAATGAAAAGATGTTTCAGTTTTTTTTTAAGAATTTGAATCTACATTTACTTCATTTCTTGGCTGATCCAGGGTTTTACCAACACTTCATTTCCGAGCACCTGTAATTGAAGATCTGAGTCTAATTAACAAATAATTGTTCATTGCAGTAGGGTATAAATAAAATCTAATTTTAAGTTTTGTTGTATTTCCCATCTGCCTTGATTGTGTCTTTTGCCATAATGTGTCACTTGCAGGCTTGTATTTGCCTAACAAACTGATCTAGTTGATGCATAGGTAAATAATCACTTGAGCATTGTGATGTTTCTCATTGGCCACAAAAGCAGTACTTCGTCCAAGTAAGGGATTGTCACCTGGCTTCTGTGGATACTCGGCTCTCTTAGGATGTGAGTCCTAGGTTGATGTAGGCCTCAATTATTATTCTTCCCAAGCTCTGGGCCAACAATTTCTAAACCGTTATACATGCAGCTGTAATCATCGTATTCCCTTATATTTGTATAGTGCTTTCAGCTTATCAAGTGCTCTCAAGTGATTATTTAAATCCATTTTCACAACAGTTGGGTAAAGAAGGTTAAGGGACTTGCCCAAGGTCATACCACTACTAAGTGGCTCCGTCAGGACTTGAAAAGAGTCTTTCCATTTGTCATTTTGTATTTCCTTTTCATGTACACTATTTCAGTTTAACTGCTGTTACTCTTGTGATTAACATTCTATCTCCTGTGACACAGTGGGAGACTAATTGGAATGGCAGAAATATATCTTGTGATGTGCAAATGCATTGAGTGATGTGTAGTGATAAATGGTCAGAACTGTTCAACATCCTAGGGGGAACTGGGTAAGAGCAGGGTATGTTATATTTTGGAGGACATCTGAGAGATTCAGCTCCATTTATATTGCCATTTCTAATTACCTTTATCTCTCCAATTGTGGCTTTAAAGGTCCACTGAAGAGTAATTTGAAGAAACCTATTTAAAATCATGCTGAATATTTAAAGTGGGAAATTTCATTGTCAGCAAATTTCTCAGGCCAGCATGAAAACAGAATGAGCTTTACAAGAGTAAAATTTCAAGTGGGAGGGAGCTTAATTAGAAGAACTGCCTATCTCTTCTCTTCTAAAACTGGAAGAATAACGACATGGCCTGAGAGAATTAGGAAATTGGAATTTATAGTTAGCAGTGTGATATTATATGCAGCCCTTATTTTTCTCCATCTTCTGTGTTTCTTTATCCAGAAGCTCATTTTCTTTAATAGTATGCATGAGCTATTCTTTCCATTATTTAAAGAAGAGTTCTTACACGAGTGGTTTAAATTTAGTCATGGGCAGGTCGGAGAGTGGGAGCTGTGCGGTAAAGGTTCTTTGTGACTTCTCCAGTAACAGTAAGACTTTGGCTAATTGTAGTTTTTGTGTTACTTCTTACCCATTATTTATATTGGCTGACTGACTCACCCAGATGTGTTAATACTAGAGAAGTCCAAGTAAAATTCTTTTAAATTTTCAATTAAAAAAAATTTTTTTTAGCTCAGTGCTTTTTAAATTGTTCTTAATGGTTAATACAGCGGAGGAAAAGGTTTGCTTCAATGTTTACCTACCATGCAGACAATACATTGCGTGTGTCATGTTAGACATTTATGTACGTGAATGTAATGTACACGCGTAATACATAATATATGTCATTGTGAAGTATATGAGACTTTCAAGTTGTGTGACTTCTTACTGGTCGTGATGTCTCGTCACGGTGTCTGATATTTTACAGGCTTAAGGAAAACTAATTTTAATTCTATCCTAAGGCAGAACAACACAGTGAGGTAAATTCAGTATATAGAAAAATTCATACCTTTCAAAGGCACATATAAATGACTTAGGATAATAATTATTTTTTAGGTCTTGTGTTGTAAAATCTAGAGGCCATTCTGTGATGTTATTCCTTGCTGTGTGTTTTGCAGCCCAGCAGAATACTGGGCATATAACAGATGATCCATAAACATGCATTGTTTTTGATTGTCTATTTTTTGCTATTTGTAACTCCTTTTGGGCATTATTTTTACACTACAGTTTGTTGAAGGTATCTGGAAACATTCTTTAATAGGCCTTCCTGTTTTGCCTGTCATAGGCAAGTTTTCATATTTCTCTTGCCGAGAGTGGTTTTTCTTTCCTTCCCTAGGCATATTGTTTTTTTTAATTGTCAGCATATCTTTTACCTGAACCAATTCATAAATCTGCCTATGTCCTTCTTTGGGAGAAAATAGAAGAATTGAGTTAGCATTCTAAATATCTGTGAGGTGAGAAGAGGTACAAAAATGATCCCTAGCATTTGGGGTGCCATTTTAAATTGTAACTTTTCAGTGCTGTAAATTTGTTTAAGAGTTTGATACACTCATCTGGCTTTTGGATTAATTGAGGAATGTCAAGGCTCCGAGTACTAATGATGAGGCTGGGAAGAAGATCACTTGCTTCCAGCATGGCTCTTTATTCAAAATGGCAAGCTTAGGAAAAAGCATTAGAGGAAAATCTCATCGATTTCTTCTTTCACATATGCACTAATTTGTTCAACAAATCCCAGTTTGAATGAACTGCATGCCAGGCAGAGTCACACATACTGAGGATTTGTGTGAATACCACAAGGTCACTGCATTCATGGGGCTTACTTTCTAGTGGGGAAGGAGACAAGATTTGGATTGTGATAAGTGCTCTGGAGAAAAGTCACGTTGTTAAGGGTTTGGAGAGCGACTGGGTATTTGCTGACCTCCTCTGCTGAGTGTCCAAAATTGAACTCATCATTTTTACCTGGAAAGTCTTCCTACATTTTCCGTTCGGTGGAGTGTACCATTTTTCACTCCAGTCACTCAGGGTAGAAACCCGGGATTTATCTTCGACTCCTTTCTTTCTCCACACTTCTAATCCATCCAGAAGTGGTACCATTTATCTCTTTGCTGTTTCCTTCACTCAGTCTCTTTCTGGTCCTCCTATATGTCTGGCTTAGTGCAGCAGTCTCATGACTTCGTATTTGGTGTATCCACCTCCAGCCTGGACTCCTGCAAATCCATCAACCATAAAACCACCAGTATCATGTCTTAAGTACTGAAAGTGAACATCTGCTTTAAATCTTCACTGGGTTCTCCATCAATTAAAGTATATAAACTTCTACCTCCTTAGCACGGTGTAGAAAGTTCTCTGTGACCTGGACTGTGCTTACGTCTGGAGCTTCTCTTTTGCCTGTCCCTGTCTACCCTATACGCTGCAGCAGTAATGAATTTTAGTTATTTCTCTGCCTGTACCATGCCACTTCTTGCACACTTTGTATTCATGATGCTCCTGTGACAGCTGTTTTCTCCCTTGCTCCACCTAGCTTGGATAACTTTTATCTTTTAAGACTGGGCTCCAGTGTCACCCCTTGGCACACCCCCTCTCAGACTGGCAGAGGAAGCCCTCCTCGGGGCTTCCAAGTGACAGATCATCTTGATGTTACAATATTCTCTCTTTGTATCCATTCCCATTTCATTGTGGAGCCCTGAAGGGTCAGGAGTGTCTTACTGATCCTCATCTCCCTGATTCTGCATTTTCATGGGGCACTCGGTAAATGCTCATTGAGTGAATGACATTTAGAAACTTGAAAATAAATTCATTCTGGAAAGTAGAACATTAATCAACTTCAGATCTTGTTCACAAAACTCTTGAACCATGGACAGTGTAAAGGATAAGCCATCACATTTTCAACTATTGGGACTATATTAGTGAGATTTTACCCAAAAGAGTCATTTAAACATTTTGAAATTTTTAGAGGGAGGGCGTGGAAGTGGTAGATTTTACAAGGTCTTGTTTTGGTTTTTTTTGCCATCACTTCTTCTAGGGAGACCCAGAATCATTTTAGATGGGCTCTTCAACTCTTGACTTGTGTCGTCAGCCCTCCATTATGTGGAGTCCTTTTTTCTCATTCTCCCAAGTTCTCTCTGGGTGATTGTGTGTTCTCCCTTGGCCTTCGTCACTGTCTAAATGCTCACAATTCCATGTGTCTCTCCTGAGCATCAGATTTGTGTGGCTAACTGCCTATTGCGCCAGTCTCTGTATGTCCTGCAAGGATGTCTCAAACTCAGCCTGTTCCAAGCGGAAGTCTCCAGCTATTCTGTTTAGTGTCCCTGTGTTCCTGTCTCGTCAGAGGGCACTGTTGTCCACTGAACTGTCTCAGCTGGAATGCTGGATATAGACCTTGACTCCTGGCCCCCTTTATGTCTACATCCTAAGGATTCTAGCCTATGACTGTAGCTCAGATCCACTTTGCTCCATGTCCGTTGCTACTGCCCCCTTCCAGGCCTCCATGATTTCTGTGCTCTGGAGCTTGCTCCTAGACCATGTTCCAGACCAGTGAGAGCAGTGGGCCAAAGCACACTGATATGAGACCCATATGTAAAAGGTTTTAAGTGTCTAGTCGTTTTTAGTGACAAAAATCCACTAGATTTTTTGGACATGGCTTACAGTGTTGTTGTCACTACAGCGTATTGTTTTCAGCTATCCTCAACTCCCCTTTGCCCCCTTAAACGTGCCTTCTTGTTTCCTGGCCTTTGCTACCTATTCTTGTAGCCAGAATACTCTCTCCTATCTGTCTTAGTCTAGTTAACTGTTTATTGTCATTCAGCTATTGGCTTAGATAGTCTTCCCTTCAGGGACCTTCCCTGTCATCCCAGTTTGACTTTACCATAGATGCTCGTACTGTTAGGTCATAGTAGTTACATAGCACTTATATTGTGACTGCTGGGCCCTCCTATGACACTGTAAGTTCCGTAAGGACCCTGACTGCATGTTCTTGTCAGCCGTGTAACCCCAGTGCCCAAAATGGAGTCAGTACTACTGTTGGCACAGGGCAGAGTCACTACTTCCTGTTGACTTTTATTAAAGCATTTTAGCTGTTTACTTGTAGTACTTATCTTTTTGAACTATCTGTCATGTACCTGACAAAAATTGATAATTGAGAATTGCTATTTCAAGATCATTGCTATTCGGTTTTGTCCCATATGTACTTTTATTTCCTCAAGCATAAAAATGGAATGTTTATATTGGTTAATGGCTTGGATTCTGGAGTAAGACTTAATTGGGTCCAGATCCTGGCCACACTTCTTCCTGGTTCTTTGACCTTGGCCACGATATACAAGTTTTCTGACCCTCAGTTTCCACCCATGTAAAATGGGAGTATTAGTAGTACCCCCTGCCTATGGGGATGGTGTGAAGATTTAAGAAAGTGATGGGTGAAAAGTATTTAGTGCAGTGCTTGGCATGTATGAAGAATTCAGTAAGTTATCTGATTTTCTAATCAGAAATTAACTCAGTTAATAACTCAGTTATCTGAGTTTCTAATTTTAGAAAGATTTCATTATCTCAGTTGAAAGAAAAAATATTTCAGGTCATAAAACTATCAGCTAGAAAATCAACCTGTGAAAACAACCAATTCCTTGAGTTTCTAATTAACTGACATATAAATGAATTTTTCACCATGAGTTCTACTTTTTTGTTGTTCTGTTCCCACGAATACCAGTTTTCAGCCTTGAATGCAAGGTGGTAGAATTTCTGAATAAATGTCCTCCAGGAACCTATTTTGAAGGTAGCAGTTATTTTGCAAGTTAAAACCCAGAAAGTGAAGTACATGCAAATTAATTTTCTCTCCTTTACAAACGTTGCTTTGTTCTTTTCCAATAGTTTTAAGCCAAGGGACTATTAGGACTAGCAGAGCTAAGTAAGAGAAATTGCATCTTGGTAGAAAGTATGAGGGCGCATGCTCATAAATGGTGTGTGTGGGGGGGTGGGTGGGTGTGCAGTATCTCGTATTTCCTGTTGATTCTTTTTTTTTCCTTTGGTAGAATTAAAAGATTCTTTCCTTTATTGTAACCTTACCAGAACAGGTGGTACTTAAAAACCTAGCCCAAGTTCAGTGCTTCAGTCCATTTTGTGTTCAGATTTGCCTCATCCCATGCCAGTGCAGTACGGGGGTGGGCCTTCAAGGGAAGGACTGGTGCTTTCTCCACTTTGTTTCTGAGGAGAGCAGAAATGTCACATATCCCTTTAGTCTGACCCCAGCTTTCATTTTATGGTGATTAGTGACCACTCAGAAAGTGAACACAGTGCTCATTTCCTTGATCTGTACTTTGAATTAACAATCTCTGTTTCTAATACAAAACGTAAGGAGTTAAGATAAAATTAAAAGAAAAATGAAACTCAGCTCAATTCTATGTAACAAGCTCGTTGACTGTTTTCTTTCCAGAGCTGACTTTTTTGAAGATGAGGCTGTTGAACAGATTTTGAAGTATAATCCTTGGTGGACTGACATATATTTAAAAATGATGGCCTCTTTGGGAAAGAGTCAGGAGCAAGAAAATCATGCTGCATTAGGTAAGCAACTCAAAATTAGGCTCATTTGTTTCCCGTCTTCCCTGTTACTAAGCACACAGTTGTAATTCTCTCATGGAGGGAAGATATTCTTTTGGTTTGCTAATTTTGGAAATGGAGTCTTCACCCCAGACTGGAAAATGCTACTCGATGATTAGACTGGTCTTGGAACAGTCTTTTGAAGTATAGTTGAATCATTGGGATCCTTTTAAAAATTTTTATTTTTTAAGTAAATTTAGGGACATGAACACACAGGACATCTGTAATAGTTGAATAATCTGCTTAAAAGATCTGAACATTCCACTGTAGTAAGGGCATTTGAGTATTAGCAATGGTGGGAAAAGACCTAGTTTTCATTCCCTTTGTCTGTTGATTGAATTGGATATGTCCTCTCCAAGTTTTTCATGATATTACATCTGTATGTTAGAATTATAACAGTTTCAGATAGATCAAGAGTAGAAGGCCCATGTTTTGCGGTATACTGATTTGGCTTTTATTTCTGTATTAAAAAACAGTAATCACTCTTAACAGTTTTAGGGTTTTTTCAGTGCATATACCGACATCTGAATATTAGCTGTAAGAAATTTATAAACAGACTCACATGCACTCTGTTCTTTCTTGACTTTCTCCAGTGTGTAGCACATGTTGTACCTCTTCCATGTCGGGCACTTAGGGTTCTTCCTGAGCTTTTAATAGCTGCCTGGCATTCTGTTGTATATTTTTATCATGATCCATGGATATTTGGGCTATTTATTACTGATGGGATGTTTGGGTTGTTTACAGTTTTTTTGCAGTACCTTCTTTGGCCACTCAGTCTGAAATAGCTGCAAGTCTATTGCCTAACAGTACTTTGATTCTCTGCATAGTAATGCGGTCGTCTGTTGTTTGCTATATTTCTGTTGTCTAGCAGAGTGCCTGTTGTATACTAAGTTCTTGGTAAATATTTATGGAAGAGATAAATACTGTACAAAGTATTTTTGTAGTTTGGTTTTGTTAGAGTTTAGGTGATTTCTACCAGATGGAAAAATTGCTGCTTTAATCTTTTATAATTGACTACTGCAGTAGAGAAACTCATTTATAAATAATGGCTCTTGTTACATTCTTTTCAACAAATCCTTGGTTTTATATTTGATTTGAGTTTAAGAATCTTTCAGAGACCTCCCACATTATATTGACACATTTTCAGGTAGAGGATTGCTAACACAGTTGGGATAGGTAATTGTATATGCCACGTAGGTCTGCTTAAAATGTCTGCTCACTCTGAAATCATGAAGGCTATCTGCTGGTCTCAATCAGTTTCCCCAAATTTGGTGCAGTGTTTTGATAAGGTGGTGCAGGTGGAAATTGGTGGTTGTGTAGTTAAGTTTTCTGTCCACAAGGGTGAGCTAGTTGCCCTAAAAATCAAGAAAAGGCATTACCTTTCTTTGATTTAAATTCGAACTTGCTTCACTTGGATCCTTTGTAGCTTGCTCTAGGTCCTGTTTTCTGTGAGAGCCAGCCTTTGAGTTAGTTCTCTGTGTGTAATTGTAACAGAAGATTAGACTAGTTCTTCCCTTTAACCACTGCCTCTCCTGTCCCTTCATCTTCATTCCACCTGTGACATGTATCCCGACTGGTGCTTAGAGAACAATTGTAGCCTGCTAAGCTAGTATGGTGATTCATTTTAAAAATCACCTTTAAAAATAGCAAGGACTTGTGATCTAAAGGTAGAAGAACTTGAGCTCTGTGTTGTTGTACAGAAAGCACTTTTCGTAATGTGCCAAGTATAGGGTTAAGGATGGATATAAGCTAAAGATGGGGTTCGGGCCTTAACACCTTGCTCCATCACAGGCTAGTTGTGTGATCTTGCAACTTGGCAGGGTTGCTGTGGAAATCTTATACCTACCACATAGAGTTGTCTTGATGACTGAATGAGATGATGTACTTGAAATCTCTAGCATGTTGTAAATGTTAGAGATTATTATTGTAGACTAACATCAATGGTGGGAGTGCCAGAAATTGAATGGCCTCTCTGTGAAATTAAAATTTTTGTACATTTATGAAGCTTTAGGGGGAAGTTTTTTGTTAATGAGATCTTTCTTTCTTTCTTTTTTTAAAAAAGTGTTTATTTTTTTATTTTTGAGAGAGAGAGAGAGCATGTGCATGTGAATGGGGGAGGGGCAGAGAGCGAGCCAGAGGGAGAGAGAATCCCAAGCGGGCCCTGTGCTATCAATAGAGACCCTGATGGGGGGCTCCATCCCACAAACCATGAGATCATGACTTGAGCCGATACCAAGAGTCAGACGTTTAACTGACCGAGCCACCCAGGTGCCCCTGTCTTTCTTTCTTTTTTTCTTGGTCAAGTATTGGAGGTCCCCAGAATTGTGAAAATGTTTTGAAGTGTGTTCACCCAGATGATAATATGGGCAAAAAGAAATAAACCAAGAAATAAACTTTCAAGTCCTTAGCCTACTCAAGGAGCATTCTCGTGCTGTATTTTCCCTTCCACTTCCTCTTTGTTCTTTGCCTCCCTGGCTTCCTTCCTTTCTGTGTCACTGCAGTGGGTGTTGCCAGGCAGATACAGCAGTGTGGGTGAGGGCTCTACCTTTGATTCAATCTCATCATAAAATAGTAAGCTAGATTGTTTAGAATTCCAGATAAGCCTTAGGTGGTGAACTTTGCTCCCTGTCTTTGCCTCAGTTATGATTCCTTTGATTTTATGATTCCTATGATTTTCATTGTAGGCCTGAGTTACAACACGGAGACTTTTATTAATGATCCCAGTCTTCCTCCCCAAAGGCTTGTAAATGGAAGTGTTAAATGCTATGCTCCTGCTGAGCTCTGGTTTCATGAGGATGGACTTACCACATTTCCCATGTTGTCTCTCCGTGGTTAATCTCAGCCCAAGAATCTTGGCACATGGTTGCATGGTGTGACACCACATAACATTTTTAGTCAATGAACTTCCTAGCGGGGACATCCTGTTTGGCACCAGTGAGTTCTCCAGTGTTTGTAGAGCTAACTGTCAGTGTCAGCTTTGAAAGTTGTAGCGCTGCGGGACTACCCATTTAGGCTAAAGGTTTGAATGCAGCACATTTTCTTCTGGTTCCCTTGATCTGTTTCCAGAAAGTATACAATATAATAGACAGATTTGCATTCCTCCGAGAGGAGCCGGATCAGGGATTATTTAATTGTTGCCCCACAGAAGACAGATATTTGGGAGGGGGATTTAGAGAGAAGGGACGATTTCAAAGTAACACAACTAGAGAATGTTCAAAGTGAAGTTAAGAAGGTCACTTTCCATTTTGATGGGAGCCCCTTTGCAGTCTTCACATGTACCGATTGGGGTTTTTTTTTAACATTAGGAGGTGGTCCCGGGCCATTTGCCTCATGCTAGTGCACCAGTGTCTTCCCCAAATGAATTGAGCTTTCCGCTGCCTTTGTTTGACTGTAGATTATTTATAGAAGTATAATTAACCGAAATGTTGTGAACTGTATAGCAAGGCTGCTTTGTAGTGTAGCTTAGTCATACAAATGCTTGACAAATGTTACTCATGGTGGCAATCATCCAAGTATTGTTGGCACCGCATCTGTAGTCATTTCCATTGCCGCTGCTTAGTTAGACCTGATTGTGTGCAAACCTCCCCAAGTTCCCCTTTGGGTGATGTGATTTACAGCTCTAATCAAAAAGGCCTTGGGGAGCTAAGACTTTTGGTTTCTCTAGTGATTTCCTACTTTGTTAATATTGTTATTTATCATCTCTGGTTCCTTTGCTTGAATTTCAGAATTTAAATGCATTTGTGTATTATTAATGAGCTATTTAAGCCAAAATGGACTTGAAAACGCTCAGAAAAAGGTGGTGGTGTGTTTTAAGGAAAGGTTAGGGGCACCTGGCATCCAAGAATTCTTGAGTACATTCAAGTAGGCTTTTCTTACATACACGGTCTTGGAAAGTGACTTATGTTATGCAGGAGCCCTTACTTGTGGGTAATGGAACATCAGAACCTATAGTTCCTAGGTCAGTCTTTACAAAGGATTAAGTGTATATACAGGTGTGATTACTTGAGAATGAAGGTATAAACATTTAGATGAGTAAATGTATTATTAAATGGTTCTGGGAATGCTTACCTCATGATTTAGAATTATCTGGAAGCAGAAGTCCTTATTAGTCAACTAGGATAAAGGCTTTTCTCAAGTGAGATAATATCATCATGAACACCTGGCACTTTGCTATTAGCTGAAGTAATGAACATCTCAAAACTATACCTACGAGAATACTGTCTCAAACCTTCTTATGAATTACTAGGGGACTAAAATACTTTGTTAGGTATACGTTCTTCATGCAGTGAATATGTGCTTTCTTACATTTTCCTTAAATCAGATTGCTTTAATTGAACTGAGAGCTTCTATTTAAATTAAGGGATCCTCACATTAGCCCTTCAATGAGACATTCTGCACCCAGTTTATCTGTCTTATTAATTCTATTTCCAAATCCCAGTCTTTAAAGAATGCTTCACCTGACACCTACCTGCATTAAGTTTAAAAGTATACACATATCTTTATGTTGCTGCCAGCAAATTAAAGCAAATGCATTCCCATCGTTGTCATTTATGTAAGCAGCACTTGTGCAAATACATTTCCTGTTTCTTCTCATACTTTTTAAACATAGAATTTCTAACATCATTAAAAAATGATTACATAAATATATTTTAAGATCTGGTTTTTTTGCACTAAGTAAATTTTAATGAGTAGAGGGGTATTGCTTCTAGTAATTTCTAATAACTGCGCTTAAGATTTTTTTCCCCCAGAGGATAGAGTGTAAAATGGCTGGAAGGAAGCCTTTAAATAAAAAGAAGCCATGTTAAAGTTAAGGCTCCTAAGAGAGGACAGAAGTGGGTTTGGGAAACTATGTGAAAAGGGCCCAGCATGTGAGGAAATCTCTCTCTTCTGGCCTTGTCCAGTTGTGATGAGCAAAAGGGCAGTTTTTTTTTTTTTTTTAACGTTTATTTATTTTTGAAACAGAGAGAGATAGAGCATGAACGGGGGAGGGGCAGAGAGAGAGGGAGACACAGAATCGGAAGCAGGCTCCAGGCTCTGAGCCATCAGCCCAGAGCTCGACGCGGGGCTCGAACTCACAGACTGCGAGATTGTGACCTGAGCCAAAGTCGGACGCTCAACCAACTGAGCCACCCAGGTGCCCCGCAAAAGGGCAGTTTTTGTTGAGCAGATAGAAGGGATGGGGTAACTGGCTAGTAAGAGAGTGATTTGGGAATACCAAAAAGCAACTTAATTTTGGGGCTCCTAAAAGCATCACAGCCACCTGGTATCTGTTTTAGTCTTCCTCCCCTCAGGGGCTTCCTGAGTTGGAGCTAGACACGTGAGCATGCAGCTAGTGACTTCCCCGTTGACTCCCTTTGCTCTCCTTCTTCGCCCTCAGCGTGGTCCTGTGCCTAAGTCCTGGGTGATGGGAAATGACGGAAGTGGTGTGTGCCCTGGCCCCGGTCTTGAAGGAGCTTGCCGTCTTAGGCTGCTTGCCCATTGGTTAGGAAATTAGGTAAAAACCTGGAACAGCTTTCTTAGATGCATAGTTGGAAGTCATATGATGGAGATGCTGATGCCTCACCAGTCCTGGATCATTCACTCAGAATAGTAGTGTGGGAGACAAACTTCTTTTGCAGAGAAGCCACTGTATTTTGGGGTCTCTTGGTTAGCAGTTTAGCCTGTCCTTACCTAAATGTAACAGGCAATTCTAAAACCTGGAGAAAGAGCCTTTTAAAGTTTTGTTTTGTTTTGCTTTGTTTTGAGCTACGTTAGTATGAACCACTGGAACTGGAAGCAAAATGCTCCTCTTTATTGGGCCTAACTTTTTAAGTGAATTTGAAACTAATGGTCTGATAGGGCATGGAACGAGAGTTAAAGATTACTTTGCAAGGTAAAAGGTTGATAACCTTTTTTTTAGAGGTAGCTTAAAATATCTAGATGCTTAAGTTTCTTTAGAAATCGCTCTAAGGTCTGAGAACAAACTGAGGGCTGATGGGGGGTGGGGGAGTGGTGATGGGTATTGAAGAGGGCATCTTTTGGGATGAGCACTGGGTGTTGTATGGAAACCAATTTGACAATAAATTTCATATATTTAAAAAAAAAAGAAATCGCTCGAAGGTAAGTACCAGGCCATGTTTTACTTACACTAGCTAGGAACTGAGTACACTTATGTTGTTAGTTGTTACTCTTTCTGTAAATCTTGCTCTAAGGTAAGATGCATTTTACTTCGTATATATGATAATAACCGATAATGCTCATATTGTTTTAAAAAAATTTTTTTTTAACATTTATTCATATTTGAGAGACAGAAGGGAGTGTGAACTGGGGAGGGGCAGAGAGAGAGGGAGACAGAATCCAAAGCAGGTTCCAGGCTCTGAGCTGTCAGCACAGAGCCTGATGCGGGGCTTGAACTTACTGCCTACAAGACCATTACCTGAGCTGAAATTGGATGCTTAACCTACTGAGCCACCCAGGAGCCCCAGAAAATGCTCATGTTTTAATGTGAGAAAATAGATCCTTGACGATAGCTTGTCTATATTGTAAACATCAGAGGAAAGTTATAAAGAACTTCAGCCTTATATACTTGCTTACCTTACCAATGTAGACATAAATGTTTTTTTTTTTTTAACTATTAGCATTTATTAAGTACTTCACTTTTTTTTTTTTAGTCAAGGCAGCCAAATATTGGGTAAGGTGGTTTGTGAAAAGAAATAGCTTTTCTCTGTCCTATCAAATATTACTGGAAATGGGGGGGGGGGAGAATATTGTATTTACAAGTCACTAAAGCTGAAAATGCTTGGAAGTAATTGTTAGTAAGAAAACAACAGATCTATTTGACAAAGCTAATAGTTCGGTACAGTGGGGAAAAGATGGATTACTGACCAAACTGTGCTGGTGCAATTAACTGTTTACCTGGAATTAACCAGAATCCTTTAACATGAAAAAATTACTTCCAGATGGATCAAAAACTTAAGATTTTAGAAAGGAAACTGTAAATCTTAAAGAAAAGATGAGAGGTTTCATGTACATTTTCAGGAGTTGGGGAAACTTATCGGAGACTGTCAATCCAAAATCTGTTTGTTTTTTTTTTTTTTTTTTAAAGATGGATGTATTTGGCTACACGCAAAAAAATAGATAAATCAATGGCAAAGGATCCCATAAACAAAGTCAGTAGAGATACAGTCGATTTGGAGATATGACTAGGGTTCATATCTATAACAGCAAGTTCTTAAAAATTTGATAAGACAAGCCATCCAATAGAAAAAAGTGGGCAAAACACATTGAATGGTTCGTTCAGAGGTTGCCAGCAAACCTATAAAATAATACTTAAAGTTTAGCAGTTAGAAAAATACTAACCGCAGTAACAGTGGTATATCATTGTATTAGGTTTCTTCTGCTGTGTAACCAATTACCACAAATTAGAAACAGTTCTAATTTGACTCATTTTCCATGGCTCAGGACTCGAGTTTGCTAGCTGGGTTCTCTGCTCAGGGTCTTATCAGGGTGTACATAAATATGGCCATCTTCTCTTTTCTTTTTTCATATGTGTTGGTAGCTATGTTCTTTTCTGGACCTCAGGGTTCTTTTCCAGGCTCATTTGATGGTTGGCAGAATTCTGTTCTTACATCTGTAGAACTAAGGTCCCAGTGCCCTTACTGGCTGTCAGCTGGAGGCTACTCTCACATCTCACAGCTCCCCACACTCTCCTGCCAAACAGCCTTCTAACAACATGGCATCTTATTTCTTCAAAACCAGCAGTGAGTCTCTGGCTCCAGTCTGTTCTTTAAAGCGACATAATCATGACAGTGACTGTCCGATCACCATTGCCATATTCTTTTGGATAGAAGCAAGTCACATATTCTGCCCACATTCACTGGGTCTCCTCTTAGAATTCTTCATACTACAGTCACTTCCTATCTGTTAAAATGGAAATGAGTAGGAAAAGCTATGATATTTATCGCTGGGTGGGAGGGATGGGTGTAGAAGGAGAACTTGTATCCAGGGCCATTAAAAAGGAGAGTTGTAGCCTTTAAATAAAGTATTCTTAAAAAACAGATGCACTTTTTGACCCAGTGAATTTACTCTCGGGAATCTCTTTTATAGAAATAAAACCTCCCAGTATCCAAGGATGTGTGGTAAGGACATTTATGCAGTCTTACTAGCAGTGGCAGAAAACTGGAAGCATAGTGGATGCCCATCAGTAGGGGGAGTGGTTGGATAGAGCATACCACACCATGGAATATTCTGCGCCTTTACAAAAATTAGCTAAGTGCCAGTTGACTTGGAGAGATTTGCCAGAGTTATTCAGTGAGGTAGGCTAGGTGGAAAAAAAGGATCGAATTCTATGGGTGGGGGAGGGAGGATCATATAAATTCCTTTGTATATGTTTATGTGTCTGTATAGCATTACATGATTATAGAGAAAAATATGAAATGATATATACTAGATTTTTAATGTGGGGGAGGCTGTTGTTGAAGATGTAGACAGGGTGAAAGCCAGAGAAGAAAAGACACACTGTTGAAAAGAACCACCTTCTTCCCATAAGTCAAATATGTGTGATGTGGTCCCATTTGTGTGTTATGTAGGTAATACTTTGTGTCTAAAAGATATTAATAGATACTTTGCCCTTAACATTGCCTATTATATGGGAATATTCCTATTCTTTTGTATAGAACTTTCAAAATGGATAATGAATATTTACAGAGTGCTTTATTTAGCCATTATGTTTTCTGTTCTCAAACTGTGTTACCTGAATTTTAAAGTCAATAGCTCTGGCATTTAGATGCCTTGAATACAGGACAGTGTAGCAAAAAGAGGGGGCATCCCGGAAGTAAGGAATAAATACTGTTTAGACATTTCTCCTTTATTTAGCTCTACTAGGGTTTGAGCAGATGCACAGCCCTTAATAAAACTGTGAAGCCTCGTTTAAAAGTTCCTTCTATATTCAGAGTTAAATTACTCTTATTTCAGTTTCTATAATCGAAGTTCTAATTTTGACAAATCCTCCGCACTGGGTTTTTTTTTTTTTTGCAAAACTGAATGGAGTGTTTCATTTTTAAATGCATTTTTTTCCTAGTGTCTTTTTCTGAAGAAGAGAAATATCAGCTGCGAAAATTTGTCAATAAATCTTACCTACTGGACAAGAGAGCTCTTCGCCAAGTGTACTACAGTTTGATTGATATCCTTCTGGCATATTGCTATGAAACTCGTGTCACTGAAGGAGAGAAGAACGTAAGTGCACACGTGTCTGTGCATGTTGGCATACGTGAGCAGACTAAATCAACTGTACGGCGTCACTCCTGTGGAGAGTAAGCCCTGTTGGGATGATTTATTTGGGGGATGCTCCTGGCAGAGCTGCACGTGCGTGTTAGTGGTGGGTACCGATGTGAGCACATATTGCTGGCTTGTTCTTTTTTCCTTCTCTCTCTGCGCATCAGTGTCTATCACATGGTGGAGTGGGGCAATAAAGCTGAGGGTAGAGAAAGGATATCCTGAACTCTCATCTCTTTAGGAGACGACTTGTTCAAAGAGGGCTGTTTCCATGTGACACTTGACATTGGCAAGAGGTGAACTTTACCATACCCGTTTACATTCTCTGGCCAAGCTGTCCATGAGCGGATGTGAGGTATATCTATTTTACAAAAAAGGGAATCTGAGCATTTTTCTGCAGGTGTCCCTCAATTTATATAGTATGTATGCTTCTGAAAAAATTACATGTAAATTACATTTTGAATAACCTGAATCCTATCTTTTTTGCTATTTAAAGAAATCTTGTAAAAGTAAAACCTTTTGTAAAGAACATTATTTCTTAAATGGTCTTGTTTTAATAATATAAACATTTTTTTGTATCTCTTCTTGATCCACATTTGATTTTATAAATGAAGAGTTTAACGTCTTTCTCACCTATTTCAGTGATCATACATTTTAAAAAGGCTGAAGAACCAAAAAAGTCTTTCCAGTCCATGTGCCCCTGCAGCTGTTTATAATTGTACTTGCTCAAGAGTTGTTTTCAAGCTGAGCATATGCTCTCCTTTTTTTAAAATTATGCAGATAATTCCTATCAGTATAAAAGGAAAATATAGGTACGAAAAAAATAATTAAAATTTCCCATAATGTCAGCCATTGAAATAGCTACTGTTATAAGGAGATACATCTCTTCATCCAGTCTTTCATTGTGTACGTGTGTATGCGTATTTAAATTGGGTCACGATGTATATTATTTAATCTGCTTTTCTCACCATCACAGCATTAGCATAGTATTAGGATTAGAATTTGATATGTGCCAAATTTTCTGTTGTTAGGATTCTGAAAATTTCAAAGGTGACTCTTGGGATTTGCATTTGACTCCCAAATGAATATTAACGAGTATATCACGGGCACACTATAGCTGGAAATGGTTTTTGTTTCCGTTCAGCGTTTAAGGATACTGTACTTGGAGAAAATATTTTCTTTTATGAAAAAAGTACTTCACATTATTGCTTAAGGAAATGAGTGAGTGTGTTCAGTCATGCCTGATAAAATTGACCATTTTTGATTCTTTTATTTGCATGTTTGATGCCGCGAAGTCTTGCAACTTCAAGACCTTCTCTAGAATGCACTTACTCTCACAAGCCTTCTCTGAAAGGCCATATTTCGAGCATCTTTTTAAGTGCCACAGTCAGCCCTTCAGCATTATCTTTGAGTCCTTTGGCAGATTACTTACAGAATGTTTGGGTAAGTTAGTTGAGAAGGACAGTAATTGAGCAAACATCACTTTGCTTTAAGTTTTAGTTTCAAAGCCCCTGCTTGTTTGCTCTTATGTTCTGGTACTCTTATCAGTGGAAAAGCTTTACTTTGTGAAATCCCAAGGAAAGTAGGCAGAAACTTGCCTTTGATAGCTTCTGCAAAGCAATTATTTTTCCTCAGCCACAGACGCTTCTTAGTTCTTATGTATGGCAGTACTACTGAGACACTGGTTGAGTGAATGGATATATTTACTTTATTTTTGAATGACTTTACCTCGAAAATGACACTGCTCTTTTCTCCAAAACAAATGAAGGTTGAGTCTGCATGGAACATTAGAAAACTGAGTCCCACACTGTGCTGGTTTGAGGTATGATTTTCATTTGCAGTTCTTGCCATTTTGTTTGTTTAGAAAGTTCTTTTTTTCCGTCGCCATTAGTTTGTTGTGGGTAATTCAAGCAATTCCTTAACTTTTTTAAAGTGGAAACTTGATTATACAAGTTTTTTCCCCCCATCTTTTTAAATAAAATTCTGATTGCGTTTGTAACTCTTCTAATGAAGCTAGATAGGGTATTGTAGCATTTGGGAGAAGGAGAGCAGCGTTTGTAAGTTGGTGAGTATTGGGGCTCAGAGCTCAAAGTTGGGAAGCAAACCTAGGTGATAATTCTACTAGGGGCCATTTCCTGGCCATCAAAAGCTGTGCTAATAAGCCTTTTATATGTATTACCTCTCCTGTTCATTCCAGTCAGTCTGTGAGATAAGTATTACTGCTGTGTTACAGACGATGAAGCTTAGATCATAGAGTTTAAATAACTTGTCCAAGGTCCTACAAGTAGTATGGTCAGATCTGATAACTCTTCTAGTATAGTAATTATTGTTTTTATAAATACTTCCCAGTAAATCGTTTTGTAGATCTTATCAAAAATATCAGAGGATGCCATTTTAAAATTTGCTGGCTCTGAACAAATTGTTGAATATAAAAACAGCAGTTAAAAGTAGAAGGGCACCTGATGGCCTGATGGCTCAGTCAGTTGAGTGTCCGACTCTTGATTTCGGTTGAGGTCATGATCTCAAAATTCATGAGATGGAGCCCCACGTCGGGCTCTGCGCTGTCAGCGTGCTCCTCCTCACTCACACACATGCTTTCTTTCTCAAAATAAAGAAACATTTAAAAAAGTTTTTAGGGGTGCCTGTCTGGCTCAGTTGGTAGAGCATGTGACTCTTGAACTTGGGGTCATGAATTTGAGCCTCACACTGGGTGTACATACTACTTAAAAAAAAAAAAAGAAAGAAAGAACAAAAGCTAGCATGTAAAATAATAAAAGCTAGCATGTAAAAAAAAAAAAGTGTCATTTTACACAACTAACAGTTGCATCATCAATTAAGTCAATTAGTTTTTTGCTTTTCCAGTTTAGGCCCCCTGAGTGGCTCAGTCAGTTGAACATTGGCTCAGGTCTTGATCTCGCCGTTTGTGGGTTCTAGCCCCAAGTTGGGCTTTGTCCTGACAGTGTGGAGCCCACTTGAGATTCTCTGTCTCCCTTTCTTTCTCTGTTGTTTCTTGCTCTCTCTCAAAAATAAACATTAGAAAAAAAATCCTAGATACAGTACATTGTAAGTTATAAAATCAAGGTTGTTTCATGGCATCACTTTTTTTTACAGTTTATTTGTTTTGAGAGAGAAAAAGCATGGGTGCACGGGGCGGGGTGGTGGGGATGGGCAGAGAGAAGAGAGGGAACATCCCAAGGAGGATCCATTCTGTCAGCTCAGATCCTGACAACGACACGGGGCTCAATCTCACAAACCAAAAGATCATGAGCTGAGCCAAACACTCAACTGACTGAGCCACCCAGGCGCCCTTCATGGCATCACTTTGTTTAAATAATAGATAAGATGGGAACAGGAACTGAAACATTGAGCTTTGTTAGAGAATTTTGCTACTCCAGAGAATGTTCCATGAACTAATGGCTTGACCAGCATCTCAGCTGGGAGCTTGTTAGAGAATCTGAGTCCAGACCCACTGAAGCAGAACCTGTAGCAAGATCTCCAGGGATTCGTATCCATGTTAAAGATGGAGGAACACTGCTCCCTAGACTTCATTTGAGTTCTACTTATTGCCGTGATCAGCATGTAAGGGAGAAACTGGATTTGGTAATAATGGCATCGATTACTGATGTTGAAAACAAAGTAGTCAGTAACTGAAGAGTTTCATAGTTCTTTTATTAAAATCTACATGAATAAATTCACCTATATATGATTTCATTTTGAAATTTTTATTGATTTTGAGATAACTTAGAATTGCCAGAGCTATTGAGAGCTATGTGAAATTTTTATTAGTTTTTGGTAGAATTTTTTAAAAGTTTATAGTTCTTTTTAGGTATAAACTGTTCTTTGTGATATACTCAATATTCTTAATCAGATCTCTCATTTGTTAAGGATTAATATACATGGAAATTTTTCTGCTCCCTTAGTTTTACTTTTATATTTTAAGTTTTATATATGGGTTACATTTTTCATACAGTTTTAATCAAAATCCAATTAAAAAACAATTTTGTGCAAAATTGCGTTCGTCTAGTGTTTTCAGTAAGTTTTGAATTGCTGATGGTTTCAGTTTGATACTATTCAAGATAAAATAACTTTTTTCAAGAAAGCACTTTTCTCTTTGATAAGTGAAAGCAAATTACTGAAATAAATACCATGTTTTTCTCATGCCCTAAACACTAAAAAAGAAGAAAAAGAAAAAGTAGAAGAAGAGGGAGACTGTGAACACACTTCACTAAAGAGTTCTCCATCTTTCATCTACACCATCTTGAGTGGTCCTAAAGGACAAAAACATGAAACATATATCATTTAACAGTGTCTTTTATGTGCATCTGTATTTTGTTAGTACCATGTGTTTTAGATTCATATTTGTAATTCTTAAAGGACTTTTTGAAACTTTCCTGCTGCATATGTGATTTTTAAGGAGCATTTGTGATATCTTGATGAAGTATGAGAAATTACAAGGACTGCAATTAAATATTTTATTGTAAGGTGTACAAAAAGAATCTCATTTCACGGTTTTATATTTCTCTCTTGCATGGCTTTGTGATGATCCGAACTTATAGTTTTTAATTGAGAGTAGTTTCATATTTCGTTGTGTCCTTTTATTTATGTAATATGGAAATGATTACTTATTTAAACTATACTTCACAGACTTGGACTAATGTTCATGAAATCCTGGTGTCTTTTGGAAGAAGAGTTTTATGCTACCCACTTTATCGCCACTTCAAGCTGGTGATGAAAGCTTACAGAGACACTATAAAGATCTTGCAACTAGGTAAGATACTCCTGTGCTTGCAGATTTGAGAGGGAAAAAGTTATGTTTTTAGTCTGTGAGGATGTAGTCATGATTTTTGCTTCTCTATGCATAAATCAGTAATGAAGATCATCAAATCCAATCACTTCTCCCTGCCAAGTATAAAAAGCCATAGTTCGTCTCTGTAGATACACTCTTTTCTGAGAGCTGCTGGGAGGGGCAGTGGAGAAGGTACACACGATTCCAGACCAGTTCATATTAAAGTAGAGTGCATCATTTAGTATTTCTTGGAAGCCTGCAGTTTTCTAGGCACTATGCTAGGATTGTGGGTATAATAATAATAAGATCTGTTCCCTGTTTCTGTGCAGTTTACAGTTTTGCCAGGGCGACAGATGACAAGTAAACAATTCCATTATAGAGTGAGAAGTGCTCTGCTGGGGGATGTAGTGATCACGGGGAGGGGGCACAGAACCTGGACTTGGGAGGTCAAGAAAGACTTTCCAAACAACAGCACAGCTACTCTGAGGACCTTTGACTATTGCAAATCTAACCTGAAGAGACAAACATTTCCTGGTTTTAAGGATGTGGAAAATTTTGAGCTCTGAAACAAATTCCGAAGTGACTATAACAGTATCGTTGGATTAAGTATATAATTTCCAAAGTAATGAATTTGAAGGTGGCAGCATCCGTTTGTATGGATTAGTTCTGGCACATTTATTTAAAAGTCACTTTCCATCCTTTATGGTCATTTCTTCTATTCTTCCCTGGGGAGTCTCGTTGTTCCTTGGTCCTTAGGTAAAATACTTCTAGGTGTAGGTTTTCAGACTTGAGGGTAAGAAGGAGAAAGTAAGGAAGCTCTTCCCTTTACACCCACTTGACGTCATTGGCTTGAAAGGAAGAATCCCATCTCCAACGTTTGTCCCTCCTAGAGGTATTCCTAGGTTTTTCTTTGACTTCTGTGTGACATATCACCTTCTATCCTGGAAGCAGAAAATCAGTTTTGAAGTAGATTCTTTTAAGGTAGACAATAATTATCAAAATGAATTATGGTTAAATGAAGGATACCTTTTTATTAATCCAGTTGGCTTAGGCCATCTGTATTTTATTTCGAAGGATTGTTGCTTGTAAAATTGCAGAGCTACTACCTTTGAAAAAAATCAGTCTTTCTTAACTCATAGGTAGAAAAGAAACTGCTTTGTTTTTCTTATGTTATTTCTTCTTGCCCCCCTTTTTTTTTTAGACGTTTATTGATTTATTTTTGAGAGACAGAGACAGGGTGAGAGCGGGGCGGGGTAGAAAGAGAGGGAGACACAGAATCCAAAGCAGGCTCCAGTCTCTGAGCTGTCAGCACAGAGCCCGACGTGGGGCTCAGACTCACAAACGGTGAGAACACGACTTGAGCCAAAGCCAGATGCTTAACCAGCTGAGCCACCCAGGCACCCCTCTTGACTTTTAAGAGGTTTCTTGAATTGTAAAAAATTACCTTGAAAGATCAACCTACTATAAGTGACTTGAACTTGAGTTACATGTCACAATTAATTTCTTGTTTGTATTAGATGATCTGTGCGTTATTCATAGATTTAAACAATGAGAGTAAATTTGCGATTATCCTGTTACATCATGGTTTCCAGATGGAAAACTGGCAAAAACCCCTATGCGTGTGTGTGGGCGTGCCCTCAGGCACATAGTTGCTACTCTTTATTCTGGGGAGTAATCTAGTTCTCTGAATTTTTATTTGAAAAGTAATCAGTTCTGTGATTGCATAACCAGAAATAAATTCGATTGTGTCGACTTACATGGTAATCGGTTACTCTAATAGTTTTAGTAGGTGAGAAGTGAAATTTAGACTTAACTTTACATCTTTATCCATCTGACAAGAAATAGTCTTATCAGCTGTGTCTTGATAGCAACAGAAACCTTAGGTAACACACTTGAGGTCTGTCTGCTGAAAATGAGTGGGAAGCCTCTATAAACTGTACACAACATGTTCTGTGGCTGATTTGGGTTGTGGTTAGTTAGTTAGTTCTGAGACAGAGCTGGGTTGTCTAGAATTCCCACCATAAGCTATGGGGAACACAAGCTCCGGATGAGGGTTGTAACCTGTGTTTATCCAGGTGGATGGCACAGGGACGCCATTATTGCCATTGAAGAGTCTTGTGTGTTTGGATACCCCATGATTTCAATGGGGATAGCTCTTCTGTGGCATTGAATGTTTTCCAAAAATGAATTTGTGTCTACTTATAATTCAAAATGCAATCACACTTTTTATTAGAAAGGTCTGTTGAGTGCCTGCATAGTTTGAAAGTAATGAATAACTCTCCAAATAACTCTCCCCCAAAGAAATATTGATCTTAACTGGAATGAGCTTTCAAAACCAATGTAGCAAGGCTTCAGAATCTACAGAAAATTTCATTATAATGGAATGACTACAATCTGAATTTTTATTTTGTTTGTGTAAGATCTGAATCATGAATTTGCCTTGAGTGACTTCATAGTAGCCTTCCAAGGGATTCTTTACTGGGCCTTTGGCTGTTTTCAAGTTTGTGTTCCTTCTCTCACCCCTTCCCCACCTCTGAAAGACTGTGTACGCTGATCTCTTGGTGTTGCTGTATGTCTAATCCAAATTCCTTTAAGGGCAGAAAACCTATGTTGTCCTTTTAAGTATTGTTTTAGCGCTTAACGCAGGACCTTGCGCATGGAGTTTCTTTCCCTGGATCAGTACCCTTTGGGCCACATGATCATCCCCCCTTTTTGTTTCTGTCCTGTTTTAAGCAACTTTTACTTCCTCCTCCCTGTTTCATTCTTTAGGATTAAGTAGGTCGAATCCTTGATGGAAGCATTGCTTGGCTGCTGTTACTCACCAGAATTAAATGAAAAAAGAGATGAAAAGAGAACAGCTTTTCTAATATGCCTTGAAATTTTATTCTGTTTAGAAGTGGTATGGTTTAAGTTGATTATATACTTGTTACTATTTATTAGTTGTGCTAATATCTACATTTCATTAATCTCTATGATGGCGCTCGTCATCTTCTCTGCTCTTGCTGGGCTTTTGAACATATAATGTAACTATTATATGGAAGATGCTGAACATCATGGGAAACAGCTTAGTTTTTTCTCTCAGTTCCCCCTTTGAACTCATTCTGTCTGTTCTTTTATTGTTTCTGGATGGAATATATAACCTATAAATATCATATCACATACACACCTATCTTATATAATAGGTATTCTTTAAATTTTTATGTCACTTTAAATTACAAGAATCTCTTTTAAGTACCTAAAACGTCCTCTTTGAACTTGATTAAAAAAGTAAATCTTCCCTTCCCATCCCCGGCCTGCCTCAGGTTGGGAAGCCAGCACTGGGGGTGGAAGGGGTGGGGGTCCTCTTTGCTGTTCCAGAGCAAGCTTCCACACAGCCACCACAGGCTGCTCCTTCCTGCTTCTCACTGGTGGGCTTTTATCAGGTATGAGTCAGTCACCAGTCTTTGTACCCCACAATTTCTAGGGGTGATAGGTTACACTCTCTAGGGGACTCTCTTAAAATTCCCTTTCTCTTGGTTTATGGTGACCAGAAGGTAGTTCCTCCCCTCCCCCCATGGAGGGTGGTTGAAACCCCATAACACTGTAGTTTTATCCAAAGAGATTTTCTGGACTTGTTTTCCTTAAACTCCTGGAGGTCACTGTTGGGCTGAGGGGGGTCATAAATCACCAGTTTTTTGTTCGTCCCTCTGTAACTTTAGCATAGAGAGGTTAGTATCTCTTTTTAAAATATGGGAATACTTGCTATTTGTTTTGTCCTTTGTGGGGCTCATTGGAAATGAGTCAGAAAGAGTCCTGCCTTTCTATGCTCGTATAGTAATAAAAACCGCAGCTGCCATAGTAACTGTTTTCTGTGGGCCAGTGCTAGGCTTCATTCCTCAGGTACCTTATCTCATTTTGTCCATTTTGCAGATACAAGACAAGCTCAGAGAAGTTCAGTCACTTGCCCAGGGTCACACAGCTATTAGTTGGTAGAGCCTAGACTTGACACCGGGTCTATCTGCCTCAAAGTCTATGGCTTTTGATGTGTTGAAATAGTTATAAATGAAATGGTATGAAGCCTGGGATTTGCTTCCGAATAATCCACAAGGGGTTGGGGGAAAGTGGGCCAGGTGCAGGTGAAACAAGGTTGGCCCTCAGTTGGTAGCTGCTTAAAGTTGAGTGATGTAGTTCACTATCCTGTAGTCTCCATTTGCATGTGATTTTCCTTTATAAAAGATTTTTGTTTTGGTTTTTTAAGTGTGCGTTCTTAACCACTGTGCTTAAATTTATTCACCATTTTATGGAAAACATTGTAATTCTTGATCAGACAGTTGTATACATATTTTTTTGGCTAATGAAAACATACGTGTGAAATAATCTTTTTTGGTTCTGTGGGTTTTTTGTTTTTTAAAGACTTTATTTAAAAAAAAAAATTTTTTTTTTTGAAAGAGTGCACATATGCAAGCAGGGGAGGGACAGAGAGAGAGGGAGAGAGTACCTTAAGCCGGCTCCATGCTCAGGGTGGAGCCCAACGCAGGGCTCTCTCAGGACAGTGAGATCATGACCTGAGCCCAAATCAAGAGTTGGATGCTTAACTGACTGAGCCACCCAGATGCCCCAAAAGATTTGATTTTTAAGTAATCTTTCCACCCACCGTGGGGTTTGAACTCACAGCCCTGAGATCAACAGTCGCATGCTCTACCAACTGAGCCAGTCAGGTGCCCTGGTTCTGTTTTGTTTTTAAGACTATCAGAAACCTACCTTTCTAGGGGCGCCTGGGTGGCGCAGTCGGTTAAGCGTCCGACTTCAGCCAGGTCACGATCTCGCGGTCTGTGAGTTCGAGCCCCGCGTCGGGCTCTGGGCTGATGGCCCAGAGCCTGGAGCCTGTTTCCGATTCTGTGTCTCCCTCTCTCTCTGCCCCTCCCCTGTTCATGCTCTGTCTCTCTCTGTCCCAAAAATAAATAAACGTTGAAAAAAAAAAAAAAAAAGAAACCTACCTTTCTATAAATGTTTGACTTCTGAGGACTTGTAGCCACATGTCAGGCTATAACCCAAGAAACAGCCTTCAGGAGATTAGTTATTGTTGCCACCCAAAAGCTGATTTTGCTTCATATAATTAATAGGCCTATGTATGAGTCATTGTCGGACTTAATCCTCATTTTTTCAGAAATGACTGCCTTACTTAGCCCTTCTGTAAATAGATATAATAGTACATTCTATGTGAAAGATAAGAAGAACCATAGCATGGGGCTTGGGACTGTTCTTTTTCTTTAAGGAAAGCAATTGTCCAAGAAATTGGGGTATGACAAGTATATTTGAATTGGGACTTGAAGGGTGAGTGGTACTTAGACATAGCGGGATGGAGGGGAGTGTTCTAAATGCTGTGAGTGAACAGCATCAAGTGTATAGAATAGCGTTTCCTCAGTGACAATTCCAAGTTGATGTCTGAGATTTGGCCTACAGCCTGCGAAATAGTTCCCTTTCCTGGATGAGTTAACTGGCTCACCAGAATGGATTTCTCTAGTTCTTCGTGGTTATCACCTAATTCCCTGCCCTCTATCCAGGAGGAACTTAACTTTCTGTTTTCTTTCTCTCTTGAGTTGTTGTTGAACTTTTCATTTTCTAGCCAGTTCCCCACTGCAGTTAAAATGTTTCTAAGAGTGGAACAGTCCTAGTGCTTTAAGGAAATTAAAAAAAATTTTTTTTTCAACGTTTATTTATTTTTGGGACAGAGAGAGAGCATGAACGGGAGAGAGGCAGAGAGAGAGGGAGACACAGAATCGGAAACAGGCTCCAGGCTCTGAGCCATCAGCCCAGAGCCCGACGCGGGGCTCGAACTCCCGGACCGCGAGATCGTGACCTGGCTGAAGTCGGACACTTAACCGACAGCACCACCCAGGCGCCCCAAGGAAATTTAAATAGCATGGAACTCGAATAAAATATTGAAGTACCATCTGTGCCTGTTTGTGCTGACCACTTCCATGGCAAAGAAGGAGGGCCTCAGAGCCCTAGGGCACAGGCCCTGCAGCCCGAGTGTGTGAGAGGGAGGACAGGGCTCTGCTGTGCAGTCACGACTCAGCCAGTCCTTGTCCCCTTTCTCTCCTTGGCTTGTCCTGCCATGTGGCAAAGCAGATTCCTTTTCCTCTCTTCCTCAGAGCCGAAATCTGTGTTCCCAGTCTTTTAAATTGGCACATTCTTTCTGTTTATCCTTACTGTTTGTCCTTGGAGTATTTGTGGGTTTATACACACGCTCCTGTATAGAAGGATATTGTATGTGTGCATAAACATTAAGGTGAAGAAAATAAAATTCCAGTCATCTCCATTGGATTCCTTTTTCCTCTAATAATCCTGTCACTCATTAAGTATTGGTATCACTAGAATTTTAAAAAGTTGCTCTCATGGTAATTTATGGGTTACATTTATATAAAACATTCTTTGTTCTTATAAAATACTCTGTAGAGGGCAGTATTTCCTGTATGGTTTACAAAGATAATTTGCCTTTTAATTGCCATAGATGACTAAGAGTTTATAGTGATTCTGCTACAAAAAAAATCACTTGAAATCTTTGTGTCAGGGTTCTTTGGAAATTTGATTTATATAGTAATGCTTGCTGGTAAGTATAGCTCAGAATCAGCTATCTCTTAAATATTACTCATATCTAGTCAATTGAAATTTGCATTGTATTTCCTATACTATTTAAGGTAAGTTTTGTTTATTTCTGCAGCTTTAGAGCTCAACAGTGTCAAAAACTAGGTTAGTTATATGGTTTGATATTATGGCTTAAAATTTTTTTCTGTAATTAGTGCCTTTTTAAAATAAATCTAAAGTCAATTTTGAGGGATGCCTGGGTGGCTCATTTGGTTGAGTGTCCTGATTTTGGTTCAGGTCATGATACCAGGGTTATGGGATCAAGCCCTATGTTGGGCTTCGTGCTGAGCGTGGAGACTGGTTGAGATTCTCTCTCTCCCCCACTATGCCTCTCCCCCACTCATGGTCTCTCTCTGTCTCTAAAGTAAAATATAATAAAATAGGTCAGTTTTGAGATTTTTTTATTGATCTGAATTTTTTTTTTTAATATGACTTTATTGTCAAATTGGTTTCCATACAACACCCAGTTCTCCTCCCAACAGGTGCCCTCCTCAATGCCCATCACCCACTTTCTCCTCCCTCCCACACCGCCATCAACCCTCAGTTTATTCTCAGTTTTTAAGAGTCTCTTATGGTTTGGCTCCCTCCCTCTCTAACTCTTTTTCCCCTTCCCCTCCCCCATGATCTTCTGTTAAGTTTCTCAGGATCCACATAAGAGTGAAAACGTATGGCATCTGTCTTTCTCTGTATGACTTATTTCACTTAGCATAACACTCTCCAGTTCCATCCACGTTGCTACAGAAGGCCGTATTTCATTCTTTCTCATTGCCAAGTAGTATTCATTGTATATATAAACCACAACTTCTTTACCCATTCATCAGTTGATGGACATTTAGGCTCTTTCCATAATTTGGCTATTGTTGAAAGTGCTGCTGTAAACATTGGGGTACAAGTGCCCCTATGCATCAGCACTCCTGTATCCCTTGGGTAAATTCTTAGCAGTGCTATTGCTGGGTCATAGGGTAGATATTGATCTGAATTTTTAAGGAGGTAACTTTAATTTCTTTAAGAGGACAAAGGCAGAAAATTGTATATATTTAAAGACAAATTTGGGAGAACAAAGAAGAAACATTTTATTTGATCCTAATGAATCAAGGTCCTATTGCACAGTAATAGCAACAGGCCTAGATGAGGTTAGTTGAAAAGTACTTCACATGTTGTCTGGAAAACATGGAAGATTTGTATTCTTGCAATTTAGAGTTCTTTAAATAGGAATTAATACTGAAAAATAACGAGCAGGAGACATTTATGCAACATAAATAAACCCCTTCTCTGTGCAAGGCATCATAACAGAATCAGCTAAGAGTTATAGGAATATATATCACTTGGCCTTAGCTTTTAAGGAGTTTATTATGTAATAGGAATGATAAGACAAAGGTAAGATACAAAATACAAGGATTTACAAGTTACAAAAGAGAAAATCCATTAGGAAGATACCTTAAATGAACTCATAGGCCAAATCCAAATCTGTACTGTATATGACCTATGAGCCGAAAATGCTTTTTACATCTTTAGATGTTGAACACAAAATCAAAATAGTGTTTCATGACACACGTAAATTATATGGAATTCAGATTTTAGTGCTCATAAATAAAGCTTTATTGGAATACATTCGTGCTCATTCACTTTATATTGTTTATGGCTACTTTTGGGATATAATGGCAGAGTTGAGCAGTTGAAACATATTATGTGACCTGCTGAGCCAAAATATTTACTCTTCGGCTCTTTACAGAAAAAATGTGCCTACCCTTGCTCTAGATATACATACATACACAGTTGGAGGAGAGCCTTTCTGAGTGAGCGGAAGTCTTTGGCTGTCTTCCATCCTAAACAGTGGCCAGTGTTGAAGGGAATCATTTCAGCTTTTTCTTGTCCTCCCCAGAGGGTGAGAAGTAGCTAATCTTGCTTGTTCCCATGAGAGTAAGGCCCTCAACACTAGGAGAAGCGAATTGAGATGCCTACTTGTCCAGACGGGTAAGTGAATGACAATGGCGGGACTTAAGACAGTCTGGAGTAATGAGGCCTGTGTGAGCCTGGGACATACATGCTCCATTTGTAGCCTGTTGTTGCCATGTGGAAAGGTAGCATTGCCAATTTGGGGACTTGAAAAAAAGAATTAGAAAGCAGTGATCTTTAAGATAAAATTTTTCAAAAGTCTAAGTATTAGCAATGAAGTAGAGGTTGTCAATAATACTCTAAGAGCCATAGCATGTCTCATTGCCCAAGTCAGCCTGTGTGGGTCCCAGGTTTTTCATTTGGACTCCCAGGCATTCCAAGTGCCAGGCTGTTTTTCTCACACCCTCCTGCATCTGCCAGTTTCCAGCTGTGTTGAGGGCTTGTGCCAGATCTCTGCTCTTTCAGTCCCAGCTTGAAGCTGAGTCTCATCCCCGTGGGTTCCAGGAGTAGATTGGAGAAGGATGTGGGAGATAATCTTCATTACCTAAATAGCTATGCCCAGAAACCTTAAAAAACAAAAACAAAAAAACAAGGCAGATCCCTTACCTTTCTTTCCATTTACTTTGTGTTACTCTTGAGAGCCAGAGCCTCGTCAGGATGAAGGGGATGGGTCACAGGATTCTAGTACCACACCTCCCTGTGACCCCCATAGGGTGGGTGCTTTTGAGTAGAAGTGAGGGGAGGGCTTGATAAGGAAGAAGCAAACGCACAGGCCTAATGATCCTGAATGACCTGTTGTCTTCCTTCCCTTGTCATCTGTAAAGTATTCACACGGTCATTGTCTCATTTCCTTCCCTTAGCAGTTCTCAAGAATGTCCCCCTCTGTTGACACATGTGGAAACAGATTCAGATTAAGTACCAAGCAGCTAAGAAATGACACCAGGAGCAAGCAGACCGGGGCTGCATAACTGTTCCACACGGAACAGGTGAAATTGTTACATCATTTTTACATCAGAGGGAAATTAGCTAGGACTGCACAAAGATTATTTATGTGTAGCTTTTTTTTTTTTTTAAGTTTATTTCTATTTGAGAGGGACAGAGACAGCGCAATTGGGGGAGGGGCAGAGAGCTATAGAGAGAGGATCCCAAGCAGGCTCCAAGCTGCCAGTGCATGAGAGAGATCTTGACCTCAGCTGAAACCAAGAGTGGGACACTTAACCGACTAAGCCACCTAGGTGCCCCTATGTGTAGCTTTTTAGTGATCTTTCTTTAGCCTTTTATAGCGTGGGACCAGAATTCTAAGATCTAAATTTCATTATCAAAACTCTATGTAACCTTTTAATGTACATTAAACTTACATGTAGATACAGATACCTAACCATTTTTACTAAATTATATTTGTTATACTTGATTAAAATGTAAAAAAGTGTAACTCAGTTCTACCAGCGTGCACCTCATTTAGCAGTAAGCATGCTGTCACTGTAGCACATTGCTGTCTTCCTGAGGTTTGGGAATTCCTCTCTTGAGGTACTCCTCCCTAGGTCATATCCCCAGAAAGGACTCAGAAGGCTTTTCAGGCTGGGTTTGTTTTTTCTTCCTATGAGCCATTTGCGGAATCCACTTGTCTTTCGTCCTATATGTTCTTTTTGACTTTATGCACAGTTTTAGCTTTCCCAGTTCTAAACTAAATTAAATCCATAGAATGAGTCAGAACTGTGACTATTAGGTAGTATCTATTGGAAAAATAAAGTCTCATAGTGTGAATAGTCAACAACAAGAATTTATTTGAAATCGAACCACCAGGCATTGAGATACAAGCTGTACTCATAAGGTGCAACAGTTGACGTTTTGCCCGCAGAATTACAAAATTTTAGATTCTTCTTATTTTTTTTAAAGGTTTAGATTTAAAAGCAACTGTTTCCAGAGCTTTTTCCCGTGAATCTTCAGCTTTTTAACCTTTTCTACCTTTGTAGAAAGGTTTTTTTTTTAATGTTCTATCTTAAATTTGGATGCCCAGTTCTTAATTTCAGAAGAAATTAGAAATTAGTCATGCCTCCATTATGCAATTTTGATGACATCCTGCTATGTATTTCTAGACTGAAGCAACCACTACTTTGACAGGTGACTTGAAGGAAAATGGAGTTAATGTCAAGGCTGTCCTTTCAAACCAGCAAACCTTGTAGGAATTGTTAGAGCAGAAAAGGCAAAAGGCAGCCTTGGGTTAAATCTACTACTTGAACTTTTGATGGTACAGTGATACGAGGAAGTTGGCACAGCTGTGTTCTTTCTTGTCAGGGAATAGACATAATAAGGGAAGGCACAGATAAACTGTATATCTCACATGTGTTGTGACTTAATATCATAAATCCATAGATCACATACAGGTTTGACAACTAGACACTGACTGAGCAGTTTGGCCAGATGTTTCTAAACTTGGGCTTTATGTACTCCAGACCACATTAACAATTAGCCTTATTGAACAGACTCCTACAGTTTGTCAGACACTGTGCTAGCCCAGGGAAGAAAGGTGAGGAGGTGCCATGTTTCTTTTGCTGTCCAGGAGTTCACCACACCAGGTGATAAATACTGACATGGTATTTATTGCATATGGTGGCTGGGAGGCAGAAGTACTTATTTTCAACTCCTGACTTACTTTCAAATCCTACAGTTGCTTCCTAACTGTCATCTTGGCCAGCTCCATGTCCTTGAGCCTCACTTTTCTTTATGAAGTGAGGAAGGAAGTACCTAATTGGAAGGGTTAAACGATGTGGAAAGTACTCGGTGTAGAGCAGGTAGGTAGCTACTAACTCCCATATTAGATGTGCCAGCCATCTGGCACCAATCTAAGGGAGTGTTGGAATCCTATTCCTAGAAGAGGTACTGCCTGATCTGAGACTTGACGGTGAATTGGGGTCGCACTTGGGGTTGTTTTCCCCAGGCAAAAGATGTATCTACAAAGTGTTTGTTTGCTTTGTGTCAATTTTGTTTGTGGCTATAATAACAATACATGTAATTCTAAGAACTAACAATGTTTAAAAAACTGGCACAGGATTATAAATTGTGCTCAAAATAGTAACTCTTATTGCTTCATACGTGTTTCTTATTACAATTCCCAAATGCAAGAGCCTAAATAGCTATATGCGGAATTTGAGAATAAAAAAAAAAAACCTGATAAAATGGATTGAAAAGCTTTCTTAAAGCTGAATTTAATGTATGTTTGTGTTAATTGTTAGGGACTTGACTTTAAGCTACTTCCTAACAGGGCCTGGTATTGAAGCAAATTACCACACTTTGATTCTCTTAATTTTGATTAATTTGACACAATTACCCTATCATCCCTTTTTATGGTTAATAATCTATGAAAATTAATGTTAGAAGTAATTCATAAGTTATACCTCCTGATAATGTGGTCTCATCAAAATCCCAGCAATCTAACTGATATCTACTAAGTTGTGCATTTTAAGATGATAGCAATGTTGGCTTTTATTTTGAGATGATTTTATAAATAAATACCAAGCAGTGTTTCCCTTCAAGTATTCCCAGTAACCACCTCTTTTTCCTTTACTCTGATTGGCCTCTTGTCTTATATAGCTCAAAACTCTAAAGGGTAGAACTAGATACTCAGAAAACAACAGCCATACAGTAGCTATAATGTATCAGTAGTTGAAAAGAAATTTAGGTCTTACTATATAGAGTTAGCAATTGATAGTTTTTTCTTTTGCTGACTTTTAGCCAGAAAAAAAAAAAAAAAATCCACTATTCTGATAATCTGTTAGTGATGGGAGCCCTGTCTTGTAAGTGCTTACAACCATGAGCTGGTCTGTCAGTAAGACATTATTGCCAAACCTGATCTATTAATAGGGAGATTTCAAGTAGCCAGTGTCTTCTAGTTTAGAATAGCTTAGTCTTGTTTCTCTTTTAAGATCTATAAACCTGAAATGCCACATATGTCAGAACAGGAAAACACTGCTCTTAATTTACCTACTGTTTAAAGGAAAGCTGGAGAATGAGTAGCCAGAGAATGTGTTAAATACCGTTCACTGCCCACCTGCTTGTTGACTGGCATCCCTGTTTTCTTTATGTTTCTCTTTGTTGCTATTGTGCATTTTTCCTGAGGTAAAACGTTCATGGCCCTTGTCATTTATAATACCAGGATACTGATTTTAAACTGCCTTCACAAATGAACAAGAGATCTTGGTCCCAGAAGCCTTTCTTCCATGGTTACTGTTGGCTTAAGGAAAGACCACATCTATCTGGAGAATCCCTAACTCTCTGGAGATACAACATCTTGGAGAGGCCTGTTGGGGCATTGCTGTAGTGACAGTAGTTACTGTGGTTACTGTGCAAAGCACCTTCTTTTTTTTTCCTGCTTTGGACCAGGCAGTGAACTAGCTGAAAATGGTCAATTTTCTCCAGTCCCGTTCAGCAGAAAAAATGTTCTCAGACAGAGGCCTGAGAAGTTTTTTTATACCTGTATGCTCTGTGATGAGCCCACAACTGGGTGAAGCCCCTCAGGAGCCAGGTACTTTGAGTCCCCGAAGGCTTCTGGTCACTGGTCCTGTCAGAGCTTGGAGCAAGGCCAGTTTTTTTCTTTGCTGATTGCTATTAGATAAGTGGTTGACAACCTGAGAGAAAGAGCAGTCAATACAACAGAGACAGAAAAACCTGCAAGCTTCCTGAATCTCTTGGCTGTGTGGCTGTAGTCTGTGGTGGTTTAGTGGGAACAAAAGAGATCAAGTATGACCTTGGGGTAACAATACACATTGTTGGGGAGAGGATAATTTAAATGTACTTATTGTTCTAGATTGTCAACTGCCAGTAGCCCAGTTCTCTTTTACCTTTTTTTGTCACACAGCTTACCGTGAAAATACTTTGAATGAGACCTGCAGTGACAACACGGCTTTTGGGGAACGCACAGCTTTTCTTTTCAAAACTGCCTTGCATGTGATTTTCTAAAATTACCTGATCTAAATGTTGCCTCTCTGTGGTTCAAAACTACAACTTAAAGAAAATTTAAATATGAATTAAAACTTTTTAGCATTCTTGCCACTATTTCAAGGGTTGGCTGTGTGGCCAAATGTGTCTAACTTTTTGTTAAATAAATGTTTATTGTGGAGAAGCTTGAAAACAGGGGAAAGTTTAAAGCAGCAGCAACAACTGTAATCCCACATGTCAAACAGTGGTGGGCACACACAGGCACTTAGATATGTTCAGTGAATGTAGAGATAAACTGTAATATTATTCAAGTGTATAAATGTTTAAGGGTTTTTTTCTATGTGTATTTGCCTTTGTTTTTTTTAAAGAAAGTAGGGATTAAAACATGCAAGTAAAATGTAACTTCTCTTTAAAAAAAAAAGATTATTTTTGACATTTCTTGTATTATTATTCTTCTGTGATAATGAAGATGTGAATTTGCCCATGGCCCTTAGCAGGGGGGCAACCTTACTTTAGGCATGTCTGCTAACGGAAGCTATAGAATTTCATTAGGGGAGTGGTTGCTATGGATTTTCATTAAACACATGACCTTACTTCCATACCCTTCTTAGTAAAAATCCTTGGAGTCAGGCCTCTTATCCTTGCACAGCTGTGTTTAGGCCTGTGCACCTCATCCTTAGGACACCTGTCTCCCCATCCCTGGTTACACTCTTCTTCCCAACTCACCTGCCTACTCTCCCCATTTCCCATCTGCTCCAGTCTAATGATCTTTTCTTGTTGTTCCCTGAATCTACCCCATTTTACGTCTCCTTTCTGCTCCATTTCACACCATCCTTCAAGCCAGTGCATCTCCCATTTTTCCCATTTTTCTTCACTCGCTGAATTATTTACTGTGAGGTCTTGCTCCAAATCCTGCATTTTTTTTTTTAAGTTTACTTATTTTCAGAGAGAGAGAACACAAGGGGGGGGGGTAGAGAGAGAATCTCAAGAAGGCTCTGCACTGTCAGCACAGAGCCTGATGCGGGGCTCCAACTCACAAACCATGAGATCATGACTTGAGCCAAAATCAAGAGTTGGTCTCTTAACCTACTGAGCCACCCAGGCGCTGTCTCCACCTCCCTCCGCCCCCAAATCCTGCACTTTCTATTCATCGGCTTGACAGTATTCTGGGGTGTCACACTGTAGAAGGGCTTTTGTAAGTTTAAAGTAAATACTTTTTCGTTTCTGATTTCAGGGTGTGTGTGTGTCTGTTTTTGGTAAAGATACATGGTTAACTTTTTAAAACCTTCAGTTGGTAGTTATAAAAGTAAACTCCTTCTCCCTGGACCCCTGCCCCCCATAAAAGAGAGAGAAAGAAAGTAAGAAATTGGCATATGCTTACCCTGACATTTTCTTCTCTGTGGCAATTAAAACTGTTTGAGAAATCCTTAGACTTTAGGGGCGCCTGGGTGCCTCAGTCATTTTAGCCTCTGACTCTTGATTTCAGCTTAGGTCACGATCTCCTGGTTTGTGGGATCAAGCCCTGAATGGAGCTCTGTACTTAGAGTGGAGCCTGCTTAAGATTCTCTCTCTGCCCTTCCCCCCTCGTGTTTTCTCTCTCTCTCTCTCTCTCTCTCTCTCTCTCTCTTTCTCTCTCTCACACACACACACACACACATAAACATTAAAACACATTCTTACACTTTAGTTAGTTCTCTCTTGATTTTTTTTCTTCTTGGGTTAATGTGGCTAACTTGGTTTCATCACTTCTGTGAGTTTTGATTGTATTTCGTGCCTCCTGTCATCAAACTGTGCATACAGCATTACATAGGCATGTAATGAAAATAGGCCTGCCGTGGGGGGATTCACATGAATCATTTGATATAGTTAATCTGGACCACTGTGATATATCACAGTTCTGGCCATGACTTAGCCAAATATAGTTTTAGGCCTTCAAAGTATTTGTTTCTCTTACCCAGTTGAGCATTGGGGTTTTTATTGGCATTCTTCCCATCTGCACGTGAGGAAGCCACATAGTTAAAATTTTTGAATAAGTGACGGCTCCTGCTTTGAACATACTATTTAACTCCTGAGTAATAAAAGTGTGCTGTAGACGGAGTGGGCCACGAACGTATGGGTAGTGTAGCACGGTGGCTCGCTACAAGCTGATGAGTTCAGAATTTGGATCCTGTAAATACCTTATCAACCTTGAGCCTCAGGTTCTGCTTCTGTGAAATGAGCAGGGGGACTTTTCCACATTCCTTTGCAGGGTTCAGTAAAGAGCTCTGAAGACTAGGAAGTGAGCCGAGGCTCCCTGAAGGGTGAAGTCTTAATGCTAGGCCGTGAAGGCAGGCTGAGATGTTATTCATTTTCTAATCCATAGAAAAGGCATAGCAGGTGTGGGAGCCAGTTGAGCACAGGACTTTGAAAGCATGTACAGAGAGGGGACTTGAGGAAAGCAGTGCATAAAAAAGTGTGTCAGAGGTCTAGAAGGACAGTCTGGAATGCAAGGGAGGAGGAGGAAGATATTATAATCCAGGCATGAGGTGTTGAGAGTACAGGTGAGGATAATTGCCCAGGGAGTTGTGGGGAAAGGGCAGCTACAAGGGCATATTCAGGAAGAATCCTCAGGGCTGGTGTGTGGTGCTGTGGATGAGAGGAATTGCAAGGGTGTAAGGCAGGCGAGAACTGTGTCATTCATTCATTCATTCATTCATTCATTCATTCTTAAGATACTGAAATTGACAGTCTGCTGCTCCAAGGTTCTGTTCTAGGTATTGGGGACTAATCCCTAAATAAAACAGAAGTTCCTGCTCTTTTGAAGTGTATTTTCTAGTGTTAATTGTGTTAAAATTTTAGTGGCAGCAATTTTGGCACCTTGAGATGTCATTATCTAGCTCATGATTCTTTTATCCTGTCTAAAAGTCAACTGGGAATTGTCGATTTAAGCATATCCAATATCTTCAGGAAATCAATAGACAGTATTTTTATGTTTCAGGACTGTAAAGATACGAATGGAACTGTTAAACTGAAAATGCTGTATTTTACTGATCAAAGGAGGTCGGGCTACTATACATTTAGTAATTTGCCTCATAGTTTATACATTTCAGGGAATGTCATGAAGTTGGGACACCTAGGGACTTGTTGAGTTGTCAGAGGTTCCTTTGGTAAGCTTTTGGTGGCGTTAAAATTAGGTTCATTCACTAACCAGGAGGAAGTAATTAGATTGAACAAGAAAGACTTTAGTACTTGATGGCTTTTTTCCAAGAGATTTTGTCAGCTTATTTTTGAATGAGTGCTGTGATATTTTAGTTTTCAGCCTCAATTTTCCTCAGTTCTTTAAGGTGAAAAAATTTTAAGCTAATACCAGATAACTCCTTGAAAAAAAATGTTGACATAAGAAATAAAGAGGCTTAAAAACCAGAATATAATTTTTCATGGTGTTTTGAAAGCTTAAATTAGAAGAACATTTTATAATTAAAACTATGGTGCATTTAAATATTCATTTAGTTTGGAGAACTTTCCTTGTACCTAGTTGTATTTCATAGTGTTTTTATGGTAAGCACAGTTAATCTGCTATAGAAATAGAGCATAAGAATTACTCATAATTCTTTTTTTTAATGTTTGTTTATTTTTGAGAGAAAAAGACAGAGAGAGAGAGGGCGGGGGGAGAGACAGATTGAGAGGAGGATGGGCAGAGAGAGGGAGACACAGAATCCTAAGCAGGCTCCAGGCTCTGAGCTGTCAGCACAGAGCCTGATGTGGGGCTCTTAATTCCGCTTTCTCAGTTTGTAGCATGCACCCTGAAAGAGCACCTACTTTTCAGGAGAGAGGGAGAGAGAGAATCCCAAGCAGGATCTACACTGTCTGCACAGAGCCCCATGTGGAGCTTGAACTCACAAACCGTAAGATCATGACCTGAGCCCAAGTTGGATGCTCGACCAACTGAGCTGAGTCCCCCCCAGGTGCTCCTACTCATAATTCTTAATGAAGGAAATAAAGAGCTTTGGGCTTTATAGTACTGATAAGATTTTATGCAATAAAGGAGTGTTAAAAATATTCTAGAAACATGGTTAAGTTTCTTAACTGATATATGTATGTTACCTTGCAGTATCTGATTTTCTCAGTTTAAGATAATCAAATGTTGGGGCGCCTGGGTGGCGCAGTCGGTTAAGCGTCCGACTTCAGCCAGGTCACGATCTCGCGGTCCGGGAGTTCGAGGCCCGAGTCGGGCTCTGGGCTGTTGGCTCAGAGCCTGGAGCCTGTTTCCGATTCTGTGTCTCCCTCTCTCTCTGCCCCTCCCCCGTTCACGCTCTGTCTCTCTCTGTCCCCAAAATAAATAAAAAACGTTGAAAAAAAAATTAAAAAAAAAAAAAAGATAATCAAATGTTTTTTTCTTATGAATGACTTGATTTTTTAAAAATTTCCTTTAGGTAAAAGTGCAGTTTTAAAATGTCTACTGGATGTTCACAAAATTTTTCAGGAAAATGACCCAGCTTACATTCTGAATGATCTCTACATCTCAGACTACTGTGTGTGGATTCAGAAAGCCAAGTAAGTTTTGAGTTACTTACGAATTTTATATGCCCCCATTTCTGGAATACCTCCTGACCCAGGAGGAAGAAAATGAAATAGCCTGGGAGACAAGTTGTAATGAAAAAGAATACTCCATCTAGATACCAAATGCTTTAAAAAGTGACTAGATCAACATGGGGAGCTTGGCAAATTGGCTTTGGGAAAGGTACAGATGGTAAAAATTTTACTGGAAAACATGGTTATAGCCTAGAAAGTAGATGTGAGAACAGACAGTTCTGATTGGTTGTGGCTATGCTATTGACTGTCCAATATGAAATCTCAAGATTTCATACGTGGGTGTCCAGACTTGTGTCTTTGGTGTACTCACAGTGGGCTGTGAGTGTGTGTGTATGCATGTGGGGGCACCTTGTGCAAACTCCATTAAGACACCAGCCTAATCAGCCGTCATCCTGGTGAGAGTTGTGCACTCATTGGCGAACCACTGGCTTACAGAATCTGTTACACAGAGTATAAAAAGTACAACCTTCAATGCTTCATGTGATGATTCTTGGTAACACTGGTATCTACGGGTCTGAACTCTCACAAATAGGCTCCTTGCACGTGGTATGTAAGATTTTAAAAAAGCGTTTACCATTTCCTCCCTCAGAGAGGGAGTTTAATAAGTTTATTAAGTTTAAAAGGAGGTGAGCTTTTAGGGTGCCTGGGTGGCTCATTTGGTTAGGCATCCAACTCTTGACTTCGGCTCAGGTCATGATCTCACGGTTCCTGAGTTTGAGCCCTGCATCTGGCTCACTGCTGTCAGTGCAGAGCCCACTTTGGATCCTGTTTCCTGTCTCTCACTGCCCCTCCCCTACTTGCTTCCTGTCTCTGTCTTAAATAAAAATAAACTTAAAAACTGAACTTTTCTCTTGTGAAGAGGTTCAACAGACGTATGCAAATTAACCATTTCAGTAGCAGGAGACAATTAACTGAGAGCATACAAACAGAGCTGTTGATGAGAATGCTTCTTAAGGGTTATGGGGAATGGTGGCACAGTATCACTCGTGACTTAGAAGAAAAACAGCCACGATAGTTGTACTGTTGCTGTGATTGGTAAATGAGTGCTTTAGCATGCCTTTAATGCCTGTTTTGAGTGAGCCATTATATAGAATTCACTTTTGGCCTCTGTTCACGGGGAAGCAGCCCTAATGCCGAGTGAGATGAGAAAACGTTGTGGCCATACCTGTGGTCGGGAAAAGCTGACAGTCTGCTCAGCATAACGCCTAATACCATACAGCAGGTGGTGGTGGGGTCTGTGGTGGAAATCTCAATGGCTCCAGATGGAGAATTGCATCTTTGACCCCTGAGGTCATCATGGCGTGTCATCACTCCCGTTTGATCCTCCTGCTAATTGAGCTTGTCAGGTACCCTGCTGCCATTTCCTGTTGTTTTCATAATAAAATTAAATTGAAATAGTCTATTTGTGTGGGTTTAGATTTTTCTTGTTCCCTTCAGGGTGAGGATTTTATAAACATGCAGTGAGCACTGAGGTTTGTTGTGAGGATCCCATTTCTAGGAGTGCCTCCTTTCTCTATGGCATTCCTCATTAACTAGAGAAAAGATTGTGTTCCATTAAAGTAGAAGGGCGTGTGCCCCTGTGTGCATGTGGGGATTACCACACCTCCTTGCGCTTAAAAAATCCTTTTTCCCTTGGTTTTAAGTTGCACTTATCTTCCTAATAATTGTTATGATAATACTAATTTTTTCAAAGAGATAATGGATTGGGAAATGAGACAGAAGAGGGATACCAGCAGGAGCTCTTCAAACTACTTTTTTTTTTTTTTTAATGTTTATTTATTTTGAGAGGTGGGGGAGAGACAGCCAAGCAGACAGAGAATCTCAAGCAGGCCCTGAAGCCCTGAACTGACAGCACGGAGCCCAACGTGGGGCTTGAACCCATGAACCTTGAGATCATGAACTGAGCCAAAATCAAGAGTCTGATGCTAATTGACTAAGCCACCCAGGTGCCCCTCTTCAGATTACTTTGGAAAAGAATTTTTTTATTATTATTTATTTATTATTTGAGAGATAGAGTGTGAATGGGGGAGGGGCAAAGACAGAGGGAGACACAGAATCCAAAGCAGACTCCAGGCTCTGGGTGGTCAGCACAGAGCCCAATGCAGTGCTCGAACTCACGGATCATGAGATTGTGACCTGAGCCGAAGTCTGATGTTGAACCAACTGAGCCACCCAGGCACCCTAGAAAAATTTTTTGGACTTGACCAATTTGACCATAACTTTGCTTTCCCTAAACAGGCTGTATTGGTTTCACTTTGTGTGTTACATTTTAACTCTAGTTGAATCTGGCTATTTTTTTCTTTCTCTTGAAATAATACATTTGTTCATTTACCTGATTTTTATTCAGTTTTCTGATTTAATCCTTAATTTTTCAAGCGTAACATAATTGAGGTTCCATGGTCATCTTTACCCTGAACTGTCTTGGCTCTAAATCATTTATACTATAGTGAATGTTCATGATTTCCATAACTAATTTCTTCCTCACCATTCATCTTCTGGTTTATTTCTTTCCCATAGGGTTTATCAGTGAGATCTTGCACCCAATTTTTATGTTTTAAAATAGTTCTGTATTTTCTTTAATTTCTATTCGATGATTTTGATTCTAAAGACTGAAATTTTATTTACAATATCAGACAAGTGCTAAATTCTAATGAACACAAAGAACAGCATTTCATTTTTATAGTCTGACATTCACTTTGGCAAAAACTTGTTGGAATTGGGTTGCGAAGTCATTCTTATATTCAATTAATGAAGTTAGGATAACAGTTATCCTGCATTTTGCTTTATACTGTGTAGTTCTTTTTCCTTGTGATGCCTGTGTCTTGTAGAGCATATTTGCAGATTTTCAAAACTGAAGGTCCTATATTCTTATTCTGGGTTAAAGTCTGGGAATTATTTTTCTGAAAAGGAACACCCCCTGCCATCCTTCACCGTAAGCGTCATTGGAAGTTTCGAGAATGGTGGTCACTGCAGCAAATGCTCCCTGGGTGGCAGCATGAGGAAGTGATTTGCTTGAAGTCATGTAGCATCTCTGAGATAGGTGTGTGATAGTGTCAGAGTTTCTGGATCTGGATTTCATGTTTTCCCAGCCATGCCTCCTAGATAACCAGTTTGTCTTTACCCATGGCATGTGGGGGGAAAATGCCAGAAGACACAAGTTCTCCATTTAGAGAGCTTTATCTGTTGGAAGAGGAGTTAGTGACTCACTCATCTTCCTCCTAGATGTTCCCATAGCTTTTGGTTTAAGATCATGTAGGCATATTTCACGCCTGCCTCATTTTGTAGTAATTGTAGTGCTTATCTCTTTCCCCTTCTACAATTTTAAAGTCCATGTGAATGAGCATCTCTCTGGGCCTGTCAAAGTCCTTGGGAGCACAGTAGGTTTTTGTTGAATTGAATGGTACTCAGTACAGACAGTTACATGAGCATTTTTCATCGTTTAAAAAAAAAAGAAAAAAGCATAGCACTCTAAAAACTATGCATTGGCTCTTACTTATTTTAATTGACATTTCCAGCTACATTCAGTGGATTTTGCCCTTCCTTGATTTCTTTCCTGGTGGGCTTCCTTAGCAGTAGCAGGGATTGTTCTGACCCTCTGAGAGTTTACACCCTTTTACATAAACGTGGCTAGAAAAGCATGAGCTGTAGTGTATGTGCCAGTTCTTTCTTTTCATTGGCGGCAATGCTTGAGCAAGTCACTTTCGTCAGTTTATCTAATGCAGCCAATGTTAGTATTTTAGTATTCCCTCTATTTTCCAGTGCATTTTTAATTTTTTTTTTCAACGTTTATTTATTTTTGGGACAGAGAGAGACAGAGCATGAACGGGGGAGGGGCAGAGAGAGAGGGAGACACAGAATCGGAAACAGGCTCCAGGCTCTGAGCCATCAGCCCAGAGCCTGACGCGGGGCTCGAACTCACGGACCGCGAGATCGTGACCTGGCTGAAGTCAAACGCTTAACCGACTGCGCCACCCAGGCGCCCCTCCAGTGCATTTTTAAACCATTGGAAGTAATAGTGCACATGTCATTTTGTAACTTGTTTTCTCTTTATAATAGTACCCTATGAGTAATTTTCCTTTACCACATAATATCCATAGCATAGTATGTTTTTTAAACAATTTGTTTCTCATTGTAAAAGGAGTATGCGCCCACTGAAGAAAATGTGACAGTGCATGGTTTTAATGGGTGGTGTATTTTGAAATACAGGGGGTCAAGTAGGGTATTATTTTGTTGTTGCTACGTGGAGAAATTTTGGTTGCTTCTTTTTAAAAAACTGAAATTAAAATCTAAAATCTTAGGTGTCTTTCAGTCTCAGTTTGAGCTAGTCAAGAAGGTCTTAAATCATACTTTTTCTAATACAGTTTTTTTAAGGTAGTTGGTTATGGAGAAAAGAACAAAAACGTCTTTGAGGAAATGAACCACTTTGCGTCGAACTGATAGTTTACTCTGCTTTATACACTTGGTGCATTTATTTTTTTCACTTTTTTTTTTTTTATTTTTTTTTTATTTTTGGGACAGAGAGAGACAGAGCATGAACGGGGGAGGGGCAGAGAGAGAGGGAGACACAGAATCGGAAACAGGCTCCAGGCTCTGAGCCATCAGCCCAGAGCCCGACGCGGGGCTCGAACCCACGGACCGCGAGATCGTGACCTGGCTGAAGTCGGACGCTTAACCGACTGCGCCACCCAGGCGCCCCTATTTTTTTCACTTCTTTTTAGCATACTTTGCCCACCAGATCTTACTTTGTGGCCCTTTGGACACTAATATGGAAAGTTTTTAGAGGGAAGCTGTTCTACCACTGAATCATTGTATCTTACTTGATAAATCCTGGACCTCAGTTTCCTCAGTTGTAAATGAACATAAGCCATTTCAGCCCTGAAATCTTAAAATTCTAGAAAACTTAGGACCTCATCGTTGCTTTATACTGTTTCACCTGCTTCCTCTGTGTATGTGCTTTGGTAGGGGATAGGTTATGCTCCTGAGAATAGCACAGATCTCTTCCTTTTGGCTCTCTCTTGTTCTTGGTTCACCTGTCAAAAGTCATGGGCATGGGGGTAACTCACATGCCAAGGTAGAACGTTAACATTGAGTGTAAAAGTGGAATTACTTATTTTTTCAGCCACTAATTGTTGAGCCTTACTATATGCTAGGTCCTGAGGTGGGCAATGGGGATACTGTGGTGAACGAGAGGCACACCATCTTAAAGCTGATCTTGTAGTGGGGAGTACAGATGTAAGGGGAACACAGTGCTGTAGCCTGATAGCATCTGTAGTGGGGAAGCATGAATGCTGTGGAAGCACTTAGGAAGCCACATGTTTAGCCTTGGAATAGAGGAAACAGCTTCTGGAAGGAACAGTTGAAGCTGAGAGCTGAAAGACGAGTAACAGTTGGTCAGATGCAGCCGGGGAAGCTGGGGCAAAAAGTATTTCAGACAGTAGGGACAGAAGAATATGATTCTTTTAGAGAGCTCAAAAGCTCAGTATGGATGGATCACAGTATAGGCATGAGAGGGAAGAAATGAGGCCAAGGAGTTCATGTGGAGCCTTGGCCACTTGAAGATGCTTGGACTTTGTCCTGGGAGAGTACGGGGTGACTGAAGAGGTTAAGCCATACAGTGTCTGGGTGAGTGATGTGATGAGATTCAGATTCTGGGAAGAGCCATCAGGTCCCCTTCCAGGGAATGAACTGAGTGGGGCAGAGCTCAGACTTAAGACTGAAGTCCTCATCAGGATGTGGGTGATGCTGGCAAAAGGTGTGGACTAAGCCAGGGGAGTGAGCAGGGAAGGAGACTGGTGGTCATATTTGAGAGGTGGATGAGCCAGGACTTAGTAATGATGGGATGTGAGGGGAGAGGGAGAAGCGGAAGCATCAAAGAGAAGATCCAGACTTTGACTTGGCCAGTTAACTGGGCCATTTGAAGTGTATTTGCTGAAATTAAATAATAGTGGAGAGAGGGTGTAGGTTGGAAAGGAAGAGAGAGGGAGGGAACATGTCAATTTGAGGTCTTTAAGGAATATCTGTGAGGAAGTAGTCAGGAACATTTGGATCACAGCTGGAAAATATATATGGAAGAGAGTTTGGACAAAGAAGGGATCTAAATAGCAAAGCATAAAAAACGGTATCTAGTTGCATAGTACTATTACACATATGAATATAATAATAATCAGGAATGGATCCGTTCCAAGCCGGGAAAATAACATCATGCAGAGGAGTAGATGAGTAAAACATGTAAGTAACATGATGAACAGATTTCCTGGTTGTAGCTATGGTGTGTTGGAAGGGTGAGAACGGATGTAAGGCTTTTTCGCATTTAGATCAGTTTTATCTGTCCTCGTAGTATCTCTTTATTACTGAATAAGAGAGTTCACAGTTAGCTTGGGGTCGTGGTGTTTTGGTAATAGAACCACATTTGAAATCCTTATTTCTCCCATTTGGTTACACAAGAGAAACCCACTCAGACTTTTATAGTAAACATAGCAACTTTGTTAGGAGGCTCTAGGTTATCTTCTGGAACCCAGGTGCAGGGAGTACAGCTGGACTTCATGAGCTCAAGTGATGAAGAAGTAACAGCAGTCAGCTTACTCTCTGGTGACATGAGGCCTCTCGTGTTGCTTCCTCATGGAAGTCGCTGCCACCCTTCTCTTTTGATGCACATGGGCGAGAATGGCTGTTTCCGCAGCTGAGTTCATGTGTACCTAGTTTCAGTAGAGGTAAACTACGAGTCCCTTGCTTGTAATTCCAAGGGAGGAGGAATGGTGGGCCCAACCACGAGTCAGTGTCTTCCTGGTCTAATTGCCTTGGTCACAGTGGGCGTGGGGCAGGGATGCTCCGTAAGGCGGTACACGCATGACACTGGGGCCCACTTTGTCACTAGTGGCATTTTGGAGAGGGATGCATGTGGGGCATGCAGACACCTTAATAGACACTGCTGTAATTCCATGATGCAGTTCTGAGCCATAGCTGAGGAAGAACCCTAACACTTTACCATCACCCATGTCACCGATAGTCATAATAAAGGTACAGTGTTGAAGGTGATTTCAGGGGTCTGTTAAATTCAGGCATACCACCTAATAATCAGACACTCTAGGTGGGTTTACTTTTGTATGGGAAGTTACTTCTGTGATAAATGGTAAAATGTTAAGTGTTACATGAGCTGCTAATGATTAGCATATAGAAATTTCAAGAAACAATTGTGCATAATTTCAAGCAAGTTAAACCTCTCTTGAATTGAAATCATTCTTGGTAAGGTGCTTATTCTGGCATGTCAAGTTGCTCTTTGGTTTTACTGTTTATTTTTAATTAAATCCACAAATTCATCCTGGATGGGAGTGGGTTTTATCTCTGTAAGAAAAGATTAGTGCATGCCAATATTCATTCACTTGTATGCCTTCTGTGGGGTTTCATATGGAAAGGATTTACTTAATGGTTCTTTACCTTATCACCAGTAGTTCAGCAGTGCCCACTGGGGACTGTAGCTCTTCATTAGACTTCTCTTACAAGAAATGTGCCAATAAATCATAGGATTATGAATGTTCCTACAGATTTCAGACTAAAATAACTCTTTGTATAGATACCAATGCTCTCTGCAACTATGTGTATTGAGAAAACTAGCAAAAGAATTCTGTACCTGAATGTTAAAGTTTTGTGGCTTTTTTTTTTTTATTGTAGTTGTTTTGCTTATTATGTTTTTCTTGCTTGTAAATTTTTTTTTAATGTTTATTTCTTTTTGAAGGAGAGAGAGACAGAGAGTGAGCGCGGGTGGGGGGGGGGGGAGGGCTGCAGAGAGAGCGGGAGACACAGAATCCGAAGCAGGCTCCAGGCTCTTAGCTGTCATCACAGAGCCCGACGTGGGGCTCAAGCTCACAAACCGCGAGATCGTGACCTGAGCTGAAGTCGGATGCTTAATTAACCGACTGAGCCAGCCAGGCGCCCCTCCTTATTTGTAATTTTTACCCTACTTTTTCTTAAAGGTAAACTTTTTATTTTGGTACAGTTTTATATTTCTAGAAAGTTTGTGAACATGATACAGAGTTCCCAGATAACCTATGCTCTGTTCTCCTATGATTAACGTCTGATATCAATAATGAACCATTATTGATACATTATTATAAACGGCAGTCCATAGTTTATTTAGGTTTTTCCTAATTTTTACCCAATGGTTTTTCCTATCCCAGAATACCATGTTTTGTTTTGTTTTTACTAAGAACTGGAACTCAAGAATCAGTAATGTTCAGTTTCTTGCACATTTTGATTCTTCAAGAGCTTAAATGCTATTGAAAGGTAGTAAAGTGTTACTGAGATACTAAGATAGCTGATATATACAAATACTCCAACCATCAAGATTCCAGACCTTTAAAACACTAGTATTAACATATTTTGATAATTTTTAGATATTTGGAATTACATAAGTCATTTATTATTTTTACTTCTACATGTGCTGCAGGCATCATTATTATGATCTATGAATAAACATTAGAAGTTTGCAAAGATATAGTGGGCAAGACTTTATATTTTCATGTTAACTTTCTTAAGGTAGAGATTAGAGGTGAAAGTGTGCCTGTGAGTTCTTGTAAAAAGTGGATGAGAAGTCCCAGAGGTGAAATAGGTGGCTTCCAAACTGGAAAATGCCCCCATGTTTATGGTACATGGGGGCTTGTGTACATCAGGCCCATTTTAGAGCTGTGACTGGGTGGCTGTGTCAGGTTTGTGTCTGTTCTTGTTTTTGGTCTTGGGTACTTGGCCAGACTTCTCAAATCCTTGGTTTTGGCTTGCTGGAGTCAGGGCTTTTTATAGTGTGTAATTAGCGACTGTGTGAACAAATTGGCATTTTCCCTCACCTCCTTGTTCTGAGGCTTGTTCACCCATCAGAGGTCTTTGGAGGATTCTCCGAGGATGCTCACAGGATCAAGTGAGTTCGGGGTGGGCTTGATTTAGTCCGGTTTTGTAAACCAGTATTCTCTACTTGATGTAGAATTGTCACAGTGCTCGGATTGTCTTCACATCTCATTCCGAGAAGAGGCTTACGTTGATTAATGTGGCGTACGTGTGGTTATCGCACTTGGAAAGTGCTCTGTTTAAGAAGAGCTTTGTCAAGAGCGTCCTTTGAATGGAGTCACACGAAACCTTTTTAAAAAAACTGTCAACTTCAAGTACAATTTTCTTTTTCTTCTGCCTATTATGATTGAAACCCAATCCTTGTTATAACATAATTATCTCAACCCAAGGCAGCAGGGAGTTGCTGCCTTAATGTAAGGGGTGTGAAGTCCCCTAAATAAATAGAGGATTAATTACATTCACAGCATGTTGTGAAGGTGATGAGATTGATTGTGATCATTTGACTTGTCCCATTTCCTGCTCTGTCTACTTTTCTGAATAAATACAAGCTGGGAAAATAATAAATAGAGCTACAGAGCATATTGTCGGGACTGGGGTGGGGAACGATGTGGGGAATGGGCCTGCTTGAAGTAGAGTTCCACATTTTGAGTGATACATGCTATTTATCTTACATAATTTTATCAGTGATGATTCGCTTACTATTCTCAATTTAAACAGCTTTCTGGGAAGTAGTTTTTATCTAAAAAAAAATAGATATTAGCGGAACATTGAAATAATTTGACAGATTGTATTTTCAGTGGGTGGATATCAACAAATTTCTGATTCATTTTTAAATGTTTTCACTTAGTGTGGCTTTTTGAAAGGTTTAAACTAAAGAAAATGTTAGCTGTTATACGTTTGTATTGTCTTTTCCTTGTAGAGGCTCTGTGCTTTTCTTAAACTTAAAATGATTAATTGGTACTTTCCTAAAGTAGATCATGTTTTCTGTTTTTATTTTATGTTTGTCTTACCTCCTTTGCCTGGACAGTTTTATAATGTTGTAAATTGTGATTTTGATTTATACATTTATTCTCCAAATTTTTTATAGCAATGGCCTCCAAAGGGAAGTGTATTTACCCCATGGAGCACATTGAACAGTCTTTTTGGAGTGGAGGAAGACTAGAATAGGCATATCTGTTTACTTTTAAATGTTTATTTATTCTTGAGGGAGATAGGAAGACACAGAATCCAAAGTAGGCTCCATGCTCTGAGCTGCCAGCACAGAGCCCAACACCAGACTCAAACTCACAAATGGTGAGATCATGACCTGGGCCAAAGTCGGACACTTAACCGACTGAGCCACCCAGGCACCCCTTCTGTTTATTTTAAAAGAAAGAAATCAAGGTCATTAATGGATTTCTAGCAAAATGTCATGTTTTGTGAATACCAAACGTATTTTTAGTGATAGGATACTTGATCAGAAGTTTGGAGCAACGACCATCTTCATTTCCAAAGAGAATCACATATGTTTATTCTGAGTGATGACAGGGGAGGGTCGTCTTGCCTAAGCCATTGAAGTTCAGGTTCAGGGACTCAAGTTGGTCTCTTCCAGTTGCTTGAACTAAGTTGAAGACATGTAGGATTCTGTGAGGAATGATTTTGTGATTTATTGTTAATTACTGACTCAAGGAGAATGGGTCCAGAGAAACCTGGACTGTGAATGTTCTCAGGGTCAAAGGTGTTGCTCAACTTGGTACCCCAGCACCTTAGTCAAATGCGTGTTGCTTATTAATGACGTTCAGTAAATGCTCATTGAACTGAAAATATCTTTTCTAATTCAGTTAAAAGCTTCAATGAAAAGAAGCAGCTTTACCTTCTTTTTACATGATACTGAACCTACCTCTTGTAGGACCTGTAGTGTGTGTCCTGCTCTTCATATCCTAGCATAAAACAAGGATGCCTGCTTTTATAGAGGTGGTATGTATTGGGATAAATGACAAAGGAAACCTATAACTTCCTGCTTGTTTACTTACGTATGAGGAAGTCAGAATGAGTTGGAGGTATGTAAGAGAGAGCCAGAGAATAGTGTATGGGTGTTTGGATTATCAGGTAGATGGATGTTTAGATCTCCTGCATGCCATCTATTTATTGTTGTGCAGAATTGGCTCAGAGTGTGGTGTTGGGAATGCCATGTACCTTTCCCAAGGGGTCAGGCTCAAGAACTGACCGTCTTAGGATCTGTACCCACCTGCTGTCCCTCCCCAAGTCTGGAGACAGAGTGTGTGTACGGTGGTTGGGAAGGAAGAAGAGATTCCAGCCATCACTTCCAGGATGTTCCCCAGACTGTCATCCCCAAATTATGCACATGGCCAGGAGACATACTGAGCGATCTGTGGTGTGATTGAGGGATATCAGGTATAGCCATTCGATTTAATCCTGTTTCCCGTCGGGAGATAGCCTGTGAAAAGTTTTGTAGATTACACCACATCTATCTGAAATATTTATGTCTTTATTAATGATTAATACCTTATTCTTTATAATTATCAATTACTTAATTGTTAAATGTGATTATTTATAATGATAAATATTTCTGTTTTCTGTGGCTCATTTGTTTTAAATGAGTTTACAGTGTAATTGAACCTGAAATTTATTGAGCACCTGCTATGGCTGGCATTGAACTCTGTGCTATAGATAAGATCAAGGTCAAAATTTCTGCAGCAAGGAGCCCACTGTCTGGGAGGGTTAAGGATACTGTACTGCCATGAAAAATCATAACTGGAAAGCTAAATGGCAAAAACAGTGTATAGGAAGCTGTATGTGCTGAAGTGTTGCAATCACATTAAACACATATTCACAGGGCAAAAATCCTGGAAGGAAGCTCATTCATGTTCATAAAAAATCATCTTTGGTTTGTGGATTCATGGGCACCTTTTCTATTTCATACTTTTTGGTGAGCATGTATTTTGTTTTCCCCCCAGATATACATCTTACTTTCATCAAGTATAACAGGATATTACACAAGTAAATAAAGTTAAAAGTGTGGTGGTCTACACTCAAGGCTCAACTACATAGATAAAGGCATGAAAAATGGAATCCCTTATGCCCTGAGTGGAATGAAATAAATGGAATAATTAGATAATCAGTGCTTGTTTGAGCTCTCTCAAATATTAACTTGCATTTGAGTCACTGTTTTATTAATTTTAGGAAACCACATAGCAGAAAAGAGACCACCATTAGGAGTCAACTGTGTGCATGTTCTTAGTCTTACAAGAACACATCAAGCAATAGAAAATATGTCTATTATAGTACTTTTGCCTTGCGTTTAGTTAAATTTTTGTTAGTGTTGTGGTGGATATATTACCTCACAGATTTATAATGTGGTGTGCTTTAAATGACAAGAGTGAAAAGTGATGTCTGTTCTGACCATCTTGCTTTCTCCAGACTCATTCTTGCCCTGCAACCTCAGGTCACCTACATACCCAGAGTTGTTTTGGGGGAATGTTATTTTTTGATGCCTTACTAGAACCCAGAGTTAGTTTTTTGAGCAAAGAATAAAACACCTTTGCACATGTAGTATTAGGTACCTTTGTGCTATTCCAAGTAAGCTTACCAGCCAAGTTAGATGTTATTGCTGTCCTTAGAGCCCCCTAATACTTCAGGAAAACAAGGGTTTAGTTCTTATTGGGAGAAATTGCCTTCATTTTGAACTTGATGTTAAAAATTACAGTTGTCAGCATATGTCCTATATTCTTGTTTTAAATGGACACAGCAGTTAAAAGGGTTTCACTTATGAGCGGTGTAGGCTAAAGCTTTGTGAATAAAATGATTGGCAAAGGCTCTCCACTCTATTAAATACTGGATTAATTATAAAAAGCAAGCTTTAAAAACTCAAGAAGTTGCAATGCTTGTATTCTCAACACAGCAGCACTACACATACTAAGGTTTCAGAGGCTTTATTATAATCCATGATTTCAGGTAAAATTGCAAATCTAAAATGTTCAGAAAGTAAATACTGGGTTTATCTTACCTTTTTATCAGAAAAATCCAGTCTTGCTCCAGGTTTGTAAGAGAATATTTTGGTTTTGATTTTAAACAAGAGCTATAAGCATGTTCCCATCTTCTTTGTAGGACTGTGTAACATTTTTCCACGGATCCTACTTTTTCAAGGATCACCTACCAGTCTGAGATGGGCTCTCCCTTTGAGGCCTGGGAGTGAGAGGTGATACCATACGTCTGTTTTGTTTCATATCTGTTGGGGTCTTGTTACCCTACTGTGGTGGTTGGGAGTGGGGGTTGTGACTGCTTTAGGCTTGAATATCTCTTCTTCCATCCATCCATCCATCCATCCACCCATCCATCCATCCATCCATCCTTTCATTCAACAGATTGTTACAAGGTTCTACTCTATGTGACATTCCATGCCAAGATTCTGAGCCTAGGATGGTAAGCGAGAACCAGACATGGCCCCCACCCTCCAGGAACTTAAGGTCTAAGGGAAGAGAATTGTTAATCAAATAACCAGTTACACAGAAAGTGGAGTCAAAACCTTGGAAAGGGCTACAGAAGAAGTTTGTTGTCGCTGAGAAAGCACATGATCGCTGACCTACTCTACTTGGGGGGATGAGGGGTGAGGAGAGCTGTGTCAGGGAAAGGTGTGCTTTGGGTACTCAAGTACAAGTAGGAGTTAAGACAGGTGGACTTTAGGAAGGTGTAGTAGGTCCAGCATGTGCAGAAGTCCTGTGGCAGGAGGGACTTTTGTGTGTGTTCAAGAAACTGAAACAAATAGGGTGTTCAGTGTGGCTGAAACAGACAAATGTGTGCATGTGGAGGAGGTGGGTGCTGAGGGGCCATGATGAGGCTGGTGATTTAACCACGGCCCAGATATTACAGTACCTTCTAAGTTGTGTTCAGAAGTTTAACTTTTACCCTTAGAGCAACGGGAAGCCAGGGAAGGATTTGGGGCATCTGGTGGGAGAAGATCCATGGCAGGGACAGTAGTGTGAATTGCTTATTAGGCCAGTTTGAAAGGTCCTTGGGAGGCATGAGTGTAGCCTGACCAGGGCAGTAGCATTAGGAACTAAGGTGGATTTGGGGAGGGTGGGGGAAGGCAATAGGGAGCGTGACACCTGATGCCTAGGTTTATGGCTTGTGCAGCTGAGCGGATGAAGAGCCCTAATTAGCATAAAGTAATTCTCAGGCTGTTGGCTTTTCTTAGAGAAATTCTTCTCTGTACAGAGCCCTGCCTCTCTGTGGGTGATCTGTACTTTAGTTTATAATTCTGGGTAAGGGATAGTTGTCTTTCTTTGTTATTGTTCCCTTTATTATTTAAAGGAACTGTTGGACTCAGGTATTTATGGAAGGTTACCTTTTGTGTACCATTTTTGTTTGTAGAGATATTTCTTAAAGTATTTTTTCATGAAATACAAAATAATAGAATACATAAAATATATGTGTACATTTTAAAGAATAATAAATTGAATATGCCTGTACCCACCATCAACCTGAAGAAATAGATAACCAGGAGCACCTGGCTGGCTCAGTCAGAGGAGCAAATGACTCTTGATCTTAGGGTCGTGAGTTCGAGTCCCACGTTGGGTGTAGAGACGACTAAAAAAATAAATAAGATAAACTTAAAAAAAAAAAAAAAAAAAAAGATGACCAGTTTCCCAGAGGCTTCCTGTGGAACCAGCCCCAATCATGTTTCCCCCTCTACCACAACCCTGACTTTTGTGTTAATCATTACCTTGCTTTCCCTTAAGGTTTTACCATCTATGGATGTACCCCAGTTTACTTTTAGTTTTGCTCACTTCTCATACTGTGTGTGCTTTTCTATCACTTGCCTCTTTGGATGTAATGTTTTTTTCTTTTTTCCTTTTTCATTTATCCGTGATGATGTACAGTGGTGTAGTTTATTATTTTTTTTCCTGTGGTGTACTTTGTCATTGTGTGATACATTGCAGTTTGCTTATCTATTCTCTAGATTGTTTGTTGGTGAATAGTTTCTTTCCAGTTTGGGTTATTAGGCAAACACTGCTCTGAACATCTTTGTGCGTGCTTCATGGTGTGCTTATGTACAGCTTCTCTAGCAAGCTCTGTGCCTGGGAATGGAAGTGCTAGGATTTAGGGGATGGCTGTGGGTGAGACTTTACTGGGTGATGTCCAGCTGTCTTCCATAGTGGTGGTACCAATTTATTTCAAATGCTTCACCCACTGGCAAAGTACGAGAATTTCCCTAGTTCAACCGCAATGCCAGCACTTGTTTAGATTTTAAGATTTGACAATTGGTGAGGGTGTTGAAAGAGTTCCTTTTGTCGTTTCCATTTTCGTTTTTTTGATAGGTTATGAGGCTGAGCATCTTTTCATGTGTTTATGGGCCTTTCGTGTTCGCTCTTCTTTGAGACGTCTGTCTGTGGTATTGCCTATTGCTCATTAGTGCTCTCTTTCTCTTTTTGATTTTTAGGATCCTTCTGGTATTCTGGATATTAGTCCTTTATTAGTTAAACATGTTGCAAACATTTTCTCCCAGTTTGTAGTTTATCTTTTTAGGTTCCTTGTAGTGTCTTCATAAGCAGAAGTTTTTAATTTTAATGTTGTAGAATTTATCAATATGTTTCTTTATAGGCATGCTTTTTGTTTCTCATTTAAGAAACTTTGTATGATGTGGATGTCATAAAGATATTCTCATATAGTATCTCCTGAAATTTTTATTCTTTTGCATCTAGCATCTAAGTCTTTAGTCCACCTGGAACTGATTTGGTGCATTTCATGAGAGAGGGGATCCAGTTTCATTTTTTCTCATATGGATCACCTTACCCCAGCTTCATTTATTAAATAGTCCATCCTTGCCTCATGCATCCTGCAGCGCTCACCCTGCCATACATCAAGTTTACATCTATACTTGGATCTGTTTCGGGGTTGTCTTTTCAGTTCCACTGCTTTGCTTGTCTGTCATGTGCGCATACCATACATTCTTAATTACTGTGGCTTTATATCTTAGAATCAGCTTGTCAAGTTCCATGAAAAACATTTTGATTGGAATTGCTTTGAATCTATAAATCCATTTGGGGAGACTAAAACATTTAGTCCCCTTCCATAACATGGTATGACTCTGTATTTAAGTTGTCTTTAATGGCGTTCAATAAAATTTTATCATAGTATCCTTAAAAACTTTGTACATCTTTGGTTGGAATTAACTGCTATAGATTTTGTGTGTTGCTGTTGTAAATGATAGTTTTTTTAAAAAATCACTTTCCAACTGTTTAAGCATCTAGAAATGTTAATTTCACATTTTTATATCAATTTCTGTATCCAGCTACCTCGCTAAACTCTACTATTAACTGTTAGTATGGGTTCTCTCCAGTTTTCTGTATAGGCAATAGCAATGCAAATAGTGATAATTTGGTTTCTTCTTTTCCAATTTTTATATTCTTTCTTTCTTTTTCTTTATTCTTCATCTTACTGTACTGTTTACACCCTCTAGCACAATGCCCAATAGGTAATGGTGGTCAGGTATTTCTCTATCTTGTTCTTCATCTTTAAGAAAATGCTTTTGATGTTTGCTGCGGGCTTTTGTAGATCGCCTTTATCAAGTTAAGAAAAGTTCACATTATTCTTAGTTTGCGAAGAGTTTTTGATCTCAAATGGTCCTTGAATTTCATTGCGTATTTTCCCTCATCTTTTGAGATGATCTTAAGGTTTTTCTTTTTTAATATGTTGATATAATGAATGGCATTTTTAAAATTTCTAACTTAAGTCAGGCCTTGCATTCCTGGGATAAACCCATCTTGATTGTGATGAATTTTTTAAATGTGATTCTGGATTTGATTTGCTTGACTGTGTTTGTGTATTACACACACCAAGAAACAGAAATGGAGAGAGAAGGAGGGAAAAAGGAGGAAGAAGGAGAAAGGAATTTGGCTCATAATTTTCCAGTCTTGTACTGTCCTTTTTTGTTCTCTGAGGTAATTTCTATGAATTGTAATCTCTTCCTTGATTCTTCAGTAAAATTCACCAAAACCATCTTTCTTCTTTTTGAGATTTCTAACGATTCAGTCACATTTTCCAATTGTTATAAAACTGTTCTGGTTCTCTATTTCTTCTTGAGTTGGTTTTTGATAGGTTGTGTTTTTCTTGAAATTTGTCCACTTCATCTAAATTTTCAAAAGTATCAGACATTAAGTTATTCTTATTTTCTCTTAACTGTTTTCTTTACAGCATCTATGCGTTGTTTTACTGTAATGATTGTATTATTGTGTCCTATCTTACTGTAATATTCATGTTTCCTTCTTTTTAAAAAAATTAATCTTTCAAGAGAGTATATTTGACTAGTTTATCAAAGAACCAATATTTGCTCTTTTGATCTTCTAGTTTTGTCTTCTGTGTCATTAATTTCTGCTTTTTTTTTTTTTTATTTGAGAGAGAGAGAGACACTGAGTCTTAAGCAGGCTCCATGGTCAGCAAAAACCCCTCTGCAGGGCTTGATCCCATGATCCTGGAATCATGACCTGTGCCAAAATCAAGAGTCTGATGCTTAACCGACCAATGACCCATGTGCCCCTACATTTTGCTGTTATCTGTATCATTTAATTCCTTCTCTTTTGGGGGGTTTCTTAGGCATCCTCTTCCCCCACTTATCTAGATGCTTAATTCATTAGCTTTGGAGCCATTATTTAAGCCTATACACTTTCCCACAGGCGTCTGCTTTGTGTGCACTAACAGGGTTTGAAACATACTGAATTTTCATTATTATTCTACTCCAGATATTTTCTGATTTTACTCATGAAATGTGGAGAAGTATGTTTCTCCTTTCCATGTAAATGGGGTTTTTATAATGCTGTCTTTGTTCCTGATTTCTAATGTCCTTGTATTTGTCAGAGAATTTTACCATTGTTTGAAATTTGTTGAGATTAATTTTATGTCTCGTATGCAGTCACTTTCATAGATTTTAAACCTTGAGTTCTGTGTCCATTGGGTGAAACTCATCAGTTGAGCTTTTTAAAGTTTTTTATCCTTGTTGGTTTGTTTTGTCTGTTTCATACATCAGTTTTTGCCTTGGAAGAGTTGTGTGAAAATCTCGTACTGTGTTGGTTGTGTCATTATCTTCCTGTAGACAGTCAATTTTTAGTTCATATTTTGACGCATATTTTATTCATTTTTGCTAGTTTAAAATTGTTACATCTCCCTGGCAAATTGCAGTGTTTATTATGTAGTGGTCTTCTTTATCACTAATAATGCTTTTTTACCTTTGTTTATTTTGTCCTATATTAATATGGAGATCCCAGCTTTCTTTTGGTTAGTGTTTACCTGGCATATCTTCTTTCTGTCCTTGGAGGAATTAACTTTTATAGACATGATTCTATAAGCTTTTGGTGACTGGTTTCACATTCAAAGATAATTACAAAATCTTGTATTTTTTGTATGTGAAAAATGTACTCTGAGCATAGGATGTAAAGCTGTGATGGGATAGTAGTTTGGACCCAGTTGTGACTTTAGATGTTTTGGGGGTTATTTTGGTCTTAACTGTTGGGCATGTTGACATATGTGGGTTCCCTGATTCAGGTATATCTGTCTTTGACTCTCCACCCCACACTGAATCATTCACAAAGTCCTTGTAATTCTTCCTAGATGATGTCTTTGATTTAAATTCCTCTTTTTGGTCTTACTGCTTGTCTTTTAATTCAGGCTCTTGTTTTCTCACTGATGCCGGAGCATTCTGTCTGTTCTTCTTGCCACCAGAACCTCATTCCCCTCTTGTTTTTCCTGCAATAATGCCAGTCTGATCATTCTGAAATGCCCGTTTTGATCATGGCTGTCCACAGAAGTTCTCGGTGATTTCCCCTTCCCAGCAGCACAGAAGCCTGAGTGCCTCAGCTGGGCTCACGGCCCGAGCTCTGTATCCTCCTCCTCCTCATCTTTTATGCTTCATCCTTCACTCCTGCTGACTGAGCTCCCTGTCCTTCTCCTGCCAGACAGATACTGTCACCACTTCCCAAGTTTGCCATAAACTTCAGCTTTTCATTGCCTTTGTGTATTCCGTTTTCTCTGTCAGGGATACTACATTTTGTTTGAAGCTTTCTCTCGTCACCCCAGCAAAGTCATCTCCATTGTACGGCTTTTCTTGGCGATGAACATCTTTAATTCAGTCACTCATAGAATTGAAATGCTGCACAGTCTTCTCATTTGGGGATCAGTTCCCCCTGTGCTGTTGTCACTGTGTGATTGCTTAGCCTTGTCACAGATGGCTCCAGTGCCTAGAAACCCTCTCATGAGTGAGAGAGCCTGTTCTACTCTGAAGCACCTTAGATTGGTTAAAAAAGTTCTCCCTTAAGTTGGACTGAAATCTATTTTCTTCATGTGAGATTGATTGATTGACTGATTGATTTATAAGTAGGCTCCATGCCCTACTTAAGTGTCAAACTCACGACCCTCAAGACCAAGACCTGAGCTAAGATCAAGAGTTGGACACTTAACTGAGCCACCCAGGTGCCCCACATTAGTTTTAATTCTGAACCCATATAGAATAAGTCTGTTCTCTCTTCTACCATGCCTTCAGCTATCTAGAGGATCGCTACTATATCCCTTTTCAGGGCTCCCAATCTACTTTTTTTGTCTTGAAGTTATTCTTACAGGTTCGTGCGTCCCAAATCTTCAGCGTTCCTGGTCTTCTTTTAGGCAAACTACTTTGTCAGTACTTCCCCTGACAGTACTTCCCAGCATCCTTTTTAAGTATCCTTCAAGCTAAACAAAACATTCCAGGTTTGGCCAGGAAGTAGAGAGGAGCTTTTGAGCTGTTACCTTTCAGGGTTGTGTGTGTGTGTGAACATTACCGTATTCATTTAGTCTGGGAGCTCATCTGCTTATTATTGGGAAACCTCAACACACTATTCTTAGAGTTTACAATTAGCCAAAACTCTTAACAATTTAGTCTCAGACATTGGTGTTTAACTGTAATTCTGCTTCTCTATAAGTGGTTGAAAAACTTTGTATTTGTCCCTGTTCGTTTGCACCTTTTTGGATTGGGTTTATTCTGTCCACCTGTATTAATAATATTTTCGGAACTGGAATCTGCCATCTGCTGTAACATAGTTTGTAAACTTCCTCTTGAAATCCCTTCAGCGATCATTTTTGAAGTACCTACTGTATGCCAAGCATAAGGCAAGGCCCTGGGGAATTGAAGAGGCGTTAGGTTAGATAAAGCTTCCACCCTTAAGGAATTAGAATGAACATTTTCTGATTTCATCTAAGACAGTGAATGAAATGTGCAATGAGGAAGTCTGTCGTTAACAGCTTTGTGCTCTTCACTAGATACTTTCCTTCAGTTTTTAAATTGCTCTCACCTATAAAGTCAAATGTGCGTCCAGTCAGCTTTATAATCATCCACCCTGTTTTCTGTATTCTGCCCATAAAGAAGACACAGGAAATTGTCATATGCCAGCTTAAAACCTGGGCCCTGTCTCTGCGCGAGGCTCCTGAAGGCCACCGTTTCCCCCTCTTAACTGCCTGCCGTTCGTGGATTTTGAGTTCACTGTCTTTGATTTCATCATTTTCCTTTTACCTTTTTGAAGTGAAGCGGGATATAGATGCCTCTTTTCTGTCTTCTCTGGATGTTGGAGGCTAGAAACATGGTTCTGATTCCGTCCCTAATTATTTTTTCTGTGATGAGCAAACTGTCTTTTCTGTTAGTGTAACCTGTGTCACAAGTTTTGCCTTCCCTAATACCAGCTATCATGTTATGATTTGGGCATTTTTTCTTTTCTCTTCATTCTCAGTTTATTGAACAGACCGACAGACCTTGGTCACACAGAGCCAGCAAACTCCATGAGTCTTCAGAGATATAGTCTGGCCCAAGCCAGGTCCTGATCATTCTGTCGTCTTAAGCCACGGCCCACAAAGCCAAATCCTGCTTTTAATCCTCCTGTTTGCAGGAGCCAAACCCTCCTGCAGAAGGTTGAGGTCAGAATGTGTCCCTTGCCATCAGGAATGTGGAGAGACCATAGAGTATCATGGTTAAGAGTGTGGGAGCCAGCTGGCTGACTTCACATCTCTGCTCTGCCTGTATGGCCTTGGACAACTCATATAAATTCTCTCTGCTTCAGCTGTTCACAAAATGCGGCGAATTAGATGAGGAAACACATGCGGTATGATTGGAGCATGTTAACACAGAGTAAGCAGTCGATAAACGGTTCGTGAATAACAAATTGCCAGCCATGCAGTGCTTGCTTAACAATAACACCGGCTGGGTTAGGCACTGAGTCTGCAATAGTAATAGCTCACTGCATGGCAGGTGTTGTACTGTGCACTTTACGTTCATCATCTCTCCTGATTTCACAGGTACTATGTGAATTTGGGGTCTGTGTCCATTTTGAGAGCCCCTGGTTAGAAATATGGAAATTGAGGCTCAGAGAGATAAGGTAATACAGGTCTATTTGTTCTTCAGAGCCTGAGCTTTTAGCCCCCTTGCTGTGGTCCGTCAGTTAGTTCCCTGTCATCTTCCAGAGTGACTGACACCAGACTGCCCCCCATTAATACTGCACGCGCTGTAGACAAAGTTTCAGCGTGGTTTCCCTAATTGAGCATTTAGTCTGGTTGGGGAGAAGATACACAGATGGCAGAATTAGAGCACTGTGGAGTGGGAGCCCCTCCACATCGCCAGTGGTACAGTCATAAGAAAGATCGGGATTCGAGGAAGGGCGACTCGGTGTGGTCTAGGAGGCTTGGGAAGTAGAGTGTTGAATTGGGAACTTGCGATGGGTGGAGTCTGGCCAGGGACAGAAAGAAAGGAAGGGGAAGTTCTAGGCAAGGGCACAACTGAGGCAGATCCCCAAACTTAGGGTGTGCTGGGTATGGGAACAGAGGTAAACTGGTCACACTAGTGGCAGGTCCTTAAGGGGTGTACACGATATGTTAGGGCATAGGGGAGAAGGAGCGAAGTCTGCAGAATGTGGAAGTTGCACGCCAGGGGCCCTTGGGTCACATTTGGCGCTCAGTGAGTTTTTAAAAACTTTGAATTGGTTGTCAGCACTTAAAAATTGAAAGATTTTATGTAAAAGTCTGGATTTACAGCTGCTCTTGAAATACCGGAAGTCCTGGCATTTGCTGGGCCCACATCCCCACATGGTAACAATTGGCTAGAGCTGAGGCCAGCTGTCTCCATTATGCAGGACTGGCGCTGTCTGCTGTGGCACAGACCCCCGCCCCCTCCACTAGACTCCATCTGCATGGCCAGTGAGAGCAGCACAATTGGTGGCCTTGGCTGAGTGGACAAGGGGTCTGATACCGGATCAGAAGTTCCTGTACTTTCTTCCTGCCAGATTGCAAGCTCCATGCAAGCAGGAGCCATGCTTTGCTTGTGTACCACTTTACCGCTGGGGCTAGTGAAATGCCCAGCAAATCCCAGGCACTCGATAACTGTGGCACCTGTGTGACGGCAGTGACCACGTTATAGTGGAATCCATCTCAGAAGCTGCAGCAGGCCTCTCAAACGCTTAGGAGAAAACAGAGAAAACAGACTGATGACCCACACACCAGTGGGCTGTATGGGTCATGTTGAACCCTGTTTTTAAGGCAAAATGTGGATGACCAGTAAGCAGCAAATAGGCTGCTTATAAAGGAGAGAGTGGTCTGTGTGCTTGTCAGGGCAAAAGCTGGTCAGGAATTGCTGTTCCCAGCACCTCTCCCGCAGGTGGAGAGCTACCCTGTCGGTTTCTTCTTCAGACACACACTAAACGATAGGAATGCGTAAGTAAGGTTTGTGGCATGTACGTACTTCATTGCCTCCCTCAGCAGGACAGTAGCATGACGGAGATCACAGCTAGAGCTCGGGCCTCTGTGTGGCTTCACGAAAACCTGTAACACCGATTTACTTTTAACCAGGAATATGATCTTTCTTCTTGGCTGCTGCTGTTTCCCCTCTCCGCTGTTCAGCCTGTGTTCTTGTTTTGTTTATTTATTTACTCGCCTTTCTTCTGCACTTGGTATTCCTCCGGGCTCCGTCTGAATGCACCTTGCCGTCGGGAGCACTAGGAAAGAAGAAAGTCAAACTGTCTCTCCCCTCGGGCTCCAGCTCTGGAAAATCAAAGCCAAGCAGAGGCAGCCCTTCGCCGCCTGCAGCAGGGTCAGCGATTTGTGTAATGTTTTCCCTGTCAGCTCATCTCTGCTGATTTCTTGTGTTTTTGAGCAGGGGAATGAAAAGCTGTAGCGCTGTGGCTGCCTTTTTTGAGCAGGTGGGAACCGCAGCTGGGATCAAAGCCCAGCTCCGGTGCTCCCGCCGACAGCAGCCCCTGCTTTTTTGTAAACCGCTCATCGCAGGGGCTGGATTTGTCTCTGTGGAACGAGGTGGCTCCAAGAAAAACCACCAGCACAGATGCCCTGACAAGGAATGAAAGGAGAGAGCATTTCTGCCTCTCACCCCATGCGGGAAGCGTTTGATAACATCATTTGAATCAAACCATAATTAGGCTTCTGCAACCAGTTCGTGTAGGAACATGAAATGCTGTTCAGCCAACAGGTTTGGTTCTAACAACCATCTGACTGGCGGTTTAAGTTGTACTGTGTAGCCCTATATTTAGTCAAATAATATCTTTGAGCCACTTTTTCATTCTTATTTTTAGCCATCAGTAATTTTTGTAGGTAGTAATTTGGGTCTGATTGGGCAACTTTGGCAACTCTTCAGTTCTAATTATAGAAGACTTTTTGCTTCTATGTCTTGATGATAAAGCGAACAGGGGATTGTAAGGAGCTGGCCAACAGACTAGTTGAGTCCTAATTTTTGAGAATCGTGGTTACCACCTTAAAATATGGAACACATTACAGTTCCCGTCCAGATAAAACTACCCCGGGAGACTTAATCTGCATGCATGTTTTGTCAAGGATTGGATCCCATGACATAGGAAAGATTCTCCAGTGGTTTTCCTGGCAAGTGCCCTCTTCAAGAATCTTGTTTCATGTAGTAAATGACCTCTAATTACCCACATGGTATCACTACCGCACTGTGAGCCAGGACCTAGTGGGTCTGCACATCAGCAGCTCTGGCCGTCCTTGGGATTAACCCTTTGCCATTAGGCACATGTTTGCTTCTGAGCACCGATGAAGCACGGACAGGTGTACAGACCTGTTTAGCTCATGTGGCCAAGGAGAGGATCCGACAGGCTCATGCATATGAAAGCCGTTGGAAAACCCTCCAGTCTGATGCCGGTGTGGAGTATTAGTACTCAAGGTTGTGGTTAGTCCTGTGGCCTTAGCTATGTCTAGGCCTCATCTTTGTCAAAGAAAATTAGATTGGTGTGGTCCAATTTTGTATGCAGAGCCACATGAGGCTCTTTTAATGTAATCAATTAAATAAGATTTAAGATTCAGTTCCTCAGTCACATTGGTAACATTTCAAGTTCTCAGTAGCCATGTAACTAGTGGCCACCTTGCTGGACAGCATAGAGAACTTCTCTGTCATTATGTAAAGCTGTACCGGACAACCCTGGACTCGGTTATCTCTCAGATATCTTCTGATCTGAGTTGGTGTAGACTTCAACAAAGTGACATGCTTGGTTCTTAAAGGAGAATTGTGCCCTCAATGTCATCCCTGCCACCCGTAACAGGGGCTTGGATAGGCTGAAATCTGTACTCCTTGCTGTCCTGGTGGCTGAGCATGAGGCCTTCCTATGGCATCGTCTCCAGTTTTTTACATGAGATAAGTTCGTTGTAGAATGATACATTTTGGGGCCCTCAAATAGTTCTATCTAGTTTGTATTTGTAGTACGAAGTAATATAGAATTCTGACTTGGCCACAATTGTTCTTTTTTTGCTAAGCTTCTGGGTCTTCCTTTTTAGGACAAGGTAACCTGTTGCTGTTTCCCCTGAACTTGGGACACTGTAGGGTGGGTCTCAGGACCAGGTGAATAAAAGGTACTAGAAGAAGCAACAGAGGCATGGCAACATGATCTGGAGATTATAAGTAGCCAGGTGGCTGTCAATGCTAGGAGAGGGGGTAGGTGTGAGTAAGCTTAATAGACTAGAGAGGTCAGCCAGGAAGAAATGAGAGAGGTAAAAATCAAGAATAAAGCTAGGTTCCACAGTTCAGGCTATTCAAATATATTGGTCCCTTTCATCACCTTTCAGTCAGTGAGGCCTTCTTGAAGCACTCCTGAAAATTGAACACTCCCCACCCGTAGCCCTCCCGGGCCACCTTTTTAGCTGTTTTTTTTTTTTTTTTTTTTTTTTTTTTCCCCACAGCACTTATACCATCTGGCACATTCTATATTTTACTTGCTCTGTGTTTATTGTCTGTCTTTTCCTATGAAAGAGTAGAAGCTCCATGAGCACAATGATTCTTGTCTGTTTTGTTCATTGCTTGGGCACGTTAGGAGTTTGAGTGCTGAATGAATAAATGAAAAGAGCAGACGGAGAGAGAACGTTTCTGAGAATGAGCCTCAGATCAAGAGAGGCCAAGTTGGTGACTCTTGAGCCAAAAGGACCTTTAGAATAGGGCTACTTTGCAGTCCCTGTCAAAATAACACCAGCATTCTTCACAGAGCTAGAACAAACAATCCTACAATTCGTGTGGAACCAGAAAAGACCCCACATAGCCAAAGCAATCTTGAAAACGAAAACCAAAGTAGAGGCATCACAATCCTGGACTTCAAGCTGTATTACAAAGCTGTAATCATCAAGACAGTATGGTCTTGGCACAAAAACAGACACTCAGGTCAATGGAAAAGAATAGAGATGGTGCTGGGAAAACTGGACAGCAACATGCAGAAAAATGAACCTGGACTCCTTTCTTACACTATACACAAAAATAACCTGAAAATGGATGAAAGTCCTAAATGTAAGACAGGAAGCCATCAAAATCCTCGAGGAGAAAGCAGGCAAAAACCTCTTTGACTTCGACCGCAGCAACTTCTTACTCAACACATCTCCGGAGGCAAGGGAAACAAAAGCAAAAATGAACTATTGGGACCTCCTCCAAATAAAAAGCTTCTGCACGGCAAAAGAAACCATCAGCAAAACTAAAAGGCAACTGACAGAATGGGAGAAGATACTTGCAAGTGCCATAGCAGATAAAGGGTTAGTATCCAAAACCTATAAAGAACTTATCAAACTCAACACCCAAAAAACAAATAACCCAGTGAAGAAATGGGCAAAAGACATGAATAGACACCTCTCCAAAGAAGACATCCAGATGGCCAACTGACACATGAAAAACTGCTCAACATTACTCAGCATCAGGGAAATACAAATCAAAACCACAATGAGATACCACATCACACTTGTCAGAATGTGTGCCTTCTAAAGGCGGTCATTGAATACTCCAAGCCTTAGCAGACTTTTACATTGATTCCCTGCCTGTGAGAGGTAGTTATACCCCGGAGGGGATGTGTGTATGTGCTAAGCCATGGATCAAAATGGCCCTCTAGGGACCTGGGTCAAAGTTACAAGTCGGTTTTTATGGTACAGAGAAGCTGACAGCACCTGACTCACTCTGAAGGCTCACTGTACCTTTAAAAAAATTAGTGTCCTGGAAGATTTAATGAGAGGCAAAAGGAGCGTTCAGAACTATGGACATTTCAGCTTTTGGGTCTGATAGTCAAGGTCCCTTGTGAGTAGATGTTCTTATGTGCACCTCTCTTTCCTGCCCGTTCCAAGATACAGTTGACCTTTGAACAACATTGGGGGGTAGGGCTGCCAAACCTCTCCCCCTCCCCAGTCCCCATCTCTGTCTCTATGTAGTCAAAAATCTGCATATAACTTTTGACTCTGCCCGAACTTAACTACTAACAGCCTACTATTGGCCAGAAGCCTTACTGATAACATAAGCAACTGACACATATTTTGTGTTACATGTATTACATACTGTATTCTTACAATAAAGTAAGCTAGAAAAAAAAAAGGCCGTGTTACTTAGAAAACTGTAAAAGAAAATACCCTGACAGCACTGTACTGTATGTATTGATAAGAATCTGCATGTCAGTGGGTCTGTGCAGTTGAAAGTCGTGTTGTTCCAGGGTCATACGTATTTAGTTCTTGTGGAATGTTGTCAGTCTGTCCTGTGGTCCAGGGATGTAGCCATGGACCTAACGGTGCTGTTGTTCTTGTGCTGTGATCCTCTGGTTCCCGTGTCACCGAACCCTTCCCACTTTTCTCACTTGGACTGCTCTCATAGGCCTTAAAAATGTTTCATTGTAGATTACCACCCCTTTTGTAGGAGACCTTTTCTGCTATTGTCCCTTCCCTTTACCATTCCACCCTAAAGTGGCTGTCCTTCCTCTTTGGTGTCACGGCCAGTACCGAATTACGGTCAGTTCTTATTATTCATAGCAGTTATGTTCCATTAAGTTTCTACAAACCCTGACTTAGCAAACTCAGTCATTGCTCCTAGGGGAAATACAGGGTTAGTTTCCTATGAGCCTCTGGTTACGTTTTCATCAGTCATTCAGTAGGTATCCTTGTTTTATGTGTGTTTATGTTTAAAGGCACCGTATTAATATGTATTGTTGATTCATTAGCAGTGAACCTCATGGCAAAAGCTTGGGAACTCAAGCCTGGACAAAGCTTATCTAACACAACTGTTTTCTTTCATAAGACACATTATAACCTTCAAGCACTTAAGAATACTAGAAAGTAATTTGACACTAAGTGTGAGTGCCATTTTAAAGAGTGAAATTATCAACAAAAAGCCCAATGTGGCACTATCTAGACCATGAAAATGACATGTTTTTCACAGTATGAGAGCTAAAACAAGAAGTCTGGAAATGCGTTGATTTGTAACTGAAATTTTCATCCCTCTGTGCATGTCCATGAATGACCATATAAGTGCTAAGGAGTGTTGACTTTGAAGTTACAAATAAAATTTAGTAAGTAGGCGAATTCACAGATATGGAATCTGCAAATAATGAGAATCTACTATACGTTATAGACTGACTAAGCATTGATATAGGGATTAGCACACAAGAGACAGAAAAGAATATATATGTGTTTCCTCAAAGAATTTAATATTTAAAATTTCTTAAAAAATTTATTTAAGTTTATTTTGGGAGAGAGAAAGCAAGTGGGGGAGGGGCAGAGAGAGAGGGAGACAGAATCCCAAGCCTACTCCATACTTTCAGCATAGAGCCCAATGTGAGGTTCAAACTCAGTAACCATGAGATCATGACCTGAGCTGAGATCAACAGTCAGATGCTCAATTGACTGAGCCACCCAGGCGCCCCTTATAGTTGAAATTTCAAGAAAAGCATTGAAGTAGTCAACCTGGGCAGAATTAGGATTTGGGTGGATTCCTTGCCTCCATTTAAAAATACAGAATGGTTTTTGCATAGAACTCTCTGTAGGAGGAGACTGTCTCCTCTGTGCCCAAGACTCTCAAAGCCCCTGAGCTAGACATTCGCTGGGTACCTTGTGTTAATCATTCTCATAAACTTACTTCACCATGCTCTAATGGCTTGTTTCTTGCCTTCCACAGACTGAGATGATCTGATCTGCAAATCGGAGACTGTGTTTTGTCTTCACCATTATATATACCAAACCTGGCAGATAGCAGGTGCTCGGTGAATATTTGTCAAAAGGCTGATCTTGGACCTGGGCACTTGAGCTGAAAAGCTGCAGCTCAGTCTGCTAGCTTCTGGTTCTAGTGCTCAACCCCTTGTGTGCAATTCTGAAACCCAGAAAATTTTGAAAGCACAAGTATCTTCAGGGCAATTGGCAGCAAAACCTGACTGACCTGAACTCACCTGACATGAGGCTATTTATAATCTTTCCTTATTCCACTTGGAGAGACTAGCTGTACATTTTGCTGCAGAAAAATATTAGTATATTTGATTACAGGTTGTTGCTGGGGGTGTTCGGTCATAGATGGTATAGTAGTACATATCCAGGATTACCTTTCGGAAATGCAAAAGAAACAAATGGAAATTCCTACAGGTCCAAGGGTTTCAGATAAGGCACTGTTGACCGGTAGTAGAATTTAGAGATTTTCTGTAGAAATTTTATTGGAGGAAATTGACAATTTATTTAGAAACAGATTAGCCAGAGGCATAAATGGTTAGTCTCTGGCTGATGAGAGTAGAATTGAGTGATGTAATCTGTGGCATAACTCCTGAGGGGACAGCAGGTAATATAAAGTAAAGCCCTAGGGTTAGTCTGAAGAGTGCTAAATAGTTCTTTTTTGTGAAGAGGTAGCTTAAATAAGGAAAGGGAAGGGAAGGAGTGAATTCCTCTAGAGACTTTATCATGAGTATAAGAAATATTTACTTTGAGTGTTAATCTACACATGAGTGGAGTTTATTAGAAAACGAACTCCCTTGGGGCACCTGGGTGGCTTAGTGGATTAAGCAACTGACTCCGTCTCAGGTCATGATCTCATGGTTTGAGAGTTCGAGCCCCACGTCAGGCTCTGTGCTGACAACTTGGAGCCTGGAGCCTGCTTCAGATTCTGTGTGTCTCCGGCTCTCTTCCCCTCCCCATCTTGTGCTCTCTCTCTCTCAAAAATAAATGAACATGAAAAAAAATTAAAAAGGGGCAGCTGGGTGGCTCAGTCGGTTAAGTGTCCAACTTCAGCTCAGGTCATGATCTCATGGCTCATGAATTCAAGCCCCACGTCGGGCTCTGAGCTGACAGCTCATAGCCTGGAGCCTGCTTCGGATTCTGTGTCTCCTCCTCTCTCTGCCCCTCCCCTGCTCACACTGTCTTTGTCTCTCTCTCAAAAATAAACATTAAAAAATAAAAAAAATAAAAAAGAAATCTCTTGAATTTCAGAATTGATTTGAAAAGTCTGACCATAGGTGCACCTGGCTGGCTCAGTCGAGCATCCAACTTCAGCTCAAGTCGTGATCTCTCAGTTCGTGGGTTCACGCCCTGCATAAGCCTTGCTGCTGTCAGCACAGAGCCCGCTTTGGATCATCTGTCCTCTTCTCTCTGCCCCTCCCCCACTTGCACACCTGCACTCTCTCTCTTTCTCTGACAAAACTAAATATTAAAAAAAAAAAGATAAGAAAAGTCTGATTATAATATCCAATTCTGTTATGTCACAGAGAAATGTGTTGGTGAACATCCTCATGTGGCAAAAAAATAAATGTCAGCATTGAGGCAAAAACCCCTCAGCGAAAAAAATGTGTCCTTGTTCAGTTCCCTAATCATCATCATAATAAATGAAGCATCTCAAAACTTGGTCTTGTTGTTTCCCGCCCCCCCCACCCCGCAGGTGGGAAGTTTTTTTCTTGTTGCTGTATAAATTTTAATTGGGATTGCTCATACAGAACGTAGTCTTCTAAATCTTTAATGCCCATTAAAAAAAAAAAAACTATTGTATGAAAGTAAGCTTTATTCTGTAATACACAAATTAGATAAAATCTCTCACTTCAAGTAAAATATTCATACAACTGGTATAAAGACTTTTGGTGGCTCATCTTTAGGTTTTTGATAGATAGGATGCCGTTTTAGAGGCTTAGAAGCAGTACCAGAAGGAAAATTAATAGAAATTATTATTTTATATTTCAGAAAGTACTAGGGTTGGTCTGTAGATCAAATGTCCAGGGGACTAGGGGGCGAATACCTTTAAAAATATCATTTGAAATGCCCCCACAGACAGGTTTTCACCGACACCCGGGGAATAACCTCCATGGCGGTGAGCTGTGTACTTTGCACAGAACAACTTTCTGTGTCTAGTACACACATTGAAAGAGATGACTAATGGGTCTTTCTCTAGGCACATTTTGAGATTCTCTTTGTATTTGTAGAACATGCCATGCCTTTTAAAAAGAAGTTTGCAGTGAGGAGTGTTGTATTAGAGGTCCTGCCCAGTTTGCCAGAGGAAACTGGAGCCAGCTCCATGATCCTGTCCCCTCAAATGGACACATTCCTCCTCTCCAACACTCCATCCCCTTTTCCAGAGCAGATTGTCCAAAGCCTGTGACTTCTTTTCCAGGACTCGTGTTTCTTATTGTGATGGTTGTTTTAAGCTAATTTTTGTCGAAGTGCGCACAGATGATAAGTAGACTAAGAATGAATTCTGGTGTGGTGTAGTGCCACCCAAATCAGGAATTGTGCCTGAGAGGTTTCCCAGAAGCTCCTTAGTGCACTGTCATTCCCCAGCCCCCACCCTGTAACCACTGTCCTGACTTCTCTCACCATCTCTTGGTTTTGCCCATTTTCGAACATTGTACAAGTGAAATAATACAATCCGTACTCTTGTGTGTGTGTGGCTTCGTTCCTTCAGCGTTATTTTTGTGAATGTTCCAACCCAACACCAATCTTAAAGGTCTCTTTGGGGCACTTAAAAAAAGAAAATCTGGCACAACGAGAGCATTAAATCTGAAGAAGGTGCACAGCCAGTAGCGTAGTAACGTAGCTGTGTGGGGAGTGCGAAGTAGGGAGACCAGGGAGTCCAAGTGCTGACTAAATTATATGTGGCATATTTTCAGAGCACTCTCCTCTTCACCTTTGCTGACCAGTTCTAAGACGTGCCAGCAGGACCCCTTCCCTTCCAGGGTGGTCTTCTGGGTGCAACAAGGAACAGACGTAGTGGATCTCCATTTAGGAGGGGGCCGAATGCTGCAGCTCTAGGTCCGGCTTCCCCACAGAGGCAGACAGGTCAACCAGCTGCCCTTGTTATACCAGTGAACTGTATGGGTGGGCACGGCACGGAGTGATTTGTGTAAGAGCAGAGGAAGGTATGGCGGGCCGGCCCCAGAGGTGGCCACTTAGCACTGTCACTGCCCCTGTCTGTCCCAGAACTGTGTCCTGTCATGTCGTTCCTGTTTTCTCACTAGGAAAGCAAAGGTTCCAAACTTCCCTTAGAGAGCGTATTAACCGTGGTTCACAGTGAGTGGCGAGAGGCAAAGCTTATGTGACAAGTCAGACAATTAGTAATTCTGGAAAAGCCAAACCAGCGAGCAGTGTACCACTGTCATTCATTTTGTAGGAGAGGATTGTCATTAAGAAACCATAGAATGGCTCAGGATTACGTGCTTCGTGCCATTGCGTTGTGTGTTTCAGAAGACGTTTCACTGTGTATCATACCAGTGAGTGGATAAATATTTCGAATTTTCAAAGTTTTTGACGCTTGTCCTAATCTGGAGAGCTGCAGGCTTCAGCCTGTGCATGTGGTAAACATACCAGCACGTAAGTATTTTCCCGTCTTAGTATTGTGAAAGCAACATAGCGCACTAACTTTATATTTTGTAACCAAGGAACATTTTAGCATTTAGAGCAAGCGCTCAAAGAAATAAACACATTAAATCACTTAACCCTCTTTTTCAGAGGATGCCAGGAAATTTGGAAGCAGCCATTTTCATTCTGCTTTCAAGAGGGAAGGTGGAGACAAAAAGGACATATTTGAAAAATTCAGCCAGAACTTCCACTTGTGTAGACCTCAAAACTGCCCTGTTCCACCAAGTTCCTAATAGGAGGTCTGCGTATGAGAAGTTGGAGGGCGAAGGGCAGGGTATACCGGCTGGTGGTCCATGGCACCACAAATGGGTGTCAGGGGAATGAGAACATTGGCCCCTCACCTTCAGGATGGCAAGTAGGGTGCAGGCCCAGTACCATGCCAGGCAAATACCACTTTCTTTGTGTTCCAGGACATAAAATAGGTCTGGAAGCACTGCTTTTATAAGACTGAGGTGGTATTTTAGCTGATATTGAATGAGTAAGACCCAGCATGGGAAGACTTAGGGGAAGAATGTTCCAGATGGGGGGGTGCGACAAGTGCAGGGGCCTTGAGGCACAATGCAGCATTAGTGTGTCCTCAGGATGGAGAGAGGGTGGTGAATGGCGCACAGTGACTTGGACACGTATGGCAGGTGACCTCGTTGAGAGGCAGGCAGGCAGCACCCAGGGGCCAGATCCCTGGGACTTTGTCCTCAGTGGGGAGTTTGGATATTATCCTATTTTGGGGAAGCTGTTGCAGGTTTTTACACAGGGAAACATCATGATGATAGCACAGAACTGTAGAACCAAGGTGTTGAGATTCAGACAGGAATCGAAACAGACCGTTCCATTCTCTGCATTTTATCAGTGAAGGCAACTTTTCTGTGCCCTGCTGCTGTTGATATTTTTGGTGGTTCCACTCTGTCATCTGTCAAACCAGGAACTTGTATGAGCTTCTTTTTAATTTGTGTTCAGCTCTAAAAATCCTGATCTTTATATACCCCTCTTTGTTAGTTCCCGAGGACCAGGGTAACAGATGACCACGGACTGCATGACTTACAACAACAGAAAGTTAGTCTCTGAAAGTTCTGAAGGCCAGAAGTCCAACACCAAGGTGTCCTCCACAGGGCTGGTTCCTTCTGGAGGGTTGAGGGGAAAATCTGTTCCATGCCTCTTTCTTCCTTCTGGTGGTAGTGAACAAGCCTTGACATACCCTGACTTGTACATACGTCGCTCCAGTCTCTGTCACTGTTGTCACATGGCCTTCTCTGCATCTCTTTATCTTCACATGGTATTATTATTAGGGCAGCAATCCCTTTGGAGTCATTGGGTTGAGGGCCTGCCCGAACCCAGTGTGACATCGTCTTGACTTGATTATATCTGGAAAGATCCTGTTTCCAACTGAGGTCATATTGACAGGTTCTGGGGGTTTAGGACTTCAACATACCTTTGTGGGGGACACATTTCCACCTATAACACCTTTCTTCTGACACCACCTTCATAGTAATGCCTTCTCCATCTTTTTGATTGACCTCCATTTGGTTTAATGGAATCCAAGCAGCCATTTCATCTGAACATTTAAGAAGAGGTCAAAATACTGTGCCTCTGTTATTAAACAGCACCATCTGCCCTTTTCGCATAGATGAAATGTAGAAATATTGTCAAAATGGTTCAAGTCTGAAATACCCAAAATGTCGTGCTTCGTGGAATCATTTTGAGAAGAAAATATATCTGTCTCAGGCTGGAACCCATAATCCTCATTTCCCCATATCCTTTTCTGTCCAACAAAAGTGGGTTTTTTGTTGTCGTTGTTGTTTGTTTTGTTTTTGTGTATTTTTTACTTAACCAGCTATTTTATTTCACTCAAATGACTAATTTTTTTTCTTTGCCTTCTACCAGAAATTATTTAAAGCATGTGTGTGTGTGTGTGTGTGTGTGTGTGTGTGTGTGTGTGTAAACCAACGTGGCATTAATTAAAGGTAAGAAAACAAAAGCAACAGAATGAAAAGGAAGGCAGGAGGAGCTCTGGGTACATTCCATTACACCAGGCGGGTCACAGATTTGACTTCCCTAACAGCCATCAGGGAAAGGGAGCCCTCTGAGTTTGACAGTTCCAAGAGTTTCATGGGGCTGGTTTTGAAATTGACCCTGAACACCCAGTTTTGGAGGATTACAGTTGAGCACATTTCAGCAAAAGCATTTCTGCTGAGATGTGGGGGAGTAGAGGGAAATGTGGCAAATTTATGGGACTCACATTTCTATCTCTGCTAATCTGATTCGGTCTGACATAAATAAATGCAAAATAGTTTCAAGGAGGAGTTGAGTCCACTTCTTTTGAACAGTTCTTTATGAACTTTGTATCTTTCTTAATCTGTTTATCACCTTCACCCTTCCACTTCTTAGATGGATATCAGTGATGAGGCAAATGATAGCCTTTCTAGATCTCTGGATTTGGATAAACCTTCATCCTTCATTTACCCTACCTGAGGCATAGTCTTCAGTATGTGGGATTACTATAGCAATTTATTTTTTTTACCTCAAGTCTAAAAATGTGTGTGTGTGTGTGTGTGTGTGTGTGTCTGTGTGTCTGTGTGTGTGTGTGCAGCTGTGTATGTATGTCATGCAGGGGGTCTTTATTTCTGAATATTCATTATTTGAGTTTCTGACTTCCAGAGTTAAAGAGAAGTGATGATAGTCAAAACACAGAAATATTCCCTAATGACCAAATCACTTAATAAATTTAGTCCCACTGTAGCATATCATTTCCTTTCTAGCTTCCTCCCCACCCATCCATCTAGGCTTTTTGTCATTTGACCTCTTGCTGATTGTTGGTAGTGTTTGGTACAAATAAATTGCACATTGTGTGAAAGATCAAGGACTTCACAAAGACAGTGAAAGTGATTAAAGGAGCTGTGCTTGAGCCACACAACCACGGACACTGATGCTTTGAAGTGTGGGATTAGTTAAGTGCAGGAGGGGGCCCCTGGGTGGCTCAGTCAGGTAAGTGTCCCAACTTCAGTTCAGGTCACGATCTCGCGGTTCATGACTTCGAGCCTCGCATTGGGCTCTGTGCTGACAGCTCAGAGCCTGGAGCCTGCTTCAGATTCTGTGTCTCCCTCTCTCTCTGTCCCGCCACCATTTTGCTCTGTCTCTCTCTCAAAAATAAATAAACATTAAAAAATAATAATAATAGTTATTTGCAGAAGAAAACTCTACAATAATAATGGCATTAGTGACAAATCTTTAAATACCAAAGGAATCATTTGAGTGTCACATGATTGAAAGACCCTTGAGAAAATGGATCATGCTTCGATGGTTATCTGTTCTCTGATTCGCCCTAGAAGACTGACCTAAAGTGATGAATATCATTTAGTGCCATAATGTAATTTTGTTAGAACAGATGTAAATACAGTTAATATCTGGTTCGTTCTTTGTTCATTTAGAGAAATGGTACATAGTCATAGTTTTAACCTACATATTAAATGATTAAACATTTTATGAACTTGTTTGTGTAGTTTGTAATTTTGTTTGAAGGTGAAATCTTAACTTTTTAAAAATTACTATTTACTATTAAATTTTGGCTTTTTATGTTGCTTTACCTTGAGTGACCTTTTTTGGTTTTAATTTATCTTCCATTAATGAGCATCTCCACTGTCTGTTTCAGCTCTAAGGAGTACAGTATGTTGGAGAGTGTCCCCTCAGAATTCCCAGAACCTGAGAATGTGACTTTATCTGGAAATGGGGTTGCTGCATATGTAATTGATTGTGAAGATGAGGTCATGCTGGAGTAGGGTGGTCCCTTAAGCCAGTATGACTGATATCCTTGTAAGGAGAGGAGAAGAACCAGAGACACTGCCATAGGGAAGACAGCTTGTGAAGAAACAGACACACGCAGAGAGACTGAATTTGGAATGATGGGTCTATAGGCCAAGGAACGCCCAGGATTACCAGCAACAGGAGAAGTGAAGAGCAAGGCATGGGACCGGTTCTCCCTCAGCCTCAGAAGGGACCAGCTCTGTCAACACCTAGATTGAGGACTTGTAGCCTCTAGAACTGTAAAAGAAGGAATCTCTGTTGTTTTAGCCACCAGTTTGTGGTAGTTTGTTATGGCAGCGCTAGGAAGCCAGTGCAGGGAGTTTTCAGGAAATTATTCAGTGGCTGTGTAGACTACATGTTAATATGCATAGCCCAAGCCCACAGTGGTGGTACGTGAAGTCAGAAATAGGGTGAAAACTGATTTCACTGGCCCAAACTCAATATGGGTTAAATAACTTGTAGTATTTTCTGTATTAAATTAGTAGCTTCTTATTTAAAGAGATCATTTCTGTTAATGATGGAGCTGGAGGCAGTTTTCAGTAGTATGGTATGATGGCACATAATTGTGTGATCATCTGTGCATCAATTGGTGTGTGTTTTTCAAGTCAAGACAAAAGACTGTCATTAGCAACTTCTACTAAAAGCTAATGTACTATCTTTTTTATCAGGCTACATCACTGTGTTTCGGGCAGGGGATTTTGAAGTTTGGAACCGGTACTTTTCAATAGGGAGGAGCTATGATCATATGCCATTATTATCAGTGTACCCTTTAAAAAGATAGTTGATGTACTATTTGTTCCCACACAGAGCCTGGTGTGTATGTGTCCTTTGAAATTAAAAGGCCTAGTCATTGTGTCCTGTCGTCCCGTATGAAATGTTTGTTGCATTGCCTCACTGGCGTCCTGTCTTACGTTATCAGTTGCTGGCTCTAGTGTCAGTATGTCACGCCTGACAGGTTAGTGGCTTTTGGCAGAGGAAATGAAACCTAGTCAGTTACTACGAGATTTATAGTAGATCAGCTATTGCAGGAAGTGGTGAAAAGCTGATTGATAGTTGGAAACAAAACTCTACAACAAGAAACAGGATGTATGCTTTCTATTTATACATCATTTTCCCTTCACTTTAGAGCCCTTTTTGGACTTTGTTTTGGCTATTTCATAAGGCCTTGGATCCCTCCCCCCCTTCTTTTAACTCATTCACCAAAATATAAAATAATTGAGGAAGTTGTGTATTAGCCTAGCGATGGTCATGGCGTGTACTTCCAGCTGTTGCTATTAGTCACTGATCGTAGTTGTATTTGCTACAACTTGTCAGAGAGCATTTTTAATTAAAAAAAAAAATCCTCCAAATAGGAGATTATTTCACATATACAAACAGAATGAAAGCTTTTTAAAAAGCTATGTGGTAGGATTACATTTCCAAAAACTGTCTAAGGAAAACCTATTTTGAGTATAGTTGTGTTAAAATATGACATTACCATTATCCAGTTGTCATGGCTCTTAAATAATGAATCTCTTCATTCCTTAATAAATACATTCTTAACAAGTAGGCGCTCTTCATTTCAATATAAAATGTGTACCGTAAGTACAACTAGTAACTCAGTATATTCATTGCTTGGATCAGAATGTACCTGGTTTTTGTAAGCATTCTGGTTAACTAATAATGTCAATCGGCAAAGCTTTCTGACATGAACTAGCTGGTCTGTTTTGACTGTGACGGTGGAAAACCACTAACTACATTAAATGAGGTGCTCTCTGAAATGGAAAGCGCCGTTGCAGAGTTAGGTTCTAGAATATAAGAGTGGCAGATTTAGAACCAACTCTAATTTTACCCGTGGTTGAAAGGACAAAAAGGCTACTCTTTCTCGGCTTAATTTTTTTTCTCTAAACAGATAGTTTCTTTTATTGTAAACAGTGATTGCTAAGTTATCTGCATAAAATAATTTAATAGAAACAAACCCAACTTTAATTCTTTGGACTGTTGGGTCACATTCTCCGTCAATGATGTTTTGAAATTTTTAATTCCTTTTTATTCTCGCATTCTTTAAGTGGAGAATTCAGAATGCTTCCTCTATAAACTTAAGGTTTCTCTCAGAACTTTAGTATTAATTTAGGAAAGTAGCCAGCTTGAGGTAGTAAAAGTGGGATTAATAAGAAACAGAGATGGGTCAGCACTGTGAAGAAGCAAAAATGAACATAGGATTCATTTTTTACATATTTTATATGAATGGGTCACTTTAAATGAATGCAGTACTTAAAGTGAGAAACAAACTGAAGGGTGAAAATTCACATCACCTGGTAACAGGCACAAGTCCTGTTGGGGGTCATATGGCTCATCTGGGCCACTTTCCTGCCTCTTAGAGTAGATCCTTTATAGTCTCACAGTGTGTGGGGTTACACTGTGTCTGAAAAGAGCCAGGATTAGGGGTGAGGGGCTTTGAAATTCCAAATTTGTTCTGTTACACATGACACAGATAGTGGACAATAACAAAGATCCAGATGGTTTCAACCTGAGAGTTCACCATATCCTCACAAATAATTCAGATGTTTTGCTTCAATTTTAAACCTCTGTAGTTAAGGCTTAGTTAGATGTATACTCCGTTTAAGACTGCTAAGCTAAAGAGATCACTGTTTGCAGCCTTCTTTGCCTATGCCTGTCAGAACTTGCTCATTTGGAAGATGTTGAATTGAGCTCCACCTGGGGAGAAGGGAAGACTGTGGTCATAGGACGGGAGACTTTTCAGAGCCTGGATAATTTGTGGGAGGCCCGGTAGTGGAGGAGGAAGCCCACTAGAGCTCTGCAGCATGGTTTTCCAGTCTTGACTGCCCCTTTCAGCTGGGGAAACTGCAGCAGGTCTCTTAACCCTCTAGGCTTCTGTTTTGTCATCGGTAATGTGGACAAAAATGCAACTGACCCATGAAGTTGTCACTTGGAACGAGTGTCGGGATGTGTGTGGGACATTGTCTTTCATATACTGTCGATAGTATTTGTCATGGCTAATCAGAGTGTGAAATGTATGGTCACTGAAGGAAGAGCTTTGATTTTAAAATCTTTTTTTTTTTTTTTTAATGTCTATCCTTGAGAGAGAATGTGTGAGTGGGAAAAGGGCAGAGAGGGGGAAAGAGGATCCAAAGCCAGCCCTGCACTCTGGGGATCAAACCCATGAACTGTGAGATCCTGACCTCAGCTGAAATCAAGAGCCAGACACTCAACCGACTGAGCCACCCAAGTGCCCCTGTTATTTTTTTAAAGTTGATTGATTGATTCATTGATTGAGCGAGTTAGATAGAAGCAGAGAGAGGTAGGGAGAGAGAATCCCAAGCACGTTCCAGGCTGTCAGCATGGAGCCCAGTGCAGGGTTGAACTCATGAACCGTGAGGTCATGACCTGAGCCGAAGTTGGATGCTCACCGACTGAGCCACCCGGGCACCCCCAAATTTTATTTCTAATATTATAATTTAGTAAGAGGCATTGTCTTCTTTCCTAGATTCCTTGCTCTTTACCTCTCACAGGTGCACATCACTACCCAGAGAGGGCCCACTTCAGTGAGAAAGATGGCCATGAACTAGCTTCTAGGCTGACAGGGCCTTGGGGCAAAGATATTGCAAACTGGTCCACTAATTCAGACCAAATTCTTTACTACTGGCAGTCAGGGTTTCAGCATATATGGTTTGTGGATGTCATCTACAACTGTCTTGGACATGGATGTAAATTACATCGCGACCATGTGATTCCATAACTGTGCTTTTAGAGATGTCTTAAAGTGATGAGAGTTCATCCAGAGTTTGTAGACCATTGGTGAATCATAAGCTGACTTCAGCTGATCCCATCCTAATTTTCTTCTTTACCCTACCCGCCGTTCTTTTTCTAAGCTCTGGGAATCCCAGCACTGAAACTCAGGGGTTTCCTCACATAAGAGGAAGTTGCCCTCAGTGATGGCTGTTGCCCTTGGCCATTCACCTGGCAGTACCTCAGCACCCACCCTGGGACACTGCAGTGGGGCTTCTGGGACCTGACTGTGCTCATGGAGGGCAGCCGGGGCACAGAGCATCCCTGCACAAAGTCATTATTACACTAAATATTCTGAGATCAAAGGGTCTCAGATATACCTGGGCACTTAGGTGAAAAACACCACCTTTGTTCACTAGTTCCCATTGCCCCACCAGTCACTTCTGCTCCAGTGAAACAAAGCCCCATTTTCTTGATATTATGGGATGGACTACACTTTTACAAGTGAATTTATCTTGTGAACTCACCGTCATCCAGTTTGTCTCAAAGCCACTAAATGTTTTGTACACTCATTTCAGCTTCAGAGTTAGAGAAACGTAGAAGCCAAGGTCAGCGTGCTGATCATTTTCACTTGCTCACTGCCACCCTTTTCAGTTGTCACTTCAGATTTTCCTCTAGGGAGGAGTAAAGCCATGAGTTTTGGACACCTGCAGTATGCTTTTTTTGCTTCGTTCGAAACAAAGGAAAAGTACGAATGCCTCTAAGTTTAATAAAAAAAAGTTTAGTATAATGTAATGTTACAAATTGAAAATTATCCTCTGAAATAAGATGGCATGATTTTCTGATAAAAATATAAAGGGGGTGCCTGGGTGGCTCAGTCAGTTGCACATCGACTTGGGCTCAGGTCATGATCTCACAGTTCATGAGTTTGAGCGCCATATCTCTCCACTGTCAGCACAGAACCTGCTTCAGATCCTCTGTCCCCCTTCTTTCTGCCCCTTCCCCGCCTATGTGCGCTTTCTAAAAAATAATTAATAAACATTAAAAAAAAGTAAAAAGCACGTCACGCTGCTCTCTATAGTATTGCTTTTTTATCTTTTGTATACTTAAAATTTTTGAATAGGTGTTACGCTTGCAGAGTTTAAAAGTAAACAATTGCAGTGAAAAGCCTCCCTCTTATCATCCTCCTCTACCTTTCCAGTCCCCACCAGACCCCCCCACATAAGCTAGTGTTTTCTGCAGCTTTCCAGAGTTTGATAAGTATACAAGCAAACAGAAGGGTGTTTTTATTTCTTTCCCCTTGTTTAACATAAAAGGTAGCCTCCACATAACGGTGTGCCGTTTGTTGTTGCTGTTACACAGTGTAACCTGGGTTAGCCCATAGAGCGCTTTGTTCCATACGCAGCCATAGACTCTTCCTTTGCATGGATATCCCATAAGGTAGTTAACCAGTCCTGCGGTCGCGGGCACTTGGTTATTTACCATTTTGGGGTATTGAAAACAATGTCAGTGAATACCCTGGGCCTCTGTCCTGTAGCATGTGCGTTTAATTTCCAGATATGGTATTGTTCAGCCAAGGGTGTGTACATTTTCAAGTTGGGAAGTTATCGCCACCTTTTCCACAGGGGCCGTACCTGTTTAATTTGTCGCCAGTGGTGTGGGGAGGGGTCTTTCCCCCAAGCCTCTCTAGTGTTATCATGTTTGGATGTTTGCCATTGTGATAAATGAGAAATGTATCTCACTGTGACTTTAGTTTGGGTCTCTTATTTGACTGGAGTTGAACATCTTTTCATACGTTTAAGAGGCATTTATATCTCCTTTTGTAAGAATTGTTGCTTATGTCTTTTGTCCATTTTTCTGATGAATTGTTATGTCCATTTTTAAGAACCGTGTTAGGGGAATTAGGCCTTGCTTTGTGACATGAGTTGCTAGTATTTTTCTCAATTTTCTATTAGCCTATTGACTTTGTTTATGATGTTTTGTTTTTTGGTTTTTGTCCTATAGGTTTTTTTAAATTGAATTTATCAGTTTTTTGTGGCTTCTGGATTTTAAGTCATAGATAGAAAGGGCTTCCTCATCCTAGGGTTATAAAGGGAATCTCCTGCATTTCCTTGTAATACCTCACCACTTCATTTTCTTTTACGTTTCTTTGATCTGTTTTGGGATTTATCTTGGTGTGTCACGTGAAGTATGGACCCATCTTTATTTTCTTACTTCTTTAAGCTATATAAAGAAGCTGTTTCGTTCTCAGGCCAATTAATGAATTGTCCTAATATTTCTTCTTCAAATGGCTTTCAAGGTCCAATAAGTTGGCAGCTCTTGCAGAAACCTTAAAGGAAGTATCCCTGACAAAGGCCCAGCTGGGATTAGAACTGGAAGAACTGGAGGCCGCAGCACTTCTTGTCCAGGAGGAAGACACTGCATCAAGAGCAGGCCGTCCTGTTTCCAGGCAGCCGACACCTGCCTGCCCTCCTGAGGCAGGTGACACGGAGGAGTCAGACAGCACCACCTCACGTGAGACCGAAGGCTCGGACTCCGAACAAGGGGAGCTCTCAGGTGGTGAGTCTGAGACAGTGCGTTCCTGGCAGGGTCCCTTTCTCAAGGAACGCGGCGACCTGCTAATTGATGACGGGGTGTGCAGAAACTCAGCCGTCGAGAGATGTGGTGGTAGTCCGAGAAAGCCACCCGCCTCCCCCCGGGCTCCTGGAGGCTCTGGGCCGCTGATAGAGGAGCTTGGAGAGCAACTGAACTCAAGAGTTCAAGTGTCCGGACCCGAGGACTCCGCGGCTGCAAGCCACAGCAGCGTGCAGGGCAGAGGCGACTGGCAGACACCAAGTGATTGACTCTGCGTGGTTTTCCTCACTGCTGAGAATTATGGCGGGTTTGGTTTCCTTTACAGAACAAGAATCCACTTCCACTTGGTCCTTTTTCTTAGTGTATGCAACACTTTTCCACGGGGCTTATGTTGATACCTGTTGGTTTCCTTGTCACAATCTTAAAAATAACGTTTTAAAGTATTTTCACCAAAGTATAATTAATATTGAAGATGAAATAACAGTTCTGGCAGAATCTCTAGAAGGTAGAGCCCATGAATATATTTTTCTTAAAGATTTTATTTTTAAGTAAGCTCTATAACCAACGTGGGGCTTGAACTCGCAACCCTGAGATCAAGTGTCGCACGCTCTACTTGCTCAGACACTGTACATTAAGTATGCATCTCCTAGGATTTAATATAAATGGAATCATGTAATATGTACTCTTTTTTAAATTAGGCTCATTTCACTCACTGTTATTATTTTCAGATTCATCAATGTAGCCTGTATTGAGAGGGCTTTTTTGGTTTTTGTTTTTTCCCCGTATCAGAGTAGTAGTTCATTGGATAGATTTTTCCATTCACCTACTGATGGACGTTTGGGTTGTTTCCAGCTTTCGGCTGCTCCAAATAAAGCTGTTACGAACGTTTGTGTGCTAGTCTTTGTGCGGACATATGCTTGCATTTCTCTTAGGTAAATATCCAGTAGTGGGATGGCTGAGCCGTATGGTAGGTGGATGTGTAACAGTTCGAGAAACTGCCAAACTGTGTCCCAACATGGCTGTCCCAGTTCACGTTTCCACCAGTTCCAGGTCTTTCGCATTCTTGTCATCACCGGGTATGATCTGGCTTTAACATTTTTACCGTTTTATTAGGTGTGAGGTGGTATCTCCCTGTGCTTTTAGCTTGCATTTTTTAAGGCTTCTATTGCTGTGCGTCTTTTCATATGCTTATTTGTCATCCACAAATCCTTGGTGAAGTGTCTTTTCAAATCTCTTGCCTTTTTTTTTCTTTTTAAAGCTGGGTTGCTTGTTTTCTTATTTTTGAGCTTTGAGAGTTCTTTATAAATTCTGGATACAAGTCCTCATTATGAGTCATCTTTGCATGCCTTGTAATCTTCGACTGAGTGCCAAACGTTATAAATTTTACCTGGCTGAATATGTATGTATTCTTACGTTCTGTGGCTTTGTTTGGGGATGCAGTTAAGTTACTTGGAAATAGTGTGATCTTTGTGGGTCTTGCTCATGTCATTTGTTAGGCAGGTCTGGAACAGTGTTCAGCCTAGGACAAACTATTTCCTGGTACTAAGGAAAGATTTTCCCATTGCCCTGTGAATTACAAATTTTCCAGTCTAGCGGGTGGAAATAGGCCCCTGTATGCGTGCTGAGCACGGTTCCCTCTAATACTTTCAGATGCTGCCTTCCCACAATTCCACACTCTTAGCAGTAGGTACTCGCATGAATATCAGAGGGGCCCCTCTCCAGGTATCTGGGCTTCTCTGCGGCTCTCTCCTCTCTGGTACTCTGTCCTGCAAACGCTGGCTGCCTCAGTGTCCCCTCACCCTCAGCTCTGTCTCCTGAACTCCAGGGTCCCCTGGGGACTGCCTACATTGTCCCTCCGTGTGCAGCCTGGACAGTGTCTCAGGTCAGGTGATGATGCGGCTCACTGTATTCGTTTCCCGTCCCTCAGGATCACAGGCTTTCATTGCCTGCCGTCCAGTGTCTTGAAAACCATGGTTACGTGTATTATCCTGTTTTTCTTTTTTGGTTATGTTGGGTGGGAGAGTAAATCTGGTCTTTATTACTCCATCTTGATTGGAAGCGTAAGTCTCCATTCATATTTTAAATGTGAATTTTCCCACTTGAGGGTAAGCTCCCAGGGAGCAGGTTCTCTGCCGTGTCTGGTTACCACTGAATCATCAGTGCCTGTATTCTCAGCGCTCCATAAATATTGGCTGGATGAATGAATAAATGAAATAAACCAATTTGCTCTAGGGAGGAAATGAAATGAAATCTGATATGTATTAATCTCAGCATTTTTATTTCAAGAAAGGGTATGCTCCCTTTTACTCTGGGTTTATATAGGTTGTGAGTATTTGTATTTCCAATATAAATTTCAGTTTGTATTCACAGGATAGTTGGGGTGACTTTGCCATTCGACACGCATGTTAACTCCTGAACACTATAACAGCTTTGTCAGAATGTGTTCAAGACTTTTTTCAGGCTCCCTGGAGAGCTTCAAAATGCCTATGACCATTGAAAACGCATTTCTTCTCAGTGGCACATTACCTGAAGCCAGTTTGAAGATGCATTATCTGTTACTCCCCTCATTTACTTCTACTAATGTCAAGTTGAGCAGATCCACTCTTGTCAAAAAGTTTAAAGCCATGGAAGTTCTTCCTTCTATCAACTCTGACCTTAACTTAGGAATCTGCACATGATCTACTTCTGTGGAAAAGCCTGTTACCCCCCCAAAAGAATAAGCAAACATGATCCATCCTAGAAATCCTCAGAACAGAGGAGCTCATTAAACAACTCTCATGAGTATCAAAGACCACATGAGTGGGTGCCTTAATTGTCGACTCCAAATCTGTAGTGTTTTTTTCACCTGCCCTCTCTTTGTTCACAGAGGGTTAAAGCTTTGTTATATCACATTACCCTGTCTTTGTTTAAGATGAGTTAAGAACACTACACCATGTCTGTAACCCAAAACAAGTCCAAAGGTGCTGCCTCTTGTTTCATTTTTTTTTAAACTAGACAACCTGCCAAGCAACTCTAGGGATCTCCTGTAACCGTAGGAGTTTCCCAAGAACCCTGGGTGATGGGAGAAAAAAATATGTTGGGGAAAGAACAGAAGGGGACCTCAGTGACAGTCACGGGTCAGCAGAAGAACTAAGGCTTTGGGGTTGATGAGACAAAGAAGTGAGTTCCAGAGCTAGAGCTCAGGTGTTGACCAGCCCCCAAGGGGGTACCCCAACCTCTGAACCTCCTTTTTCCTTTTGAAAATGGGGATAGAACTTTTTTCTTGCTTATCTTAAAGGGTGATGAGACTGTATGTTCAAAACACTTTTATGAACTGGAAAGTATCAAACCAACATCAGGGTTGGTTATTATTCTCGGACTTCCCAGAGCTGAACAGGGCTCTCTGTTCAGCTACCTGACAACAGGTCACTGGGGGAGCCGGCACTGTGAAAATGAGTCAGCCCTGCTAATCGCTTCAGAGGCATGCCAGTGGTAAAAGTCTACACAGTTCAGCAGATTAGATAGAAATATTAATTATGTCAATGAATCACGGCACTGCCTCATCTTCTGGGTTCGCATTATCATTGACCTATTTTTCTATGTTCTGTCTCTCCTCTGCCATTATCCTTGAAGAATAATCCGAGGCCTTGCTGTGGGCATGATGGGTTTTAGGTGCCAGTAACTATGCTGATATCATCTTTCACTGGCACAGGATTAATTTACAAATGAGACAGGGCTGCTCCCTACCACTTTCTGAGTTAGCTGAACAGCTGCGGGGCGGTTTTCACACCTGCTAGTGGAAAATCCACTTTGGTTGTATGGATCAAATTCTATTACGAAGAACTGGGGGAAGGAGAAAGAGGGTTAAGTTTTCTTTGTTGTGAGACTTCATAAAAAACTTTTTATATCAGAGGGGCTCCTAGATATCTATTTTTTTATTGAAATTTTTGTAATGTTTAATTTTTGAGAGAGAGACACAGAGCATGAGCGAGGGAGGGGCAAAGAGAGAGGGAGACACTGAATCTGAACCAGGCTCCAGGCTCTGAGCTGTCAGCACAGACCCTGATGCGGGGCTCGAACCCACAAATCGCGAGATCATGACCTGAGCTGAAGTGGGAAGCTTAACCGACTGAGCTACCCAGGCGCCCCTGGATATGTATTTTAATACAAAGATTTTTATTATTTTACATCTTGTAACTAAAAATTGACCCATGTAGTCAATGGTGACAAAAAAAAAAAAAAGGAGTTAAAGACCATAGAGGGATAAAACCTTACTCAGATGTATACTGAATCTTCATAATGTATATAAAATATTTGAAGATGCAAAAGTCCCCTCGTATAGACTGATCCGTCATGAAATGACATTGCATGTCAGGTACATTGAAGTTAAACTTCATAAACAAATCTCTGTATCTGTTTGGTCAGGCATCTCCATTAAAGTGAATCAAACTCTACAAATGTTTCCTTAACATCATTCCATCTAAATCCCCGACGGAGTTTTTGTTTGTGATCTGTTCCCTTTCCCGGCCGTTTTCTGAGCGTGTTATATATAGTTTCAATCCATACCAAATGAAGGAAGCATTGATTAGACTTGATTTAAGGCAGCAAGTGATAAATGCAGCTGGAAATTGATTCATGTCTCTCAAGTGACTGGGGCACAGCCATCCACAGTTGACACAACTCTTGTGTCAAGGCTGGAGAAAACAAACAGGGAAACACATGTCAGACAGATAAATGACTTCACTGTTTTGAGCTCTCCGTGGAGGCCATTTGTTTCCTAGATAAGGAAGACTGCTCTCCAAAGTCATGAAAAGATAAGCTAGAGGAAAAGGATGAATGTGGAGCTGGATGCCTAAGCCCTTGGGGAAAAACGAACAGAAAGGATTCACCTCTGGGAAGTCTTGCCACAAGGCTGTACTCGGTGGTACTCTGCTTTTCTCCAGGGGCGCTGCAGGCAGCGATTTTACTGGGCAAGCCTCCTCTGTCCAGCTAGGCCCGCGTGCTGGAGGCTGTGTCTCCGGGATTTTAAGGGATGGCAGTGGTATGCCCTTGTCTTGTAAGTTCTTTCCAGGGAGACCTTTCCCACCTTCTCTCCTTGGGCTGAGCATTCAGGGGAAGAAGCAGCAGGAATGGCCGAGTGACTTGAGAGCCCAGCTCACGGGCCTCCAGCCTGAAGTTCCAGCAGTTTGACGACAGGCCCAGGACCCCTCTGAACACAGTAGCCCTCTTGCAACCGAGTGCCTCGCATCGAGCTTCTTCCACAGTATGTAGTAAATATTTACTGTATTTATGCTTTGTGTTTTCCCACCTTGACATGTTTGCTCATGCATCGCTTTCTCTTCTCCCTGTCAGTTTGCATAGCTTGACATCTCATAGCCTTCAAGGCCCCATTCAAATGCCACCGCCTCCAGGAGGTCACCCTTCATTCTTCTTGGCTGGAGATTATTTCCCTCCTCTGAGCTGCCACTCAGTCAGGGCCAGGTCCTGCCAGAAGAGCCTTGAATCCAGGGAAAGCTAAAGGGATCAGCTTGGGGAAGTGGGATTCCTGCGAGGCTGTGCCCCAGCGCAGTGGGTTCCAGGTTCTTATATTCAGACTTCTATACAATTAAAATTAGGAAAAACAAACCACGGTAGCATGTAGAGGGGCTGCTGATGTAGAGCTGCCAACATTTTATTTTGCATATTCATTTGGCCCATGAACAGCACAGAGGTCAGATGTGCTGACCCCTCATGCAGCTGAAAATCCACATAGAACTTTTGACTCCCCCAGACTTAACTATTAGCCTACTGTTGTTCACCAGAAGCCTTACCAATAACGTAGTTAGCTAACACATATTTTCTGTTACATGTGTTATCTAATGTATTCTTACGATAAAGTAAGCTAGCGAAAATGTTAAGAAAGTCATAAGGAAGAGAAAATGGATTTATAGTACTGTATTAAGTGAAAAAAATCTGTGTGTATGAGTGGAACTCTGCCTTTCAAACCCGTGTTGTTCATGGATCAACCATACAGTATGCTTGCCCAGCCAGTGCTCCGCTGAAATCATCCTTTCGTGAAAGCAGGTTACCATCAAAAAAGTAAAAGGACATTCCAAAATAAAAGTCTGTCCTCTAAATTGAACATATTTAGCTTCAAGAAAAACTTCTCCCTGAGAACCAGAGTTACTGTTTTGGTGTCTCTATTTCCAGTGTTTTTTCTTACTGTGTATACTTATACAAATATATACTCACATTAAAAAAGAATTAGAATCATGCACTATATAAATTTTATATCTTTTTTTTAAAAAAAACTTTTTAAATGTTTATTTCTGAGAGAGAGAGAGCAGGGGAAGGGCAGAGAGAAAGGGAGACAAAGAATCCGAAGCAGGCTCCAGGCTCAGAGCCGTCAGCACAGAGCCCGATACGGGGCTCGAACTCACGGACCGCGAGATCATGACCTGAGCCAAAGTCTGACGCTTAACTGACTGAGTCACCCAGGCGCCCCGGTATCCCTTCTTTTCTCTTAACATCAGGTTGTGAGTATTTCCCCAGGTCACTGAACAGCCTCCCCAAATAGGACTTTTCCTAGCTGCATCAATAGGTCTTACTGCAATGGAAGAAATTCCTCTCCAATGTAAATAGAATTATTCAGAATTTTCCTGTGGTGCAGTGTATTTGCCAAGCATGGATGTCTAGCTGACGTAGGTTGCCTCCTCAGCAGCTCTTCCTCAGCTGTGGCACAGCAGCAGCCTAGTGTACTTTAAAGACAGTGCACCTTTGGGGCACCTGGGTGGCTCAGTGGGTTAAAGTGTCTGACTTCAGCTCAGGTCATGATCTCGAGGTCCCTGAGTTCGAGCCCCACGTCCAGCTCTGTGCTGACAGCTCAGAGCCTGGAGCCTGCTTCGGATTCTGTGTCTCCCTCTCTCTGCCCCAACCCCACTCGTGCTCTGTCTTACTCTGCCTCTCAAAAATAAATAAACGTTAAAAATAAAATTAAAGACAGTACACCTTTGAATTAGAGAGGAGACTAAACTTTACTAACCGCTGTCACATGTTGAGTCACTGCCTTGTGCCAAAGTCTGTGTGAGGCTTCTCTTGTTTTAAGCATGTCAAGCAGGACCTGTCTACACTTTAGTTCTGTACCCACAGACCCACCACTGGAGGAGGCTCTGCTCTTAGCTGACTGGATTGAAGTTGAACTTGACCCAAGGACAGGCCGGGCCTTCTGTGGACCTGGAAAACTTGACTGAAGTGACTTGGGCAGCACACTTGAACCATCAGAAATTTTTAAGAAATACTGATACCCAGCCTCCACTGTATACAGAATCTCTTTGTTGTGTAATGAGGCAAGAGCCGGGACAATCAGATTTGTGTTCTCAGAAATTTGCAGGGGGAAGTGCAGAGCAGATCAGGCCATTGGCAGTAATTGCTGAGGGTGAGAGATTCATTGAGTCACGAAGTGGGTCTGGAGTCAGTCCTGCAGACTCCAGAAGGAGAAGTATGAATTAGAAGAATGTGTGTAGTGGAGAAAATACCAAGGAGAGGGTTATGGTCATGGCAAAGAGAGTGGCTGGGCACCCAAGGCTGCAGACACGTGCGGTTAAGTCACATTACTCTCTAACAGGAAGATTCAAACATTTCTGCCCTGAGGTCCCAGAGCACCCTAGAATCCCTGTGCCACCCTTTTCTCGTCTCAGTTCCATTAGACTTGACCCTGTGACTGTTCTTACTTGTGGAGTTCGGATGGCATCCGTTTCCCATATTGCTGATCAGATTGGAATCCTTTCTTATAAAACAGGAAAATTGACCAAACTGCTTCCAACAATAATGAGCGTTTATTAGTTCATGAAAGAAGTCCAGCAACAGAATGGATTTCAGGAGACACTTAACCCAGCTGCCCAACCATGTGACCAGAGCCCTGTTTCTTGGAGTTTTCTCTGCTCTACCATCCTCAAATGGTTGATTTCATCCCAATTTAGATATGTCTCATGTCCCAAGGTGGCTGCCAGGATTCCCTAGAGCTACCTACTTCTTGTTAACGTCCACGAGAAAAGTGATTAGCTGTGTTCCAGCATCCCCAGCAATTGTCCTCGTTTTCAGTCTAATTAGATCGGTTTAGGTAAATTCAGAATCATTCACAGTTGGCCAATAAAGTGGAATGTGCTGGGTGGTTTTGTCTCAGTCATGTGGCCACCCATGGTGCTGGGGTTAGCCATGGCCGTGCACTACTGAGCTCGCTCTACAAGGTGAGAGAGCTCATCCTGAAGAGGATTCGGTGTTCACTTGGAGGCCGCACTCTCCCCAGACTGCTCCTAGCCACCGACAGCCACAGCCAGGTGCTAGAACTGGGCCATTCCTGCCTCATGTGGGACCCTTCCCACAGGCTCTTTGCTCTAGGCTCTCTGCTGTCCTCCCAGACTTTCTGAGGTTGCATGGCTGGTGGTGTGGAGTCTCCCTCCCTCCACAAATGCCAGTCCTTGCTGCCCTGGGCCTTCCTCTTATACTCCTTTCCTCTCCTCGTCCTTCACTGAGTTTGCACTTGTAATCCTTTCTTGGCTTCCCATTCCCAGAAGACCCACCTGACACACCCTGATTATTCAAACTACCCTGAAAGAGTCTCTGATTTTCACAAAGGAGATCAGCTCAAACATACTTTACCCCACAAGTGCCTGAGAGGTGGAGGTTATTCCCACAAAACGAGAGGAGACGGAGGCCCAGTAACTTGCCAGTCACCCATGTAGCCAAAAGGCAGCCCAGGGTGCAAACCCCATCTTCCCCTTGGAGGCCCGGCTCTTCCCCTCATTAGGTGCAGCCCTTTGTAGAGCCTGGTGAAGTGGCCTGAGTTCATCTGGCTCCTCTGGGGCGGGGCCGGTGAATTCCAGCGCGTGTCTGCTCTAGTGGGCTTTTCTGGAAGCATTCACCCCGGGGGACGGGGGGGGGGGGGGGGGGGGGGGGGGGAGTCAGGGACTAGGGCTGTGCTGCGCGTGGATGAGCTGAAACCGTCGCTGTCTCTCCTACCGCGCCAGCGGCGGGACCCACTGCCACCGTGTCGTGCTTGGACACTTGACAGGTGACACGTCCACAGGAGTGGCATCCTTTGCACAGAAATCAGCCCGGCGCGGTGTTTAACAAGGAAGAGCAAAGGCACACGCCGCTCGAGCGGGCCGGCAGAGCCACGGAGCGGCTGCAGCAGGCGGCCCCCCCACCCGGAGGCGATCGCGGTGCCCCTGCTCCCTCGGGGCCGGGCGTGGGTGGGAGCGCCGCGCGTTTCGGCGCGCCGCAGATCAATGAGGATGCCTGTTCTCCCTTATGCGAGCCCACCCCCTCTAATCCGCCGCATTGTCCACTGACGTGTCTAATTATGTGTCTTACAACCACAGAACTCCCCCCAGAGTAGCGGGGCCCTTCTGGCGGAATGAGGAGCATGATTGCTCCATCTGTTCCTCGGGCGCCGGCCGGAGGCGGCGGCGGGCGCTGGAGCTGACTGCGCGTGCGCACGAGCGGGCCGGCGGGGAGGGTGGGGTGGGATGGCCGCCGAGCGCAGGTGCCTGGAGAAAGGGGATCCCAGTGGCAGGTGTGGATGCCAAGCTTGCCGCGGCGGAGTCTCTGTTTAATTACTGTCGACTGAGGGGGCTGTTTTATTTAAGATTTATAGGAGGCAGGTTCAGATGGAGTTCTGAGCCGAGCTCGAGAAGGTAGCAGCCTGGAAGCTGCTGGGGAGAAGAGACACCTGCGTCTTTAATTGAGCATGGCACACTCTGAATTTCCTGATATGTAAAAACAATCACTTGGAATTTGGGGAGGCTCTAAGGGAGAGGTCAGCACCACCCCGTTCTCCCCCTTCTCCCAAGCTGACTAAACTGTTGTTTGGCGAAGCAGATCCCCAAATCACAGGCGTATCATTCCCCTCCCAGTAACACTGTGCGTGCGGAGATCTGGCTCGAAGGGACCATGAAAGTATCACCTGGAGAGGATTACACAGAGAAGACCAAAAATGGGCCAAATATCAGCTTCCACGTGCCCAGCCCTTTACAGTTTGCAAAAGTGCTTCTGCCTTGCCTTGCTTTCAACAGGGACAGGCAGGAGTGGCCCCATTTTGAAGGGAGGAACCCAAGAGGCACTCAGGCTTTTGCAGGGTGAGGACACAGGGCAGTGAGATTCCAGGAGTCATGAACGATCTCTGAAGAAAGGATAAACAGGAGTTGGTCAAGTGGAGGGTGGTTGGGGAGGGGAGAGTGTATCTCAGGTGGAAGGATGTGATGAGTGAGGGAACCAGATTACTTGGGATGACTGGGATGGAGAGGAGTGTTAACCCAGATAGAATATTGGGAAGTAGCTCAAAGAAAGCCACATAAAGCTGTGGCCCCAGACTCAGGTGTGGATCATATAAAGAAACGGAGGGGAAGACAATCCAGTACCAGTACCACAGTAACCAAAAAGCAATTGAGTATTCACTGGAGTCCTTTGTGAATTTCATCGCAAAGCACAGCAAATATTGTCAAATCTTCTCCTGTTCTCTCTTGCGTAACCTCACTCTCTTGCTCTCTGTCACTGTTTTATTGTAGTTACTGCCCCAAAAGAGTCCTCTTTCTCCCTCCAGACTTCCTCAGTCTCTCTCTCAGACTCTACCTACCATCACTGGTTTCCTTCCTCCCTCCCTCCTTCTCTCTTTCTGTGGCTCTGATTTGGATCCTACAGTATCTGTCTTCCCTCCTGCCACTTTAGATGGCTTAGGGCAGGAATGGACCAACTGGCACTCTAAGGTCGAGTCCATCCTGCCACCTGTTTCTGTGCAGCTTTGCAAATGGACTATATTTTTTATTTTTTAAATATATTTTAAGCGGTTGAAAAGAACTTGTACAAATTTGTTCTCTCTCTTGTTCTATAAATACCTACAAAATAGCTGTGAGCTGGCCTCTTGGCCTACAAAGGCTAAAATACTTTACAATTGGCTTTTAACAGAAAAAGTTTGCTGACCTCCCAGGTTAGGAGAAGTAGGAAATGGATACCTCTCCAGTAGCATCTTGGATGCCAGGCCTAGGGCTTCTGGGATTTTCCAAACTGTCCTGGAGGAGGTTTTGCAGGAAGGACCCTTTTTGCAAAGTCCAGGAAACAATAAACTGAGAGATTTCATATTCCAGAGATGGATAACATAGCAGGTCAAGCCTGTCTCAGTGGGTTATTTTTGACCAAGAGGTAAAAAGCCTACCAGAGATGCCTTTCCAGAACATGTAACACATATAACCATATAACACATTCTTCTCCCACTTTTGGGAGAATACCTTTATTGCCTTTTATCTTGGGAGACCTTTTCTTGTTTTATTTTTTGAGCATTTTAAGAAACTTGTCATCCTAAGCATCTTCCCATAATCACCTGAGTCACCTGTCTGGAATCCTCTCAGGGAAGCCATTCCTGACCTTCTCTGTAATAATACTGCTTATTCCCTGCCTATCTTAAGGGCTGATTGTACCCTGTAATTCTATCATAGGGTTGGACCCAGGGCCCAGGTCTGGCCAATCAAAATATCTGTACCTCTGGCCACAATTATTGGTTCAGGGATGGGCAGATGTGTGGCCAGCCAATGAAAGTCCTCTTCAGAACTTTGACCAAAGCTATTAGAAATGATGCTTTTCTTCTCAACTGGTAAACTGGAAGGAAGCTATTTGTGAGCTGTTGATGTTTATCTTTGCAATCATGTGGGTGAAATCTTCCTGGAAAAGGAATATCCTATACAAGAAAGCAGAAATGGGGAGAAAGAAGGAAGGAGATAGAAAAGAGAGAGAAAGAGAGGGAGAGCGAGAGATCTGATATCATATCAACCTCGGTGTTCAGCCATTCCTGAAGCTAGTTCAACCCTGGATCATTCCATTACCCAAGCCAGTAAATTGCCTTTTTCTTTTTTTAAGTCAAGCTGACATGGGTAGGGTTCTGTTACTTGTATCCAAATACATCCTGAACAATGCAGGGTTTTACCAGGCTCCTTGGTGTGTTGGATGCCTTCCTTTGGTGCCCACAGCCCTTTTTGTCATGTAATTTTCCATGCCCTCGGGCTCTGACTCTGGACTTAGAGCAAGCTGCTTGGACCGCCAGGATGTTTGCACATGTGATGCATAAACAGTTTGCAACTCTCGGATCCCTTTTGCTATCGTGTGAGCAAGTCCAGCTTAGCCTGTGGGATGATACATAAAGCCCAGATGAGCTGTGCCCACTGAGGCCCCATAGACCAGCCTGCCCAAGCTTCTCTGGAAGCTGACAGTAGCCCTGAGAATGAGGCCTGCCAAAGAACCACCCGGCTGAGCCCAGCCCGGACTGCCAGCCCCAAGACTTGTGAGCTAAATAAATGATAGAGGTTTGAAAACACTTCAGTTTTAACATGGGTTGTTAGGCAGCAAAAGCTGATACACAACAAAAGGTGGAAAAGGTATTTGAAAGTCACTAAAGGAGCGTAGCTTATCACCCTGTGGCCTTTTGCGTGGATAAGGAAAACAAGAGGCTGTGGTATTAAGCTTAAACCAAGACTGGCTCTAGATCGCCAGTACTTAAACAAGGAACCCATGGCACTTACTGTATCTGAGCCGAGCCCTGTAGGTTGACAAATCCGTCCCTGGCACTGTCACCCATAGCCATTCTGGGCAGTACTCACTGAGGTCGTCATGGCCAGCATAGGACGAGGGACCAGGCTGCACACCTAACAATTCAGAATTCCTCCTGGCCATATCCTATGGTTATGATAAGAAGAGTTGGAAGGCAGTAGCTTGCTGAACACCTACGATATTCATAATACAGCAACCATTTTTTTCTTCTGTAGGTCTGACTTAGTGTGCTCATAGTAAGTCTCTCTGACTTAGTACACTTTTATTCTTTTATTAAGGTTATTTGCCACCTATAATTTTTCATTTTCTCCTTATGTGTGATTGTTCATATCAAATCAAATATTAAAATACCACCACTACTACTCAGGATGGCTCACATGTATTGAGTACTTATCAGTATCACCCTCTGGACAAAGGGTCTATAGGCCTGGTCACCTCTAATCTTCCCGACAATCTGGGGAGATAGGTGCTGTCAACCCCAGTTTACAGATGAGAAAACTGCATCCCTCGCTCAGGTTCACAAAGTTATTAAACATCGCAGTTACAAATGAAGGGAGACTGATTATATGAGCTAGAGAAGGGGGGAGGCTTCCTGATAGATGCACTTCACCTGCTGTGAAGACAGATCAGGATTTCTCACCTACTAGCTCTGTGACCTTGGGCATCTTACTAAGCTTATCTGGGCCTCCATTTCTTCTCCTGTAGAATGGGAGTCATAATCTCATCTTTCCAGGTGGTTGGGGGAAAAAATTAAATGAGAAATATAAAGCTCCTAGCACAGCATTAAACCCACAGTTGGACCTCAATCCCTTTTCTTTTTTCTTCCACCGGAGGAGACTAGATCGTACTGATTTATGGTCATTTTGTCCAAAGGAATGTAAATTCCATGAGAATGTGGGTTTTTTGTTATTTTGTTTACACTGTATCCCCTGCCCTACCACAGGGCCTGGCGTATTATACACACCTAATGCTTCTTCAGTTGAGTTCTGTACTTCTGTGAGCCTGTGATTCTGTGAGATGTGACCAGCAGTGACTTCCTAAGGGCTGGTTGGGACCAGGAGGTAGAGGAGATCAAGGAGCAAAGCTTTGCAAGGAGGTGGAGAGAGATCGGCTCTTGCCTCATTCAACAGCCCTCCGGGAGCCAGGCCGAGTGGCTTGCCGTGTTGATAAGAAGCACTCACCATCCATCCTGGGGAAGTGGCTTGTTTGTTGCTGGAGATCCTGGAAGAGGGTCCTAAGCACAATCAGTGGATGCAGCTTCTCCCCTCCCCCCTACCCCCCTCCCAAGTTTGTCATGGCCTCTGCCCCGGAGCCCCCACCCATCTGCACAGTGGCCAGGCTTGGAAAGAATTCTACTTTGATGCCAACTATCAGCAGGGCTCTCAGAGGGTGTGAATTATTCATCGACAAACCCAGCACCCATCTGTCTCCAGTCGCGCTGCCGGCATCTCCCTGGGCCCAGAAGCTGCCCAGGGCACCTCCAACCCAGGCCTGCCTGTGGGTTCCTCATAATGAATTTTCGGCTGCCCTGAGGCTTTTGCCTTAATTGGAGAGATGATGGGGTAAGCAAGAGGCTCTAAAGTGTGCATTTGAAATCAATTTGCTTCTTGAAGTGGCATGAAAACCAAAGTCTAAAGGATGCCCACTGTGAGGGGATTTCCCTGGTGCCACTCGGCTCAGTCTCTGCTAATGGCCTGTGTTTAATGGCCCCTCGCATCTTTTGCTCTGAAGAGGTTGGCAGAAACTGTGATGGGGTGGAAGTGGCTTTGTGGGAATGAAGGCCTTTCAGTGGTGGAGGGCCCACAGGGTGCAGCCTCAGAGAATCAAGGTTGGAAGATGGGGTGGCCGCGATAGCTTGCACATGCATGGTGGCTGCTCCGGCGGAGGTGGGGGGGACCTTAAGGGGCTCAGCAGTAAGATTTCAGAGATGTGTAAAAAGAGGTTAAGTTGCCTGTGAACTCAGCCTACTTCCTGAAATCTCTGGAGGAAACAGCGTATCTGTAGGATAAGAGGCCAGAGGGAGGAAGGCCTATGGGTTGGTGGTCGTGAAGTCTCTTAATTCTAAGGAAGAAGATGTTATTTGTGTACATCTTTAGTGACCAGTGACTGACTTTCAAGTCTGCATATCCAGGGTTAAAAAAATAATAGGGTCCTCACTGGAAGGTGTATACAATAGTAAAGAGTTCCCTGAGAACTAACAATAGTAGTAACTATTGACATATAGCAAGCCATTTCAAGATGTTTATTGGCCCTAGTTACTCTTAGTTTTAGAACCTGACCCTACAGGATATATTAGATCAAACCTTATAATGTACCATTATCACATATGTATATGATTTATATATATTATATAATACATACCATACATATACATACATATTGCATATTATATATCATAATGCATCCATATCAGTATGGAGATTTATTCATTTATTTATTTAAAGGAGTGCAGTGGCCTGCAACATTTTTTAATTTTTTTTAAGTTTATTTCTTTTTGACAGAGACAGAGTGCGAGCATGAGCTGGGGAGGTGCAGAGAGAGAGGGAGACACAGAATCCAAAGCAGGCTCCAGGTGCCGAGCTGTCAGCACAGAGCCTAATGCAGAGCATGAACTCAGGAACTGTGAGGTTATAACCTGAGCCAAAGTCAGACGCTTAACCGACTGCGCCACCCAGGGATCCCTGCATTTTTTAAAAATAATTTTTAGAATTTGCTTTTGTGGGGCGCCTGGGTGGCGCAGTCGGTTAAGCGTCCGACTTCAGCCAGGTCACGATCTCGCGGTCCGTGAGTTCGAGCCCCGCGTCGGGCTCTGGGCTGATGGCTCAGAGCCTGGAGCCTGTTTCCGATTCTGTGTCTCCCTTGCTCTCTGCCCCTCCCCCGTTCATGCTCTGTCTCTCTCTGTCCCAAAAATAAATAAACGTTGAAAAAAAAATTTTTAAAAAAAGAATTTGCTTTTGAACTTATTTGGCTATGAACAGTCACTCATTTAATTTACTGTTAGCTATGTTTTGTAAGCAGTCATCATGCCTCCTTAGAAGTTCACAAAAAACAAGGTAACCAAATCATGAATTTCTTTCAGATGTAATAAAATCTTTATGAAAACAAAACTCGATAGTGAACCCAGTGGACCCAGTGTCTGTAGACATTTAATGAAACATTTATTCATCTTGTTTTTTTTTTAATTTTTTAATGTTTATTTATTTTTGAGAGAGAGAGAGAAAGAGACAGAGTGTGTGAGTGGGGTAGGGGCAGAGAGAGGGAGACACAGAATTGGAAGCAGTCTCCAGGCTCCGAGCTGTCAGCACAGAGCCAGAGGCGGGGCTTGAAGTCACAAACAGTGAGATCAGACCTGAACTGAAGTCGGACGCTTAACCGACTGAGCTCCCCCAGGTTCCCCACATTTATTCATTTTGATTTTGCATATTTTTCTTTGCATATTTTAGGCCCACACCTTTTATTCTTTCCTGGTCTCTAACATGTTTGTGAGAGCCGGACTCTGTGGCCACGTGTTGTCTGTTGTGTGTGTGTGTGTGTGTGTGTGCATATTTGTGTGTGTGTCCTACTGGACAGAGCATCCTTGCCTGGGTGGCTGTGCATATGGGGAGCCAGAGGAGGTACTTTCGAGGGGTCTTCAGGCTTCCGGAAGTCTTATTTCTCACAGGTCTTACTGGTGGTTTCTCTTGGTCACGGTACTAAGCCTGGCAGGGTGTGCACTCAGGTAAGGAGGTCTGCTGCTTGTGTTCAAATCAGCACCTCCAGGTGAGGAAGACCTGTGGCTGTGCCAAACCCACTAGGCCCTGCTAAGAAACCCAGGGACAGCTGTGGATGTTACCCTCGGTGGGGCACAAGAGTCAAGAAATAAAGAGGGAAGGCTTGGTTCTCTCACCTGGCGTGGGGTCTCTCAGGGGCCTTGGTTCATGCATCACCTCACTCAGCAAAGGAATAGTAAGGAGCTGTTCTCATGCCCAACTGCAGTGGGAGGAGGTCAAGGACAGATGGGACAGTGAGGTTTGTCATCACCACCTGGTCGGTGGCCTCCTCTCCATTAACGTATTTACCTCTTGGCCCTCAACAGCAGTGAGCCTTCAACACTAGTTGGGGGCTGACCTGGTTCTGAATGTCAGGGACTCATGCCATGGGTCCCAGTCAGGCCCTGACCGCTTCAGAAGTCCAGCAAGAGGAACGAGGAGGGCTAAGTGTGAAAGGACATCTTCTGGTGTCCAGACACTGCCCTCGTGTTTGGTTGTTTGCTTCCTAACCTTATGCCCCAAGCAATCATGTCCTCTCTTTCAGTTGCAAAAATGGAAACTGCAGAGAGTTGAAATGGTCGCCCCAAAGTGGCAAAGGCAGGATTTGAACTCAGAGCACTCACACTCAAGCCCTGTTCTGTTTCTTCCACACCCCGTTTGTTCCTTGAATTCCTAGGAATGTTCAGACTGTCATGAGTATGTGTTGGAATTTCCGATATGCCTCAAAAATAGATTAGTGGTAAATTGTTCCTTCGTGAAGCCAAGCAGAGAGAAGTGGTGAATATGCTAATGGCTGCCAAGGGGCCTCTTTCCCAGGCAGAGATGCACAGCGGGAGTCAGGTGGAGTCTGAAATCCAGCCCACACATCACCTGCCCATCAGTACCACGATGTGGACTTACTCAGACCAGAGAAGGGTTTCTTGCCAAGCTCTGCACCCCTGAGCTCACATCCACCCGTGGATGCCCCTTAGTAAGTTTTGCAAAGGCACTGCTTTGGTTTAGGTTTTCCTGGAAGCAGACTTGGAAAGAAATACTGCAGTGTGAGTCTTCTGGGAGGTGATCCCAGGAAGCACTGGTAGGGAGTAGGGAAGACAGGGAAGGGGTGAAACCATCCCGGTGTGCATCAAGATGGTTATCCTTGTAGATACATTTGGGGCACAGTAGGGAGCATCACCTGAGTCATCCTACTGCCCCGTCAGTCATCATTAGGGCTGCTTCCCGGGGCTCCTCTGCCAGCCCTGCAGGCAGGCTGTGTGTTCCAGTTGGCAGAAGGCCTTCCTGGAGGGTCACGGTTGTTTCTGATGAGCTGCTCTGACTGCAGGTGTGTGCACAGGGCATCCGGGCAGGGCGGGGAGAGCATCCTCTCTAGGCACCTTCTAGGTGAGCATAACTTCTGTTCCGCCGGATGTAATCAGCCGAGCTATTGTCTGTGACCTAGTCCCCATCCATCACCTGATACATCCACCTGTTGACGTTGTCCTCCCACAGTCTAAACAGGGACCGCTTCTGGAAAAAAACCAAAACACCCACCACTGCTAAAACATAACTGTGACATAAAACTTCCTGACCCTGCAATCAAGTCTGGGATTTGTTCCTGGCTCTGATGTGTGTGCCTAAACCAGTGGCCTGGCTTCATCTCCTGCCCACCCACCCACCCCCCCCTGCCCCCATCTCTTCCTCCCCTCTGCCTCTAGAAGCCCGTAAGGAAATCCAGGTTTCCTGGCTTCCTGCCTTCCTGTTTGTATCCTATGGGCCTCCGGAGGGTTGGCAGGGAGCTGGCCCGGCACTGCTCACAGCTCAGGAGGGAGGCTTGCCAGGGGGCCGAGGCTCGGCTGGAGGTCCGGGGGCCTGTCTGGAAGCCCTGTCTGTCACACAGCTGTACGTTCCCTTCCATGGTTTATTTACCGAGGGCGGCCGGTGGATATTATGGGAGGTTGGAACCATGCTTGGCATGGGCCCCAGCAAAGCTGGATTCCTGCCTCTGTTGCCTCCCCAGACCTCAGAGTCGCGTCCCTGTCAGCGCTCTCCCCGGGCCACCTGGTTCTGTGGTCTTGGGGCTTTGGCGTGACCTCAGAAAGAACAGAAGGAGGAAGGAGTCTGACAGAAGTGTAAAGAGCTGATTCAGATCAGAAACCCCCAGACGCAGAATTGTGACTATTTTAGTCTCTATTTCGTCCAGCTCTGTTGCCGTTGTTCGCTGGAGGTTTTTGATGTTACTCTCCCGTTGCCACTTTCCGTGTTTGCCTGAACAGAGACTGCTCCTGAGGAAGGGAGGGCTCAACCCTGTTGCTTCCTCTGTCACCGCCGATCTAATGAGGTGTAAATCCCACAGATGCCGCTCGGGGCGGCCGACGTAGTAATTTATATCAATTGGTGTGATTAGAGGAAGCCCTCAATCATCCCGTGGTGTCTCGTCGCAATCTGTCATAGTCGTAATCACATGAGCGTCACCCTGAGTTTGTGCCGGGAAGAATACACTGCTTTCCTGGATTCTGCTCAAGAGCCCAAATATAAGATTGAGAGATGGGCCCAAGGAGGTAAGTCACATCCCTCCCATTTGCAGGGGGAGGCCACCTGGCCGAGAGGTCCCATGTGTCCCTGTGACCTGTTGGCCTGCCCTCACATGAACTTCCTGGAACGTCGGTGGCTCAACTGGACATGAGACCCCCAAGTGCGGAGTCTCTGGGTCCTGAGCAGAGAGAGCCCTAGGCTATGACCCAAGGGTGCCGCCACCCTCTTTACCCTCTGCCTTAGTCTCTCCGGTTCTAGCTCTGCCCCAGGTATCCAGCGACGAGTCAAGCAGAAGTACCCCTACTCTCAGGAGGTTTCTATTCCAGTAAGGGAGCCAGACTTTCAACCACTAGGTCTATGGAAGGCTAACCTAGCCTAGGGGAGTTAGGAAGATTCCCTTGAGGAAATGACTTACCTGAGAGACCTCAAGTACAGTAGACCTGGGGAAGGGAGAAGTCTGTGATTCCATCCAAGGAAGCAGCTGTGTGGTCCAGAAATGAGAAGGAACTTGCCTCAGGCGGGCAGCAGTACCGACAGGGCTAGGAGCAGAGGAGGAAGCTCATTTTTTCCGCCATGTTGAAGACTTAGAACTGTTAAGAAAAATTGTCCGAAACTTAGAAATATGTTAAAAAGGAAGACTATAGACTCTTTCAGTGTCAGACTAGAGCATTATCTACCAAGCCCACCCAAGAATGACTTAATTGTCTATGGGATTGTACCTTTGTTTGATTTTGCTATGAACTGACGGGCGCTGATCTCCGGGAGGTTACATATACGCTTGTAGATAGCTGTCCTCTGCAGAGAAGCCAGTGCTTTCTGTCTCGTAGGAAAGGTAACCCCAGTGATGATCACTTCACTGTGAAGGACATTAGTCAGTTTTGCCTCCAGCTTGGAAGATGAGCAAGTCCATTAAAACTCACTTCTGTACACTTTTTGTGAGGGACTGTATCAAATGCTGCTGGAACCAGCTCTACAATATCACTAGTTCTGTCATTGATGAGTAAATCAATGTTTGACACATATTTATTCTTCATCAGTGTAAGAGCTGGGTTTTCAGAAATCACTGTCTTGAGGGCACCCCCATGTGCATTGTAGCATTATTTACGATAGCCAAGACATAAAACCTTAGTGTCCATTTACCAATGAATGGTTAAAGAGAATGTGGCATGTATATATATACACATATATATATACACACACACATACACAATTGTATACATACATTGTGAGTATCTACATATACAAATTGTGTATGTATATATATTACACACACACACAATGGAATATTGTGCAGCCATATAAAAGAAGAAAATTCTCCCATCTGTGAAAACATGCAAGGACCTTGAGGGCATCATGTTAAGTGAAATAATCCAGACAGAGAAAGACAAATACTGTATGATCTCACTTATACGTGGAATCTGAAAGAACCAAGCTTACAGGAACAGTGAACACATTGATGGCTGCCAGAGCAGGAGCTGGGAGGTGGTGAAGTGGGTGAAGGTGGTTAGAAGGTACAAACTTTCAGTTACAAGATGCCAAAGTTCTGGATGATGTTACCTAAAGTTACTGTGGTGATGGTTTTGTAATATATGTAAATATCATTATGTTGTACACCTTAAACTAATACAATGTTGGTGGCTCAAGTTGGTTAAGCGACTGACTCTTGATTTTGGCTCAGGTCATCATCTCATGGTTCATGGGTTTGGGCCCACACCGGGCCCTGTGCTCACAGCTTGCAACCTGCCTGGGGTCCTTTCTTTCTCCCTCTCTCTTTCTGCCCTTCCCCTTCTCTCTCTCAAAATACATAAATAAACTTAAAAAATGAATATAATAATATAATGTTATATGTCGATTATCAATAGAACTGGGAGGAAAAAAAGAGTGGCGTTTTCCTCATCAGAACATTATTCTTTGACAGAACTTTCTCCTCAGAGTGATAAGAGACCGTGGTGAGTTTTAAGCAGGCACCTGCCATGATCACAGTTGCCCGGGGACGTAGTGGTAACGTTCTTCTGAGGAAATGAAGAGACGCAACTCCTACTTTTTTTGTCAAAAGGTGGGGTGGCGGGGGGTGGGGGGTGTTGACAATTGAATTTGGCTTTCCCTTTTGGGACAAATAACTGGTTCGGTCGAGGGCCAATATGCTGTTCTTACCATCAAGTGTAGGTTTATTATAGGGTCTTTGTGCAAACAGAGGAGACTCTAATCATTGCGGTGTCCATTTTGTTAAGCTTTAAAGCTGTGGCTAATAATTTATTGTAATGGGATCCAAACTAATGAACTCCACTTACAATTGAAATGTTTTAGAAAGCTTTCTTTCCTCCTGGGTCTCCCCGGGAGGCCGGGCTCCGGCAAAAGTGGAACCACTCTGCCACCGGGCAGATTGCTCATCAGCTGTGTCAAGTGTCAGAAGATTGGGCCGTCTCTTTAAAGTGCTTTAAAAAAAAAAAAAAAAAAAAAGAGGGGAAAATACCAGCATTCATTTCCATAAATTATTGAATATGAATTTAAAATCATCTAGTCGGAGAGGTGTTGAAATTACCCATGCTAATTGGCAAGTCGGGGAAGCAGCGGCGGGGCTGCAGAGAACAGCGCAGTAATTGTCGTTCCGGGGCTGCGGTGGCCAGATGAGGAGGATGAGCAAGGTGGGGCAGCCGTGCAGATCCAGAGGGGGCTCAGGAAGAAAGCCCCCGGGAGTCATGCCAGCACCTTCGTCCCCGTGCTGTCTTCTTTGATCCTTCTTGCACTCTTCGGGGACCGTTATCGCTCTGAGAGGTCGAATGCCAGAGGTCACGTAGCTAGTGGGTAGGTGGCCTAGGTGACTTTTGAATCTGGTTGTTTCGGGTTCAGTGTGCCAACGTGCCTTGCCTGTGATCCGTAACCATTCTTCACTCATCGCCTTCTCCGTGTTTATGCTCCCGTGTCATCGAACTGGTACAGTAGAAAGAGCGTGACTGCCCCATCCCCCAACCCAACCCTGTAGAATTAATGCCCATCAGGTTTAGTTTTAGTTGACAAATGATTACGTCGGGAAATTATGATTCCTCCTTCCCTGCCTCCCTGCCTGTATTTTTTCCTTTCCCTCCAAAGTATGTATCCTTCGACTTTTTGCTCAAACATCATCCACTCAATAAAACCTATGGCTATACTACTTAAAATCGCAGGCTGCATGAGCCCTGACTCAACAGTCTTGTCTGTCACCGTATTCCCTTTTTTCGTTTTTCCCCCACAGCATTTATTATCTTGTAACTTTATATATAATTTGTTTATTATCTTTATTACTTACTGTTTGTCTTCTCTTAGTAGAATTTAAATATCAAGAAGGCAAGACTCTTCGTTTTGATTACTGATGTATCTCAAGTGCTTAGAACAACACCTAGAATGTAGTAGGTCCTTATTAAATATTTATTGAATGGATGAACGAAGGGATACTTATTATATGGCCATTTATAATGTAATGAAAACCAAAATCAACACAGAAAGCAAGCCAATATTCTTGTGCACACCCATGTTCTAAGTGCTTGCATATCTTTTCTTTCATTCTTATGATGTAGCAACTGTCATTATCATCATTTTACAGATGAGGAAACTGAGGCCCAGAAAAGTAGACTAACTTGCCCAAGGTTCCACAGCTGGTACTTTTAGAATCAGTTTTGTTGAGGGATAAATTTCATATAATAAAATGCACCTATGTTCAACATACAGTTGAAGTAAGTTACCCAAGTAAGGTGTGGAACTTTTCCATCACCCCTTACACTTCTCTTGTGCTATTCTGTAGTCTGTTCACTCCAGCCCCTGGGAACCCCTACTTTTGCTTTTTCTAGAATGTGGTGTAAAATGGAATCATGGCAGGTACTCATTTATGCTTAGCTCTTTTGCTCAGCATAATTATTGGAGATGACTCCATGTTACTGTGTATATCAAGAGTATATTCCTTTTTTTTAGTGCTGAGGAGTATTCTATTAAATGGTTAGACCACAGTGTCTTTATCCATTTGTTTGTTGATGGACACTTGGATCGTGTCGGCTGTTAGAAATAAAGCTACTGTGAATATTCAGGTACAAGTTTCATGTGGACATACGTTTTCATTTCTCTTGGGTAAATTGCTGCATTGTATGGTCACCGTCTTAATGAGAAATGGCCATATGGTTTCCCAAAGCATCTGGACCACTTGGCATTCCCACCAGCAGTACATGAGATTTTTTGTTCCCCATCCTCACCACCATTTAGTATGGCCAGTATTTTTAACTTGAAATTAAACTCTTTAACTTCAAGCATTGAAGTGGGTGTCTAGCATTGTCTCACCATGGCTTAATTTTTCATTTTCCCAATGACTAATGATAATGAACCTTTTTCATGAGCCTCTTGGCCAATAGTACATCTTCTTTGGTGAAGCGTTTGTTCAAATATTTTGCCCATATTTAAAAATTTTTATTTTAGAGAGAGAGAGAGCATGAATGGGAGAGAGGGGAAGCGGGGGGGGGGGGAGAGAGAGAGAGAGAGAGAGAGAGAAAATCCTAAGCAGGCTCCACAGTGATCATGGAGCTCCACATGGGGCTCAGTATCACAATGCTAGGATCATGACCTGAGCCAAAATCAAGAGTCAGATGCTCAGCTGACAGCCACCCAGGCTCCCCACACCTTTTGTCCATTTTTAATTGGATTGTCTGTCTTGTTATTGACATTAAAGAATTCTTTATATATGCTAATTGTTTTTCTCAGATATATGTAATGTGATTGTTTTTTCCCCCAGGGTGTAGGTGGTCTATTCATTTCGTAAATGGTGTCAGACCTATTTTTGAACCAAAGTCTGCCATGCCCTTCATTCCTTTCCATTTTCTCAAGTAAGGTTTATCTCAAAGAATAAGATGGACAAGTTTGACAAAAAGTCTGCCACACTCTTGAGGGGTTAAAAAAAATCATACAGAATAACCAAAATAGAGGAAAAACAAAATCTTGGCCTGTGTTTGTTCAGAGGGTTCAGAAACAAATTACCCTAATGGGAGTCTGAGGGAGGTGGAGAGAAAGTTAATCACTAACCCAGGCTCAGCGTTGTTTTAATTAAGCATAATAAGAATAATGAAATTATGCACCTCTTAGGATTTATGGCTTAGCTCTATTTGTATGGCACCAAGAGGATTTCAGGAACAAATAGAAATGATGGGATCCCAGGGACTCCTCCCGTCTCTCTGGATTGTCCTTCCATAACTTCCAGGGTGCTGGAATGAGGTGGGAGCAGCAGCCCAGGGTAGGGGGTCAGGAGCCCCGGGTATGTGACTTGGGGCAGACATTCCACTCCCTGGTCCCCAGTCGTCTCAAATAGGGAGGATTTAATACAGCAGTGTGCAACTGAATGTTTAATAATAAGTGCCTGGGGCGCCTGGGTGGCTCAGTCGATTAAGCGTCCGACTTCAGCTCAGGTCATGATCTCACAGTTCGTGGGTTTGAGCCCCGAGCCAGGCTTTGTGCTGACATCTCAGAACCTGGAGCTTGCTTCAGATTCTGTGTCTCCTGTCTCTGCCCCACCCCTGCTTGTGCTCTGTCTCTCAAAAATGAATAAATGTTAAAAAAAAAAATTAAAAAATTACGTGCCTAATAAATGCCTCTCCTCCCCCACCAAAAGTACATAGATATCTATATATGTACTTGCACATGTACATATATATGTGTACTTGCAAATATTATATATTTAGTGTACATGTAACTAATATTATTAATGTATAGTATGAAATTTTGCATAAATAAATGTAACATACTATGCAATTGGAGTATATAAATACACTACACAATTTAGTATAAGTTAAACAAACAATATTGTACATCCACATTGGCAAATGATTTTCACAAAATGCTTTTGTTGATTTCTGCCCACCTCCTCTATCAGTATCTGGCCAACAATTTCAACTGACAAATGGATGGAACTCCAGCAGGCGGACTGGTTGATGATTTTGCTTATGTTGCAGGGTAAGATGGAAGTGAAACAGTGAAGACGCGTTTTCATCAGTGGCATGAGTGACTTCTTTGCTGAACTGGATAGCAGTGTTTGATTACCTCAAGAATATTTCCTTGATTTTTGTGCTATTTACAACTTAACAACTATATACGTGATGCACCTGATTATTGACATTTTCTCAACCACTTTCTTAAGTCGAGACAATCAACAAAACAATAGATGAAGCTCTGAGTTAAAGTGTTTGCCAAAATGTCTGTGGTGCAAATGCCAATGTCTGTGGTGCAGTGTCTGTGGTGCACCTGTGGTGCAGGTGTCTACACCTGCAAATTGACCTCTTTTACGCCACCAACGCGATGTACCTGAATGGGGATCTAGGAAGAGATGTGCGGTTGTATGGTTTACCCACTGTGTAGATACATGACAGTAAAATGTAGTAAAATACTTAGGAAGGGGTGGTTTTGAGCATTTATTGTCTTTATGTTTAATATAATTTATTTACTAAATTTTTATGTAGTTTACTTTTTAATAATGACCGTGTTTGTTGAAAATTTTACAGTCAGCTCTCGGGTATCTGTGAGCCAGTGGCAGCACGGCACTGGTTTGGACGAGACCTGCTGTCTGGTGGGATTTCCAAGAAGGACCCATGTTGCAGACCTTTACTCTCCAGGGTCACCGTGTCTCCCAGCCAGGGCCAGGCCTGCTTCCACTCTGAGAGGAGCAGGTATGTCATGATGTATTAGTCTACTTGGGCTTCCATAACAAAATACCACAGACTGAGGGACTTAAAATGACAGAAATTTATTTTTCAGTTCTGGAGGCTGGAAATATAAGATCAAGGTACTGGCAGTGCTGGTTTCTGGTGAGGCCTCTCTTTCTGGCTTGCGGACGGCTGCCTTCTTGCTCTGTCTTCACATGGCCTTTTCCCTGTGTCTCTCCCTCTTCTGATAAGGACACCAGTCCTATTAGATCAGGAAGCTCCCCTCCATAACCTCATTTAACCTTAATTAGCTCTTCAAAGTTCCTATCTCCAAACCTAGTGTCTTTGAAAGTTAGGACTTCAACATATGAATTTGTGGAGCACCCAATTCAGTCCATAACAAGTGGTTTCTGTTCTGTTAAGAGAGAGGAATAGAAACAGAGGTAATGAGGCAGTACTTGATGTCAGAGGTAGGTCTGGGAGGTGGGGCCCCTTCTTCAGTGTGCAGTGTGTGGTTGGGGCCAGAGGCTGACCAGGTGGGGAGGAAGTGGGGAAGGGAGAAAGTGTAAAGGCTGATGCAGGGCTGAGAGCCCAAGCCCAAGGGGAGACATGACAGTGCCCTCAGCTCTCACACTGTGCCATGGCTGGGACCTTTGCCCTTGGAGCACTGTCACCCTGAATTGACAGTGGAACACAGTGATCAGGGCCATGGACACAGAGCCAGGCTTCCTGGACTTCAAGTCCAGAAGCATCATTTACTAACTGGGTAACCATGGGCAAATTACTCACCCTCTCTGTATCAGTGTTCCCATCTGAAGAGTGCAAGTAATGCTAGTACCTTCCTCCAAGATTGCTGTGAAGATTAAGTAAAAAAAAAAAAAAAAAAAAAAAAATATATATATATATATATATATATACACACACACACATGTATAATCAGAATATAGAATATATAAGTGAATGCAGCATTGCAAGTGATGTATCATTGTTAGCTACTGCAGCTGCAATTAGTCTGTTTCTGTCTCTCGAGTGTGTGTCTTTGTCTCCTCTGTCTTTGAACCCTCTGCCCCTAGCACCATATCTGGCACTTAATAGATGTCCAATACCTGTGCTGAATTACAAATAAATACCAAAGGGTATTGGAGTGATTAAACAGTCAGGAAACAAGAGTCCTCATTCATACATGGAATCATCCAATTATTTCATCCTTTATTCATTTAACCAATAATTTTTAACAGTTTTATTGAAATAGAATTCACACAGCATAGCTTGGCTATTTAAAGTGTACAATTCAGTGATTTTTGGCATATTCAGAGTTGTGCAACCATCACCAACATCAATTTTAGAGCAAAGCTTATGAGCAAGCATTCTCCATTTTCCCCCAGTCTCCCAGCCCTAGGCAATTACCCATCTACTTTCTGTCTCTATCCATTTGCCTATTCTCAACATTCCATATAAGTAGGATCATGTCATGTCTGGCTTTTATGTTGTAGCAGGTATTGGTACAAATGATTTTTAAACATTTAAACATCTTCTGAACACTGTGAAATAAACCAGACAACCTGCCATAAAAATCTTATAGTCTAGAAAACATATGTTCACATAAAGAACTGCACACGATTGCTCTTAGCATCTGGTTCACAATAATCAAAAACTAGAAAGAGTCCCATCAATTACGAATAGTTAAAAAAACAGCGGTCTATCCATGCACTAGAATACTACACAGCAATATAAAGGAACAAAGTATTAATACACAATAACAACATGAATGGATTTCAACATCATTATGCTAAGTGCAAGAAGTCCAACACGAAAGACAGAAAACTGCTCTGTGATTCCATTTAGATGAAATTCTAAAAAAAGGCATAACTGTAGTGACTTAAAGCAGGTTAGTGGTTGCCTGGGGCTGGGGGTCACGGGAGAGGCCCAACTGCAAAGGTCCTGGAAGGTGCTTCTGTGGTGAAGGCGCTCTCTACATCCTGATTGTGATGGTGGTTACACCGACACATAGAATTACTGAAATTCATCAAGCGCTATATTTAAAATAGGTATTAAAATAGGTAAATTTGGGGGCACCTGGATGGCTCAGCTGGTTGAGCGTCCAGCTCTTGATTTCAGCTCGGGTCACGATCCCTGGGTCTTGGGATCAAGCTCCACATCAGGCTCCGCACTGAGCGTGGAGCCTGCTTACGATTCTCTCTCCTCTCACTCTCTGCCCCTCCCCCACTCGTGCTCGCTCTCTCTCTCTCTCTCTCTCTCTCTCTCTCTTAAATAAATAAATTAACTGATTAAATAAAAATAGATGAATTTCATTGTACATAATTAAAACAAAAAATGTATAATCTATAAGCTACAGTTTATTAACTGGCACTTAATAAGGGCCAAATGCTATAAGACACTTTACAGTATTATCTTTTAATTCTTACATTAACTGAATAGGGTAAATGCTAACAGCTATGGACTGAATTGTATCCCCTCACCCCGAATTCATATGTTGACATAACCCCCAATAGTGTTTGGAGATGGGGCCTGTGGGAGGAAACTAGGTTCAATGAGGTCATGAGAGTGGGGTGCCCATGATGAGATTAGTGTCCTTACAAGAAGAGGAAGAAACATGGACTCTTTCCCTCCATGCGTGTGCATGGAGGAAAGGCCAGGTGAAGACACAGTGAGAAGGTAGCTGCCTTTGAGCCAGGAAGGGAGCTCTCATCAGAACCCAACCACACTAACACCCTCATCTTGGACTTCCAGCCTCCAGAACTAGGAGGAGGTAAATTTCTATTGTTTAAGCCACCCAGGTTGTGATATTTTGTTACAACACCCTGAGCTAAGACACTACAATAATTCCCGTTTTACAGAAGGGGAAATTGAGGCATGGAGAAGTTGCTCTTTTGTCAAGCAAGCATGTCTGAAATCTATTCAGACTTGTACTAACTATTCCCTAATTTCCTGGAAGAACCACCCCTTTCCCCACTGTCAGCAAACGTGCTTGGGCGGCAGTTCTATCCCCGACTCAGACTTAAAGCTCATGACTCGGCCCAAGCCAGTCAGTTCATGACGATCCTCTGACCCCTACGGATTGGCTCAGGATTCAGCAGAGACCCCATTAGAACCACTGAAACATAACATACCTTTACTGGGACTGCTAGGGCTGAGGCGCTTTCCTAATGAACAGGAACCTGGGAAGATGTGGGGCAAAAAATGTGGCAGCCATGTTGCCTGTGTGAAGGGAAATCCCATCTAGAATCGATCCAAAAGTCTGGAAGCATAGCCATAAGAGATGGAGAGGGAGAAAACAGATCTGAGCCTCTGGATTAGACCAAATTGAAAGCTGGTATATTCCTGGGTTCTTCAGTTATACCACCAGTGAAATCCCTGTTTTGCTTAATTCAAGGGTGTATACTCAAGGTCACAGCTCATATGTGCCCAAGGAGTGTGGGTTCCAGTCCAGGTCAGATTCCAGTGGTCCCACTCTTTCGGCCATTGAATTCTAGAGGAGGAGAGAAGAAAGAGGAGTGTGGTACAGGAGGATGGCAACTTTGGAAGATTCTACAGCTTTGGGAAACTAGAACGGGGACTGGGCGTCAGCTCCACCTGAAGCCTTGCTCTGCCCCTGTGAACTGTGTGTGTGACAAGGTACTCCATCCCTTGGAGCCTCAGTTTCCCCCTCTGTAAAATGAGCATAACAAAACATCCACCCCTGAGAATGATTGATCCAATCATGAGATCTACATAAGATAACGAAGAAAAAATATTTGGCACAGCATTTAGGAAACCCTCCCCCCAACCCAGTAACTACTGTTATTGACTGTGAACCCCTGGAGCACCCATTAGTGTCTGATCCTGTGAATGTTTTGCCTTGTTTTTACTGAAGCAGATTGAAAATTTTGAATTATTATAATGATTTTAGCAAAAGCAGCCTCCTTTCTGGAAGCTCAGAATTAAAAGGCTGTAAGGATCAAAGGGTAATATTGTCCGTGCCCCTATCACCTCCCCAAATTTTAGTTCCTCGTACAACACTCTTTTTTTTTTTAAGTTTATTTATTTATTCAGAGAGAGTGCAGGGGAGGGGCAGAGAGAGAGGGAGAGAGAGAATCCCAAGCAGGCTCTGCACTGTCAGCGCACAGCACACGGTGCCTGAACAGGACTCCATCCCCAGAACCATGAGATCATGACCTGAGCGGAAATCTAGTCAGTGCTTACCCAACTGAGCCGCCCAGGTCCCCCCTCCTACAACACTCTTAATGGATCTGTCCTGCCCTGAAATACCTGAGCTGTTCGGCTTCCTGAGCCAGAGAGAAGCAGGAAAACAATCCCAGATTCGGAGCATCCTGCTCCCAAACACCACCCGCAGGGAAAGCCCTGGGGAAGGAGCAGTGCCCTAGACGGGGCGGGCAGTATGGACAGAGCTGGTTTTCGTCAGCTCTGCTTGCCTGCACCACAGCTCTCAGAAACCTGAAAGTCAGCGTGAGACTGTGCTATGGAGTGCCAGGAGGCCGAGACGCATGCCGTGGTCCTCCTTTCCTGTGGCTGGCTCCCCCGGACTCTTGGGGGAGGCTCTCCGTTCATCCCGGACCTGGCTTTGCATCCTGCCTCTCCCACTGCAAAGCTTTGTGGCCAGCAAATTCACTGCTCTAAGGCCCGATTTCCTTTCTTCCCCAATGGATGGGGAGAACACTATCCCAGATCTCAGGGGTTGGAGTCACTAGGAAATGAGACCTCTGGCCTTGCCGTCTTGTCTCCCTGAGCCATTTCTAACTTCGTCCCCTTCTTTGCTTCCTCCCCTCAAAGTGTGCTCCCCAGACCAGCTGGAGAAGGGGCAGGGAGCTTGGTGGGGGCAGAGGGAGAGATGCCAGTGTAGAGACCCCACCCCAGCTCTCCTGTGGGGCTGGGTTCAACGAGCCTCCAGGGGGATTCTGATGCCATCGGTGTGGAAGCCCCATCCTAGCCACATCTCTGTATTCTCCTCCCGGCTTGGCCAGTTATGCAACCAAAAAGCTATTTCCTGGCTCCTCAGGCCATCTTCAGGTCTCTTTGTTCTGTCCATAGGACATCCAGCACTTAAATTTATAAACAGTATTCAGCCCACTTTTAGTTATTTCTTATTTTAATATTTGCTGAACAGATAAATAAATCTGTGGTAATTTATGAAAATAAATTACCTTCCTGTTATAGTTAAGACTACGCACACTGAGACCAGACCCCGGGATGCAAATCCTGGCTCTCCCCTCTGCTTGCTGTGTGACTTTCCTCACCTCCCTGTGTTTTCCTTTTCTTGGTGGTACAATGAGGCTAATGGTCATCCATATGCAAAGGGTGTTGGGAGGATTAAATCAGTTAATCCAAGGAAAGTGCTTAGCTCAGGGCAGGGCACAGTGTAGCAACTAAGTGCAACCCTGCCCTAAACAGTTCACATACCCTTTGTGAATTCCTCTTATCAGTGAGGTCGGCAATACTGTTTGCTCATTTCACAGATAAGAAAACCAAGGCTCAGAGAGTTAAGTAGCTTGCTCAAAGTCCTCAGTTCCAAAACGTGGCTATTCGGTCTCCCTTCTAGCAGGCAAAACGCGCACAAGAATATTCCCCATATTCATGTAAGAACGTGCTCATCGAATCTACACCGTTGCCTGTGTTCTCAGATTGATCCGTGGGCCGAGAGTGAAAAATATAAAAAAAAGGAAGACTCAGGCTCTGTCAGCTGTTCTAGCCCACCTGTGGGAATGGAGCCTGGGTGGACAGAATTAGCTTGATTTGTGTCTCATTTCGCAAGATCAATATTTGGCAGTATCTTCCCGTCTTCGCGTGTCTGGCTGGGAATTAAAAACGAACGTATGTGCTGCAGTGAGTCTAACGGCAGACCCCGGGATGCCTTCTGGAGCCCCTTAACACGGTGATCCAATGCCTGGGAAGTGAGTGTCAGGGTTTACGTTTTAAAGAGTGATTTTTTTTAAGTTTTTGTTGTTGTTGTTGTTTCATATTTTTATTTAAATTCTAATTAGTTAATATAGAGCATAGCATTGGTTTCAGGAGAATTCAGTGATTCATCACTTACATACAACACCCAGTACCTATCACAACAGGTGCCCTCCTTAGTGCCCATCACCCATCTAGCCCATCCCCCACCAACCGCCCTCCGTCAACCCTCAATCTGTTCTCTATGGTTAAGAGTCTTTTTTTTTTTAAATATGAAATTTATTGTCAAATTGGTTTCCTGTTGTTGTTGTTTTTAATGATTACTTATTTCTGAGACAGAGAGTGTGAGCAGGGGAGGGACAGAGAGAGTGGGGGACAAAGGATCCAATGCGGGCTCTGCGCTGACAGCAGTGAGCCCAATGGGGGCTCGAAATCAGGAACTGTGAGATCATAACCTGAGCCGAAATCAGACGCTCAACAGGCTGAGCCACCCAGATGCCCCTGAAAGAGTGACTTTTTTCTTTTTAATCAGGGACAAAGTGCCTGCCTTTAAACGCTCAGCACTGTGGACCCTGTAATACCAAACCAACAGTGATTTATTTCAGTGTGCAGACACTGGAAAGGAGGGTATCTCAAGGTCAGGTCATCCCTAGGAAAGGATGGCAAGCAGCCTGACAAGGTCCTGACCAGGCGATGTTTACCTTGTGATTCAGTTATCACAGGCCCCAGGGGCTCAGAGACTCAGTCCTGCCTGTTTCAGGGTTCCCGGGAGGCTGACAACCGCTAACAAAGCGAATCAGTGAGGATGGCGTAGAGAGCTTTCACTTCTTGGACGCCTGCTGCACACCCAGCTGTTTGTGGACCATGCCTCTGATGCTCACAAGTCATCTACCCAGGCTGCCACTTGGCAGATGAGGAAACTGAGGCACAAGAGGTGATGTGATCTGCTCGAGCTCCTGCAGCTAGTGACTGGCAGACTTGGGATTTCTAACCCGGTTAATCTGACTCCTGGGTCAATGCCAAGTGATTCGTTGACAACAAGACAGAAATGTCCAGTGGATGGGCACTCTGTGGCTCCCTGCGAGAAAGAAATACAGCCTGAAGTTGCAAACTGTGGGTTCTAGTGCAGTCTGCCTGCAGAGTTGTTTTGTTTGGCCTCCAGAGTGTTTTTTTTTTTTAAATGTTTGAATTCATTACCAACTTTGAGAAATAGGGAGTTTTCATACAGAATGCAGATTTCTGGCTTCTCTGGGTAAAGCAGATGTGGGAACAGTCAGCTGGCACTGAGGATGGCTGCTCTCTTTAGAAGGAACGTGAGCCTGGGCTGCTTGCATGGCTCTGTCCGCTAAGCCTCCGGCTCTTGATTTCAGCTCAGGTCACGATCTCACAGTTCGTGGGTTCAACTCCCATATCGCGCTCTGTGCTGACGGTGTGGAGCCTGCTTGGGCTCTCTCTCCGCCCCTCCCCTGCTCGCTCTCTCTCTTAAAAAAAAAAAAGAAGAAGAAGAAGAAGAAGGAACATGAGTCTTCCAGAGTGCGGTGGCCTCCACCCTGCTTGGGGCCTGCTCTGTAGGAAGTTAAATAACCCCAAGGCCACAGAGGAAGGCCAGATCCAGTGAAGGGAGGTTCTTCGACACCAATGTGTGCCAATCATATCTCAATAACTCATATTAGTTTGCTCAGGCTGCTGTAATAAAGTATCATAGGCTGGATGACTGAAATAATAGAAATCTCTTTCCTCTTAGTTCTGGGGGCCTAGAAGTCCAAGGTCAGGATGTTGGCAAGGGTTGGTTTCTTCTGAGGTCTCTGCTTGGCTTGTAGATGGCCGCCTTCTCTCCGTGTCTTCACGTGGCCTTTCCTCTGTGTATGTCTCTTCTCTTCTCATGTGCTCATCTCTTCTTAGATGGACGCCAGTCATTGGATTAAGACCCATCCTAATGGCCTGATTACCTTTTAGAGACCCTCTCTCCACACACAGTTGCATTCTGAGGTACTGCTGGCTAGGTCTTCAGTATTCAAATCTGTGTGTGGACAAAGTTCTGCCCATAACAATCAGATATTGGTTGATTGTCTCCCACAGAGACAGACGCACTTTTGTAGAGCCCAGAGTCTCTACAGTGTTGGAGGCCTTCTTGACAAAAAAGAACGTACAGTTATAAGTGTAAAATTAGATGCAGGGAGCAGGGTTATTGGTGTCTGGCCCATGCCCCCCCCTCCAAGGTCCTGGCACTTGAGTATGTTCCAGCTGGTTCAGCTGCCAGGACCTCCTTCTTTCTCCAAAGCTTCTTGCCCCCCAAGAGTGCTAGGGAAACAATTCCCCCACCATCCCCAGAAGCCCTCAGCCAGTGACTGCCTTGCCCACAAAGTGGGCCTGATCCGTGGTTGGCTGCTGTGATTGGTTTCTACCAGGCACATTCACCCATGTCTTTATTTTCTGTATTGTGGCAACATCTGGGAGCTTGCTGCCCCTCCCATGGCCAGCCAAAGAGGAAAAACTCACCCTGGAGTGTATCTTTCAAATGGAAACCAACCAGTCCAGAGCGCATTCCCCTCAACCACCTCCTTCATTGGGTTCTGCCACTGCAGGCTGCACTATCCCCTTGCCCTAATCACCTGAGGGCCATGCACCAGACAGCTAGGGACAGCCCTATGTCCCAGAGCCCACTGAGATGATTCAAACAGGCTAGTCATAAGCCTGCTTATCCCGCCTCATCCTTTGTATTTCGCAGAAACCACAGTAAAGGCTCTCCGTAGTTCCCCCATGCTCTGTGTCCCGACCGAAGCTGGTGCCTTGTGTGGCCCATCATGGCGTGGCCTGCCCTGTCTTCTTGGGAACTGTGAGTAACAAGCTAACCAGTCCCAGTCGTCTGCTGATCTGTTGGCCCTTCCACACCTAAATAATATTAAAACCTATATTTTAAAACAGCCTGTTCCCCAAAGGCCCGCATGGGATTAAGCTCTAGGTGCTCACACAGGGAGCTGGCCTGATAACGCAGCCTTTGCAGGCCCACTGCCCTTCCTGGTCTTGGTCCCCACTTGCCTGCCAGGGCTTCCTGTACCTCCCAGGTAACCCAAGTGCACTCTTGTCCTTGTCCCGGGGGTTGCTTCTTGGAGAACCAAATTAAGTGAACACAAAAGTGAATATTTATTTAAATACAGACAGGAAAGACAAGTGGAGACAGTGGGCTTAACTGATGGCTGTTGAAGTGTCTCACACTGGCAAATTTCACAAAATCACATGGCCACACAGACTCTCTATAAGGGCTCTTGGAATAGGCCCAGGCAGGTGAGGGCCCCCCTGCTCAGACTTCATTAGTTCACAGTAAACCTGCCTCCTGACTAGGACATCAGGTCCGTGAGTGCCAGGACAGTGCTCAGCACAGTGGCTGGCACATAGCAGGTGCAGTAGAAATAGAATTTAGTGAATGAGTAGCCTAACAGGGTATGCCACTGGTCAGAGCAAACTTGGAGTACCCGCCTCTCCCCCCAGGTGGTGCTTGGGGGGGGCATACTTTAAATGTTTTTTTTTTAAATCCTCTTTTTGAGGGCTTCCACTAGTGGTAGCTAAGCTTCCCTCAAAGGGACACAATTTTATTTTCTTTAAATATGCAAATACCTTCATTTCTACAGACATAGATGCCATGGTATCCTTGAGAACCAGCTTGCAGTTTGCTGATCTGATCTCTTAGGGGCCGACTGTATGGTTTAACTCCCAGATGGTGACTTTTATCTTCCTTATTTCTAAGTTCTTTGCTATGCTGGGATGGATAGGTGGGATGTTTTGTCACTCCCCCAGCCCTACCACATGCCCAGGGAGCAGTATGTTTATTGAGAAATTTATGGTGTAGAGCTGCACAGACCTGGCTGGAGGCCCCCTTCACTCCACAGCAGAGAGATTGGGGGTGAGTTACTTAGACTCCTGAGCCTCAGTTTTCTCATCTTCAAAGTGGGGATAATGGTGGTAACCACCTTCCAGACTGATGAGAAGAGTCAAGAAGATAACGTGTTCAGACCTTTAGCACAATGTCTGATCCAGAGCTAGAGCTCATTAAGGGGATCTGTTTATGGGAAATGTAATAGTGTGCCCATACACTGTTAACCTTGTCAGGCTCTGTTTGAGCTCTGTCTATAGGGTTCCACACTATTCAAGTGTAGAATCACTTGCTTCTACAAGTGACATGTTACCAGTCTCTGGGAGCTTGTGAAGCAGTCCGGCAATGCTTTAACGTGAATAAAGCGCCATAAATGATATGCTTTGTTTCCTGTGAGGTGACTTCCTGTTGCCTCTCTCCGGGCACCGGGCCCCTCCTTCCTAAACAGTGGGCTTCCTGAGGGAAACAGCTCCTCCTGTGGTCCTTTCATCAGGAATGTATTGTTGGCCTGGGGGGTGCTGTTTACCCCCAACAGCTGCTGGTAAAACAGAGAGGTAAACTTAGTGGATGATCTGTAGGAACAGAGAGGCAGAGAAATAAAGAGAGAGCAAGGGAGTGAGCGAGAGCACAACAGAGTGCTCTCTTGGCAAGCTAAGTGCAACAAGGATGTTGTCTGTAGGATGTCGACCTACAGGGGGTGAAGAATGTATATGAAGTATGGAAACAAAGGAAGAGAAAGTGAATCAGGGAGAGTGTGAAAAAGAAAGGAGCAAGGGAGAGCAGAAGTACGGGAAAATGGCACATGAATCCAGCAGGATCTGACCTGAGGGCAGCCGACGCCTGGAGAGAGAGTAAATAACAGATAGCATCGATAGGTGTACGTACCAGTCTCCTGTGTTCCTGTGTCTGTGGGAGACATCACTAATCGACCACACCATTCTTTTAAATGATCTCAAACTTAGCCTCAGAGTCCTCAGTCAGAGAGCCAGGTTATCACTACTAAACCGCTAGAGTCAGTGTTTGCATTGAAACCCTCTTGTTTGGGTAGAAGCTCTTGCCACACATTTAGAGAGAAAGCTTAGACCGGAAGAGCAGACCAAGGCATAGAGGACACAATAGCAGTTAGATAAGGGGTGTTAGAACTGGCACCTTCTTGGGGTGCCTGGGTGGCTCAGTTGGTTAAGCGTCCAACTTTGGCTCAGGTCACCATCTCACAGTTTATGGGTTCAAGCCCCGCATTGGGCTCTGTGCTGACAGCTCAGAGCCTGGAGCCTGCTTCTGTTTCTGTGTCTCCCTCTCTCTCTGCCCCTCCCACACTCACACTCTGTCTCTCTCTCTCTCTCTCTCTCAAAAATAAACAAACATTAAAAAAAAAATTAAAAAAAAAAAAAAAAGAACTAGCCTATTCCCAGCTGAAGGGCAAAAGAATGGGCTCGTCACAATCCAGACACTGAAGCTCTGTCTCCGACCCTGTTCCACCTACCAGACAGTCCCATTTCTCTGACACTCAAGCAGAGAGATAAAGGGGCCACTCTGAAACCCCATCCTCAGAGTTGAGTATATGAAATCTTTGAAGATGGAGCATAGAGAGAAAAGGACTTGTTCTAGTCATTTTCAGCAGTGCTTGGAAAACTGTAAGTGCTCAATAAACGATTGTTGAAAGAAATGAGCAAGGTGTGCTCAGGGGTGATAAAGATAGGAGAAAGAAATACTCATTCACCACTGGGGGGAGTGATGCATCCTTTCTGAAGGATGCAGTGGTGCCGCCTATAACCTTAAAAATGTGCAGAACTTTTGACCTAGAAATTCTATTTCTAGGAGTTTATCCGAAGGAAATAGACCATGGAAGTGCACAATATCTTATTTCCAAGAATGGTCATTTCAGGGTTGTTTTTAACATTGCAAAAATAACGAAGGCAACCTACATATCCAACAGTAGGGGATTAATTAAATGAATAGCAAAACATTCAAGGGACAGAAGACTACATAGATGTTTCCTGTGATGCTGTCTAGGAATGACATGCTGTCTACTTATGATATGCCACCAGTGAGTAGAGCAAGTTATAAAAAAGCAAGTACTTGATGAAAAAAAATATATTCGTGCACACTAAAAAGCTCTGGAAGTATATAGGCCAAAATATTGAAATATGTTTTTCTGTAGATGATAGATGATAGACGGTGGTGATTTTTTTCTTTCTACTTTTCTATGTTAAAAGTTTTTCTAGAGTAAACAAGTTATTTTTATAATAATCCAAATGTTTAAGAATGATTGACAGGAGCATGTATACCTGGTCATTTTACACCGAGACACGCACATATCCACATCATGTATGTAGCTCTTCAGATGTTTGAACTCTCTGGGCTACTTAATAATGATATGGAAATATCTAATATTTAATAAACATGAACACTAATTATGTAAGGTACTATATTAAGCTCTTTTCATATTTGCCTCTTATAACTTCGTAGCAACTCTGGGAGAGAGGTTCTACATCTCTCTCCATTTCCCACCTGAGGAAACTGAGGCACGGGCATGAGTGACCCAGGGCCTTCCAGCTGCTGAGGGGTGGGGGCAGGACTCGAAGGCAGGCAGGATGTCTGCAGAATCCCCACTTTCAACCTCCTTGCTACACTGCTTTCAGCAAAAGAAAATCCTAGCCAGATTGTGAAACTCTAAGATTGAACCACAAGGTATTAAGAAATCACATTAACAATAATTTTGAGAGCCCCAAATTAAACTAGATTCACATTTTTATGTGAGTATGTGTGTGAGTTCTTGTCAGGACAGAAAAAAAAAAAAAAAACAACAAAAAACAATGAGGGAATTAAAGTGTCTTGAAAAGATTCCTTTTTATAATTAAGCCTTCCTTGCCTGCTCTCTGTTACCCACGCTGACACATTACAGCAATAAACAGTGAGCAACACAGCGGCTCCTGTATTATGTCAGGGTGTGAACGATGAGAGATCGCGCCCCGACAGCTCTGAGGACACGTCAGTGTTTTTCTGGGTCCCGCTTGCACATCTTACAGTTGCCCACTGCATTGGAGAGCCACTCGGATAAACATACTCTTTGTCGCTGAGTGACATCTATAGTTTCAGTATCTCCCTGAAGCAATTCGGAGGAAATTGGGCCTTAAGGGTGGACAGATGGAGGAAAATCTTCTCTGCCATCCCTGCTGATCCCTGCTATGAGTCATCTCCCTTTGATCAAACCGGAGCTGCCACTGAGGAGAGGCAGCTCTTCGAGCACCTTGTTTGGGGCAGCCTCTTCTGGAAAGCGGGCTTTCTGTAACCAGAAGTGAAGGGTCAAAGGCTGTGTTTGGGAACGGGGAAAAGTATGGCTGCGGACTTGCCAGGGGGAAGCATACATGGGCCCAGAGGAAGAAAGTGTGAAGGAAGGAGAGAAGGAGGGCTTCAAATCCTGACGTTCATCCTCACCGGCCACCCTCGTTGGACAAGGCACTCTTCTCTCTGAGCTTCAGTTTCTTCATCTACAGGATGCGAGAAATGCTTGTCTCCTAGCTTCCCTTCCCTTCTGTACTCAGCTCTCCCCTCCTTTCCTTTCTGTCTCTTCCTCCTCCTTCCCCCCTTCCCCTCCCCCCTCCTCCCCCTCCTCCTTCTCATCTGCCTTCTTCTCTCTCTCTCTCTTTTTCTTCTAAGACAAGTAAAAGAATCTGTGGAGGTGTGTAAAATGCCACGTACGATGAAGACAGTGTCAGGCAGTATATGTTCATGCTTATGGTTCAAGGCTCTGGAATCCAGCAAAGACAAAAGCATGGTAGACTGAAGGAACTCTGTGATACTCTTCTCACTGAGAGGTCATGTCTATGTCCCTGCCCTGGGTCTGGCCGGGCTCTCTGACAGGCTTGAAGCGATGCTGTGCCAGCTGCGGGCCCAGGCCTCGGGCAGCTTCCACCTGCTCCCTCAGCACACTCTGAGTCCCAGGCTGTCATGGGAAAATGCTGTTACCCTGAGATGGCCGCACCGGAGCGATCACATCTCTTCCCTCCGGGTGACGGTCCCAGCTGAGCCACCCAGCCTCCCAGCCAAGGCACCGGTCATGAGACAGAAGCTGTCCCAGACCCTCCAGATGAACTCCCCCACCAGCTACATACTCAGAGTGACCCCAGTCCACATTGCGTGGAGCTGACCCCTGCCCAGATGGTTGTTGTTTTAAGCTGTTACGTTTTGGGGGTAATTTGTTACACAGCGTGGATAGTTAAAGCACCAGGGTTCAAGTCCCTCCTTTACCACATACTAACCGGCAGTTTGATCTTCAGATATTACCTCTCCAAGCTTCAGTCCCCTCAACTTTAAATGGGGACAGGAACAGTCCCTGCCTTATAGGAGCTTAGCAAAGGTTAAATGGGACAACTCCAGCAAGGTGCTTGGGGCAGAGCCTAGTGTATAGTAAGTGTTCCGAAATGCTAACTATCACTGTGACTATTCTTTCCCCCAGACGTCGCCATCAGGGTAACAAAGAAGCATTAAAGGAAAACTCAGCCCAGGTGCATTGTAGGGCAGTGGGCCCTGGGCAGCCGTCTATTTTCCCCAATAAATAGAATTGTCTTAATCATACTTAATCCTGTTCTCAGGAAGGTATTTAAAATTGGAACAGTCATTTGTTTGATTTCCTCTGAAACAGTTGCCCTAATGAACCCGTATCATTTGCAAGGGAATTAAGAGACTCTTCTCTGTCCTTAGCTCACAGAATGCCCCACCTCCTCCCTCCCGTAGGATGTGTTAGTGCACGTGTGTGGGGCTGTTGGCACAGCTTCCTTCTTGTTTTTCTTCCTCCCTGTGCTCCAGGGACTGTTCTTTGAGGGGAACCGTGTCTTCCGACTTCTAGCTGCAGGTGGGCACCTGGGACCCCACCTCCCGTGGTAGTGCCTGCTTCCTCCTGAGTCAACTCACGGCCAGCCGTAGCCTCCTTTTACTACTGATTGTAAGTCTTAGAAACCGAGGGTGTTACATCAGGCTGTTTCGCTGGGTAGTTTTGGAGAAGGTGGGGCCTGTGCTATTCAGGAGTCTGGGACTAAGGGAGAGGCAACAGCAAAATACTGTTGAAAAAACAAACACCGTGAGCATTGGGGTCATTAATCAATTAAACAGATATCCCTCGAGCACTCTCCAAGTGCCCAGCACTGGGCTCGGCCTGGCTCTAGAAATGTTTGCATCTGACGCTGTGTGCCTGTGCCTAAATGTGATCTGACCTCCACCCAGCAGAATGTGCAGAATGTGTAGAGCAAAAGCAAAAGAGACTTGAGTCTCAATGAGTCCGTAAAGCAACTGGAACTCTCCTCCACTGTGGTGGGAGTATAAATAGGTGTAGCCACTTTGGAAAGCAGGGCTTGTGCTCACCCAGAGTGGGGCTCGAGCTCACCCAAAGCAGGACTCGAAGTCACGAACCGTGAGCCAAAGTCAGATGCTTAACTGACTGAGCCATCCAGGCGCCCCATGGCCACACCATTTTTAAGAGCCACCAACCGGCAGCAACCCAGACGTTCAGCTGCGGAACAGACGTCCATCTCATGGAGTTCGTGCTGCATCCAGAGTAAACAAACTAGTGCGCACGCGACCGCGTGGTGCATCTGACAGACACGGTACCGGAGGAAGCAGATTATGGGCAGAGGAGTAAATACCACGCGATTCTGTTTATGTGCATCGTAGCACAGGCAAGATGAGTTTATGGTCTAAGTCAGGGCAGTGCTTGCCCTTGGGAGTTAGTGGGTGGGAAGAACAGGAGAGGGGCTCTTGGGGGTGCTGATAATGATGTTCTGTGTCTTGGAATCTGCAGCTGAGCTACTGGTTACATGGATGTGTGTGGTTATATGGATGGTGAAATCTATCCAGCTGGTAATGTGTACCCTAATAATGTATCCTTTTTTTTTTTAAGTTTATTTAATTTATTTTGAGAGAGAGAGAGACAGAGCATACGAGTAGAGGAGGGGCAGGGAGAGAGAGAGAGAGAGAGAGAGACAGAATCCCAAGCAGGCTCCACACTGTCATTGCAGAGCCCAATGTGGGGCTCAGACTCATGAACCATGAGATCATGGCCTGAGCCAAAGTCAAGAGCCAGATGCTTAACTCACTGAGCCACCAGGCGCCCCTGTATACTTTTTTTTAATGTACATCTTAATGAAAGGTTAGAAACACATTAGCCAACTTTGATCAAATTGTTTTGCCTCTTTAAGCTCAGTTTCCTTACCTATAAAATAAGGATAATATAGCCTGCGTCTTAGGGCTATTGCTCTACAGAGTTTTAATGAAGGTGAACACTATAATGAATGACCTAAACGTGTTAGGTGCTTCGTAAATTATGGCTATTGTTATTGTTAGTATTTTTGCTATGAATACTTCCTTTTTCTTAGTGTTAGATTCCTCTGAGTGCCCTTTTTAAAAGCAATCTAGGGAAAATGTCATTATTCCTCAGCTGAGAAAGAAATTTATAAAACCAGCCCTAAAAAAGGTCTTTCTGCGGGCTGAAGTTGTTTCATGATAGGTGTCAAGTCGCCACAGAAAATGAAAAATAGCCTCCTCCTTTGAGAATGAGTGAGCATTTTCTTTCTATGCTCTTCAAATCCCCTTTCCTAAATGTACTCTGAGGGTAAAACTTTGGGGAAAGAATGTCATAGCACCTGGAAGAAATTTCCACCCCCTGTCCTTTCTCCACACATTTAGAGAACGTGACCGAGAGCAGATTCTTCAATTCCTCAGGAACCAAGAACATGTTGTAATGAAGTTCATACCTCTTGGCCAGAATTTTCCCTCACTTTCATGGGGCCGTGTGTCATGAAAGGGTTCAGCAGGGCAGGCCATGCTCTACCATGGTCTAAACTCGATCTTCAGCCCCTGGAGAAATGCGCCCCATGCTTCACTGCTGGGAGCAAGTCTAAAGCTTTTACACTGTGGATATTACATTTCATCAACTTAGAAAGTGTAATCCCGGAATTAGCCATTGGCGGCTGAAAAACAGACCAGCTGGTCACAGCTGAGAGAGGAGAAAGACCGTGTTGGGGGCATGGGCTCTGCATCGCTGAGAGACCCAAGGAAGCATCACTGCAGACCTCAGTCCTCGCTGGGAAGGGATGGCTCTGGTTCCAGAAACTCTGAGAGTCGAACCGGGCTGAAGGCAGGGGTGGCCTCTGCAGGATCTGAGATAGAGATGCCTGAATATTCTGCTGATACACTTTGACAGACGTGACTCCGGTGTCCAGGCAAGGTTAATGTGGTTTAGTCACAGAGTGAGAGAGGGAGGATGCTTCTCGACCCCTCTGGGACACCAGCTATCTCACTCTTCCTTACAGAGATGTGACTTGAGGGGCCTCAGCTTTGTGGCCTCAAGGAATCGCTCTGACAGTTCCAGGCTCTTACTGCCAACATAGGAGCAGGACAGATGAGCTCAGAAAGTGCCTAACTGTGTTTGTGAGGGCAAAGAGAAACCAGAATTCTTATGTTTTGTGGGTGGTATGGTGTTACCGGAGGCCAGTTTGATAGTATGAATTAAGTCTTTAAAAAGTGTGGCCCTGGGAGTTGCCGAGGTGGCTCAGCTTGTTAAGCGTCCAACTTTTTTTTTGTTTTTAATGTTTATTTCTGAAAGAGAGAGAGAGTGTGTGTGTGCAAGCAGGGAGAGGCAAAGAGAGAAAGGGAGACACAGAATCTGAAACAATCTCCAGGCTCTGAGCTGTCAGCACAGAGCCCAACGCAGGGCTTGAACTCACAAACCATGAGATCATGACCTGAGCCAAAGTTGGAAACTTAACCAACTGAGCCATCCAGGTGCCCCTCCCACAGAAGTCTCTTCTTTAGAGAACTTAACGTAAGAGCAAATGCTTCCATTTATCTGTTATTTTGTATTTGATATTTTGTCATTATTATTATTACTTTTTAAAAAAGTTTATTTATTGAGAGGAGGGAGAGAAAAAGGGAGAAAAAAAACATGTGAGTGGGGGGTGGGCAGAGGCAGAGGGAGGGGAGAGAGAATCCCAAGGAGGCACCACACAGCCAGTACAGAGCCCAATGTGGGGCTCGAACCCATGAACTGTGAGATCATGACCTGAGCCGAAGTTGGACACTCAAGCAACTGAGCCACCCAGGTACCCCAAGCCACCCAGGTACTCCAACTCCTGCTTAGGTCATGATTTCAAAGTCGTGAGATTAAGCCCTGAGTGGAGATCTTAGCTGAGCGTGTAGACTGCTTCAGACTCTCTCTCTCTCTCTCTCTCTCTCTCTCTCTCTCTCTCTCTCTCTCTCCCTCTGCCTCTCCCCTACTTGCTCTCTCTCACTCTCTCTCAAAAAAAAATTTAATAAAAAATAAAATAAAATAAAAATATAGTCCTTGTGACCTTAGGAACTTACCCTAAGTTTTGGCTAATGAGCAGCGATATTTAGTGACATTTCAGTTCACTTAATATTTGGTAAGTGCCTGGTAAGTGACTGAGCCTTTGTAGGTGCCAGACACCCTGCTGAGACTTCCCCAGGGTCCCCATTTTACAGACAGGAAACTGAGGTCCCTAGCAGTTAATCAACCGCCCAAAGTTACAGAACTAGTTAGTGGAGCTGGATTTGAAGCCAGTGGACCTGACGTGACGGCGAAAACTGGGGACCATTTGGTCTCAGAACTTTCTGCACTGCAAGTGAGGCCGACACAGCAAAATCTATCCGCGCCCGTCGTTACTGAGGGAAAAGCACACAGGGCACCACAGGACCGGTCAATGTGAGTGTTCCCTCAATCGTTGGTCATCAGCCGGCCAGAAAGGAAGTAACCTGAATGTCTGACAGGATTTGGCTAAAGAACATTATGTCCATCCTTTGGAATACTGACTGACACGAAAATGAATGTCACGGGGCTATGTTTATTGACATGGTGAGATGTTCCTGTCACATTATTAAAGGGAAAATGGTGATTTTGGTATAAGAAAAAGAAATCTGTGTGTGCGTGCCCGCGCGCGCATGTGTGTAGGCATAGAAACAACACATTACCAGTTATTTTCTCCGGGTTTGGGGATTATTTATAGTTTTTTTTTTTCTTTCCATCTCTGACCTTTCTGATTTGGGGGGGTAATTAGCATGTTTTACACATCTAATTGGAATAACAAGCTATTTCCATTTGAGGAAAAAATAGCTGCTGCCTCTTCAGACACGCAGATGGCTCAGTGGCACACAAGTGTCTTATTCCTTGTTTCTTACCCCAGGGCAAGGAGCTGCCTGCAGGTGACGGAGGCTGCTCCGTGTGCTTGTCCATCCAAGGTGCTCCAAGGATAACCTGCATCTTCCGCATCTGAATCATCCAGGCTGCTTGTCAAATCGCCCAGGGCTTCCCGGACTCCACCCTCATATTAGTAAGAAGTCACATTTATTGAACACGTGTTGTGTGCTGGACACTGTTCTAAGGGCTTTACACTTAATCATTATATCCTCCCGAACCTTAAGGTATGGCCACGATTATACTCATTTCCCTGACGAGAAGGCTGAGGCACAGAGGGTTAACTGGTGTGGTCCAAGTGCCAGAGCTGCAGGTGGCAGAGGGGACACCAGGCCCTGCTCTTGGCCCCAGGCCCCAACTCGAAGTCACTACCCTTGGAGCGTAGGGGCTCAGGAATCGGGATTTTTAGTAAGTTGCCAAGGGATCTGTGTGGACACCAAAGTGAAGTAACTGCTGCTCTGAAGAGCCTTTCACCTCAGACCCACCTGCATTGTTTTGGGTTAAGAAACAGCTGACCCATTTACCCCACTTCAGCCATGAAAGGACTTTCTGTCTTTGGAATCTTTAGAACAAAATTGTCAGTTGGAGGTTCTTGGCTATGGCCAAGTCATCGGATGTAAAAAGGAGATAAGATTTGACAACCCAGTAGCCTAATCATTGTGCTGCTTCCTCCCTTCTTTCCTTCCTTTCAAATACATTCTTCTTCAGAGCCCCACTTCTAAAATGTTGAGGACGTGGGGCGTCTGGATGGCTCAATTGGTTGAACGTCTGCCTCTTGATTTCTGCCCAGGTCGTGATCCCAGGATCGTGGGATTGAGCCCTGCGTTGGGCTCCTCACTGAGTGTGGAGCTTGCTTGGGATTCTCTCTGCCTCTCCCTCTGCCCCTTTCCTCTTCTCCCTCTCTTTCTCTAAAATAAAATAAAATAAAATAAAATAAAATAAAATAAAATAAAATAAAATAAAATAAAATAAAATAAAGTAATGTAACGTAACGTAACGTAAAGTAAAATAAAATAAAATAAAATAAAGTAAAATAAAATAAAATAATAGTATAAAATGTTGAGGTCTTGGGCTACTCTCTCTGAAGTTAGGATGTGGAGGGGCTGTGTATGCAGAGCCCATCTGGATGCTTTCTCTGTCTCCAGGGATGCTTGGAAATACTGTTTGGAAAGCCAGGGATGTCTAAAGAGTGGAGACCAGCATTGCCCATGGACATTCAGACTTGGTTTCCTAACTCCTACTTCGAAAAAAAATTTTTTTTAAAAAATCTTTTGAGGGAGAGAGAGCAAGAGGGTATGTGCCTGTGTGTAGGCAGGGGAGGGGCAGAGAAAGAGGGAGGGAGAGAATCAGTCAGGCTCCATGCTCAGCACAGAACCCGACCTCAGGACCCCTCACCATCATGAGATCATGGCTTGAGCCGAAATCAAGAGTCAGACGCTCAACCAACTGAGCCACCCAGGCGCCCCTCCTGACTCCTACTCCAAGCTGGTGTTGCTCCTTGAAGTTGTCCTGATGTGTTAAGACCCCCACTGGCTCAAATGGTGATTGCATATCTTGGCAGAGTAGCTGTGTTCAAGTATCAACCCTAAACTGAATGGCACAATTTCAGGGGCCCCATTCACATCGGGTGAACGGAGTTGGCCTCTGGAGGAGGTTCACATGCATTACAAAGTGGATGGTGAAACACCGAGGACCTGCCCAACCTCCTCCATTTTGGAATCAAGGTGAAGGTCCTGGTGGCTGAATTGCTCCCAAAGGAGCCCGTCAGCCTCAAGCAGTGGAAATGCTGGCCCTCAAACGCAAGTCTTCCCCACCTGAGGTGGCAAACCACAGCAATGACCCTTCCTCTTAGCCATGTTCGCCCAGTGCTTGCTACGGAAGTTGCAAGTCTTGTGCTGGACACAAGACCAGGGCACCGGCAGTGTGGTCAGCGAGGACGGATGAGAGACTCGGTCCCTTTGCTTGGGGCTGGAGAACAGGGCCTGAGGACCCCTGATGAGCAAAAGTGTGCCATCGCAGATCATGTCTGGATGATAGACCGTGCCTGTCAGCATATTCACTATGTGTATCACCTTTGGTGTTCCCCTGGGCCCTCTGAGGTAGCTCTTGCAGATTTTTATTAAAATCTGCTAATAAAGTCTGTCAGACTTTATTATTCTCACTTCAAAGATGAGGAAACTGAGGCTCAGAGCCTTGTTTGAGACTGCGTAGCTAGGAAGAGACAGTGGCACTAGGGTTTTCTCCGTTCTGAGTTTGTGAATGATGCCAGAGAACAAACATCCCTGGGCCAGATTAGGAGACAGCAGAAGGTGGTTTCTCTATCCAAGGACGCATAAGTTCCACGTTTCCTGGAGGGTTTCCTCCATATACGGCTCCTCTCAGCTGCACCAATGACTTGCATGGGGCTGAGAGTTCTTTTTAACTGCCACCACCTCAAGGCCTGACTTGTCCACTCCAATTCACGCAGGCAATGAAGGAAATAAGAAGAAAAGAAAACACTCCTGCACAGGAAAGAAATCACAGTCTTTCTCCAGAACTAAAGGCTTTTGCAGGAGCGCAAGAAAAAAACAAAAACAAAAAAACAACAACTCTGATCATTCTTGGCAGCTTCTGACCAAATTAGTATACTGAAAGAATGGATGAAAGAGTAAGGGGTGTGTCAGAGAGAAAGGAAATCCGTGGGCTCCCCTAGTGAGTAGCTGCTCCCTGCTATGTCTGGGAAGTCAAGGGGTAATGGAGGAGTCTAGTTGGAAAACATAGCCATTTTCTTTCCAGTGTCAGCTTGAACCACACCACCCCAAGGAGACTTCTTAGACTCTAGACCAGACGGGCCCCTCTATCTCATGTGTTCTGCCCGTCCTCTGCATTTGACCTTTGTAACTCAGATTATACTTGTAACTTGTAACTTGTTCAGCACCTGCCTCCCCGATTTGACTTTGAACTCCATAAGTGCAGAAGCTGGGTCTGTATTGTTCCACACTTGTATCACTTGGGAATCTTTTGTTTGCAAAGAACAGAAAACCCACCCAAGCTGGGTTAAGCAAGAAGGGACATTTTTTTTTTTTTCCTGCCCAAGTCTAGAGTTGGCTCTGGGAAAGCCCGGATTCAGGGTTTCTGAATCCAGGTTTGTTCTCTCAACCACTCTTTATTCCATTTGATTTTCCTTCTTGTGATGGTTTTATTTTCAGGCTCCTCATGATGCCAAGATGGCTGTCACAACTCTTGCCTAGGACACTTTCAGTGAGTAAGTACCTCTTCCTAGCAACTAACGCAATATTCTCAGGACTAATTCTGATTGGCTTGGCTTGAGTAGTATGCTTATCCCTGAACCAATCACTGTAGTCCAAAGGGCTTGGTGTTTTCTGATTGGCTAGTGTCACACACATAGCACATTGTCCGCCCCAAAGCCATTCCCTCCTCTTCCTTGCTAAGAAAAACCCATCAGGTATAAAGCAGGTGGGCAAGATGCTCAGGAAAAGTCACCTCCTCAATCCAAGAAACCGTTTACAGTAATCCTGTCTTCTTGGCGATGATTTGTTTAAAAGCGTGCACTGACCCACTTTGGCAAAGAGGACGTGATGCAAAGTGTATTGGAGGCCTCCAGGAGAAATCTTCCTTGCTCTGAAGTTAGATCTGTAGGTGGTACTACCTTCTTTCCATCCCTTCTTGCCTTTGGGTATTGTGAGAGGGTGGGAAGTTTGGAGCTGCTGCAGGCTTACTGCAACCATGAGGTGAGATATTGCTGAAATATTGGGGATGAAAGAGTGGAAAATGTCTGCTCTTGGCTTCTGTGGTGTTTCACTTCTACTGGCCTGCACCTGTGATTTTTTTTTTTGAAGGACTGTCCACAGGCTTTTGGAGCTACTTTGTCTGCTCTTGTAGAGCACCAGGTTGCCTGGGATTTGTGTTCCTAGGAGGGCAGACCATACCAATAACTGATGCAGAGGTGTGAAAGCCTGGCTCCCCTGCTTTGACTTGGGACAAATCCTGAGGCGTACTTTTCACTGCGGAGCTCCCTTCAGGACCAAGCCGAGGCTTGGACTTGCTTGAAATCAACCTTCACTTGGCAACTTCTTCTTCCCTGTCCTACCCTCCCTCCATATCTCCCCACCAGATGCCCCCTGGGAGCATTTTCTTAATCAATCGCATGCACACAAATCGTTAGCTCCTTCTGGGGGACCTGTCGTATCACCAGGGCTTACACATCACAGCTGCTCTGTAAATATTTGTTGCCTGAGTGAATGAATACATGAATGGATGAACAAGCTGGGGAAATCACAGGCAGGTGGAATCCGAACAGGTTATTATACTAATTACAGGCTGTCTACTTTTTTTCCCTTTGCTCTGTGAAACAGGTTGGCCCCTTGGGGAATTTCCCCAAAGCTTTTGAAGCGGACAGGGTGTCTTCTCAACAGGCTCATATGCTTCCTAATTGGGCAGTCCATTAGAAGGTGAGGTCATCTCCCCAGGGAAGGAGGAGAGGCCTTATCACTCAGGATGGGGGTGGGGGGGTCCTGGGGCGGGGACAAAACCTTCGTCAACATCTGCAGTGTCTGTCGTTACTGGAGCAGCCGGAGGGAATGACCATTCTGGAATGAATCAACTAAACCTTTGACCTGAACTCCAGTTTAATTCACTCTTTCCCCTCCATTAGCTGGTGTAAGGGATGAGGGAGGCAGAAGGGGAAGGATAACATATTTTATTTTTATGGCATTTTTATTCCAAATGACCCACTGGGTCAAACCCACTCTTCTTTCATGAATTATACATTAGAGGAATCCTTTTGTTTTTCTAATGGCTTTAGCTGAGTTCACCCTCTAGAAAGATATTTAAACAAAATCAGGAATTTCAATTAAAGAGTTCACCTCTTGCCATATCAACTGACATGGTTTTGATTGGGGCGTCCCATAAATGAATCTCCATTAATAGAATTTTCAAGCTTCCTAGGGTGTTAGAAATCATCCAGCCCCATCACCTTATTTTATACATGGGAAGACTAAGAACCCAGAGCTGGGAAATGACATGCCCAAGTTTGCACAGCCAGTGCATATCAACAGCTATTAAAAGACAGAAATGGCGGTATATTTTACTCTCTATTTCTCAGCTAGTATTCTTTTCTGCAAGTAAGCCTAGAGAAGTAATATAGTTGCCATGGCTGCAGAAAAAATTGCTCCAAAACCTCGTGGCATAAAGCAGTCACTTGTTATGCTCATAGATTCTGTGGATTGGGCCCTTGACAGAGCACAATGAGGATGGCTTCTTTCTGCTCCATGGTGTCAAGGAACTCAGCTGGAAAGCCAAGGGCTTGAGTTCATCTAAAGACTCGTTCATTCACATGAGTAGAGGTTGATGCTGTCTGTCGGTTGAGACCTATTATAGGTTGGAACGTCCATACGTGGCCTCTCCATGTGCTCAGGACTTCCTTACAAACATGGTGGGTGGGGTTCCAAAGGAAGAGTTGAGAGATGAGGCGATGGGGGGAGAGATACATATATTGATTAATTGGTGGAAATTGTGTTGCCTTTGATGGACCAGAAAGTCACTCTGTGTTACTTCTACAACATTCTATTGGTCAAAGCAGTTCCAAAGTCCACCTAGTTTTAAGAGGAGAAGGTAGACCCCACATCTCAATAGAGGAGTGTCAGTTACATTGTGAGAGAGTATACTGAAGGGGGTATATATTGGTGCAGCCATGTTTGGAAAATTTGCTTTGCTACAAGAGGGTTAGGGCTAGTACACATTACATTTTGCTGAACTGTTTATTTAGGATCTGTTTTGTCTGCTAGATTATAATTTCCTAAGGGGCAAGATGTGTGTCTGTCTTGTTTGCTACTATAGCTTAGTGACCACCATGGCTGTAGCTGACTCAAGGTAAGAACTTAATACATTTTTGTTTGGAAAGTGAGTGTAAAAAAGAAAGTGTTTAGTGGCTAAAAATAGACACATAGATTTCCCTTCTCCTCTTGTGAACTTTCCTTTTCATCAAGAACTTGAGTACCATCACCATCTTCTCTAAAGAGTTGATTGATTGGTTGATTGATTCATTCATTCGTTCATTCATTCGTGTTTGGGGACATGCAGAAAAGGTACATAACTAAGTCTTGGACCACTCTACTGGTCTAGAAGTGGTCCTGGAGGGAGTGATAGCTGGCAGAGGCGACCTGGACGATGAGCGAGAGGAAGCTGAGTGAAGAGTCAGGAGGAAGGGTGCTCCAGGCAGAGGGAACAGCCTATGCAAATTGGAGGTAGGTCATTCGGTGTGGCAGGCATGTCGAATTTGAGAGAAGAGTGGAAAAAGGTAAGTGAGCCTAGAGGAACAAGCAGGGCCTGGGTTCAAATTTGTGTTTAGAAGGACATGTCTGAGTGCAGAGTGGATGATGGATTGGAGTGGGACAAGTTGGGAGGCTAGTTGGGACACTGTTGGCAGAAATTCTGATATGAGATGATGGGGCCAGACTCTCAGTGGGGATGGTGAGAAGTGGGTGGATATTTCCAAGGAGTTCCAACCGATTAAATGGATGTGAGCGTGAGAGAGGTGTTGGTCTAGTTCGTGGTCTCTGGGTTAGGCAAGTGGGTGGCTGGTGGTACTAGACCCCAAGTCAAGGCACACTAGGCAAGGAGTAGCCTTGGGGGATGGCTGTGAGGAGTATTTTGGACATGATGAGTCTAAGATGCTAGGGGGATCACCTGGTGAAGTTTCCAGGAGGCACTTGAATTCACAAAACCAAGACTCAGAAGAGTGGTCTGAGCCGCGACTCTGGACTGGCATGGATAAGGGGATGGAAACAGAAGCCACAACAGTGCGTGTGTTCTCAGTGGGCGAATGAGCAAACAGAGGAGCAAAGAGCCATGGAGAAAGCAGTTGTCAAGAGGGTGGCAGTCAGTGGTACCCAGTCATTTGAGAAATCACGGAAGGAAAGGAGGACATTGGCCACAGGATTGAACAAAAGAAAAGTCATTGGCAACTTTCACAAGGACAGTCCCCCCTGAGAGAGACAGGAAGAAACCAGATGACAGAGTTGTGGGAGAAAGAGAGGGTGAGAGTGATGAATGAATGAATGCGTGAATGAATAGCTTTCTAGTAAAGCCTTTACTTTCCTCCTTCCAGGTCTGGTAATTCTGGAAACACTGGGTTGGATTTGTCAAATGAATTCCTAAAGGAGAGCCAGGAAGGATCTTTTCCATTCAGCTCTCTCTGTCCCAGAAAATAACCTATGTGTGGGTTGTCCTTGGCTTGCCTCCCTAGCAACCAGCATTTGTATTTAAATTCTTGGGGGAGGGGTGCTCTCATTTTTCAGCTATCAACACAGTTCTGTGGTCACATCTGTTGTTTTTGTCTGCACAATAGCCATTTACCATCATTTGGCTAATAGCATCCCAATCTGGGGAGGGCTGACCCCTTATCCTTGGTTCCACGGGTGGCACATGTCCCAAGCCCAATCGATAAGACTCAGACCTGAGATTTTTTGGAAACTCTGGGGAAAGAGAAGCACTCTTTAGACAGGGGTGGTTTCCACTGGAGAGAGCTTGCCAGCACAGAGGAAAGCAAATCCAGGGCCACAGAGAGAAAAAACAATCTTGATGACAATTCTTGGATTCCTGGATCCAGCTGTGCCTGAAAACATTGAATCCCTGGATTTTTCAGTTACCTGAGCCAGTAAATTCTCCCCCTCTTTTTTTTTTTTTTTTTTTTGGTCAGAATGGCCTGTATAAGTTCTAATGCTGAATGAGTGGTCCCAATAGGAGTAAACTGCCAAGACATAGACGCCTCAGGGTGGGTTGGTGGAAGAGGGTTTACTTGATTTCCTCTCAGGCATTTCACTGGACATTTCACTCACCAAGTTGCTCCTGCCGGAGGAATGTCCCCTTCATTTTTGCAATCATCCCTTTCACTGTCTCGACGTGTATTCCTACCTTTTTGCTAACCCATCCATGCTCAAAGACGTTTACCTGAAATGCACAGATCCTGTGCTGGAGACCCTCTTTCACCCCCAGAGGCAACACACATGCTTATTATTTGTAACAGGAAATGCTCCCAAGAGCCCAAGTTGGGAGATGGGGCATTTGTGGGGACCCCATCACTGTGCACTGCACTTGCTGACAGCCAGTGCCAGATTCCATGTCCCCCGCCCTCTGGCCCCACCACCCCATGTGTACAACAAGCACTGCAACGGTACAAACTCGTGTTCATTTGTTCAGAACATGAATTAATCATGCCAGGGAGATTCCCGGCCGCTGGACCACATTTTGCTGTGTTAGCAATAAACATCCCTTCATCCTGTCAACACAACCAGAAGGGAAAACAGAGGTCCAGAAGCCTCCTAGGTGATGAGGGTACCCAGTGGGTCACCCATGGCAGAGGGAGGGAGTGACACATTCCTTATTTTTTCCACCTCCCTCCCTATATCAGCTGTTATCTTGGTTTCCTTCTTTTTGCTTCTGAGTATACTTCCCACCTGAAGTCTTCAGTTCCGTGGATCTCGTATTTTCTGTCCAGCCTCCAGGCTGACAGCTTGCCATTGGCAGAGACCCATAGCATGACATCTCCTGGAGAGGGTGGGGCTTGCATGTTTCGGTGCTGGGCTTGCCAGAATGGCCCTGCGTTATTTCCTATCCCTGCTCATTTGGAATTAGCAGACTTAGATGGGTTCCTCCCTCTTCCTCCCTCTTTTCTTTCCTTCCTCCCTCTGACTCACTGTACTTACCTCCTCCCGTCCCCTTTCTTCCCTTCTCCTCCTCCTCTCCCTCCCTCCATCTCCTTCCCTCCTCCTCTTATGCCTTCATCTCTTCCTCTCTCTCTTCCTCCCCCCTTAACCTTCCCTCTTTCCCTGACCCCTATATACTCTTCCTATCTTTTCTTGCTTCTTGTTCCTTTTTCTCCCCTTCCTCCCTCTCCCCACGACTTTCACCCTGTGGTTCCAATGCAATGAGAACGAAGGGAATAATACTGAAAAGCAGCCAGGCTCAGCCAATAAATCCTCTAATGCTTGTAATAGTTTCATGTTCTTCACATTCATCCTAGTTTAAGAGTTTAATCAACATCTTGGAATACTTGTGATTTACTCCGTGAGCTTTAATTTGAGGCATGGCAATCCCTCCCTGCCCTCCCCATCCTCCCTGCTTCCTTTCCTTCCTCCTTCTCTCTCTCCCTCCTCCCTTCCTTCTTTCCTTCCTTCCTCCCTTCCCCCTCCCTCTTTCCCTCCCTCTCTTCTTTCCCTTCCTCCCTCTTTCTTCCTTCTCCCTTCCTTTCCCTCTCCCTTCCTCCCTCCCTCCCTTCCTTCCTCCCTCCCTTCCTCCCTTCCTCCCTTCCTTCCCCACTCTCTTTTTTCCTTCCTTCCTCCCTCCTTTCCTTCCTCCCTCCCTTCCTTCCCCACTCTCTTTTTTCTTTCCTTCCTTCCTTCCTTCCTTCCTTCCTTCCTTCCTTCCTTCCTTTCATTTATTCAATAAATGCTTTCTAAGGGTCTATTTTGGGTCAAGCCCTGGGCTAAGTGCTAGACATAATGAATAGAAACAGGGACATTATCCTTGCTCTGATGAGTTTACAGTCTGGTGTGAGAGGCAGATTTTCACTACAGATCCCACATGAATGTATTCTCATGACTTCAATGAAAGCTCTAGACTCCCATGGGGACCTAGGCAGAGGAAGTGACCCCAGCAATGGAGGTGTGGAGGCTTCCTTGAGGAGCCGATGTGAAGGATGAGTTTTCTAGGCAGAGAGAAGAGGAATGAACACACCAAGTAGAGGGCACAGAATATGCAAAGGTCTTGGGGTGGGAGGAAGAAGGGCACTTTCACAGAATTTGACAGGAATAGTGTGGCTGAGACAGGGAGTGGAAAAAATGAGCCAGAAGTTGACAGGGGTCAGATGTTCAGAGCTCTTATCTGAGGTGAGAGTTTGGATCTTTACTCCCAAAGCAAGGGGATATTATAGAATAGTTTCATCTGGAGGCGGAGATGGTCATAGTCAGTTTGGCTGTTGATGCAGTCAAGGTCAGGACAGGAGATACTTTGGGTGAGCCTTCTCTAGCCCCAGGTGAACTAGGGAGGCTGGGAAAAAGCAGATTGTGTCAGATGCAGAATTAGTCCTAGGGCCTGGATTGGCATCAGGTAACTGCTCTGGCTTCCGCAAGGGAGATCATCTTGCCTGCAGATCTCCTGTATGGGTCAGAGGACCCTGTGGGATGAGGAAGGTGGAAGGAGCATGGCTAAGAACTTTGGCCTTGGAGTCAGCCAGATATGCCTTTGCTGTTTACCAGCTATGAGACCCCAGGCAGGGGTTTGCAGCTGTTCGGAGCCTGTTTCCTCATCTGTAAAGTGATGATGATGATCATCATCATAAATGTGCTTTTTGTCTGCCTATCATCCCTTTTTCATGCTAAGTAGGAAATTGCCATTGCATGTGGTTCTGGTGGGACTGGCAATTACTGTGCCCCATCTACCCATTGGACACGTGTTCCAGGCCTAACTAATCATTGTGCCCCATGGCCCTGTCCCCAGGGATCGGCATAAAGAAGTGGCCTAAGTAGGGCCAATCAGAGACCTGCCATGGGATCTGATATGGGGCTGTTGGCAAAGAGAGCCTCTCTTGGTTTTAGATTATTAGAGCATAGGCTTGAGCTACTGGTGTCCAAGTTTCCTGGGGGAACAAAAATCAGGGAGATGACTAGGGGAGGAAGAGAAGGAGAGAGAATAAGGGGTAGAAGGGGAGAATAAGAGAAAAAAAGAACTCCATACCCTAGATACAACAGTCCCTGAAGCCTAGGACACCCCTTGCACTTCTCAGTTAATGAATCCATCAATGCCCATTCTGGCTTATGCCAGTTTGAGTTGGGTTTTGTCACTCGCAATGGATGTGTTGTGCCCAATGCATGACGTTACTAGGTTATTGTGAGTGCTAATTTAGCTGAAGCGCTAAAAGCAAATGTAAAGTGCTCAGCATGCAAAGTGCTCAGTAATCACTCACTGGGATTTTTGTTCTGGCAACAATTCATAGCTGTAAGATACATTACTAGAGTATATACTGCTTCTTACCTGTGTGGGGGGGGGGGTGGTGGCCTCATGTGGCTCCACAGAGGGCCATGTGCCACCTTAGCGATCCTGTGTAGAAGCCTCAGATAGTGACCTGAGTCCCCCTTCCCTACCTCTCCTTCTCCCTCCGAAATTTGTGACCGCTGTGTCCCTTGGGGCTTTCTTGAAGTGATGGTGGCAGCAAGAAGAGAACAAATGACCTGAAGGATGTGACTATGTTTATATCCAACTCAAGAAATTTGTTCCCCTTCTACTTCAGAGCAGCTGATTTCCCATGATCTTTTTAATGAAATGTATCAGTTATCTATTGCTGTGTAACAAAGCCCAAACTTAGCAGCTGAAAGCAACCAGAGATGTATTATCTTGTGGCTTATGTGGGTCAGGGATGCAGGGATAGCTTTGCTGGGCAGTTTTAACTCAAGGGTGCTCTGTGAAGCAGAAATCAAACCAGTGGCCAGGGCTGCTGTCATCTGAAGGCTTGAGTGGTGCTGGAGGATCCACTTACAAGATGGCCCTACTCTACTCATGTGGCTGTTGGAAGAAGACTTTAGGTCCTCCCCACAGAGCTGCTTGAGTGTCTTCATGATATGGCAGCTGGCTTCCCCCAGACTGAGTGATCCAAGAGAGAGGAAAATGGAAGCAATAGTTTTAGGGCCTCATCTTTGAAGTCACAAATGTCATTTCTGCAATATTCTTCTGATTATACAGTTCATCCCTGTTCAGGGTGGGAGAGGGTGCCCAAAGTTGTGAATACTGGGAGGCAGGGGACATTGGGGGCCATCTTGAAGGCTGGCTGCCACACCTGTGGTGTGGTGTTTTTTAAAAAAAAATTTTTAAGCTTTATTTATTTTTGAGAGAGAGAAAAAGACAGAGCATGAGTGGGGGAGGAACAGAGAGAGGGAGACACAGAATCTGAAGCAGCCTCCAGGCTCCGAGCTGTCAGCACAGAGCCCAATGCAGGACTTGAACTCATGAACCACGAGATCGTGACCTGAGCTGAAGTCAGACACCCAACTGACTGAGCCACCCAGGTGCCCCTGTGGTGTGGTATTTTTCAAGGTCATTAAAGCTTCTTCTTAGTCTGATGGGAATTCTCTTCCTCAAGGAGGTCTTTGGATGCCCAAGATAACATGGTGTCTTTAAGGCACCAAAACACTCCTTCTAACAACTTGTTCTTGAAAAAGCTTTTTACAGAGCTTACGAAGAGCTCCTTCAACTAGTGAAATGACTAAACTAATTTGCTGGTCTGTAATTTCCTGGCATGCCTGGAGATTTCCTAATAAATACTAGCTTCAGGATGGCAACCTGCCAGCATTACGGCCTTCTCCTGAGCGACAAACGGGGGATGTGAAAAGCATGTTGGAGGGTTGGGAAGGCTGGTGCATTGCAGGGAGAGAGCACAGGACCTGGAGGCTGGATGTTTGGTTTTGAGAGCTGACCCTGCCTCTTACCTACTGTAACACCTACCATACCTACCAATACCTATCATATTTCAAGAAAAACACTTGCCTCTCTGTGCCTCAGTTTCTCCCTCTCGGAAGAATGGTGACAACCCTGATTTTCCCTGACCCACGTGGCTATTATGAGGTTTGAGTGAAGTGATGTAGCATTTTAAGAGGGAGGTCCATGAACACTAGCACTAAGGGCTGTTAACCTCAAAGGGGATTCTGTGCCGAAGCGAGTGTGGAGGACTGTATTGGAACAGTCCAACTGTTTTCCATTTCCCTTGACTCCAGGCAGGGCCAGAGCATGGCTGTGCTGGCAGAGCAGCCACACAGGCTTCTTACATTTGGGGTTTCATGCCCTGCAGCTGCGGTCTTGAAATTCTTCATAATTTTATCTTTGAAGTTGTGTTTTGTAAGTGAAGTTTGAGGGGACAATAGAGCATGTGCCGGAGGCTTGGCGTCTCAACTTTCAAGAGTGTGCCTCTTACTGTCTCCTAAATGGTGAGCTCGTAGCTGCCGTCTTCCCTCCCCTGGCTCCCCGTTCTCTGCCCTGCCCAGTAACCGTGTCACCAGGGTACCCAGATCATGGAGTTCAGGACCGTGACTGGTTGGCATTGGCAGGGGGCAAGGGAGGGGGACCCGATTCTGCTGCCACCCTCTGCCCCCCACAGAGGCCTGGGCACGTGTGAAGGGAGGGCTAGGGTCAGTGCCCATCTCGTGATGTCACAGGGCAGGGAAAGGAGGCAGCTATCCCAGTGCTGGGCTGGAAGCACCATGGCACATTTAGCAGGAAACCTGGTGGGGGCCTACTTCTGACCCAGGTACAAAGGAGGTTGTAATTCCTTGGGGATCCCCCAACTGCTCTGTGTTGGGACGCCATGGGAAGAGGAGATTAGCTTCCCCACCACCAACTAGGGCTCTGCATTATCATATTTTGTAGCTGATCCTCCTGCGGAACTTGTCAGATCCTTTAATATAGGACAGACTAAACTGTAGTGGGTCAGAGTGCAGACTTGAGAGCTGGACTGTCTGGTTCTGGGTTCTGGCTCTACTCCTTACCAGTGTTGTCACCTTGGCCCATTTTCCTAACCTTTCTGTGTTTATGTTTCCTCATCTCTGAAATAATGATCATGTGGTTCCTACCTCCTAGGTTTCTGTGAACGTTAAATGAGGAGACAAAGCATCTAGACTAGCCCTCCCTGTGTAGTGAATATTAGCCCAAGAATTTGATGCTTCCTTCTCCTGAAGGACTGCAAAGTTCCTGGGGCAGGAACGCCATCCGTAACAGGCTGCAGCACCACACGTCAACAGACTCAATGAATACTTGTTGAATGAACGGATCTCCAAGAGGGGCTTCCCATAGAGTACCCACCCCGTCCCCTTTTATTCCAGAGAATCTTACGCGATCAGCGGTCCAGTCTCAAAGGACATGGAGACACAGCATCTTGTCCCTGTTCATTCACGGTCTCCTGACAGTGGGGAAGGAGCACGCAGACACCCCAGAGGCTCTCACCAGCCTCCTGTCTGGGCCCATCTATCCTGCTGGGAATAGCTTTTCTAGACCCCCCAGAGGCCACGCGATAACTCACTCCTTCTCCCCAGCCTCTCTGCCCTTAATTGGGCCAATCTGTCTGCCTGACACCCTGCTCTGGTTCGTTTTCTTCACAAAGCCGTCTCTTGTCAGTTGACAGATTCTCAACTGTCTTGAGCACATTTTTCAATTTGTGCTCTTCCAGTAATTTCCCAACCAGGTTTCTCTTTTTAAAGCTACTTAATTTTATAATTTCTAAATGATTTTCCTCACCTGCCATGATTCTTCTCCACCCCCACTCCTTGGCTTTTTTCCGGTGACTTGCATTTCCTCAGCCCTGAAGCCATGCAGGTGTGTGGGGGACCCTTTAAGGAAGCCTGATTTTTTTTTTTCAGCTATAGGGAGGATTACTGTCTTAAGCTTTTTGGGTTCCTCCAAAAGCTGGCCGTGAGCTAAGGGCATGGGTACAGCAGTTTGTTTGGGAAGTGATCCAGGAAGCAGGAATGAGGGGGCAATGAGAGAGAGAAGGAAGAAGAGCTGAGAACATGCCTTATTTTCTGGTTACCCACTGGGTAATGTGCAGGGAACCGTAGACATGGAATGTACTTTGCATTGTCCCACCGGAGGGAGAGGAGACTGACTGCCACTCCCCGCCCCCACTGGAGGGTTGTCCCTGGGAAAATTAACTTCCTTGAACTTCTGTTGGTGCCTGGGCACCTAAGCGGCCTCTCCTGGCTTTGGAGAAAAGTGTGGTTAGTGCTAGACCTTAGAAACAGCCGTTGAACATTCCATCAGAGCTCATGTGCCACAGAAGTTTTCTACAGACAGTTACACATTCGAGACTCCTCGGAGCTGGAATTGTCTCCTTGAAGGAGTGGACTCCTTCATTTTCCCTTTTTTTTTTTTACTTTTTTTTTTTTTTTTTAGTGTTTATGTATTTTTGAGAGAGAGAGAGCATGAGCAGGGTAGGGGCAGAGAGAGAAGGAGACATAGAATCCAAAGCAGGCTCCAGACTCTGAGCTGTCAGCAAAGAGCCCAACAGGGGGCTTGAACCCACAAACCATGAGATTATGACCTGAGAAGAAGTCAGACGCTTAACCGACTGAGCCACCCAGGTGCTCCTTTTCATCTTCTTTTTAAGCCTCTGATTATGAAGGTGTTTTGCTGCCTTCAGGGCAGGCCCAAGCCAGTTGGGGCCCCTATGGGAGGGACTGTTGGGTCCCCAGTAAGAAAGGGACATTCAGCCAGGCAGTTCTACAGTGTGTTTCCATCTCTGGGGATCAGTTTCCTGAGAGGAGGGTGTTGATGTTTTCAGATAAGAAAGGAATGCATCTCCCTGTGACTCCCAGGGCCCATGACTGCATTTGGGTGGTGTCTGAATTGCAAAATTAATGAAAGGCACACTACTCCATGTATTGACACGTCTGAAGATGATGAGGCACGAACGTGAATTGCATCTGTCTCCTCCCCACGTCCCCTGATGACATGCTGAGTGGATCCCATAGGTTGCTGCTCTATTTGGATATAGAAAGGTCCAGTTTTATCTCTTGTTTCATTTCCTCCCTCTGCCCTGCACAGGTTTGACTCGGCCCGAGGGGTTTGAAGTGAAGAGAGAACTTGGTCTGTCTGAAGGATCCCTTCTCCTCCTCCCCCTTCTTTCTCCCCTCCTCTCTCCTCAGGCAACCCCAGGAACATCACTGACACTGTGGCACAGCCCTGGGATGGCCTGCACACAGAAGATGACGTGAGGGTGTTCCATGGAGTATGCGGCAGCCCTGTGTGCTGGGACAGAAAAAAGGGACTGGAGAAAAGGAACACGTTTGTTTTTACTCAACCAGAACTGCGCGAGTCCTCTCTCAGCGAATACTGGTTTGTCTGTACGCATGGTGAGCTCCAAATGACTCCATTTGTGACTTTTTTGAAGTGCATTTGGGGGTGTGTGGGCAGAGAGGGATGTGGGGGGCTTCTCAATGTGCAGGGCCCCAACATTGGAGAACCACCTTTGCTTGACCTCCTCCTCTTTCCCCTTCATCAGGAACACCCCCCTGTGCCCCCAGCCACTAGCTTCTGGGGTCTTCTTGCCTGGGGGCCACCTTCCTGGTTGAGACTCAAGTCTGTGGGGTCCTCTTCACCAAAGGAGGTTCCCTGCCTCGTCACCCTTAGTGGTAGGAGGGTTGACTGCACCCTTTCTCCACCTCACTCTCTCCAGTTATCTCCCGGCCCTTCTTGAATAGGTCTGAAATGGCTGTTGTTCATGGGTCTCCAACCAGGAAATGAGGCCCCTGGCTCCCCTTGAGAGCACCCTCAATCTCTATAAGCTACTCTGTTGGAGCGTTCTTCCCTTGGCTTGATGAAGGAGACACACTCCCCTCCTCCAGAAGTCACAGTCCTTCTTGGATTCCCCATATCTGTTTGTACAAGGTGGAGAGAAGGAAGGAAGGAAGGGAGGGAGGAAGGGAGGATGGAAGGAAGGAAGGGAGAGAGGGAGGGAGGATGGAAGGAAGGAAGGAAGGAAGGGAGAAAGGAAGGAAGGATGGAAGGAAGGAAGGGAGGGAGGAAGGAAGGAAGGAAGGATGGAAGGAAGGAAAGAAGGGAGGGAGGGAGGAAGGGAGGAAGGAAGGAAGGAAGGAAGGAGGAAGGAAGGAAGGAAGGAAAGAAGGGAGGAGGGAAGGAAGGAAGGAAGGAAGGAAGGAAGGAAGGAAGGATGGAAGGAAGGAAGAGAGGGAGGATGGAAGGAAGGAAGGAATATTAGCCAATTTGGTCATCTTTTAATATGCCTGGATGCACTTCTGGGCTCTTTCTGGCTCTCCTTAGGAAAGAGGTTCCTCTTGTATTGGGAAAAGCTTTATTTTTTACATTTGCTAATCTGGAAATGAAGGTTGGCATTTCTTTCTGTTCACAATTATATTAGTAGTGCCTATGACTTTGTCATTACATTGAAATACATTGATATATGAAAATGACATTTTGTGCTCATCTCTATTTAAAAATTACAGTAGTAATTAGACCCACTCCTGGATCTTATTTTCTAATGTGTTAGTAACAGAGCACGGCTAATACTGTATCATAAATTTGTTTAGTATTTTGATAGCCATAAAACTGACTTTCTCTGTAATCCTATGTATTTTATTTTGTGCATTTACAAACGATTATTCTGGGGTGCCTGGGTGGCTCAGTTGGTTAAGCCTCTGACTTCGGCTCAGGTCATGATCTCACGGATCGTGGGTTTGAGCCCTGTGTCAGGCTCTGCGCTGACAGCTGGGAGTCTAGAGCCCGCTTCAGATTCTATGTCTCCCTCTCTCTCTGCCCCACCGCATCTCACGCTCTGTCTCTCTCTCAAAAATGAATAAACATTAGAGTGAATGAATGAATGAATGAATGAATGAATAAATAAATAAATAAATAAATAAATAAATACAAACCATTATTCTAAAAAGGGAGCATCACTTGAATAGATGCCAACACAGGAAAGGTCAGAAGCCCTGCTCTGGAACATGTGGATTCTTTGTGCCTAATGTCTAGCTTTAGGGCTTTGCTAGAACTAGCATATTCCTTTAGATAATTTTCTACTCTGGCTTTCTTTTTAGCCAGGATCCTGTTGTCTCCAATCAGAGCCAATTATAGCTAACATATTTTAAGTGCTTCCTCTGTGCAGGCACAGTCCAAAGCACTCTACATGCATTAGCTCATTTAATTTCCATTTTTTATGGAGGCACAGAGAAATTGAGTGACTTGCCCACAGTCACACAGCTAATAAGTAAGTAGGGGAACTGGGATTTGAACCTGGACAGTCTGACTCTCCACGTTCTTAATCCTGTTGATTGCAAACTAGGTAAGAGATAGCTAGTTTTCCAAAAAGCCCATGTTCCTGGGTTTAAATAGTGTGGGCCTAGCTAGTTCAGTCTTTATCACTACAGAGCAGCCAAAAAACCTTTTCAGCTCTCCAACAGAGAAATGCACATTGAATCACAGTGCCCCCTGGTTTACATAGCACTTCTGACCACTCAATCTAGGGTCAAGCTGGTTCACAGAAATTTAAGACAAACCTTATTAGGTGCCCATAGTATGGCGAGCCCTCTGTCAGGTGCTGGGAAAAACGAGTAGAATAGGGATAGCTACCACCCATCTGGAACTCATGCAAAATCAGGAGACACACCCAGTAGTTGTGTTGGAGGGGCACCTGGGTGGCTCAGTTGGGTGAACATCCAACTCTTGATTTCGGTTCAGGTCACGATCCCAGGGTTGTGAGATCAAGCCTCGCATCGGTCTCCATGCTGAGTGTGGAGCCTGCTTGGAATTCTCCCTCCACTCCCCTCCCCCACTTGCACTCTTTCTCTTAAAAAAAAAAAAAGTTGTTTTGGAATAAAGAGAGCCAAGCTCTGGTGGAGGGTGTGGATACAGCCTCTTGGATGCTGTGGTGGAAGGGATTTTTCACAGGCTCAGGAAAGACTTCGGCTCTCTTCAGGCTCCCCCCCCCCCCCCCCGATGCCACATTGAGCCCACCTTGCCTGGCTGAAGTGCCAGGCTTTCCTTTGGCCCTTCCTCTAAACTTCAGTCCTTGAAACTTAGATATCTCCCTCCCTCTTCCCTCAATATGCTCCCACGCGGCCACTTAGCTAATCTCAGAGCCCCATTCAAAGTCAGGGGTTAATGACTCCTGAATTTTAACAAGAGTTTTCAGGGCTGTAAAGCAGGGATCACAAACATGACCGTCTGAGGGTCAGGCAGATAACGTCAGTGAAGGAAGCAGGCCAGTATTTGCATGTTAAACATGCAGGAATATTCTTTACTTCCACAGAGATAGACTCTCACCTATTCTTTTCTGAAAAACACTGGCTTCTGGAACCATCTTTCCCTTTTCTTTTCACTTTTAATAAAGATCAAACACAGATAAATATTTCTTCACCAGGAGAAAAATCACAGTGCAGCATGGTGCTAAATGCTAACTATCACATGGAAACTAAGGGCACTGGTGACTCAGGCTGCCCCAGAAAGCAGATTCTGAGAGTAGGATTTGAGTGCAAGCTGTTTATTTGGAAGGTGATTCTGGGAAGTGTTGGGAGAGACCTGGGAACTGGGATAGGGAAGGGAAGGCAGCCAGTCAATAAAAGGTGCATTATGGAGTGACTTACCACTCTGGAACGCTGGGACTCAAACTCTAGGGGGCAATGGAAAGGTGCCCTCCAGCTATCCCGTCTGAGGAATGGGGAGCTGTGATATTTATACATCAACTCCCATCAGTGGTTGATTGGAGTCTTTTGGGGGTGGTAGTACCTTCGGTCTCTAGCCCCTCTGGCTAGGCGGGCTCCAGGGGGCCAGAGAAAGCACTTAGGCAAAGGGATATAGGTTTTGGGTGTTAGAAGTCAGGTATCAGGCCCCAAACCATCAAGACTCTGACAGGCATTGACCATGATGAATTGAAGCAAGCTAGCGCCTGAATTTTTCTAAGCAAGAATGTGGCCCAGGGTTGCCAGACCTTCTGATTTCTCAAGAAAAGCTGAACATTTAGGGTTTTTGGTGAAAGTGCTCAATTTCATAAATGCTGACAATAAATCAAAAGTTTTTAATTATTAAAAGTGTTTATTTATTTTGAGAGAGAGAGGGGGAGTGTGAGCAGGGGAGGGACAGAATTAGAGAATCCCAAGCAGGCAGACATGGGGCTCAGTCTCACAAACCATGAGATCATGACCTGAGCCGAAATCAAGAGTTCGATGCTTAACCAACTGAGCCACCCAGATGCTGCAACAACAGATCTAAAATTTTAAAATACGTCGTAAGAATCAACCAAAGCATGTCTGTGGGATGGATCTGGTTTACAAGTAGCCAGATTATGAAGTCTGATCTACCCTAAAGTGTAGGTGAGATCTTGGCTCCAGACCATTCTTGTTCAAGGCAAGCTCTAAAGATGAATTCCAATCAGGTAAGGTGGATTTTTAGTTAGGGAGTAGATTGTGAATTAGGGAGTGGAGTGAATTGATGTAATAAGAGACCACTCCCCCAAGAGAGTGTTTGTAACCAAACAGAAGTATGTTTCTTTCTCATGCAACAGACTGGAGGTAGGTAGATGGTCCCAGACAGCTCTGTTGCATAGGGCTGTCCAGAGACCCAGGTTCCTTCTATCTTGTTGCTCAAAGGGTTGTCTTCATCTATGTGGCCAAGGTCAGTTGACCAGCTCCTTATTCACATTCTAGCTAGTAGGGAAGGGAAAAGAGAAGCTCAGTCAGGCTCAGTAATTGCAAACTTCACTTCCTCTCACATCCCATTGGTGAAAACTTTGTCATATGGCCATCTGCAAGGGATACTCAGAAATGTAGTCTCTCTCTCTCTCTCTCTCTCTCTCTCTCTCATTGGCTGTATGTTCAACTTAAACTTCGTGTGTCTGTGGGAAATGTATTATTACAGAATTAGGGGAGTGTAATGTTAGGGGACAGTGAGTAACTTTTGCCACATCAATAGAAGGGTCTGGAAAAGAGGATGAAATTCAAGCCTGAGGTAGGATCTACCTGAGAGAGACTTTTTTTCTCACAAGAATGATTTAAGTCTGGCTTTCCCCCCTTCTCTCTCTCTCTCTTTCTCTTTTTTTTAACGTTTATTCATTTTTGAGAGAGAGAGAGAGAGAGGGAGAGAGAGAGAGAGTGAGTGGGGGAGGGGCAGAGAGAGAGAGGGAGACACAGAATCCGAAGGAGGCTCCAGGCTCTGTCAGCACAGTGCCCAATGCGGGGCTCCAACTCACAAACTGAAATCATGACCTGAGCTGAAGTTGGACGTTCAACTGACTGAGCCACCCAGGGGCCCCATCCCCATTAGCTCTCTTTGTTCTGTCTTGGTCAGTCATGAAACCTTAATAGAGAATTAGTTCAAACCTGGAAGAAGTCTGTTATAATGCGAAAGAAGCAAACATAATAAGTACCTAGTAGATACAAGGGGCTTTCACATATGTGATCCTATGTAAGCTTCACAATCACCCTATGAAGTCAATATTATCATTCCCCCATTTTGTAGAAGCAAAACTGAGGACAAAAGAAGCAGGTTGCCATTCAAGCTCTCTCACTAGGGTCAGGGTATGGGAACTGACCAATCAGAGTTGCCATCCAGGTTTGCCCCATCCCAGAAGTGAAGGGCCTTGGCCAGGATGTGAAATGAGGCGCATGTGACTGCAGAGCTCACATTCTTTGCTCTGCAATCTGATTTCCTTACGCCAGCTGCTTCCCCAGAGACAGCCACAGCAAATCTACTGGGTTGTTGAGAGGGTAAACAAACCGTGATGAATGAATCTCCTCTCCTAATATGAATGCCTTATTGTTGTTATTCTTCATGCCCTGACAGAGTATTTACAGCCTCTCCCGTTGCTCTACTTCTATCTAGTGGATTAAGCAAAGTCAGAACTCCGGGCCCTAGCAGAAAGTTACAACTGGGATTTGAGTTAATGAAGAGTTAAAGGCTCAGCAAGTGGCACTTGGCTTTACTACTAACCCGGACAAGGCCATTAACTCTGCTGTAATTAAGTGGCTTCTTCCATGATGCCCTCTTGCTGCAGAAATATCCATGTGGGTGTACCCCGCATTCAACAAGCCCACCTATGAAAACTGAGACTTGTTGAAAAGAAAAAAAAATGGGAGATAATCATTCAATTAACCACAAGAGATTGTGTTTTGCAGGATGGGATTTCTGCATATCTAGTTTCGAAATAATACCAAAAAATTGATTCTGGAAGAAAGAGAGGATACAAAGATGCATTCCCTTCTGGCCCATCTGGAAATGTTCTGGAATGGATTAGATTTCAAGAACTCTGTAATGATGTATCAGAATTGATGAAATCTAAATTAGGTTGGGGCTATTTGTGGTGGCTACATTTGGGGTACTTACCACACCCTGTCTCCCTTCTGAGTATCTAGTCACCCACAACCCCACTGGAAGAAAGAGGCAGCCATGCCTATACCATGTGACCCCCATACTCTACCCCTCACCACTAACTGGATCCAAGGCAAACCGAACCAATATCAATCCATAGGCTCAAACCAGCTTCTGCCTTTCAAACATGTGAACTGAGAGACATACAACTCTAGTTAGATAGTTCTCAGCGCTTGAACCAAGAGATCATGTAGAGCCAGGTTGAGGCAGGGACCCCAATGCCACGTGCACTTTCTTAAGCTGGCAGAGAGAGAGAACAGGCCAGTCTGTAAAGGTACAAGGGGAAGGAGCTGACAACCAGGCAGTGGCAGGGACTGGCTTCCTTGATTTCCTCTTGTTGGGTGTCTGTCCACAGGGTGTGTGTCATGCCTCAGAATGAGCATGTTCAAAGTTGCCACTCAGGGGGGAACTATTTCCAGTTTATCCACCTTGGTCAGGGGTGAGGCCTTATTTTTATGCCGCTGTCTGCTCTCAGTGGACGTAGAGGTCTCTGTGGGCCCCTCTGTCCTGGGAAGCTTTAGTCCTGGCCGTTGGATGGGGAAAGGTGTTGTCCCTGGGACACATCCCTGCAAACTGGATGATTGATAGGGTTTGGTGGTCTTTGTCAGGTAAGAGAAATGCCTTGATGTCAACTCAAGGAACTTTCAGTGTTTTGGAACAAAGCTGGCAGAGGCTGTGATCTTCATTTTCCCACTGTGCTGCCCTGAGTATAAGGCCTTTGCTTGGTTCCTTATGGAATAACCCACTCAATTCTGGCTGAGTTGGATTGGGCTGGAGGTAGGAAATGAAGTCCTCAGGATGCAGCAAGGAAATCTAGTGCATACAGAAGTGTAGGGTGAAGCCATAGTTGATGCCTCATATATGTCACCCCACCCCACTAAGCTCACGTGGACGTCTGTTACTTGCAATCAAATGTGGCATGCAACATACCAACATAATAGTCTGCCCCTTGCTTGTCCCTGTCTTCCCTCCTGAATTTCTACAGGAAGTAGAAGCCCTATCTGGCTACCTAGGAGCCTTGGAAACATCATATCCAGGTTTACTGTGTGGCTCAATCAAAATCCATCATGCCTTGGGGTGTACCAGCTGTCCTTTGTATATTCATAAGTCTTTATAGAAACAACTAACTTGCATTCCAATATTATGAAAGTTTCTTATCAAAGGGGTTAGCTGTCCCCTTGACCTCTTTATCTGATCCCTTCCTCCTTTTAATCCCTTCTCGTTGGACAGCCTCCTCTGCCATTCCTTTCCCCTTTGTTAATAGTATTTTTTGTGTGGGCTTTTGTCAGTACTTCCTATATGCCAACCACTGTGGTCAATGATTTACAGATACCATGCTGTTTAATTGTCACAAGCCCCTTTGTGGAAGCTACTAGCAACTATCCCCATTTTACGGATGGTGCAATTGTGAGACTAGGTCACTGATTGGATTCCACTGCCTGAGAGCTTTACCACCCTGCTTTATTATGGCTCCGGCTTCCCTGGAGTGATAGTGAAATTTCTTGCCATCATTCTCAGGGGCCGAGGGGGAAAAGGTCCAGGTGTCCTGCCTGGCAGCAACGCCCCCAGAACTTGGCTTTTCTCTTTTCCTCCTTCCCAGCCAGCACAGCTGCCAACCTGGAACACAGCCCTTTCCAAGAAAGCCCAGGAGAGCAGCCAACTGTTGACTCACCTGCCAGACACGGGGATACTGCAGCCAAGATGCCCCGGGGCCCTTGCAGGAGGATTGGCAGGGCAGACCCATGGTGGGGCACACACACACGGCTCTATGGGGCACTTCAAAGGGCCAGGCCTTCTTTCCTGAGTGCTTCAAGTTCCAGAGGTTAAAGACAACCAGATGGGCTTGTCCCCTCCCCCTCCTCCTCTGTTCTTCAGCCCTGGAAGTTTCTGCAGGAGACTGTCTTCCTCTGCATTTCCATTTGGGTGGCAGGCAGTATTCTAAGAAAGCCCCCATGATTTTCTGCCCCCACTCCTGCCCTGGTGTGCACTCTCCATCGGGACTGAGAATGTAATGGACGGCACTGCCCTGGTTAGATTGTATTATACGATGCAGCTGACCTTAAAGAAAGGAGATGTTCCTGGTGGTCTGGTCCAATCACAAGATCCCTTTAAAGGCAGAGTTTTTGTCTGGCTGGTGACAGAAGAGCATGTGAGAGGTTCAAAGCTGGAGGGTTTGGCCCACCCTTTCTGGCTCAAAGATGGAGGAAGCCCCATGGCAAGACATGCAGGCAGCTTCTAGAAGCTGAGTAGCCATCAACTCATGTCCAGCAAAGAACCAGGGGCTTCAGACCCACAATAGCAAGGAGTTGAATTCTCTCAACGATGAATATGAACTTGCACATGGCTTCTTCCTTAGAGCCTCAGACAAGAACTGGGTCCAGTGAGCACCTTGACTTCAAAATTCTGATACCCTGAGCAGCAAAAACATCTGAGTTTACCCGGACTGTGACCTACAGAATGGTGAGTTGATGGTGTCATTTCTAACTGCTAAATTTGTGGTAACTTGTTACAATACAATAGAAAACTAATACACCTGGGATACTTCATAGGCCTCTCAAACCTCACAGGTCCCGCTGTTTCTCCATGAACCTGCTCTTCAGTCTTCCCCATCTTGTTAGTGACAACTAGCTTCTTCTGCGCTCAGGCTCCAAGTCTTAAAAGTCTCTTCTTGTAGACTCTATGTTGATCCATCAGCATATTCTTTCGACTCTCCTATTGTAAAGTATCGAGATTTTGATGGTGCCTCACCAGCCCCAGCGCACTCCCTCTCCTCTCTGCCCTGGCAACTCTGAAGTTTATGATAGTTATTGGGAGGGAGCGAGGGAGGGTGCTTTGGGCTGTGACTGGCTGCCCTTCTCCCCAGTGCCTTGCGGCATCTGATGTGCTCAAACACAGACACTAAGCCGAGGGGTGCAGAAGAGGAGGCTTCCATGCTGAGGCTTAACAGGGAAGGTGGCAGGGGGCGGGGATTCAAATTGTGGCCACCCTTGGCCTTGGAAACTGAGAGCCAGCTGCGCTGCATGTTTCTGGGTAGAATACAGTTATCACCCCCAGAGGAGTTCCCAAGCCCGCTTCAGAACCAACTATGCTCAGAAGTCATGCAGTAGAATATTTCCCAGGGATTAGGATTTTATTTATTGTTGAAAGTTTTGAGCCAAGAATGAAAAATTATTGGTGATGATGACTGAGGGATTCCCAGGAGGCCTCGAAGAACTTACGGGCAACCAGTCTCTTGGAGCGGTTAAGATTTATAGCTGTCAAGTCCGCCAGAGTATGAGTCTAGCTCATCCTTTCTAGCTGGGTTTCCTGGGGCCTCAGTTTCCTCAGTGGCAATGAAACGAGATCAGTTTTCTTCCTGGTCAGACATTCAGCACAGTACTTGGCATACAGGGAGTTCTTATTAAATGGTGGCTATTATGCTGGTATGTGTTGTCTGTAATTCACTTCTAAAGCTAAAGCATAGATAACATGTTATGTGTGCATGAGTGCGTGTGCGTGCGCACATGCATTAGCCTTCATTTACACTATAGGGCCAGTTAGCTAACATTTGAAAGATCACAGTCCCACACCCCAGAGGAAGTTACTATAAGCGCTTCAACATCTGTCTTAGCTAGGCCCCCACGGGTGTGTTCATTAGCATAATGGATTTCTAAAATGGTTTTTCATTGATGAAAATAAGGGTGTTCGGGGAAGGTAGATGGCTAGAAATGTTTCGTGGTGCATCTGCTTTGCCTGAACTTTGCAAATGAATCTAGAGAGACCAGTGACGTGTTCTCTTGGAAAGGCACTGAGCTTGGATGTCCACCCGGTCCAGTATCTGGACGTGAAAAGGTTGATTTTATCACCTGCCCGAGTAGGTTAGCTAAGTACTGCACTGACAGTACTGTCACACCTGCCTCAAATGAACTTCTCATCTAAGAGGCTGTCGACGTGTCTTACAGGACAGCGGACTGAGATGTCCCCAGGCTTACAGAATGGGTCGGAGGTCTGTGTATGTGCCTACTTGCTAACAACTGTCACCTTTTTGGTGGAATTTGGTCTAAGATGGGTCTGTTTGCATCACACTATCTGGTGAGGAGGTCAGGGGAGGAAACCTGTAGCCTCTGAGGCCTTGTGACTAGTGGAGGATAAGGACCCACCATCAAATGCCTTGTAATTTGAACAGGCAAATTTCTTAGGATGGTTTACAACAACTGCTTTCAAATAATTGGAGAATTAAAATGGAATCAAGGAACAACTGGTTTCCTGTAGCTTAGGAAAGACATGTTTAACAAGAACTGAGAAAATTGTGAGAATAAACCTCTGTATAAAATGTCCTGGGGGTAGGATTCTGGTGCTGTTTTCGATGCAGGTAAAACTTAAAAGAGGGTGTGCATGTGTGCGGGTGTGTAAACCAGTGAAGGAGCAGGTAGAGGATAGGAGATGAGGAAGGTGGGTGGAGAATTCTGGTTCCATTTTTCTCCCAGGAAAAGGAAGGAAAAGCCATGGAACTTTCTAGAAGTGTGTTAGCTGAATGAGATGAGCTAGCATTTGGGCCACAGACCAGGATTCCAGTGGTGCCTCTCTTTCTTTCTAGGTGATATTGGGCAAGTTTCTTAACCCCTCTGAATCTGCTTCATCTTTGACAAAATGGATAGAAGCGTACTTTGAGTTATAATTAAGGTGAATGGACTTGAAACTACTTAGCAAAATGTCAGGCACAGAGTGAACTTTCCATAAATAGTCGCCTCCCTGAATATTTAGAGCACCAGGAGTTGTGCACACAGTATGTAGGTCACAGCAGCAAACAGGCATATAAGTTTCCTAGAGCTTACAGACCAGCCGTGATGATGAACTTCACGAAGTTGTCCCATAAGTGTCCCCATTGCCCTTGCCGTATCTGTTTAAAATGCAGGTCCTAAGTCCTCTTCAGGAGGTATCAGGTGATCCGTGGGTGGGGCCAGAAATCCGATTGTAAGAAATCTCCCTAGGTGACTCTGATGGACAGCTAGTTGGGAAAATACAGATTTAAACACTAATTCTCTACTATAGCCTCAGGTTTGGCAAAGCTTCGAGTCTCCTTTCAAATGCTCCTTGGCCATGCGGCTGACCTGACCATACCCACAGTCACAGGAGGCACCGCCTACTTTGCTGGCTGAACCACTGCATGGCAATGGGGGCAGGAGAGTTATCCGCTGCTTTGCTTATTTTATGGGCAATGTTCATATATCATTATCAGAAGCTTCAAAAACCTTGCTGGGCATGGAATTGACAGGCTATAACCTGTGTTATGCAGTCTTCAGTGGCTAAACCCTCTCAAACTGAAAAAGGCCCTGCTCTTCAGATCGGTATCTAGGAATAATGAAAATCTAGTCTGATGCTGCTGTTGTCTGCATGTGACTTTGGAATATATTTCCTCCTCTCCTCCCCTCTTTAAAATCATGTGTTGGGATTTCGTTCGCCTGAAAAATAATTCCTACCCACTGTGGAAAATGGAGGTAATAGATCGCTGGCACAGAATAGAAAGTGAAAAGGTCATGGGGATCCAGTCCCCTAGAGATGACCACCATGAACATCTTTGGTGTATTTCTTTCCAGCCTTTTCTCAATGTATATGAATACAGGTGTTATTATTTTTCCCCCCACAAACTCAAGACAGAATGTGTGTGCTCTTTTTTTGCCCTGCCCTTCTCATGTTCTAACATGTTTTAAAGTAAAAAGTTAGTGATATTTTTTCATGCCATTCAGTAATCCCCTACGATAGTGGTTTGCACGCTGGGGTCCAACAAAAACCTCAGGCTTCCTAGGAAGTGCTTAGTGGTTACCTGAGGTAGGGAAGAGGGTTGGGGGACTGACGGGGTGGCGGGGCAACTGCAAGGGCGGGGCTCCAGCCCCAGAACCCTGTGTTAGTGCCAGCAGCTCCACTTGTAACTGGTTGTAACTGGAGGACCCATGTAGCATTGCCTCACAAGATTTGTAGGCTTAAAAGATTTGAAAACCGCTGCCCTGAGTCATCATAAAAAACTTTTTTTTTTTAATATCTGGTTTCTTTCCTTTCTTTAAAAAAACTTGAATGAAGATGACTCGTGAAAAGTTATAAAACAAATATTTGCCAATTGCTTATAAAACCCCAAGTTTTTATTATGTACTTTTGAAAGAGTAGACAAATGATGTTCTTCGTAAAAACGTCAAATACAGATTTGGTGAGAAACCATGCTCATAGATTCCCACACCCAAATACCTACGGAGCCCAACACTGCCCCACTGCCCCACTGCCCAACACCAGTGGGCTCTATTCATAATGAATACCCAGGTGAGAGGTGCATCGCAACCACGGGAATCTACCCCCCAAAACCAATAGCACACTGTACACACTATATGTTAGCCAATTTGACAATAAATTATATTAAAAAAAAAAAAGAGGTGCATCTCATTCCAGACTCTTCTGTCTGTAGGGATTGTCTTAGGTTCAGATACTCCAGAAGCCAACCCTGGAACTAGAATTTGAGTATAAGTGATTTATTTATTTGTTTATTTATTTATTTGTTTATTTATTTATTTATTTATTGGAAGATAAGGTATTCACCTGTCCTGGTTTATCTGGGACTAGGGGATTTCCCAGGATGAACTGGTCACCCTACAGTGGGAGGTAATGGTAGGAAGCACTAATGGAGGATGGGGGAAATGAGATGGTCCAGGGAGGGCTGCTGATAATGAATCGGCTAGTTCTGTGGACAGCGGGGGTTCAGGCCTGTCTGGAACCTCTGGGAAGCGCTGTAGAACACCCCTCAGAGTTATCCCACCTGGGGCTTTTATCCACCAACATGGGCCCCTCACTGGTTGATACTGGGGGTGCTAACTCTCCGACTCCAGGCCTTCCTACCTCCCACAGCCCTGGGAGAGCCGAAGCAAAAAGACCCAGAAGCAGGAAAGCTAAGGAACAGAGGCAGAGCACCGGAGCAACTGTTAGCAGACTATTTTTGTGCATGTATTTTTTTAAAGTAATAATAGGATCACTTCATTCTTGACTTACCAGCACCTTGATTTATGTAAGGTGTCTAAAGGAAAGCCATTGTAGGCCACAAATCTAAGAATGCAGTCACTTCAAGGGACTAGGCTTGGAACTGCCCTTAGGTTAATATCACGAGGCTCATCATGTAAATAATCAGCATTGGAACCGGATGAAACATAATATAAATAATAATAATACCTCAGATAAGTCCTCTGCTGGATTCATATCAAACTGCTGCTGAACCATTAGAAGAAACTAACAAGGACAGTCTGGAGATTCCGATTCTTCCAGCGCTGCGGTCAGCTGGACTCCCCCAGGAGGGCACGCTAATCCCCGTCGCTGACACTGACAGCAGCTGGACGAGTCCTTGCAGGCTCAGGCGGAGCTGACCAGGAGCACACCGTCAGGTGTGTGCAGCCCCAGGCGGCGCCTGCCTCCTGCATCAGTGCTCAGCAGCTAAACAAGGGAGCAAGGAATAAGTGTTCCTTTTGTAACCGCGTCTCCATGGTTATTTGACACGTGATTGTCTTTTTTGGAGTTCTTGGCAAAACCCACTGTGGGTTTGGCTATGACGTTCCTGTCTGTGAAGAAAACGGAGGCATGAAATCATTCACCCGGACAGCCTCCGGCTGTTTCCTAAAACAATTTGCAAGGTGCAAATCCCAACCCTGATGTATCAGACTGGATGCTGCTAAAAAAAAAAAATTGAACACTGATTGGCTTTTTGATGATATTAAGGAATCATCATTACTTTTTACCAGAGTTGTGATCCCGGTACCATGTTGTAAAAGAGCATTCTCAGTCTTTAGAAGCGCAGTGACATTTGCAGATGACATGATACCATCTCTGAGGTTTGCTTCAAAATATATGGCTAGGGATTGACGAAGTGGGATTGGCCATGAGTTGAGGATAATGAGTGCCTGAACATTGGTGGCTCCTTGACTTTTGTATGTGTTTGAAGTTTTCCATAATGCACAAAAGATTTATTTTAGCAGATTTGATTTTGGGGGTAATATGTTTACATGTTGAACAGGTGGCTAAGAGATATGCATGGCAGACCTCTAGTCTAATCTCTACACACAAGTCTGTAGAATGGAAAACTCCAGTGTCACAATTATGAACAAATTTGTGAGTATACACAATTTTTGTTAAAAGAGAAAAGGGTGGTAGCTGAGAGCAGATTCTGGTTTTCTTTCCCCAAAGATCATAATAAAGATCCAATGAATGGATATGACTCCAAAGATAAACTGTGTGAGTTGTAGGGGAATTATATGCCAGAGAATTCTACCCTCTAGACAGCAGCAGTGGAGATAGTGATGGGTGTGTGTGTGTTGTGGCGGGAAGGTAGTGGGAATTGGGGGGTCACTGCAGGACAACTCAGAGGGTCTCAAACAGAACTGTCCACCTATGACTGGGTAGGGTGGGATTTTGAGATATTAAACCACACCCCACCCCCAAAGTCCCAAATTTGTGGAGCCAGATAATTTGCTTTTTTTTTTTTAAAGTTTATTTATTTAACTTTTGAAAGAGCCAGCAGGGGAGGGCAGAGAGAGACGGAGAGAGAGAATCCCAAGCAGGCTCTGCACTATAAGCGTGGAGCCCGATGTGGGGCTCAAACTCACCAACGGTAAGACCGTGACCTGAGCTGAAATCGGATACTTAACCGACTGAGCCACCCAGGCACCCCATAGACAATTTGCTTTTGTTGTCCAGGGAAAGAAAGGATGCTACAGAATCGAGGGAATAACAGGGTTAAAGTTCCAGCATTTTGGATTTTAAAGCTACAGTCCAAGCATAAGACAAAAACTTGGTCAGTGAGAGTCATTGTTTTCTTCCCGCCCACCCCCAATGACAGTTAACTTTAGTGAAGCATTTGTCCTGTGCCAACCACTGTCCTAAGCATTTTACGAATATTTTCTTTTCTAACTCTCTAACATCCCTTTAAGACCATTGATGTTACAGATAGGGATACTGAGGCACAAAGCACTTAAATAACTTGCCCAGAGTCACATAACTAACGCGACTCCATTCCCTGGATAGTCGAGGGGAGCCCCCAGTGTTCCCATGGCCAGCTTAGTGTGGAATCAGTTAGGTAGAGATGGCCCATCAGGGAGTTTAGGCAGAAAGAACCCGAGAAAGACTCAGGGTGCCAGGGGGAGCACAGAAGGGGACACGGAAGCTTCACGTGCCTTGGCATTCCCGAGGGCCTCCAGAACTGGGAGGTCAGCCTGGGGGAGAGTCAGAGAAATTCCTAAATGGGAGTGATTTTGTTTCTGCCGCCCCAAGAATTGGGGACCTGACAAAGAAGTTAATTTTAGTTGTCAAAAAAAAAATGGAGAAATATCCTTCCAACTGCAGCCTGTAATTCTCCATGCATAACAGTGTGCCCTGGTTTCTTCTGTTGTGATTAAAGAAGGCATTCTGAAGGAAGCAGGGTTAAAATATTAGATTTTCAAGTCACATTAGCCGAGGTTTGAACCTGAACTCTGTCATTTAGTTGCCCTGGGGCCTTGGCGCGAGCCTTAGTTTCTCATCAACAAAACAGAGATAAGAGCACTAATGGTGCTCACGGTGTGTGTGTGTGTGTGTGTGTGTGTGTGTGTGTGTGTGAGAGAGGAGGAGGTAATGGTGCTCACGGTGTGTGTGTGTGTGTGTGTGTGTGTGTGTGTGTGTGTGTGTGAGAGGAGGAGGTCAGCTCCGTGCCTGACTCCGGGCCGCTCCCCCCTACTGCACAACCTGTTTCTTCAAGTGTCTCCACGCAGTGACGGGATAAATAGGAATGACTTTATTGTTCCTAATCATTGCCCGGCTATCCTGCCCTTGCCTCCCTTCCCCAGGATATTTTTGAGCCATGTATCGAAGATGCATATCAAATTTAACTTACTTTGTATTTTTGTCCCGCATTCCTAGAACTCATTTCTATATACTCCCTTTTGAGCCTTCGTTCTTCCTGATGGCATCTGTGGGAAAACGTTCTCTTTAAAAGTTTACAATCAGTCAATTCAGCATACTTAATAGCCTCTTCTCCACCCCTGTATTGACCAAAGACTTGGGGCTTTAGCTACTATCATGGCATTGATTAGGGAGGTGTGAGAACAAATTTCTGTTCTGTGCCACTCTGATGAAATGTATAATCCTTCTAGACGGTTCCTTCGTGCGTTGGCAATGACTCAGTGGCTCACCAGTGACTTCCCTTGGTTCCATGAACCAATGGTCCTATCTGTCCTTATCAATATTGACTTCATTTGATTCGTCCTCCTCCTTTAACAACTGTATTCCCCTAGGTTCTGGGAACCGTTAGAGTTTCTGGGTTTCTTCCCACCTCACTGGCTGCTCCTTCATTGCCTCTGGCTGAATCTCCTTTCCTCTCATCACCAGACGTCAGAGCACCCGAGAGTATGCTTGGAGAACTGTATGATATCAGCTGAGTTCCTCAAACCTAAAATCAGGGAGTTATCCTCAGCCAGCCAGTCCCAAGACACTCCATCTAGCAACACGTACTCTTGACTCTATCTCCAGAACACGCCATAAATCAGTTCACTGAATTTCTACCGCCACCACCTTGGTTCAGTTTGCAGGCATTCCTACAGTAGCTGCCTATCCGATGTCTTCTCGCTTCTTCTCTTGCTCTTCCGACCCCACTATTCCCTCACCACACAACAGCCAGAATACGTTTTAAAAATATATAAATCATCAGATCCTGTCATGCCCCTTGAACCTTCTGGTGGCTCTTGACCACATGAATGACATCTCAACTGCTTACTCTGACTCATGGGTCCTACCAGATCCAGCTCTTGGTGGAGAGTGAAGTCTTGCTTCACCCTCTACCACCCCCCTTTGCTCTGTTTAACCCTAGTCACACTAGCTGCTTTAATGATCTGTTGCTACAAAACAAACCGTCCTGAAGCTTGGTGGCCCGTAACAGCAACCGTGGGTTCTTTTTCACAGTTCTGTGGCTTAGCTGGGCTCAGCTGGGAGGCTCATATCTGTCCCCCTGAGGTGTCAGTGGGGTTGCTCACGGAGCTGCATTTGGCTGGGAACTTTACTGGGGCTGGAGACCCTCTCTCACATGATTGGCTCCTTAGCTTAGGGCCAGCCTCGTGTGTATTTCTCTCTGTATGGCCTCACCAGCATTGTAGCTGGATCCCTCTACATGTTGGGTCAGGGCTCCAAGAGGGTGAAATAGGAAATTGCCAGAATACTAGGCTCACCCACCAAAACACTGTCACTGTACCACGTTCTACTGGTGAAAGTAAGTCACGAGACACATACAGATTCAAGGGGAGAGAAAACAGATGAAGAGAAGAGACAGGTGCCGAGGTCCTATTAATTCCTTGGGGCCTCTGCACCTGTCTCCCCACTTGGAACAGAGTGTCTGTCTGTCTCCTTAAACTCAGGATAGCTGTCACCTTCTTGTCATTCATACCTCAGCTCATATGCCGTCTTAAGAGGTGACCACCCAGTGAAAGATGCCACCCGTCACTATCACGGTACCCTTTGAACACTCTCTGCAGAGCATTATCACTCTGACTTTATCAGATTGTTTATTTACTTTTCACTCCACTCTGCCCTAGAATGAAAGCCCCCTGTGAGGGCAAGAACGTGCCTGTTTGGTTCGCCCTGATCTTTAGCCCGGAAACACCTGGTACAGAGGAGGCAGAGGCCCTCAGTCGGTATGTGTTGAATAAATGCATGCAAGAGGCCTCTCCACCCTGCAGAGGTGAAGAACTCATCTTTCCGAATCACACACGCCTGGGTTCTGCCCCTTCCTTGCTGTGTGACTGTGGGATAAGTTACCTAAATTTTCTGTGCTTCAGTGTCTAAAACAGGGTGAGAAGTAAGAGAACCCCTCTCATCCTCACGGGAGTTGTAAAGATAAATGAAAATGATCAAACTTATCAAGGGGCCTGGAAGTCCTCATTATTTTAATGTAAACTTGAATTCACTCCTTCCTCTTTACTTGCTTCCTCTGAGCTCCAAAACCAGGAGAGAAAAATTCCAAGTAACTCTAGAAGGGAAGAATCACATTACATTGTGATCCTTAAAATGCTTTCACGTGGCTGCCTGCTGGCTCCAGCCAAGAGTAGGTCCTTATGATGTGTCTGGTGGTGTAGGGCAGCCTGACCAAGGTTAGGGGAGAGCCAAAAGGTGTTGAGCCCACTCTCTGCTTTTCCTGGGAACTCTTGTGTGTTCCTCCTGCAAGGACCACCAGACCACAGAGGAGTCCTTTTCAGGTCCACATTCTGCAAAGGCTGCACTTGACCCTGGCTTCCTTGTTGTTATTAAACTGTTTGGTCCATCCCAATTAGAGCCTTTGGAAACCGCTGTACTCAATTTACCACCTAATTACTCTTACCTTGTTTGTTTAATGAAGCTTACATAATGATTTGGTGATTTTTATGAAATGTTAGGTGGAGATTTTACTTTTCACTTTACAATTTGTGATTTTTATATTAATGTTTTATAACCTTGGGTTCTTAATCATAAAGCCATGAGGAGCTTAATTGATTTGAAACTAACCATGCCCTGAAGTGTGTACATGTCAAATTGATTCAGATTGATCCAGTGAGTTTAAATAAAGCTTAGGCCAGAGAACATGATGGCACCTGATGGAAATTTTCCTGAAGTGCTTAACTTGGGTGACTCAATTACACTGCCATCTCAGCACAGTAAATTATTGGAGAGGTATTTTTTTGGCATTTACCACAGACTGAAAAGATAGGACAGTTAAAAAAAATCTCAGGAAAAGTTAGACAAGTGTAAAATGTTCTATTCATAGGTCCTCCTTCTGGAGGCTCACATTTTGAGGGCATGGTGATTTGAAATAAATTTAAAATATATGTATATATTTACATGTTTTGTTTCAAAGCCTGATAGTCAACATCACCATGTTAAATTGAAAAGGGTTGGAAATTAAGGGCTGATACTAGAAGCACTCGCAAAACACAGAAGTCATTTGGAATGAGTTTGCTTTCTTGAAACTGTTCCTTAAGGAATGATCAATACCAGCGCTTTTCCGCAGAAAACTTTCTGTGAGCAATGAACTCACAGGAGACATCCTCAGTTTTCCAGAACAAGGTGAGTTCCATTTTGCATCTCCTCCAAATGATAGGTCAGTTTCGTTCTAAGAGGCCCTGAATGACACCCCTTTTGTCCAGAGACTACATTATTTTACCTGCCTCCCAGAACTCCTCACAAACGTGTGAAACCCTTTCTGGGCTTTGGAAAATATCAAATGTAATTTCCCAGTAGATCCTGTAAACCAAAGGAAACTGATTCGTGAGCACAGAGGAGAGGAGCTTGACTTCAGGAAAGATGTGGTTCCCAGGGCTCAGGGCTCCCTGATGTCCCAGCAGTGAACAGTCACACTGAATTTTTCCGTAACTGATTTCTCCAAAAGCAGTTTCCTTTGCAAGCAGTTCTGATGGTTCCTGACTTGGTTTCCTATATCTCCTTCTACTTCTTGCAAAGCCTGTCATTTGGTTTTACTCTGTCTTTTCAAGAGTCTTTGATGAAATGCTTCTTGGACTTGACCATCTGTAGACAGTATCTTATGCCCCAGGCTCACTGCCAGTATTCTCCTCAGCAGGGACCCTGCTGGCTCACATGCTGGACCATGCTTCCTGCTTCCTGCCCCTTGGGGGACAGAATCCCTGTCTGCTCTAGTCACCCCTGGGTGCCCAGGGCTGAGCATGGCATTTGATAGTGCTTGCTCAGTATGAACTTCTTATTTTTTCCTACAAAGTGCACAACCCTACGTGGTGCCTTGAAAGATGTTTACTCCACAGTCACCATCCCTAATCAAGACAGTGAACACTTCCAGTCACCATAGATGGCTTCCCCATGCCCTTTCTCTCATAGTCCCGACCCTACTTATTCTAGAATTAACCAGCATTCTTTTATCATTGAACACTGATGTTGCCTGTTCTTACCTTCATCTATGGAAGTGTATGATGTTGTGGCCATGAAAATGCATCCCGTAGATCTTTGACTGTGGAGCCTGACCTACAGCTGATTCTGCTGGGCTCTGAAATATGTCATCTCATATCTGGGAGAACACTCTTCCCACTGGCTCCCGCTACCTTTAACTGGATGTGGCAGGAACTCTCATGCAGGGTATTTCCTGGGAGATAGCGAACCATCTGACTGGCAGTTTTGGCTCAAGGACTCCCCATTAGCCTTGCCGAGCTTCCTTGGAAATATACACCATGGTCTAGGGAACTACACAGTCCCTTCCTTCCCTTCTTCCTTCCCTCCCTCCTTGCCCTCATAGGGAGCAGACCCGCACCACAGCCTGCTGGTTCCCAGTCTTTCCCAGTGACCTCCATTTTCCCTCAGAGATGTTTGCCTTAATCACCTCTTAGACATTGAATCTTGGCATATCCTTGAAGGGCACAGACTAACACAACTGTCCATCTCCTCTGCAGGCCTCTTTTGCTCACCAGTAGGCCTCTGATCCTTCATGTTGCCTGTGGCAACAGTTCGTTTTTTTCTTGCTCTGTAGTACTCCATTGCGCAAGGATGCCAGCAAATCATTTGGCTGTCCTAGCCGTGGTGGGCATTTGGGTTGCCACCTGCTTTGGGCTATTACGAGTAAAGCTGTTATAAACATACTTGGAGTTATCCTTTGGTGGACATGTGCATTCATTTCTCTTCGATGTGTACTTAGTTGTGGGATTGCTGGGGCATCAGATACCTGAGAACAGTTTTCCAAAGTGGTTCTACCAATTTACTTTTCCATGCTCACAAAGTGTTTATTGAATGAATGAGGTCAGGCCAGAAGGGTCTTTTTAGAATGTGACGTTATCTCAGCTGCTGACACACACACAGAGCTTTCCACGGTGCCCCATTGTTAGGGATAATGTCCAAATTCTAAACTTACAAGCTGTAAAATGCCCTGCATGTGTAGCCCTCACCCTTGTGTGATTCTCTAGTGTCATTCTCACCACAGCCAGCACCCAAAACTCAGCACCCAGCACCAATAACATATACTTCACTTACATGGTATCTGTTATCTTCAGATATGCCCTAGTCTTTCTCTCCGCCAGGTTTTTGCACATGCTGGACTCTCTGCCTTGAACACCTCATCTTTTTTTGTCATTATTTTCCCACTTTGCCTAGGGGATTCATTAGAAATGCTTTTGAGGGGCGCCTGGATGGCTTGGTTGGTTAAGCGTCCGACTTCGGCTCAGGTCATGATCTCACGGTCCGTGAGTTCGAGCCCCGCGTCAGGCTCTGTGCTGACCTCTCAGAGCCTGGAGCCTGCTTCCAATTCTGTGTCTCCCTCTCTCTCTGCCCCTCCCCTGTTCATGCTCTGTCTCTCTCTGTCTCAAAAATAAATAAACGTTAAAAAAAATTAAAAAAAAGAAATGCTTTTGATCGCAAGTCATGAAAAAAATAGGACTTAGAGGGGTTCAAATAGTGGTTGTTTTTTTTTTTTTTTTCACATAACAGGAAATGTAGAGGTAGGCAGAATTGCTTCAGCAGCACAATGATGACAGGGCTGGTTCTGTGCCATTTCCTTGCCTTTTGTCTACACCCTGATGCCTCATGGTCATAAGGTGGCTACTGCAGCTCCAGCCATTATACCAGCATTCAAGGCAGGAAGAATGGGAAAGGGCTAACCCGCCCTTTCTGTCTTGGTCACGAGGAAAGTAAAACTTTTTTCCAGGAAATCCTCCCACTGACTTCTGTTGGAATTATAATGGCTGAAATTGGTCATGTGGACCCCTCTGACTTCAAGGGAGGCTAGGAAACTATTAGCTCTTCAAGCTTCCATCAAGGAACACAAAAGGAGAAAGGGTTTGGAAATGGCTACTGAGTGAACCTACCTACGGTGTGTTCCTCACTAAGCCAACTGGTCTCAACCCAGTCGTCCCTTGGAAGCCTTCCTTGACACTCCCCACCACCACCTTCTTAGGACTAATTTAGATATTTCCCCCAACATAGTGATCTCTTGCGTTTTCTCCAATCTTAGAATTTATTTACCTCACCTCACCTTGAGGTATGTGTTAAATCAAGTCCTTCAAGAATAAAAACATGAAATGACATATAAGCATGATAAAATATATACATGGATCCCATCTGAACCATCACCTCAGCCAGAGTTTTGTCTGTTTTATCAAGAGTGTGTGCACAAAACCCACATGGCTTCTTGGGGGGAAACCCCCAGTGCTTTCTTCCCACTGGATAAACTCCGGGCAAATTGTTGTTGAACTTGTGGCCCAACATTTCTACCCATTAAATACCCATCAATCCAGACCGGATACTTCCAGCCTTTTTGTTTATTGCTATTTGAAAGCTTTAAAATCCCCCTTTTTAGGGGCAGTCTAGATTAGCAGGTTAAGACCTTGGACTCTGGACTCAGAGTGTTGGAGTTCAGATCCTGACTCTGTGTTACCAAATATATGGCCATGGGCTGGTCACTCAACCCCCTGGGCCTCAGTCGCTTCATCTGTAAAATGAGGGTAATAACAGCACTTACCTCCCAGGGCTGCCAGGAGGATTGGATGGGCTAATCCTGGAACCGCTGTCCCGTGACAAGCACTCAGTCTGGAGGGGCTGCCCTTATTCCCTCTGAGCTGTCTTTCCATCTCCTTTCCCCACCCGCCCCTCTCTCCTCTCTCCTTTAAACCCAGTTAGTGAAATGCCTAATGCAATCACTGCCTAAATCAGTGACTATTACATTTCCTTGGAGGAATTTACAGTCAGGTGGGAGAGCTCAAACAGGCGGCCAAGGAACTAGAACACAGTAGCCGACATGAATTGCATGCTTGCTGTGTGCCCTGCATATATTAGCTCGTGGCTTGCTCACACCGGGTCATTTTATTTTTCCTCTGATGAGGAAGCTGAGTCTCTCGGAGTGGTTTGTAAATTAGAGTGTCCCGGCAGGGGAATAAATGCAGGCGTGTCTCATCATTTAAAAGCAAGGTACCTAATCATCATGCTAGGCTGAGTTTATGATGCAGAATGGGCTGGGCAGCCCCAGGGAGGCACCAGGTTTCCTGGAGTTCAGAGGTGGGAGAGGTCCCAACCAATTTGGGAGCTTCCAAAAGGATCCATGGACACATGGGGCATAGCACAGAGGGCGGGGGATTTATTTTTGGCAGTTGCTGGGAGGAAAGGTGGGAACAGCAAGAAAGGTTTTTTTAGATGAATGGAAAAACAAAAGCAAAGATACAGATTCCAAAAGTGCAGGCTATTTGGAGGGAAATAATGGTTAGGAGTACAGGCTCTGGCATTGGCAGAACCTTGGTTCAAATCCCAGCTCCACCAGTTACCTGCTGTGTGACCTTAGTTAAGCTGCTTCACCTCTCTGCCTCAGTCTCCTCTGTAAAATGAAAACAGTGAGAGCACGTCCCTTGAAGTGGGTGGGGAGGATGAAATGAGTACTATATAAATGGTCAGTCAGTGTTCCCTGTGACCCGTGCATCATACAGGCTGGTCGTCAGCCGTGTCACCTGCTTTCAGGAGATTAGGATAAGCACAGAGGAAACTGCTTTTGAGGTTTCTCTGTGATTTAAGTCAAAATGTTGGAAGTGCTTGTTCCTCGTGACTTCCTCTCCCAGCAAATGACAGTGTGAATCATGCTGTATGCAGTCTCTTAGTCTGTCCTCTGCAACTTGCCCAGATCAGCAAAATGCAGATAGAAATACAACCATTAAAAAAAAAAAAAAAAATGAATGGCATTCCTCTAAGTACCCGATTACAAATATTTGGCTTCAGCAGATTATTTTAGACTCTTTCCTCTGAGAAAGAGGTAGAGGCTGCTTTCTGGGAGAAATTGTACAAACTTAACATCTAGCCACTACTCTTTGCCAGTCACTGACAAGACCCCAAAGTCAGCCCCTGTGGGGAGGGAATATCAGAAGAAAAGAAACAGGAGTGTTTAAAAAAAAAAAAAAAACTTTTATATTTCCTTCTCTTCTCTTTTGAGTCAGCTGGCATGTGGTCAACAAACTGCTTTGAACGACCTGCTACATCTCAGACCATCCTTCATGAACTAGCTTTGTGTTCATAAAAATCAATGTTGAATCTTGCAGTCATCCTACCCTTCCCCTGCTCCCGCCCCCCTTTCCCCCTAGGAGATCTGAGGAGAATCTAATCCATATGGTTTTGATTCCCTCACTCATCAAAACGCAGTTTTCCAAGAGCCATTTGATCTCCAAGATGTTATGTGAGTGTCTTTTTGTATTTTATTTTTTTCCCTTAGAAAAGAAAAGGCGACGGATTGCCAAAAGAAAATGAACTCCAAACCCCCGGGGTCTGAACTAGGTTCAAGCATTAGTTCCAGGGGAGCCAGTGGGGATGTTGCTTCGTCAGAGGATTCGAATATCCTCTTCAGACGCCAGGTGAATCCAGGCAAAGTGTTTTCGTGTGTGTGTGCATGTGTGCACACGCACACTGCCCACTCTTCTAATAAATGAATAATAACACCATGTATTAAGTAGTTCCCGAGTGCCAGGTACTGTGCTAAGTGGCTTATGAGAATTTTCTAATGGAGTCTTGATAGTCTTGATAGCTCCCTCTCTGCCTCCTGCCCCCTCTCCTTTCCTTTCTTCTTTTATTTATCAAATACTTATTGAGCACTTATTATGTGCCAGGCTCTACTATAGGGCCCAGAGACACAGTAGTGAATAAGACAAAGGATATCCCTGCGTTTGTGGAGTATACGTTCTAGTTCCTGCGCCGTTAAGCAAACACATAGTTTCAAGTAGTGTCAGCGTTGTGGAGAAAATGAAACAGATGGAGGTGGTAGAGTGACTCTAGGCCTGTTTTATTTGCATGGGTGGTCAGGGAAGCCCTCACTGAGCTGAGAGCTGAAGGACACCAAGGATCAGGATGCAAAGATACAGAGGGAAGGACGAGGGCTAAGTCTCAAAGTGGGAACACACCTGGCACATCCAGGGAGACTGAGGGCCAGTACACTGGAGCTCTAGAAGGCACGAGGCAGAAAGTGGAGTTGAGTGGAAGCTGGGCCAGGCACAGAGGGCTTCGCGGGCCACAGTGGAAGCAGAGGCCAGGCCTTGATCCTGCGTTACACCATCGCTCTGAAGAGGGTAACAAGGTTGGAAGGGCTAAGACAAGGCAAAGGAAGCGGGGAAGCTATGGCAGACCTCAGGGTGTGGGTCTCCAAATGCAGGAACCAACACACGACTGTTTGCCGTAGGGCCCGCTGTACTGCCTCCACCGGTCACTGCTGGTGCCTCAGGAATTGGATACCGAGAGTCCTTGTCACAGTTAATGGTGGCTCAGACCTACGTGCCAGCGGGGAAGTGGGAGAGATGTGGTTGGATTCTGGAAGTATTTCACTGTGGAGCTTGCCGGTGGATTGCACATGCGGGAGAATGAGGGAGGAATCAGGGACAGCAGGGAGGTTAAGTCTTGAGTCACCTGGGAAGCTCAGGGGGTAGTCATCCCCATTTTACAGGTGAGAAAATGGAGGCCCAGAGTGTCAAATCACCTGACAGCTCCCTGTGTAAGGGGCAGAGTTAAGAGTCAAGGCCAAGGCTTTCTATCTCTTTGAATTGATCTCTCAGTTGCCCCCTCACATCTCATTGGTATACCCTTGGACCATGCTGGGCATTTGCGTTCAAGGGAACAAACTTAGCACAAATTTCTCGAGACATCACTGTGGCTTCTTATCCCTTTGGGGTGTGCTTTTCCCTAGCTGATGATAATACTTTCTCACGAGAATCCATAAACAATGCACTTTGTCTTTATTTCAGGAGTTTTCTATTTTAAAATGAGCAGAATAAGCATATGGTTGCTTTATTCTTTACTGATTTGATTTTATTTTCAACAATTTGTTTGTCCCTGCTGTATACTCGATAGGAGTTTACTAAATGCTATTAATTAACTAAATGCCCAAATGAGTGCTGCTGCTTTATTTAATGGTCAAGGCTGTATAAACCTTCCATTCATTCATTCACCCATCCATCCATCCTTCCATCCATTCATCCATCCACCTATGCTTCCGTCCACCCACTTGTCCATCTGTCCATCCATCCATCCAACATTTCTGAATACCATTCTACATGTTACACATCATTTTAGGGACTCAGAATGAATAAAACAAATCTCTGCTTTCAAACAGCTTCTAATCTGGTTAGGTGTGAGTGTGTGTATGTGTATGAATGTAAAATATGAGGGACTGGGGTGTAAATAAATAATCTTGATACATGAAAAAAACACTGTAATGAAGATAATGTATGTATGAAGTACTGTGAGTTCATAGAAAAGGAAAATTTGGGGGGAAGGCCGCTGGGGAGGTTTAGATTTCATTAGAGATGGCTGAACTTCATGGAGAAGGCAACATTCCAACGCAGACTGAGGACAAGGAAAGGAATTCTCCAGGAATTGAGTGGAACACTCAAGGTGATTGTATTGGGCATATATTTACTTTTGCAGCCCTTCCCCAAGTTAGGAAAAAGCCTGGAGTAGGAGGGAACTGCCAGGGAGGTGGAGAGAGCAGTTTACATACACGTTCCCCAATCCCTTTGTTCATCTTTCTGGCAATGGTATTGATGAATGTGGTAGACAGGGGCTGTTTTCCCCTATGTTCTTCCCCACTCTTTGAGCAGCAGCCCTGATACTTCTATGGGATCTTCTTTTGCCAAGCTCCAGTTCACGTATTGTAGGAGGCTGATTGGAATACTGCATTCTTTTGGTCATAGTGACCATACAATCCTTGTCATGCCAGTTAGAACCTGAGAGACTCAATTCTAGGATTTTCATTAGAATTACCGATCAGGTGGAATTGTGCTTTTCTGCTGGATTTGATATTGGAAGGGTGTGGTCCAAGTTGCTGCTGGCGGTTACTTTGCAACCACATGAAGCTTAGAATGGGGCCTACCCCAAGGAGCAGAGTCAGGACAGAGAGGGTAGCTGGTTCCTCATGACATCCTCTGGGCCCCAAATCAATCGATACCTGAAGCCAGCCTTATCATAGGTCATGAACTAATATATTTTCTTTTTAGCTTTAGCCACTTTGAGTTGGATTTCTTCTAGTTTGTACCCACAGAATTCCAACTAATCCCATGGCCAGTAGTACTTGGAGAGCCATGGCTCCAGGGAAGGCTTTTGTCTTTCCCACCAAAAAGTTTTGGGATGCAAAGAAGGGATGAAAAAAGGAATTTTAGGCATGATGGCTGGGAGTGCATTCAGAAGGGCAGAATATGGTCGCCCCAGATTTTAGATTATCTGTGCTATTCTCGCTAATGTCAACCACTTCAGTGTCCCTGAATGGAAGGATTTACTGCAGTGGTACATTTCAGTAGAAAGAGTTTTTGAATTTCAGCACACATTTTTGTTGCTGATGGTGGGGACTTTTCTATGTGTATACACACACACACACACACACACACACATATATACACACACACATATATATATTTATACACACACACACATATACACACACATACATATATTTATACACACACGCACATATATATAAAACTATAGTACAATGTCAATACCAGGAAACTGACAAGAGAACAATGTGTGTGTCTAGTTCTAAGCCATTTTATCATGTGCAGATTCCTGTATCTGCCACTGCAATCAACATAGAAAACTGTTCCAATAGAATACTCTCCCTGGGGTGCCTGGGTGTCTCAGTCAGTTAAACGTATGACTCTTGATTTCAGCTCAGGTCATGATCTCACGGTTCATGAGTTCGAGCCCCACATTGGGCTCCACACTAACAGCAGTGTGGAGCCTGCTTGGTATTCTGTCTCTCTCCTTCTCCGTCTGCCCCTCCTGCATGCTGTCTGTCTCAAAAGAAAGTAACTAAAAAATAAAGAGAATGATTTCCCTTGTGCTCCGTTTTTAGTCACACACTCGCCCTTTGTGCCATCCCTAAACTCTAGCAACCCTTAATCTATCCTCATCTCTATAATTTCATCCTTTCAATAATGTTATATAAGTAAGAGTATATAGTATATGCCCTTTGGAGACTGTCTCTTCTCACTTAGCACAGTGCCCTTGAGATCCATCCAAATTGTTCATGTGTCAATAGTTTGTTCCGTTTTGTTGCTGAATAGTATTCCAAGGTATGGATATAACACAATTTGTTTTACCACTCGCCTACTAAGGGTGATTTTAGTTGTTTCCAGTTTTTGGCTATTAGGATTAAAGCTGCTATGATTATGAATGGAGCTGCTACAGGCTTTTCTGTGGACATTATTTTTATTTCTCTGAGATCAATCACCAAGGGTACAATGGCTGGGTTGTATGGTAGTTGCACATTTAATTTTGGAAGAAACTGCCAAACTTTTCCAGAGTGTCTCTGCTATTTTATATTCCCACCAACTCTGTATACATGTTCCAGTTTCTCTGCATCCTTGCCAACAACTGGTGTCATCACTCTTTTCTGTTTTAGCCGTTCTGATAGGTGTGTAGTGATGTCTTATTGTGGTCTTAATTTTCATTTCCCTAATGGCTAGTTATATTGAACATCCTTTCTTGTGTTTATTTGCCATCCATATATCTTCTTCAGTGAAATGTCTCTTCATGTCCTTGGCCCATTTTTTTAATTGACTTGTTTATTCTTTTACTGTTGACTTTTGAAAATTCTTTAATATATTCCAGATAGGAGTTTTTGTCTGAAATGTGGCTTATATTTCCCTGTAGGCTGTGGTTTGTCTTTTTCATCCTCTTCATGAGGTCTTTCCCAGACTGAAAGTTTTAAATTTTGCAAAGCCCAATGTATTGATTTTTTTTTTCTTTTATGAATTGTGCTTTTCATCTCAAGTCTACAATCTCTTCACCAAGCTCTTGGTCCTGAAGATTTTCTCCTATGTTTTCTCCTGATAGATTTAGAGTTTTATGTTTCACGTGATGCATTTGAGTTCATTTTTATATAAAGTGTGAGGTACAGATCAAGGTAAGACAATTTTTTTTTCTTTTGCCTGTTGATATGCAGTTACCCCAGCACCATTTGTAAGGACTTTTTTCTTCACTGAATTGCGTTGGTACCTGTGTAAAAAATCTGTTGGCCATACCTGTAATGGTCTATTTCTGGATTCTCTATTTTGTTCCATTGATCTATGGGTCTATCCCTCCAACAAAGCACATAGTATTGATTGCTATGGCTATATAATGAGCCATAAAAGCAGAGTGATTCCTCCCACTGTAGTCTTTGTACAAATTGATTTAGCCTTGCAGTTTCTTTACCTTTCCATATCAATTTTAAAATAAGCTTTCCTTTATCTATAAAAAGTCTTACTATGATTTTGATAGGGGTGCCTTAACTCTGTGTATTATTTTGGAAAGAATTGATATTTCTGCTATGCTGAGTCTTCCCATCTATGAACATGGTATGTCTCTCCATTTAGATGTTCTTCTATTTCTTTCCTTAGTGTTTCATAGTTTTCAGGATAAAAGTTCTGTTAGGTTAAATTTATACCTAAGTATGCAATTGGTTTTTTTTTTTTTTTGAGTGGTTTAAAATTATATTGCATTAAAAAATTTTTTTTAATGTTTATTTATTTTTGAGACAGAGAGAGACAGAGCATGAATGGGGGAGGGTCAGAGAGAGAGGGAGACAGAGAATCTGAAGCAGGCTCCAGGCTCTGAGCTGTCAGCACAGTGCCCAACGCGGGGCTTGAAATCACGGACCGCGAGATCATGACCTGAGCCGAAGTCGGACGCCCAACCGACTGAGCCACCCAGGCGCCCCTCTCCCACTCCCCTTTTTTCTTTTTTTCAACATTTATTTATTTTTGGGACAGAGAGAGACAGAGCATGAACGGGGGAGAGGCAGAGAGAGAGGGAGAAACAGAATCTGAAACAGGCTCCAGGCTCTGAGAGGTCAGCACAGAGCCCGACACAGGGCTCGAACTCACGGACCGTGAGATCATGACCTGAGCCGAAGTCGGACGCTTAACCGACTGAGCCACCCAGGCACCCCAAAATTATATTGCATTTTAAATTTTGGTTTACATGTGTTCATTGCTAGTATATAGAAATACATTTGATTTTGTATGTGTATCTTCTATCCTGCAAAGTTGTTGAACTCATTTACTAGTTGTAGGAGATTTTTGTAGATTCCTTAGGATTTTCTACATAGACCATCATATCATCTGAAAATAAGGACAGTTTTATTTCTTCCTTTTTGATCTGAAAGTGGAGGCTTTTTGTAGTTTTCTTTTATAAGTCAAAAGTAATGGTTTAAGTAATCAGTGGATTAAATACTGTTTTGATTTCAGAAGATCCTAGAGGTCATCTGATTTAATTAACTTCATTAAGCCTCTGCTTCTTCAAAGTAAAAGATAGGTAATCAGAGTATACATCTCATAAGGGTGTGGGATGTTAAGCTCTGATGTGGACCTATGTACATTTCAATAGAAATATCTTATTTGGAGTAGCTTCAGTAATAGGAGGTTGCTGTATCATTCTAAAGAATCTGAGTTGTACATCTTTACAAAATTATATGTTTTCAAATGTATAAATTGTTAAATATCTCCCTCTCTCGGTCTCTGTTTCCTCATCTGTAAAATGGAGGCAATAATCGTGTCTACCTCATATAGTATTTGCTGAAGATGAAAAGAATAAGGCCATGGTCCCTCAAGATTCACACTCCACCCTTCTCCATCCTGCTATATCTGGGAGGGTGACCTGAATGGTCAGGGTGACCTTGCTTTCAGGTTTCTGAAAGGTTTCAGCCTATGAGAAATTTGAGGTTGGAGCAGGAGGGGAGTGAGGTCAGATTCACTTCTGTAGGGTCACTGTGAGCTGGGTATGTCCTCACATCAAAGACCCTGATTTTGCCTGGTTGCCTTCTCTGTGGCATCTGGTACCTGCTCTGTGTCCTTATGGCTTTAGGCTGGGGGAGGGGGGTTGACAGCCCCAATGTTACTGACCCACAGGTGCTACACTCTCTCTGTGGTTTCTCTACATCTAGCCCACACCTTTGCAAATGGTCTCTCTATTGAGTTCTCAAAATTCCCAGTTTGAGCATACTCTGCTTCTGCTGGCCCTGACTGACCTCAATCCAAGGCAAGACCAAGGATAGAGCCTGGCACGCACCAAGTACTCCATATGGTCTCCTGCTGTAGTTTTGGTCACCTATGAAGCAAAGAAGGCAACACAAGATGGATGTGTGATTTGACCATTGATTTCATTATTTGAGTTCTTCTTTCCTTAATCGGATGATGTGGTTTTACTTTCATGAATTAGTAGTGGCTTTGATGAATGACAGGCCCTCCCATCTAAGTGCTGCTAGGAAAAATGGTTATGGACACAATCTCCAATCCCCTATCATCACACTGAACTTTCAGTTATCCAGGATCCTGACTTCCTTTATTATAACCTCGGAACTCTTAACTATAATCCAGGAAGTTTCCTACTTATACTAATCTAGCTTAAAAAAAAACAACTGTAATTAAAGTTTCTGATAGGACCCACGTGTGTTATGAATTGATGTCTATATATGTTATGAACTGATGTCCAAGAAATTCATAACTCCCAATGTGGTGGTATTGGACATGAGGTCTTTGGAAGGTAATTAGTTTTAGATGAAGTCATGACAGTGGGGACCTCATGAGGGGACTGCTGTCCTCATAAGAAGAGGAGTAGCAACCAGAACTCTCTCCTTCTCTCTACCATGTGAGGCAATAGCAGGAACGTAGCCATCTGCAAGCCAGGAAGAAGGCTTTCCCCAGAAAGCAAATTGGTGAGCACCTTGACCTTGAAATTTCCAGGCACCAGCACTGTAAGAAATTAATGCCTGTTGTATAAACCACCCAATCCAATATCTTGTTATAGCAGCCTGCACTGACCAAGACGATGTAAGCATTTCCTATGTGGAATCACAGTGTGAACTCTTCTGCTCTGAGAGTTCACTGTGGGTGAGGCACCGGGCTCATTCCTCTATGTGAATGGCTTCATTCAGTAAGCACAGTAACACAGCTACTTGTATTAGGGATTGCCTTCAGTTTCCAGTGAGAGACCAGAAATAACAGTTATTTTAAAAGATACAAATTTTTCTCACAAAAGAAGCCTGTAGCTTGGCAGCCATGGAGTTAATAGTACTCCATGATCATCAGAGTCTCAAGCTTCTTCAGTATTTCTTCAGGGGTTTCATCTTCATACCTCATGGTCCAGTATGGCTGCTGTAGCTACTGCCATTATGTCTATATTCCTGACAATGAGGAAAAGGAGGAAAGCCAGCAGATTTCTTTTTTTTTTTATTGTTGAACTTGTTCTACATCATTTTTTTTATATATGAAATTTATTGTCAAATTGGTTTTCATACAACACCCAGTGCTCATCCCAAAAGGTGCCCTCCTCAATACCCATCACCCACCCTCTCCTCCCTCCCACCCCCCATCAACCCTCAGTTTGTTCTCAGTTTTTAACAGTCTCTTATGCTTTGGCTCTCTCCCACTCTAACCTCTTTTTTTTTTTTTTCCTTCCCCTCCCCCATGGGTTTCTGTTAAGTTTCTCAGGATCCACATAAGAGTGAAACCATATGGTATCTGTCTTTCTCTGTATGGCTTATTTCACTTAGCATCACACTCTCCAGTTCCATCCACGTTGCTACAAAAGGCCATATTTCATTTTTTCTCATTGCCACGTAGTATTCCATTGTGTATATAAACCACAATTTCTTTATCCATTCATCAGTTGATGGACATTTAGGCTCTTTCCACAATTTGGCTATTGTTGAGAGTAAGCCAGCAGATTTCTTAAAGTGCCATCTTGCTATGTGAACATGCTTACGGCCAGTACGTTCCCAGAAATTCTACTCAACAACTTCCCTTTACATTTCTGGGGCCAGAACTAGCTACATGGTCATACCCAGCTACAAGGGAAGCTGGTCAAAATAGTCTTTTAGCTGGACTCACTCTGGCCTTCAGTAATGCTAAGACTCTGTTACTCAGAAAGAAAGGGAGAATGAATATGAGATAGGCAGTCTCTGCTTTGGTATTGCCATTGCTGTCATTTTACCAAAGAGAAACCTGAGGTCTGAGAGGCAGGCATCTTGCCCAAGACTACACCAATGATAAGACAGAGCCAGAACTTAGGCAGAGGTCTGCCTGGCTCCACAGCCCATGTTCTTTACCTCTACATGCTAATGGTAAAGTTTGCCTGAGGAGAAAGGCTGGAGCCTAAGTAGGCCGCCCTGTGTGTGCTCAGATGTCTCCACTTCTGCTGTATGGACACCTGCTGAATGGGTCCAGAGTTATAAATGATTCTGGCTTATGTCCAAAACTGACTCACAGAAGGTTTCCCAAAGGGAGCCCTTATGTAAATGGAGAACTGTCTTAACTTGTTTGCCTGTCTCTCCTTCCTGGTAGACTGTAGGCTTTGAGAGGGCCTATCTTATTCACAGTTGTATGTCCAGTAGCCAAAACAGTGCCTCGCATGCCTCAGGGACCCAATAAGCATGTGCTGAATAAATGAAGAGAGCGAGTGAGTGAACTAATGAACTTGTATATAACTAACAAGCTTGAAAGCAAGTCAACTTGTTTTTCCTGTATGGTATTTACCACCAGCTGACCAATTGTGTTGAATCCACCCCTGTAAGAGGTAAAATCTCCTCAAGAAAACCACCCATTGTCAACCGTCAGGCCCAAGAGTGTCGATCTGTGAGGATTAGCATGTGTGGCCCCCATGAGAACTTTTTTTTTTTCTGGCAGATTTCTGAATATCTTTTTTTTTTTTTCCTGATTGGCCTATAAAGTTCACTAAGGAATTATGCTAATGCTGGTATCTCTCCAACCACATCCTACTGAGGATTGAATCTATTTTTCAAAGACAAAACTGAGTTTTAATTTAGTGTCCCCATGACATTTTCCCTTTTAAGCACATGAAGGATGCTTTGCAAAGGGAGAGGTCTTGGGAAATCTTTCACGGATGGCTACACTTCACGCCTGGGTGGAGTAACCCTCAGCACGCCAGCTTTCAATTAGAAGTAAATAAATGGAGACAGCTTTGCAGTGTGCCCGGCAGTCTGAAAGATCAACCCGGGGCCTTGGGCCTGGATTTCTCCTACTGTGGCTGAAAATTTTCATTTACATTTCTTTGGCGTTTTCTGAGCAACTTTAATTTGCTAGGTTTAACCTTTAAGACTTTCTCTCCCTCTCTTTGCCACTTATTCCCCCGCCCCAGGCTTTGAGAATGCCATGAGCCTGGAGGCACCTGTGGTGAACAGGGACATTCCCTTTCTCCACACAGGTGGGTTCTGAACAGAATTCTCTAGATGGAAGTTTAGCCCCTTGGAGCCAAGTAATAGAGTCTTCTTTCTTCCCCCTCTGTAATTGTAACTCTGTTTGAAGTTAGGGCAGATGGGTCTCCTGTGCCTACCACATTCTGAAGTGTAAGTGGATTGCTAAATGTAGGGCCTGCTCTGGGGAGGGACTCCTTGCTGTGCATTTCCCCGCATTTTGAGACCTGGGAGGAAGGTCATGGCATCATGTTGAGATTTTTCTAAAGGGAACTGTATCAGTTAGTTGTTGCTGCATAACAAATCACTCCAAAATTTAGTAGCTTAAAATAAGACCATTTACTTAGCTCACAATTTTGTAGGTCAGCATTTTGGGCTGCCCTCAGCTGGTTAGTCCTCTGGTCTGGGCTGGGCTTGGCTGATCTCAGGCGGGAATGATCAGCTGGTGAGTTGGCTGATGATGGCCTTGCCTGGGATGACAGAGGCCATGTGGGCTCTCTCATTCAGCAGGCCAGTCTGAACTTACTCACATGGTGGTAGAAGGATACCAAGAGCAAGTACAGCAGAGTGTGAAATCTCCTGAGGCCTTGACTCAGAATTGGCGTGACATTACCCCCACAGAATTCTATGGCTGAAACCAAGTCTGGCTCCAACGCTAAGAGTGGAGAAATGGACTCTACCTCTTTTTTTTTTTTAATTTTTTTTAACGTTTTATTCATTTTTGAGACAGAGAGAGACAGAGCATGAACGGGGGAGGGGCAGAGAGAGAGGGAGACACAGAATCGGAAGCAGGCTCCAGGCTCTGAGCTGTCAGCACAGAGCCCGACGCGGGGCTCGAACTCACGGACGGTGAGATCATGACCTGAGCCGAAATCAGACGCTCAACCAACTGAGCCACCCAGGCGCCCCTGGACTCTACCTCTTGATGGAAAGAGCTGCAAAGAATTTTGGCTGCTATTGCAATCTATGACAGGGAGTGGTTTTCAAAATGTGCTTTTCAGTGGTATAGTGGTTAGTATAGCCTTCCAAAATGTGCTTTTCGGGTTGTAGGCTTTCATGGAAGAGCCTCAGGAGCCAACATAAGGTCACGATTCAAGTTTGGGCTGCCCCTCCCACCTTCAACCAGGGTAACTCACTTTTATCTGCCAGTCATATTGGACTTCCAAGTAACATTTCACTTGAACAAAAGTTGTCATGGTGAAAAAGACATTTAAATACCAACTAGGTAGAAGTAACTGTCAGGATCTCTGCTGCATCCTTCTGCCCTCTATGACTCATAGAATTGCACTTCCTGCTTTCTGGTGAAAGAGAAGTCGTGCTGAGAAGGAGGAAGACTCTACCCTTGGCCATCCACTCATCATCCTTCCCACCTCCAGTCCTATGCCATCTCGGTTTAAAGAGTAGGTGGGGGGCGCCTGGGTGGCGCAGTCGGTTAAGCGTCCGACTTCAGCCAGGTCACGATCTCGCGGTCCGTGAGTTCGAGCCCCGCGTCAGGCTCTGGGCTGATGGCTCGGAGCCTGGAGCCTGTTTCCGATTCTGTGTCTCCCTCTCTCTCTGCCCCTCCCCCGTTCATGCTCTGTCTCTCTCTGTCCCAAAAATAAATAAACGTTGAAAAAAAAAATAAAGAGTAGGTGGAAGACAGTAATACATAATACAAGAGTCTAGACCCTGAGGCCAGACTTTCAGGGTTCAAACCATAGCTTTCTTAGTTGCCCTGTAACCTTAGGAAAATTACTTACCCTCTCCAAGCACCTCACCACTTTCTTCATCTGTCAAACAGGAATGAGAATCACAGCACCTACATCACTGGATTGTTGTATGGGTTGAATCAGATAACATAATTTATATAGCATAAAAATTATTCAATACGTGATTATTATTACTATTATTTTTTATTATTATTTAGTCTCCAAACTCCCTTAAAGTTCCAAAAGATTATATGTCTGTGAGATTCTGGTTGGCAGTGTTTGTTTTTACTCTAATTGAGGATCCCAGTTCCCCATTGCTAGGTAATTTGGATTGGGATATTTTTTTCTAGGAAGGCATTACACAAAACAAAACAAACTTCTGCCTACTGACCTGCTACCAAATGGTAAAATTTAGCTGTTAGAGATTCACTCCTTTAGCTCAATAAATTAAGTGTTCTTATTCATTAATACTTAGTATGAATTGGTTGATTAGGTATTTTTCTTCTATGAATATCAAGCTGAAAATAGGCACTGAGAAAATGTGCACTTTGATGGTAAGTTTTCAAGAGGAGGGAAATAAAATGCATATGTGTGAGGAGGAGAAGGGGATAGGTGGGACTGGCCACTTTGGGAGTATAGGGGAATCAAGGAACAAGGAGGTTGGTGCCTGGATGAAGGAAGAGACCCTTTAGACTGATGGGAGAGGAGCGAAGTGGCACTGGGCCTGCTTTCCTGCTACATGTGGAGCTGAGGGTCTTTGCACGTGGAAGGATAATACATCCCCCAACCTCACCTCACCATGATCCTCAGATAATTCAAGCCCCACTAGGCTATGCAGGAATATTCAAAACCACCATGGCCACCATCCAAAAGGAAGGAACTCTATGCCCCTGGATGATGGAGAAGCTGGGATGTTCCCACACTCCTATGGGGCACGTGACACTGAACAGGTTGGCCCTGCCCAACAGGATCTGTCACAGTCACTTGGCTAGACCTTGGTAAACAGGCTCCAGCTTGCCAGGTTGGGCCCCAGACTGCAGGCCTGCTGAGAAATGTAGGGCAAGACGGGCCCCAGACTGAGTCTTCAGATTCTACACATAGACTGGGGGTACACAGAGTGGTGGTGCCTCATCTTGAGATGACAAGAAGTGGCCAGAAGAACAACTTGGACTAAGGGGTTGTGTGCCTGTCAAATCCAGAATTATCTGGCTTTCTTAGGTAACAGGTAGAGGTCTACCTGGCCATAAGCCAGCTGTCTAAATGGAAATATCCTACCCTTCTTTAAAACCGTATTTTTGTACCAAACATAAACTAGGGAGCCATGCTGGCCTTATTGGAGGGGGCTTTTGTTTTTCAGAAGGATATGCCTTAGAATTCCTTTGCCTGGTAAATTCTCCTATAACTTTTAACAGTTGCACTTTTTCCTTTTCTGGGAACGTCTATCATTTTTGTTAAACAAGCAATCTGTGTGTCTTATGGAAAAAATCTGAGGAAGAGCAGATAAGTAAAAGTTTGATTTGCTGTGAAAAATTACTTGTAAATAATTACTATTACTTTCTCTCTGTCTCTTTCTCCATGGCTTTTTCTTGAGAGTGGCCTATTATTTGTTGACATAATCCCCTCTTGTTGGGCAGTTAGGAGTATGGTTTTTGCAGCCTTCCAGCACCTGCAAAATTCCCTATGGAATTAAGCTTCAGTGGCCTACAGTGCTTGCTGACTGATAACTCACCATTATTGTAGGCACTGCCTACCCTGCCCGTCTCATTTCTCCACTTCCCTGCTCTTTTCACTTTTACTTCTCAATAAACTACTCACACTTAAATCCTTGTGTCAGGGGCTGCTTCTCAGGGAACCCTCACCAGTGCCATGATTCACTTGCTGTGGGTTTATAATATGCCTCCCTTTTCGAATGTTGGACTCGCATACTACTTTTCAAGAACAGGTCTCTTGTCTGACGTGGGCTAGCCAGTGTTCAGGCTCCACGGATTCTCTGGGGCCAGTTCGGCTATGCCTCCTGGGTTTGCCAGCTCACCTTTTGGCCTCCAAGTTTTTCATTATTTTGCTGCGCAATTTATGTGAGACTTTCACCATGGCCAACTTGCCACTGATGGCTGATCTTTATTTTTCCTCTTGTCATTTTGTCCCTGAGTTAATCCTCTCTTACAATTCTTCAGTCTCCTCTCTGGGCTTCTCTTACCAGTAAATTTTTTCCAGCCTGTGCTCCTCAGCCTTAGCCTGGAAGGAGGAGGCCCTGTCTGAGCCATGATGTAGGTGAAGAATTTGGGGATTCTCCTTACCCTGCTCCGAGAGCCCTGCCTTTTCTTATCATTCTCCCTGGAAAGAATGTTTTGTTACTGTGCTGTCCTCTGAGATGATGTCTCATCGAAGCAGAGAGTTTGGGGTTCTTTTTTTTTTTCTCAAAGCATTGCTCATATTCTTTAATTTTGGTCAAAGGATGGATGCTTTCCCTTCCATCTCCCCATGCTTGCCATTTTGATGGTCCAGAGTCTCAGAACCCTGCCCAACTGTGCGAAGTAGAACATAGCAACACATGTGAGTGCTTGCCATGGTCTTGATGCTGTCCTTGTTGAAGGATATTTGTAATCTGAGGATCTTAATACAAAGACATGAATATAAAGGTGGGAATTTCAGGCACTATGGTAGGAAAAGTTTTTAATGACACTCCAAATAGCAACATTCGCATTTCAGCAGGGATAAATGCCTTAGCCTGGGATAAAAATTACAATGCATTTCCTTCCTTCCTTCCTTCCTTCCTTCCTTCCTTCCTTCCTTCCTTCCCCCTCCCTTCTGCCCTCTGACCCTTCTTCCCTCCCTCCTTCCTTCCTTACCTTTTATCAAGAAAGGTAGTTTGGTTGACTCTACCAGTCACTAGCTCTGTGATTTGGGACAAGTTATTCTTTATGTCTAGTTTTCCATCTATAAAGCGGAGATTACTATTATCCTGCCTCATAGAGTTTTTGTGAGGATTAAATAAGCCAATACCTGTAAAGCATTTAAGACAGTACCTGGCACAGAGCAACCCCTCAAAACATGTTTGCTCTTATTATCAATTCACTCATAAAATAAATAAAGCACCCACTTCATGGCAGGTCCTGAGGGAACAGGGTGAGTCAGTGAGACTCACAGGGTCTAGTGTGGAAAGTAATGTAGGATACATTTATTCAACTCACCCTCGGGAAGCCACAACTTATGTTTTTCTTTATTGCTTTGGAAGAATTTTAGGTAGGAAGGCAAGCCCTCCTCCAGGAAGCCACTCATGACTGAGTGCAGGCAAGTATGTCACCCCAATACAAGAGTGGTGGAAGGAAGGAAGGCAGGGACATCTTTCTGATAATGAATGAATTTGGCACTGTTTTAATGGCTCCCAAGGTCTATTGGAAATAAAACAAAACAAAACAAAACAAACAGGATTAGGACGTGGATAAAAGGTGCTAGAATGGACCTGAGTGAGCTTGGTGCCCTGGGCTGGATGTCCATAAAGGGGTTTTGGGAAGGGTTCGGTGGATAAGAGATGGAGTCCTGCACGGGGCACTGGCCCCATACTCAGTGTCCTGTTAGCCTGCAGGCCTCTCCAGCCAACTGCTCCCCGCCTTCACTGGGGAAAGTGCAGCTGGTTGGTTAAGAACATGAACTCCAGAGGGGTGCCCGGGTGGCTCAGTTGGTTAAGCAGCCAACTCTTGATTTTGGCTCAGGTCATGAACTCAGTTTGTGAGTTCAAGGCCCACATCAAGTTCTGCACTCACAGCGCGGAGCCTGCTTGAGATCCTCTGTCTCTCTCTCTCTCTGCCCCTCACCCACTGGTGTTCTCTCTCTCTCTCTCTCTCTCTCTCTCTCTCTCAAAAATAAATAAAAAACATTAAAAATTATATTTATATTAAAAAAAAAAGACCATGAGCTCCAGAACCTATTAGGTCAGATCTCTGCTTCATCCATAACTGTATTGGACTATATCTTCCCCAAATGGCTGCGATCCCCCACCTCTGCCCCCAGGATCTTCTCTGGCACTTCTACTGAGAAGGATGGCTCTACTCCCTCTCCTTAGACACAGAGGCTTCTGACTATCCTGACCAAAGGAGTAGGCAGAAGGGATGCTGTGTGATTTTTAAGGGTAAGTCATAGGAAGGATCTAGATGCTATCTGGCAGCCTCTCTCTCTAGGGACACTTGCCCTTGGAACCCAGCCACCATGTTGTAAGGAAGCTGAGGCCACATGCGGAGGCTGCATCCGGGCATTCCAGCTGACAGCCCTCACTAGGCATCCATGCAGAAGCGGCCTTAATTGCCAGCCGTGTGAGTGAATGAGCCTTCAAATTATTCCAGGCTGCAGCTTTCTAGGCTTCCATCTGAGGCCCCACACAGCATGGAGCAGAGACCATCTCTCCCTGCTAGACCCTGCCTGAGCTCCTGACCCACAGAAATTGTGAGAAATAATAATTATTGTAGTGTTAAGCTACTAGGTTCAGGGGCAGTTTGTCATACAGCAGTAGATAACTAACATATTGGCCATGTGACCTCCAGCAAGGTACATGATTTTTCTATGCCTTAGTTTCTTCATTTATAAAATGGGTTAATAACAATATCTGTTGTGTTGGTAAATCAGCTCTCCACCCCAACCCCCCCATCCCTGCCAAAAAAGTAATAATTTTTAGCATTTGCTGATTGCTGTGGTATAAATACTCCCACAGTGGTCAACTGCAAGCAATCCATGGTTTAAACACCAGATGGTGAAATTCATAAATATTTAACAATTGGCTCTCATGAAACAGTACAAGTCACCTCCAACACATTACCAAAATATCTACCTCATAGCAGTAAATGATTTATTATCGGTAAATAATTTAGACATAGTACAGAGTAAGTGCTAAGTATTTGCTATTAAAACTCCTGCTCTTGTTAATGTCATTATTACACATACCCCAGGTGATCTTCAGTTGTCCGCAGCCTTGGTCTGTCTACAGAGGGCTTCCCCAGTATTGGTTGGCCGTGCCACTTCTGACAGAACCAGGCTGCCCCAGGTTACCCTTGTATCAAAGAGGAGCCGTAGGCATATAGTGGACGATGTTGGGGTGAAGGATGAATATTCAAAGCTTTCATGCCTATACTTTTTAGAGGGAGTCTGACCTGGACAGACATGAGAGTCCCAAGTTGGGTAGTAGTCAATGATTCCTCACCACACAGACAACACAGATGCTCAGAAAGGCTACACTGGGGGTATCATGGGAGCCCATGGAGGCTTTTATCCAAGCCTTAGGGGGCCATAGAAAAGGTCTCAGCGAAGGTTGAATGGAGATTTCCCATGTGAAAGAGAAAAGAAAGGGGATTCCAGGTGGAAGGGTTAGCTCAAACAAAAGCCTGGTAGAAAGAAAACATTTCTGGGGATGTGCAAATCTGAGTGTGGTAAGAGTGTAGAGTGACAAGTTCAAGGGCATTCTCTAGAACCACTGGTCTGCACTCTTCAAAATGTCGCTACTATGAAAGAGAAATAAAGGCTCAAACACTGCTTCTGATGAAAAGAGACTATACAAAAATGATAGCTAAATGCAATGCACGATCCTCGATGGGGAGGAGCAGAAGCACTACAACAGACTATTCAGACAATCGGTAAAATTTGAATATGGGCTGTGTATTAAATGATAGCATTGTGTCGATATTAAATAAAATGCCATTTTCTCTTAATTGATGCTGAAGTGTTAGGGGTAAAGGGGCTTGTCTACAGTGAACTCTCAAATGTTTCTGGGAAAAATTCTATTTAGACAGAAGGGGTGATAAAACAAAAATGGCAAAATGTTAACAATGGAACCTGGGAAAACAGGATAAGGGAGTTTCTTCTATTCTTGCAATTCTTCTGTAAGACTAAAATGATTTCAAAATAAAAAGATTCTTTGAATGAGTGGAGAAAAAGAAAGGGTAGGCTAAGAGTCAGGGAGGGGAAAGAGAGAAGTCTGCAGGTTGGGCTGCTCATTTTATTAGAAAGGGCATTGAGGCATGGAAAGGCTAAATGGCTGGTCGAGGGTCAGTGAGCAATTAGCATGGGCGTTGTGCCCCTAACCCTCATTTCTGAGACCCAAGTCTTGGCTCTTTCTAGTAAACTGGAGGGCCCCAGAGGGGAAGTGTGTGTGTGTGTTAATATATGGCCTCTGGTGTAGAGAAGACCTCAGGGGTATAATTTCTGCTTGCCGTGCAGGAGTTATCCACATAGCTCCTATTATTTCAGGTTATCATTAATGTGAGTTGTGACCTGAATTCCCCGTGTACTGCCCTGAAATTTGCCCCATATGTTTGTAAAGGTTGATTATATCTTTGGGACCTTTTTCTAATGCGAGCAGAAGCTATAAAGTTTCAATTGTCGCAGCTCATTGGGATCAAGTGTCTTTTCTGGCGCTCCATAAAAGGGCTCTGCATCTGATATCTGACGTCAAACAAACATGCATGAACAATCTATTGATTTCAAATGATGTGTAGTGCCATCATCTCGTAGATAGGAAATTAGTAGCAAATCTTTTCTTTCCCTTTGCAAAGGAGAACAACTCAGTACAGAGTAATGGAATCCTCACTAGCTTTGGGACCAGAACTTAAAAGGAGTCCTCACTCTCACATGCTTTTGGTGGAAGTATAAATTGGTACAGCCACTTTGGGAAACTATTTGACAGTAACTAATAAAGCTTACCATATGCTGAATAAAGCCAAGTCAGCGCTTGTGAACTTATCTAAGAAATGAGTGCCCATGTCCAGCTGAACACATGTACAAAAATAGTCATAGCACCTTTAATAATAACAGCAAAAAACCAAAAACAACCAAATGTCCATTGACACTAGAATAGACAAACTGGTATATACTACTGAGCAATGGAAAGGAATAAATTCTGATATAACACAACGATCTCATGGTCACATGGACACAAGAGAAAATATTCCGTGTCACTTTATGTATTTGAAGTTTAAGGATAGGTAAAGTGAATTTATGATGATGGAGGTTGAAGAGTGAATATTAAGGAGGGTGTTGATTGGGAGAGGGAGCTGTCTAGGGTGCTGGAAATGTTTGCTAGCTTCATCTGGGTGGTGGTTATATAACCAAGATTTGAGCACTTAGTTGCATGTAAATTATACATTATTAGAAAAATAATTAAAAAGAACAAAGAACCCTACCTTCTACTGGTAGGGTTATGTTGAGGGACTGCAGAAAGAGCCATCCTAACCACAATGCCTGATAGTGCCAACCTGGGTTTGTTGTATTTTCAGGCCCCATGTGGAGATAGCCAGTCACATGTGCTCTTGCTGACATGTGCTGGGTAATAGTTGGCAGTCAGCCAAGGCTCACTTGATGCCAGTATGCCAAGCCATTGGTCTCAGAACTGTTTCCATCTGCAGGAGAGAGGCTGAGACCACTCACACTCCAGTATGAAAGAATCACTTGGTCATGTTCAAAGACAGAGTCTGATCCATCTATTACTTAGGGCCTAGGAATTGACATTTCCAGTAAGTTCCCAGGTGATGATGCTGTCAGACCCATTTTGAGCGCCAAGCCTCTGGAGGCAGACAGGCCAGGATAAGAACTAGGTTCTGCGACTTCCAAGATCTTTGATCTCTGCCAAATTCCTCCATCTCTCCAAAGATCTCTTAATTTCTTCTGTAAACTGAAGGAAGGGAGAAGGGAATTATAGATGAGACAACAATCTCCCAGAACAATGTGGATTCAGAGGGGTAATATGCAAAAAATGCTTAGCACAGTGCCTGGCCTATATTAAGCACTCACTGATTGGCATCTCTTTCCGTAGTTCTTATTGTTAGTAAAGAAGAAGGTTGGGGCCATGATTTGGAGAAAAGTGGATGAGTGTGGTTTACAAGGGCAAGAGCTAGCCAGCATTACCCTAGTAGCCTGTTGAAGGAGGACATTTTTTTCTCAGTTCTCTTCTGTCCCGGCTCATCCCATAATCCTTCCCTTGGTCTCCATTATCGAGATGGACTTTCTCTTCACTCTTCTTCCCACCTCCAATCCACCCCAGATCTAGTAAAGATGGAATAACTCAAGCAGAACTGAAGCTTGAAGCCAGGCAAGTTGTCAGATTGTCAGCTTGTGCCTAGAGGTGATGTCTTTGTTAAAGAAATATCCTCCCCACCTGACTCTTTCTAAAGGGGCAGGATTGGCCCCTGGGAATCAAGGTCTACAGCTGGGTCTCCACACATGCCCACACTCAACTGCCCTCTTCAGCATCCACCCAGGTTTCTTGGTGCACAGGGACCTCTCTGGAGGAAGACATATATTCCTCAATCTGTGGGGCTGTCAATTGGTATCTTTTTCAAGAACCAATTAACTTGTCAAAGAAGGAAAAAGGAAATGCTTGGCTCTGTGTTGTTGGAGGGCAACTGGACTGGACTGGGTCTGAATTTCAGGGGAGCCTTCTTTAATTGGGAGGTGAGAGCACCATTTGATTGGAGCCTTGAGTAGACTGGAGACAGATGGAGCTCCAGGTCACAGCATAGTTCAAGTCCATGAAGTGAAGTTGTGTTCTGTGAAGGCCAGGCACTAGACCCGGCACGAAAGGCTCAAAACTCACCAGCCAAACAAAGGCACTCACAGTGAATCAGGGAGGCAAAAAAAAAAAAAAAAAAAAAAGAAAGCATGCATAGTGCCCTAAGAGAGATGTTGAGCTAGGGGTGTACATGAATCCCATGGGAGCACAGAGAAGGGGAGAGACAGGAAAGGTGTGGTAGCCAGCTTTCAAGATGGCCTCCCAGTGACCATTACTTCTTGGCATTCAGACCCATGCATAGGCCCTCCCTGTACTGAATCTGGGCTGGCTGGTGTAAGCAATAGAAATCAGTGGAAGTGGTCGTCTGTGACCTCAGAGGCTGGGTCATAACAAACCTAGCTTTTGCTTTAGTCTTGTGGAATACACGACCTGGGAGAGACCAGCTGTCATGTAAAAAGTCTGAGTATGCTGGGACCACCATGGTTTGAGGGAGCCCAACTAGCCTTGTGAAACCCTCACAAGAAGACAGAGAGATACTGCCTAAGCGGCCATCTCAGCCAAGCAATGGACAGGTCAATGAAGGAGCTATCTTGGCTGTCCAGCCCAGTTGGGCTTCAGACAGCTCCAGCCCTGGTCATCTGGCTGCAACTGCATAAAAAGACCGCAATCAAGACCACTCAGCTGAGCTCAGGTAACTCACAGCACCTTGCATAACCACGAACAATAATAATAAATTATTGCTTTAAACTGCTAAGCTTGGGAGTGGTTTAGTATGCAACAGGAGATTTCTGGAAGAGAAGAGTATCTGCTAGAAAGGCCACCTAAGCAGGAAGTTGTAAAGCAAGATTGCTAGCTGGAGAGGAGTGTCACAAGGAGAGGTATGTCTTGAAAAGCCACATAGAAAAGAAAACTAGAATGGTCTACTGAGGAATTCGAAATAGTTAAATATCAGTAGATAGCAAAGGGCCAGGCAGGGAGACATGGGGGCTGAGCTGTGAGAGGTGGGGGTAGGGGGGGGGGGGACTGGAATCAGAGATTCAATGCAAGGGCTTCTAAATGATACACCATGTGGTTTGCAGGAACTTGATGTTTACCGTTTCGAGGGGTGGAGGTGCGAACATCCTCTAGAAATCTCTCCATGGCTGTTGCTATTGTCCTCAGCAGCTGTGACAAAAACCACTCCAAAGGTTTGGTAGAAGCAAACATTCACTGGCCTCTTCAGCTCAAAGAGGGGAAAGGGTTAAGCTCTATTCACAGCTCTTCAACTGCTCTTGCCGAGTCTGAGAAATGTGATGTGCCCAGGAAGTCCTAGATTCTATTTTAGCAGCAGCCAGAAACTACTTTCCTTGGATTGGTGATGTATCCACAAAGTACCTACCCACAGAGTTGGGAAATGTGTGAATTAATTTATACGAACACCAAGCTGGGTTTTCCCTGAAGTCCGGGGTGTCTCTCACTGATGTTCACTTCCACCTCCAACTCCGGCTAAAAGGGGAAGAGCCAAAGCAAGGACAGTCCTCACAGCTGCTTCTTCCCCTCTACCCTCAAGTCTACTGTGAAATGGGAATGATAATACCTACCTCGCCATTGGCTTAAGAGAATTAAAGGAAATTCTGAGTCCAGTAATCAGCCCAAGAACCCATCCCCATGGTATCCTCAGCAAAGGCAGGCCACTGTTAATGCCATCCTTGTCTTGGTGCACTGGTTCTACCCTGAGCCTACTCTTGGGGTTGCAGATGCAGAATAAATGAGCTGTCATTGGCCGACGTTGCTAATGGACCAGATCACTCTTTGCCGTCATGTGCAGATAGCCTCTGAGTCTCTGGCAGTCAGTAATATGACTTCATAGCTAGTATTTCTTGAGATCTCACTATGCTACAAGTGAGTTTTCCCCTTTCCTCCTCATAAAAATCCTGTACTCTGGGAACACTTTACAGAAGTTGAGGTGGAGTGAGGGTAACTTGCCCGAAGCCTTCACGGCCAGGAAGGGCCCAGGCTGAAATCTTAACACTCCAGAGGCTGCTGCCTGCCGGCCACCCTGCACTGCCTTCCAGGGGATCCCATCCGGGGAGGGAGCCCCACAGGATGGAAATGTGTACTACCTCTTCTTGTTCTCAGAAACTGAAATGAACTGTGCCTGATCTTTGCTTAGTGGCTCTTTGTGTCCTGATCTTTGTGTCCAGTGGCTCTGTCTTTTCCTCCTAAGACTAAGTGTGAAAGGAACAGAGAAAGGATCCTTTTAATCCCAGTTCTCTGTAATTACTAGAGGAAAAAGTCCTCAGAAAACTCTATTCCTTCTTTGGAAGTTTTGAGGAATGATCTAGAGCTTATGCTAGAAAATTAGCCCAGTGAGGACAGGACTCTTGTTGTTTCACCGTTGCATAATCTGTACTTAGAGAAGTGTTTGTGAGTGCCTGGGTGGCTCAGTCAGTTGAGCACCAGACTCATAATCTCAGCTCAGGTCTTGATCTCAGGGTAGCAAGTTCAAGCCCTGCATTGGACTCCATTTCGGGTGTGGAGCCTGCTTTAAAAAAATAAAAAGTTAGAGAAGTTCTTGGTCCATAGTAGATGTTCAATAAACATTTATGTAATAGGTACAGGGCCAACCTCTCCATTAGGCCCAATAGATGCAGTACACAGGGCCCAGATACTGTTAGGGACCCATGTTGTGACTTTACTGTCTTTTAAAAACAGAAGAGAGGGGTGCCTGGGTGACTCAGGTAAGCATTCTACTCTTGATTTCAGCTCATGTCATGTCAGTTTGTGAGATCGAGCCTCATGCCAGCGTCAGGCTGCCTCCTGAGCATGGAGCCTGCTTGGGAGTCTCTCTCTCCCTCTCTCTCTGTGACCCTCTCCTGCTCGTGCTCTCTCTCACTCTCAAAATAAATAAACTTAAAAAAAAACAGAAAAGAATAACAATAGTAAATATATAACAATGAATCCATCCCAGATTATATTCATCTTTATACCAATGCAGTTACAAAGTACAACTTTTAGGATTTTTTTTTTAAATAGAGGAATGGCCCCCATTTTTTAAAATGGATAATGGAAGAGTTCTAATGCAGCCCTGAATGATTGAAGACTATGTGAAAATGCCCAGAGTCTGGGTGGGGTTGAACCTCGATGAGGGTCATTTCCTTCCATCTGTGCTTTCAGAAGTAGAACTACAGAGCAGGTATTTGTGACACCACATACCCAGCAGCTCAGTTCATGCCCACAGGCCCCTCTTCCCACCCTGCTAAGGCGTGTGACAGTGCATGTACCACAGATCTCCTTTCCTGTGTGCCATTGGACTGAAGTGTACTCTTGACCGGGGACGGCCCATTGGAGCTGCTCAGGAGCAGGAAGTGCTGCGCAAGAGGTGCTACCATGAGCAGTGGCCAATCCAAAGATGTGAGGCCGAAATATAAGGAAGGAATCAGTAGGTAGTGAGTGGAGAAACTAGAGAACAGCCAGAGAAATGGAGATGGGAATCACTGAGTAGTGGAAATGGTGGAAATGAGTGAGAATCCATCAACTCTCACTGTGGATGGGCCTAGGTGATTTGGCTCCCTGATGGACTTCAGGCACAAGACCTACCTGCATTTACTGAGCACCTTCCATTTTCTAGGCACTGGGTTAAGTGGCTTATATATAACAATGTATTTAGCCTCCCAACAACCCTACAGAATCTGTTTTATCTTTATCCTATCTCCCAAATGTGGAAATAAAGCTTAATTCATTTGCTCAAGCTCATGCAACTACTAAGTAGAAGAACCAGATCTCAAACCTAGCCTGTTGGACTTCAAAGTCCACAGTTTAACCAATAAATCATCTTGCTTTGCCAAATCTCAAAGGCCATTCCAGTGTCTATGAGACTCAAGGGTTCACCTTTCCTAGGTTCTCTTAAGATCCCAGTCTCCCAATGTGCTATATGTGTCTTTGTAATCCACTCCCCACCACCCATAACTCAACATAGTCAGATTCTTTGTCTTCAAAAGACAACAGTCCAGGAGAAGGTCAAGAAGGAGAAAGGACGTGGGGCAAACAACAGGGAGTAGACATGAAAAGAGAAGCTGGTGAGAGGCAGTATGTTGGTGAAGAGAAGTAGCCTTGGGTTTTCAGGTGGTGGTGAGAATGAGTTTCAGTGGTTTGGAAAATGCTAGATCAAGGAGAGCCCGTGGGACAAGCAAGACCAAAGAGGTTGTTTCTTCCCCATAGACAATGGCTTAAATGGGAAGAAAAGTGTACAAAGTGGTGTTTAAGAAGCTTCATCTGATGGCTTAACAAGGATGAATTTGACACAGAAAGGAAGAGGCAAGAAGAAATTTTTATAACAGGGGAAAAAGAACGTTTGAACTTGAGTGGTAGCATGGGGGGATGGGTAAAAGGGACACTGAAAAGAAAGACTGCCCAGGAGTAATTAAATGTAGGCAGAGTGGGAAGAAGAGGGAGGGAGTCTTCTGTGATTCTTTCCAGAGGAGTGCTCTGAAAGTTCGAAGAACCAGATAACAATGGCAGAGACTGCTATTTGTCCACAGCCTCCTTTTGCCCCTTCTTTAGTTACAAAGCTCAACGTTTCAAGCTGCATCCATGGCTGCCCAGGATAAACACCATATTCTCCAGCCTCCCTTGCAGGGTGATGTGGCGGTGGGTCCGTGTCCCACAGAAATAAGCCTGCACTAGTATCCCTGCTATGCTAGCCATTGGCTGGGAGCAGCCATGGGAAGAAGGGTCTTGTCACAAGATGATGGTAGATTCAGAAAGCACTGGCTGGGCCATTAGTCCATTTTTCTCCTAAGAGCAGGAGATCTGAGTGGCGCACTTTTATAGCGACTACATGCTTTCCATTCATTTTTTCCACTTTGCTGCGCCCTTGCTGGTTCCACACTCAGGCAGGCTACCCCCTCGTAACTCGAAGAGGGCTACCGCAGTTCCAGTATCCCACTTCACCACATAAGCCAATGGCAAAGAGCATTTGCCCTTTTCCCAGCAGGCCTAGCAAAAGCTTTATTGTATCTCATTGGTTCTGTGTCATGTGCCCACTTCTGACCCAATCACTATTACCAGAGAACTATGACTTGCTGATTGGCTGAGGCCTAGACCACAAACTCCATTCCGGAAGGAGGAACACTGCTACAGTCAGGCTCTTTCCTAGGTCCCCGATCAACAACGGAAGAGTGGAGAACAGATGCTGGAGAGACAACCGCAAAATGTTCTCGTAATAGTATTCAACGTCCTCACACTTATTTCATCCTTGAACCCTGTTTTCAGAAAGCATTTTGCAGAGTTACGTCTGCAGAGCACAAAGTGAGAAATGCTGCATCTTAGAAATATAAGAAGTGTATTATATCTGCATAATTACACCTTCCAGTTATTCTTTGGAAGTGGGTCATCAGAGTTAGGGATGTTAGCAAAGAGAAAAAGAATCTCCGAATTAGAACAGGTCACATTGGTTGAAACACCCCGTTGCCCTTTTTTGATATGTTCCATTCTCTTGGAGATTTTATTACAAAACAGATGCAAAACTTGCTAGATTTTATATATTTTTAGGAGAAGTGACAATTGAACCCCATACATTTCCTCCACAGTGTCCTTAATCACTTTTCCATTGCATCCTGGAGTCTCCAAAGTAGGAATCAATGAGGAGGTCTTCATTCTCCTCTTATCACATATGACACCTATGGGAAAAAGGGTCATGCCCTTCCCCTCCCTCCTTCCTCTAAGGATTAATGCCCAGATGAGTTCCTGACAGAAAGAAGCAATTTGGATCCAGCAGACGTGAGCCAGTAGAGCTAGGTGGCCAGTATTTCAAAATACTGTGTCCCAGGCATGTGCGAAATGTTGTCTTTATTAACTCTGAAGAGTTACATGAGAATAAAAGTTTGTTCAAAGAAGTCACCACAGAGAATTGTACTCAGCAGACTCTATCTTAAAGTTTATAAAAGATAATACCATTCTTAATGTTCTATAGTTTCTCTTTAGAAGAAATAAGATTATCAGTATAAGAAAACATACGAGCAACAGCTATCCTTTATGGAGTCTTTTTCTATGTGTCAGGCACGCCACTAGGAACTTTATGTGAATGATCCTGTTTAATATTCACAAGCATCTAATGGAGAAAGTGATGTTATGGTTCCCATGTTAAAGATGAGGAAATTGAGGCCCAAGAAAATAAAGGACCATGTAACTAGTAAGTAATAGGGTAAATAATAGAGTCGGAATTTGAACTCAAGTTGGTATAATTTAAATATACATGTTCTTAAAATTAAAATGGTGCCCTGCCACTTCATGATGGGACCTTGTCTCCAACTTGTCTAGCTGTCTTACAGGGATGCTGAGAGAATCAAATGCATTATTATGTGTGAAGACATTAGATACTTCCTTGCCTATAGGGGTTGGGTTTTATTTGGACTAAATCCTTCTTTATTAACATCATCTTTAACTTATGAGGAATGGCATTGCCAAAGATCTCTGATGCTCGTGTCTGCCTTGAGCTACCAGATCAGCACCAGTGATGGGTGTCAGGGTTTTGGTAGCTCCGGCCCCTACTTATAAGTCAGGACCCTGACTTCTTACAGAATCCCCTCCTAATAAGCCTTCATATAAATCACCCTGTGCATGTGCTCGTGAATATGTCAGTACTTCGTAGCATAAGCCATTTTCTGTCCTTTCCTCTCTGGTCCCCTTTTCCTGGGCATCCTGGGAATACGAGACACCATTCCTGCTTCTTCCTGGGGAGTGGAGGGTGCTCTCGCTCCCTGTGTATGGTTTGCTGGTGCTCTCAAAGGAGATGAAGCCGCTAAGTTTTCCACAGTCCTCGAGGGACCAAATGGAAGTGGCAGCATGCGTATGGAAAAGCACACAAACTGTCAGTGTGCGGCTCCAGAAAGTTTTTCATAAAATGAACCCATCATGTAACCAGCACTGAGATCAAGAACTAGAACCTTTCTGGTGCCATGGACTCTTCCTTTTGTCCTCTTCCGGTTGGTAAGGTTCTCCTATGCCAAGTGTAACCACTCTCCTGACTTCTAACACTGTGCATTCATGTTGCCCATTTGTGTACTCGATGTAAATAGGAACCATAGAGCCTAGACTTTTGCAAGTTGAATTTCTTTCGCTCATCAGTTATGTTTGTGAGATATATTTATATTAATGAGTGTAGCTGTAGTTTACCATTCTCATTTCTATATAGTATGCCACTGTGGGAATAGAGCACAATTTAGTTTCCATTCCACTATAGATGGATATTTGGGTAGATTCCAATTTTGGACTACTATGAATGGTGCTGCCATGATAATCGTATCTTTTGGTGAATATATATGCAACGTGTGCATTTTTTGTTGTATGTTTGTGTGTGTGAGAGAGAAAGAGAGGGGGAGAAGGAGTGGAATTTCTGGGCCATGGGCTATGCATGTATTCAGCTTTAGTGGACACTCCCAAACTTAGTATCCACTAAGTGTGAGTGTTAGCATCCAACTAGGTTTGGCAAGACTTCCAAAGTGATTATACCAATTTATACTCTCCTCAGTGGTATGGGAATTTGGAAAAAATTTATATAGTATTAGGAACGGTTTTTGGTTTTGTCCAGGGGTCCCCCACATACCTACATTCTGCCTCCCCTCCCTCAGCCTCTTGAGTGCATCAGGTAGTATTTGTGGTTGCAAGCAATAGAAGTCAACTCTAACTCACATATAGGAGAATGATGGAAGGTAATTCTCCAAAGGCAAATCTGGATGTTGTTAGAATGGAAAATGGGTTCTGTGCCAAAGAACTCAGATATGGACAGGAAGTGGGGCGCCTTAAGAAGCTGGCAGCATGAACCACAGTGGCAATCTCCAAGCAGGAGCTGTTAGCATGCCACTCTGCCTCAGATGGCCTCCCTCTCAATCCTTCATTATGCAATGATTCAGGAAGGAAAATCCAATTGACTGAGCTTACACAGTGGGCCTGTGCTCCGGCCACATTAGGGGAGGGAGAGGGAATGACTGTCCCTTTGAGTTTTGTAGTGCGAGTTGGTTTCCAGGAATTTCCCTGCATCAAGGAGAAGACAATTTCCCTCAAAGAAAGCTTGGTGTGGCTAGAATGAAGAATGGATACTGGGCAGCCAGAAATTGATGGCTGTTCACTAATATGAGAGAGAGATAGGCACAAGGAAGAATGGCCAATTGGAAGCAAAGACACGCTTGTCAGTAGCTGAAGCATGCGCTCCCAACTATAACGCAGACAACTCTAGCAGCTCGGCTGGGCCACATGGAACACCTTCTTTCTTCTAAACAGTGTATGTGTTCTCTAGGGCTACCCTAAAACACGACAACAAACTGAGTGGTTTGAAACAACAGAAATCTGCTCTATCAAGAGTTCTGGAGACTTCATAGGAGGATGAAGTCAAGGTGTTAGCAAGGCCACGCTTCTCTGAAGGCTCTAGGGGAAGATCCTTCCTTGCCTCCTTGTCTCCCCCTAGCGTCCGGAGTTTCTGGTAGTCCTTGGGGGTAGTTCCTTGGCTTATAGCTGCTTCGCTCCCATCCCTGCCACTGTCTTCATGTGGTCTCCTCCCCCGTGTGTACCTCTGTGTGTTCTCTCCTCTCTTAGAAGGACACCAGTTACTGTATTTAGGGCCAACCCCGATCCAGTGTGACCTCATGCTAACCAATTACAATTGCAAAGACCTGATTTCCAAATATCTAGGTGGACGTGAATTTGGGGGGAACACTCCTTAAGTTTTAAATGTTCAGGTTTCAACCCAGAACTGGTAGATTCTGCCCCTTTTACCTCCCCCCACTACCTACTGGTACCTACGTCTGATATTTTTTTGCATCCTCTCTACATGAACGGAAAGAAAGATAGGAATTACAATCATGTCCTGATCTTTGAATGATCTCTTGTAAACCCACTGTACTGTTAACCCGATCCAGTCAGATCCTGGAGCAGACCAATGAGGTCTAGTGGCTCAGTGGCTAAAACCAGAGGCTATAGCCAGACTGCCCAGGTTCAAACCCCGCTTTGACCTTTCTCCTATCTGAGTGACACTCTTTATGCCTTGGTTTCCTCCTCCATAAAATGTTGTTGATGAGAGAAGTACTATTTTGTAAGCTTGGAGTAGTATAAGCAAAATGAGGACACAGGACTGAGTTGAGTGCCTGACACAGCATGAGCACTAACTAAACATTCTTCTTTGTGTCTTCTGAGGGAAGTAGGTATGAGAAAGGAGGCTTAAAAATACCTTCCCCTCGAAAGGCCTTACCCCTACAGCCTTTACCCCCTCCTCCCTCCTATCCCAGGACTGACACAAGCCCATGGGATGGCAGGGTGGAATATAAAACCTACAAGACCTCATGGTCTCTGTGTACTTCTTAACAATCAAAGCTTTGTCCTGGGGCCAGACTTAAGGCTCCCAGCTCTGTTGTCCCTTCGGGTGGGTCATCTCCCAGAGGCTCTCAAAGCTCATGAGCAAATAGACTTCCAGAGGCCTATACCATCAATTTACCAAGCACAGTCAGGCAGGGCTGGGGCTCAGGCCAGGGCCATGGCTACACCCCTAACAGCTAAACACATGCTTCTGGGTTATCCCCAGGGCTGGAGACACAGCCTGGCTGGGGCACCTGAGGCCAGAGCCGCTCCCAAGGCTGTAAATCAGGCCATGCCGTGATCGCCTAGAAGGAGGATTTGGGCTGCCTCCTGTCTGAAGGCTCCGGCCTTCTGCCTTTATCTGGTGGATGGCAAATAAGACTGGCCTCTCCAGAGTAATGGGAGGCTGGCCAGGGGCCAAATTGCTATTGATTTTTCTTGCTAGGGTCTAGGCTGAGACAAGAGACTGTTTTTTTGCATCCACTGCATGGGCCAGCTCTGGAAGGCCAAGGGCGGGGGTGGTGTGGGGAGCCCCTTTGAAAAAGCCTGGGCCCCTGGCTGATGTCAGTGGAGGAGAGGGCACGTGTCAGAAGCAAGATCATAACTCTGCAGCCAGTGTGTGTCTTGTGCAGTGGGGCAGGGCTATGGAGAAGTTACCCTGGGGCATTCCAGCCAAGGGGCCAGTGGGCTTTTTCTGTTGTTTACAGTTTGCAGAAATACCCTTCAGTGTCTGGCCTCACAGGGGGAAAGGGATTGACACTCGCAAATGCCCTTCCTTCCCCTGCCAGGATGGCGGCAGCTGAGCAGGGCAGAAGAGAGCCGAGCCACAAGCCCTCTGTTCAGGCTGGGCCCCTAATATTGGGGATCCTGGAGCAAGAGCACAAATGAGGGCCCCCGTACACTATGTCTGAGTCTGAGCCTTCCAAAATTGTAAATCTCGGTAGCAAGATATTCCATAAAATACATACTAGCCTCCAGTCCCCTGACAGATAATACCTTCCTGATCCCCTGTGGCACCAGGACTGACTTTAGATTTCTCAGCATCCTTGGCGTTCCATGCCAGAATGTGGAATTTGGGAAGAGCCTGTCCCTAGCACCCTGCCTGCTCACATTGTTTCTCCCCTGGCCCTGTTCTACATGGTGAAGAGCCTCGCTCATGCACTCGCTTGCTTGTGGATACTCCCAGCTGCCCCATAATGAACTCAGGCTTGGAGCATACATGTTGGATGGAAGGTTTGGTCTCCCAGATAAGAAAGAAGGGAAGAGGTGCCCTGGAAACATCCTGGAAACAGGGTCAGGACCACTGAGCCGGAAAGTACGGAATCCCAGGCATGGGACCCAGATGGGCATATCCCCTTGTTCCCGTGGACTCTGTGTAGGGAGGCAAGAGACCAGAGGGGCCCTTTAAAGCAGGGGCCAGGGCAAGACCGTCTTGCCTGATTCCAAACACTGTTCTGTCCATGCTAACAACACTGTGAAATTCTAATTTCTTGCCAGTGTGGAGACAAGGCTCATATGGCAGAGAACATGATTTCTGATGTTGGGGGGAGATGAATCCTTCACTTTCCTTCCTCTCAAGCAAGGAAAAGGGTCACCGGGACAGTAGGAACCCCCACAGAATCAGGGAAACCACAGGCAAACACAGCAGCGACAGGCTCGAGAGCACCCCGAGAATGGCCAGTGCCTTCATTTTGGCCTTCTATGGTCCAAAGATCCAAGGCGGCTCTTCCTTCCACCATCCATGTGTTTTCTGTTGTTTCCTAATCCTCAGCTTGGCAGGCCCCTGAGTGCTGCATCCATATTTTTGTCTGCTCTTTTGTCTGATGAGTTTCTTCCTACATGCCTGAGCTGGCAGCAGTGAGCCTGCGAAATGAAGCTCTCGCTCCTTCACAAAAAGATTCATCATGTTCTTCTTTGAAAAAGCCTTTCCAGCCTTCATTTTTCTCCCTCTTGCCCACCACTGCCCTTTTCTCTGGGTCCTATTATATATTTTTTACCGGTCTCGGTGTTCCTGCATTTTTTACCACGAAGTTGACTGTTACGTAACAGTCTCATGGACCTGCCTCCCAGAAGCTGAAGTGTCTGTTGCTATAACTACAATGCTCATAAATTCAGCCTCACTTAAAATTATGCATTTTCCAAACTCCCCAAGAGAAGACTCGAAGGGGTTGGGCTTGTTGGATCTTTAACCGTAAAGTTCATGTCTAGACCCCCGAATCTGTACTGTTTAAAGGGACCTGGGTTTCTTTTCATTTCTGCAGATGCCTCAAAGGGTAAGTCTCATTTCTGCATCTGGAATCACAGTCATGCAGTACTGTCCAGGAGAGAGATTTCACTTTGCCACCAGATCCTACAATAAATGAGATCAATAGGGTGGAAAAAGAGGAAATGTGTGATTTTGAAGTAGCCATTGCCTTTGCGTCCTCTCTGCTTTCCTGCTACGCCTGTGTTTCTGATTTGAGCTCCTGTTCAGGAACTCTGTGTGGGAACCAGGTCATGTATGAGAGGGGCTAAGAGGACCTCGAAAACTGGCGATAAGCAATTGTTAGTGAGCGAAAGGAAGCCAGTTCTTCAAGAAGTAAGGGACCAGGAATCCAGTCACTATCTGCCACGGTCCTAATCCAAGACTTGCGCTTCTCCTCCCAGGAATGCTTCCATGGCTTCTAGGAGACAACTGCTACTTTCCCAAAATTATGCGTTCTCCTCTTCTTTTCTAGATAGCCCCAATCCAGGTGGTAATGGCAACATGCCAAGCTAAAAAGTACCTTCCCAGCCTCCCTCAGAGACTAGGGAATGCATTAGTTATCTGTTGCTGCATGACAAAGTACCACGGACTTGGCCTAAAACAACATACAGTTGTTATCTTAGAGTTTCAATGGGTCAGGAATCTGGGGACAGTTCCCTGGGTCCTTGGCCCCAAGCTCTTTCACCAGGCTGCAATCAAGGTAGCAACCAAAGCTGGGGTCAACCGAAGGTTCAACTGGGACAGGCTTCCAAGCTCACGTGGTTGTTGGCAGAGTTCAGTTCCCTTGAGAGCTGTTTGATGGAGGGTCTCAGTTCCTTGCTGACTGTTGGCCAGAGGCTGCCCTCAGTTTCTTGCCACACGAAGAAGGAAATATTCTCTCCAATATGGCTGCTTGCATCAGAAAAGGCAATAGAGTCTGCTAGCAAGGCAGAGGGTACAGTCTCTTGTAACTTAATTATGGAAGTGACATCCTGTCACCTTTGCAGTGCTCTACTGTTCAGAAGCGAATCGCTTCTCACCACCATGGCATGCTGCTGCTGTTTGAGTTTCTGGGCTCAGATTTGCTCATGCTACAATCCTTGGACTTTCCAGCTACAGGAGACAATAATCTTCTCTCCCCTCCCCTTCCCCCTTTTTGGCTTAAGCCCACCTGAGCTGAATTTTCCATCACTTGCGACCAAAAGAGAATATTCTCACACTGTAGGCTTTAATAAATATTTGATGAGTGAATTTAAAGGAAGTGCTGAAGAATTGATAAGCAATTTTAGAACTCTGAAGCTGGAGATCCTAGAAATAACACCCAGGGGTTAACAAACTTTTCCTGTAAACAGCCAGCTAGTAAATATTTTAGGCTTTGCAGACCACACAGTCTCTGTCACGACTAATCAACTCCGCCACTGCAGCATGAAAGCTGCTATCGATGATACGCAGATGAGCATGGCTGTGTTTCGGTAAAACTTTATTTACAAAATCAGGCAGTGGGTGGGATTCGTCCCACGGGCTGGAGGCTACTAACCCCTGGCTCAGGGCACTGGTTTGCATGCACAGGACCGCTAATTGTATCACATTAAAAAAAAAATTCTGAGTAGACTCAGGACCCTGGGGAATGGAGCTGCAAGGTTAGAGTATGTTTCTTCTCAGTCTCCTCCTGTCCGTCAACCCTCTCTTCGTTTCTTGGTGCTTTCAGTACCTGGAGTGCTTGGGCGGAAGGGAGAGGGCAGCCAGTCCTTTTGAGCCCCACGTTCGCAAGTGCCGTCATCCTGAGCGTTTCTCTTTTCCTGAGCGTTTCTCTTTTCCTTTCCCTTCCTCTCACACTCAGCTGCTTTCCTTTCTTCCTTCTTCCCCGCATGCATAGTGCATTCCTTCTCCTCTTCTCCCCCCTTCTTCCATCCAGATAGGAAGGGGGTGCCTTCCCTAGGGCTGACCAAAACTCGTATGCTTCGCCAAAGTACTGGGGCAGCGAAGAGGCATCTGAACTGTTCTCTGGGGGGGAGATGGGCAGAGGACCCCCACCCCAAGCAGAAGCTTATGAGAAAGAAGGGATTCCTGACAGAGTGGACACTTTGCCCTAGAGTGTAAGCTCCAGGAGGACGGGGGCCGTGTCCCCAGACTATCCCCAGGGCGCCGCGCAGGGCACGCACTCGGTGGATGGGCGGCAAATCGTCAGTGAATACATCAATGAACTGAGCCCTTGCAGCTGGTATTCTGAGTGATTTCTCAAATGAAGGCTCACTTTATTTTCAGGCTGCTAAAGACTCTGCTTCCTTAGCTTAGCTCCAGGCCAGCTGCAAAGTCTCCCTAAGCTGGAGGCGGGAGGGGCAATCCTGTCCTCTGTAATCTTTTTAAGTGACTTCTTTGGAAAAGGCTTTGCATGCATTAAACACTGGGTTGGCAGAGTCTTAAACATCTTTCAGAGACAGTGTCAGGCAGCTGCTGCCAATAGGGACCACAGGAGGCTGGGTAAAAGATGGATGAGGGATTATCTCCTCTCTCTGGAGCCAAGGAAGGGAAGAGCCAAGGGCTGCTCAGAGCACTGTCCAGAGTGGTCAGCCCCCTCACGGTTTCCAGAAAGTACCACCGAGGGCCCCTCTTTCTTCCGCATCAGGCACAGCACGGCCCTGCACTGAGGAACACAGCCTTGGTACCTACTTGGCCACAGTTCACAATCCCACCACCTCCCTGATTAGCTGTGTGACCCTGAACAAGTTCTGTCCCCTCTCTGTGCCTGTGTTCTCTTATCTGTGTGACGAAATACTTACTGTGCCGCAGACTTACGTTTTAACACAGGGTTGGATTCTAAAGTCAGCTGGAAATCATGTAGAGTCCAAAATACCCTTGAAAAATGACTTAAATCGCCATAAAATTTAGTCTATGTGATTTTGTGTATCTCCAACGCTGCACAGAATTTTCCAGGCCCATTAAAGGACCGATGGAAAATCTGAGTGCAAGTTTTTGGGAAGTCAAATCATTCTGCCTTCCAGATAATTATCAAAACCCTGGCAATGAGTGGAGGTCTGTAGGGTGGGTGGGGTGAAGATTTCTCAAGTGCTCTGGCTTGCCTGAAGACTTTCCTCCATTCTGGTTTCATAGTAAGCTTCTACAGTCATCATACATGTTAATTGTTTTGTTTGTAACTGGAATGATCAAAGAAATCGTGGCGTTGTATGGGCTGGGGGTGGGGTGGGAGTTAGGAAAGTTGAAAAGCCCTCGGAAAGTTGTCCCCTAGGTTAAGTGAGGTACTGTGTAGTCACTGCATTCAGACAGTGCTTGACACAAAGTAAGTACTCGATAAAGGAGAAGCTTTAGTCCAACGTCATTATTGTTATTGTGCCCTAAGAACCTCAGTTCAGTCTGGCCTGTGATTATTTAGAGAGCATAGTGGTTGCATTCGGCGCTGTATCCATATACCCAGATTTTGTTTTAAGCTTATATATTTGTTTTGAGAGACAGAGAGAGAGAGCAGGGGAAGCGCAGAGAGAGAGAGAGGGAGGGAGAGAGAGAACCTCAAGCTGTCAGCACAGAGCCCAGTGCAGGGCGTGAGATCATGCACCTGAGATCATGACCTGAGCTGAAACCAAGAGTTAGATGCTTAACTGACTGAACCACCCAGGCACCCCTAAATTTTTTTTTAAGTTTATTTCTGTACACCGGGATTTCTTTGCGGTTCTCCTGCACACCAGCTCCCGGGGTCTCCCTGCCCCCAGCCTGCCCCAAGGGCCCTCATGAGACTCCCGGGCTGTCCTCACGCTGCTGGAAGGCAGCATAGCATGTGCCCTCAGAGAGCTGGAAGTGCTTGGGATGTCCTGGCGCGGCTGGCTCCCTCGCCCTGGCAGTGCAAATGAGGGCAGCTCTGAGATGCTTCCTGCAGGATGGCGCCTCTTTGTCCCCCATACTGTTTCCCACGCCTCCCCCCTCCCCTCCTCCTCATAAGTCACTTTCACATGAATCTTCATTTTGTGGTCTTCTCCTGGGAACCCAGCGTAAGGAGAGGGCTGGGGAATTCCCCTGCCTTAGGGAAGGAAGGCGAATGGAGAGTCGTGGGGGAGGGGCAGAGAAAAAGAGGGAAGTACTGAGAAAGTGAGGGAGCAGGTAACAGAAATGTTTGCAGTGGATGCGGCTTTAGGTAATAAGCCACGATGACCTGGGCTTGACAAATGGGGAAACTGAGGGCGAGGGAAGGTGACGTGCCTCAGGGCTAACAGCACTGCTAAGGCAGATCTTGGCATGGCATCTGGCCCATAAAAGTGCCTCAAACAAGCTTGTGGAATAAAAGGGTGAGCAGGTGAATGGCCAAGACTGCACCCCAGTCTCCTGAGCCTGCAGGCTCAGATGCGGCTTCAGAGAACATTCTGTCCTGAAGCACCTACACTCCAAGTGCCTCTGGTGCTCTGCTCCCCACACTCCTGGGGGTCCCTGATTCTGGGAGCATGTCCAGTCAAAGGCCTGGCGCGATGCCCTTGCCATCAGCCCAAACATGCAGGGAGATCGTCCCTCCTTCTTGTCTTTGCCAAAAGGGCATTTCACAGAGCTCAGAGATCATCAGCCCTGAGCGCCTCAAACCCATCTGCACCTGAATCTCCTGGTTGTTCCACCTCTGATTCTGATCCAGGGGGTCTAGGTGGGCCTGGGAGTCTGCATTCCAAACAAGCTCGCAGGTGCTGCTTGTCTGTGAGCCATATTTTGCGGAGTGAGATGCTAAGAGTATGGCTGTGTTTGCACTGTCCTCTCCTCCCAGAAAGACCTCTTCTCCTTACCTGTCCCTTAAAGCTCAGCTCAAATGTCACTCCTAATCTTGTTCCTCCTTTTTTCAATGGGAGGACATCTCTTGCCATGTCATTTCTTCTGTAGCTCTTGTAACATGAATGCCCTCTACGACATAGTCATGTGTGTCCTATGAACTCCTCAAAGAGCTCTGTGATTTTGTTTTGAAATTCTTGTACACTTATTTCATTCGCTGGCACCCTACAGCAGATGGTCACTTGTACATGCAGGCACCAGGCTCCATCCCAAGTGGGCATTATCTCACTAATTCTCAACTAGTCTTCTGAGGTTGGCATTGATATCCAGCGACTCCCAGAGGTTGGGTGAATTGCCTGAGGTCATAGCTAGTAAGTGACCAAACCCACTGAATGCATCTGTCAGCTGCCAAAGCCCAAGCTCTTACGCATTGTGTATTTGTAGAATGAGTGAATAAGTAAATGGATGGATGGATGGATGGACGGACAGATGGACGGATGAGCATTTCAGACGCAAGAAGTGATTCTGTGTGAAAGGCTCCACATGAAGTTAGGAAATTCACGTGCTTTGGCTTTGAGCAGGGCTGAGTCTCCCCAACCCCTCCTTCTGTCCAATGCTAAGATTCCCATGAAATTCGAATCCACAGTTGAGACCCCATCCACGAAGAAAAGGAAACTGATGTACCCAGCCCCAACTATTGCGCTTTCCTACCCCCTCCGGTTTGGTCCTCAATATCTCATCTGTCACCAGATATGGTCTCCTTCCTCCCAAAGTGTGAGGAGAGTGCTCCCTGCCTCCTGGAGGTGGGGTGGAGTGGGGGTGGGTGCCGAAGCACAGAGCTGCCTTTGAGAAAAGCACAGCGGCTGGCTGACGTGGAAGCAGGCAGCTGTTGGCCTTTATTTCACTGGAGCGGCTTATCTCAGATCATCTCCTCAATCACAGGCCCTTAAACAGCTTCTGACAATCAATTCATATCCCTGCTGCTGTGGCAGGGAGGTGGAAGGAAAGATTACCGTATTTACCTGTATATAAGCTGCAGCCTGCCTGTGCCAATGGCTCCCTGAGGGGACCCACCTACTGCCCCTGCGGGTTGGTAGGGAAGCCGGATCATTCCCCATGATGGGCACGGAGCAGGCACTCTTACCAAAACAGGGTGGAGGTAAGGACCAGGTGAGATCAGGCATGGAAGGGGTCAGTGCTCCCCAAGCTGGCAGGTGGAAGGTACTCGGGCAATGGGAGGCGGGCTTGAGGCTGATTTCCCCAGAATCACGGTGCATCAGGGCACCTCCTTGAGTTCATTCTCATGCTTCCTGCTCAACATCCAGGAATCTTTCTCCAGGGAGCTCTTCAAGTTGGGATCAAGCAGCCCCCATGGCTGAGCTTCTCTGTCTGCATTTCAGAGCCTCTGTCCTGCTTCTCTCTGCTTCCCGCTCTGTCTCCTACTCCAAGCCCATGTGGGACACGTGGGATCACTGTAAACACTTGGGTAAAGTATATCAGATGGAGGAAAGCTGCCGTCCAGTGAGGGCAGAGGGGCATGGAGAAGCATACACATAGGGGAAGCGGTTTGAGTGGGAGCGGATGGAAGGTGAGGCTGGAACCAGATCACGCGGGGCAGGCTGCCACCTGTATGGAGTTAGGACTTGAAGCATGGGGGAATGAGAAGGTGGCCAGTGAGAAGCTCAGGGCGGGGTTTGGGAAGCTGACTCTTGGGTAGCTTTGCGAAGGACGGACTGTGGGGTGTGAGGGACAGAGTGGAGTGAAGGAGAACAGATAGGAAACTATTGCTGGAATCAGGATGATATCTGAAATATTTAAAGGCTGGCCCCAGAGCAATGGAAAGGCTGGTAGGTCATGAGATCAGCCAATCAGAAGGGCCTGCAGCAAGGTCTTGGTGCCTCCCCTCCCCCTCCTGCTGTGTTCAGCATTAACTCTTTGTTGGCTACACAATGGCAATCTGCGGGGCCTGGGTAGCCTGGGTTGGGAGCACTCAGGCTAATGGATACTTACCAGCAGATACAGCAATAGTGCAATATTTTAACAATGGTAATGGCCATGTCAGTGCACACGGGGTGGTGGTCAGCACTGGCTGGTGCCTGGGAGCAAGGAGAGGCCGTGACTCAGAGGCAGCGAGGTGGGTTCAGTGACTGACAGGAGGGTTCAGTGACTGCTTTGCTTCCCACATCATCATAAGGAAACCGCCTTGTTCAGAGCTCTCGGGAGTAGGCAGAGGCCTGGCATCACCCCCATGGCCATGTTGGTTGTTTACTTTTGCCTATTCATATCCACATTTCCTTCCTCTGATACCAGCCCCTCCTTTACTTCTGGGGAAACATCCTTCTCCCACTCTTCATCCATTTGGTCCCAGAGTGCGCATGTTACTAGGTCTGGCCAATCAACTGCTGGACAGAGTGACTGGTTTAGCAATGAGATTGTGATCCTGGGTGGCTCAGGGAGAGTCAGTCCTAGGAATTTGATTGGAACTTCTGGCAGAAAGAAGTCCTCTTTATCCTGGGGCTCCCAAACTGGAGGATCTGAACTTAGAGGGAGCTTGCCTGAGAATGACACTCACACAAAGCAAAATGGAGCTAAAAGTCAAGCGTTTCCAAAGAAAGAGCTTGAGCCCCTGGATCCAACTATGCCTGAAGTGTACACTACTTTTAAGTTACCTGAGCCAATAAATTTTCTTTTGTCCAAAAGCCAGTTTGAGTTGTTTTATTTTTATTATTTTCCAATCAGATTATTCTCTCCTGAGAATTAAAAATTGACATAAAGACTGAAATCCATTTATATTGGCTTAAACTAAAGCCACATAATGCCAGACGTAAACAGAAATACTAGAGACAGAGAAGAAAGGAATAAGAGAGAGGTGGAACAGATGGACAGGAAGAGGGAAAGATGAGAGAACATGGGGCCTCAGAGAAAAATGAGATAGGCCTTCTCTCTACTGCTGGGGTCTTCATGGTCCTAGCTTCTGAACCAGCGGGGAACCTGGCCACATTTCCTGCCCTCAGTTCCTTCCCCTGACCTTGTTCCTTCCAATAAGTTGGTTTCCTGCACTTGAGTTGGTTTGAGTGGATTTCTTTTCCTTGCCCTGAATTAATTCACAAGCAACAGAGCAGCTGATTAGATGGGGCATGAGAAATTGGATAGGGAAGAGAAGCAGACCAAAGATGATGTCAGGGAGGACATCATGGGGAGAGGAGAAGGAAGGAGGCACAAAGTTGGGGTTGGGGGAGTGACCCAGAATGAGAGCTGGTTCAGAGTAGCCCGTTAAGGTTCTTTGTGAGTCTGCTACAAATAATGCACGTTCCTCCGTCCTGGAAACCAAGAGTCCAGGGAGCTCAAACAACCAGAATTCCACAGTCCCGCCCTCGCCCTGGGCTGACACTCAGGGGAGTGTTGGTTGGCACCTGCCCACGGTTGTGCTCATCTTACCCTGGGTTTTATTGAAGCTTCCTTTCTAATTGCTCGAGCACTCAACCAGCATCTGTGAGGTTGGCCCCCTCCCCCGCCCCTCCTCACTGCCATCCCCACCCATCAGTCACACCACACTCACCAGCCTCTCCAGGAGTAACCGGCCTCAGTCTTTCGTTCCCTGGCTCCCTGGGTGAAGTCCGCTGTGGAAGCTCTGCGCGTGTCCCCCTTGGCACTCCCTGTTCTCACCCACATGGATGGCTTCCTATAGCTAGTGCCTGGGACTCTTAGCCAGGGAGCTTTCTTTGGCCAGACCATTCTTGAGGGCAGGAACGGGGCAAGCCAGAATGGTGCCGAGTTAAACCCCGAAAGGAGCAGCCTCGTGCCCATGCCAGGCAAAAGTTGGCAGACAAATACCCCAGCTTCTTCATTCCTTAAGTAGGACAACTCTGACACCGTCCTACACTGTCTCTCATGGTCTGCGCCTGGGAGAGCCTTACCGAAGTCAGACCAGTACATCCCTTGTTCTGCCACTGTCAATTCTCACCTGGATTCCAGTCTGGCTGCCCGCCAGTCCATTCCATAGACATGGAGCTTTCTAAAATGCAAAGCTAATAATTTCCCTCCAGTCCTCCCCACTGATCTTGAGCAAGTTCAAACCCCTTATGCAGGTGACAGACCCTACCAGTCCCTGTGCACTTACCCTTCTGGCATAGTCCCCCCCCCCCATCCCCTATCACTTCTCTCCCTGTAAACTCCAGCCACAGTAATTACTGGAGAGTCTCCTACTTTCGATGCTCACCTTCCACCTGGGCCATTACCTGTGCTGCTCACATCTTCTAGACTCTTCTCCCCCATTCTCTTTTGCCAGTTATCTTGGCCTGGCCCATGCTGACTTATGTTTTTAGGTCTCAGTTCCCCTAGAGAGCCTTCCCCACTCCATTCGGGGTCAGAACCTGCTCCTCTGTGTAGAGCCCCCCCCACCCCCCCGCCCACCCCTGCTCCTCGCCTCTTCACCCTGGGGCGTAGCTGTTTGTTGTCTGCCCTTCCCTAGAGAACAGTGGTTCTGAGGCCCAATGGTGCATTGGAAACGTTGCAGACCAATTACATTGGAACCTCTGGGGGTGGGGCCCAGCATCAGCTTTTCTTAAAAGCTCCCTTGGTGATTCCAGTGTGTTGGCTTGGTAGAAAACCATATTCTGACAGTATGATCTCCATGAAAGTAGGGGCTGGGTCTCATTTTATCTCTAGGCCCCGGCACATAATAGGAAGCCCCTGGTAAATGTTGCCTGTGAATATGAATGACACAGACATGCTGTCCTTGTGTGCCAGGCACTGTTCTAAGAAGATGAATGAATTGGGGCGCCTGGGTGGCGCAGTCGGTTAAGCGTCCGACTTCAGCCAGGTCACGATCTCGCGGTTCGTGAGTTCGAGCCCCGCATCGGGCTCTGGGCTGATGGCTCAGAGCCTGGAGCCTGTTTCTGATTCTGTGTCTCCCTCTCTCTCTGCCCCTCCCCCGTTCATGCTCTGTCTCTCTCTGTCCCAAAAATAAATAAATGTTGAAGATGAATGAATGAATGAATGAATGAATGAAAAGCCCACCGTGTACCTCTGAGAACTGGAGACTCCAAAGAAATGTCTGTTGCTACCACATCTAATTGTCTAGCAGGCAGCGTATACCCTCTTGCCAAAGCAGAGATTAAGTAGTCATGTAGCTCTCGGGCACAACCGTGGTGGTCACTGCTGAGCCAAGTCACCAGCAAGTCACTTCTGGTAGCGGCCACCGAGCTGGAAACATGGGGGAGCTGAGATGTAGGGGCTGGGTAGTGGGGGCAAGGGGCCAAAGGGCCTCTCATTTAAAAAAGAGTTTTGGGGGTAGTGGTCTTTCAGATGCATCCTCTCTGGGGTTACAACAGGGTTGGGGCCGGCCCCGGCGCTATGGGATTGGAGTGCGGTGATTGGGGGCTGCGGGGCCAGGTTTGCAGCCGTCCTTCCAATGAAAATGAGCCGCAGAGTATACCAGAGGGGCTCGAAAGTCCTCTCCCGGCTTCGCTGGCAAGAATGAAAATATATGGTTTAATAAAAACAGCTGATTCAATTTCAAACAAGTGGCTCATCCCCACCTCTAAGTAGCTGCTGTTAAAAATCCAGGCTCTGGCCTTGTTTGAAATGAAGCCTGAGAAAGAAAAAAAAAAGGCCTATGGGGAGGGGAGGTCATCATCTTCAGTGAAGCCCGTTTTAGCTTGAGTTTTTAAAATGGAGTCAAAGCAAGGGCTTCGTGTTGTTTATTATTTTTCTGCTGCACAAAGCAGGCTCTAAATGGCATTAGCTGTAATGAGGCGGCCCCCTGTGCTGCCAGGTGGGGGGCCTGGTGGAGAAGTGGTTACAAGCAGGAGTCTCCACAAAGCTGGTTGCAGTCCTGGGGGCGGGGCTCTGAAGTGCTGGGGGCGGGGCGGGGGGGGCGCTGCCTCCCTTTGTTCTGGCACCTTGGCCAGACGGAGGAGCCAGCGGGGCAGGGTGGCATTCCCAGCGCCCCCAGCCCCAGCTGCCAGTTCCCTGGTTATCTGAATTGAAGAGGTCAGAGGTTAAGTGAGAGATCAGAGTCCTCGGGTCAGGGAAAGAAAAACAAATCCCCAGAGCCTTTGGCTGTGCTCTTGAAGCGTGTAAGCCGTGCCCTCCAGTGCAGATGGGGGAATATTTTATACATGACCCTGTCCTTTTCTGTTACCATGTAAATTGATTGATTTTTTTTTTCTTTAATCGAGTTAGGGGAAATTTCATGGAAGGAAAACAAGGATCGGCTGGGCCTTTAGATTTTGTTGGAGGCCAAGAGTAGCAACTCCTGCTCTGGCCCCCGCTTCGTGAGAGGGACCTGCCCACGCTTGGGTCCTCAGTTTCCCCATTTTCAAATGACGAAGCCTAAGAGACGATAGGATAAAAAAGGGAAGCTGGGAGATAAAACCCGCGATTATGAAGGAAGGAGGCACATTTAAGAGCTCGTTGTTCTGTGGTTCTAATAAGCTCCTGGTCACTAAGGCTCGTCCATCAGGAAGCAGCTGTGGAATCTCCACTGGGTTTGTAGTCTCGTGCAAAGGGCTGGAAGGGGTACTGAAGGATAAGACAAGATAATGCCTCTCAAGTGGCAGGTGGTGTTGCTTTAGGGCCAGAAAGACTCCAGCGAATCTTGGCGTTGACACTTCCTAGCCAGGTGCCCTTGGGCCAGCTTCCCCAAGCCTCAGTTTCCTTGTCTGTAATATGGGGCAATAGGCCCCGAACTCTGACCACTTCTGTGCACCCCCGTGCTTGCACTTCCTCACCTGAGGGCTTTCTCTAGCTGCTCACTGCCACTGTATCTGCCCTGCAGGGGCCAGAAGTGCCCAGGAATTAATGCCGATCCCACCTTCACACACAGCTTTCAACCACCCAGTGTCTGATGGGAGCTGGTGAGTCTGCCCTGACTCCCTGCCCCCGTGGGTATGATGACTCTGAGTATAGGTATTCCACACCATTCCCCAGAATGTCCCCAGCAGGGTCGAGCTCCCAGCTTCCCCTGAGGTTACCTTGCTTAATACCACGCCTTTTACTGACCACCTTCCTCACCGCCCTACCCATATTTCTTTCGATTCCCAAATAAACTATTTGTACCCGAGTAGCTGCTCCCGGATCAGCTTCTGAGGGAACTAAGACAGTGGGGTGGGGGGGGGAGGAAATGATGAGAAGAAGCGGGTTATTGTGGGGTTGCTGTAATTAGTGAGCAGGGCTAGTGCATGTGGAGAACCTGACACAGAGTGAGGCCCCAGGTAAATAACTACTATGAACAGGAGTCTGAAAATTGATCTGAGAGAGTCGGTGCTTAACAATAAGAAAGCAAGCCTGTACGTGATGGAGTGGTTTAGTTGCTTGGAGGAGGATATGGAGGACCTAAAAGGCAGGAATGCTTGGATAGAGACCCATGAAGAAAGTGGGATATAGGGGGCGCCTGGGTGGCTCGGTTGGTTAAGCATCTGACTCTTGATCTCAGCTTGGGTCACGATCTCCCAGTTCCTGAGTTTGAGCCCCTGTGTCGGGCTCTGCACTGACAGCATGGAGCCTGCTCAGAATTCCTTCTCTCCCTCTCTCTGCCCCTCCCTTGCATGTGCCTATGTGTGTGCTCTCTCTCTTTCTCAAAATAAATAAAAATGAACTTTCAAAAGAGAGAGAGAGAGAGAAAGAAAGTAGGATATGAAGACAGGGTGGTTGATATAAGCAGGCATATCCATGACCTTCCAAGAGTGGCCAGCTCCTGGAGGGTGCTTAATACCGCTCTGTTGGATGTTTCTTAAGCTCTAAACACACCTTGAGGCTCTGTCTTGGCACTGCTCAAAGTTCTGGCAAATATTTGAATCCTGTCCAAGTTTCTTGTTAGAGTATAAGGCTCCAAAGGGGCAGACAGGCCGTGTGTGGTCAGCACTGTGTCCAGAGCACCAAGCACACAACCTTACATTTATGGGGTCTATAGTAAAGAGCAGGTGAATAAGGAAATGAGCAAAGAATGAGCGGATAGGCATAGGCAGCTAAGCCTAACGGTCTAGAAGCAGGCTGGAGCAGACTGGGTTAAGGTGCTACCAAAGGGAGCAGTTTGGCAAGAGTGGAAAAGCAGGCTCAGGGTAGATAGTGGAGGGCTGGATGCTGGCTTAGGACACTGGGCTTTTACTCTGACTGTAACTGGGAGCCATCAGAGGTGTTTGAGCTAGGAGGTGTCATGGCAGAAACGATTCTCTTAGGAAGACTTCTGGCACGCTCCTTGGCCATAAAATGAGATTTAAATGCCACTGAAACCATTGGGTTTCTGAGAACTTAAATAAGATATTTTGTATGGGCAGGACAACAGCGCCTGCCTTCTATCATAGCAAGCACCCAGTAAATGTTAGCTACTGTTCTTGGTTCTTCTTAGTGGTTGATTTGCAAAAAAAGGAGATTGTAAACAGAGAAGAGCCCAAGACCAGAGGTGGAGGCCAGGGTTAAGGGGTCAACCATGACCAGGAAGCAGCAGTTGGAGAGCAGGCAGGGACAGTGGATGCTGTCCTGTACCACCCACTGGCCCCCATTAGGGAAGGGTTGGTTGTCCCAGATGCTGGAATTGCTGTCAGAATGGCCTCTGGCTGAACACTGCTTCACCCAAGCCCACACCTGCTTCCAGGGGCCGCCCCCCCATCCGGTGGTTGATCTCCACAGACTGCAAGGATCTGGCTCTTCTGCTCCAGCTCGAGGTGCTGAAGGTCCGTGCCAGCTCCCCAGCTCCCCGTGAGGCTGGCTGAGGACTTTGCCAAGATCTAGTCACAGCTCAACTTCTCCCTCGGCCTAATCCCACTTTGCTCCCCTCCCTTTCATGAGTGTTGGTGTTGAGAGTCTTCCCTAATCCTCTCCACCTCAGAGTCTGGCTTCCCAGGGCAGGTGGCTTGTGAGGGTAGAGCCAGGTAGGAGGGCAGTGGCCTGCAGGCCTTGGAAAGACAGAAAGCCGGGAAGGGACAGGTGGCAGGACCAAATGCTGCCATGAGACCTGGAGAACAAGATCTGAGAAAGGCTATCGGACCGAGCAACTAGGGAGGCAGCAGAGATCCCCAAGCCAGTGATCCCGGTTCATGGGAGAGGCAGAGAGAGTGTCGACAGGTACAGCTGGTCTGGAAGTTGGGCCGGGAAAGATGGCAGGCCATGAGAAGATAGCCTATCAGGTAGCCTCTTTATTTGGCTTATTCTCTGTTATATCCAATCACGGATTCCCATCAGAAAACCCACTGGCCACAGGCCCAAGAGACCTCAACTACCTCTTTTACCCTGAGATTTTAAAAAAAGCAATTTGTTTTGCGGGGTTGAGACAGCAAGCCTTAGAGATGTCATTTCTCCAGCGTCGAAAAGGCACTGCAATACCGATTCTAGGCCTTTTGTAAAATGACAGCCTGTGTCAGCCTTGCCAACACGTTTCCGCTCTTCTCTTTCACGGGCTCTTTTCTCTGTCTTCAGAACCTGAGCCCTCTGCCTCTTCCCTTTCAGCCTCCCTTGACACTTATTTACTAATTCAACAAGTACTGACTGACACCAGCAAAACAGTGCTGTCAGAGCAGCTCGCTGGAATTCTCCCCCTCTACGTGCACCCCCACCTGCAGGCTGGGCTAAAGGCAGCATGGAATCGGTGTAGGGCCCCCAGCTCTCCGATCAGACTGGCGCCCCCCACTTCCCTGTGGACCTCTGCTGGTCCCCACATAATCATAACCAATCCCCTATTTCCACCCAGGGCTCCTCTTCAACACGCTCATAGCATACCTTTACATGCAAGGGGCAGCCCTCCTGTGGACTTCTCCCTTGGTTTAACACAAGGTCAAGACCTCACGTCCTGCACTTTGGAGGTTTCTTAAAAGGTTAGAGCATACTTAAATATGATCTGGCCATTCCACTCCTAGGTATTCACCCAGAAGAAAGGAAAGCCTATGTCTGTACAAAGACCTGTGCATGAATGTTCATAGCAGCTTTACTTCTAATAGCCCCAAACTGGGAATAATCCATGTGTCCTTCAGCCAGTGCGTGCGTAAACGATATGTGGTACCTCCCTACAGTGGAATAGTACTCAGCAATCAAAAGGAAAGAATTGCTGACATTGACAACAATATAGAAGTCTAGAAAAAGCAAACTAATCTGTAGTGACAGGAAGCAGTTCAGTGGTTTCCTGAAGTGGGGGGCAGCGGGAAGGAGAGAATAAAAGGGCAGAACGAAACTTTGGGAGAGAACGGATATATATGTTCCTTATCTTTTTTTTAATTTTTTTTTAACGTTTATTTATTTTTGAGACAGAGAGAGACAGAGCATGAATGGGGGAGGGTCAGAGAGAGGGAGACACAGAATCTGAAACAGGCTCCAGGCTCTGAGCTGTCGGCACAGAGCCCGACATGGGGCTCAAACTCACGGACCGCGAGATCATGACCTGAGCCGAAGTCGGCCGCTTAACCGACTGAGCCACCCAGGCGCCCTATATGTTCCTTACCTTTACAGTAACAATAGTTACACAGTTATACGAATATATCAAAACTCATCAAATGCGCGGTTTATTGTATGTCAGTTACAATATCTCAGTAAAGCTGTTCAGAGACATTTTCTTTAAACCACAGTCCAGGGGGAGGAGGGCATCATGGCTTACATAAAGAGTCAAATTTCTCTCTCGGGGAGAAAGAAAGCACTTCATTCCTGAGTTGACGTGAGTTGATGCTTCGTCCTCTTCTTTGTGGAGACTTGACTGGGTGGAATACCATTGGAACCACCCTTACCCTTTTGGAACTAAGTGGATTTGCTTTTTTCCACCTGATATTCATGCTCTGAGATAGCCAGCCTAATAGGAAATATTAGGTTTGATGAACTGAATAAACAGTAGAAATGTGAGCGATTTTTAAGAGAAAGGAGTGTCCATCCCTATTGGTCAAAGTCCTAGAGTTGGCTACTTGGGCAACTAAATCAGGCTTACTTGCACCTGTAACTTTTTCCTTACTGTTTACAAGGATTCATTTCCTCCTTTCAAAATAAATGTGTATGCACTGCTTTCAAGGCACGCATGACAGTCGTTGTACTGATGAGCTGTGATTTATGTCACTTTCTTTCCTAACCTTCCTGTTGGATGTTTCGTTTATCTTGGGTATTTTACTGTTACACATCAGAACAGACAATTTGGTCAGAAGCAGTGTGGCCAAAAGTAAATTGATTAAGCTGCCAGTGTGGTTGAGATGTTGAATCCACTGAATGAAAAGTTTTAGACACTATGTTTATGCAAAGAGGAGATTTTATGTGTGCCAAGGGGAAATTTTGTCTGGAATGATTTTGCAGTTTTTTATGCATCTTTCAGCAATTCCTCTCTCCATTTTTTTTTTTTTTCATGTGAAGTTTTAGTTTGTTTCTTACTTTTCTACTTTTAAATGTCTCCATATTTCCAGTCACAGAGGGCTGCTCTGTTTGGGATCAGACTGAGAAGGAAACAACATAAGCTACCATCCCCTGCATGCTGGAAACAATTTAAGTGTTTGTCATTGCATGCCTCGTATAGAGCCCTCAAAGTTTATGACATGTGCACCAGTGATCAAAAAATTAGTCTTGGTTGGTTCACTTTGCTAAATAAAAACTTTCAGGAAAACATGGCTAAACCAACAGCGAAAGAATCTGTTGCTAAAAATAAAACTGTTCTTTTTTTAAAAGCGCAAATAAAGCTCCTACTCTTTTTCCTAGCTGGGTTGAGAAAAGAAAAAAGCAATTTCTGACATCTGGGCACTGGTCTGCCATTCACAGCTAGGCTATGTTGTTCTCCTATTGGGCAGACACGGTCTCACAGAACACCAACATCAGCCAAGGTCACACTGTGACCGTAATAAAGTGAACCGAAAAACATGGTCACTGTGCAACCCACAAAATACCAGACCTCCCCTCTCTCAGCGAACAGGAGTGACCGCTGCTTCTTTATCCATTACAGCTGCCGTGTGCTGTCCACAGAGGTAGAATTTACTGTCATGCCCAATCACAGAGTCACCTCTGCCCTCTGAGGGAGCCTGCTTCCTTCACCTTCACCCAAATTACCCATCCGAAGCCCTGATCCTGCACTGGGTTCTTTGTAGCACACGTGGTGTGCATTTTTCCTCACGGCAACAGTAAGCCCACTTCTTCAATGACAGGTGTATTCCTGGTGGCGCTTTGGCTAAAAGGCATCGACAACATTCTTTTCTTTAATTTGGTGTTTCTTTTCTATATTTGTTCTCATTCGATAGCAAAGCCTTCTCTTTCAGGCAAAAAAAAAAAAAAAAAAGAAAGAAAAAAAAAAGAAACAACAAACAAACAAAAACCAGGCAAGGTAAAAAGAGAGAGACCCAACAATTACTCAACCCTCCCAGAGACAACCATTGTTAACATCTGTGTGTAGACCTTTCCTGACTTCTGTACATATAGGTTATTATTTTTATCTTTAAAAATAAGCCTTAAGTATTCTATTTTAAAAGCCTTTTTTTTCAACTTACATCATGACATTAATGGTTCCATTTTATGTGTCAACTTGGTGAGGCCGTGAACCCAGGTGTTTGGTCAAACACTAGTGTAGATGCTGCTGTCGAGGTATGTTGTGTCTGTGATCAGTATCTACAAGGAGTTGACTTTAAGTAAAGGAGATTGCCCTTGATTGGGTGGGCCTTATCCAATCAGTGGAAAGGCTTAAGAGCAAGAAAGTGGGATCTCCTGGAGAAAAAGGAATTCTGCCTTGAGACTGTAACACTCGCCTCAGTTTTCAGCCTGCCGTACAAATTTCAGACTTGACAGCCGCCGCAAATCGTTTGAGCCAATTTCCTTAAAAACTTTTCTCCCTTCCCCCCACCCCTCCTTCCCCCTCTTTCTGTTCCTATGGAGAACCCTGACCATCTTTTGATGTAAACAGAAGCCCTGTTATCGACCCTATCTCTACCATATTACATACAATGTAAACGTCCATTGTGTGCTTCTGTGGCCACTTAATGCCTTACTGATGGACACAGAACTTGTTTTTTGCTTTGTCTTCTTAGCAGCCCAGAAACAGGCTTAATTGGCTGAAAGGGTTTAGAAATTTTAAAAGTAGAGGGGCAACTGAATGGCTCAGTCAATTAAGCGTCTGAATCTTGACTTCGGCTCAGATCGGCTCAGGTCATGATCTCACAGTTCGTGAGTTTAAGCCCCGCATCGGGCTCTGCGCTGACCATGAGGAGCCTGCCTGGGCTTCTGTCTCCCTCTCTCTGACCCTCCCCCACTTGCTTTCTATCTCTCTCTTAAAAAATAAATAAAAATAAACTTAAAAAAAAAAGGAATGTCAAAGGTACAAAAAAACCCCTAATATTTATGAAAAATATTTAAATACTTTGTGTCTGAAGATACAAAAAAGCCATAAAGCTCCCTCACCATGAATACAGATTATCCATATACCTATGATTGGTGATATTCTTTTCAATCAGATGGCCAGAGATGAAACCACAGTTGCAACCGATGTGTTTTCAGTCAAAACAAATGAAGCTAGTGTAAACAAGGCTATGATAGCACATTTTTGTAATTACATTTTTGCACACATCAAAAAATAGTTCCTTAAATTCTCAGACGTGAAACTGCTGAGTTAAGTAATATGTGCTTTTAAGGTGTGGGGTCTATAATTCTCCCCCAGGGATTTATCCGAGTCATGTATGTATAAGACCACAGTTTCGAGTATGTCCTATATCCCAGACTATATTAGGCCCAAGATACAGAGAAAAATAAGCTACATCCTTGGCTTCAAAAAAACCCCTGGCCAAAGCCCACTTGCCTTTGTGCCTAGCACAGTGACTCAACAGGAGGCACTCAACAAATATTTGTTAACTGGACAAATGGATAAATGAACGGATGAATGAATGAATGAATGAATGAGCGTGTTATCAGTTGGCTTTTGCTTACTGGCTTAGCACAACAAACAGTTGTCATTTTGGAGGATTCTGTGAGTGAGTTGTGTGGTTCCTCTGGTCTGGGCTGGACTACCTGCTCTCCCCAGGCTCTGCTGGGGCTAGTGTGGCCTCACATATCTGGCAGTGCACAGGCTAGCTGGTCTTGAAGGGCCTCATCCAGGATGGTTCATCTCTGTTCCACATTGTCTCACATCCTCCTGTGGGCTAGCCTTAGCCCGTTCACATGGGGCTAGCCTTGGAGTCCCAAAGAGCAGCAGAAGAGGGCAAGTGCCAGGACACAAGCACTTTTCAGATCTTGACTTGGTCACACTTGCTCTCGTCCCTTTGCTCAAATGAAGTCTCGTGGCCACACGCAGATTAGGACAGAAGGGTGTGGATATAGGGCTGGGAACAGAAGCCTATCCAGAATAGGATTGCTTCTGATTCCAAGCTCGTTGTCTGTGCCCGTTTATCTAAATGCCCGAGCTGGGAACTTGGTTCAGAGTTTCTGAAATTACACTTTGGGCCCTGAACTTTTCCACTAACATGTGTTTAACCCGATGTGTCTGATTCTGGAGGCATGGCTAAGAAAAGCGTTTCTGGGGAGACTGAATGTGAGCCTCGAATGCATGATCACTACCCTGTGTTCTGACCTTTTTCTTAACAAGTGTGGAGAATGATAACTCAGTGTTCCTGGGGCCACCAGTGACTCATTCGATCTCTCCTCACGAACACAGATAAAGTTCAACCATTACCTGGGTCCCCAACCACGTAGCCTCTTGGCTCCATGGACATCATTTTTCTACTTGCTCAGCACTTCGAGGGTGATTTAATGTGAAATTCCTTAGCATCAATTACAGGCTAGCCTCAGGATGGCACCGTGAGGGACCACTTGGGGAGCAGAGAGGTGCCTATCATTACAAAAACTTTGCGCAGATTTCCAAAGAGCAGTTACTGGAATGATGCCTTCGCTACCGCTTTTCTCCTGGAAATCTCTGCCTCCTTCTAAACGCATATGGCATGTTCCAAACAGGAGAAAATAGTTGGTGGAAATCTCCTGCATTCTTTACTTGAGAGGGTGCAGAGGTTAATTTGGGAAATAGTTCTCTAATGGAAGCCAGATTTGGGGAAAGTGAGGAAACATTTAAAAATCATGTCTCCGGTGTGAGTGAGAGGGACACATTTTGATGGTGTGGACCCCGTGACACGGGGCTGTCTGGGTCAGTTAGGCGAATGAGATGTTCTTAATAGTCGTGATTGATTCTCCCTTTTGGGACTCAGGGTTCAGAAGATTGTTCTATGAGCTGTTTATTGTCTGGAATGCTGGATTCTGAGAAAGTTTCTTGGGTGGCATCATATGGGAAAGCATTCCCTGCAGCCTCACGTTCAACCATGTTTTAGCTTCTAATCCTTCCCTTTCCTGTTGTTCCCCTACCCCAGAAGCACCACACACACACACACACACACTCACACACGTGCCTACATTATCTGTCTCTGCTCCCCACACTTCTATGTTGTCACCCCAGGAAGGGTATAGAACAGCACTTCTCAAATTATCTGGATAAAGAATTCTTTTGTTTTAGATGTCTAATCCCTTGCAGACAAATACTTTCCTAAAATAGAAGAAAAAAAAATGTCTATAGAAGCAGATATAACAAAGGCATACAAAGTACAAGCCGACATTCTTACTGTTAGATTGCGCAGGCATGAAAGTGCTCAGTTAGGTTGTTATAAAGGTTTCTGAATACTGACTCTCAATTTCTATACTTAATTTGTTGCAAACTGGTAACCAGTGGGTCGAGGACACTCCACACAGCACTGATGGAGAACCCCCATTTCAGGGGTGGACTGAATGCCTGATGTTCGTTTATTCACCCGCTTATCCTGCATGCGTTTATTGAGCCTGTGTTCCATCAGGAGCTCTGTGAAACATTGCCAGTTAAAGATAAGACAAAGAGCCCGTCAAGTCGAGGGGGAACACGGGAACAAGGCAGGGACCAGGTCACTGACGGTGGGAGGAGCACTTCACCCAAGTGTTGAGGGCTCAGGGAAGGCTACCTGGAGGAGGTGGCATCTGAGCCAGGTCTTGAAACAGTAGGAAAAAATGGTTCAATGGAAAACAGGGGTTCAAAGTGTTAAGAGGGACTGGACAGAAGAAGTCTTTTCCCAGTAGAGGGAATGGCATTGGTGGACGTCTCGGTGTGTTCAGGGCAGAGCAGGGAGCTGGGTTTGCCTGCGTGCAGAGGTGGAGAAAGGAAGAAATGAGGCTAGGAGCTAGAGCACAGGGTGGGGGTGGAAGGCTTCATCCCAAGGAGCACAGGAAATGCTGCAGGCCCCGGGCAGGGGAGCCCCAGAGGCAGATGTGCATTTCAGGAGGCTCCCAAGACTGCTATGTGTGCAGAAGTTAGAGGGAGGGGAAGGCCAGCTGGGGGCTGCTGTTGACACCCAGCTTGAGGTGATGGTCCCAGTCCAGCTTTGTTGGTGGGGGGGCGGGGGGGCTGAGAGGAGGCGCACAGCCTGGACATCTAGATGCAGAGCCCGTAGGACTCAAGGCAAATTGTTTGCAAATGGAAGGCAAAAAAACCTCCAAGGAGACGGTGGAGCCCAGAACACTATTGCGTGTGGACTGCCTAGAGCTGGCCCAGTGAAGGAGGGGGCTGACCTGACCTCCCACGGCTGCTTCTCCTGCCACCAGCCTGGCACCATCTGAAACCACCGGCCTGACTCAGATGGATGGCTTTCCTCAAGCTTCTTTTTAAAAACTGCTAGATCCACCCACCCCTGATCCAAATTACAGGAAAGCAGAGAAGGCTTGACCAAGAGTAAAGGATTCACTCCACACCATGTTGGGAAAAAACCAACCCAGACTAGTAGGTTTGCAATCCTCAAAGCTGTACCTTCTGCCTGACTTTTTTGTTTTGTTTTTGTTTTTTGTTTGTTTAATAATAGCCCAAAGCCCAGGGCCTAATGTCTGTAATGGGTGCCACAAGGGCGTCTCTGTCCTTGTTTCCTGACGGACAGATGCTATGACTGAAGAGCAGTGTTCAATGCTGAAATCACACAACATTCTGCCAACACCAGTTAAATGACAACTCTTGTACAAATAATTCATCTGCTGTTTAGGAGGGGATTGAGCCACATTTTATTGACATCTCCATTTTTTACATGTTAAGGGGGCAATGTTTGGGAGTGCCAGGGGTAGCTGGGCAGAAATGGAGGGGGTGTGATTTCTGCAGGTGGACGTGGGTACCCCTTCTCCACCTGGGGCCACCTGGGCTCTTGCAGGTGCCAAGCCACCCAGAAAAGCCAGAGTCTCAGGAGCGGAGCCAGAGTACCCTTTTCTGCTGCATCTCCTTCAGGAGCAGTTCACTGAAGGATGTCCCTCAAGGTCATTTCACAGGCAGAGTTAGCACGCCGGGTGCCGTGAGGATAAGGGGACAGGGAGGAGAGGGGTTTCTCTAACCAAATGTAAATGATGGGCCCATTCATTCATTGTCCCTGCAGCGGGATATCCATGCCTCATCACCCACCTGGAGCAGTAAGGACTTTGATGAGACTTTTTTTCCTTAAAAAAAAAAGAAAAATCCTAAAAACAAACAAACAAACAAACAAGCAAACTGTGAGTTGCTTAAGGACTCACAGTTTTTACTCCATCTGCACATCCCCACGTTAAGAATTATGACCAACACAGAGTAGGTGTTTAGTGACCATTTGAGGACTAGATGAATGGATGAATTGTAGTTCCTGCCACTGTTGTAGACTTCTGTATACCCAGCTTTTATTTTTCTTCCCCACTTTTTTATCCCCCTGTGGGAGTGGGGATTATAACTGTCTTAATGAAGATGATTTCCCCAGAGCCTACAACAGGGCCTGGCCCTGAGGTTGGATGACCGCACAGATGGAGGAGAAGCCAGGCCTTGTGGCCATGCCCAGCCTGATTGCCAACGTCTGGGGAGCGTTTCTCAGGCTGCTGCAGCCTCCAGCCTGTGACTGCCCTGATGTGGAAATGCCCCAGTTCTCTTCTGGGATGTTCCGCACGGCCCCACTGCTCCCCAGTAATGTTTGGCTTGGTAACATTCTCTTTATTGGCCGCCTCCCCTTATCTCACTTCCCCATTGGCCTTTCCCCATTGGCCTGACTTGCACTCCAAATTTTATCTCAGGATCCGCTGCTGGAGAAAACCCAAAGTAAGACAGATAGACCACATCCTGCCTCCCCATGATGATAACCTTACCAGGATAGATAGTGCACTTCCCCTTCCAACGTTTCTTTTAGGAAAATATCAAACCAAAGAAAATTGAACATTTTCAATCAGTTTCACCAATCAATAACACTTTCCCACAATTGTTTTCACTCCTCTTCGCCCTCTTCCTCTCTCTCAATCTTTCTTAATATATATGTTTGTAGTTTTATAAAGACTGTAATTATATAATGTATATAATTATGTTATACTTTTATTATAATTCTATTTTATTATATTTTATAATATATTCAGGACAAACATGTATTTAGAGTCTACAGTGGGAAACATTTATAAGTTGAACATGCCTTTCTCTTACAAAATGGATACATTTTGTGTGTGTGTGTGTGTGTGTGCATGTATTTTTTGGAACCATTTGAAAATAAGTTGCAGACTTCATGAAATATCACCTGTAAACCCTTAGCATGTGTCTACCAGTAAAAGGGGCACTCTGCTTTGTAATCAGAAATTCCGTGATCACACCCAAGAAACCTAACACTGACATAATAGTACTCTCCTCAGTTCATACTCACATCTCTCCTCCTGTCCCAATAACATCCTTTATAGCAGTGGGAATATATATATATATATATATATACCATCCCACTGGCCCTCCCTGCCCTGGCCCTAACACAGTACCCTGTGGGCACAGTGAATAGCCATTAAATTCAGGCTGAATGAACAGAATGGAGCGGGTTCCCTAATATTAAGGGGTGGAGAAGTTTTAGTCACGTGTTTCTGGCAGAGGGACGAATATTGACCCCGGTTGGGGGGCTTGCAGGTTCCCTGAATCCTAGGTCAGATAGCTGAGGGTATGCAGCTGGGTCCACACTCCTTTCCCAGAGAACCCTGGAGCAGGCAGGGGTGATTCTCCCCTCCGGGCCCACCGCGCAGGTACCTGTTGGTTCAGTTACTCATTTCGGTTGGTCCCGCTCTTTCCAGAATTTTGTTTTCACTGAAAGGAAAAGAAAGCATAACCGAAAAGTGAGGTCAGGGAGGTCCAGTGGCTGTCCTTGGTTTTCAGGACCCGCGACGTCATTTGCGGGACCCAGTACAGAATGAAAATATAAGTTGCTTGATCAGATATCGTTACGAATTTCGAAAAGCGACACTGGGCACTAAACCACGTCGCAGGGCCCTTTGAAGAGCCTTCCCCCCCATCAGGATATATGCACATGAAGGTGCCTGTGTCAGCACTTAGGCAAGGGCTGCATTCACTGAAGGCCTTTTTTGAGCTTGAAGGTTTTACACCAAAAGCAGTGAATATGGACCGAAGGCTTAAAAGTCTTGTGGAATTAAAACTACATAATTTAACCCAACACCCAACTGGTCAGCAGCGATTATACCCCACAGCCTCTGTGGCCTCTGCGGCTGTCCCATACCCGGTCACCTTGGAGCACGTGGCAGATCTGAGAGTATTTCCCGCCGTAACCTTGCTCATCTGAACACTCATCAGACAAGCGTTCTCCTGAATACCATAACCCCCCTCCCATCAGGGCTGCTCTGAGGCACGGCCCTTCCTCCCTGCTGTTCCCTGGACAAGCTGCCTCCCGTTCCCTGCCACGGTGTCCGACGCTTGAGCTCCACATGTCAATGGATATCGCCAAAGGAGCATCAGGGGCAGGTGAGGTGTTCTGCCTCCCCAGTTCCTTTCTGCAGCGATACAATTCCCGGGAAAGGAGACTGCGGTGTCCCTGTCTGCTAACACACCACAGTTTTGTCAAAGAAAGGCCTGCCTCTCTGTGGAGCTGTTTTCCCTCCCAGGACTCCAGGAGGACAGAATTGCTGCCACTATTTCAGCGTGAAGCCGGGACCCTGGTTGGGGGAGAGCAGGAAGGGGGAGAATACTTGGGGGAACTGGCAGGGCTGGGAGCCGAGAGCAGTGGGAGGAAGGGATCCAGGGAGACTGGAGCCATGAGGGGTTCCAAATGCCTGTGTTTCTGCGCCAGAGGATGATGTGCTGGGGAGAAATCGTGTTTTGCTGTTCCTCCGGACGGTCCACCTGGTTGTAAGATCGCCTTTCTTGTAATAGTCTTTATGTAAATTCCTCTCCCCGCCCCCAGACTTGCCAGGTATAACCTACGGGATGAAGTGCAGTGGTTGCCAAAATAAATGTTATCCCAAGATGGGAATCTGTGGAGAGCGGAGGCCCAGCGCCTTCACGCAGGTGTGTGGTCAAAAATCAACGGTGAGTTCCTGTCGCGAATCCTTATCCTCTGCAGGGAGCAGTACAAAGCAGAGGTTTCAACAAAAGTCTGGAAAAAAATAAACATTGCCAGCGGGAGAAACTCGAAACTTCTTCTCGTCAACAGGAAACGTTTCCCTTTTCGTCTGTCAGAAGCAGTCCCGAGCAGTGTGCCGAGCCCTAATTTTTCTTGTCCCGGGATGTAATAAAAATAGCCACTCTTTGGGTGTAAATAAATGACTCTTCCTCCCTGCACCATCACCACCATGTAGAGCAATAATCAGGACCGAATGCTGCTGTGAGCTGGAATTTTGCAAAGACGTGCTGCCATTTTCTATTGCAGGGAGATTTCCAACGCGTCGTCCGTCTCTGTGGGACCGGAAGGAATTTGTGACTGAAATGGAGAAGAGGAGGTCTCCAGGGATTCAGAGTGAAGAGAGACCTGGGGACAAACAGATGTTATCACTGGATCCACAGCAAGACCTTACCACGCCTCTAGACCCTTCCTTTTGGGAACTCTGTCCCCCAGTGTTGTTTTCCGGCCACTGGCAGACCTCCGCCACACCTGAGAGTCCTCTGCCTCTGAAAGCCAGCTGACCTCAGGAAAGGTGGGCAATTGAGCCCAGAGGAGCAAGAGAGTGGACAAGTTCATAGCTAATGTGTGAATGAGAGCCAAGATTATGATAGCAGAGACTGTACAACCTCAGTCATGGCAGAAAGAGAATTCCATCCTACTAAAGGAGAGGCATGCTCACCATCTGACCTCCCACACTGAGAAACCCAATAACCCCCAGAAATCCCAGAGGCTGCAGAGGACAGGGGTGCAAGCAAAGAGGAAGGGGGTTGGGAGGGGAGGAGACAGAGATGCCATGTAAGACCACATGTGTAGTCACTCGCTCGAGGATTCCCACATGGGTAATGGTCATGTTAACCAGAGTCGTTTCTCGAGCATTTAGCAGGGCCATGCTGGTGCTCTAAGGTAGACTCAGAGAAGCAAGGCAGAATCCCTGCCCTCAAGGTTCTTATACTCTGGGAAGGGGTAGAGAAGCAAATCCCAAATGGGAGATGAAGCCCAAGAGTGAGAGAGAAAGAGAGAGAGAGAGAGAGAGAGAGAGAGAGAGAGAGAACAAGTCAGTGAAGGGCAGAAAGAGAGGGAGACACAGAATCCAAAGCAGGCTCCAGGCTCTGAGCTGTCAGCACAGAGCCTGCCACTGGGCTCGAACTCATGAATTGAGCTGAAGTCGGACGCTTGACCCACTGAGCCACCCAGGTGCCCCGAAACATTTTCAAGTAATATTTTAAACAATAAATGTTTAAAACAATAAATATTTAAAATTCAAAAACATCATTGTATCCCAGTCTCACCTCGACAGAAAGGTGGTGCCCAGATCATCGGGCCGGGGCAGGCGGGCCCTGGAGCAATCTGGAACTGGAAGCCGAGCTCATTCTGAGCAGTCTTCTATGGTAGCCTGTCGCAGGCCAGCCCTGAGGACACGCTCTGTGCCTGGATGCTGGGGACTGGCGGTTGCCAGGCCAGGAGAGATTGAGGACGAGGCCCTGCCCTTCAGCTCTCCACGGTTTTGCTGTGCTTTTACTTTGCACGATCCGTGTGTGTACCCCCAGACTCTCTTCCATTCTTCACCTGGTCTTTGCAGGTCACCAAGTGGAGGCAGATTCCGGAAAATGAAGTTTATGCTCGTCGAAACCAGGGAATCTGAAGGCCCCACTCCTTCCTCAGCCTGGCTCTGGGGCGGGGGGCATGTGAGTTGCTGAGAAGACAGATAGCGTGAGCACTGCTGGGAACGTGTTAGCAATGCAGAGCCTTGAGCCCCACCCCAGACCTGCAGAATCACAGTCTGCCTTTCAACGAGACCCCCACGTGATTTCGGGGCACATTATGAGAGGTGCTGGTTGCCAATCAGAAAGTCGTGGGCTGTAGGACTGTGGACCATCCGCACGACCTTTCTGAACTTCAGTTTCCACATCTGTAAAATAGGCATCAAAGAACAGAATCTATCACACACAGTGAGGACATAAATGGCCCCGCGTGCAGCTCTTACCACAGGGTCCCCAGAATAAGTGCTTACAATATTGTCATTATTAACCAGATTATTACCTCCTGGCCATGTGACTCACCTTGGGCCGCTTTATCTTTTTCTAGGGTCCAGCTAAGGGCACTGTTCACTGAGTCCTTGGTATTAAGTTCTTGCTTCAACGTAGCCTGTTCTCCTTGGCTTGATAACAAAGGGCTGGAGCTGGAAAAAAAGGAAGTTAGAGTTTCCAGTGAGTCCTCTTTACTTCCCACCTGAGGAAGCTGAGCCCCAGGACGTGCCCTGCCTGGAATCACAGGGCTCAGGGCTGGCAGAGCGAGGTGGTGGGGGATGGGGGCACGGTTCTGAATCCCCTGTTCAGAAACTCTCACCATAACAAAAACAACAGCTTCTGTGCTTTGGCACCTACTTGGTGCCAGACACCAGACTTGGGGTTTATCAAAAGAAGCATCTCATTTAATCTGCATAACAATCTTCCACTTCAATGACAAGAAATCCAAGCTCTCAGAGTTACGTAATGTGCCCAAGGCGTCAGAACCTCAAAGGACAAGCAGGGGCAGAATGGAATTTGGGGCGGAATCTGGTTCCCCGACTCCACGGTCCCCAGTGGACCATCCCCTTCTGTTCCACGCCCCTCAGGAAAGCTCCCTGTGGGAGAGACAGGCATGTGTGGGTGCTAATGGGTAGCAAATGTACTGTTCCTTGACCTGGGTGCTGGATATAGGAGTCTTTATTTTACTATGGCTCTTTAAACTGTGCAAATGTTTTCACGCACACACTGCATCCATCAAAATATTGCACATCCATAACTTAAAAACAAATAGAAAAGAATAGAAATCTCACAGGTGTTTAAATACAAGCCCGGGTGATCTCAAGGCAGGAAGAAGAGGATTAAGCTTGACTTAAAAGCAAGGAAAAAAAATCCCGGGTTTGGCCTAGGGGAGCCTGGAGTTAGCACCCCGACTGGAGAGCAGACAGGCTAATTGCCTGGCAGGCCCTGAAGGGGCAGGGTGGGTGGGGCCTCACATTTAGGAAAGTTTCTAGAACCAGGCCATGAAGAAAACAATTTGTCTTTTGCTTCACAGGTTCCAGTGAGGACAGGTGGGTGACTACATTCTCTTTCACTGGTTTCCCAAGGCGTCAGGGGAAACTGTCTATGATTATATTAATGGCAGGGTCATTTATGATGCTGGAAATTAGGAAACCACCTAAAAGTCCATCAGTAGGGGCAAACTAAAAAATGTACGGCGTCTCCAAATAAAGGGTGGGCGCTAAAAGCCATTGAAAAGCCAGGACATAGCAAACATAACAAGGACTTTAACTGCAGTCGTGGCCCTGGGTTGAGGGTGTTCGGTGGGGGGTGCACAGGTACCCATTCTGGTGATTCATTCCCACAGCACATCCCCCTCCTACACATGAGGAAATGGAGGTTCAGAGAGGTAGAATCACTTGGTCAACATCCCACAGCTGTGATGTGCAAACATGTTCATGACATCTTAAAATTTAAAAAGCAGCTTATAGGGGGCGCCTGGGTGCCTCATTAGGTTAAGCATATGATTCTTGATTTGGGCTCAGCTCGTGATCTCAGGTTTGTGGGTTCAAGCCCCACATGAGGCTCTGTGCTGTCAGGGTGGAGCCTGCTTGGGATTCTGTCTCTCCCTCTCTCTCTCTGCCCCTCCCTCACTCACACACTCTTTCTCTCTCAAAAATAAATAAACTAAAAAAAAAAAAAAAATTTTTTTTTAAAGCAGCTTATAGGGTACCTGGCTGGCTCAGTCAGTAAAGCATGTGACTCTTGATCTCAGGTTGTGAGTTCAAGCCCCACATTGCGTGTAGAGTTTACTTAAAAATAAAATAAAATTTTTAAAAATTAAAAAAATTAAAACGCTTAACTCAGGGTGTACTGACTCATTTCAATTTTGTATACAAGGGCCGATGACGGGGGTTGATGTTACAAATTATGTCACATGTGAATCAGCTGATGGGCATCTCTACCATCATTGCAAATAACGCTGTTGATTTCTAATAGTTGATACGGAAGGGGTTCGTGGCTGAGTCAATTAAAAAAGAAGGGAGAAGGAGGAGAAGGAGGAGAGAAGAGGCAGTGTTTGCAATATGACTGACTGCAGTGTGTGTGTGTGTGTGTGTGTGTGTGTGTGTGTGTGTGTGTGTGTCTGTAAACAGTGCTTTTAAACTGAGGGTGATTTTGCCCCTCGAGGGACGTTTGGCGATGTCGGGAGACAGGTTTGGCTATCACAAATGTGGCGGAGGAGATTCGGGATGCTGCTCAACATCCTGTGATGCACAGGACAGACCTCACTACAAAGAATTGTCCCACCTGGGGCGCCTGGGTGGCGCAGTCGGTTAAGCGTCCGACTTCAGCCCGTCACGATCTCGCGGTCCGTGAGTTCGAGCCCCGCGTCGGGCTCTGGGCTGATGGCTCGGAGCCTGGAGCCTGTTTCCGATTCTGTGTCTCCCTCTCTCTCTGCCCCTCGCCCGTTCATGCTCTGTCTCTCTCTGTCCTAAAAATAAATAAACGTCAAAAAAAAAAAAAAAAAAAGAATTATCCCACCAAAATGTCAATAGTTTGGGGCGCCTGGGTGGATCAGTCAGTTGAGAGTCCGACTTCGGCTCAGGTCATGCATGATCTCACGGTTCATGAATTCGAGCCCTGCACCAGGCTCACTGCTGTCAGAGCAGGGCCTGCTTGGGATTCTCTGTCCCCCTCTCTCGCTGCCCCTTCCTAGCTTGTGCTCTCTCTCAAAAATAAACAAATCTTTAAAAAAAAAAAAAAAAAAACCTTAAGAAACAAACAAACCCAAAATGTCAATGGTTTCATACACACATGTACACATGCAGAGAGAAAGAAAGTCTGGAAGGAATATTTCAGAATAAAAATCTCTATCTTTGGGTGTAAGGTGCATTTTCTATTTTTTTTTTAAACAAGGAACATAGGGGCGCCTGGGTGGCGCAGTCGGTTAAGCATCCGACTTCAGCCAGGTCACGATCTCGCGGTCCGGGAGTTCGAGCCCCGCGTCGGGCTCTGGGCTGATGGCTCAGAGCCTGGAGCCTGTTTCCGATTCTGTGTCTCCCTCTCCCTCTGCCCCTCCCCCGTTCATGCTCTGTCTCTCTCTGTCGCAAAAATAAATAAACGTTGAAAAAAAAAAAAAAATTTAAACAAGGAACATGACTAAGTGTGTGGGGGGGGAGGGGCGGCCAGAATGGGTATTATATAGTTACAACTGCCTTAGAAACAGTTCAGTTGGAGCAGAAGAGGGGAGGAAGGTTTGGGGGGAAGTTTTCCAGGGGTTCAAGCCGATGCCATGTGAAGCCAGGCCTCTAACAGTTTCTCTGATCTGAAGCTGGGGTAAAAACTCAGCCCAAGGAAAGCTGTGGGGAAATGCCTCTGAGGGTGAGAGTCCCCGCAGGGGAGGCCACACCCACCTTGGGGAGGTCAGACCCAGAGCGGTGGAGGTGAACTTACAGGAGGCTCTGGGAGGGAGGCCTGGGCTTTGTTGCAGTTGCTAATGATGGGTCTGCAGTGCCCTCACCTGCCCCTCATGCTGTGTGATGGCTGCATTTGCCTTTTGCCCTGAGCCACCGAGCAGCCGTTCCATAGCCACCTGGGTCACGGCTCCTTATGGGAAATAAAGAGAGAGACAATAGTGTCCCAGCTCAAAACAGAAAGGCCCCGACAGCTGGTTAGCCGCTCTTGTGTCGGCTTCCTCCCGGGGCTGAGGGGCAGACATAAACCATCCCACATAAAGAGGGCAAGAGGGGCCCAGACAATGACTGGAAACGCAGAGGGGCTCCTGGCAAGTTTCCTGAAAGCGCCAGTGAAGAACCAGACAGAGCTCAACAAAAGGGCCACCCCCGGGGCCACCTCATAAACCCCCAGCTCCTCATCAAGGCAGAAGCATATGCCTCTGTGCCGAGCCCCTCACTGAACTGTTCCAACCTTTGATTCAGACCACGCATTCCCAGGGCTCAGTGCTGGTCAAGTGCCCCTCCCGCCCCCGAGGTCCTATCCCCCCGCCCATCCCATCATCCCCATCCAGTTATGGAATAGATAATAGCTATGCTCAGCTCTTTCTCCATGCATGCTAGAGAAATCTCTTTCTTGCCAAGATTTTCCAAATCAGTGTTATGCGTCTGAACTAAGCAGATTCCCGGACCTGTGGCTGGAGATCAAGTATGGCAAATAGGCTTCTACTCTCTGAATGATGGGAGGAGGCTGTCTGCAGGGCTGGGTCGAGAAGCTCCCTGGGACTGCATCCAAGAAAGTGAGGAATGAGCTGTGTCTGCTGAGCTCTGCCTGTCACGGGCGTATGTCTGGGGAGCTGTGCCCAAGTGCCCTTCCATTCCTGCTTTAGCCCTTGACCAGACTTATCCACGTGGTTATTCCCAACTGTACTGGAATTTGTGATCTTGCCATTCCAATGGTAGGAATTTTATGGCTCACCAGCAACAGAGTAACTGTGGGAGCTTGTCACATACAGATTCCTGGACCTCGATATCCTGCGTTAGAATGCCCTGCGGGACTTATCCTAAATTGCCATCTTCTGGGCCTCACTCCAGAGCTGGATACAGGAGCCTTCTCTCTTAACAAGCACCCCCAGATGGTCTGTATGTCCATCAAAATCTGAGAACCATTATTCCAGAGATACTGTTTCTACCTGGAACAATGAGGAACATTCTTAAAATCTCTAATGGGATATGGTGGTTTTAAAATATGTCTAATATTCTTTAATATTCCTCCCTTGGAAAGGTGGAGTCTGATTCCCACCCCTTAAGTGTGGGCTGGACTTAGAGACTTATTTCTAATGAATAAATGTGCAGGATGTGACAATATGTGACATCCAAGATTAGGGCCTAACGGCAAGTGGCCTCCTCTTTGCTCTCTGGGCTCACTTCTTTGAAGGAAGCCAACTCCCAGGTCATAAGAACACTCAAGCAGCCATACAGAGAGGCCCACGTGAAGAGAACCTGAGGCCTGCTGCCGACAGCCCCATGAGTGAGCCATCAGGAGGCCCCGGTCAAGCCTTCAGATGACAGCAGCCCCAGCTGACATTTTGGGCACAACCTCACTAGAGACCCTGAACCAGAATCTCTTAGCTAAGCAGCTCTCAAGCTCCTGACCCGCAGAGACTGAGATAGTAAGTGTGTATTGTTTGAATCCTCTATGTTTTGGGGTTATTTGTGGTACAGCAAATAGAGAACTGTCATATGCGTAAAAAGACAGTTTCCACTGATCTTCGCAGGGCTACCCTGGTAACCCAGTCAGCCAGCCCTGGATGAGTGAGTTTAACTTCTCTGAGAAGAGGACCTTATTTTCTCCCAGCCCATCCTCCAGTCTGAGCCAGCAAAGACTCTGCAGGCAGGTGGTCCCCAAGCCATCTGAGACCCAGCAAGGCTGAGGTGCTTGCAGGAAGCCCAGAGCTGTGTTTGCCCAGAGGAGTTTTGTTTGACATCCCACCTGTGTGTATATACCCTTTGCCCTGCCTCCCTGCAGGGGCTCTTAAGCCCTTAACAAAGCTCACAAAACCTGGAACATTCAGCCCCACCCCTCTCCCCACTCAAATCTCCCAGCATTTTGCTTATTTACACACCAGAAGTTTCCCCATGTTCCCCTAGCACCCAAACATCCATGCCTGCATGCCTCTGCTCACACTCCCCTCTGCCCAGGGCGCCCTTCCACGCACTTGTATCACCTGCTCTGGAGCCTTTCTCCACTTCCCCACATCAGTGTTGGGACTTGTCCTCCACTCCCCCAGCACTTTCCATACCCAAGAAATGGTGCAAAACTTATTTTACAGAGTAAATTTTGCTTTGGGGCAGCGGGGGGGGGGGGTCTAGGTAATAATTCTTTTAAAGAAGAGGAGTTTGAGCACTTAAACACCTGCATGGAGAATTGCTCTTTGTTTCTACTTCAAATCTAGCTCAGTGGGTCTCAATGTCAGTGTGCCTAAGAATTCCTGTACACGGTGGTATATGCAATCTGAAAGGAAATACAACCACGAACTTTTTATACAATTGAAAAAACTCACCTTCCTTATAATCACCCTCAGCTCCCTGTGGCCTTAACACCTTAGGGCGATTTGACTTCCGTGACTTGCACTGTATGCGCTTGCGTATGGCTGTGATCCTTAGAGGGATTCCACTGTAGTCCCTCATCTAGAACCACAGATGGCCAGTGGCTGATTAAAGTCATCTAGGCCTGTAGTTCTTAAAATTGATGTTACATATTCCTTTGATAATATAATGAAAACAACAGAAATCCTCTAAAGAAAACTTTGGCCCCCTGAACATGAGTTCCAGGTTTTAAAATCCCTAATCTAGTTTAAATTTTTTTTTAACGTTTATTTATTTTTGAGACAGAGAGAGAGAGACAGAACATGAATGGGGGAGGGGCAGAGAGAGAGGGAGACACAGAATCGGAAGCAGGCTCCAGGCTCTGAGCCATCAGCCCAGAGCCCAACACGGGGCTCGAACTCATGGACCGAACTCACGGACAGTGAGATCATGACCTGGGCTGAAGTCGGACACTTAACCGACTGAGCCACCCAGGCGCCCCTCCCTAATCTAGTTTAAACCCATTTTATAGATGAGGAAAATGAGGCTCGGTTGAAGATAAGCAAACTGGCTGAGATCTCACCAGCCAGTGGGAGAGCTGGGAGTAGAATCCAGATCTCTTTATTCTTCCATCCCTGGTTCCATCCCCAGATGAGACTGTTCCCCATAAGCATCCCAAATCTGCCAGCCTAGTCTCTGCTTGTGATGAACCCTCACTGCCTGTCTCTAGCCTGTTTGACACTTCACCCAAGTTTGGACTGTTGAGCAGTGTCCTCTCTGGTGGGGCCATTTCGTCCAGTTTCAAAGAGGGGGAATGTCCGGCCTTCCCATTCCCCCTTTGAGGGGTGGGTTGGGCTCAGAGTCTTTGACCACCAATATGTGGGTTGTAGGTAGAGGCTTCAAGCTGAGCTAAGACCAGCATGTTAGGCCAGCTGGGATTCATGATGAAGAACTACAAGACGAAAAGAGACATCAGTGGTGGAACAGAGAGCAAAGACATACGTGCTGTATAAAGTAGGAAAATTGTCTTCAACACGAGCTGACCAGGCTCAGGCCAGGTTTTAAGGACACACGGAGCTGGGGTTGATGATAAGGAAGGTGCGAGGTACGAGAAAAGAGGTACCAAGAGCCAAATGATTCTCCCAGGAAGCTAAATTGTAGGAAAGATGGCCGTGGCTGCTTTTTTACGTAGGTATCTTAGAAGTGACTGATTGGTGTCTGTTAGGATAGGTTTGCTTTAAAACACACAGAAATAAAAACCAAAACACCAAAACTATGTTAGAACCATCAAGGGAGTTTATCGGGTTGTGTAGCTTCAAAGTCCAGAGATAGGTTAGACTTCAGGTAGAGTCTGAGCACGGACCTGGCTCAGTTTCTGTGTAATTGTCTCAGCTCTGCCCTTCTCTGGGGTTGGTCTTGCGCTCAAACTGGCTTCCTCACTGTAGCAAAGTGGGTACAACAACCCCAGGTCTCATACCTGTACACGGTGCCCTCAAGAACAAATGCAAAACACATAGCCTCTCTTTCTCCATTCACTGAACCAAAGTCCCAGTTAATGCTCTAATCAGTACTTGGATCAATCACTGTGGCAGAGGAGATGAGATTACACTGAAGGGTTGGGCCAGTCACAGCCCATCCTGGGCCTGGAGCTGGGTCAATTCGATGCAAGCCTTGAGCTGCCACACAGTGGAGCTGGGTGGATAGGTGGTGGGGAGGCAGCCACAGGGCTCACTCCGTGGATTTCAGGGGCTGTGGCATGATCTACCAGCACTGCGACAATCCTATATTTGTCAGAAGTCCTAGTTTGATGTGGTCCATACTGTATTTCCAGAGCTTTCTTCCAACTCTTTCTCCAGAGATGATTGAGCCCCTGAGTCCTGCCTGGTCCTCTTGTGAGTTGTGAATCTGACACTGAAAAGTGCCAATTCAATGTTTTAGAATCCTAGAAAATCAGAATAGGAAGGGGTGGTTTGAAGTCATCTGGTCCAGTTCCTCATCCTTATTTTTATAGAGGTGCTTTTCCCACCCAGATTCCATAGTCAGTGCTCTTTCTCTGACTCACTGGGAGGCTCTACAGGTAAATTTTGGAAGACCAGGTATGATCCAGTTCTGCAACTTCACAGCCAGGCAAATGACTTAGGCTGTCCGAGCCTCAGTTCCTTCTTATGTCAAGCAGCAATGTTGACAGTAGAGCTTACTTTATAAGGGACGGTGAGGATGGAATCTGTATGAGTTTCCAAGTGCTGCTGTAACAAACACGCACACATTGAGTGACTTAAACCAAGTACACGCATTTATTGCCTCAGAGGTCTGGAGGGATGAAGCCTGAGACCAGGATACCTGCACGGCTGTGTCCCTTCTGTCAGCTCTAGGGGAGAATCCATCTCCTGGCCTCTTCTACCTTCTAGAGGCTGCCTGTGCTCCTGGGCTGGTGGCCCCTCCTCCGTTCCCAGAATGTTTCACTCCACTCTGACTCCACAGTCACATCTCCTTTCTCTGACCTTGACCCTCTTGCCTCCCTATGTAAGGGCCCTTGAGATGACACTGGACTCAGCCAGATAATACAGGATAATCCCTCCCTTTCAAGATTCTTAACTCAGTCACATCTTACAAGTCTCTTCTGCCACATATGGTGTCATATCCACAGGTTCTGGAGATTAGGATGTAGACATCTTTTTTTTTTTTTTTTACATTGGGAAGGACATTTTCTTTTTTTTTTTCTTTTTTTTTTAATGTTTATTTTTGAGAGAGAAAGAGAGAGAGAGAGAGAGAGAGAGACAGAGCGTGAGCAGGGGAGGGGCAGAGAGAGAGAGGGAGACACAGAATCAGAAGTAGGCTCCAGGCTCTGAGCTGTCCGCACAGAGCCTGACGCAGGCCTCGAACTCATGAGCCTTCGAGCTATGAGATCATGACCTGAGCCGAAGTTGGCCGCTTAACTGACTGAGGCACCCAGGCGCCTCTGGGAAGGACATTTTCTTTGTATCACAAAATAATATAACCAACATGAAAGCATGTTGCATGGTGATGGGTACGTAGTAAGCATTCAATAAATGCCATTATTATCATGGAGGCACCACCTACTGTGTGCCCAGCACTGTGCTAGACATGAAGCTACCACAGCAATCAAAATGGATGTGGCGGGGTACCTGGGGTGCCTCAGTGAAGTGTCCGACTCTTGGTTTTGGCTCAGGTCATGATCTCATCGTTTGGTTCGTGGGTTTGAGCCCCGTATTGGGCTCTGTGCTTATAGCTCAGAGACTGCTTGGGATTCTCTCTTGCCCTCTCTCCCTGCCCCCCCCCCACCTGCTATTCTCTCTCTTTCTCTAAATAAATAAATAAATAAATAAATAAATAAATAAATAAATAAATATTTTAGAAAACAAAACATACAGAGGTGGCACCTGCCATTGTAGGACTTCTCCAGTCTCATCAGCATAACATTTGAACTCTCAGATTCTTTTGCACCATGATATGCTTAAATCTATTTCAAATATGCTCAGTGATTGTCATCAGCCAGCTTTTTCTGTGTAACAAACTACCCCAAAGCTTACCAACCTCAAAACAACTACTTATTTAGCTCTCAATTTTATAAGTCACGAATTCTTGTTCTTCTGGGCGGGGCTGGACGTGGGTGGTTACATTGGGGCCATGGTCAGCTGGGGATGCTGGTTTATAATGGTCGTGGCTGGGATGCCTGGGGCCTCTCTCCATGAGGTTTTCATCATCCAGCATGTTGCCCAGGCCTGTTCGCATGTTGGAAGAAGGAAGCACCTTGTTGCAAGGTCTCATAAGTTGTCGGCTCAGAACCGACACACTGTCACATCTGTCCCTCCCATTGACCCAAGCAGATCGCAAGCCCTGACTCAAGAGGTAAGGAGATAGACTTCATCTCTTGATGGGAGCAGCAGTAAAGCATTGTGGCCTTTTTGCCATGTACCATGATAGAAGAGAAAGGCAGAATGGAGGTTGCATCCCCGTGGAACAGTTATCAGAGGAGAACGTTCCCCAGGAAAGGAGGAGGCAAGTCCACAACCTGTTCAGGAGTGGCCTTGGGCTGGCTAATTATTCTTGTGCTCTCTGTGAAGCACAACGCATTAGCATATTTCTTTCTCTTTCTGCTCAAATACCAGGCCCCAAGATTTCTATTATAAATGACACAATTAAGTACTTGGCAAGAAAAAGTCAAGTTCACTAACCTTTCTTCTCATTTTCAGGAAGCTAGTGAGCACAAAGCAGAACAAGTACACGAATGTCCACACAAGAGACAGAACACATAGAAATTTGGACACATTAAGTGAGGTCGTTGAAACACTAGGTTTCCTTAAAACAAAGGCTTCTGTTTGTCATTGGAAAACGTGAGTGGAAGAAGCAGGATGTAAGAGAGTTGATGCAGCTTCACCTTATCCTAACCTTTTAAGGAGAAAAATATTTCCTTATAGTTAGCTCCAGAAAAATACCTGTGAAGACCAGTGCACCACGATATCAACAGTGGTTTTTCATCTTTGCTGCGACTAGAAGTGACTTTAATTTTTTTTTTTTTTTTTTTTTTTTTTTTTTTTTTTGGCTTCTCTGAACTTCCCGAATTTTCTATAGTAAGGCTGAGTTACTTTAGTATCCGGGGAAAAAATACAGTAGTTTTGTTCTAATTGCTTCGACATTTAAAAACAGAGCTCTAAGTTATTTGATTGCGGTGTTAATGGCATTTGAGGGAATTGGGACTTCCCCATTATTCCCTTTAAGGGGCGCCTGGGCAGCTCAGTCTGTTGAGGGTCTGACTCTTGATTTCGGCTCAGGTCATGATCCCAATGTCATGAGATTGAGACCCGCGTCAGGCTCCATGCTAAGCATGGAGCCTGCTTGGGATTCTCTCTCCCTCTCTCCCTCTTTTTCTAAAAAAAAAAAAAAAAAAAAAAAGGATCCTGGGGCATTAATTTATACACTAAGGTCATGGACTCTTAATTTCAGCTTATGAAATAAAATGTATTTGTAAGTTCCTTCTGTTTGTATCCAATCTCTCACTTTTCTAAATGCCAGGAGCTCAAAAATCTTTGGCAAGTGGGATACTCAGAGGCCATTACAATGTCTTCCCACAAGTGACTCTACATGGTCACTGGCTCTCAGCTCATATCAGGTTCTCTATATACACAGAACAGGCCTGCAAAGAATATTTCTGCACCTTTTCTAAGGATCTTGTCTGTATTTGGCTCATGGTACTTTCCATGGAGATCCCTTTGGTAGATTCCCCTTGTATACCTTATGAGGAACTTTGGTTTCCACAGTGCACGTCAGTGCTTCCTGTTAGGAAACATCGAAATGAGGTTATTTATCTTGGTTTCTCTTTGCCTTTGCTGCTGGGAAGCTTAGAATCAAATTTTGTGCTCAATTAAAGGGGACTTCCTTTAGCCAAGTTTTTCTGTCTTGTTAAATAGTACCACCATCTATCTCTCTGGCTGAAGCCAGAAACCCCAGACAACATTCTAGAATTTTCTGTCTCCTTGTGGCACTTATCCATCCAGGAGCTTTTTTCTTTGAAACCTCTCTCTCTAATCTCTCCATCTGCCATTTCATGCCTGAATTACTCAAAGAGTCTAACTAGACTTCCCGAATCTCACCTTGCCCTGCTTCTCCACCCACCCTCTTAGCCAAAACCAAAAGTCCACCTTCTGTACTAACAGGTAAGTGGTCTTTCTTACATGCCAGCCTGATCTTGTAACCTCTCAGTTACAAATCTTTACACGTGCAGTCTCGACCCCTCAGCCTCTCTCGCATATGTCCCCGTCTGCCTCTCTCAGCTCCGGTCTTCCTAGACTCCAGCCACGCTCAGTCAACAAGGCACACCCACCTCTCGTGTCTGGGATTCTACACATCCTGTTCCCCTGCCTCAAATGCCCTTCTCTCTTCCCCAACCCTCTCTGGCATGGTTAGTGCCACGAACCTTGCTTTAGGGTTTCTTCCTGGAGGCCATCCCTGGTCCCTTCTCCCACAATGGCCAGGTGCCTCCCCTGGGAGTTTTGACACTTGCCCACAGTTCTCCTGACACAGCCTCACTCATGGTGAATTGCAGGGTGGGTGTCTTTATCTGTGTCCTGCTCCAACATGCAGTCCTGAGAGGGCCTGATCCCAGGTCTGTCTCCTGCTGCACTCACCCTGCTGCACTCACAGGGCCAGCACAGTGCTGGGCCTGCAGCAGATGTTCCCTGAATATTTGTCAAAGGAATGAATAAGCTAGTTTTCTGGCACCACATCTCTTCCTTCTGTCCACCCCCTCTCCCTCATCCTCATTATTTATCTATTGCTTGTCCCTGTTGCTTTATAGAGTGCATTTCAGTTACGCTAAGCCAACCTGTAGGAGATTGGTTTTCAGAAATGGTCACAACGTCCCTTCCCTTACAGTACATCCTATGGGGGACCTATTTCCCCACCTGTTGAGCCCGTGCCACCGCCTGATTAATAGCCTGCAGTGGATGGAATGGGGCTGGTTCTGCTTTAGTCCGGGTGGCCTCGAATGCTTCCGTTCCTCTTTTGGAAGGGCTGTGCCGCCGTGTGAACAAGCCCGAGCTGGCCTGCCGGAGGATGGGAGACGCAGCTCCAGAGACCCCCACCGCCCCGTCCCACAGCCTGCCGGCCGCCAGACACATAAGCCCGGGAGAGACTCAGCCCCAGGCAGCCCCACAGACGGTAGCACCCGAGTGAGCTCAGTGGGGATCAGCAGATCTTGGCCCAGATCACTGGGCATGCCTAGTTTGACAAACAGACTGGGGAGCAGTAACAAAGGCTTGCTGTTGTAAACCCCCAGGTGGGAAGGTGGTTTGTTACCGCAGGTGTTGGTATTGTTCCTGGTTGCTGACCTCAAGCGACACACTCTCCCTCCAACCGCAGGTTACTACTTCGAAGACTCCAGGTCACCGCAACCCTCCTTCAGCCTTCTTATTGTCAGTCTTCTAGCATCTTCCACCTCCACCCCTAAACACAAAGCAAATTTCAATTTACTTCCTCCTCCCTGGACTCTACCTAAAGTATCCACATGTTGCCTGCACTGAGATCCTTAAAACTAGCCCAGTGACTGGCTCTGAAGTGTGTGTGACCCGGTGCTAGTATCTGGGTCCTCCATGACCTCCGCGAGTCACGTGACTTCTCTGAGTTTCAGTTTTCCTGTCTGTAAAATGGGCGCTACAATTCTACCTACATCTAGGGGCTTTGAAATTTCATCCATTCCATGAATACTTACTGAGGGACGTACCAGTGAGCAAATAGAGGGGGAAATAGTCTTAATCCTATGAAACTTACATTCTACCAGAGGGAGACAGACAATAAAGAAAGCGTAGAAGAAGAAAATTATGTAGTGTGATTGAAAGTTAAGTACAATTACAAAAATTAAATCTGGACAAGGAGGATCGGGAGGGTGGAGAGGGGACTGGCAGTGTGGGTCCTGGTTGCAATTTTAAATAGACTATTGTTAGGGTAGATCTTACTGAAATGATACTTGAAACAAGGCTTTAAAGAGGTGACAGCTTTGTGGGATCTGAGAAAAGAACAGGTGCAGGCGGGGGACAGCCAGGGAAAAGACCCCGAGACAGGAGTATGCCTGGTGTGTTGAAGAAGCAGAGAAATGGGGTGCCTGGGTGGCTCAGTCGGTTGAGCATCCAACTTCAGCTCAGGTCATGATCTCACGGTTCGTGAGTTCGAGCGCCACATCAGGTTCTGTGCTGACAGCTCAGAGTTTGGAGCCTGCCTCGGATTCTGTGTCTCCCTCTCTCTCTGCCCCTCCCCCGCTCACACTCTGTCTCTCTGTTGCTCTCTCAAAAATAAATACACATCAAAAAGAAAAAAAAAAAAAAAAAAAAAAAGAACCTGAGAAGCACATGTGTCTGGAGGGGAGTGCGGGGCCTGAGCAGCAGGAAAAGCAGGCGGAGAGAAAAGGAGCAGGGAGATTGCTTGGGGAGCCCAGGCCTTGGGTTTTACTCTGAGTAAAATGGGCAGCCAGTGGAGGGCTTTGGTCAGAGAGATCAAGCTTGCTGTTGACCAGCACGGTGCCTGGCCTGGAATAAGGCCTCCATAGTTTTAGAGCAGACAGAAGTGTGGGTGTCTCAAAGGAGACAGTAGGGCCCCTCTGAGGAATGTAAGGTGTGGGCCCCATGTCCCTGCCCGAGGCCATTGCAGCGCTGCTAATATGCCGGTCCGCCTCTGTACTTCTCTGTATACACAGCTCCAGGGAGTGGGCGGGCACATTTGCATGACGGCCATGGAGCCTCTTGGGAGAGCACGAGGACACGTTTGAGGTTTAGCAGTAGCAAGCGCTATGTTGATCACAGAGATGACACCTGAGGTCAACTACCCAGGAAAGATCCCAAGGACCCCCCAAGAGGAAATCACCTCGGGCAAGAGGGAGTGTCAGCCACTTTCTGAGTTTAAGGTTCAGCTCTATGAACATGGAACCCCGCTTGGGGCTCTCTGGCCAGCAGTGACTATACAGACACTGTGATATTCCCTCTCAAGATTCAGGATGGCTGGTGTGGGCAGCAGCCAGAGATGCAATATGCTGATCCCTCTGGAGTGGTGAGGGCCTGGGGTTCTAGAAAACAGGAGGCACAGATAGGGCAAAAGAGAAAGTTAGGTAATGGGTATGCTGCTGATAGACAGGAGGAGGCTTGGAATCAGTAATGTGAGTGTTAAGAACGGGTGTGTCCTTTTTTGTGTCCTAAGCTGCTGGAGATAGTCAAGTCAGTTGACCAGAGTGTTGTTCTTGCTGTTACACGCATTCTGGAGAGTGAGTTGGCCGTGTTATCCCTTCATGACATCTGGGCTCCCCTTCCAGCCTACATCATGGTCTGTCCAGACCTCAGCCCTCTCCGGTACCCAGGCCATGAGCCACCTGCCGAGGTAACACAGAACTGGGAGCCGTTGTTCCGGTGAGGCTCCAGGAGCCAAGTGGTACGGGCCAAGTCGTTTAGCTCCGAGTGCCCATACAGCAGTGTTGCTCAGGCTGGAGCATGGCGTGAGTGCCCAGGGGATGTGCGCAAATGCAGGCTGCGGTGCCGTCAGGGGGTCTGTGATGGAACAGGAGCCTCATCCTTGTCGGGGACTCCCTGGTGCTGCTGCCTGGGGGCAAGACCACCTGCCGTGGTTGCAACTCCAGCTGCACCTTAGAAGCCCAGGGGAGCTCGAACCAAATACAATTTCACGCCCCATCCCAGCAAATGTTCTGATTTAATTGGTTTAGGGTGAGGTCTGAGTATCCCAAGTTCATTCTCTCCCAGTGACTCTGTTGAGCCACCAGGATTGAAAACCACTGGTTTGGTCCATGTTCCTCCTCTTCCAGGGCTCCAGGTGGGGAACTGCATAATTTATCTACCAAGCTGGAAGACATTTTAGAGCGAAAGGGGTCACAGGTGATAACCACACAGGCGCGACAGGTATCAGCCTGGGTTAGCCTGGGCATATCCCCGTGGGTGGTCAATTCCACCGTAGCCTCATGGGGCCTCAGCCCTGCCCAAGGTCATGAAGGTGATTCTCGACTTGGAATCCAAGCTCCCGTCTCTTGAGTTGTCACTTAATTTCCCCAGAACCTTAATTACTCAGCCTGTGAAATGTGAATAAGAATGCCTATGTCACTCCAGAGTGACTGAATATAAAAGGAGACCATCTTCCATGAAAATGTGCTTTAAAAGATTGAGCCACTCTATGGAATGGGAGGGCACTTTTATTATTATTATTTTATTTATTTATTTTTGAGACAGAGAGTGCGTGTGCTAGTGAGGGAGGGGCAGAGAGAGAGCGAGAAGGAGAGAATATCCCAAGCAGGCTCCGCACTGCCAACGTAGGCTGACACGGGGCTCAAACTGTGAAACCGTGAGATAATGACCTGAGCTGAAATCAAGAGTCAGATGCTTAACTGACTGAACAACCCAGGGGCCCCTAGAAGGCACTTTTGTTGTTGTGAGTCCATGGCCACCAGAGCCAGGCTGGGATCTACCCATCTTGAGTTAGAGCAATCACAGCTATTTGAATAATAAATAATAAATGCAGCATATTAGCTAAAATAACCCTGACAATGTGGAAAAGTGGGGAGGTGTGAATCAGAGAGGCATTTAATAGAGAGGAATGTCATTCCCTGGATCCAGGTTGAGCAGAGGCAGGCTCTTAGGATGAAGGAAGATAAGAATCTCAGAGTGGCCCACAAGCTAAATGGGAATCAATAACGTTGTCTCTAAAAAAAAATGAAGTTACCGTGACACATAAATAGAAGCATGGTTTGTGTAAACCATGAGCTCATCCTAGCTGACCTCTCCGACCTGATGATGGTATCAGCACAAAGAGGGTGGAGATGACATTGGAATTGAAATTGTCGAGGTTGGGATGGTAGAAGGTGATGAAATCCTTTCCAGCCTACACATTTTGCAGATGAGAACACTGAGGCCCAACAACCAGCAATTTACTGGCGGAGCTCAGACTGGGCTCAAGGTCTTGAACCAGTCACTCCAAAGTTCTTCCCTGTGTGTTTATGTCAAAGGAAATGCCAGTTAGGACTTCAACAATAATACTGACCACATGCCCTTATAATATCCCCCCAAACTAATGGCAATCCACTCTCATCATCTAGTACAAAGTGCCTGTTCAATTTCCCCCAATCATCTCAAAAACATAGCTTCATGGTTGGTTCGTTCAAATCAGGGGCTAAATTCTTCTCTCAGTCCCCACACTGCATCTGCTTGAGTCTGCTGTAGTCTTTAACAATTTCCTCTCTCTTTTTAAAGGCTATTCATTAGGTGAAAAAAGAAACCCCAGAGTGGGGGTTGGGGGCACCTGGCTGGCTCAGTCAGTAGAGCATGTGACTCTTAAAAAAAATTTTTTTTAATGTTTGTATTTATTTTTGAGAGACAGAGAGAGAGACAGAGCATGAGCAGGGAGGACAGACAGAGAAGGAGACACAGAATCCTAAGCAGGCTCCAGGCTCTGAGCTGTCAACACAGAGCCCGACGCGGGGCTTGAACCCATGAGTTGTGAGATCATGACCTGAGCTAAAGTGGGATTCTCAACCTAATGAGCCACCCAGGTTCCCTGAGCATGTGACTCTTGATCTCAGGGTTGTGAGTTCAAGCCCCACATTGGGGTTAGAGCTTACTGTAAAAAAAATATATATTTTTTTAAGACAGAGAAAGAGAGCATGCAAGCAGGAGAGATGGGCAGAGTGAGAGAGAGAGAGAATTTCAAATAGGCTCCGTGCTCGGCTTGGAACCCAATGCAGGGCTTGATCTCATGACCCTGGGGTCATGACCTGGGCTGATATCAAGAGCCAGACGCTCAACCAACTGAGCCATCCAGGTGCCCTGAAAAACTTGTGTAACATAAAAAAATACATAAATACAGAAAAAAAGAAAACGTGGGTTATTTGTCCTGTAGAACATGGCACGTTATGGACGTAACTGATTGTAATCTGGAGGTGACAGTGAACACACCCCAATTCCCTGTAGCTCCCGTAAAGTCCAGATCTTGTGTCAGGCTCAGTATCTGTGGCAACATTCCTATATAGGTGGTGCCCATGCTTTCTACTGCATCACGTGAGGGCTCATAATGTAATAAGGGCCTGTATCTGTCAGAAATACCGGGCTATTTAAAAGAGGAAACAATTACATGTCCTTATACATTTGTCCAAACGCATAGAAGGTGCAATCAAGACTGAGTGTGGACTCTGGGTTCTGGGTAATAACCATGTGTCAGTGTAGGCTCATGGATTGTAACAAATGTGCCTCTGTTTGCTGGTGGCGGGGGGGGGGGGGGGGGGGGGGGAGGTGGGGGATGTTGGTAGTTGGGGAGGCTGTGTGTATGGGGACAGGGGTTATATGGGAAATCTCTGTACCTTCTCCTCCATTTTGGTGTGAAACTAAAACTGCTCTAAAAAAACAAAGTCTATTTAAAAAAAAAAAAAAAGCGAAGAGCGGTGCCTGGGTGGCTTGGTCCATTGAGTGTCTGACTTTGGCTCAGGTCATGATCTTACAATCTTACATGATCAGGTCATGATCTTCCATGGTTCAAGACCCACGTCAGGCTCTGGGCTGACAGCCAGGAGGAGCCTGGAGCCTCCTTCAGAGTCTGTGTCTCCCTCTCTCTCTGCCCCTCCCCCACTCGTGCTCTGTCCCTCTCAAAGAATATTTTAAAAAATTAAGGGACACCTGGGTGGCTCAGTCGGTTAAGCGACTGACTTTAGCTCAGGTCATGATCTCACCGTCTGTGAGTTTGAGCCCTGCGTCAGGCTCTGTGCTGATAGCTCAGAACCTGGAGCCTGCTTCAGATTCTGTGTCTCCCTTTCTCTCTCTCTGCCCCTCCCCCGCTCATGCTCTGTCTCTCCCTGTCTCTCAAAAATAATTTAAAAAGTTAAAAATTTTTTTTTAATTAAAAAAAAAAAAGTGAAGCGATTCCTTTATAGTATTCTAGTGGGGGCAGTGGGGAGGTGGTAAGGAAGGGAGAGATGTGAAATCAGAATGGCAGAAGATGGTCGTTGCAGCTGGCCAAGGGGGACACGGGGTTTGTTGTATGATCCTCTCTTCTTTTGTTGTAGATTTGAGAATTTCTATGACAAAAATTAAACAAAACCAAACGCTGCTGGAAATGCCCCTAAGAAGATGTGGCAGACCCAGTGGGTCGCTTCTAACCCAGTGTTCATTCCCTGCCACCCCATCTCTCTCTTCCGCAGAGAGAACAATTCTGTTCAAGAGAGGGTGCTCTCTACCTGGCCAGGGCGGCTGCAGCAGCTCCGGACCCAGCAGAGAAGGCGGCTGCCCCCCGCCACAGCCATGTGCAGTGCCGGCTGCTTTACGACATGGCCCATGTGACGTGTTCCGTAGAGGACATGCTCAAAACACACGCCTCATGTTCATTACACTCCTTCATCTTCACAAAAAGACCAACGAGAATATCGTCATCCCCCATCTTACAAGTGGACGTGAGGTTTAGAGAAGTCATGTAGCCGCGGGCCACCGGCCAGCAACTTTTGGTCTGTGCAGCAGCCCCAAGCCCACATTCCTCACCACGCCATGCCTTGCTTCCAGTTCTGGCATTGCGCATTGTTACCACGTTTTCTCTTCAGGTTGGTTGAACCTCACAGCAGTCTGTTATCGGGGGATAGATTTGCTGGGAACAGTGAGACAAACTCTTTGACATTAGAAAGACATTGTGGGGCACCTGGGTGGCTCAGTTGGTTAAGTGTCTGACTTCGGCTCGGGTCATGATCTCACCGTTCATGAGTTAGAGCCCCGCGTCAGGCTCTGTGCTGATGGCTCAGAGCCTGGAGCTTGCTTTGGATTCTGTGTCTCCCTCTCTCTCTGCCCCTCCCCTGCTCATGCTCTGTCTCTCTCTATCTCTCAAAAATAAATAAACATTGAAAAAAATTTTTTTAAAGAAAGACATTGTGCTCAGGGAGCTTGGGTGGCTCAGTAGTTAAGCATCTGACTTTGACTCAGGTCATGATCTCACGGTTTTGGGTTCCAGCCCCACCTTGGGCTCTGTGCTGACAGCTCAGAGCCTGGAGCCTGCTTTAGATTCTGTGTCTTCCTCTTTCTCTGCCCCTCCCCTGCTCATATTCTGTCTAACAAAAATGAATCAACGTTAAAAAAAAAAAAAAAGAAGAAGAAAGAAAGACACTTTGCTCTATGGTTCGGTTTTCCACAATTTTCTGTTGGTAAGAATCTCCTTGAGTGTTTATTAGAATGTGGTCCAGAGAAGGCGGGCATGGTAATCTCTGTTTTTAACAAAACACCCTCCTTTCTCATATGATTCTCACAATCAAGCAAGTTACAAAAACTATGCCCCATGGCATTGAATACAGGCCCAGATGGAGCAGATTTATTAAATCTTGGCAGAAAAAGGTATCTGAAAGCTCTGTTGATGCCCCATGACCCTCAGCGACTGGGCAGCGAGTTCTGTTTACACATACAGTGGACCCATTGACAGGCGGGTCCTCCTTGGGGGCCCAGACAGACCTGCCTGCACCTGATAACTAACCCTGCCTCTAAGCCCACAGCTGATTGGACACCTGATCAGGCTCACCCAGTCAAAACTGTCCTCCCAAGAATGTTAAATTAAAAATTCTAGACTAGCTATTGCTGGGCATCCGATCTGACAATTTATGTGAAGTTCTGGCCAGTACAAGCTAAATGATGAGGAAGCACCAAAGAGAAGTCTTATTAAAAAAAATTTTTTTTAATCTTTATTTTAATTTTTGAGAGAGAAACAGAGAGAGAGTGCAAGTGGGTGGGGGTGGGGTGGTGGGGTGGTGGGGAGGCGGGTAACAGAGAGAGAAGGAGACACAGGATCCGAAGCAGACTCCAGGCTCTGAGCTGTCAGCACAGAGCCTGACACGGGGCTCCAACCCTAGATCCGCGAGTTCATGACCTGAGCCAAGGTCGGATGCCCAACCAACCGAGCTACCCAAGCACCCCAGAGAAGCTTTATTTTAAAAAGGCAGTGGAGAGAGAAAAGAGAGGGGGAAGAGGGGAGAGAAGGGGAAGAAGAGGGAGAGGGAGAGGAACAAGGAGGGTGGGCAAAGGAGTGGGGAGAGGAAAAGGGGGTGGATATACAAAATTGGGGGTTGGAGAGAAAATAGAAAAATCATTTAGTGAGCTAAATAGTGGCCCCAAAAGATATACAGTCACCCAGAACCTCAGAATAGGATTTTATTTGGAAAAAGGGTCTTTGCAGATGTTATTAAGTTAAAGATTTAAAGACGAGATAACTGGGACATCTGGGTGGCTCAGTCCGTTAACCATCTGATTTCAGCTCAGGTCATGGTCTCCCAGTTCACGGGTTCGAGCCCCACGTGGGGCTCTCTGCTCTCAGCAAAGAGCCCACTTTGGATCCTCTGTCTCCCTCTCTCTCTGTCTGAGCCTCCCTCGCTCTCTCAAAAATAAACATTAAAAAAAGAATTTTAAGATGAGATGACCCTGGGTTTGAGGGTTTAGATCCAATGAGTGGTGTCCTCAGAGATGAGAGGAGAGGGACTCTGATACAGAGACGGGGGGTGGGGGTGCATGTGAAGAGTGTGGTGGAGGTCCTAGTGATGTGTCCACAGCCCAAGGCATCGGGAATGCCAAAGACTGCTGGTGGCCTGTACAAGGAGAAAGACAAGACACCAATTCTCTTTCAGAACCTCCAGAAAGAACCAACTCTGTGGACACCTCGATTTCAGATCTAGCTCCAGAACTGGGAGAGAATCAATTTCCATTGTTTTACACCACCAAGTCTGTGGTGAGCTGTTACAGCAGCCATGCTGTAGGGAGAGGGAGAAAGGACTGGGAGGGAGGAGGATGGAAGGGCAAGGGAGGGAAGTAGAGCCAAAGTGGGAAGGAAGGAGAAAGTCAGAGTGGCGGCATCTGGTCTCAGGGAACTGGGGAGAGAATGCGCCTGCCCCTCTTGGCCCCTCCCTGGTGTCCATACCCATGGCCCCTGGTTCTTCTGAGGATTCCACCTTATGTTCCTGAGGAGTCCCCTGCATCCTGACAGGACACCACCACCATAAGAATTCCTTCCACGCCTGCTGGAATACTCCAGAACAAAGGCAGTGGGGCACACGCTTGAAGGTTTTATGGAGACCGAGGTCTCTCCTCTTGCTTTCTGTCTCATGCAGTGTTATTTTTCATTAGTGATAGCAGCTGGTCCTTCTGAAAACCTTCCCGTGGGCCAGGCACTGAGTTAAATGCTCTACAAGCTTCCTCTCAGTGGGTTTTCCCAGCCACTCCATGAGTAGGTAATGCTGGGATCCCACAGTAGAGGGAGAAACTCGGGCAGATCAGGGAGGTAATGAGCCTCCCCAGGGTCATCAGAAGAAGAGGGACACGTGGGATTCGAACCCATAGGCTGACGGTTAAACACCGCACCTCGCTGCTTCTCTCTTCCAGCATACTTTGAGGATAACCAGAAAATTCTCAACATGTTTTCACACTCATTTGTTAGTGAAACTGTAACTGACTTTCATTGGCACTTTACTTGGGAGAATGAGGACCTGAGTGGTTGTTACCTGGGCTTCTCAGCCATGGGTGCGTCCCCTCCGTTCCTGGGGTCTACACTCCATTCCCTGCATGGGGAGGGCTGGGGGAGGGGCCAAAGGAAAATGAGCGCAAAGAGGAAGGCTGAACACAAAGCCCAAATAAAGTCTCCCAGACTTCTGGGCACCCCCAGTCACCCCGAGTCTTCCTGCCAGCCTGGAAGTCTCCCATCCCAGCCTCACCAGGGCCATCATAGTGTCGCCTCTGGTTTCCTACAGGGGAGTTGGAGTGGAGACAGAGAGGGAGGACAGGGCCTGGGCTGGAGCCCTGGAGACTAACCTGCCCTCACAGGTGTAGGACCCTGGAAAGGCCAGCCTCCCCTCTGTGAGCCTCACTGTCCTCATCTGACAAACTGAAACAACAATGATATCCACCTCAAAAACTGCACTTTAAATATGTGCCATTTTTTGTATGTCAGTTCTCTTTTAATAATGAGATTTTCAGAGGTGCCTGGGTGGCTCAGTTAAACGTCTGACTTCGGCTCAGGGCATGATCTCATGGTTCGTGAGTTCGAACCCCGTGTCGGGCTCTGTGCTGACAGCTCAGAGCCTGGAGCCTGCTTCAGTTTCTGTGTCTCCCCCTCTCTCTCTGCCCCTCCCCAGCTTGCGCTCTCTCTCTCTCTCTCTCTGTCTCAAAAATAAACATTAAAAAAAATTTTTTTTTTAATAATGAGATTCTCAAAAGTACGATCGTCTATTATTTAGGGATGCATACTTAGGTGGATAGGACATGTTAGGAAAAAGAAAGACATTGGTCTGGGCTACTTTCTCCGTGTGTAAAGTCATGTACCTTTCCTGCTTCCTCCTGACATTTAAATCTGCACTTTCAATGCATTTTCCCCTTTTACTGTCGTGTTTTAGGAGCCTTCTAGGATCTGAGTGTTCCACAGTTGAGCCTTTAGTCTTAGATCTTTCTCCCATCCTCCGGCTTTGTTTTCTGTTAAATAACACAAATAAATCTGGTTTCAAACAATAATGCACTTAAATGGGCTTGCGTGAATTTCTATGTTCCCCTGCCCGAATAGGTGTTTGTATTCGAACCTGGCTGTTTTCATGACACAGAGCCCACTGAATGATGAGAGTTTGAGGCATCTTAACTGATTGTAATGGGTGGTAATATTAGGGTGCCTGTTTGTCCAGTCACCTTGCCATGTAGATGGTCATCTCTTTGCTCCCTCCTGCTTTTCTCTGGCACTGCATTCACCTCCTGATGGTATAATGGTCTATTCACGTCTGTCTCCCTTGCTCCATTTTAAGGTCCTTAAGGGCAGAAGCTTTGAGTTCTTTCTAGCCCCTGTATGCAAAAATGTTTGATGAATGAATGCATGGGTCTTGATTATCATTGGAACCTACCTTTGAAGCATTTGAAAAATCGGCATTTTTTATTTTCTCATATCCTTAGAACTCTACGGGCCACCGATACCATAGTCATCAGGCACATAAGCTACTGAGCCACTGAAACGTGGCTAGTCTGAATTGGCCTGTGAAACTCTAGACCTAAGGCACTGGATTTCCTTGACTTAGTATGAAAATAAAAAAGTAAAACATCTCATTGTATATAAAATATCTCATTAATATCTCATGTATAATTTTATACTGATTTAGGTTAAAATGATATTATTTTGGATATTTTTAATAAAAAAATTATTAAAATTAAATTATTATTTAATATTCAATCATTAAAAGGATTAAAGCTTATTTCCTCTTCTTTTGTTTTACACAGCCACCAGAAAATTTAAAACTGCATACTATGGCTTGCATTATATTTCTCTTGGACAGTGCTGCCTCAGAGAAGTCTTAGTTCCCCCACTCACATCTGCAAATTTTCTTTGCTTCCCTGGGGAGTAATTCACGTGAGTCTGGAAGTAGAGACATCTCCAGGGGCGAAGAACACCCCACAGTAGCTCTTCCTCTCTTGGCCTTTGATTCCCTCCAACACGGTTTGGTTTTTGTTTTTTTCCTTCCAATTTCTCCGGTGGGGAGGAAGTCATCAGCCTGTAAATGCCAGCGGCTCAATCCTGCTTGAGCCAAAGCATCATTTCTATCAGCACTGGGTCTGTAGCAAAGGTTCTTTTTGGTCCTGGTTGGCTGAGCTGGTCTTGTTCCTAAGCCTAAAAATCCCTATTCTGGGACAACTCAATAAGTGGGGTCGACAGGCATGAACAAGTTAGCAGAGGAGGAGAGGGTAGCCCTGCCGGGAAGCACAAGGGGGCTTCTAAAGCCAGGAACGTGGTGATTCTTGATCCATTGTGCCAGTTATGTGGGGGCAATCATTTCATGAACAATCTTTTTTTTTTAATAAAGATTTTTATTTTTAAGGAATCTCCATACCCAACATGGAGCTCAAACCCACAACCCTGAGATCAAGAGTCCCACACTCTATTGACTGAGCCAGCCAGGTCTCCCTATGAAAAGTCTTCAAACTGTATACATCTATGATTTGTTCTTTTTCCTGGAGATATTCTTATACTTCATTAAAAATTTTACATAGTAATTTAAAGAGAAGATGAGTGAGAATCTCAAAAAATATGATAAGGAGAGAATTAAAGCCCTGTAAAAATAATGGTCTCAGACAGAATATGAAAAAAATCTTACATTGTTTCATTTTTTCAAATGCATCAAAATTGATAAAATTAAATATAGCATTTGTGGCAGATGCTTAAGGTGGCCCTGTGATCTGCCTGTGGTTATGCCCTTGTGGGTCCCATCCCCGTGAGACTGGGCAGAACTTGTGACTCACTTCTTTTTTTTTTTTAATGTTTATTTATTTTTGAGAGAGAGAGCAGGGGAGGGGCAGAGAGAAAGGGAGACAGAGGATTTGAAGCATGCTCTGCACTGACATCAGTGACCCTGATGTGGGGTTGAACTCACAAACTGTGAGATCACGACCTGAGCCAAAGTCGGTTGCTCAACCTCCTGAACCATCCGGGCGCCCCACATGTGACTTGCTTCTACACACTAGTACACATGATTACGTGTATGTGATTACCAGACGTCAGGTGCTGCTGTAGTCTCTACATTCCTTGCAGGCTTGGAGGAAGCAAGCATCCATGCTGGGGAACATCTGTAGGAAGGACAAACCTTGTGGTGTCTCTTGCAGCTGACGGTGGCCCCTGACCAACAAGATTCAGCCAGCAAGAATCTGAAATCTTAGCTCTAAACTATGAGAAACTGATTTCTGCCAACAGCCTGAAGAAGGTTGAAAGCAGGTCCTTCCCTAGTCGAGCCTCTAATGAGAATGCAGCCCCAGCTGACACCTTGACTGTACTCTCGTGAGAACCTAAACAGAGGACCCAGCCAAGCCGTGCCAGGGTTCCTGATACACATGGAATGGTAGAGAATAAATGTGTGTTGTTTTAAACTGCTAAGTGTGTGGTAATACTCTTACACCATGATAAAAAAAACTATTACAGTAGTAAAGAAAAAAAATACAGATTGGCACCTGACCTGCAGTGGCTGTCAGTTGAAGCTTGTTGAGTGTAAGAATTCTAAGATATGGGTTTTCAAGGTCTCACTCTCCCTTTCTATCTCTCTCTTTCCTCTTCTCCTTCTCTCTCTCTCTCTCTCTCTCTCTGTCTCACACACACACACACACACACACACACACACAAATGCGCCTCAGGCATCCCTTAGAGATGATTTACTGTGTAAGGGGAAAATCTGTGTGAAAATAACTTTTTGAAAAATGAAATTAATACCTACTTATCATAGATATTTTAGAAAGTACAGATCGGCAAAAAGAACATAAAACCACCAGTTTCTTCACTGAACATGTATTAATTCTGTCATACCCATAAGTAACCATTACTGACATATAGAAAGATAGCATTGATTTTGTACATTTATAAAAATCATATTTGTTCCCTATAATAAGCCTACAAAAATAAAATGCTGAAGCTGAAAGTCCCCAGTAATCCTACTCACAGAGATAATCCCTGTTAACATGGCTTCATGCCATCTGTACACATGAGTATCTTAGCTCAGGCTGCCAGAACAAAATATCATAGCCTGGGTGGCGTAAACAACATTTCTGGAGGCTGGAAGTCCCAGATCTGGGTGGCCACGTTCTGGTGAGGACTCTCCTCCTGGCTTGTAGACGGTCACCTTCTCGCCATGTCCTCCCATGGCAGAGAGATAGAGACGGTGGGCTCTCTGATGTTTCTTCTTATAAGGAACCAATCCTGTTGTATCAGGGCCCCATTCTTATGACCTCGTTGAACCTTAATTACCTCCCTGTAGGCTGGATCTCCAGATACAATCACATTGGCATTGGGGCTTTACCTTATGATTTTTGAGGGCGACACAGTTCGGCCAATAACAGTGTGCTCCCAGTTTTTAAAAATGGAAGGTAGCATTTTCTTCTGTTTTCACTTAGCAGCATATCCTATTCTCTCACATCATTGGATATCCTTCTACATTATTTTTATTGGTTGCATCGTATTCCTATGTGATAGCTGCATAATGGCAGTGAATGTACATTAGCTGTTTACTGATTCTTGTATGGTTGGATATTTAAATGGTCTCCAACTCTTTTCCTTTATAAATGATAGAGGAATTAATATGCTTGTAATTTAATAAGCTTTGTATGCATGATTAATTCCTTCAGGATAGATAGAAGACATTATCTTGAAGAATTTATCAAAAAGGAGTCCCTATATCTTTGCCTTTGTTTTAAGCTTTGTTACAGCAGAAAACGGAAAGGCAGACATTATTTGGAACGTAGGGAAATCTTGGATTTCCCTTGTAGCTTTAGAAGCCTCAGGGTGGGGCTCAAGGAAACAATGTTACTGGGAAGCGTCCAGGGGCCTTGTTGGTACAGGTGCTTTGTGCCCTGAGACCATGTATGGGGGACAGTCTTCAGTCTCTTTGGAGAGAAGTCAGGGAGACGGAATGCCCTTTTACAAATTAGAGATAGAACTGGCAAGGGAATGTTAGATCCTCATACTTGTGTTCTAGATTATAGAAAGAAGCAAGGACAAAAGAGAATCCATGCCAGAAAACACATGGCCAGCCTCACAGGAACTGGTGATGTTGGGTGGTGTTATGGAGATGCTTTTTGGCCAAGACATCAACCTATCCAAATCCTGCTTTGGGCCACCTTTCCTTGGCAAAGATAAAGACAGAGAGAATGAAACCAAGGAAAATACTGAAGAAGGCATTTATAGGTTTTGCCTTCCCAGCATTCATTCTCCATTCTTCTGATAATAGGATCCCAACCCTCCTTTGGGGACCAGCCCTTGCTTACTCTCTGTCCAGAGGTGGGCACAAAACCTAGGTATCACCAGTCCATAAGCAGGTGCTGTGATAGACTTGTGACCGATGGAGGCTTGCCAGGACTCCTGCCTGGTCTAAGAGAAAAGAAGGCGTCCATTTATTGCTACTGGTAGAATGTAAGCCTTGAGTTACTAATGGTGGTGCTTACCACTCAAGAATGAAGAGAACTAGAGGTGAGGAATGGAGAAATATTGAGTCTTTTCTTTGTTAATTTTTTTTTAACTTTTATTTATTTTTGAGAGACAGAGTGAGACAGAGCATGAGCAGAGGAGGGGCAGAGAGAGAAGGAGACACAGAATCCAAAGCAGGCTCCAGGCTCTGAGCAAGTGTTGAGCACAGAGCCGGATGCAGGGCTCGAACCCACAAACCATGAGATCATACACTTAACTGACTGAGCCACCCAGGTGCCCGAGAAATATTGAGTCTTAATGAGAGTGTTGGAACTCCTGAATGCAGCAACAGTGGGATGTTCTAAAGTAAAGGTACCCTCCCCCTTCCTTTCTCCCCTCCCATTGTGTGCCTTACCCCATGCCTGCCCTTTGTTTTTTGGCCAATTTGAATTGGAATTCTTTTTCACTGGCAACCAAAAGGGTTGTGGATCAAATATCCATATTTAACTGGGACTCCACCTGCATCTCAGTGCAGAAAGCTCTGGTGAGTTATGCTGTAGAAGCTTTTTACCTGAATTCATAGGACACTTATGACATAGCACCAAAGTAGCTCATATTTGATTTTCCAGTCTTACACCTCAATGACCGGAGAGACAGTGGGGGGTGAGAATATCTGTCTGAAGGTAGGATGAAGGCACTTCCACAGAGGAGAACAAACGTGTGGAGGCAGAAATGGCTGCGGTTGTCCTCGGTCTTTTTGCTTAACCACATGGAAGAAGTCAAGGAGAAAACACATGGATGCATGACCTTTGGGGACTGTGGCCCATGAGGGTCTTTGAATTAAACCCAGACTTCCATCGCTGGTCTGTGGGGTGGCGGAAGGGGGAGGAGGTCATTAGCTCTACTTAGCCAACAAACTTCGTGGGCAAGAAACCAGTAGGGAACATGGCTGAGAACATCAGCAGTACTAGTGACCTGGCCACCCTGTCAGCACCTCACAAGGGCTGCTTATTCTGAAGACTCTGTCCTCCTGGTAACCCAGTTTCTCAGCCCTCCTTCTGTTTTTGTCTCACCTCCTAACCACTGCTGCTGCTTTACCGTCATCCTGTGTGTCCCCCAGAGAGTAGCTCTAACTTGGACAGGTAGCCACTGCCCACCACAGAGCTTCCCTATTGGTCAGAGTTCTTGCACCGGGCCTCCTCATTGGCTGCTGGACTGCCTTAGGCCTACAGGTGGCAGTTTGGGGCTAATAGGACTGATCAGGCTGTGGTCAGGGTGGAGGTGGTGGGAGGTTGCACGTGATGCAACTCATGGCTTCAAATGGGGCGGCGTCTGGTTTTTTCCATCAGAACAGAAAATCCCAAGAAGGTTCTAGAACGCTTCCCTTGGGTTGAAAGGATAGATAGTATATCATTATGTTTCTCTGTGTCTGTGAGAGCCTGGATGAGCATTCAAGTGTTCAGAACATTTGACACCAGAGATTTTCTTTTACAGATTTTCCTTTCCTCCCCCCTCCTAGCCCCTCTCTTTTTCAAGTAGTCCCTAATCATGTGAGCCAGACGGCATTGCCTAGGCTAGGGGTGTTTTCTCTCAGTCTTAGCCATCAAATGTAGGCCCCCGTCCTGGAAGGTCAGTCACCAGCAAGCCATTTTTAGTCACACCTAACTAAATGCACCTGGTGAAAGGTGGCCTGGACAGCAGATCCTTCCACCTGTCATGGCAGGCCACTGGAAGAGCCCCAGCCTGGCCATTTCACCCAGAAAGATGGAAAAGAATTCGCCTTCTTGAGTCCCCTTCCCTTACTTGGTTTGTAGAACCGGTTCTCAAAGTGTGATCCCTGGGCCAACAGCACCCGGAAAGCCTACCTGTGAGAAAGGCACGTTCTAAGTTCCCAGCCCAGACCTACTAGGTCAGAAACTGTGTGTGTGTGTGAGGACCAGGGAGTTGTCTTAACAAGCCAGGTGATCCTTAGGATTAGTAGCGTCTGAGAACCATGGTTGACAGCATGGCATCATGGGGTTTGAATTTGTATGGTGAAAGTGTTCCCAGACGCTGACATTAGCTGTGGCTGACCTTGGGCTGAATGAGGTAAGCACTTTATGTGTATCAGCCAGTGTAGGGGCTCTCACTCTGACTGAACATTAGAATCAATGAGAAGCTTTTGAAAAATACGGTAGTTCCCCCTTGCCCGTGGTTTCGCTTTCGGTGGCTTCAGTTACCCCAGGGCCAACTGTGGTCTGGAAGCAGATGATTCTCCTTCTCACCAAGTGTCAAAAGGTCATTACTAGCCTGATGCTACGTCACAGCGCCTACATCATTCACCTCACGGCATCTCCTACACAGGCATTTTGTCATCTCCCTGTCACCAGGAAATGAAGGATGACTACTGTACAAAAAGGTATTTTGAGAGAGAGAGAGAGAGACCATATCCACATAACTTATCACATTACATTGCTAGAATTGTTCTATTTTATTAGTAGTCATTGTTATTCTCTCACTGTGCCTAATTTATGAACTGAACTCTATCATAGGTATGTATGTACAGGAACAAACAGTAGATACAGGGCTCGGTACTGTCTGTGGTTTCAGACATCCCCTGGGGTGTTGACATGTATCCTCCTCAGATAAGGGGGGGGTTATAGGTCCTGATGCTCGGGCCCAACTCTAAATTCGAATCAGGTTCGAATCAGGTTGCTGGTGGAGATCCAGGCAACAGATCCCCTTTATTTGTTTATTTATTTTTAATTAAAAAAAAATTTTTTTTTTGAGAGACAGAGCATGAGCAGAGGCGGGGCAGAGAGAGAGAGGGAGACACAGAATCCGAAGCAGACTCCAGACTCTGAGCTGTCAGCACAGAGCCCAACGTGGGGCTCGAACCCACGAACTGTAAGACCATGACCTGAGTCGAGGTCAGACGCTAAACCGACTGAGCCACCCAGGTGCCCCAACAGGTTCTCTTTAAACACTCCCAGCTGATTCTGATTCCCAGAGGGGATTGAGAAGCACATTTCTGGCCCCCCTCTGACACCCTGCAACTGGGTGACTGAGAAAATTCCAGTGGCCACCCCCACCACACCTTGATTTCTGAGTCTTTGAAAAAGGAGTGATGATTCGTAGCCTCTGGCCCCCCAAGACTGTTATGTGTAATAAATGAAGTAACAGATGTGAAATCTTGTAACTGCTCTTAAAATTATGAACAAGATGAGCTTGAGTGCCCAGCTCAAGCACAGTAAGAGACCCAGATTTTCTCTCATGGGAAATTGGGGCAGGGGCAAAGGGGGCCTCCCCTCCCCTAACCTCCTTTGGCTCTGACTTTCCATTTAGATTCCCTTCTCCATCTTTGCCTACCACATATGTTCTATCCTACCCCGATTCTCATCTGGCCAAACTTGCACCAATTCAAGCTCAAGGTTATGTGAGTGACAGACGCTGCTGAAGGGTCAGGGCTATATCAAAAGGCCTATAGCAAAACATAGCAAACACATTTAAATGGCCAGACTTTATATCAATCTCACCTCCAGGGGCTGGTGGCCATTCTTCTTCTCTAATCCGGCCCCAGCGGCCCACCATCTTGCTTCCTCTCCCTGGGTCCCAACCTCCAGATTCACTTGTTCAATCTGCCCACACCACCACCCCAGTGTTCTTTAGCTCCTCCTCCCCCTCCCGTCCTTCTCTTCCTTCTCCTCCTTCTCCTTCTTCTTCGCACCACATAAGCAGAACGGTTAAGAGCACCAGCTTTGGAAGCAGCTATTCAGAGTTCATAGCCTGGATGTGACCTCAGAGGGGTTATGTCACCCCTTGCTACTCCAACTATGATCCAAGAGCCAACACCGTCAGTGTTGATTGGCAGCTTATTACAAGATACCGATCCTCAGGCCAGCCCCAGACTTACTAAATAAGGATCTGCATTTAAACAAGACCCCCCAGGTGAATCATTTGCATATGAAAGTCTTAGAAGCCCCATTCTAATTTCTGTGAGCTTCAGTTTCCTCATGTGTAAAATTGAAATAATTCAGGAGTGGGGGAGGGGCTGTGAAAATTATCTGAGATGATACATGCAAACATAAAGCATGGTGTCTTGGAGAGCTTTCGATGAATGGTAGCAAATATTATTAGCTCTAAAGCTTTAACAAAGCTCTATGCCTGCATCAGGATTGTTACTCTAGCCCAATATAGCCCAGGATGCCGGGACCCTCAGGGTACAGAGACTGGTCTGTGCTGGGGCCAGGTGGAGGCGAGTTGAGGTCAAAGCAAGCCCTGAGGTTTCAGGACTTTGGACTGAGGGAAGCAAGAGATCAGCCTGGACACGCAGCAAAAGATGAAGGTTGAGAAATTTAATCTCTGCCAGCTTGTTTCTGCCTCGTCAGGTGTGCTAGGGGAGATGCATAGCCTCTGGGTCTTGGTATCTTCTTGGCATGCCATGTTTACTCCTGGCACATAATTGAAAACAGCATCTGCATGTTAAAAATGGGTAGAAAGTACAAACAATATGGTTCCAGGTTTTTTTTTTTAATTTTTTTAATGTATTTATTTTTGAGAAAGAGAGAGAGAGAGTGAGTGGGGGAGGGGCAGAGAGAGAGGGAGACACAGAATCTGAAGCAGGCTCCAGCCTCTGAGCTGTTAGCATAGAGCCCGATGTGGGGCTCAAACCCATGAACCGTGAGATCATGACTTGAGCTGAAGTCAGGTGTTCAACCAACTGAGCCACCCAGGCGCCCCGGTATGGTTCCATTTCTAACAAGTTTTCAAACAGACCACACTACACAAAGATGATAGAAATCAAAAGATCAGTTGCTTGTTGAAGGGTGAGGAGATTGACTGGAAAGGAGCTTGAGGAAATTTTCTAGAGTGATAGAACTTTCCAGGGGGACAGATATTGATTGGGGTAGTGTTGACCTTTGTCACGATGCATTGAGTGTGCAGTGAGTCAGCCAAACTTTACTTGAGTTTAATTCCTTTAAAACAAAAGCTGGGAATAGAACAGAGAGACCACAGACACCCCTTCCCATTTTCTTAGTCTGGGACTTCACCAGACCTCCAATGAATGAAGGCCCTGTGCCCTAAGCACAACCTCAGCCATTACCTACAAGCTGGGGCCAGTGTGGACTGCAGTAGGGGTGAAAATCCTGAGTGAGACTTCCTCCCGAGGCCTTGGGCCGGATTTCCAGCCGCACAGGGCTCTGGCTCATGTGTCTCAGTGAAAAGGAGGCTTACAGATCTCTGAGTGTCCCATGCCATTCAGCCTGTGACTTCTGTTTGTTCCCAAAGTATTTTGTTTTTGTTCTTTTGCTTTTTTTTTTTAAGTAAACTCTGCGCCCAGCGTGGGGCTCAAGTTTACAATCCCAAAATCAAGAGCTGTATGCTCTAACGAATCTGAGCAAGCCAGGCGCCCCTCCTGTTTGTTTCTAAATATTTAGGGCACAGCGCACACAACATTCATGCTGAGAAATTTGCTCTTCTCAGTGTCCCTGTGGATTAGGAACATTTCCCAAAGTACCACTTTGCACCTCTGAGCACAGTCTTTCACATTTTTCCTTCCTGGGCTGCTGGCCTTGCCCCATCACTCCATAAACTTGGCCTCAACTGATCACTGCCAGGCTGGGCTGTGTTCCCTTCGTCACCTTCTTCAGCAGCCCCACCTTGGCCTGGAAAGGGGCCCTGAACTCCCTACCGCTCCTCACTTCACCATGTGTCCTGGGCCAGCCCCTAACTCCCCTGAACATCCTGGGAACCGTACTTTAACCCAACACAGGCCTTTCTTCACCTTGGAGTCTTCCCCATTAAAGAGAAAGTTTTCTCCTTTAAATCTTCATTTCCTGTCTCAGGATTAACTTCTTCCTGGGAGAATCAGCAGTGGGATGTCTGTTCCTTTGAAATTCCGCTTCGGCCTTCAGTGGGAAAAAGCCCGGAGGGTGGGCAGATTATTCAGACTACACACACACACATGCACACCCACACACGAATGCGTGCACGCACACACACCCACACACCCACACCCACACACGAGCGTGCACACGCTTGAGCACAGAAAGAGGAAATGACTTCTACTCAGTGGTTGATGACAGAACCACTACCGGAACACAGGTCTCCTGATTTCCAGGACATTTCTGGTTCCTTTGACTAGGGCTGAAATTCAGCCTCTACCAGAGAACTTACTCTGCTTGCAACTCTGCTGCACGATTCTGGCAAGCCACTTAATATCTCTGCAGCTCAGCTTCTTGACAGTAATTGGGGATGATAACAGTTACCTACTTCACAGGGATATTCAGCAGCTCAATTAGTAAAAGCTTCTAAAGTGCTTGCGTCCCATTATTACTTGTAATGGAGTATGTCTGCCAGTGTTGGCCGAGCTGTTGGCTCTTGGTGGGAAGGAAATGCTTTTTCCAAGGAAGAACCATAAAGATACGAGCTCTAGGGACCTCGGAAAGTAGGAGTAGAGGCCCAATGCTCCTTGATGTTTCCAAACCTTCCTTGTCATTTGACGTTCAAGAGGAGAGGTTCGTGTGGAGTGCTCTATGGAAAAATTTCAGCCTCCCAAAGTGAATCTTGAGTTTATAGCCATGGACAGACACATCATCAAAGTGACTGCATTGCACCGCATGGCTTCAGGGACAGGAAATTGGGACAAGAAAGTGATGGGAAGGAGCTGCTTCAGGTTCTTGGAAATAAAGTCGTGTTTAGAGTTGTCCAAGTAGAATTGGTTCCCAGAGGTCGTAGGTAGCCGTCTGTATTCGTTAAGATACAGGGTAAACTGCCAAACCAAGAGTTCTCCGGGCTTCCACAAGATACAAGTCATATTCCTCATGCCACAGTGTCACAGTGCAGAGGTGGCAATTCAGGGCTGTGGGACCACTCCATTCTCAACTCATGCTTTCTTCTTGTGAATCCATTTCTCATCTTCTCCAGCCAGTAGAAGGGGGGAAGGACCAGGAGCACTCATCGCCTTTTTTCTCAAGACAGAATTCCAAATTGATACCATAATTGTTCTTTCTAGCCCACTGGTTAGAACTTAAGTCTAATGACCCTGCCAAATTGCAAGGGAGGCTGGGAAATGTCGTCTTTACCAGGGCAGTCTTTACCCTGAAAGGACAGGATAGATCAGCAGGGGGATAACTAGCTGTTTGCCACACCATCCTTGAGAGAGCCTGCAAACGTGTAATTGAAGAGTGCTGGAACATCCGAAACCCCGGTGGCCTCACTGGGAATAATCACAGGAGTCGGTGTGAAATGTGATCGTAACTTACGGAATAGGAATCAGAAGAAAGGCCAGGCGTCCTGGAAGAAAATGTGAACATAGAAACTAGTCCTATGCCACTGAGGCCTTGTAACCTCTTTGAAAGATTCCTAGAAAAGAGTGCTCACCTGTGCCCAGGAGTTTGATTTGTGAAAGAAGCTTCCTTCCTTCCAGCTGGGGGTTTGAACTTTGAGCTCTTGATCTTGACTCATCCTTGGAAGAGGGAAGGCCGGGGCGGGGGCAGAAGAAGCTCTCCCAGAGGGTAGCCTCAGTTATACGCTGAAAGAGGAGTTTCTGTACTTCTGTACATTTTGTTAAAGTGGAAAGAATAGAAGGGGGTAGCACCGGAGGGGGAGGAGAGGAGGTGGAGACACCTCCGCCTGCACTTGAAAGCCCCTCTAGGCTGACCTGCAAATTTCTGGAACAATGTAATTTGCATGTGACTTGAATGACAATCTGGTTGGTGAATTAGAATATGCAGGGAGAGAGAGAACACCCCAGCAGATAGTGAGGCTTTTAACCCGGTTACCATCTGGGGGGAACTTGGCTGCAGAGCTTTCTAATGCAACAGCCCTCTGATAAGTTCAGAGACTGCCTTTTCCTCAGAACCTTTATGCCTAAGCCCCTCCACTTGTCAAAATTAGACCAGAAGAATGCCATCCTGGAAAACTTATTTTAAACGATTACAGGATGGAGCTGGGGAAAACAGAGACTGAGTTAGATGAACTTTTCATTGGGAAAAATGTAACACATATTCAGGATTATTTTGAGTAAATCCCAGAATTGTGTCATTTTTATCTGTATATTTCAGTGTGTGTCTCTAAAAGATAAGAACTCTTTTACAAAAGACATAACCAAAATGCATAATCACACTTTAGAAATCAGTAATAATCCCCTAATATAACCGAATAGTTCCTCGTTGTTGAACTTTCTCCAGTTCTTGCAGATGCATGAGGGCTCTCTCTCTCTCTGTCTCTCTGTCTCTCTCTCTCTGTCTCTCACTTTCTTACAATTGATTTGTTTACATCAGGATCCAAACAAGGTCTGCTTGTTGCATTTGGTTGCTATGTCAGGTGTCTCTACAATTTATTTTAATCTCCAGCTTCCCACCTCTTCTGTTTTTCCCCCTTTATACCATAAAGTTTTCCAAGGCCTGGATTCCCTGGTGTCCTTGAACACATTCCTCACTGCCTGCGTTTCCTTAAGATTGGCTGCTAGATCCTGCCTCTTGGTGGCCTACAGGTCTCATTCACCTTAGATGTGACTTCATATAAGTGTGTGTTCCTACAGCAGGAGGCCCATTGTGCCTCAAGGTCCCTCTGTGCTCTTAGCAGACGCTGATGATTGTTTGCCCCAGCCATTATTGCAGCAGGGGTTTGCAAAATGGGATCTTCTAATCTTTCATTTGTTCTTTTTTTTTCCCCTGGAATTGCTTCCATAAACATCTGTTTGTGGTTGCCCTGAGGAACAATTCCTACAGGAAAGAGTCTTCCCCTTTATTTGCCAGGTTTCAAAAATAAGAAATTGTTTCCCTCTCATCTTCCAGAAGGACTGAAAGGGTTTTCGTTTTGTTCTTTATGAACTTATGAATTTTTACATATGCAGGGTGATTCAGTCCTTTGTGGTTAATTCTTATTAATCCTCACATCCTCTGGCCACTGGGATCTTCTCTAAGTTGACTCCCGAATCCTTTTGACAGGACCCCACTAGTCTTTGATATCTGCCTTATTTTCTGATATGACTCGATGGCCAGGCTTATCTTAAAAATTTCTTGCCCTAGACTTGGAATCAGCCACTTCTCTAAACAGCCAGGTTGTCTTAGGGGTCATTCATATTTTGAGAGCACAGTCGGGGTAATTCAACCAGGATTTTAGAAAATGTTTTTATTTAATTTGAAAATAAAGTATAAGCATTGTAAACACAATTTTAATTCAAGGACTATATGAAAAAGGTGAACAAGGATGCTCTAGAATAGAGCACTGTTCAGTAGAACTTTCTGTAGTGATGGACATATCCTGTACCTGAGCTATCTAATATGGCGGCCAGTAGCTGCACGTGACTGTTGAGAGCTTGGAGTGTGGCTAGTGCACCTGAGGAACTGATTTTTAAATTTAATTTTACACTGATTTAATTTTAAATTTAAATAGTCATGTGTGGCTAATTAATACCTTATCAGCACTAGAAATCTAGACTCCAGTGATTAAATTCCACAGCTATGTTTTTTTAAGCACCATCCCTATGCAATATAGAAACCTGAGTAGTATGCTGTCATTCCTGCCAGAACCTTCCAGTGTATTATAGTAAAAGAAATAAGATAAATCCCCCAATAATTTCAGTGTAACCAAAATGGTAATTGCTAGACAAATTGCAGTGCAATGAGAATTCTGAAAAGGGAGATATATTTTTAATAATGTGGTTAGGATGGTCAGAAGTGGATTGATGGAGAAGATTACATCAAAAGATACTTTTTTTTTTTAAAGGAACCATGGCTTTTGTTATTTTATTTTAAATTCTTTACTTTTTTGGAGTTTTTAAAAAGTATACTTTAGGGGCGCCTGGGTGGCTCAGTCGGTTGAGCATCCGACTTCGGCTCAGGTCATGATCTCACGGTCCGTGAGTTCGAGCCCCGCGTCGGGCTCTGTGCTGACAGCTCAGAGCCTGGAGCCTGTTTCAGATTCTGTGTCTCCCTCTCTCTGCCCCTTTCCCGCTCATGCTCTGTCTCTCTCTTCTCAAAAATAAGCGTTAAAAAAAAAAAGAGAAAAAAGTATACTTTATTTTTGAGGACAGGTAACTGAGAGGAAAATTATACCATTCTCGTATACCCACTGCCCCAATGCACGCATAACCTCCCCAGTTATCAACATCCCCCCACCAGAGTGGTGACATTTGTTACAATCAGTGAACCTACATGGACACGTCATAATCAATCAAAGGCCATAATTTACATTAGGGTTCACTCTTGATGTTCTGTATTCTGAGGTTTTAGACAAAAATATAAGGACATGTATCTATCACTATAGTGTCATACATATATTTTCACTGCCCTGAAAATTCTCTTTGCCTGTTGGTCTGTCCACCCCTACCCCCGGGAACCACTGATCTTTTCGCTGTCTCCATAGATTGGTTTTTCCAGAATACCATATAATTGGAATCATCTAGTATGTAGCCTTTTCAGATTGGCTTCTTTCACTTAGTAATGTGCATGTAAGATTCCTCCGTGTCTTTTCATTGCTTGCTAGCTCCTTTCTTTTCAGCGCTGCATAATATTCCATTATTGGGATGTACCACAGTTTATTCATCCATTCACCTACTAAGGGACATCTTATTTGCCTCCAAGTTTTGTCAGTTATGCACTGCATTATGAAAGCTGCTATAAACATCTATGTGCAGGTTTGTTTATGGACACCGTTTTAATTTTGTATGAGCAGATATCAAGAAGTACAACAGTTGGATTACATAGTAAGACTATGTTTAGCGTTGTTTTTTTTTAATGTCTATTTTTGAGAGAGCACAAGCAGGGGAGAGGGGGACAGAGAGGGGACAGAGGATCTGAAGTGGGCTGTGCACTGTCAGCAGTGAGCCCGGTGTGGGGCTTTAACTCACGAACCATGAGATCACGACCTGAACTGAATTCAGATGCTCAACCAGCTGAGCCACCCAGGTGGCCCAGACTATGTTTAGGTTTGAAAAACCTGCCAAACTACCAAAGGTGCTTTTAAAATGATAGAAATCATCATCATCATCATCTCTTTCATTTGTTGAGTACTTGCTCTGGACTAAGAACTTGATATATAAAAAAACTTATTGAATTTAATCTTAATCATACTATAATGTAGATGTTTTTAACCCCCATCTTACGGAAGAATGAATGGAAGCTTTAAGAGGAGTAAACAGAAGTTTTAGGGGAATAATGACTTACTCAGGGCCCCACAGCTCCCAAGTGGAATTGGAATTCAGACCCAGGTCTGTCTCACTCCAGAGCCCTTGGCTTTCACTGCTGGGTGGAACTCTCAGCGCACAATGATTTCACAAAAAAAACTTTAAAAATGTGCCGCATCGTCTTTGCTTCTTGGAGCCCTCCTGAATAAAGATAGCTTTCCTTCTGCGTCTCTGAAAACCTTCTTGCAAAGAAGCAGGATGACCTTCCTCTGAGAGGGGAGGCGAACACAGAGGGGAAACACACTGCAAAAGCAGAGCTGATGGCTCTTGGGGGCCCCGGTGACACTTGTCTCTGTGTCTCCCAGTGTTCCTTTCCCATCTCCCTTACTACCAACTTTGTCCCAATGCTGGGCCTCGCAAAAGTTTCTTGGAGCCCGGTTTCAGTGGAAAGCCTCAGGCCTGTTTCCTCATCTTTAAAATGAGGATATCACTGGTACTTGTTCATAGATTTCTTTTTTATTGCTTTTTTTAAGTTCTCCTTTTTATTTTTGGGGGTGCTTGGGTGGCTCAGTCGGTTAAGTGTCCAACTTCAGCTCAGGTCGTGACTTCACTGTGGGTGAGTTCAAGGCTCGCATCTGGCTCTCTGCTACAAGCACAGAGCCTGGAGCTGGCTTCAGATTTTGTGTGTGTGCCTCTCTCTGCCCCTTCCCCACTCGTGCTTTGTCTCTCTTCATCTCTCAAAAATAAATAAGCATTAAAAAGAAATTCTTAATTTCCTTTTTATTTTTAAGTAATCTCTAAGCCCAACATGAGGCTTGAACTCACAACTCTGAGATCAAGAGTCACATGCTCTACGGACTGAGCCAGCCAGGTGCCTCATCTCATAGATTTCTTGAGAGGCTAACATGAGATAGCACTTGTAAAACTCTTAGCATAGCATCTGACACGTAGTAAGCATTCAGTAAATATTTGCCATTGATAATAATGACTACCCCTGCAATGATGGATGGCCCCTGGTTCAGGAGAAAGCTGGAACAAGTAACTTTATAATTGGGTTAATGTAATTCAGTTACTTGAGTACTAAGAGGTCTGAAATAACTGATGAGTAGCTGGGTTCAAGATCAAGGTCTTCTTTTTACCTGTCAGGGGGCCTTGGGCAGGTTAATCTTCTGAAACCTCAGTGTCCTCATGCATAGAGTGGGAATCATAACCTCCTGCTGCCTCTGGGCCTTTGCACTGCCTTTTCCTCTGCCTGGATGTTCCTGCCAGAGCTCTTCATGGCTCACTTCCTCTTTTCATCGAGGTCCCTGCTCAAATGCCATCTCCCCAGAGAGCCTCCCTTGACACGGTCACAAATCCTAGATAGCACCTAGGACATAGTTCACTCTCAGTGAACACTGTTGAAAGAGAAAATCGTGTAAGGAAGTCTTTTCAAATTGTACAGAGATCTAGAGCCGTAAGTGTGGGCAGCTAGTTTCTGGGCCATCTGGAGAACAATGTGAAAGGTCTGCAGATTGAAATCAGCAAGTGGACATGTTCAGCTAAAATGTTCAGCTTTGCCGAGAGAGGCATCTTTTTAGAACCATACCTTCTTCTGTTGGTTTGTGATGGGCTTTAAGGAGTCCTACCAGTGCCAGAGGGAGACAAAGCCAACCATGATGGAAGTGCTCTGGTCAGTTGCTTGGGGCGCTAGCCAATTCGGTGTTGCGCTCCTCTCTGTCTGCACCTGAGGGCTTGGAGAGGCCTCCCTGTTCCTTCCCTCCTTGTAAAAGACTTACAGAAATTGTCCAGGTATGCCCTGTACTTACACCATCATGTGACTGTAAAACCCACCACCTCTCCCAGGGAGTTTGCTCTTAAGGCTAATCCCTGGGGTGTAATCTCACGACCTGTGGTCTTATCTATTGTTAACTGTCATTAATGAGTGACTATTTTAATCATCAGTCAATTATCCCAATAACTCTCCAAAGTTAAGTGTAAGCCCCCGACTTCACCAATGGGGAAACAGGGAAACGGAGGCTTTTCAGGCTTTGTAGCTTACCGGGGATGTGGCAAACTTGGCAATGACCTCGAAGCCGGGCTCCTTCCTTCGCCTGTAGTTCCTTCCTAAGCCAAGGCTTAGAGGGGAGGGGGCTGAGAGCAAACACACAGTCCTTCTCTGGATGCTTTTGCTCCCAGTAGGGGGATATGTTTCTAAAGGGCTGCTGGCAAATAATTTCGAGGGTTTGGCTAGCCTGAAATAACCGATCTATTTAGAGGTTTGAAGACCAGGCGGCAGAGGCTAAATAAGGTAAAGTGTCTGTCAAGAGCGGAGGCCCAGGGAAGAGAATAGAATATTTAAAAACTCATGGTTCATGTCATGTTTTTCTTTACCCAAGGCTCTTTTGAAAGTGTGCTGCAAATAGAAATCATTGCTGTCCTCACCTTATAATACAGACATTGGGATACAAGGCCAGATAAAACACATACACTATAAATGTAAATCTAAATACAGATTTAAATTTAAATACAAATTTAAATATAAACATGTGTGTGTAGTGTATACATATTTTGGTTTCTGTTCTACAACTACACAACTTTGGAGAAAGTAGGTTGGTTATACATAATTTGGAGAAAATTGGAGAATTCTCAGCCAAAACTTCATGTTCAGATTGTAGGTATAAGGATGCAGAGACTTCTCCCAGGGAAGGTTACATTTTTAGGAATAATAGTAGCTATCTCTTGCATAGCACATAGCACTGTGTCAGGAACTGGGCGAGTCCCCTCCCACATGTTTTACTCTTAATCATCGCAATCCTCTTTTCCATGTTTTCATTTTATTGTTGTAGAGGTAGAAGTTCAGAGAGATAAAGCAACTCACCCAAGGTCACACAGCTCGTAAGCAGCACAGCCAGGTTCTGAACTAAGACTCCAGAGTGTAGAATCCATAAGGGGACAGAAGGCTTTGTTTGCCAGGTTGTTACCGGATGCCCAGAATGGGGCTCTTCATTGCAAGTGCTCAATACCCTGATATGAAAAATGAATGAATGAATGAATGAGTGAGTGAGTGAATGAATGGCTCTAATTCCTGTATTCTCAATAGCTCTGCTAAACTTCCTTCTCATTTTGCTGTGCACCTGCCAGCATCATGCTCTTGGTATCTGAGTAACACAGGCATTAGGAATGAGTGTTTTCTGCATCTAAGGTAGAATAAGTCAGACGTAGGTGTGTTCTTGCCTTCTTTTGTCAATTTTTGGTGGGAAGCAGAGGGCAGCGAAGGAACGGCGAGACTGTGTGTTTGCCTACCTGTATGAAGTGATCAGGGTGGAAAGTGTGGATAGAAGGGCAGGTCCGCTCTAGGTACGGCTGCCAGCAAGTTCTCACACGTGTTGCCATCGCTGCTCTTGTTGAGAAAACGGAGGGCTCTGGACCTCCAGTGTCAAGGGAGGGAAAGAGGAAGTGATGGGCAGTTCCACTGCAAGAAAGGAAAGCAGAAATTCAGTAAGAAACAGAAGTTCCCTGGCAGTGCCTTGTTTTAGTTCCGCAAACCTGAACTGAAAGTCAGAGGGGTGTCCTAAAAATCTCACGGCACTGAAAATCAGATCGGGGGGCTAATCCCTGCTTTGTCATTGACTTGGCCGAGTCATCTTTTTTCCTTTGGACTTTAGTTTCCTTATCTCTAAAATAAACAATTTAGACCAAGACCCTTTCCTTCCGGGGGCAGCCGGCGGGGGGGGGGGGGGGGGGGGGAGGTGGAAGGGGTGGTATTTTTGGTGACCATGTGATTGATGAGTAGCATTTATGTGTATGTTGTAGGGGGTGGAGCGGGGATGCTAAATGTATGCAGTGCTTAAGACCACACAATGAGAAACTGTCCCACTTAGAATCTGGAATGATAATTAAGAACCGCTTCATTGCTAAAATACTGTGATTCTATTCTAGCTACACTGATTTGAATCATCCAAGTCACATGATGAAGAGAAATGAGATTCTGTGTAAAAGAAATCAGAAGTAATGGATATACTACATTTCCAAACGTCTTCCAATGTACCTCTTGTGAATGTCAGTACCATTTGTTTACCTGTGGTGCGTCTCACTATTGTCCCAGGAAGCAGGAGGGAGCTGGGCCCAGACAAGAAATGTCCTAGGCAGTTGCTATCATAAAGGAAGGGTAAGCAAAAAGCCCTTTCTGGCACTGCAAAAAAGTCCCTCCTCTAGAAGGCTCTGATTGGAGTGGGCTCCAGGTCCGTGGTGTAGAAAGGGCTGAGAGAGGCAGCAGGGCCATGAGCCTGAGAAGAGTTCCTTAGGGCCTGGGGCTTTCCCACCTGGAGGGGAGGAGGGGCTGAAGTGCTCAGAGAATACTGAGCCAGAGGTCTGGGGTTGATGAGGGGCTCACAACAGGACGCCAAGGCACAGACTTCAGCAGTGAGTCTTCTACAAGAAGTGGAACCAAATACTCCTCAGCAGATACTTGCCAAGGACTCATTTACATAGCACCCCACCCCACCCCACCCCTGCAGAAGGCCAGTGGAATTCCACAGATGAGCACTTCCTTCTCCGCTACCCAGAAGGAGTTAAGCTTTCCCACATATCCAGATGCCGTCCTGGTTGGTGTCGTTTTATTGAGATACCGCATAGATATACAGATCTAAGCATAGAGCTCGATGAATGTTTACCCGTGTAGACACCTATGTACCCACCACCCAAATTAGGATACAGACCATGCCAGCACCCTAGAAAAGTATCTTGTGCTCCCTCCTCATCACTGCCAAAGATAATCACTTTTTCACCTGATTACCAAAGAGTAGCTTTTAAATTTACAATGTGTGCTGTTTGTTGTCTGGCTTTCTTTATTCAATATTCATCCATTGGAGATTCATCCATGCTGTTGTAGGTAAGGGTTCAATTTTTCTCCACTGCTGGCTACTATTTCATTGTATGATTATGCCGCGATGTGTGTGTTCACCCTACTGTGGCAGGACATGTGGTTGTTTATAGGTGCCGTCCTGAGAAAGAGTAAGAAGTATGGAATCCTCTTAAGATGAGAAAGACAGTCTGTGTAGGGAATTTGAACCCTGAAAGAGACCATTTTAAGCCAGAAGTAGGGGAGTGACCTTCTCTTATCAAGTTTACATTTTTGTCCACCATCTATAGAAATGGGGACTCCAGGGTTAAATGAAGTCAGGTAATGGAAGGTTTTTTTAATCACATTTGAAAACAATTTTTTTTAATGTTTATTTATTTTTGAGAGAGAGAGAGAGAGAGAGAGAGAGAGAGAGAGAGAATGTGAGCGGGGGAGGGGCAGAGAGAGGGGAAAACACAGAATCCAGAGTAGGCTCTGGGCTCTGAGATGTCAGCACAGAGCCCAGTGTGGGGCTCGAACTCACGAGCAGCGGGATCATGACCTGAGCGGAAGTCAGACGCATAACAGATTGAGCCACCCAGGCGCCCCTAAATCGCATTTTTGTACATCTGAGTTGAGGTGTAAATTTTGGCCCTGCTACTCCGACTTTCTAATTAGAAAACATGGTGCACAGGGCTGGCTTTAGGCTTTCTGAGGCAGTAGACAAGTTGCTGCCTTACTATTAAACACTAACAACTTGGAAGAGATATATTTGAGAGGTGGTACGTTAAAAACAGGATGAGTTCTAGTGGAAAGTATTCAGAAGATGTGGAAAATCTGAGTGAACACCTCCACTGGGGGAGCAGAGCCAGGGTCACGGAGGGCTCTGACAGAATTTAAGCCAGCGGTACAACAGTTGTCAAAGAAAACACCAGCCTAATTCAGAAAGGTGCGCAATTAGTCACCCTGCAGTGGTCAAGGGCTGTTCTAGCTGTTCTGACTAATTTCAACCTGTTTCTCTCAAGAAAAATGGGAGGCACTTGGAGAGGTCTCACATGAAATAATCTCAGTGATTTAAGAAATGAAAAATGGGTCCAGGGCGAAAAAGTTAATGGAGTTAGGGTTGTTTCTGCTTTCACAGAGACTTTGCTGCCCTTAGAATGAGTATTTCAGTCCAGGAAGGAAAGTGTTGGCATCCTTTTGCAGTAAACTAGATGTAGCTCTCCCTGAGTGCCTTTATACACACGACTGGAAGGTAAGAAGAGGACACAGGTGAGAGGTGGGTGCCCTCCCCTCTGCGGTATGCAGGAGGCGTCCACACACACTTCGGCTCTTGCTTTCTTCCGCCACATGGTAAGATCGTCCTTTCCTGCCCACTTGAAGTTAAGCACAGCCATGGGGCTTCCTCTGGCCAATAACATGTTTAAAGCAGAAGTTTCATGAGCTAGCGTGATTTCTCTCCAAGGACTTGTTTCCCCTCTGCCACGGTTCCAGCAAGAGGCTGCTTCAGCAGCCTGGGCTCCAGAGGGAGCAAGACCCCGAGCCCACCCTCGATGGACCTTTTTGTGGATGAGAAATAACCTGCTCGTCCTTCAAGTCGCTGAGATCACCTGTTATCACAGCATAAGCTGGCCTATCCTCATTGATTAAGTTGCTTACCAGAGTCTCCAAAAATGGTCACTTGTGCTCTTATGACTGTGGCCTCTTACACCTAACTGTAAGCCAAGGGCCTCGGATCAAATGCCAGCCCATCGGTCCTTTCCCAGGACTCAGAATGCCAAGAGATGATAGAGACGATTGGCAGTCCGTAGTAGAAGCTGCAGCTAGGCAGATATGAAGGGTACTCCGCACTGCAGGGCCATGTTGGGCCAAGCACAAGGCAAATGGAGGACAGCTGCCCAGCAAGAATGGCAAGTGGAGGGACTGAGGCGAGAGAAGGAAACCGAGAAATGCGGTACAGCCCCCAAATAGTCCCAGTTTTGACTTTCCAGTTCATCCCTAAAGGGCTGGTAGTGCTTTGTTTCCTGTTTTTAGTTTCTGTAAGATCCCTGGAGACTCACACTAACTCCCAAACACACCCCCCTCTGCCCGCTTGAACGAGTCCAGGGTGCTTCTGTGCTTTCCAACAACCTTAATGAGAACAAAGTAGAGACAGCAGAAGGAAGTGAATGGCACTTGCCAACACCCGGCCAACGCTCACTGTGCTCCAGGCACTGCCGTAGGCACGTCAGACGCGTTAGCTCGTCTCGTTCTCAGAGCAATATTATGAGGCACGTGCTGTCAGCATTCTCTTTTTTACAGATAAGGAGACTGAGGCGTGGAGAGGTTGAGCACCTTTCCCATGCCATATCACTACTAAGTGGTGTCCAGTTGTAGATTTCAGACCTTAAACCGCTATACTCTAATGAGCTTCTAATAGACTTTTTGTTTATTTAATTAATTCATTTGTGTTTCTTTATTTTTGATTTTTGATTTTTTTAAAGTTTATTTATTTTGAGAGAGAGAGAGAGAGAGAGATCATGAGCAGGGGAGGGGCAGAGAGAGAGAGGGAGAGAGAGAATCCCAGGCAGACTCACACGGTCAGCAGAGAGCCCGATGCAGGGCTGGAACTCAGGGAGCGTGAGATCATGACCTGAGCTGGAACCAAGAACCGGCTGCTTAACCCACTGAGCCACCCAGATGCCCCTTACTTATTTGTTTTTAAATAGGCTCTACACCCAACGTGGGGCTTGAACTCAAGACCCCACGATCAAGAGTTGCATGCCCTTGGGAATGAGCCATCCAGATGCCCCATTTTTTAAAAATAGACTTAAAAAAAATTTTTTTTGAACTTCTAAATGTCACTGGTGGTGTTTTGTTATGTAAGACATTTTTGAAATTATGCTTTAGCATGTTTAAAGTTAGAATTATTGTTATTTGTTTTTAGGTGTAACAAGGATATTTCTAAATGTAGTATTATCTTTAGAAATGCACATTACAATATTTACGGATTTGTCATGTCTGGGATTTGCTTCAGGTAATGAGGGAGATGAGGGAGTGGGTGGGTGGCAGTGTAGATAATCCATGGTTGGACATAAGTTTGTCATTGTCAAAGCTGGGTGGTGGATACATGGGGGTTATTATGTTATTCTCTTAGCTTGTTTATGTGTCTGAAATGTTCCATAATACAATGTAAAAAACAAACAAACAAACAAAAAACTCAACAGCAATATGAGAAGGCCTGGAAAAGACTGGAACTGGTATGAAATTTAAAAGCCACTTTTTATCTTATCTATGCTGTTTTCATTCTAGAGCAGGGATTCTCCAACTGTGACCAGTGGTACAAGTGTTTTTGTACAGCTTATAAGCTATAAATGGTTTTTAATAATTAAAAAAGTGCCCACTGCATGAAATTCAAAGTTTAATGTTGGTAAATAAAGTTTTATTGTTACGTTAGCCCCACCCATTGTTTATATCTTGCCTGTGGCAGCTTTCACACTACAAAGGCAGAATTGAGTCCTGTGACAGAGACCACGAAACCTAAGATGGGCCACAAAACACAAAATATTTACTGTATGGCCCTTTATAGAAAATGTTTGCTGGCCCCTATTTCATTTTGTTTTTCAACTTTTTATTTATTTTTTGATTTTTTTTTAATGTTTATTTATTTTTGAAAGACAGAAAGACAGAGTGTGAGTGGGGGAGGGGCAGAGAGAGAGAGAGACACACAGAATAGGAAGCAGGCTCCAGGCTCTGAGCTATCAGCACAGAGCCAGACACAGGGCTTGAACTGGTGAACCACAAGATCATGGCCTGAGCTGAAGTCGGACACTTAACAGACTGAGCCACCCAAGTGTCCCTGCTGGCCCCTATTTCAGAAGGGGATTTATTCATGCATAAGTTTGTTTTTGAAAACCAATAAAAAGAAAACCCATATTTTCTTTTTTCATTAGGAAAGTAAAACAAGACCATTGTAGACAATATGGAACATACCAGAGTATGAAAAAATGAAAGTCATCAACTGAGGGTGCACTTGGCTGGCTCAGTCTGAAGGGCATATGCATCTTGAGAGCAGGGTCATGAGTTTGAGCTCCACATTGGGTATAGAGATGACTTAAATAAAAAAAAAATAATAATTAAATTAAATTAAATTAAAATTAAAGAAAAGAAAATCAGGGGCAGCCGGTTGGCTCAGTGAGTTAAGTGTCTGACTCTTGATTTTGGCTCAGGTCATGATCTCATGGTTCATGGGTTGGAGCCCCATGTTGACAGCGGAGGCCTGCTTGGGATTCTCTCTCTCCCTCTTTCTCTACCCCTCCCCTGCTTGCACCCTCTCTTCCTCTCTCAAGATAAATAAATAAACTTTAAAAATATATATTTAAAGAAAGAAGAAAATCATCCCCTGGGTACCCATTTCTAAAATCTTCCCTCATAGCTTTTATTGACCAACTACTGACAAAATGAAAATCGCTCCAGTTTCAGGAAAAAGTAAGGATTGTCTTTCTGGTGCCTCTATGGACAACGGCTGCAAGCAAACATTTGCTGGGACAGGGAGGCACCTGAAAGGCTTTGAGAGAGGCCACCTGGGATCTTGCTGGATTTAAATTGTATGGTAAGGGGCGTCTGGGTGGCTCAGTCGGTTGAGCGTCCGGCTTTGGCTCAGGTCATGATCTCACGGTCTGTGAGTTCAAGCCCCACGTCGGGCTCTGTGCTGACAGCTCAGAGTTGGAGCCTGCTTCGGATTCTGTGTCCCCCTGTCTCTCTGCTCCTTCCCTGCTTGCGCTCTGTCTCTCTCTGTCTCAGAAATAAATAAACATTAAAAAATAAAAATAGGGGCGCCTGGGTGGCTCAGTCGGTTGAGCTTCCGACTTCGGCTCAGGTCGTGATCTCATGGTCTGTGAGTTCGAGCGCCGCATCGGGCTCTGTGCTGACAGCTTGGATCCTGCAGCCTGCTTCAGATTCTGTGTCTCCCTCTCTCTCTGCCCCTCCACTGCTTATGCTCTGTCTCTCTCTGTCTCAAAAATAAATAAAAACATTAAAAAAAAATTAAAAAAAATAAAAAATAATAAATTGTACGGTTAACTTTCCATAGCATCTTAAAACTCATGTATAGTAAATCCTGTTGGGAGGACATTGTAGGGAACATTCAACACAGAAGTGAGAACCGATATTCAAGGTGTGAATCCAGTTAACAAATTCCTGTGGGGGAAAAATACCAATATTTTATTTTAGTTGTTTTTAAAAGTTTTTATTTTTAAGTAATCTTTATATCCGACATGGGGCTTGAACCCACAAATCTGAGATCAAGAGTTGCATGCGCCACTAACTGAGCAAGCCAGGCACCCCAAAAATAACAACCTTTAAAGCTGACTTAACTCATGTTCTAGCAGCACACTAGCCAAAGGGTAGAAGCCACCCAAATGTCCATCAACAGATGACTGGATAACAAAATATGGCATGTATGTAAACATGCAATGGAATACCAACTCAGCTTTAAAAACGAAGGAAATTCTGGCACATGCTGCGATGTGGATGAACCTTGAGGACATCATGCTAAGTGAAACACAAGCCAGGGAGCACCTGGCTGGCTCAGTTGGTTAAGTCTCCTCCGACTCTTGATTTTGTCTCAGGTCATGATCTCGCTGTTCGTGAGTTCGAGCCCCTCATTGGGCTCTGCACTGATAGTGTGGATCCTGTTTGGGATTCTCTGTCTCCCCCCCTCTCTCTCACTGCCCCCCCATTCAAAATAAATAAATAAACTTAAAAAAAAATAAGCCATTCAAAAAAGGGCAAATGTGATGTGATTCCATTTACACGAGGTCCCTCCAATTGTCAGATTCAAAGAGTGAAAGTAGAACGATGTTTCTAGGACCTGGGGGGAGGAGGCAGCAGGAGTTACTGTTTATGGGGACAGGGTTTCAGTGTGCGAAGGTGAAAAAGCGCCGGAGACGGACAGTGGTTATGGTTGCACAACAGTGTGAATGTACTTAATGCCACTGAACTGTAAGCTTAGAAATGGTTTAAGTGGTAACTTTCATGCTGTGTGTGTTTTACTACAATTGTTTTTAAGAATGACTTAAATTTCAAGTAGTTGAAAAGTGGTAATAAAAAGCAAAGAAGCTAAACTTTAGCAGCAAAGAGTTCAATTAACTGAGAACAGTCTTAAGGCTGCAGATTAATATAATGCTTAAAGGTGGTTACTAATGAGGAGACGATGTGAAGTTTCTGGGCTGGCAATGCAAGTTTGCTTTCTGTGCGAAGGTCCGGGAATAGGTCTGCCTGGGAAATCAGAAACTTGATTCTTCCAGTTCAGTGGTTTTATAATAATGCCAAGAGAATGGTCTAAAGGAAAAGTCAGAGCTGTCATTAGTGGTATTAACAGTGATCTGACTTTTCACTATTTGCATGCTGCACTTACAAATCTGATTTCAGTAAAATTTGCTTGGTTTCTAATAACCCACCAGGACTGTGGCCATCGCCCACATCATTTAAGGACTGAGTGTTGGCTCCAGCTGCTGGGCAGTTCTCAGCTCCCCCAAGCCACCAAGCGTGTGCATAGACTCCCCTGACTGGTCAGGTTAGCTAAGCAGGCACGCCGTCAAGACCAGGGTCTGGTTTTCCGTGGGAAATCCCAGGGAAGTGGGATGGGCTTCTCTCATCCATGACATCACAAATGCCAAGTTATACCCCAGTCAGAAATGGTGATGAAGAACATCCACTGACCGTACCTCATGTGAAGCTGTGTAACTAGATGCCAATGATGGTTTGACCAAAAGTGACTCCTGGCTAGACCTGCCTCCAACTAGTGCAATCTGGGACAGTTAGACATGTTGTGTAAGGCCAGCGTCCATTCCATGTCAGCCGTTTGGTCATTCTGATTGGTTAATGCCCAGCCTGGCCAGTAGATAAATATTTTTATAAAGTCGCTCAGCCAAATCACTGTTTGCCAGCAGCCTTCAGTATCTGAGTGATACCACCCTAGGGTTAAAATTTCTGAGAATTTGCTTTAAAAGAGTAGAGTGGAAAACAGTGTGGAGGTTCCTCAAAAAATTAAAAATAGATCTACCCTATGACCCAGCAATAGCACTGCTAGGAATTGACCCAAGGGATACAGGAGTGCGGATGCATAGGGGCACTTGTACCCCAATGTTTATAGCCGCACTTTCAACAATAGCCAAATTATGGAAAGAGCCTAAATGTCCATCCACTGATGAATGGATAAAGAGGTGGTGGTTTACATATACAATGGAATACTACATGGCAATGAGAAAGAATGAAATATGGCCTTTTGTAGCAACGTGGATGGCCCTGGAGAGTGTGATGCTAAGTGAAATAAGTCATACAGAGAAAGACAGATACCATATGTTTTCACTCTTCTGTGGATCCTGAGAAACTTAGCAGAAGACTATGGGGGGAGGGGAGGGGGAAACAAAGGTAAAGAGGGAGGGAGCCAAAGCATAAGAGACTCTTAAAAACTGAGAATAAACTGAGGGTTGATGGGGGGTGGGAGGGAGGGGAAAGTCGGTGATGGGCATTGAGGAGGGCACCTTTTAGGATGAGCACTGTGTGTTGTATGGAAACCAATTTGACAATAAATTTCATATTAAAAAAAAAGTAGAGTGGCCATTTAACCAACTCCTTATTCCCTCACACTTGGGGCTTTTGAATGTGTTTTCATTGGATTTTGTCTAAAATATCAAAAGACTGAGATCACTAGAAGTGGATAACCAGAGCCACAAAAAATAGTAAAAACGACAGTAAATCTGTTTATTGGCCATTTTACATGTTTTCTTTCCCTTTCTTTCTTTCTTTCTTTCTTTCTTTCTTTCTTTCTCTCTCTCTTTCTTTCTTTCTTTCTTTCTTTCTTTCTTTCTTTTCTTTTCTTTCTTCTTTTTTTCCTTCCTTCCTTCCTTCTTTTCCCCCTCCCTCTCCTCTTCCCTCCTTTCTCTCTCTTTCTTTCTTTCTTTTGTTTTTTTTTTTTTTTTTAATTCTTTTAGTGTTTATTTTTGAGAGCTAGAGAGGCAGGGTGTGAATGGCGGAGGGGCAGAGAAGGAGAGAGAGAATCCCAGGCAGGCTCCACACTGTCAGCAGCAGAGCCCAATGTGGGGCTTGAGCCCACAAACCGTGAGATCATGACCTGAGCTGAAAACCAAGAGTCAGACCCTTAACTGACTGAGCCACCCAGGGCGCCCCTTACATACGTTATTGCTAATTGTCACATGAAGAGTTAGGTCTATTTCTTATCTTACTAATGAGGGAAGCCGAGGCTAAGAGAAGCAAAGTGACTTGCAAAAAGGTCATTCATCTAATAAGCGGCAAACCCCACATTCAAATATAGCACTACGGTATTTTGTCTCACTTTTGGGAAATCCACGTATAATGCTTCACTGACATGGTGGACCTCTGTGGTTTTGCCACTCAACACATCCATTCCAATCACCTTTCTGCTGCTAACAGTCCACTGATATTCCTCTGAGGTACTATCTTCTCCCCAGCTGTCATTCCAGGTATGGGGCGGGGCGGGGGGGGGGTCATGTGACTCGAACCTGGCCAATCAGTGCATGATATTTCTCTGGCTACAGTGACTAACTCTTTCATCCATTCAACAAATATTTATTGAGAGGAGTTGGGACATAAAGTAGGAATCAAGATAGGTGAGAATGCTGCTGTGGGGAAGCTTATTTTCTAGTGGGGGCAGGCAGAGAATCAACTATAGCAAATCCTCAGCCTAATTTCAATTGGTAGGAAATATTTAAAAAAAAACAAAGAACAGGGTTATGGGGTATAAGAGTAACAAGCAATAAGGATATCCAGACTCTTTTTAAGAAGGTGGTCAGAGTCAGGGAGAGGTGATGGCACTTGTGTTGGGTCCCATTTCTACCTGACTTGAACTTGGAAGGGCATGGGACCCCTCAGACTGCTGGTAGCCAGCCATCTTGCCCATCCTTGGAGTCTGAGAATGAAGTCAATGTGGGGGAAGGATGGAGAAGAGGGGAGAGAGAGAGAGAGAGAAATAGGGTCCTGAGGATCTCTTAAAGCCTCTGAATCATGCTGTAAGTGAAGTGAGACCGGGTTTCTAAACTTGTATGCCAGGGGAGCCTATAGATGGTTTTTTTTTTTTTCTTTAATAAGATTCCTTCATTTTATGTTTTATGTGTCTCATACCAGAAAGAATCTCACGTTGTACCACTGAATGTTCAGACTAATCACTGCCTGGCATATGAACCCCCTTCACCCCTGGCAGATGTGAGTAAATTTTGGATAGATAAGCAGATGGCTAAAGAGGTAAGTAGCTCACAGGCTGATTGATCTAGAAAAGATACAAGTTACTGATTGCCCATGCGTGGAGAAACGGATCAGAAAGATACACCCTCAACTCTTCACATAGTTAACACTCTAGATGAGCGGTGGGGGGTTTCACTTTTTAATTATTAACTTCTAGAATGTTTGCATTGAAAAGCAAGAATGAATCACTTCTAATATAAAAAAAAAACAAAAAAACAAAACCTGCAGATCTAGAAGCGTGTGGACTGAGAAGCCTGTGGAATAGTAGTGAATCGGGCCCCCAACACCATGCCCATAGCATGTAAAATGACGTGTTGTCGGGCTGTTACTCCACGTAGCTACCAAGAGAGGCTATTCTTGGGGGCTACTTTGGAAAGAAGGGGCCACTGTGCTCTCTTTCCTACAGAGCCTCCCAATGTTTTTCTTGTCCGTAGGGGCGGCTAAAAGATGAAAATGTCTGTATGGCTCATAAAATAAAGAGATAAGGCCATATGAAGCCAAAAGATTTTCCTGGGCACTCTTTTGGCCCCAGACCCTGGCCAGTTCTCCTAAGAGCTGAAGGGAACCATTTCTTTTCATGGGAACCCGTTCACTGAGCAACAGCAGGCCATGATTACAGGACAGGGGCTCTTTCTACTGGAAATGCATGATTCCTCAGGGCATCTGACTGGCTCAGTCAGCAGGGCCTATGACTCTTGATCTCAGGGTTGTGAGTTTGACCCCCATGTTGGGCATAGAGTTAACTTAAAAAGAAATGCATGAGTCTTAAGTGCTTCTCTTTCATACCTAAGGAATTATATCTATTTCAAAGTTCAGAATCTTGACAGGCATTATTATAGCTGCTTTTTTAATTTTAAAATATTTATAGAACTGGGGCTCCTGGGTGGCTCAGTCAGTTAAGCGTCCGACATCGGCTTAGGTCATGATCTCGCAGTTTGTCAGTTCGAGCCCCGTGCAGGGCTGTGTGCAGACAGCTCAGAGCCTGGAGCCTGCTTCAGATTCTGTGTCTCCTTCTTTCTCTGCCCCTCCCCTGCTCACATTCTGTCTTTCTGTCTCTCTCAAAAATAAATAAATATAACAAAATTTTTTTTAATACCCATAGAACTTATGGGGCACCTGACTGGCTCAGTCAGTGGAGTGTGTGACTCAGGGTTCTGAGTTTGAGCCCCACATTGGATGTAGAGGTTACTTTAAAATAAAATCTTTAGGGGCGCCTGGGTGGCTCAGTCAGTTAAGCATCCGACTTCAGCTCAGGTCATGATCTCACAGTCCGTGAGTTTGAGCCCTGCGTCGGGCTCTGTGCTGACAGGTCAGAGCCTGGAGCCTGCTTTGGATTCTGTGTCTCCCTCTCTCTCTGCCCCTCCCCTGCTCATGCTCTGTCTCTCTCTGTCTCAAAAATAAAAACATTAAAAAATATATTAAAAATAAATAAATAAATAAATAAATAAATAAATAAATAAATAAAATAAAATCTTTAAAAAATAAAATAAAATACTCAAAGAACTCATAATTATAATCTTACTGTGCTTTAATTTTGCTTGCTCTCTCTTTAGTAAATTTCTTTTTAGAGAACAACTTTGGCAATCATTTTGGCGTCTCCTTTCTCTTGGACACTTCCATTAGATCATGGATTGTTCCTGAATCATAATCCTAGGTGAATGCTGTTTCTTAGAAGAGTCCAAAGCCCCACATGGATTCCAGCTTTGCTGTTTAAAGCAAGGAACAAAATTTTACTGCAATCTTGTCAGAAAACTCTTGAAGATTCTATGATAGAATCAGTCCTCATCATTGCTTTTCAACTTAGGAAAAAAAATAATTACTTCCACATAGCAGATTCCATTTGGACCCAAATAAATTGTGTGCTAAAGCCATCTAAAGCTGTAGCTACTGAAACACTCCCCTTGCAATTTGACTTTTTTATTTAATCACTTTGCTCAGAGAAAATGAAAAGGCAAACTCCAAACCAGGGAAGGTTGAATAATCACAAATTCCAACCTTAAGGAATCTGAAATAATGAGATTTCATGGGATTTTTCTTGCCAAGAAAGAACTACCACCTTCCTCCCTTGGGTCTATGATGCTTATAACTTTACTTACAGGCTTACAATATCATTCCCTAGAGAAGGAATTATGGTCAGACTTTAATTTGGATCAACAGATAAAATTAGAAAGTCTCTTGAGGGAAATGTCATTCATTATTTACAAATGTACATAATTAAAGGAAGAAGTTATATACAGAAGAAAGACTGAAGTGTCTGTAGAGCAAAGGCTTAAATATAAGTAGAATTCCCTGGAATCTTACCAGGTGCATGCCTGAAATACATTAATTTGAAGTCTACAGGTTGGGGGCACCTGGCTGGCTCAGTTGGTAGAGCATGCAATTCTTGATCTCGGATTGTGAGTTTGAATCCCACATGGAGTCTGGAGCCTACTTAAAATAAATAAGTAAATAAGTAAACAAATAAATAAAATAAAGTCTACAGCTTGGAAAAAAATAGCTTGATATACATACATCAAACTATTTTTTGTGTGCTTCTCTGTGGATTGAGGAGAGAGATGGTTATGGAGGAAAAGTTTAACTTGATAGAAGAGATGGCTTATGTTTGGTTATTTAAATAATAAATATAGCAAATATTGGTTAGACTCTTTGGCCACCCAGCAACTAGAACACCTTATGTCTATTTGTAGAATTTCTCATCTTATGGGTCTGAAAATGTCTAAGCCAGAAACTCATTTTTCTGAACCTCCCTTGTAACTAGATGTAGTAATAGAATTTTCAGGAGAAATAGAACAAATAGGTTCTGGGTTTTTGTTTGTTTGCTTTGTTTTGTTTTGAGAGAGAAAGAGAGAGAGAGAGAGAGAGAGAAGAAGGAAGGAAGAGAAGGAAGAAGTTTCAGGAATTGGCTTACCTGATTATGGATACCCAGGAAGAGCCAATATTGCAATGCAAGTCCAAAGGCCATCTGTTGGCAGAGTTCTTTCTTGCTTGGGGGATGTCAGACTTTTGTTGTATTCAGGCCTTCAACAGATTAGATGAGGCCCACCTCCACATTATGGGAGACAATCTGATTGCATCAGATGCCGCTCATTTAAATGTTTATCTCATCTGAGCACTGACTATTATATGTAAGTGATGAATTACTAAATTCTACCCTGAAACCAACACTACATTATATGTTAACTAACCTGAATTTAAATAAATTCTTAGGGGAAAAAAAATACAATACAACACAATATCCCCATACTTACTTAAAAAAAATCCAAATAAATGTTTATCTCATCTGAAAATACCCTCATGGAAAAATCCAAAATAATGGTTGGCCAAATATTTGGGCACTGTGGCCCAACCAAGTTGACACATAAAATTAAACATCACAATGAGGTATAGACATTTGACTTAACCCTTACACAGGCTTTGGTTTGCAAGTAAGCGCATGTAAAATCCATTCTTCATGTGGGGGTGGTCAAGATATCCAGCTTACAGAGGCAAGATGGCAGCAATTCTGGTGGCAGCACTTGTTGCTAGAGTGTATAGCAGAAGGGTCTCCACAGAAAGTGTCATGGCTTTGTTAAATCAAGTTTCATTCTTTAGTCCTCCCAGAAATTCAGTGAACTGCTTAGTTCCTTGAATACATCCCTCTTTTGTTTAAACTAGGTGGATTCTGTTGTTTGCAACTAAAAACCCTGAAATTCAGTAAGCATGTTGTATTAATTACTAATGCATAACAAATTACCCCGGAACTTAATGGCTTAAAACAATAATAAACATTTATTATATCCCACATTATCTGTAGATCCAGAATTTGTTTTTTTTTAATTTTTTTTATTAATTTTTTTTAACGTTTTATTTATTTTTGAGACAGGGAGAGACAGAGCATGAACAGGGGAGGGTCAGAGAGAGGGAGACACAGAATCTGAAACAGGCTTCAGGCTCTGAGCTGTCAGCACAGAGCCCGACACGGGGCTCGAACTCACGGACCGCGAGATCATGACCTGAGCCGAAGTCAGCTGCTTAACTGACTGAGCCACCCAGGAGCCCCTGTAGATCCAGAATTTGTAAGTAGCTTCACTGGGTGATTCTGGCCCAGGGTCTCTCTTGAGGTTGTAGTCAATTTGTTGGCCAGTGCCATAATCATCTGAAGACTCGACAGGGGCTGGAGGATCCACTTTCAAGATGGCTTATTCACATGGTTGGCCAGTTGGTGCTGGCTGTTGGAAAGAGGACTCTGTTCTTCTTGTGTGGGCCTCTCCATATAGCTGCTTGAGTGTTCTCAGCATATAGGCTGTCTTTCCCCAGAAAGAGTGATCCAAGAGAGAAAGGTGGATGCAACAATGCTTTTTATGACCCTGGCTGTGTGAAATCACATGCTCTCAATCCACTGCATTCTGTCTGTTACAAGAAAGTCGTTAGGTCCAGCTCTTACTCAGAGGGAGGAACATTAGTTTCTACGTTTTGAAGGAGGGGGTGCAAAAGAATTTGTAGTTGTATTTTTAAATTTTCTATGTTGTCTGTTTCAAGATGGCCCCCCAACCATCCTCACCTCCTGATAGTCACACCCTTGTGTGTGTCTGTCCTATACGCTATTACAGTTGTTCTCTTTGACCAATGGTCTCTGGAGAAGTGGGGGTGTGCCCCTACCAAAATTAGGCTATAAAAAGCTGCGTCTCTTTCACTCTCTTGCTGTTTCCCTGCCTCCCTTGCTCTGGAGGAAGCGAGCAACCATGCTGTGAGCAGCCTTATGGAGTGGTCCATGAACTAGAGCCTCTGGCTAACAGCCAGTGAGGAGCTGAGGCCGGCCACCAATTGTATGAGCAAGCTGGAAACAGAGCCTTCAGAAAGAGTGCAGCTCCACGTGACAGTTTGCACCCTTATGAGTCCTCTTGAGACCTTGAACCAGAACCATTCAGCTAACTGGCGCCTGGATTCCTGACCTGTAGAGCCTTCATGTGATAATGTTTGTTGCTTTAAGTTGCAAACATTTTGGGGTAATTTTTTAATGCAGCAATAGATAACCAATATATTATCATACGTGTAGCACTATTTTTTCCCAGAAGAAATAAAGGTTTGCATGTGTGTATGTGTAGTGAAAGTGTGTGTGTATAAGTGTGTGCATGTGCGTGTGTGTGTGCCTTGAAAAGAGAGTGTGAGAATAAAATATAGTTCTACTTAACTCAGCAAAGGCAGGCATGACGCTCTTTCAGTTCTCAGAGAGTATTCAGATATGTCACTAGCCCCCTAGAAATTCTCAACTAAATCTTACGTTGAAATTATTCTTTTTTAAGGCTGGAGGCTGCTACTGACCAAGCTGTAACTTGCTGCCACCAAGATTGTGTCAAGCAAGGCCTGGGACCCCCTCCCTCAAAATGGGGCCATATTGGGCTCCTTTATATATTAATGGGTCCTGTGCTTCCAAAGTAGCAACAATTGGGGCACCTGGGTGGCTCAGTGGGTTAAGTGTCGGACTCTTGATTTTGGCTCAGGTCATGATCTCATGGTTCGTGAGTTCAAGCTCCACATCAGGCTCTGTGCTGACAGTGCAGAGCCTGCTTGGGATTTTCTCTCTCCCTCTCTTTCTGCCCCTCCCCTGCTCTCTTAAGCAAACAAACAAAAAAAAAATTTAAAGTAGTAATTATTGTTTTTTAATTTCTTGTTAGCCTTATTGCTTTAGAAAGTCTCTAGTCACAGACTATAACAAGTACCTTGTGGGTTATTCAGTCGTATTTTTAGATGTAATAACAAAAACAAATGTACATTTATTTTCAGTTATTCAAGATAATACAGCACCCATTTGTTCAGTAAACATTAAAAGAGAACTACTGGGTTCCAACCCTGGCCCAGGCCCTGGAACGGGCTTCAAAAGTCCTCAGCACTGCCAGAAGAGAGCAAATGCCATTGTTGCAGTAGTAACACGATTAGGGGACGCTAAAGCCCTCCTTTTCCGTGGGGCGAACAAGCCAGCAATCTGTCTCCAAGGAGCCCCACAGGGTGACTTGTGGATTCATCCAGGTCCAGGTTCTGGTCATAGAGCTTTGTAGGCAGCACACCAAGAGCAATCTGTGCCCCAAGGGAGAATCTATTAACCACACTCATGAGACTCTTACATAAACCAGAAGGTCAGTTTATTAATTTACAATGAAAATCCTAACTATCACGGGGACCGGGACGCTCAGGCTGGCATGTCAAACCCTAACCTTCCTCCCCCTCCTCCTGGCCTCTCCTCTTCCCTTACTTCATTTCCTGCTGTGACCAACACTTAGTGAGCATGTCCCACGAGCCAGGCACAGGGCTGAGAGCTGGAGAAAGTGGCATATGGAACCAAAAGAGTTCTTGCCCTCAGTCGGAGAAGTAGAAGGAAACCCTAATCGAAACACTCGCGCGAATAAATGCCAGGTCTCTGAGGTTCGTGGAGCCCTTTGAGACGATAGCGACCATGAAGGCTCCTGTCCTTAGGACCGTGGGCACTCCCAAACATAAACAACACCATGCACACAACCTCAGGAGGTTCTCAGTCACTCTGAAACCCATGTGGGGAATTAGGGTGCAGCATACCCCCCTCTGTTGGCAGAGCTACATGGGAAGCGGCCAAGTCACAGCCCGAAGTTTGCTTCGAGATCATGGAGTTGAAACGAGGGTGTTATTTGGGTGAATTGAGTGTTCGAGAGCATTAGGCTAAGATCGCCCACAACGTGTCATAAGCGGCTTTGCCACTTGAGATACTCCATCCGTTGGGGGTCTCCCCTAACCTGGAGTGATGCCTGAATGGAGTCCTGCCAGCATTAACCTCGCTCCTCTAAGTGAACAAAGCTGACCAAACCCCACTTGGCCGACGCATCTGTCTTCAGATAGGCCAATACCCTGATCCACGGACAGCCAACATCCCTAGCCTTGGAGTGATATGGTGGCCTTCAGAGGACTCCACATCCACCTATCTTGTCCCTGATCCTTCACGAATAGGTTTCAAGGTTAACCTTGGTGGAGAGCTGTACCTTTCTTACTTGCAAGTTCTTTTAAGCTGTAGTGTTCTGGGCCCCAGCAGCTCCCAGCTGGCTTTTCCAAGAGCATCTGGAACATAAGGAAAGGCAGACCCCTGGCTCATCAAAAACCTTTCCAGCCTACCTTTCTCCTCCCCACAAGATAAAGCAGGAGTGGGCCAGCTTTTTCTGTAAAGAACCTCCTAGTAAATATTTTAGGTCTCTCTCCTAACTCCTCAACTCTTTTGTGGTGCAGAAAGCAGCTGTAGCTGATACATCTATGAATGAACATAGCCGTGTTTCAATAAAGCCTTAGGTACAAAAAGCAGGGGGCTGGCCGGATCCGGCCTGTGGTCTGTAGTTGGCTGACCCCTGGTCTAGGAGATAGATGATCATCTTCCCTACGGCTTCTCCCCAGCTCCCTCTGCTCTCCTTCACTGGTCTTCCTGAAGGATTTATTTCCACCATATTTCAGAGGATTTGACAGACAGAGAAAATGGTTCTGTGGAAACAGCAAATGGAAGATTGCTTTCAGCTAGGAAAGGTTTCCCAGCCTCGGTGCTCCATCCTTCCTACTTTGGGTGCAGAAGTGGTGGGAGAGAGCCGTCAGACGAACAAGGGAAAACATTCAGGACGTCAAAAACGTTTAATGCGGAGAACAGAAGGTTCCAGCAAGGCACAAGGCATCGTGAGGAGTACTTCCTCTTCAGTCAGCTAATGACAATAATAGTAACAGCAAGGTAACACGGATAACATTCGCTGAAGGCTTACCACGTGCCAAATGTTCCGCCAGGTGTTTTTCTAACTATCGTGTGTGGTGCTGGGTTTGCTTTCCAGCCCTGCCACCTTCTAGCTGTGTGACCCCGCTTCACCCTTCCAAGCCTCAGTTTCTCCATCTGTTAAACAGGGGCTGTGGCATAACCTATGAAAAGCACTCAGCACAGTGTCTGCCCACCCCCCCAAGTGCTTGGTAAGAGTTAGACCTTTGTTATTCGAATCTGTAGAGGGGCCAGGCTTGTTCTCCGCACCCCCAGAGCTTAGCAATGAAGCCAGTTGATGGAACCCTGGGAAAGAGAGATTCCAACCCCAGGGGAAGCTTGCTGACCCAGCACTTCCGAGATACAGGGTTCTTATGGGAAGGTTGTAGATTCCTGAAGGATGTGTTGTGTAGTAAAATAAATTTGAGAGATTTTCAGTTAAGCAAAATTAAACAAGTTTCTCAACGGCTGTATTTTTTTAGAGCCCTGAATATACTGCTGTGGTATAGATCACTAAGCAGGTATTATCACAAACAGCTCTTTCCAGATGTATTTACCAGTCGTTTCTTGACTCTAGGGAGCCCGTGGGGATTGGTTTGTCGCAGAAAATCCTTTAGGAAGGTATAGTTGGAGATGTGTGAAAATTGATTGGCTAAGCGAGGTAGTGAGCTCCTCATTAAGGGAAGTGTGCAAGCAAAAGCTGGCTGCTGAAAGGGCAGGCGTGTGGACAGGGTCATCATGTGGTAGATGACAAGGGGGCTGAGTTAAGTGAAAGGCTCCTATGATTCCTGGCTGCTTGTCTTGTGCCTTCAGGCTCAGGGGGCTGTGCTCATTTTCTGTTCCAGATCTGGAATTTTGGATTTGACTTTGATATCAAGGAAGGAGCTCTTTGGGGTGAAGCAAGGTACTGGACTGTTGTGGTAGCCCCAAGTAATGAGGCCCTGAGGAGCCAGGCTGACCTTCCCCCTGCTTTAGGGTCCCCTCAAGTCTGCTGAGGATCAAGGTATGGGTCACCAAGGGCAGTGAAATCGCATTGTCTGCCATAACATAAGAGCTCAGGAAATGTTCCTCTTTGAGATCCATCCTCAGTATCCTGAGGTGTCACTGGTCAAGGGCAGACAGCGTGACTAGGGAATTATTAACTGATTGTTATTGAAAAGTGAAGTCTGGTCCACCTTCTGGTCTCCATCACACCCATGCATATGTGCACACACACACACGCACACACGCACATGCTTATACCCCAATTCTAAGGCTACTTGAAGTCTCCCAATCCTGGCTGAGACATGCTAAAATGTCCCCTGCCCACTCAGAGATGCAGGAGCAACCTGGTTAATAAAACCTTTCAAATCCCCTGTTTTCCACTAAATCTGGACCAACGACAGGACATTCTGGGCTAACAGTAGGACTATTCTCTTTCCACTGGACCAGTTCCTCTTCTCCTACCACTCTTTCCTCCTTGCTGGAATTTTCCCGCTTGTCACCAGAAGGGACCAATTCTAAAGCTGACCTGGTGGATAAAGGCAAGAGGCCCTGACTAGCACTGGGAACACTGAGCACAAGCAGGGGCGATTTTCGAGACTGGAGACAGGTGGGTTCAATAGATGTCGGTTAATAACTGAAGGCATTTGGATGCTTTTACAAGGAGCAGCTGGGATGTGCCCTCCGCTTCTGACGTCTCCTGTGACGGTAAAAAGTTCTGTATCTCCTGCACAATTAGCAGATTTTCTGCCCATTACATGTAAGTGCCCCCTTCCCCATGTGAATCATCAGTCAGGTTGGGGAATGTCTCTGTTGAAAACCCACCTTTCTGGGTGCCTAGGTGGCTCAGTTGGTTGAGCATCCGACTTCAGCTCAGGTGATGATCTCATGGTTCATGAGTTGGAGCCCCACCTCAGTCTTCGTGGTGACAGAGCGGAGCCCACTTCAGATTCTCTGTCCCCCCTCTCTCTTCCCCTCCCCCTCCCCGGCTCACGTTCTCTCTCTCTCTCAAAAATAAATAAACATTAAAAAAAAAAATCACCATTCATTATCATGCTTCTCAACTTCCCGGACAACGGAGTAGTTTGTGAGAACCCAAGACCATGATGGCTGTTGGAAACCCCCTCCCGGTTTCCCTCTCTGTCCTGTCGTCTCTCCTCAAAAGCAGGGCGTGAATCGAGGTTGTTGGTGCTACCTGCCCAGTGACTGCCCGGCCCCCTGTCTGTGAGTGCCCCCTCCCATGCCTTGTTGAGCACATCACTGGTTAAATTGGGGCAGTTTTCCAGTAACAGGAGGTGACCTACAAATGAATAAAAGTTACCTCTTGATCTAGTTTAGTAGACAATGACGACAGAGAATTTTCATATATAGTAAAGAAAGAAGACAGTTTTGTGATTACGGAGATGAACCGAGGCACAGGGGAAGGAGACCGCGCCTGGGAGGCACAAAAGATCTGAGGTTGCATCTAGCAGCGACAGTTACTTGCTGTGTGTTTTGGACAACGTGCTTGACTTCTCTGGGTCTTATAAGTGGGGCAAATTATACCATGCAGACATCTTTTCTCCCTTTTTCTTCGTTTCTTTTGTCTTTCCAAAGAAAATTACGGGAATAGCAGATCCTATTTCCTGTTGTTTTGGTGGAGGTGCCAGTCATAGAAATATCCATCACCTGCCACCTCCCCCTTCCTTCAGTGGCCAGTAAAATAGGGACATCCAAACGAGGCAGGGCTCTTAGGATTTTGTGTATAAATGCCTCTTGGCATTCCCTCTGCCGAAGTGAAATGATGAAAGTCTGGATTTCTGGGTAGAGGCTCCCTGTCCTTCTAAGATTCCACCCTTCCCCTCCCTCCTCTCTCCTGGGGTAGGGGGGCGGGAGGGGGGCGGGAATCAAGCCAAAGCTCAGAAGCAGATCTGTAAGGAGGGAAGCGCAACAGCAGGTGTTTAAGTTTCTTCTGAATCCTCTTTTGTAACTGTTATTACTTTTTGATTTTGATTTTGATTTTGGTTTGGGTACTGTGTTAGAACAAAAGGGTCTTTAAAGGTTGCTGGGTCAACTTTTGTTGCTTTCCCGATGAATAAAATGGGGTCAAGGGAGGCAGTACCTCCCCTCAAGCCTCCGGCTTCTAAGGCAGGACTGACAGTGCAGGCTTTGGACTTGAAGGCTGGAGCTCCTGGCTTCGTGGCCACAGTGGTACCTCAGCTTTCTGTTAGGCTAGTCAAGTGACTCACACGCTGCGTATGAGCATGATTCCCAAGTCACTAGATGGTGTCGCCCTCACCTCACTGTCCCCAAATCCTTATCTTGCTCTCTACCCCTCATCAATCCAACGGTGTCTGGAATACCACTGTGGTACTGATTCCTTTGAGCTCTTTTCTTGGTGCTTCTTACGGAAGTGGTAATACAGAAAACTAATTTAAACGACTGGATGAATTCCTTTTAAGACCCTCTTTCATCAGGAATAAAAAGAAAGAAAGAAAAGGGCTTCCGGTACCTTGGGAGAATGGATTAGAGAAGGGCATAATGTATGGGAAAGAGTCCAAAAGAAGGAAAATGGTATACAAAGGGGAATTCGGTGCTCCTGAAGACAGACTGCTTCACTTTTAGAATCTTCCTCTTCTCTCCATCACCATATCTCCCTTCTTTGTGGTCCTACATAGAGTCAAAACTGCCGAGCTTGCAGCAGTTCCCTCCTCTTCTCCAAGGCTGCAGAATCTACCTCCTGCTTCAAAGGCTGAAAATGCAACTCACTTTCCCAGTTTGCTTGCAGCTAGAGCATGTGATCTATGCCTGACCAGTTAGACATCAAGGAGACTCTGATGGCGTTGCTTCTGGGAGGGTCTTTTCTCCTTGATAAAGGAGAGGTGCACAGGGGAAAATCTCTTTTATTTCTGCTGTTGAGTGTGGTAACACAGAGACATGATAGTTGTAGCTGTTGCAGCCATCTTGCCATCATGAGGAGATATGTCTAAGACAAAGGCCACCACGTTGAAGTTTATGATATGGAAGGCTGCAAAGACGCAGGGTCCTAGATGACACTGTTTCTGTACAGAAATAACCCTAGTACAGCCCAACCACTGGATTTCTTGTTATATAAGATAGTGAATATTCTTTATCATATAAGCCACATTTAATTGGGTGCTTCCTTTCTTGCCACCCCAAATCATTCTATTACCATGTCTCAGACTTGTTTCTAAGAAGTATCCTTAATGGAATATAGTTTTGTCTCTAAAATAGAGAGTTTTTTAATGTTAGTTTGCTTTTTTTTTTTTAATTGCTGGAGGTTCTATTTGGTTCTTTTCAAATCTGGTGGGTGACTTGATACTTTCTTGTCCCATGTAGCTATCTTTGACCTTGTCTTTTATTTCTGTAAATATATTATGCATGCCTACTTTATAAGATGTTCCTGATAACTCTATAAACTCATTGCAGGATTATTTCTGCTGGCTGCTATTTCTGCTTGTTCTTCATAGAGCCTTATTTCTTTTTATCCCTGGTTATCTTTGATTATATGCTGTTCATTGTACCTGAAGAATAATTGTAGGAGTAATTTGAAGTCTTGGGTAAAGGTACCTTCCTCCAGAGAGGATGTGTGTCTTAATTTGTCAGGTGTTTGGGGATCACCTTAAACCAGGTTCGAGGCTTGAGGTTTCCCAGAACACCAGACACTGGCTCCTGGCTGCAAATCCACAAAGCATTGGTTACTTCTGGTTCACCTCTTCCCTGAGTGTATAGGGCCATGGCAGGGTGGGGGGTGGGGGGAGAGGGGAGACAGGTCTCTGTTATTATAGAGGGGGTCTCTAATTAGCCTGTCCTTTTGATTTCTGCCTCCTTTTTCCCCACAAGACCATCAAACAAAAATTCACATTGCTGGAATCAGCTAATGCTCTTGGTTCACAAGTGACTTCTGTGCTCCCCTTATCTGTTTAGGGTCCTATTTTCCCTTCAGTTTTGGCCTGCTGGTTTCTTACTGTATCATTAACTCTTAAGTGCTTGTAAGATACTCAATTTATTCAGCAAGTTTTCTTGTTTTCCAGAGGAGGGCTGGTCCAAACTAACACACCGTGAACAGAATTGCAAGTTTTTCTTTGTCCTTTTGCCAAGTTCTCCGTCGATGACGAAACTGTGTCTTCAGGGTCCTCATCAGTTGGTTTTTCCTGTCCGTGGGCCTGGTATTTTCTTGCCTGTCCCTTCTGACTGCTTTGTCCTACTCTTGATTTTGCTTCCCTCCTGATTTTTTTTAAATTTTTTGTTTTTTAAAATTTACATCCAAATTAGTTAGTATATAGTGAAATTCCCTCCTGATTTCTAGCCTTCAACCTGATTTCTGCTTGCCCTGACCCCTGGCACTTAATTCATTCCGACTTCTACTGGGGGTTTCTGTGCTGACTTGGGTATAATAGGGTCCCAGCTACTCACCCAGCTCTTGACGCCTCAGCTGAGTCTGGATCCAGGACCTTATATTTGCGAACATTGGCCCCTCAAGTGCCTCCCTTCTTTTTTATTTTTTTTAAGTTTACTTGTTTATTTTGAGAGGGAAAGGGAGAGAATGTGCATGAGCGGGAGAGGAGCAGAGAGGGAGGGAGGGAGGGAGGGAGAGAGAGAGAGAGAGAGAGAGAATCCCAAGCAGGCTTCTCACTGACAGCACAGAGCGAAGCCGGACATGGGGCTGGAAGCCATGAACCGTGAGATCATGACCTGAGTTGAAATCAAGAGTCGGCCACCCAACCGACTGAGCCACCCAGGGGCCCCATGCCTCCCTTCTTTATAATATCCTGGCTACCCGTCTGGCCTTGACTCTTCTGATTAATTCTCCTTTCCTTTCTAGAGTCACCTGCTACTTTGGCATCACCTACCTGGTTCATGGCACCACCTTAGGCTTCCCTTGATTGAATATTTTAAGTAGATGGACTTAAGGCTGAGTCTATTTAATTACCTTGGTCAGATACAGAATCACACTGTGGGGGACCTCACGGTTGTTTTATACTAATGAGTAACTCTTAGATTTTAATCTTCCTTTAAAATGTAGAGAGCCAAGGTTTATGATAAAAAAGAAATTGAAAATGGCAACAACAACAAAAAAATCAGACCTGTTGTTAAGACTTTTCTTTGGGTTTTGAGAGTCTATTTGGCCACCCACAAGAAACAAGCAGTTAAGGATAATGATAGAGGGCACAGTCTTATAAATCTAGTGGGCCCAGGTTTAATACCATTTCCACCCCTTATTAGCTATGTGGATTTGTACAATTCATCCTACTCTTCTTAATGTGTATTTCCTCACCCATAAAATGGTGCTAATATTTCCTTCTTCATGAAGTTGTTATGGGCAAAAAGAGATAAAAAGGCATGTTTAGCACAGTTCCTGCCATCCACAATCACTCAATTAAAGGCATTATCATTATTACTGTTATTATTAACGGTAGTAGGGTCTCCCTTCCTTCCCAATACTTCACAAACTGGGTTGTCATGTGCCTGCTCATCCTTTATTCTGGCCTGTAATCTCCACCACCTGAAGCTTGACTTCATTAAGCAACAGTGTGGTGGTAATTATTCCCCACTGGCCCTGGCTAAAACTCACATGTTCCTCTGGCTCTTACATGGTCACGTTTGTGTAATAAGGTGACTAGTTGAAACAAGTCCTGGTTCATGAGGTTCAGGGCTTGCGATATGAGGCAAGTTACATTCGTAGTTGAAAGACGTCTTGGTTTTTTATGTCCGAGAGTTGTTTTTCAAAAGATAGGAGGCCCAACAGAAGACAAAGATAATTAGGCTCCTGCTAGGATATACATGGCCTTCTGTGTCTTTGGTAGAGACACTGAAGGATTTTAAGACTAAATGGGTCAAATCCAGCCTCCTCATTTGCCAGATGAGGAAACCAAGACTCAGAGACATGGAATGACCTGCCCAGGGCCACACAGTCTATTGGTGGCAAAGCCAGAACAAGAATCCAGATCCTGGTTCTATAATTAACCAGCCATATGGGGACTCACTCCTGATGAATAGAATGTGAAAAAGTGACACTGTGTGATTCCTGAGGTTGGGTCATAAAAAGAACATAATTTTTCCTGGTTCTCTCTGTTTCTGTCTATGTCCAGCCACCATGTTTCAAGGACACTGAAGGGGAGGTCTGCTGGGCAAGAACTGGGGCCTGTCACCAACAACCAGTACCAACTTGCCAGCCATATGATTGAGCCACCTTGGAAGTCGACTTCTGGTCCCAGTCAAGCCTTCAGATGACATTAGCCCGGGCGGAAATCTTAACTGCAACCTCACGGGAGATGGATGGCAGGTCAGAACCACATAGTCAAGCTTCTCTCCAACTCCTGTCTCACAGAAACTGTGGGAGATGCTGTATGTTTATTATTACCCTAAGCTATTACATTTTGGGGTAATCGTTAAGCTGTACTAGGTAACTAATAGGCTACAGTAATTAATACTAATATTTAATTTAACACTAATATTTACCCAGGACTTTTCAAGTTGGAAGTGATGAAAATCCAGTTCACTGGTGAGAAAGGAAGAGAGAGAAAGGGAGAGAGAGAGAGAGAGAGAGAGAGAGAGAGAGAGAGAAAGAGAGAGAGAGAGAGAGAGAGAAAGAATTATTGGTCCTTTACTTGGGAAAACCAGAGACTAGCTTTAGAGATGCCATGTTGTCAAATGATGTCATCAGGATTCTTTTTCTCATCGTCTCTCTGTTGGTTTCCTTTTTGTGACTTCACTCTGATGGGATCATTCTCTCCCTCCACAAAGACACTTTCTCAGGACACCTGAGTTGGTTAAGTGTCCAACCTTGGCTCAGGTCATGATCTCATAGTTCATGAGTGCAAGCCCTGTATTGAGCTCTTTGCTGTCAGCACAGAGCCCGCTTTGGATCCTCTGTCTGCCTCTCTCTCTCTCTCTCTCTCTCTCTGTCCCTCCCCTGCTTGTGTATGTGTGCATGCTCTCTCTCTCTCTCTCAAAAAAAAAAAAAAAAAAAAAAAAAGACACTTCTCTATACAGTATGGGTTAGCCCAGCCAGAGGCAACCCAGGGTTTCTTCATTCCAGCTTAATGACCATAAGAGAAGCACAGGACTTCTCTCCCCCAACAGTCACGTATATTCCTAGGAAATACTATAATTGGCCAAGTTTGGTCCCCATGCCTGTGTCTGAGCCACTCACTGCGGCTAGAGAAATGGGGAAATATGACTGGTCACCAGCACTTTGGCCACAACTAACTTGTTTTTCAAAGTGTAGTCCATGGACCGGCAGGAAAGCATCATCTTGGGCCTTGTTTGAAACCCCAAATCTTGGCCCTTCTCTAGACTTTCACTCAGAATCTGTTTTCTCTCTTCACAAGATCTCTAGGTAATTTGTATACGCATTAAAATTTGAGAAGCACTATTCTAGTATAATTTATTTCCCAGCAATAAGTAATCTTTCTTCTCATCTGCTAGGTGAATTTACACTCCCTGCCCCCTGTTTGGTAGGATACTTTTATCTTTTAACCACCTTATGTACTTTGTGTGCACATCTTCTCTTTCCCCACCACGCTTGGGTCCTGAAGGAGAGAATCCAATGTCTGATGGACAGTGTCCTCTTCCATAAGATGGAGATAATGTTATTCACCTTAGAAGGGAGCTCATGAGGACTGAAACAAATAACACACGTGGGTGCACAGCACAGTGCCTATTATATCATAGATGCACCATCATGACAGCTAGTGCTCTCCCCCTAAACTGGCTGCCATTTTGTGCTTACCTAGCACCATACTAGGTCCTTTGTTATTTCTTCCCATTTAGTCCTCACAGTAAAGCTCACAGCTGTAGCAGTGAAACAGGTGTTTTGAAAATTCAGGTATTTAGACAAGTTCTAAATTCTTCCTTTCAAAATCAGGAAATGAAGCAGGGTTACATAATTAGCAAATGATTGAGGCAGGATTTGAGTCCAGAACTGTTGGCTTTCTGGCCTAGTTCTTAATAGCTCTCTCTGCTCTATCGTGTTGCATAATGAAGTCTTTCAACCAATATTTGTTAAATTAAAGAATAAAAGCCACAGGCTCCCTAAAACAAGCCAACTTGGGCCAGGCTGACGATATAACTGAGAGACAAAGGTCAAGCTAAGGGAAGAGTCTCTTCCCTCTTTACTGTAAGTGGGTCAAGCAGGTACGATAAATGGTAGGTGACCTTCACCTCAATGTCAAGGAGACAATAGGACTGAAAGAGGCCCTGGGAGCTGGAGAACATGGCTGGTCTGAGAGGGCAGACCCCCCACCTTCCCACCAGTGTTCGTGGTTATGGCATCTGGGTGGCTTATGCCTGGTGTCTGTTCTGATAAGACAGCACCAACACATACACACTGTGTTAAATATTTTGAACCTGGCCTCCGAGAAGGTGGGCCCAGTGTTGTCAGATCTGATTTGTTCGAATAAAGCCAGAGATCTGGACTTTTATGTGAAATCCTCGACTTCTAAATATTGATGAATAATTTAATTTTTTTTAAGTTTATTTATTTTGAGAGAGAGTGCATGTGCATGCATGCATGCATGCGAGTGGGGGAGGGGCAGAGAGAGAGGGAGAGACAGAATCCCAAGCAGTCTCCGTGCTCCCAGTGCAGAGCCCTACACAGGGCCCAAACCCACAAATCGTAAGATCACGACCTAAGCTGAAAGCAAGAGTTCGACACTCAACCTACTGAGCCACCCAGTCACCCCTAATTTATTTTAAGTGCGCGGGCCATACATGGGGAAGCGGAACTGGGGGATGGATAGTAGTAACCAGACTATAACCTCTGTCCTAAACTATACAGGGAAATCTATACTGTTTTTGTTTACTAAACCAGTACAAAACAAATAGGCAGGGAAAAGGAAGAAGAAAGAAGGAAGGGAGGAGAATGCCGGCTGCTTGACCACTTGAGTCTCAGGCAGTAAAGTGGAAGACAGCTCTCAGCTGGGGAGGAATGGGGGAAGAAAGGAGGGGCTCTCTGTGGCTAATTGTCCCAAGGGCCATGGCGTCCAACGGGGAGTCCCTTCCACTTCCCAGGGTTGCCAAGGGCCAACCCAGCTAATCGACTTTTTTTTTTTTATCACCTTGGAGGCCCTCTCTGTCTTTGTTCAGCTGTAATCTTTCTTAATTAGATAATTGAAATAATCATCCAATTAAGTTAGTTCACATGGCCCCCCTTACTTGAGGAGTCGCTGAATCCAGCTGGCTTCTCATTTCCGCTGACTCTGTTCCTCGCCTCATGCAGGGTCTGAAACAGGTTTCAAGCTGTTTTCTTTCCTCTTTTTCAGTTTGCCGTTTCAGTTCATAGGAGCTACGACTAAAGTTCTTTTCTGGGTGATGTCAAGACAGACTCCGGAAGCAACTGAAGCCAAAAGTTAGAACTGGCACCAACACTGTGGGGGATAAGAATTTCTGGCCCCCGAGGGTTTGAATCCCTATTCTGCCACTTAGTAACAAGGTGACTTTGAAAGTGTGTGCTGACCTTGCAGAGGTGGCAGTTTCCCCGTCTGTGAAATGGGAATAAAAACAGAACTTACCCCACAGCTAGGGTTGTTGTGTGACTTACTTGAGATAATGTAAGTGAGGCCATCAGCTCTGTGCCTGGCACACAGTAAGCACCCAGGACATGTGTGGGTTGTTTTTTACCATGCAGAATGATGTATTCTTTTATTATTTAAAAAAATTGTTTTCAAAACATTTTCTTAAGTTTATGTATTTTTTTGAGAGAGACAGAGATAGCATGAGTAGGGGAGGGGCAGAGACAGAGAGAGAATCCCAAGCAGGCTTCCCACTGTCAGCACAGAGCCAGATACGTGGCTTGAACTCATGAAACCATGAGGTCATGACCTGAGCCAAAACTGAGTCAGACGCTTAACCAACTGAGCCACCCAGGCGACCCCCAACATTTTTTTCTTAGTGTTTCTTTATTTTTGAGCGAGAAAGAGAAAGAGAGACAGAGTGGGAGTGGGGGAGGGACAGAGAGAGAGAGACACACACAGAATCAGATGCAGGCTCCAGGCTCCGAGCTGTCAGCACAGAGCCCAAGGCAGGGCTGGAACTGATGAACCTCAAGATCATGACCTGAGCCGAAGTCGGATGCTCACCCAACTGAACCACCCAGGAGCCTCCAGAATGATGTATTCCTAATAACTCAAATTGTTTCATTATGTGTTTGCAATAGAAATAGAGGAAAGGAAAACAGAGGGAAACCATAGAGACACATAAGATGTAAATGATGCCAGGGATTATGTAGCTATTTGCTAGACTTATATGGTGTTTATATGCTAATCTAATATCTCCATCCTGGCTTCCTTCCAGTTAATTCTAACACCCCCCCCCCCCCACGCCCCATAAGATTTACAGATAGCTGGTTTTCCCTTCAGGCCCATCTTCTGTAAATGAAATCACAAGGCAGTATTCCCTTCACTTACTTGCCCCCCAGGTTGGAAGGTCCATGTGGGCTGCTGGGCTGTGTCTGCCATGGCATCATGATATCCCTAGGGAATTACCAAAAAATGTTAAATAAATAAACATTGAGCATGGAGAAACTATTCTCTAAAAAGACATCCAAGCCAATTTCAAGTAGTAAAGCATTTTAAAACAAGGATATAAGACATGTCACACATTAGCTAAGAATGGAGAAAAATCTAGAAAAGGGCTAGTATTTCTAGGATCACAGAGTAAAACAAAAATCAATTGCAACTCCAAAACGCAAATGCCCAGGCCTTACCTTTACCTGCTTAAAATGCTGACCTAGCCAGAGCCAGCAGCCAGTAACCACGGTGGATTCCCCCTTTGCTGCATTTCATTGCTCAGTGCAGACTCCTGGAAACTCATTCTCCTTTATTTCAGGAGAGCCACATATTTCGGAGGAGAATGATTGTAGCTCTGTGCAGAGCATATTTTTCATGCTTTTTAATCTTTTAAAAATTACACAAGCACTACATCATTTTTTATAATGGGAAAAATGTCCATAAATAAAAAGAAAAATGAATTTTCAAAGATTGTTTTCCAATGTGGCTTCCCCTCCCACCCCTCACCCCCCCCCCCCAGGAGTGTACTTTTATTTTTTTTAAATTTTTTTTTTTTTTCAACGTTTATTTATTTTTGGGACAGAGAGAGACAGAGCATGAACGGGGGAGGGGCAGAGAGAGAGGGAGACACAGAATCAGAAGCAGGCTCCAGGCTCTGAGCCATCGGCCCAGAGCCTGACGCGGGGCTCGAACTCCCGGACCGCGAGATCGTGACCTGGCTGAAGTCGGACGCTTAACCGACTGCGCCACCCAGGCGCCCCAGGAGTGTACTTTTAAAAAGCAGTCATCTTCAACTCCTGTATAGGACCACAATGTGCTTTACGTGGAGTGCGTTCTCGTTCTAACAAAACTAAAATGTTTCTTAGTGCTTTGCTCTAGATTTCAGCTATGGAGAAGGGGAATCCAAATTCCCATTTCCTCACACATGTCGGGAGATCAATACTCTCCAAGGTTGGATTGCTGGACTTTGGCTGGAGAGCGCTGTTTGGTGTTGAATATAGTGGGAAGTCAGCAACTGTTCCGGACAACTGCCCCATCACTAATGTTCTGAGCAGACGCTCCCTATTTCTGCCTCTGTGACTTAGCGCATAGTCTGCGTCGCAGCCATAGTCTGAGCTAACCCTCAGTGATCCTCACCTCTTGGTGGTCACACGTTTGTACAGGGCTGGCTTAGGTAATCAATGAGATACTGCAGAAAGGATGGAGCGTGGCGTCGAAGCAAAGTCACGGAAGTCATTGCAGTTTCTGCTTTGCTCTCTCTTGGAACGCTTGCTCTGGGGGAGGGCCACATGGTGGGGAACTCCAGCCCACAGACATATGAGTGAACCATCGTGGAAGCTGATCTTCTAGCCCCAGTCAAACCTTCACATGACTACAGCCCCAGCCTGTATCTTGGCTACACCCTGAGCCACAACCACCCAGCTAAGTCACTTTCAAATTCCTGATCCACAGAACTATGCAAGCTAAGACTCATCGTTTGTTTTAAGCTGCTAGGTTTTATAGTAATTCGTGATGCAGCAGTAGGTAATTTATACATTCACCCGTCTATGTATAAGGCTTACTCCTTTGCCCTCTAAATTCACTCTCTCAAGGCTCAGGTCAAATTCATCCTGCCTGGATTCTCCAGCCTGGAGGGATCTCCCTTTCTCCAAGCCCAGTCACCATGCCTGTCCTTCTTATGTGGCATTAGGCTACAAGAAGGAAGGATAGATCAGCCAGGCCTGACATGTGTTGTGCCTTTATTAGTAAGTGACCATATAGTTTATAGTCCACACTGAGACACTTCTGAGAGTGAAGGGGGTGCTATTAATAATGATCATGGGGGGGGGCGCCTGGGTGGCTCAGTTGGTTAAGCGTCCGACTTCGGCTCAGGTCACGATCTCATGGTCCGTGGGTTTGAGCCCCGTGTCGGGCTCTGTGCTGACAGCTCAGAGCCTGGAGCCTGTTTCAGATTCTGCGTCTCCCTCTTTCTCTGACCCTCCCCTGTTCATGCTCTCTCTCTGTCTCAAAAATAAATAAATGTTAAAAAAAATTTTTTTTAAAATAATGATCGTGGGAATCAGCAAAATCCAAGATAGCTCTAGGGCAGACTATAACATCCATTCACCCTATCTGTGAGAGGCGCCAATGCCTCTCCCAGGAAGATAACAAAAGCGAGAATATTGTTTAGCATGGTTACAGATTTGCTTGCCGGATGCTTGGAGGTACAAAGAAAATGTAACTTCTTTATCTTTCTGTAATAGGTCTTTTGCCTTGCATATCTCCACCCAGCTAGATAGTGAGGGGACGAAATAGGATTTTTTTAATAAAAAAAATTTTTTTTAACGTTTATTTATTTTTGAGAGACAGAGCATGAGCGGGGGAGGGCAGAGAGAGAGAGGGAGACACAGAATGTGAAAGAGGCCCCAGGCTCTGAGCCATCAGCACAGAGCCTGACGCAGGGCTCAAACTCATGAACCTGGAGATCATGACCTGAGCTGAAGTCAGACGCTTAACCTACTGAGCCACCCAGGTACCCCTATGCCAGATAATTTAAACAGTTTGTGAGATTGTTCCGTCAGCACCTGGCTGAGCAGGGGGGAGAATGCAGCCAGGGTTCTGAGCCTTGTCTTTCCATCCCCATGATTGGAAACCCTCCTCCTCGCCATTTAAGACAGAACCTGGGCATATGGGGGATAGGTAGGAAGTGGACTGGGAACCAAGATCCTCACAAGGTTTCCTTTAGAATGATTGGTCTGAGCGAATACCTGGACTGGGGGGTGGTTGAAGGGCTATCTGCCTAGCTTTTTGTGGCAGTGTTCTGAAACTAGAGCCATCTCTCATGGGTGTGGCTTTCCCTCCTACACAAGCGCACCCACCAAGGGTTTGAAATGTAGCCACTGCTTTGCTAACCAAGCTATGAGCCCGTAAGGCTGTGTATGTCAGAAGAAGGAGGCTTTTGCTAGTTAGCACAAAGGCGTTCTGTGGGCCAGGACAGACCCTGGCCAGCACCCAGCGTCCAGGTTATGTGCTCCTGGCTTAGCATTCTTTGCCTGTGGCAGCTTGCTGCTCCCGATTACAGGCCAGCTTTGCCATTACCATGGAAATTCTGGGCCCCCTGCATGCCCCGAACAGGCTCCAGGGGCCCAGGGTATCTTCCTCAGACTCCTCTACACCCTCCTGCTACCACCTGCACACCATCGCTCCTGGGCTGAGGGACACAGGGCGTTAAGCCAGAGGCAGGTCCCCCAGCGGTGGCAGACTTCCTTCTACCCTGCCCTGGGATGTGAGGCACTTAGCCTGATGTTCTCACACACCACCCCCCCCCCTTATTTTCTAGATGTTTCTAAATCTCCTCTCCCTAGAGGCATCTGACCTTATCGGTGGCCTTCAGCTTTTCCTTTCCTGCCTGCCATCTTCCCAGAGTGGCATGAATAGGTCTGGGGCATATCTGGGAATGATAAAACTCCGTGATCTGGGGTGGCACCTGTCTGCCTTTTTCCTCTGGTAGCACCTCTAGAAAAGAATATGTGTATGGCCCACTGGGTGACCTGGAGGAGACCTGGTACCCTAGCGGGCTGTTTTGCAGGATTAAGCCGGTTTGGGGGGGGGGGGGTGCGGCGGGAATCCCAACCACCAAGATCCTAACCAGGCTGCTCCAAGAGCAGTGGGGATCAAGTCCCCTGGGATGTGTGGAAGCACTCTGGCTAGGCAGTCCTCTCTAGAACCTTCAGCCTGGCTTTATTAGAGCGGAACTGTGTGGTTGAGAAATCCCTTTTCCCCACCAAAAAGCCTGCTTTCAAGGCCATTGTCTCTCTGCAGAGGTCAAGAACCTCAGTTTGGAGACTAATGCTGATCAATGGTCTCTTTATTCTTTGATCTTTCTTTTTCCCTAGGGCACTAAAACTCTGGGCTCAGCCCTGGAACTGGGAAGCGGCTAGAAAATATAGTTTCAAGCGGGAAACTAAAATACACAGGCAAAGTGTTGGTGAAATAGGATCCCCAATACAGTTGTAATGATAGGAACTCCTCTGGCAGCGTGTGTGGTGGGGGGGCGGGGGGGTAATGTGGGTTTAGGGTTGTTGGGTAAGACCTCAAGGCAGCATTAGGCTTGAGTTTGAATACACTGAATTTATCAGCAGGCTTGAATAAATTGTGGCTACACTGCCTTCTAAGGGAGCAGATTCTTGTCACCTCCAGGGCTTTTGTTTTGCTGAGTGGCTTATGCAAATATAGAGCCAGCCCGGTGGTTCTGGGTGAGAAAGGGGAGAGCACACAGACCTTCCTTTCCAGCTACCTGTCCCTGCAAGACTGTCCTGTGCCCCTTCCCCTTCAATAGTCATCACCACAGATAAGTTTGCCTATTTTGAATTTCCTATAAATCAGATTCTACAGCGTGTGTTCCCTGTGTTCTGATTTCCTTTGTTTAACATCCCGTCTCCGATACTCATCCATGGAGCTGTGGATGTTCTTTTTCGTTGCTATGTCGTATTCTGTTGTAGCAAAATGCCCTCAATTTATCTTGCCTTTCTACCCTTCATTTGGTTCGTTTCCATTTTAGTTATCACACACAAAATCTGCCATGAACATTTTTGTTCATGCCTTTCCGTGGACATTTTTGAAAAAAATTCTTGTCAAAGTAATTATTATTTATTTCTGATAAATGTTATATGTATTCATTTAGAAAGTGGAACATCCAAAAATGCAAAGTTTTTTAACAAGTCGTCATCAATGTACATTCAATTTTGTACTTGGCTTTTTTTTTTAAATTTTTTTAAGTAGGTTCTGTGCCCAGTGTAAGGCTCAAACTCATGACCCCAAGATCAAGAGCAGTGTGCTCTACTGACTGAGCCAGCCAGGTGCCCCCGACCTGGCTTTTGCACTGCAAATATCATGAGCATTTTTTCATCATACTCTGTATGGAAGGCTCTTACCCTCTTTTTAGTTCCATTTGGCCTTGTTCCTTGATAGGCCATCAGCTAACATTTGCGATGATTCTGAGGTTTTACCCAGGAGAGACCTGGAGACAGCTGGCCACCTACCCTGTCCACCACAATCCCCAGGTAGATGCAGGCTGTCTAGTGTGAGAATGCGCCGGATCAGGAGGGCAGATGCCTCTCTCCATCACCTCTGCCCTGAGCTATCACAAATGGACCTAACAAGGTGAAAGTAGAGGCTGCAGATTGAGAAGAGAATGAGAAGTGCAGCTGTGAACCTGGAAAACAGTCTGATAGTAACGAGGGAAGCGAGCAGTGAGTTTGGAAAGCAGTCCCTTCCCTCACCCAAAGTGTCTTCTTGGGCAGCTCAACCTGCGTGTGAACGATTTCAGCGAATCAGTTCAGTGGGATCCATGGATGCACATCACCCCGACAAAGAAAATCACAGGACAGGTGCAAAGCGAACGATTTCCCATTTCCTCCCTCTCTTAGTTCATCTCAAATATTGGCAAACTTTTTCTCAATCCCTTGTTTGCATTCATTTTGCCAATTATGTTTGATCATAAACCTAAGTATCTGGAAGTACCTCTCTGTACTTGTTTCCTCATCTGTAAAATGGGTTGAATGATGATTCCCCTCTCTCTTACAGCAGGGGTTTTCAGCCTCAGCACTATTGACATTTTGGGCCAGTTCATTCTTTGTGGTGGGGCTGTCCTGAGCATCATGGGATGTGTGACCCACTAGATGCCAGTAACAACACCCTCCCCTAAAGTTGTGACAGGCAAAAGTGTATCTACACATTGCCAAATATGTCTAAGGGTTGAGGGGGAAAGCAATATAACTCCCCTTTGAGGAGCACTGGCTTAGATTTACTACAAGTATCACCTGAGATAACATAGGTACAGTGCTTAGAAGAGTTTCTGGCGGCAAGTACTCAGTAAACCTTAACCATCGGTGTCGGAGGAGCTCCTAGAAAGATGTGAACTTGTGGCCGGGGCTACTTCACAAACCAATTTGCTTGTTTATTTCATCACTGTTACTCTTTGCATTTTCTCTTCTTCCTTCGTAAAGTGCCATGGTTTAAAGGGATTTTTTTTTTCTTATGAGAGGTGCCTTTCCTTATAGGTACAAGTATCAGAAATAAAACTTAAAAGTACTGGCATTTGCAAGTGGCTTTTGAAAGTGGAGAATGTCAAAGAAATGTAAATCATACTCTCTAGGAGCAGGAGAGTGTCTTTTTCTAAAGCTTTTGCAACCATTAACTCATTGGACGCCACCATAGCGTGTTCTAGCTGAGCCTAAACGGAATTACTAGCTTTGTTGTTTGCGGGGTGGAGGGGAAACCCTGGTCGGGTGACAGCTCACAGGGTCGGTGCGCCACAGTGGTGGGGGGAGGATGGAGGGATGGCGGGGAGGGAGTGGCAATAGGGGGAGAGGGGAAACGGGTGCTATTTCTTCCTGGTGAAGGGGACAAGATTACCCCGTGGGCTGGGAGACATGAAGAAGACAGAAGATGAAAAAGAGGGTGGGATAGTGTAGGTCCCTTCATGCATCCTGAGGGATCTGGATGATGAGAGGGGGCTTAGGATCCTGGTGCAGAATACTGCTGCCCCATGCACGGGAGGGGCAACCTTAACATCAGGCTCTCTGCCACAGACATTGTCAGCTTGGGCTTCCTGAATGCACATATCCTGTAGAAAGGAGTCCGGGTGGTTTCAGGTCATTTGCATGCCAAACCCCACTCTCACCAGAGGACCCAGAAAGCACCAAGGTATGTGACTGGGACCTCTTCTCTGATCTTTTGCTGCCCGCCCCCCCCCCCAACTCAGGGCCTGTGTCCATCCTTAGCTCAGTTCTACTTTGATTCTGCCTAGAGTTCTACCTGCTCTGGGGGACCAAGAGCACAGTTTTTCAAGTCCCTGCGGTTCCTGAGATGAGGCCAGCCAGCAGGGTCTCCCGGGGTTAACCCCTTGAGCCCGATAGCCACGCCCACAGCATGCCCCGGCCCGGACACGCCCACTGCCACGCCCCTGTTTGTGACCACACCCACAGCCTGTCTCCAGGCTCCAGCCACACTCGCAACCACACCCGTGGCTGCGGCCACTCCGCCTGGACATTCCTTCTCACAGCTGCTTTCAGCCAAGTGGCTGCCACCAAGTTCCTGCGAAATGACTCACAGGAGATTGCTAACTTTGGGGGAAATCTCGTGCCTGTTTTATTTGCATGGTGTGAAGACCAGCATGATGAGAGGCCACAAAGCAGTACCTGAACTCCAGAGCTTTTAAAACTCAACATTCAGAACAACATTTTAGAGGCCCGTGCACGCCCCACCCTGTGATTCTTTGGGACCCATTCCCCGTTCGCTCTCTTTGAGTAGAAGACAAGCCAGCCACAATTTTATATCTCAGCGTGGCATTTGGGAGGGCACGCAAAGTACCACCGGACCTCCAATGTATCTGTCCAGCCCAGTAAAACTTAAGTTCCCATTCTGTCCCTTTGTCCCCGGGATCCTCACTAGATCAGGCTGTGCCGAAGCCAGCTCAGCCCTGAGAACCGTGCCATGGCCTTTGGAAGCCCTCAGTATCTGTTTGGACTGCCTGGCCAGCTCCTCCCTCTAGAACACGTGCACTCCAAGGTCACAGACTGTGTCTGTTTGGTCCTTTTGTTTACAGGACAAAAATTATTAGCATGCATATGTTCTCATTTCGTCTCTGTCACTCTATCAGAGGCAAGCTTGTAGTTGACAGCCCACGTCGTCCCTCTTGCCGAAGAGGTGGTATTGTTTTAGGTTGGTGAGAAATTAGGTTGATCTATAATAAAGAAAGAAGGGGGGGAGAGGGAGAGGAAAATGCATGTAAGAGTGCGTCCCAATCTTAGCCTGCATCAGAACCACCTGGGGATCTTGCTAAATTCTGATCTAAAATTCTGATCTAAAATCTTGCAAATTCTGATTCAGTAGATCTGAGACTCTGCATTTCTAACATGCTCCCGGGTGACGAAGTTGCTGCTGGTGTTCAGATCGCATTTCGCCAGGCAAGGGTACACGGGGCTGGATATCTGGGAGGTCTGCACGTAACTGGAGAGATTAGAGCAGCTTCAGCATGTGAGAGAAATGGATAGAAAAGGCTTTTGTTTTTTTTGTTTTATAAATAGGTGTTACCATAGCCTCTGTAGCTGACCCTCCTCATTCTCAAGAAATTCAAGGATATTCATTGTCAGCTGCCCAGCCTCTAGCCTGTCTTCTGCTAATAGCTCTCCATTTTTGTCTGACGGAATGGTTAGCCAGGTGCCCTTCCCTCCCCGGCACGTGACTGCCAGTGAGCCCAATGAGGACTCCGGCTCTGAAATCTGAATCATGGATTCAGGCCCAAAACAGAGAACAGTTGGAGTGTTCTCTTTCCAGCCAAGGCAGCTGGGTGAGATTTTTGAGCACTTTCTGCTGCCAAGAACCTTCTGGAGATGCTGGGTGCCTGATGGCTCCACGCCTGAGTCTTTAGCCTTCCCTTTGCTCTAGTGCACTCTCCGCTATGCTTCCAAGATATCCTCTTTTTTGCCTAGACCAGCCAGAGTCAGTTTCTGTTGCTTGCAATCAAAGCACCCTAACAGATATGCTATTTAACCAATATAACATTTTGAGCTATTATTTTGAAACAGTGTTTCATTTCCTGACTGGGGGCGGGGGGGGGGGGATAGGTGGCAGGGTGGTGATAATTATAATACCACTTCACCACTTTGGCTGCACCTACGGTGGCTGGTTTTACAGATCGCCATTTGGAGTCCATGCCTAGCACTGTGCCTGAGAGAAACCCAGTCGGTGCTCAATGGATGGCCATTAGCAAGAATGAGCAGTCACTTCACAGCATGTGCACTGAGCCCTGGCATGTGTCAGCTGCCCCCGTGCCCAGGGACATGTTAGACAGCCATCAAATACTAAAATAGCAACAGCTTATAGGAAAGCCTGTGTAAGCTTGTAGCAGCACTAGCTAATAAACTTCTGACCTTTCCCTTGGATCTCCTTTCTCCCTCTACGGTTTAAGAGCAAAGTGTGATGAAAGGTCAGCAGGGAGCATGCTCTTTGTTCCATCAATGTATTGTGGTTCCATTAAAATATTCCCAGTTAAACAAGAAGCACGCCAGTATTTCCATTATGGCCTTTCCGGTTGTGGCAGTTATTGCTAAAAAAGAGATTAAACTCTCTATGTACTATAAAGGTTAATATTCCCAGGCTGTAGAGGCAAAAAAATCTACCATCCCAGCCGCGCCATGAACTAGCTATTCTTGGGCACGTTACTCAAGGTTCTTGGAGCCTTAGTTTCCTCATCTGTAACGTGGGCACGGTATTAGCATCTTCCTCAGTGGATTGTTGTGAGGATTCAGTTAGGCAATTCATATAAAGTACTTACATGCATTAAGGCAATGCATATAAAGTGCCTGGATCATTGTCAGTGCTTAATAAATGTAAGCTATTTATTAACACTCATTTTCCCCTAAAGCCAGAACGTATAATCCTTCCCTCCCCTACTTTTTTTTAAAGCTTATTTATTTTTATTTTAATTTGTTTAATGTTTTATTTTTATTTTTGAGTGAGAGAGACACAGAGTGCAAGCAGGGGAGGGGCAGAGAGAGAGGGAGACGCAGAATCCGAAGCAGGCTCCAGGCTCTGAGCTGTCAGTGCAGAGCCCGATGCGGGGCTTGAACCCATAAACCGCGAGATCATGACCTGAGCCGAAGTCACACGCTTAACCAACTGAACCACCCAGGTGCCCCCCTCCCCACTTTTAATAGAAGTCTTGAAAAAAGGCAGTCGATCCAAGGGTGCCTGTGTGGCTCAGTCGGGTAAGCATCTGACTCTTGTTTCTGCTCAGGTTATGATCTCCTGGTTTCGTGAGCTTGAGCCCCGTGCCAGCCTGTGCACTGACAGTGTGGAGCCTGCTTGGGATTCTCTCTCTCCCTTTCTCTGTGCCCCTCCCCTGCTTGCGCTGTCTCCGTCTCTCTCAAAACAAATAAATAAAAACTTAAAAAAAATTTTTTTAAAGGCATTTGATCCAATTAGGGTGAAGAAAATTATCCTACCCACGAGGAAAAGACTGGAAGAAAACATAAAACATACTACAGTTTTTAATGTTTGTCTATGGGTGTGACAGTATGTATAATTTTTATTTTTTTCGTTTAGCGTGCTATGCCTTACAGATTCTTTTGCAGTGAACACACATCACTTTTATAACCAGATGAGAAGCCTTGACAAATGCTATCTTTAAAAAAGAAGGCAAATATTAAGGCAACATGATTTTGTAGAAACTGGGTGGGGGAAAAAAAATCCCTGTTAGATGGAGAAATAGATGTTTTCTGGTCAAGAGCTTATTGGGAGGGAAATGACATCAATTTGGTTCTCATCAACTCGAGTGGCAAATCATAATGCAAAATGAAAGTACATTCAGGAGAGCCAAACCCACACTGGGATTTTGCCGCCTGAATCATTAAGCTAGAAATGACCTCAGGAGGGCATGTGACCCCGCCCCCTTCCCTCTCCTCGGGAAGGCTGGCCCTGGGACTTTTCAGGACTCATGAGCAATGGTCCTATTTATAAGCCCTCTAGGAACTAACTCTACATACATTTCCTTCCTCCTAAGCTTCAGGCAGCCTCAATTTAGCTTTTGCAGGTGCCCTCAACTAACGATCTCCAACCTAGTTCTCCCTCTGCCTGGAAGAGGCCTGGGAATTGTCCCAGATCTTTTTTATTCACCCTGGTCCTTGCACAAAACCTAATCCCCCTGGAAGTCAGTGTTGTCACCCGTAAAACAGGGATAGGAAGGATTTGAAGGGAAAATGCAGAACTGGGAGTCCAGCAGGGGCCACCTGTCCTGCGTCACAGCCCGGGTGTTTAACCATGTCTGTACTACCCTGGTGGGAAAACATCACACAGAGGAAGCTTGTCTGCAGAACAGGTGACAGGTTTTTTTGGAGGTGGGGGCGACAAGCCTGTGAGAAGGAAGTGAGGGGTGGCTGGGAATGGGAGGAAGGGAGATTGAGCGGGTCCAGAGAAAAATGGACGTGGCTCAGGAAAGCAGCAGTCAGCAAGGGTGTGCACAGAGCGACGGGAACCCCTGTCGCGGCCATCACCAAGAAGCTCATGGACCAAGCTGCTGTAGATTCCATTTTAATCAATCCCCTGTGCCGGGCTGTAATATCCCTCTCATTATCCACAAACTTTTAGGACCCCACCTTGTGTTCATAAGGCTTTGAGGCATGGAGGAAGTGAGCTGGTCCAGCAGGTACAAAGCGGGAGACCAGGGATGGAGCCTCAAGAGCAGAGGGTGATGGAGAAGGACTAGGGAGCAGTACAGACCAAGGCTGCAGCCCCCACTGATCAGACAAAGCAGACCTTTCTGGAAATCTGTGGAGTTTCTGAAGGAGACTTGTCAAAGCACTGCAGTGGGGGCTGAAACTAGTTTGTTTATCAAAGGAAAGTATAATTACTGAATTCTGAAGAACCTGGGCTCTCCAATGGGGAGGTGTCTTGATGACAAGTATCAGCAGTGTTAAAATGAGTAGTAGTCAACAGTATTACTATTATTACTGATATTTGTATTGCTATTAGTATATTCCTTTCCCTCGCTCAAGTCTTGAATTAGTTCTTGCATCCATTCTCCTGAGGCCAAATCAATGAACCACCACTAAGACCCTGCCTCCCTGCGTGTTGATGAGAGTGGCATGTGGTATCAAATTAAAAGCCCTCCTGAGACCAGAGAGATACACTTACTGCCCACACCCCCTCTATCCACACACGGGGTCACTTCATCATGGAAGGAAGTTAAGTGGGCTCAGAATGAATTACTCCTCCTGAAGCCATGCGTGCAGGTCCCTAGCCTTCCTACGTAGCTGCCCGCTGAAGGCTTGATCGTCTGTGGCTGCGTCACAGATCTCCCCACAATTTAATAGTATTAAGTAACAGTCAACTTTTATTCTCTCACACAGTTTCTGTGGGTCAGGAAATAGGGAGTGGCTTAGCTGGGTGGTTGTGGTCCAGGGTTGCTCAAGAAGTTACAGTCAAGATGTCGGCGGGGCTGAGAGCCTCTGTTTCCAAGATGGCCCGCTCATGTGGCTGGCAAGATGGCACATGGCAGTTTATAGGAGGCCTCATTTCCTTGCCCCAACGACCCCACTTGAGTGTCATCATGCCACGACAGCTAGTTTCCCGTTTCCCTCTGAATGAGTGGTCCAAGAGGGAGTAAGGCAGAATCATAATACCTTTTATGAGCCAGCCTCAGAGTCACATGCTGTCGCTTCTGCAATGTCCTACTGGTTGCACGGGTCAGCTGTACTCCCTGGGGGAGAGGACCATCCAAAGGCATGAATACGGGTCCGTGAGACTCACAGGAGACCATCCGGTGCTGGCTCCCATCCTCCCACTCCCCCCACCCTGATACCAGCTGAGACTGACCAGGCTACACTTCCCAGAATCATGGCTTTTCTCTTCTTTCTATGTGAGTGTGAAATTGGCTGATTTTCAGTTACATGAATAATAATAATGATGATCCCACTTGACATTACTGGATCAATTTCATCTTCTGGGAGCTATTACTGCTCCATGGCGCAAATGAGGAAATGAAGGCTCAGGGAGGTTAAATGACTTGCCCAGTGTCTCAAAGTGAGAAAGTTCTGGAAGGCTGGGAATTGAACTTGCGCATTGTAGTGCCTAGTCCAGGGTCCTTGCTATCACACCACACAGTGCCAACAAGCCTGAAACATGCCACGTGCCTCATTGTCTTCCAGGGCAAATTCTAGGCGAATTAGAAAGCAATTGTAGTGTAAGAGATGTCCTCTTTCTTTCTTTAAGAAAACTTATTACACAGGTGATTCATGCCCATTGTGAAAACACTACAAAATAAAAATAACTTAAAAAAAAGGAAGAAGAAAAGGCATCCCCCCCCATAATTCCACCCACCCGTATCTACCACCGTTAATATCTTAGTGTGTTCCCCTAAGAAGAAAGGAAATGGTTTTAAAATACATTGCATTAACGGCATCTCCAGGGCAAGCTGTGAAAGAAATCCCATCCTCGGGCTTCACCCGAGAGGAGGAAGGACGTGGAATGGGAAAGTAATGAGTGCAGCAGGCGGTGTGTGTGTGTGCATGTGCGTGGGTGTGTGCTCGTGTGCGCACGTGTGTACGTGCTGGCCCTTCTCTGCCGGGCCCAAGAGAGCGCTTGGCACATCAGCGGCTAGCCAAGTTGGTAGGGAATTTATTACAACTTCGTAGACAGTGGTTCTGCAAGTGAGACGCAGAGCAGCCATGACTGCAAGTGACAAAAGTGGCCTGCTTTCTTGTTTGGTTCAAGCTCCCGTAGGCAAGGGAGGGTTGATTAAGTTTAATTCAGTCCAATGGGGCTGCTGCTGGGAGATGGGGTCCCTCAGGCCCCAGGACAGGGCGACGTCCCCTTTCGTTATTTTCCTTACACATGAAGTGTCTTATTTGTGACCGTCTGCCCCGCCCCTCCTCCAGCCAGAAGGCCAGCCCCACAGAGGGGGGCTCATCGGCCTTGCTCACCCGCATCTACCTCTTGGTGCCTGTCTCACTGTCTGGCAGGTTGTAGTACTCAAAACATGTTTGAATTGATTGCAGAGTTTGGGGGTATGCACAAGATAGTTGCTAAGGGCATCCCTCCTTTTATGTACAAGGACCTAGACCCGACTCAAGGGGGTAGTCAAAGTCCCAGGCACCCTCTCTATGTCATCTGTTTGTAACTCAGGACCTCGAAAATGAGGTTGCCAGCACCTGGAAACAGAAGAGCCACATCCTTTCTTCCACGACTGTAAGAAGTGTTCCAATGCCCTGGGCACCTGTTTTGTTCCAAATTAGGAAGACAGAAGGAAATTGACTCTACCTCATCATTCTCACTCATTCTCAGCTTCCAAAGATTTTTCCCTTCAAGTCCAGTGTCTAGGAGGCAGTGAGGTGAGGGGTTATGAGCCCCAGGCTTGCAGTCTGATGAACCAGGAATCAGATGGCAGGTCATCTACTTTTCAGCTCTGTGAGCTGCGGGAGTTTTGTGGACCTCTGTGAACCTCAGTTTCCCCATCTGTGAAGTGGGAACAACAACATTAAATTTGCAGTGTTGCAGTGCTTAAGTGAGGTAAAAGTTAAAGTGGCTAGGGCAGTGCTTTGGCATATTGTCTGTCTCTGAAGCATATATATTCTTCCCACTGGGAATATCTTCCTTAACCTTGAAAGTCTAAAAGCAGTGCCAGCCATGTAATCCCCAAGGTATTTGCATGAGGAGAGCATTGATAAATTCTGCCCATGGACGGCTGCCCACTGAATAGTGTCTCTATTCAATTGATATAAAAATCATCTCCCTGTGAGATTAGGAGATGCTATAGCCTAACTCCAGGCAGTGAGGCAGAGAGGTCCATCCAGGAGTCCTAGGAGCACACTCCCAGCACTAGACAGGACTAATCAAGGTTGGAAAGGATACTGGGTTCTATTTTAATTTTTTTTAATGTTTATTTTTATTTTTGAGAGAGAGAGAGAGAGACAGAGCTGAGCAGGGCAAGGGCAGAAGGAGAGGGAGACACAGAATCCGAAACAGGCTCCAGGCTCCAAGGTGTCAGCACAGAGCCCAACGCGGGGCTCGAACTCAAGAACCGTGAGATCATGACCTGGGCCAAAGTCACTTAACCAACTGAACCTCCAGGGTTCTTTTTTTTTTTTTTTTTTAATTTTTTTTAAACGTTTTTATTTATTTTTGAGACAGAGAGAGACAGAGCATGAACGGGGGAGGGTCACAGAGTGAGGGAGACACAGAATCTGAAACAGGCTCCAGGCTCTGAGCTGTCAGCACAGAGCCCGACGCGGGGCTCGAACTCGCGGAGTGTGAGATCATGACCTGAGCCGAAGTCGGACACTCAACCAACCAAGCCACCCAGGCGCCCCTGAACCTCCAGGGTTCTAATGGAGAATGTGGGCAGGCTCTCCCATAGGGGTCTTTGTTCTTCTGCTTGGGATGGGCCAGAGAGGTCCCTTCCATGGTAGGAGTCCAGGTTTAGGAGATGAAGTAGAAATCCTAGGAAGATCAAGGCTCCAGATGATAATACAAGGGCCAGGACACTAGGGAGAGGGTTAAGTGTGTTCCCTGTGGCTCCCCTGCCGATCTCCTGCTGGACTCCTTCCCTCCCTTTTTGTGTCTTTCTCTTCAAAGGGGCTTTTGGTACATCAGGCTTTCTCACTACGGCCACTTCTTTCCCCATCAAAACTTAACCATACCTGGATGAACTCTGAACCCAATTGCTTTGACAATCACATTCGTGCGAAAGAGTCATGGGGGTCATGGTTTGCAATACTTGACAACTTAAATTAACTACGTGCTTCTTGAAGATACCACCTGCATTTTCTGGGCTGTAGGACTACAAATCATGCCCATTCTGTCTCCAGGATCTTCTGTCTTTCCACGACATCTGGGAGAGTGGTCATAAGGGATAAGTATTTATTTATCTCTGATCTAGACCAATCCCCGGGCCCCATTTTCTGAATGAGAAATCTAAATTTGTTGCAGAACCTGGGGGAATAGGGCTGGGGGACAAATCTCCCGACCTCTTTCCCTCTGCCTGTCCCTAATTCTAGACTCTTTACATTCAATATGTAATCTGCAGACCAGCAGCATTGGTGTTACCTGGAAGCTTGTTAAAAATGCGCAATCTCAAATCCATAGGAGACCAGGCGAAACAGAATCTGCATTTTAACAAGATCCCAGGTGATTCACATGCAGTTTAGAATCTGAAAAGCTCTGGTTTAGAACTCACATTTTCCCCATTTCCTTTCTCATCATTACTTCAACCCCGAGGGTCTGTGACCCTCTGAGGCTGAATTTAGCCCAATCTCCGAATATAATGTGCAAGGAGTCCTGGTGTCATTACATAAAGCACAATTTTCCAGTGAGATTTCTGCCCCGTTTTCTGACATTTTTTTCCTCTGCCTTATTTAAAATTCTAAAAAGAAAAGCCTCATCAATGGAATTCTTTTAAGAATGGGCAGGAGAATCCACCACCTTGAACTTCTAGCAGAAAAGGCATGATAGACACTTAATAAATAATCATAACCGGGTGGCGACATGTGTGTGAAAGTGCTTAGTAAATTATAAAGCAGGGCACAAATGTTACTGATTAGAATTCTCAGGGATCCCGGAACGTGATCCTTCACGAGCCCGTTCAGGGTGAAAATGCTTCTCAGAATATAACGGGAAACTTAAAAGTTTTCTAATTATTCTCATTTTATTAGACACTTACGTGGCTACAAGAAGAGTGGGTGTGAGCCCTGGCTATGCATCAGAATAACTTGGGGGAGCTTTAGTTAGGAGCTTCATTTCAGAAATACATAAGCCTGAAAAAATATAAATAAGTAAATGAACAAATGAATGAATGAATGACCGGGCTTGGCCCTTGATTCTATTTCTTGAGCTCTGGACAGTCAGGGCTGGGCAATAGGACATTTTTAAACACTCCCAGGTGATTCTCATACACAGTGAGATTGGAGAACCACTGAGCTGGAAAGTTGTTATTTCCAGGTTTACGGGAAATAAATGTGAGCGAGCATTTTATCCATATTTATGATACGGCTAAAGTCCAAATTTTGTAATTCCTAAATCTTAATGATGGTCAAACCACCGGGAGGTACCCCCCAAATTGAAATACTAATGGCTGATTCCAAGCAGTATTAACTTGGTAATGACAATTTGGTTCATCCTTTATTCTCTTACCATTTAACACGGGCCAGCCAACACAGCACCCAGGAGTGGCCTCAGTCCTGACAGCATATTTGTGTACAGGCTTGTGCCCCAGTGTCAAAAACCAAATTCCATGGTTTTTGCTCCAGCAATTTGACATTTCGACAACATGGGTTTCAAAGAATACTGATGAAGATCTAGGAGACCTAAGTTCTAGGCAATGCTCTTTCCTGAAGTTGTCTGATGTTGGGTCAGTTTCCTGCTGTGAAAAACAAGGGTGTTGGACCAGTGGTTATGGAATCTGGCTGACCATCAGATTCACCTGGAGAGCTTTGCAAAACCACAGATTTCAAGGCCCCAGAGCTACCAGTTGAAGCTTCTGGAGTGTGGGTATATGGGGTGGGGGGGGGGCAGTGGGCAGTGTTGGAAAACAGGATTTTTTGTTTTTTTGTTTTTTGGAAAACAGGATTTTTGAAAGAATCCTAAAACTGGAAAATCAGCTGTGAGCCACTGGACAAGATAAGCTCTTTAGTTCTTCTCTGCTTTATGAACATATGACATTAGACCTAGTTGGTTAAATTCCACTATCAGAAGAAGCTGGTCTGGGGACAGGGCCTGGCCAGAGGGCTGGGTCTGCAGAGGGATAAACATAGGAAACCCACAATAAGAAGTGTCATCTTTGACTACCTCCCGCAAATGTCTCAAGATCCTGTGTTCATATGGCTTCTGCCCAGGTCTTTTTGTTAGAGTCATATTGCTAAGTGTCGAATTGCCATCTTATCACATTACCTTTAAAAAAATGGTTAGGGGCACCTGGGTGGCTTGGTCGGTTAAGTGTCCAACTTCGGCTCAGGTCATGATCTCACCGTCCGTGAGTTCGAGCCCCGTGTCGGGCTCTGTGCTGACAGCTCAGAGCCTGGAGCCTGTTTCAGATTCTGTGTCTCCCTCTCTCTCTGCTCCTCCCCTGTTCATGCTCTGTCTCTCTCTGTCTCAAAAATAAATACATGTTAAAAAAAAAATTTTTTTTTAATGGTTAAAAAGGTGCTGCTTGGGAGTAAAGTTCTTAGAACAATTGTCTTCTTTTCCTGCTACCTACCTCACCTCACTTCTCCTCTAAGTCTGAGTTTCACTGTGCAAAAGAATCTTTCTGGGATGCTTATTTAAATACAGGTTCTGGGGTGCCTGGCTGGCTCAGACAGTGGAGCGTGTGACTCCTGATCTTGGGGTTGTGAGTTCAAACCCCACGTTGGGCCTAAAGCTTACTTAAGAAAAAATACAGATTCCTGGGCCTGTCCCTAATTGTAATAAGGAGATTTGGGTTGGGCCCAGAAACCTGCATTTTTACAAGCTCCTAAGGCATCTGAACTACTTTTGATCTCCCTGTAAAACTTAGTTTCCAGCCTTTCTCAGGCTTCCTTTATGATAAGCATCTCCTCAGTCCATCAACAAATGAATGGATAAAATGTGATGTAGCCATGCAATGCAATAATACTCAACCATAAAAAGAAGTGAAATACTGATATTTGCTGCCACAGTGGATGAGCCTTGAAAACATTATCCTAAGTAAAAGAAGTCAGATACAAGAGGCCACGTAGTATACAATTCCATTAATATGAAATGTCCAGAATAGGCCAATCCATGGAGACAGAAAGTTGATCAGTGGTTGTCAGGGGTTCAGAGGGAGAGAGGAATGCAGAGTGAGTGCTGATGGATGGGAGTTTCTTTAAGGGGTGATGAAATGTTCTCAGAAAGTGGTGATGGTTGCACAACTGTGCGAATATATTAAAAATCGTGAATGGTATACTTTAAAAGGGTGGATTTTATGGCATGTGAATTATATCTTTAAAAAGAGAAACGAGGGTGCCTGGCTGGTTCAGTGAATAGAGCACACAGCTCTTGATCTCGGGGCTGTGAGTTCAAGCCCCACGTTGGGTGTAGAGATTACTTAAAAAATAAAGTCTTAAAAAAAAAAAAAGAAAGGAAAAAAGTAACAAAGACAAAAACCTGGGCAGTTTTTAAAAAAGCAGATTCCCAAGATCTAAGATCCCAAGATCTAAGATCCTCCCTCAGATACATTGAGTTAGCACCTCTAGGGAAGATCCTAAGAATCTGATTTTAATAAATGCTTCAAGTGATTCTTAACACAAGGGAAGTTTAGGAAAAGCTCCTTGGTACACTGAAGGCCTGAGTCGTCCTTCTGCACAGACTCTTGACACTCCATCTGAGGCTGGCAGCCCCTAGGATTATCCTTGTGATCCCTGCCTCCTAGTATTCTGCTCCTCTTGAGTGTGGACGGGGCTCATTGACTCCCTTCTAATGAACAGAATACAATGGAAGTGATGCATAGTACTTTCAATATTAGGTTTTTAAAAGATTGTGGCTTCCATCCAAAGAATGTACACAAATGGCCAATAGTGTGTGAAAGATACTCAGTGTCACTCATCAGTAGGGAAATGCAAATCCAAACCACAGTGAGATATCACCTCACACCTATTAGGATGGCCACCATAAAACAAAACAAAGCGAAACAATGGAAAATAACATGTGATGGTGAGGATGTGGAGAAATTGAACACGTGCAGCCAAACACGGTATGGAGGGTCCTCACAAATTAAAAATAGAATTACCAGGGCACCTGGGTGGTTCAGTCGATTAAGCGTCCAACTGCGGCTCAAGTCATGATCTCGAAGTTCGTGAGTTTGAGCCCCACGTCAGGCTCTGTGTTGACAGCTCAGAGCCTGGAGCCTGCTTCGGATTCTGTGTCTCCTTCTCTCTCTGCCCCTCCCCACCTCACTCTGTCTCTCTCTCAAAAATAAATATACATTAAAAAATTTTTTTTAAAAATAGAAGTACCATCTGATCCAGCAATCCAACTGTTGAGTCTATACCCAAAAAAACTTGGGTCTTGAAGGATCTTGAAGAGATATTTGTATACCCATGTTCACAACAGCACTCTTCACAATAGCAAAGGAGTGAAAACAACTCAAATGCCCACTGACAAACGAATGGATAAAGAAAATGTGGTATAATGCGTATGATGGGATATTATTCGGTCTTAAAAAAGAAGGACATCCTATTACATACTACAACATGGATGAACTGGAAGGCAGTATACTTAGTGAAATGACCCAGTCACCAAAGGACAAATACCATATGGTTCCACCAAGGTGAGGCACCTAGAGAAGTCAAATTCGTAGACAGAAAGTAGAATAGTGGTTGGCAGGAGTAGAGGGAAATGGGGAGTCGTTCAGCGAGGAGAGAGTGCTGGTTTTGCAAGATGGAAAAGTTCTGGAGATCTGATGCACAATGTGAATATATTCAACACTATCAAACTACACATGTAGAAATGGTTAAGATGGTAAAAAAAAAAATTTGGCTTCCATTGCAGGCTCTCTCTTGGTATGCCCCCTCTCCGTTGCCCTCCAGCCCAGGCTATCTTTCAGATCCCCAACTGTCATGTTGGGGGGACACTCAGGCAGCCTATGGAGAGACCCATGAGGTGAGGAGCAGTGTTCTGCCAGTAATACCTGGGTGAATTCGGACTTGAGTCTTCTGATTCCTGCCAACATGTGAATATACTTGGAAGTGGATCCTTAACCCTTCCCCAGTTGAGCCTTCAGATAAAACTGTAGCCGTCACAAGCAGCTTGACTGCAGCCTCACGAGAGACTTTGGGGTAGAAGCACTCAGCTGAGCCGCACCTGATTTTTGACACACTGAAGTTGTGGCATAAAGGTGATTTGTTGTTTTAAACTGCGAACTTCTGGGGTAATTTGCTATGCAACAGTAGATAACTAATACACCATCAGTTACATTTTGCTCAGTTAGTCAGATTGCAGTGCCACAGTGCAGACCACACCAGGGCGCTGGCTGCAATCCTGCTTTTCAGGATATAAAAATGTATGTATATTTTTTGGTAGATCAAATAATGGGCCCTCCAAAATGTTCACATCCTAATCCCTGGAATGTGTGAATACATTATGTCCCATGGCAAGAGGGACTTTGCCCATGTAACTTTCTTTCTTTCTTCCTTCCATCCTTCCTTCCTTCCTATCTTCCTTTCTTTCAAGAGTGAAAGTGGGAGTGAAAACAGCGGAGGGGCAGAAGGGAGGGAAAGAGAGAATCTTAAGCAGGTCCTGTGCCTAGCACAGAGCCTGACACAGGGTTCGATCCCAGCAGGGCTTGATCCCAGGAGGGCTCAATCCACAACATGGGCCGAAATCAAGAGTTGCACGCTTAACTGGCTGAGCCAGCCAGGCACCCTAAGATTACAAACTTTAATATAGATTATCCTGGGTGATCCAAGTGAGCCCAATCGAATCGCACAAACCCTTAAAGGCAGAGAACTTTCACTGGCCGGAGATGGGAGAAATTTGGCAGAGGCAGAAGCTGGAGAGATTCCAAGTAAGAGAGGGATCCCACCACTGGTGAAGGGGCAATGTGTAAAGCGTGAGAGTCAATGTGGGCAGCCTCTAGGGGCAAAGACTAGCACCCAGCTGACAGCTGGCAAGGCAACAGGGACCTCAACTTTACATCTGTAAGGAACTGAATTCAACCCCAACTTGAATGAGCTTGGAAGTGATTTATCCTGAAGTCTCCAGCAAGGAATGCAGCCTTGCTGACAGCTTGATGTTGGCCTTGAGAAACCCAGAGCAGAGAAACCAATCCAGCCAACTGGAATTTCGGGTCTACAGAGGTGTGCGATAATAAATCTGTATTATTTTTGGTTACAAAATTTGGGGTAATTTGTTATGGCAGCCATGGAAAATGAACATATTTATGCATATATGGCATGTATTGCTTTTGAGCCCCTTCCTTCCAGGTATCATAGCTATGCAGATGGTGCACAGTGTTATTTATCATTTTCCACTTATCCTGCTGAAGCAGTCATTCACTATCTTAGTGAATGTATTGCAGGCTCAAGTGTTCCGTGCATCGTTTTCCAAGGCTCTCTGGGAAAGACACACCTTTTTTCGGGAGCCTGGCGTCTGGCTGGGGAAAGACTGAGTGCGTGCTGTTTTTTTTTCTGAGGCTGCTGATCAATACTTACCATTAGGAGGACAACTCCATGCATCACTAAACTTTGACCTCGGTGCCCCAGAGCGGTCCCAAGATGCCAATTGATGTACAGGCAATATACATATTCCTCAGATGCAATACCCCTTTCATAGACTTCCCTGAATTAAATCTTAGAGGCTTCAGTGATGGCAAAATAATGTTGCTAATGTACCGGCAAGCCCAGGATATTCAGAAAGGATGCTTGGATACAAGGAATTGTCTTTGTGCTTTTTAAAAAAAAAACTTTTGGGGGCGCCTGGGTGGCGCAGTCGGTTAAGCGTCCGACTTCAGCCAGGTCACGATCTCGCGCTCCGTGAGTTCGAGCCCCGCGGCGGGCTCTGGGCTGATGGCTCAGAGCCTGGAGCCTGTTTCCGATTCTGTGTCTCCTTCTCTCTCTGCCCCTCCCCCGTTCATGCTCTGTCTCTCTCTGTCCCCAAAATAAATAAACGTTGGAAAAAAAAAAAAATTAAAAAAAAAAAAAAAAACTTTTGGAGGCACCCGGGTGGCTCAGACAGTTGAGCATACAACTTCAGCTCAGGTCACGATCTCACGGCTTGTGAGTTCAAGCCCTGCGTCGGGCTCTGCGCTGACAGCTCAGAGACCGGAGCCTGCTTTGGATTCTGTGTCTCCCTCTTTCTCTGCCCCTAACCCACTCGCATTCTGTCTCTGTTTCTCTCAAAAATAAATAAACATTAAAAAAAAAAAATCTTTTGCATGGGCACTGTGTTTGGATCGTTGACCAGCTGACCCTGCCTTCTGTACAACGGGTGGTGTGGGCATACGGTGTCCCTTAAGTCTGCCGTGGAAATAAGTACACGTCTAAAAGGCCAAGACTTGGAAATAAGTGGTTGCCTCCCCTTAGAAATCACAAGATAAGCCTACAAGAGCCTAAAATAACGTTAATTGCACTTCTTTCTCATCTACAAATTTGGAATGTTGTTTCCCCAGAAGTATGCATTTTTCAGGGAACTCTTCATAGTGGTGTACCATCACATAACATCATGGTGCTCTGAGTAAAAGGAGATGCTACTCCTGTTTCCCTGGATCTGTTCAAATGGGATCAATTGCCAAACAGTTGTTTGGATTAAAACCAAGTGGTTAATTTAATCAGGCTTTCAAGAGGCAGTTATTTTGATTAAAAGAATCGTATCTGAGCGGGCTTTGGCAGCTTCTTATCTCCAGGCAGTGGGTCCCACACACTGAGCTTTTCTGTGGAACCGGGGGGCATCAACTGCTAGAGTAAAAAGGGGTGTACGGGAAGAGAAGGCTCACGAAGCCCCATTGAAGAAAGTATAGCGGCGCCTCGTCAGAAGTGAAAAGCCATTAGGAACATAAAAGGCTACCCCTTCCATCTCTTTCTCTCTCTCACGTCTGGCTACAGCTACCTAGCCTCACATCAGTTTTCCTGCTTATTCACTGCTTATCCACTGGTGTGGATAATTCTCTGCTTATCCACTGGTGTGCCCAAGGCTGAGAATTCCAGCAGCCCTGAGTTTATGTCACTTTTGCTATTTGTACCCATCACCATGATTAACTTCATCCTGAGTCTGAATTTGAATCCACTCCATTTTAAATTCCCAGGAAAACAATTTGATTCGCCGGGTGTGGTCACGTGACTAGCTCTGGCGCAATGAGCTGTACCCAGGATGGGTCAGGTGTCACAAGACATGAAGGAAGGGCTGGCCCCCCCAGGTGATGAATGGAGCAGGGAGGAAATAAGTGACAGACACCTCCAAAAGTTTTTCCTGAACTGAAAATGGCAGATACCCCTTTATCACTTCTTTTCCTGCCAATCTGCACATTCTCTAAGGGCAGAGGATTTTTTTTTTTTTTAATCCTTATCTTCACCACTATTCTTAGGCCAGTGCCTCATCTATAGATGCTCGATACATAAAAAAAAAAAAAAAAAAAAAAAAAAAAAAAAAAAAAGTTGGTCATGCCTACTGCCAGTTGTACCTACTGGAACTTCTTTTACCATGCTGGCCCCAACCCATGTGGGGATGAGGCATGAAAACAAAAAGAGGTGTCAGATGGGCTGAACCCTCCTGAGTTCTTTCTTCCAGCATTGCTTGGGTTAATAATAACTATTATGTATTCTTCAGTTTCCAAGGGGCAAGCATAATACAAAGTACTGTGTGCATCACTAACCTACTTATCCACTATGATAACCCTGTGAGAAAATTGTTCAGAGAAGTTTAGTAACTTGCTCAGGGTCACACAGCTCTAAAGTGCCATGGCCAATTCTAAACCTAAATCTAGAGGCTACCCTCCGAAGCTTTCTATCTTCCTTCCTCCTCTGCCATGAGGAGTTGGGAAGGAGGCTGAGAGATGAAGCTAATAGGAGAGGTGTTGGGTCAATGCCAATTTTGTGAACTAAACAAAATTGTTCCATGCTAACAGTTTCAGAAAGCTTTTTGAACATGGCCTTGGGCCTTTCATGGTTCTGAGGTTTTCCAACAACTCCTCTTAATTGAGTCTTTCCAGGCTGAGCTGCAGGATTTAAGTATTTCAACAAGAAAAGAGTTCTCAGGTTCCTTCTCTCCCTTTAAGCTGGGTGAGAATGTGTCCACCAGCTTTCTGCTTTTGAACACTGGAAAACATTCTGGGAAGCTGAGACAGGACCTGGGTCAGTGCTGCCATTTTCTATTGTGCTTTGCATAGTGAGGGCTCAAATTCAGGCCACCCTCGACCCACTACATCTTGTACACTGGCACCAGCTTGTACTGCCCAGAAGAAGACGTGCCATGTTCTAATGCACATCTTAGGGCACCTATGGGAGCACTGGATGGGCATAACATTGTTTCAGATTTCCCCTGCTTTAAGTTTTAAGTTTTGACTATGACTTGGATCATACCTCTGGTGTATGTACTGGCAAGAGGAATCCAAATTCTGTTCATCATTTTCGAAGGAGAGAGGGGTTGACATTGGTGCCTGGAGCTGCGTTTCCACCTGTCAGTGGGTGGGTAGGGTCTTCTTGCCAGTTCCCAGCTGGTCTCTCTACACACAGCCCTGATCCAAATCCCAAGGAGCGATCTTAGCGGTCTTGGGAGTGGTGGGGGAAGAAACTGGAACCTGTTTAGCAAAACAACCCCGTAAAATCCCAGTCTAGAGCAGGTGCCTATGTTAACCCTGAGAAAGGCCGGCTTGTCTTAGGACTGTGTGAGAAAACGCAAAGCCCCTTCACCCCACCCTTAGGGCACTATAGGCCTAGATAAGGGGTTGTATAGTATTTAGGGCCTCTTTACTTTTATTTGTAGTCCTGTTAAAATGCCTTCCCAACATGCTTCCATGATTTAAATTCTGTATGGGAACTCATCCTGAAATTTATGCCCTTGGGAATGTATTTGGAACAGAGACAGGATTTTAAGGAAACAGAAAGCTGGTGAGTCCCAAGAACCCCTTCCTCCGTGGAGCTGTGTATTCACAGCAGTACCTAGGGAGTCCGCAGGGAGTAAAGCGTAGTGGTTACACGTGATCAGTCTGCAGGGACAGCTCTGGGTGGGTTCAATCTCATCTTTGCCACTCACTCGTTGTAGAACCCTAAGCAAATTGCTTAATGCTCTGAACCTCCTTTCCCTCATCTATAAAACAGAGACAATAAAAGTTTCTTCTCTAACCTCATGGTGAGGTTCTCTGAGATAATGCACGTGGAAGGCTGGGCACGGAGCAGAGAACATAGTTAGCAACGTCAGCTCCCATTCGTTGCTCATCTCAAGACGTGAACCCAAATTCTGCCTGAAACCCTGTTGAACACACAAGAGTTTCTGACCTTTTTTGATTGGAGGTCCCCTTTTATTCCATATGAATGACCTCAGATTTTAATCTTCCTCCCCAAATCTCATCCACGACACTGCGCCCACCAGGAAGAAGTTCTGGTTTCCGTGATGTGCACCTAGTCTTAGCCGGTGAGCACGCCTACCCACCTCAGTCTTCAGTTTCCGGAGGAGCAGTGTAAGATCAGTGAGCTTGTTAATGAGGGGGCGAAGCTGGAAGGGAATGGGCTGTCTGCTGGATGTGCTTTTGTTGCAAAGTTGTGTGGGAAAATGAAAGGCTGGAAACTCAGGACACTGGTAAAGGAGAGAAAGCTCATCGCAGCACATTTTTCCATCCTCACATACAATTGCTTCCACTCCCGGGTGTAACAAAACTTCCCAGTGGCTTCTTTTTATCAAAGGCGGTAGTAGAGTGTCATCAGCGCGTGCACTGACTTTGGGATGGGGTGGTCCTGGGTCGGCTGCTACTAGCTGAGGGACACCAGGCAAGTTATTGAAACTCTACATGCCTCAGTTTTCACCTCTATAAAATGGCTCAGTTGGTTAAACGTCTGACTTCGGCTCAGGTCATGATCTCATAGTTCATGAGTTCGAGCCTTGCATCGGGCTCACTGCTGGCAGCTCAGAGCCTGGAGCCTGATGCGGGTTCTGTGTCTACCTCTCTTTCTGCCCCTCTCCTACTCATGCTCTGTCTCTCTGTCTCTCAAAAATTAATAAATGTAAAAATAATTTAAAAAGAAAATGGACATATAAATAGCATCTATCCATCTCACTTGTGTTTTGAAGATTAAGGTAATGAATATAAAGTGCCTGGCACATAGTAAGCCCTCAATAAGCGTACTTCATTGCCAGCATCATCATCCAATTATTACCTACATCTTGATGTTGCTGAGCGTATACGATCCGTGAAACAATCAGCCTTCTGCCTAGGGTTGGTAGTGAATATGTGGTGGATAAGTTTATTTATTTTGAGAGAGAGAGAGCACAAGTGGGGGAGGAACAGAGAAAAAGGGAGAGAAAGAATCCCAAGCAGGTTCCACACTGTGAGCTCAGAGCCCAATGTGGGGCTCGAACTCACGAATCGTGAGATCATGACCTGAGCCAAAATCAAGAGTCAGACCCTTAATCAACGGAGTCATGCAGGCGCCCCTATATGTAGTGGATATTATAATAACATCTCAGCTCTGAATATTAACTGTAACAGCTAGTCATTCTTTTCGAAGCATCCCAAGGGCTTGTCCGATGCTGTAAGGTCTCTGATGGGCTCCCCTCACCCTGTGAAAGGATAGTTTCCTATGGCCGACACGACAGGTTGTCACCCCAACTGCCAGTCCCCCTTCTTCCTTGTGAACAGAACACCAATTCTGTTCAAGCAGCCATGTGCCTAGCCCCAGGGGAAGAACGATGATTTGTACGAGCTACTTCTGGTAGTCCCATTTACTTCTATCTTAATTGGTCTAAGAGGAGGCATGTGATAAGATATAAGGGAAAGTCTCCCAACAAAAGGAGAGGGGAGTGTGAGGTGAGCCTCAGTTTGGTCCCTGGCATCTTCCTCCTTGCTTTAGGTACTGTCACGTGGGGATGGAATGCTTGGAGCCTGCAGCTGCCATTTTGTGACCACGTGGTAACGAGGATGAGAATGACAGGGCAGAAAAATAGAAAGAGTCTAGATTCTTAAAGACATCACTAAGCTGCCAAGTTGACTCTGAGGCTGTTTGCCTCTAAACATCTTTTTGGTATACAATAACTGTTTTTATGATTGGGCCTATTGTTAATCCGGTTTTCTGCCTAACTGTTTTACTCCTTTTCTGTTTGCCAAGCCGGCAGAATGACTGCTATTCAAATTCTGCCCAGATATAAAGACATTCGGTTCCCATTTTCTTCCTCTTGATTTGAGTAATCAAGTGTTTTTAAATAAATTCCTCACCCACCATTGTAGTGAAACTGCTCTTGAAAAGGTCACCAATGACCTCTTGATTGACATGTTGAATAGCTCCATCTAATTTCACATCCTGCTTAACTTCTGCTGCATTAGACAGCTTGACCACTTTCTTATTCTTAAAGTGAGTCCCTCTCTTGGTGTGTGTCACTACTCTTTCCATGTCTCTGGTCCGCCTTCTGTGGTTCCTTCTCTTTCTGCCCCTCGACTCTGTATGAACCCCGGCATTCCGCCCTAGTGGCTTCTCGTCTCTCACCAGCACCAGGAGGTGCCTTCTCCACGTTCAAGACTTTGGTTACCACCGGTGGGCCTTTGTGATCCCCACGTCCATGTCTCCAGGGCACGTCTTTCCCCAACACAGATCTGCTTTTCTCTCTGTGAACAGGATGTGTCCACTTGGATGTCCCCATGGGACCATCAACACCGTATCTGTAAACTGAACTCTGTCCCCTACAAATGACTTCTCCTCTGTCACACACCTCACCACTCACACTGGCCCTCAGCTAGAAACCTCATTCATCCTAAGGAATTCCTTCTTTTGCAACACCCAATCAATCATCAAGTATAAAAATTCCTCAATTCTCAGGAGTCTGTTGCAGCTTCCCCCCATGTTCCCTGCCATGGCCTCCAGCCGTCACTTCTGTATTGCAAAAGTCTCTCACGTGCCTCCAATCTCCCCCCCACTCCCCCGCAATCACCTGCATTGCTGTTAGAAGGGATTTTCTAAAAACCAACAGAATCGTGTGATGGGATTTAAAATTTTCCAACAGAGTAGATGTGTGGGGGAGGAGGTGGGGGGGCAGGTTGTATTAGCCATCATGCCCTCCAGATAAAGTCTGCACTTCATAACATGGCACAGAAGACCTTCTAGTCCCTCTGGAAACAGATTGGATTTTGTGTTTTGTATCCCCTCCACCTTCCCTGCATTCTCAGCTGGAGCTCCTGGGGACTTCTCTTTCTCTTCACGATGTCCTCTGATTCCATGCTGGACTCCTATGCCCGGCATTCTGAACTTCTAGCACCCGCTAGTTCTCAACCCAAACTGCACTTCCCCAAAGCGTTCCCTGAGTCTAGTACTAGGCCAGAGTTCCTCAACCTTGGCCCTGTTGACATTTCGGGTTGGTTCATCGTCTGCTGTGGAGGTTGCCCTGGGCATCGTAGGGTGTCTGGCAGCATGGCTGGCCTCTCCCTGCTAGACGCCAGCGGCACCTGCCTCCCCCAGTTTCCACAACCACAAATGTGTCCAGACACTGTGACATTTTCCCTGGGGGACAGAATTGCCCCTGCCCCGGATTGCAAACCATTGGACTAACCCAAGTCCCCTTCTTGTCATCCCGTGGCTTCCTGTCCTGCTCTGAGCATAACACCCATGGCACAATTTTGAAGTGACTCATCTGTTTCAACAGAATGTTAATCTCCAAGAGGGCATCTCCCAGGGCTGGGCACCCAGTAGGCATGCAGTCTAGCTTCACAAGAGAGTGAGCTCGCAGATGGAAGTGACCTTGCCTGTCATCTGTGTAGCCCCCGGATGGTGCTGGCACATGATGGGGCTCAATAAGCATTTGTTGAATGAAGGAATGACTCAGTCATTCATTCAAATGCTTCTTTCTCTGTGAAAATTGTATTAGTTTCCCTGTCAAGTGGAGAGGGTGTTTCCCCTCTTAACTCCGTAGTATTTTGTGCGTGCCCTTGTCCCCCAGCATTACTACACTGGGTATCATAATTTGCTAACACATGTTGGTGGAAATTAAATCATGCTCTCTGTATCTTCCGGTCTCTTTCTAGAAACAGAAAAACTAGGTCCATTCCTGTGCCCGGGAATCTCATGATCCTCGTTTTCCTTAAACTACTACACCTGTTCTACCCCTGGCTGCTGTCAGCCACACTTGCCCCCCCACATACTCATCTATCTTCCTTAGCCGACTTCAAAGAGGGGGGGATGGCTCAGAGCTGCCGGGCACCGAGGACCCACGTCTGCTACACGGCCGCTTCTTGCCTCTCTCTTCCTTGACTGTGCTCCCAACGATGGCAACCAGTTCTGGGAGGTCTTAATAACATATGGTGCTCGCTCGCAAGCCTCTCCTGGGGACGGGATGCACCATGTCTGCAGCAGGCCCACCACCTGATGGCTTCAAACGCAAGAGGCTACGGGGAGCCCCATGGCGGGAAGGAGCCGTGCTATTATTAAAGTAAACCAACACACATTCACAAAGGTAGGAAAGGGGATCAGCTTTCTTTTGAGAAGGGTTCAATACGCCGAGAAGAGTAGAGCTGCTTTTTCTGCCTGGTAGATGGTTTACATGCATCCTTTAATCACAAAGTCCTGTGGGGAGAAGATGCCGAAGTTAATATTTATATCTGGCATCCGACCCTCCGCATAAATAACAGCAGAGAGGCCGCGTGTTTGGTTTGAGGTCAGCTCTGTTTCAACAGCGAGGCCAGGTGCAGACACACATGCTGGACCTTTGAACTCTGTGTGTTGCAATCCAGATGTTCGGCAGAGGTGAGGAACTTGGGTCACTGATGGTGAGAGAATGTGGAGTGCTCTTCTAGCATCTTCCACGGGGAGCCCTGGCCAGTAGACTTGGCCCTAAGCCCACTTTCCTCGCCAGAGTCGAGAAACAGTAGCAGCTCCAGTTGTTGCTAGGGATAAGAGATCATCCACTGGGGAGTTGAGATAGCCAGGGCGGGGTGAGGGGGGCGGGGGAGTGGGTAGCACGAGGGAGGTCACGAAATTGACCGTGCTTAGCCTCTGCCCACGTTTGAGTCACTGGGAGACATTCTGCAATGGGAAAAATATTAGGCTTTTAATGACAGCCCTGACAAACAGGATCCGTGTGACCAAATTGGTCTCAAAAGCAACTGCTATCATTTCTTAAAGGAGGATTTGTCAAATTGCGTGTTTCTTGAAGGGTTTTCCTAGTCCCACACTTTGCCTCGAAAACGTGCACAGAGTGAGGGGTTTGAACTTTCTGAATTTAATGCAAAGCACATATGTTGTTTGGGTTTTGTTTGTTGTGTTTGTTTGTTTTTATGGTTCCAAAATATGTTATATAAAAAAGAACCATATAGCAATAAAATGGTAATGTAAACACAAATCCTCGAAAAGGATGCAACATATTTCTAATGAAAGGAAACAACCACCTTCGCTTTATCCACAAAAAAAAAAATTAAAAATGATGAACAGGGGCCGTTTCGTTCACAGATTGTGGAATCCTACTGTTTACTGCTCTCTGAATGAGTATTTTTGAGGCATGACTGAAAACGGGAGTTTTCAACACCAAGCAGCTCCTGGGGCATGACTGAAAACGGGAGTTTTCAACACCAAGCAGCTCCTGGCATCGTGCAAAGCACGCTGCTGTCAGTTGGTAGTCAGGCGACTTGAATTCTGGTCTTCACTGCTGACCCCCTGCTTCCTGGCTCCCAACCCCAGCACTCCACTGAGAGTGCTCTTGTCAAGGGTACCAGTGACCTTCTAATTGCTAAATCCAAAGGGCAGTTTTCAGTCCACTTCTGACCTGACCTCTCTTCAGCAGATGACATAATTGCCCACTCTTTCCTCCTTGAAATCCTCTCGCCCCGTGCCTTCAATGACTCCATCTCATCCTGTTATTCACCAGCTTCCCCCTTCACTTTTCAGATACTCTCTAGGCTGTTCTTTTTCACCAATGGCTAGGAGCAGCTGCCGTGGGCTGAGGTCGTGCGGAGGCTTTGTGTGCATTTTCTTATCGACGCTTCACAGCAGCCCTGGGAGGTGGGACTTATGGGTTCCCTTTTTCAGACAAGGAAGGTAAGGCTCTGCGTAGTGCAGGGATCTTCACTGACCCCCTTGTAGGTCAATGGCTTATAAGCAGCAGGAATGGAATTCCCACCTAGGTCTGTCTGAATCCAGAGTCAAGTTGTCAACCATTACAATGCAGTTTTTCTTCCTAGGATACCCCTTAGATAGAGGTGTTCTCTGGAGTTGTGTGTTTGGCCCCTGTTCTCTCTGCCCCTGTCTCCGCAGGGGACAGCTTTCCTCATAGCACCTCTATGGTGCCTTCACCCCAAATCTGTCCTTTGTTCCTTGTTTCCGACTGTTTCCAAGCTAACTCCATTTGCATATGCCACGGTCACCTTGTAGGGCTGTTGGTCGTGGTGTTGGATGACTCCTCAGCTGCCAATCCTTTCCGGACGATTGGCTGAAGCCCGTGATTGCTTAAGGAGTGGGCATGTGACCCAGGCAGGGCAGATTGCTGGGAATGTCTAGGAAAAGTTTTCTCTCAAACAGACACATGAATGATGGCTTCTTTTCTCCTTCTCGATACTGCTGTGCCTTGGAGTCAGTCAGAGTCAGGAAAACCAACTGCAACCATGAGGGATAGGTGAAATCCAACAGGAGTAGAGCCTGGGTCCTTAATGACCAGCTGATTGAATCTTATCGGGAAAGGGGCTTCCAACTATGTTAAACAATATAGTCCCTTATTGTTTGCATGGGTTTTTATTTTGTTTCGTTTTGTTTTGTTTTGTTGTTACTTGCAGCCAAGAGCATCCTAAATGATACGTCAAATTCACTACATCTACAACTCAACTCAATATCTTCTTCCAACCAGCCTCCCCTCCTATAACTCTAGCCCTGTTAATATCACCATGACTGACTCATTGACCCACATCAGAAACCTGGCCATCATCCTTGACTCCTCCCTCTGCCTCACCCCTAAAATCTAATCATGAGTTAAGTCCAGGAGATTTGCAGGCGCTGAGAGCCGTGGTGGCTGCCAGCACCGGGTTGAATGAGGGATGGGGGCGGGGGCGGGGGCTTTGTCCACAGCAGCCAGCTCCTCTGCATTCTGAGCCCCACTCTGCCAGTGCCAAGGGCCTGGCTGTTGTGGCTCCCCGGGAGTGTGGCCTTGCCCGCTGGACCAAGGTGTTTTGGGCCTCCGTGGCTGAGCTGCGCACAGGCGCCCGCCATGGTGGTGGTCCCCACCCACACACCATAGGGCCTGGCCTTCTCGGCAAGTTGCTCAGCAGCACAGGGCGCTGTGTACCCCCTCAAGGGCTGCAGCAAGGCCAAGCTGCCGCCTGTCTATCTGGGCCATGTGGACGATGTCTACAGGGACTGCCATGTTGAGCATATTCAAGGTGCTCCTGAAAGACTTATTATCAGAACCAGTGACCCTGGTGTTGGAAAGCTCCCAAGAGCTCAGTAAGGACCTGAACCCCTTTACTCCTCTTGTAGGCACCTGGACTCCTGATCATGGCTTCATGCAGGATTTGGCCTAGGTGTTTGAGCAACACTTGCTCTCACCAGTACCAACCTTGACTCTTAGGCCAGTTCTCCAAATGTCAAGGAATTCCTGTACCTCTGGCCTCAATTGTTGCCGGTCATTGATGGGGGACCAATTGGGGATGGCCAGAGCCCTGAGTACTGCTTGGGCTCAACTGTGGTTGACTTGTCTGTACTTGGAAAGTTTGGCATCATTCATCCAGGCTGTGCCCTGGAAAGTATTACATCCATCCTCCCACAGAAGTATGGGCTGTTCCCCTCACAGAGATCTTGCTTGTGAATCTCAGGATAAGGGAGGGTTCAAGGACAAATGCCCGACACCATGTGTCTGTCCACCGGTGACTGGGAGGTGTCATTTACAGAGGCCCTGGGGGCTACAGTGTCTCTAGTCTCTGTCTTTAAGCCAATGTGTCTTTCTGAACACTGGAGACCGGGGCCCAGAAGCTGCTGGTTTAGTCTTACGCCTGGTGGGGGAGGTCTTCTTTATTATCTGTAACTTCATATATCAGTCAAAAGCCAACTAGAGACTTTGACAACATTCCTAGGATGGCCTTGTTTTCTACTAAGTTGCTTTTTATTTATTTTATTTTTATTTTTATCTTTATTTTTTTAACGTTTTATTTTTGAGACAGAGAAAGACAGAGCATGAATGGGGGAGGGGCAGAGAGAGAGGGAGACACAGAATCGGAAGCAGGCTCCAGGCTCTGAGCCATCAGCCCAGAGCCCGACGCGGGGCTCGAACTCACGGACCGTGAGATCGTGACCTGAGCTGAAGTCGGCCTCTTAACCGACTGAGCCACCCAGGCGCCCCTAAGTTGCTTTTTTTTTTTTTTTTTTTTCTTCAACGTTTATTTATTTTTGGGACAGAGAGAGACAGAGCATGAACGGGGGAGGGGCAGAGAGAGAGGGAGACACAGAATCGGAAACAGGCTCCAGGCTCTGAGCCATCAGCCCAGAGCCCGACGCGGGGCTCGAACTCACGGACCGTGAGATCGTGACCTGGCTGAAGTCGGACGCTTAACCGACTGCGCCACCCAGGCGCCCCCCTAAGTTGCTTTTTAAAAAATATTTTTGAAAAATAATTTAAAGAACAGGCTTGGAATCGAGTCAGAGCCTCTTCTCTGGTGGGTAGTGGTATTTAAGGTCCAAATCAGCTAGAGTACCAGCTAGTGCTGCTTAAAAGTCTCAGGTGACCAAAGGCATGTGCTTGTGCACCTGAGGCTGGGGCCAGGTTAGGACAAAGATTGTTGAGCCACAGGGCAAACACTATTTCCTCTGAGCTGAGAAGGCTAGTATTGTGATGTGCTGTGATGCCTGGTGGAGAGAACCCTCCCTTTGGACTAATGGTGGGGAGTGAATTCAGTTGGCAGGGGTGGGGGTGGGGAGGTCCAAATAAAAACATATTGGAAAATAAATCTTTATTGTTCTTTAAAAAAAAAAAAAAAGTCCAGAAGATTCTACTGCTGAAAATCTCTGTTTCTTTCCATTAATCCCCTCCTTGTTCTTTTCAACTCCTTGCCACTTGTACTGTTCTTCTGAGCCCTTTCTCATTTTGACCCAAGCCACCACCATCTATATTGCTCCCAAAGAGATTTTATTGTAAGAAAAAATGTTTTTTTAATGTGTATTTATTTTTGAGGGAGAGAGAGAGACAGAGCCAAGCAGGGGAGGGGCGGGGGGGGGGGTACATAGAATCCAAAGCAGGCTCCAGGGTCTGAGCTGTCAGCACAGAGCCCAACACGAGGCTTGAACTCATGAACCACAAGATGACCTGAGCCGAAGTCAGACACTTAACTCCCTGAGCCACCCAAGCAGCCCCCCTCCCAAGAGATTTGAAAAACTTGGTATTAATCCTACAACTTCCTTGATCACAATGTGTCCATAACCTACCTTTATCTTCAACATAAACTCCAGCCATCGTGCAGGGTTTGTAAGCTGTGTCAAGACCGGGCGTGCCTCTCTGGACTGTCACCTCCACTGTTCCACATCCTTCTAGTTCCTGCACACTGATTTCCTTGTGGTCCACAAGTCACTGCCCCGTAGTGTCACTGCATGGGTGGTCCTCTGGGCCTGGGCTGCCCTCCCTGACGTCTCCCTGGACAATCCTGGCTGGCCAGCATGCTCTCACGCACCTTGGTTCGCCTATCGTACAACTTAGGTGTGAATTTCCGGCACACCAGGAATATCTTTCCTTATTTTCATTTCTCCCTTCTCAATTTGTATTTTGAACCCCATCCCAACTCAATCGCCATCAGTTTGGCACTTCCTCTCCCTCCAGTGTTGTATCTAAGTTCTAGACTTTCTAGTGTCACAGTGCTGAGGGACGTGTCTGCCTAGCTTCAGGGCATCTGTTCATCATAGGTTCCCATAAAGATATCCCTGGTTTTCTCCTCATGTCCCCTTCAAGTCCAGGAGTCACGTAGGCAATGCCTACTCCATGCTGGGTCCCTAGAATCTCTGCAGGGTGGCCTTGGCTTTGCACATATATATCACCACTACCACACCTACTCTGAGGCCTTGCCACCCTTCCCAGGCCCCCTTCCCAGGCCCCCTTCCCAGGGCCCCTTCCCAGGGCCCCCTTTATGGACATACCCTCCTGCTCTCTGGCCCTCACCTCTCTCTAATGTACTTACTGTCTTTTCTCCCTCCCTTAGCACCTTTGAAGAGTTTTCTTGTCTTGAAAAAGCACTCTCCTCTCCTTCCTTCTTTGGAACATTTATCCCTTACCGGCCCTGGATTGCCCCGGGGGGACCTTTGAGAGGTTAGAATTATGGACACAAGAGGCAGAGACTAAGGCCTTTTTTTTTCTACTCTGTCAGATTTTTTACCTTAAGACAGAGAGCACAGACCCAATCAACTGCTTGGGAAAGGAAGAAGATACCAGGACACAAAAGAACATGGACAGTTATGATCCCCTGGCCCCCATGGCCCTCACCACCCTGGAAATGATCTGTGTGTGTACCCATTTCATCCAGACTGTGGGTTCCAAAGGCCAAGGCCTGCCATATCCTTTATCCCCGTGTGGTCAGCCTCTGATATCAGACCCATAGTAGATGCCTTGTAAATACCTGTCAAAGCTAAAAATGATAGAGGAGAGTGGACTTGAGAGTCAAGGACACCTGAATGAATCCTGCCAGCTGTCTACCTAGCTGTATGGCCGCTCACCCTTCAGTGGGCCCAAACTTCTCTGTCACATTCCTCTCCCCCCACAAATTCATTTTGTGTATACATAGATTTTTGCTCCTACTCTTTCGGGTGAGTCCCTTCCCTTCCTCCAGTGAATGACTTTCAGGATCCTTGAGTTCCAGCCATTCGTTTGCGACAAAATCAAAGAATTTGGAATTCTGGTTCCACCACACCCTGGCTCTGGGATGTTGGACAAGTGTGTGAGTCTCAGTTTGCTCATCTGGAAGATGGGGGTGATGATAACGAACTCAGCTAGATCCTTCAGAACAAGGGCCTGGGAGCCCAGGCCGCCAGGATTCAAATCGTCGCCCTGCCACTTTACAAACAGGCAGCTCAGAGCAGGTGACTTTTCTTTGTCTGACTTTCCTGATTTTAAAAGGGGCACCATCATAGAATCTACCTCACGGGGCTATTGTTAGCATTCATTTCATTAACACACCTAAAGTTTTTAGCACCTGAGTAAACACTCCATGTAGGCTGGCTATTACTATGCCACGGGTGGCCACTCTGTAGCCACCCACAAACTCATAAACCGGGTATTATCAGCGTTCTGGGGCTGCTGTAACAAAATACAACACACTGGGTGACTTAAACAACAGACGTTTGTTGTCTCTCATTGTGGAGGCTGGAAGTCAGCGATGAAGGTGTCAGTGGGGGACTCTCTTTGACTTGCAGATGGCCTCCTTGTCACTGTGTCCTCACATGGCCTTTCCTCTGTGTGCACACGTGCCTCGTGTCTCCTCCCCTCTTATAAGGAAACCAGTCACATTGGATTAGGTCCCACTGTAAGGGCTTCACTGTAACTTTATCATAATTTTAAAAAGCCCTATCTCCAAATACAGTCATATCCTGAGCTGCTGGGGGGTAGGGCTTTCTATATGAATCTGCAGGGTGTGTGGGGGGTTACACAGTCCAGTCCATGACGATGCATAAACCGACCACAACATTTGTTGTTCCTGTGGGGGAGCCTCTTTCTTAATTCAGTTCTTAATGAATCCCAGGATATTTATCCCAGGTTCTCTGGATTCTGTTTGCTATGTAGTAGAGAGAACCTGCCATCAGAAAAAGCCTGCCTGAGCCTCAGCATGGACACCTCTGTTCTAAAGAGGAGGACAATGGTAGCTCTTACGAGGGGTTCAGTGAGGATCAAGGGCGACCATGTGTGTGAAAGCCCTCTGTAATCTCCATGCCCCCCGGGGTTCTTGCCCTTGAAGTAAAAGGACACAAGCAGATGCATTGATTCTCTCCTTTCCACCCTCAAAATTCTGTGATTCGGACTCTAAAGGTAGGAAGTATCAAGCAGAAGCTTCTAGGGAAAAGTTTCTGCATCCAAAGCGCCAATAGATAATGTTGAATCAACGACGGAAATCACACCATCATAGAGAACCCTCACTGTGCATTTTCTTAAGGCCCCAAATGGAGCCATACCAAAGCATATCATTCATGCCCTGGGTTCTGGCACGCGTGTCTTGTCTGATGTGGCAAGAACTCACAGTAACGTGGGCCCATAAACTAGGTGTGCCAGGGCCAAAAACCTGTTTGTGAAGAGGACCCTGGGATCTCCTGTCAGAGAGGACCCCTTGAGCTTCCACGTCAGCCCGTCCTCCTCAGGCACCCTCTAAAACCGGCTGGTTCTTTTTCAGTGAACACAACGCTTCATAAGCAGCACGGCAGAAAGAGAAATGTAAGAGGTGGAGTTGGAAAGTCAGATGCTGACTTTGAATTCGAACTCTGTCCCTGGCTCCAGGCAAATCACTTCCCTGACACAGATTTTTCATCTGTCAAATAGGGCTATAAAAGTTCTTACCTCACTGCGTCATTTGGGGTTTCATTGAGGGTAACGAATATAAAAGTGCTTCATTCAGGGGGCGCCTGGGTGGCTCATTCGGTTAAGTGTCTGACGTCAGCTCAGGTCAGGATCTCGCGGTTTGTGGGTTCGAGCCCCGCGTCAGGCTCTGTGCTGACAGCTCGGAGCCTGGAGCCTGCTTCGGATTCTGTGTCTCCCTTGCTCTCTGCCCCTCCCCAACTTGTGCTCTCTCTCTCTCTCAAATAAACGTAAAAAAAAAAAAAAAAAAAAAAGAAAGTGCTTCATTCAGGGCACCTGGGTGGCTCAGTTGGTTGAGTGTCCAACTTTAGCTCTGGTCTTGATCTTGTGGCTTGTGAGTTCGAGCCCCACATCCAACTTGCTGCTGTCAGTGTGCAGCCCGCTTCAAATCCTCTGTCCTCCTCTCTTTGCTGCTCCCCAGCTTGCACTCTCCCCATAATAACTCAATATTTTTAAAAATAATAAAAAATGAAAGTGCTTCATTCGTTCCACAAATAATTTTTAAGTTTCTACTATGTGGAGGAACATTTTCTACACTGTTCTAGGCACAGGGGATACAGAATTGGGACAAAGCAAAGTCATTGCCCTGATAGACATTAAATTCTAGTGCAAGAGTCAGGCAAAAACAAATACTACATCAGATAATGCCAGGGCATAAAAAGGATGGAAAGAAAAAGCAGGATAAGCACTGACTGGGGGTTATGCCATGTATGATATTTCAGCCAGGAGATCCTCTCTGAAGTCGGGGCATTTAGCAGACGCCTGGACAGTGAGAAAGATGGAGCCATGGCAATATCTGGGGGAGAACAGTTAGGACCTAAGTTTGGGGCTTGGCAGGAAACCACAAGAGGCCAGTGTGCCTAGAGCTGAATTGGAAGTAGATGAAGTCAGTAAGCCTTGAAGGCCAGGGTCAAGACTGTGAGATATATATATGTGTATATGTGTGTGTGTGTGTGTGTGTGTGTGTATATATACATATATACGTGTACATATATATGTATACATACACACACACACATATAATTTTTTACTGTTTATTTATTCTTGAGAGAGACAGAGAGCACAAGCAGGAGAGGGGCAGAGAGAGGGGGAGACACAGAATATGAAGCAGGCTCCAGGCTCTGAGCTGTCAGGACAGAGCCCGACGCAGGGCTTGAACCCACAAACCAAGGGATCATGACCTGGGCCGAACCTGGATGCTTAACTGACCAAGCTCCCCAGGCACCCCAAGATTGTGATTTTTCATTTAAGTGTCATGATAAGTTATTAGAGGATTCTGAGCAGGAGACTGCCTTGGTCATGCACATCTCTCTGACTACTGTTTGGAGAAGAGACTTGAAAGAATCATGGTCATCACAAAGCTGATGAACACACACTTTCCGCTTTCCACCTCCTAGACACATGGTGGGCTGCACTTCCTGTCACTGAGTGGGGCCATGAGCTATGACCAATGAGTGAAAGTCAGAAGTATCACTTACAGGCCACGTTGTTAATTAGTTGCCACTGCAAGTCTGTCTATAAATCCTCCCCGCCCCACCCCACCCACCATCTCTGTGACCAGCAGGGCTCAAGCTGGACACTGCTCCATCAGCCTGGGTTCTAGAGGGAGGAGACACGGGGCAGAGCTACAGCTGGCCTGCAGCGGACATGTCACTTCTGGGAGAAATCAACCTTTCAGAGATAAATCACAAAGACTGGGGAGTCGAAACCATAGCGTGAACTAGTATATGCAGACAGGTGCGAGGAGCAGGAGGAGAGGTTAGAGAGGCCATTTAGGTGGCCGAAAGGTGGTCCTAGCTTGGACTGGAGTGATAGCAATAAACATAATGAGAAGTGGTCAGATGCAGGATGTGCGGTGAAGGCCAAGTGCAAAAGATTTGCTGATGGGCTGGATGTAGGGCATAAGGGAAAGAGTGGAGTCAGGATGATTCCACAAATCATGGCCTGAGGAACTGGGTGAATTACTGAAGAGAAGAGCACTCAGGAAAGCGCAGGATTGCCCCCCGTGCTAGGCACACAGTTAAACTACAGAATGCTAGCTCATGTAATTAATACTATAATAGGGCAGGCAGGATGGGAGGTAGAGGCATGAGGAATTTTCCATGCTAACATGGCAGAAGCATCCAAAGTCGGATTTACTGAAGTGTAATTTATGGGTAATAAAACTCTTTTTGGTGTATAGGTCCGCGTTTGGACAAGTGCATTTGGTCCGGTAACTACCTCCACAACCGAGATGTAAATTACTTCCATCTCCTCTCCAAAACCCCTCTTGCTTGCTGCTCCTCTCTGTGGTCAAACCTTCTCTCAAACCCAAACCCTGGCAACCACTGATCTGTTCCCCAACCCTATGCTGAACGTGGAGCCTGTTTGACATTCTCTCTTTCTCCCTGTGCCCCTTTCGCCTCCTTGTGCTGTTTGGAAAAAAAAAAAAAAAAAAAAAACAATGGAAAAAAAAAATCACACAACATGAGCCTGTCTGTCTCTTTTTGAGACCGGCTTCTGTCACTTGTGATAATGTATTTGAGATTCGTCTGTGTTGCATATGTCAGTAGTTGGTTCCTTTTTTCTTGCTGAGTAGTACTCCACGGTAGGGATGGACCCACTCTTCGTTTCTCATTCGCCAGCTCAAGGGCATTTGGGCTGCTTCCAGATTTTGGTGAGATGAATAAAGCTGCTATAAATATCTGAGTACAGGTTTATGTGTGAACATATGTCTTTATTTCTTTTAGTAACTTTCTAGAAGTGGGATTGTTGGCTCATATGGTAAGTGTGTGTTTAACTTTATAAGAAACTGCCAGACCATTTTCCCAGAGGAACTGTACCATATTGCACTCCCACTGGCATTGTGTGAGGGTCCCTGCACTTCCTCCCCAGCACTTGGGATTGTTAGGATTTTTTTTTTTTTAAGCCATTCTAATGTGCAGTGGTACCTAATTGTGGTTTTCATTTGCATCTTCCAAATGAATAATGATTTTCAGTGTCTTTTCATGTGTTTATTAGCCATTCATGTATCCTTTTCTGCAAAATGTCCATTCAAATCTTTTGCTTGTGTTTTCATTAGGTTGCTTGTCTTTTTGTGTATAGTAAAAATTCTACATATATTTTGTATATGATGCCTTTGTCAGATAGGTGATTTACAAATATTTTCTCCCAGTCTTTGACCTGTCTTTTCATTTTCTTCACAGTGCTTTCTAAGAGCAGTTTTTTTTTCTTTTGAGAGACAGAGAGAGAGGGAGAGAGGGAGCATGCGCATGGGGGAGGGGCAGAGGGAGAGAGAAAGAGAGCAGGCTCCATGCTCGGCTCAGAGCCCAGTGGGAGGCTTGATCCCACAACCCTGGGATCATGACTGGAGCTGAAATCAGAGGAAGATGCTCAACCGACAGAACCACCCAGGCACCCCAAGGGCAGTTTTTAATTTTGACTAAGTCCAAACTATTGGCTTTTTCTTCTACGGGTCATATTTTTTGTATCATGCCTAAGAAATCTTTTTCTATCCAGGGGCACAGAGGTTTTCTCCTGTATTTTCTTCTGTAAGTTTTATAGTTATAGGTTTTATGCTCAGGCCTATGATCTATTTGGAATTAATTTTTGTAAATGGCATGAGGTATAACCCGGGACAATTTTGACTGGTGATATTTCCTACTGTGCCAGAAGCAGATCAATAAAACTTCATAGCTCTGATAAGCACGTGCACAGGCTGGTTGCAAAATCTGGTTAAGGTTCAAACACAGGTGGTCAGGGAAGCTCCACCTCTCTCTGCCTCCAGGGCTGTTTCTTTAGATGTTAATCCTATCCTGAGTATTGCTCTGCCGATGTCCCCAGTGATACCAGCACAAGCCTGAGTCTTTGAAATGAATTAGATTCTCCCCAGTTCCTAAAACACTCCATGTAGTTAGTTTGCTTCGAGAAGCAGTGTTCTCTCTTAAACCACTGAAGGAACATTCAGTGCAAAGTAGGGCATTAAATCTTAGCAATTAGGGTGGAAATCTTAACCTTCCTAGTTTCTGTCCTGCTTGGGTGGCTTTTCTAGTCACCAGATCATACTGTTTTCTCCTTCCTCTTCTCCTCAGTAAAAGTTTCATTAAAGTTTCATTAAAATCATTTAGATTTTGCTCTGCTTAAAATGTCAAGAATAAAATCAGTGAGGAGAGAAAGTTAGAAAGTCAACATGGGGTTGCCTGGCTGGCTCTATGAGTAGAGAGCATGGGGTTCCTGATGTCAGTGTCGGAAGTTTGAGCCCCACGTTGGGTGTAGAGATTGCTTAAAAAAACAAAAAAAAAAGAAGTCAATAGAGAATTGTCACGTTGTGATGTGGCTAGTCGAGAACATTTTAAGAAAGATAACTAATGTCTACTCTTGCTTTTATTTAGAAGGCATTTATTTATTACATCAAGAATGATGAGGCAGAAAAAGAGTATCTAAAAGGGTCTGGCACTATTTCTGTAAGAGTATCAGGTCTTTAACTTGAGATATGAATATAAAATTCTTTTTTACACTGGTCTAGTGTGTGAATCTGATGCTCTTACTCAACCATAAGTCCTAATATCTTCAAGGCCAAAAAGTTAAAAAACCTAGAAATCTGAAAAAAAAAAAAAAAAAAAGGGAGGGGGGTATTAAATTATCCAAACTTCCGGGGCGCCTGGGTGGCTCGGTCGGTTAAGCGCCCGACTTCAGCTCAGGTCATGATCTCACCGTCCGTGGGTTCGAGCCCCGTGTCGGGCTCTGTGCTGACAGCTCAGAGCCTGGAGCCTGTTTCAGATTCTGTGTCTCCCTCTCTCTGACCCTCCCCCGTTCATGCTCTGTCTCTCTCTGTCTCAAAAATAAACATTAAAAAAAATTTTAGAAATAGCACAGAGTATTTAGGATTTCTGTTTAGGAAAAATACTTACAAATTTAAAGGCAGGAGGAGGCAAAGTTGACAAAACTCCAGACCCTTCTTTGGTGGGCACTAATAATTTTCGCTTCTTTCTTGAGCAAAAGAAAGGAAGCCTGCTGGAGCTGCCCTCCTGCTCCAACTATCAGGCCAATCTAAAGTTCCTTCACTACCTCCTGCCTCCAAGGGGTCTGCTTTCACCCGCATCTCATTTGTGAAGGCAGACCACAAACAGACAGGCAAATATTCTTCTTTTTCCTTTTTTTTGTTTTTGGTTAAGTAGGCTTCACACCCAGCGTGAAGCCCGGTGCAGAGCTTGAACTCCTAACCCTGCGACCAAGACTTGAGCTGAAATCAAGAGGCAGACGCTCAACCGATGTGAGCCACCCAGGTGCCCCAACAAATAGTCTTGGTAAACTCATCAGTGGCTTCCATGGCATTCAGGATACAGACACCAATCCCAGCTGAGCCTGCCCTGCCATATAGGGGATCTAGGCGGGCTCTCCCTCTCCAGCCTCATCTCTCCTCTCCTGCAGGGCTCTGCCCACAGCTGCTTGTCTTCATCTCCTGTAAAGTAACATATCCCTGACTGCTCTTTTCTTCTTCTGGGTGATCTTTACTTTTTCGGGGCAGTGCCCCCTCCTCCCCGCCAGCTGTATCAACTCCCCTCCTCCCCTAGTACCCTCTTGCCATGCATCCTATGGTTTGTCTTTGTAGCAACTGCCACAATCATAATTAATTACTTGTATAAAGTCTGCCTTCTCAACTAGAATGTAAACTCCAAAAGATTAGGAATGAAGTCTATGACGGCCATCTGATCTTCCAGTCCCTGGCATGGGGTATGGCACCTAGTTGCTACTCTATAAATTACTGTTAAAGGAAAACAAAATTCTCTTCAGTGCATGCTTATCGGGCACTTCTCAGGGCACTTATATATAACATTGGGAAGGAAAAAATGCAAACAGAGAAAATTCTTGCGGTTACAGAACTTATAGTCTACTGGGCAATGAGCTGCTAAACAAGATAAGTAAACTCCATGGTACATAGATGATGGTTAAGTGCTAAGGAGAAAAAAGTAAAATAGTTAAGGTATCAGGTTATGCGGTGGTGTGTGATATGTTTCAATGGGTGCTCAGGAAAAACCTCACTGAGAATGTCACTTTTGAACAAAGACCTGAAGGAAGCCAGGCAGCTAAGAATGTGATTATCTAGGGGTAAACATTCCAGGCAGACAGAAGAGCAGGTGCAAAGGCCCTGAGGTGGGAGCACGAGTGCTCCAGGAAAAGCAAAGAAGCCAATGTGACTTGAGTAGAGTGAATGATGGGAAGGGAGAAAGAATATGGTCTTTTAATCTATTCTACGTATCTGTGTAATCATTTACATCGGACACTTCTTGGGGAGTGCTTCTAACTAGCATCTATTCTAAAAAACCATGGATTTCAAATAATTTTTAAATCAAAAGAACCCTTCCTTCAGATGAAACTTGAAATGGAAGTTCAAAATAGGGAACAGAGGAGCAGAGGAGGGGCTGTCTGTCAAATCCCACTCATCCCTGTACCCAACGATGGTTCAAGGCAACACCATGGAGGAAGATTTGTTCCCCAAATAGCTCAGGTGCAACAAAAACCACTCTAGAATGATACTCTGATGCTCTGCCTGGAGACAAGTGTTCTATAGTACACTGCTCCAGAAGTATGCTTGTCTGGCTTCTGTACCTATAAGGAGGCTTTCAAAAGATATTTACCCCCAACAAGGAAACCAAATTAGTCTCTACAGTTATAACCACATGGTGATGTGTGGGTCTGATATTTTCCTAGAAATGAGTTCTCTATTCTGGAACTTCTTTTTCCTTCAAAACAGTTTTTAAAAACTTTTTTGTTTTTTTTTTTTTTTTTTTTTTTTTTTTTTTAAATTTTTTTTTTTTTTTTTTAACGTTTATTTATTTTTGGGACAGAGAGAGACAGAGCATGAACGGGGGAGGGGCAGAGAGAGAGGGAGACACAGAATCGGAAACAGGCTCCAGGCTCTGAGCCATCAGCCCAGAGCCCGACGCGGGGCTCGAACTCACAGACCGCGAGATCGTGACCTGGCTGAAGTCGGACGCTTAACCGACTGCGCCACCCAGGCGCCCCAACTTTTTTGTTTTTTGAAAAGGTAAAACAGGTCAACGATTAAAAAGAAAAACCACTAAAAAGTTCGTCTCCTATGGATAACTAAATTACTGTGTATTTGCAATGGAATGCCACACACTTAAGAAAGCAAATTAAAAGGAACTACTGAAAACAGGCAAAAATATAGACGAATATCACAAAAATAATTTTGAGCAGACACACGAATACATACTTTATGACCTATATATATGACATTCACAAACAAGCAAAACTGATCTTTGGTGACACAAGCTGGAACAGTGGCTACCTTTGGAGAGGGTAGTTACTCAGTGGGAGGATGAAAATATTTTATATCTTGATCTGGATGGTGGATACAAAGTATAGCAGGTATCTATAAAACTTCATGGAGCTGTAGAATGATTTGTGCATTTTATTCTATGTAAATAATAATAAAGTCAGTCTCCTTTCCATAAGCTGTGGCTCCCAGCTACCCAGTTTCCCTACCCAGAGGCCACTCCTCCAGCTGGGATTTCCTAATGCTCCTTTTTTTCAGTACCTGCATACCAGGGGTGGAGTCCTGGGAGGAAGCCACGCAGACACCAGAGGCCAAGGCTGTGGGCACTGGGCCATGGCTTGTGTGCATGCCCCTTGGCTTTCTCTGGCCCCTTTGGCCCTCTGCCTCCCTCTTCTTCCTCCTTTTCTCCCTCCTTTCCTCAGAAGGCAGGGGGGTGGAAGCCAGGGAGGTGCGGGAGTTGCTGACCCTTGCTAAATAATGCTGTCCCTCCTGGCCCTCCAGGGTGTGCCTGCCTGCAAAGGACAGCATGTGCTGATCAAGCTTATCATTGACACGTTCCCTCCCTCTTTTATTCTCTCCCTTCTGTTCGCTGGAATGATCCTAGGACTTCCTGCTCCTTGGGCATTCAGTCTCGGAAAGCTTCCCTGGTCTCTCAGGCTTCCGTATGTTTCCCTTCCATGGGGCAGTCCTGATAATCCACTTTGTGTTTGCATATAAACGTATCTCAGTAGATGCTGCAGGCCTGTCTTATCTTCCCTCCACACCCCTATCCGCACCTCCCAACTACTAGCATCATTCTTTGACCAAGTCCCTACCCCCCAGCCAGAGCTTCAGCCCCGCCAAGCCTTTTATCTAACCATCTTAGGGTCCTGACTCCTCAAGGGCAAAGGGGCCCGAATCATGTTCAAGTCAATTTGGCAAGCACTCTTGGAGCAGGGCGGAAAGTTGTTCTTCGCCTTCGAGAATCTTCCAAAGCGGGGGAAATGGTGCTCAACCCAGACCCAATTACAAAAGTTCTTAACCCGATACTTTGTATTGGTCCTTCCTTAGTGCAAGGCACTGACTTCCGTGCTTTTCGTGCATTCCATCTCTGAATTTCCCCAACAACACTAAGAGGACAGTTGTTAACCCTCACCTTGGAGACGAAGAAGCTGAGGCACAAGGTTAGCCTGCTGGCATGTGGCAGCCAGGGTTTGAACAGCAACTTCCCTAGGGAAACGCCCTATTTAGGCTGGTGGTGGTGGTGGTGGGGGGGGTGGTCTCGAGTGGGAGTTGGTGCATTGGAGTTCAGAGTCAGCCTTGGGGAACCTCTAGTTGTGCCACACCCTTAATGCACAGTTCTCTCCTGCGTCAGGGGCCAGAGAAGGGGCTTAGGGCCGGAGTATCCGCAGGAAGCCAAGACTTTAAGAGAGGCAGATACAAAGCTCCGCGTGGCAGAGGAGCAGAGGGACGCGGGGGAGCCCGGGCCAAAAGAAAGAGGCCCTGCCGACTCCCGGGGCACTACAAGCCTCGAGGCGTTGCAAGCGGCGCGGCAGTTGCCAGCCCCAGTGGCGCGCGCAAACTGCGCGGAACTACTTCCCCCGGGGCGGCTTCGGGGCCGGGGTCCACGCGACAGCCCGATAAAGCGGGAGCGTGGGATCCGGAGCCCACCGCCGCTTCCCGGGCGCGGCCACGTGCGCCCCTCTAGGCTTGCACGCTCCGCCGCGCCGGGCCGCCGGGCCACCGGCAGGCACGCGCGCCCCCAGCGCGCACACACTCCCGGGCACGCACACCGACGGCCCAGCCCACGTCCGCCACGCCCCGCCCTCCCCCGCGCCCCGCCCCCGCCCTCGCGGCGCAGGCTGCCGTCCTCCCATTGGCCACACGGCGCGTGACGCGCGGCGCCCGGCCCCGCCCCTCGTCAGTCACTCGGCGGAGGCGGCGCTGGCGGGGACTAGTCTCGTCCGGAGACTGGCAGCGGCGGCGGCGGCGGCGGCCGGAGCTCGAGCCCCAGCGGCTGAGGGCGGGCGGGCGGGCGCGGGGGAGGGAGGGGGGCCGGTCCGCGACGACTCCCCGGACGGCGTTTCTCCTCCGAGCGGCGCCGATTTCGGCTTTGGGGGGGGCGGGGGTACAGCCCATCCATGACCATGGGCGACAAGAAGAGCCCGACCAGGTACCTGCTCCGAGCTGAGGGGGCGGAAGGGGAGGGAGGGTTGGGGGCGGGCGGGGGCCGGCGACGACTAGGCCCCGGAGCCACCCGGGGCGGGGGGGAGGCGCTGCTAAGATGGAGATCCGGGGGCGGGGGGAGGCGGCGGCGGCGGGCGGTGGCGGCGGCGGCGGCGGCGGGAGGCGGTGTCGCTCCCGCTCGGGGCCGGCGGCCGTGCGCGCCGCAGCCATGGCGGCTCCTCCTCAGCCGCCCTCCGCCGCCGCCGCCGCCACTCCTCCCAGACAAAGGGAGATTTAACCAGGTGGGGAGGGAGGGAGGGCGCGAGCATGGGAGGGGAGAGGGAAGGAGCCGGCCCACTCCCCGCCGCCGCCGGCCTCGGGCTGCCCCTGCGCGCCCCCTCCAGATCCGGCCCGCGGCTCCCCTGCCGGCCCCCCCAGCCCCACGCTCAAGTCCACAAGTCCGCCCGCTTCCTGCGCCCGCCGCGGCCCTTCCCGGGGCGCCGCCGCCGCCGCCTGCTGTGCGAGGCAGTACGGCCCGCGCCCGGGGGTTGCGGGGTGCCGGTAGGGGCGCCCCGTGCCCTCCCCCGGTCCCTCTTTCAGTCCCCGAAAAGGGTGGGTGGGTGGTCGCCTGAGCGAAGTTTCCAGCACTGGATTCCTGCGAAATTGCGACGGCTCACCAGCGCCTGTGTTTTGCTGTTTCTCCCCCTTTTTCCTGCTCCCTGTCTCTTCCCTCCCCTTTCCCCCACTCCTCACTCCTCCGAAGGCCAAAAAGACAAGCGAAACCTGCCGCAGACGAAGGCTTTTGGGATTGTAGCGTCTGCACCTTCAGAAACAGCGCTGAAGCCTTTAAATGCAGCATCTGCGATGTGAGGAAAGGCACCTCCACCAGGTACTTGAGGATCTGTGTGAGCTTTTGTTGAAGGACTTTTTTTTTTTTTTTTTTTTTCTTAAGGTGGGAGATAGGGTAGAGAGCTGTACTTGCTGCCCTCTTTCCAACTTGTTGATTACGGCTTTTTTGCATTTGGGGGGTGGGTAATGTGTGGTTTTGGTTGTGTGTATTTCGTGTTGGGTGCAAAGCTTCCTATTCACTGAATGATTTATGGGAGGGAATTTTTCCAGGTTTTCGTCTTATTTCAAACAGACTGGATTTATTTGACACTTGTATCCATTGGCTTATTGGTATTGGCTCAAAAAGAGAGGAAGTAGTGCTTTTGCTATGCATTGTAGGACTTTAGACCTTTTATTTTTGCCATGTGTAGAATGTTTTTAATTTGCCTGTCCTGAATTTTTTTTTTTCCTTTTCCGAGAGATTTAACGGTGAATGTACAGTTAGGCTGGTTATTGTGCTTTTCCTGTCTTGAGCTGCAAATGTCTGTTATTTCTCGCCCTGTGAAAAGAAATGTTGGGGTTTGATAAAGTAGTATTTGGAAAGCTGAGCTGTCAATTTGTGTGTTTTCTGATTAGCTTATGCAGAGTGGTGATGGAGGACGATTTTGCAAAATGGTGAAAGGAATATATTGAAGTTTGCATGTAAAGCTTTATTATAATGAAAAGAATGTTGAAAGAATTTCTTTTCGTTTTTTGTGAAGGTAGTAAATCGCATCTGGTGTCAAAATGAGTGGAAATATTTCACTTTTAACGTTCAGATATATTTGGATAAAATATCAAAGTTGATTTTGTAGTTTTCTGGTCATTTTTTAAATCGTATCTGGAATTTGGTTCAGGGGATGTTAGAGTTTGAAGTTAAACTGTTCTTGATGTCGTTTAATGGGAGGGCATTGGGGGATGTGTGTGTGAAGGCCAGAGAGGAGTTGAGAGTCTAGTGAATCCTTGAAGACTTAAGTCGATTGCCAGAAGTCTCATTTCATCAGGTACTTATTTTTGAGTTGGTAGTGTTCCAATATGACTGTGTGGTAGTACTGCATAGTTCTAACTGGATAAGGTCCTTGGACTGAATGAGTGTGTCCCGTTAGGATTTTCTTGCTTTATTTATACCTGGGAATTACCTAGGATATCGGGTAATCTGAAGAATATAATTCTGGGATGAATTGGTGCAATTACTGGGAGAGCAGTTCTGTGACTTCCACTAACTCTTGAAGTGATGAGTGCTTTGAATACAAGTATTCAAGTACTAGAAATATTTTTTCAGAAGTTTTTACAGCAAATTCATGTCAAGTTTTGTAGAACAAGAACTAAATACCATAGAACAGATTTAGTTAAAATAAAAAGCACATATTGGGAGCTTAATAGATTTTGCTTTGTTCTACGAAACAGGGAATTCCATCAAATGGGATGAAAGTTTAGAAATGTATTTGTTATTTAAAGCAATAGTGATTGTATTTTATTTATGAGTAATGTTTTTTTACACGTAGAATCCCTCAGAGGCCAAACCTCTTTATTGTGGTTTTGCTTTGAGTGTTACCGTAGATGATGTTCAAGTGACTAGGAAACTCCTAAGAACTTGAGAACTTTACTGGTGAAGAGCAAAAACCAAATTCAAGTTTACATCTGATGTATTGCTGGGAATAATTATCTTATAATGAAATGCGTTTCAGTTTCTTGGTGTATTAAAAAAAATCTGACTTATCAAACTTTCTGAAAGCCTGTGGGAGGTTTGATTTTAAAAGTAATAGAAATGTTTAGTTTTTTCAGGGTTACAGATGATGACAGTGAGATTCAGTTTTTTTAAACAAATACATTAAATAATTAAAGATGAAATATTTTAGGAATAGGACAGTCCCTTCTAACCTTTACGGGTTTTTGTGTAATTTTTTGAGGTCTCTTGTTGAGTAGGATTTGAACACAGCTTTCCGAGACGTGAGGACTTAAACTCCTAACAAGTCACGTATGATACCCTTGCATAGCCAAAGTGTGTTTCATCTTGGGTACTGTCAATATTTTGGTGTTTTAGATCTATTCTTGAAGTCGTCATTAATTGGAAGGTGAATGACATTTTGGCTTTCTCATGCTGTGAATGGATTTCATGTAGACAGGTGAATTTCACAGCGCTTCATCCAGATTTACTCAGTCTAGTAGCTGTTGGTTAATTTCTCAGTGATAGTACTCCTTATTGCTGTGTGATTTTCCTGTGCCTTTTTCTTGAAATTTTCTTGGTACCTCAAAGGTTTAATACTTTTTGCCTTGCATTGTTTTAATCACACCTGGTATTGAGGACAGTAGAAAATTGTTGGGTTTTGGATGCTGAGTAATAGGCAGAAATTGATTTTAGAATAACTTAAATAATCACAAAGGGCTTTGTAAACCTGTTGACTGGTATAGAAATCAGGTTTTACTGCTCTGGGCTGGTGTTTCTTACTCGTATTGTAGTAACAGCCTATCTGGTGGCCTAGCCACTGGTCATTTTGGAGTTCATCATTTTTGTTGCTGTCACCATTATCTAGTCAACCATTGAAGTCAGATTTTAATTAGTAGTAGGTCCAATAGGACACAGAAGTGCATTTACCCTTTGAGATAGAATTGGTGTTACTCAGTTTGATGAGGAAAATATTGACTCTCATCCAAAGAACATTTATTAAGTTCCTAGGAGGTGAAAAATACTGGTCAAGACATTGGTAGGGAGCATGGGTTGGGTAGGCATGTACAGGGATGATCAGAATCCAGGTTATAAAGACTCTAAGAGTGGTGTAAATAATGCTATGGGAGATTGGAGCAGTCTGACTTGGGGAATCAATTAGAAGGATTCCTCCTCCGCCTCCCCATTTGTTTGGGCAAGGAGAATTGATTTCTATAAAATCACCTGCCACCTCTTCATTGTTATTGCCATGTGTACCGGATATCTTGAATTCTGCAGGTATATTCATGAGAGTAATTCATAAGGTCTTCTTCCTATTGGAGCAGCCTAGAGCAGAATGAAGGAGGACCAGATTGCTCCTAAGGAACGTGTTAAGGGAAGGAGGAGATGCTTACTAGGCTGCTTGGAAGTTCAGCGGGCAGTAGAGATCTATATTTTGGATATCTCAGTTATATGGAGGGTCTCCGTATACGCTCCTTTTTCTAACTATATTGTCACACTCTGTTTTCATTTTTTATAGCTTTACTGGGTGTGATTTGCATACTATGCAATTCACTAATTGTAAGTGTATGATTCATTGAACTTTAGTTATTTTAAAGACTTCTGCTGCCATCACCACAAACTAGATTTTAGATTTTCGCATCACCACAAACTAGTTTTAGATTTTCATCACATCACATGGTTTTCTTCTGCCTGTTCTGTGATATGTCATAAGAGCACTGGAAGGTTGCCTCCTCACCATGCTGAGCTCTCTAAGGGCTTAGGCCTTTCAACATAGGAAATAAAAGAGTGTGTCTGTAAGGTGGCCGTGGGTGGGGAGGAAACACTATCCCTGTCGTAGGTGGTAAATAGGAGATAAAGTAGGATTTCCCAACCTACTTTGCCAGTCTCATGAAAGTTGATACCACCAGCTTTTAGAAGGAAAAAACCCTGCAAATTAACACATTTACCTGATTATTCTCTTAAGTGGAATTTCTTGAGTGTTGAGCAAAGTAACTTCCTAGACTTGGTGATAAATGAAATGTGTTTTGCTTCGGTCTACTATTGCTGGAAATGCAGCGGTGTCTTGGTTGGAAAGTACAGATCGCCGAGACACCGCTGCAACTCTCGCTGATCAGTGGTTTTTCTTTTGATCATAGTGCTGCATTTTGACCAGCTGCTGCTTAAGTCACGCTCGAAAACTGGTAAACTTTTGCTTTGGGTAATTAGCAGAGATTTAGAACTTTGCTAGTCTTCAGTGCCAGATTGTATCATGATGTTGTGTTCAAATCCTGTTTATTTAAATACCATCCCTCTGAAAAGTGTACTCTTTTTAGAGCTTTTATAGGCAAGTAGAAGTGAGGAATTTACTTTAGATGTGTAGTAAGATTATGTCACTTAAAAAAAATCGGTACTCAGGATATTGAATTAGAGGTTGGTACTCAGCTGTGTTATTTGTAAAATGTTCTCCTTGTATAGGAGCTCCCTCATTCTTTGCAGTTATAAATGTGGACATTTTCTCTCCTTAACTTCAGATAGCCTAACAACTCAACATCCCTTGAATAGTTGTGAAGTACTTCACTATTGTGAAGTTTTAGAGGAAAACACACATAATTAGCGATAAGTGAAAGTTCTGATCTTCAAAACTACATCACCCTGAGGTAATGTTCAGATAGGAAAGCTCCCAGAAAGCAGAGGTGGGGTGTACCTAACTCTTCCCTATGCTTTCACCCACCACAGTGGTTTTGCTTCTTAGGTCACATTGGTTTTGCTGTAGTATTTGTCTTTCATAAAATTTCTCCATAAAATATATGGAAAAATTACCTGTCTTCCAAACCATCAAACCTTAGGAAACCTTTCAGCCTCAAAGCCGCTAGAGTTTTAATGATCACTCTTACCCAGAAACAGTGATAATTTATTTTGTTATTTGCTATTACGTTGGACTTACTGATTTATTGGTACCGACTCGATCTTATGTATACTTGGTGACCTTAAAGTAAATTACCTGGGTAGTTGTGGTTATTTGACAAGTTTTTATTGAGCACACAGCCGCATGGGCTCTGGGTGTGCAGTGGTGGAAAGACAGACAAGGTCCTTGTTTTCGTGGAGTTTAAAATACTATGGAGAGGAAGAGAAAATAAGTAAACAGGAAAATAAAATACAATTTCGACCCGTGGCAAGTGTTTGGGAGAAATTAGATCAGGGTATGGAACTATAGAGTGATGAGAGCTGGGGCAGGTGACTACTTTTTAGACCACGTAGAGATAACACATTGGTCTTTTTAGCCAGCATGCATGCTGCTTTCTTTTGGAGTAAGGAGATAGTTATTTCTGTAGTCTGTGCCATTTAGCTCATTGGGTTGGGGACAGTTTAGAGTTGGAACCTTTGTGCACAGGCTACTCAACTTTTCCTTAGTTGCATGTCACGTATTGAAGCCAGGCCAGCAAACTTGTTAGTATATCCTGTTAGTTACTGGGATAGGAGGTTTGAATGGATTCAGTTATGTATTATTCATGTGGCATACAATTGTCCTGTGCTTCTGTAAATACTGAAGAAATTCCAAGACTAATAAAAACTATTTTGGTAAACTACAGCTACTTGAGGAAGTTGTTGGCACTAATTCAGTTCATTAGTACTTTAGGTAATAGTGGATCTCTAAATGTCTCCTTTACAGCTTGAACTAAAACATTCTAGTCTTTCTGGCTCTCATTTTCTCTTTGGCTCCATCACTAGATCACTAGGGCTTTTTTCCTTTGTGACCTCTTTATCCTCCCTGTCATGAGTGTTGCTCTTTTTTTTTTTTTTTTTACCTGTTAAAAAATGAAATCTTAAAAATAAAATAAGTAGTCACACCCAACTTGGGGCTCAAACTCACAACCCCAAGATCAAGTTGCATGCTCCACTGACTGAGTCAGCTGGGAGCCATTTACCTGTTTGTTTTTAAGTAAGCTTTTTGAACTATAGTATATACAGAGAGAAGTGCACAAATCATAATAATAAGACTTGACGAACTTTCCCAAGGTGAACACATCCGTGTAACTTGTACCCAGAAACAGAAGATTGCCAGGACCCCAGAGCCCATCTTACACTCTTGACAGTCACTTTAGCCACTGTCCTGATTTGTAATGCTGCAGAGGAGTTCTGCATGTCTCTGATCTTTATGAGTGGAGTCCTATGCTTGTGTGCACTTCTGCACTACCAGCACAGAGCCGGATGCGGGGCTCGAACCCATGAAACCATGAGATTATGGCCTGAGCCGAAATGAAGAGTCAGATGCTAAACTGACTGAGCCACCCAGGTGCCCTTAGGTCTGGGTTTTTGAGATTCATCCATATTATTGTGTGGCTCTTGTTTATTTTATCAGTGCTGTTTCATCCTAAGAGTATATTGGAACTCAGTTTTTTTTTTTATTAATTTTATTTTTGAGAGAGAAAGACAGAGCGTGAGTGGGGGAGGTGTAGAAAGAGAGAGGGACACACAGAATCCAAGGCAGTCTCCAGGCTGGAACTCAGAGCCGGTGAGATCATGGCCTGAGCTGAAGTCGGACGCTTAATCTACTGAGCCACCCAGGCGCCCCTGGAACTCCGCTTTTTACATGTAGACCCTTAGAGACGTTCTAGCGATAGGGTCTCTTCTTGATTTCTATTACCTACATACTTGAACACAGCTGTCTTCTTTCAGCTGGTGTAAATTGACACATTAGGTGAGAGGATAAAACCTGGTGTGTGGAACTTCCTGCAGATAGTAAAGGGGGTAAACTGCCTCACATCCAGTTGTGTTCATAAGTCATTTATAATATTTCAAGTCATTGGTTAAGTAAACAGAAAATTCGTCCTTTGAGGGACCCCCAACAACCATGTTGAAAAGGTTAGGTAACATCTTCAGTGGTGTAAAGCACCCAGTGACGGTATGCGTGGAATGAATGAGTCCATGGTAGAGGTAGTCTGTGTGGGTACATTGGGGAAGGCTTCACTGAATCTGGGATTTGAATGAGGACTGTATGATTCTGTGATTGATGCAGAGTTTGTTGTACAGGCTTAAAGAAGTTCTTTGTTCCCTCTACCTCCTTTTAAGCTTTTCTCTCACTTGAGATGTCATCCATACCTTTCAACTTCTCCTGGCTGGCTGGTAATTCGCAGATACTATGTAGTAACCATACATATCCCTGCTCTCATGCGTGCATACCCATGACGATCAAATCCAACTTGTTTTGAGGCCGTTCCACCTGGTCAACTTCAATTCTCTCCTAGTATTTATTGCCTTTAAGAGAAGTCTAAATGCTGATCATCACGAGGGGCTTCTGGTTTAATCTTTTCATGTTCCTTTAGGATTTCTGGAAGCCGACTGCCTGCTACCTCACACCCATCTGCCCTCCACATACAGCATGTGTGTGTTTCATGCCAAACTGCTTATTTTCTACGCATGGACCGTGATCTCTCATTTCCATACCTTCACACATTCCTTTCCTCTGGATTTTCTTCTGAAATGCTTTTCCTTCCTTCTGTGTCCTGCCTGTCTTCTGTTTGTCCTTCTAGACGTCTCAGGAAACCTTTCCATCACTCTCCGGTCAGGTACCCCTCATTGTAACACTTGAAGTGTTTTTATTTGATTGCCTCACCCTTCAAATCATGTATACCTCATTGTAACACTTGAACAGAATTTTTATTTGATCACCTCTGTTAGGTTTTCACCTTTTTTGAGGGCAGGATCATTTCTTTTCACAGCTTTATTTTCTTTAAAAATCTAGTCCAGTGCCTGGCAGTTGCCAGGGGTTCAGTAAGTGTATATAGAATAAATGAAGTCTAGGACTTTCAAGAGGAGTTCCCTTTAAAACTGTCCCAGCTAAGGGTTCTGTGTAATAGATATGCTTTCACATTAGTCTTGCATCTTGTGTGGGTAATTCATTGATTTAGGGGAAAGTTGTCTTGATAAAGTGTGTCCTTAAAAGTAGTATTCCTGTTTTTCTGGGTTTTTCTAAATGTGTACTAGAAATGAAACACAGAACTTCAGCCTTGGAGGCTGTAGGCAGTTCATTTAAAGTACTTCCTGGAGTGGTTTGGAGCTTCAGAGCATTAGCACATTTACCTAAAAAATAACCGTGGCGATTCTTAATCTTCTTTCTGGTTGCCCTTTTGGTTACTTAAGCAGCTCAAAGTCATGAAAGTCTGACACTGGGGCCGAGGATCAGTCATGTTGTGCAAAACCAGTTTTAAGGAACTAGATGGGTGTGCGTGAGAGCTGGCACCTAAAGGCAGTCTAAAAATAGACTCAAAACGTGTTGGGTGTTGTTGATGTTACACTGTCCCTTGTATAAGTTCTGTTGTGTTAACATACCTATAAGTTGGTAGTTGTACCTTCTACATACTGTGTATTACTGTTCTGTTGAGTAATTTGGGTTAATTACTTCCGTTGAAGTCTTGACTTATTCACTTCATTTATTTAGCTTCAATTTCAGTTGCATGCTGAAACAGTGATTGACACAGACTGTTGTGCCAAAGATGAATTCTCAGTGAACGCAATGCAAATAAACTGCAGTGTTACTCAGAAATCATGGATAGTTGAAATCACAAGGTAAACAGGTGCAATTTTAATTTTTAAATAGGATTAGGTATTACTGTTCTCCTTTCCCTCTCCTGTCTACTTTGAAAACCATTTAAATTATTCTTTGGTTAGGAAATAAACTGGTGGAAGGGATATGTAAAAAGAAAAACCTTACTCAAAACTTTATCATTTAAGAGCATTAGCAGTACAATTTAAGATGAAGTAGCCTTCGGGAGGGAGAAGAAATGAAAGGTGATGTAGCCAGTTTCATCACCACATGTGGGATCTTAAAACTTAGTACATGCTGGTTAGTCAAGGAGAAAACAAACTTGGTTACTGCTTTCTAAGAAGATATCATTTCATATGTAGGTTATAAGGTTTACACACTCTTCATTCTTTTACAAAACATTCCTTTAAAAGTTGTTCGTGTCCTAAGTGCTGCTGGAATATTCGAGGTTTCAAGAACGAAGAATTCAGCTCAAACTAACCTTAAGTCAAAACAAAACAGTTTTGCTGGTTTACATAATTTGAACTCGGAGTCAGCTGCAGGAATCAGGACCCCTGTCACTCGCCCAGCTCTTGGACCGTTCTTTGTTGCCTGGAGGTTGGGATACTTGGATTGTCCAAGCCTAACAAACACATCTGAAGTCTTACTTGAAGAGAGATGGACGCTTAACCAGGTGGATAGAAAATAATTACCATAGTAACACAACTTTGTAACTGGGTTAATACTTAGGATATATATTCAGTTCTAATTGAGAACTGTAATAAACTTGAAGGCTGGAATTTTGTTTACCAGCATCATGTAAATTTTTTAATCATACAGATAAAGGAAGGAAAGATTATCAGTACATTGGTAAAATTAATAATATGGGTGTTTTATAGGTTCGTCTCCTGTATCATTAGTTACAGTCACGATTCTCCTTTATTTTCGTCGTGAAGGTGGTAATACATAGTTACTACAGAAACTTTGGGGACAAAACAGAAAAACAAGGGTCACCCATATACTGCCTTGCAGAATTATTTTTATTTATTGACCAATTTATTTGTTTACTGGACCACAAATATTTGAGTAACTAGTTTTCCAGGTGTGATCTAATACGCTAGTTCACTGAATTGTCGAAGTGTGATAGGGAATAGTTGATGTAGGAGTGGGAAAGTCAGGCAGTGTATGGTACAAAACTAGTTGAGTTTTGGTTTGAAAGACACATATTTCGACCTGTTAGTTTATATGGTTCATTTTGGATGTTTCTTCTAAGGGAAATTTTTTGTGAACACTTCATGGTTTTTAGGATTCCTTTTTGCAGGAAATAAAGCTAACATTCAGTTTACAGTTTTCTTTCTGGATTGTTTTAATTTGGGGAAGAATGAAAATCTGTCAATGAATTTGTAATATCTGTGGCATGATTAACTTTGCCCAAGTCCTTCATTTAAAAGAATATGGATACAAGGCAATCGAGATTCCATGTTTTTATATTAAATTTGTTGACAGTGGTGATTCTCAAACTTCACTATGTATCAGAATCACCTGAAAGCTTGTTGAAACACATTGCTAGATTCCCTGTTCCTTCCCTCACCCCCTGGATTTATATTGAGTAGGTCTGGGGTAGGGCCTGTGAATTTGCATTTCTTAGAAGGTCCTAGGTGATGTTCATACTGCTGTGCTGGTCTGGGAAGCACTTTTGAGAAGCGCTGGTTGGATACCTTAAATTCTCCTAAAGAGAAGCCAGCCATGTTTTTTAATGAAGCTGGAGATAGTTCTTGATGTTTGCTATGGAAAATTTATGTCTTGGTATTTCAGAGTGAATTTAAGAGAATTGATCAACATTCATTTTTTAAATTTATTTATTTTAACTTTTATTAGAAGACCACAGCTCTATACTGTTTTATTTACTTATTTTGAGAGAGAGAGCAGGAGAGAGAGAATGCACACGCAAGGGAGGGGCAGAGAGAGAGAATTCCAAGCAGGCTCTGCACTGTCAATGCAGAGCCCTTTGCAGGGCTTGAACTGACAAACTGAGGTCATGACCTGGACTGAAACCAAGAGTTGGACGCTTAACCAGCTGAGCCATGTTTTTAATCTAGAATTGGCATTGGAAATGATTTTTTTTAACCAGTACGTTGTATGTAATATAGGAATACTTACAAATAAATTGGGGAGTCATATCAACTAAATTTGCATCTTTTTTTCATTGTAAAATCAGATATTGTCTTGTACTATTAACACGTGCGTTGAATTTCAGATATACGTATTTTAAACTATTTCTTTGCAACATACGATAGAACTAAGTTTTATAGTAAACCCGCATTTCAGTAAAATGTTGGCAAAGAACACAAATAGGTAGTTTATAAAAGAACACAAATTAAGTCAGGAAACAGAAATGTATCACCTTCCCATTAGTTAAATAAATACAGAAAAGCATTTTTGGGAAATCTCATTTTAAAGATTAAAAATTTTTTGGTGAGTCTAGGAAGAATTGGGTGTTCTCACAGATACTTGGTGGCTGAGTAGGTTGATTTAAATTTTCTGAAGGCCATTATGGCAGTTGGTATCATGCCTTTAATATTTGTACCGTGAGATAACAGGAGTGCTGATGCATACGGGCACATGTACCCCAGTATTTATAGTAGTGCTTTCAACAATAGCCAAATTACGGAAAGAGCCTAAATGTCCATCCACTGATGAATGGATAAAGAAGATGTTGTTTATATATATAATGGAATACTACTTGGCAATGAGAAAGAATGAAATCATGCCATTTGTAGCAACATGGATGGAACTGGAGGGTGTCATGCTAAGTGAAGTAAGTCAGAGAAAGACAGATATCCTATGTTTTCACTTATATATGGATCTTGAGAAACTTAAAAGAAGACCATGGGGGAAGAGAAAGGGAAAAAATAGTTACAGAGAGGGAGGGAGGCAAACCATAAGAGACTCTTAAATACAGAGAACAAACTGAGGGTGGATTGGGGGTGGGGGAGAGGGGAAAGTGGGTGATGGACACTGAGGAAGGCACTAGTTGGGACGAGCACTGGGTGTTGCATGTAAATAAGTTATATTTTAAAAATAATAATATTTGTACCCTGAGACCAAACAATTCACCTTCTAGGAATTTGTGTGATCTGCATGTAAAAATATTTGTGTAAACATATTAACTACATCAGTATTGTAACAAAATGACTGGATGATAAACTCACAAATGTAGGTAGTGTGCTACCTGAGGGGCAAGTCTTTCCCTAATACCACAGGGGTCTCTGGCCCAGTAAGTGGAGTTTGATAGTAGTAATTCTTGCTACAAGTTTAAAAAAAAAAAAAAAAAAAGAGGAAGAAAATTACCTACATAGGAATCAGCAGCGAATTATTAAAAAAAAAATATGGAATATCAGTAAATATTTTGTAACTCAAAAAATGTTTGGAGGTCTTTTATACATTTGTGGTGGGAATGTAAAATGATAAAACCGCTCTGAAAAATAGTTTGGCAGTTTATTGCAAAATCAACCATATACTTACTTGTATGACTTACTAGTTGCATTCCTGGGCATTTGTCCCAGAGAAATGTTAACTTAAGTTCACACAAAACCTGTTCACAAATGTTCACGGCAGCTTTATTTGTAATAGCCTGAAACTGGAAATAATATAAATGTCCTTCAGTAGACGAGGGGTACATCCATACCATGTGGAATACTATTTAGCAATTAAGGAGGAACAAATTCTTGATAAATAGAACAACTGGCACCAATTTCAGTTATCTGATGCTGAGTGAAAAAAGCCAATCTCTGAAGATCACATACCCTAGGAGCCCATTAACATTTTTGTAATAACAAAATTAGATTAGTTGTTGCCAAGGGTTACGGCTGGTGGGAAAGGAGGAAGATGGGTAAAGAGGTAGCAAGACAGAAAGTTGTGTGTTGATGAAATCTAATCTTGACTGTTTTGGTGGTTACATGAATCTACACTTGTGAAAAGGTGGCATGGAACTGCGCATGCACACACACACACACACACACACACACACGCATGCCAGTACCCAGTTTCTTGGTTTTGATGTTGTACTATATATAATCCAGAAGATGCGACCCTGTATGGAAACTGGATGAAAGTTATATGGGACGTCATACTATTTTTGCAACATCCTGTGTATCTAACTATTTCAAAATAAAAAAGTTAAGTTTTAGAAAGAATATGTAATAAAAGGAAATGTTCGTAATATGTTAGAAAAAAAGCAAGTTTCAAAATGATAAAACCATATGATCGCACTTCAGTATTTCATATCATTTGATATATATACCTGGAAGTAATGATTAAAATATTCTGACTGGTAAGATGATGGATTCTTTTGTGTGTGTGCTTTTCTATAATTTCTATAGTATAGATGAGTTGATACCACTTTTGCAGTTGGAAAAAGCAATTTTCATAATGGGAAATTTAAAAAATCTAATTCTGGAATAAAATTTAAATAATCCACATTAAGAGATTATATAAAGGTTTTTTTTTTTTATATTGGTTACACTAATTTAGTATTAAAACAGCTATTAGCTGAGATTGAAGAGTATATTTGTACTCTAAAACATGTTGTGTTTGTAAATTTTAAGCTCTTTTGTGCTTTTTGTATTAGAAATGTTTTGTATGATGTTCTGAATCAATGCTGTCCAATGTAAGTATATGCATTGCAAGCCACATGAAATTTTAAACTTTGCTAGCCACAGTGAGAGAGTAAAAAGCAGGTGAAATTAATTTTAAGAATTTATTTTGTTTAATCTGTTTTATCTAAAATACTACTGCTTCAGCATGTAATCAACATAAAATTGCAGTAAGACTTTCTGTGTTCTTTTTATCATACTAGGTCTTCGCAATCTGGTGTGCATTTTGTAATTACAGCACAGTTGAGTTCAGACTGGCCAGCTTTCAAGTGCCCAGTAGCCACATGTGGCTACCATATTGGAGAGTTAGTAGTAGTAGTTGAGAGCCAAGGTTTTGGTGTCCTACCTAAGTTCAACTAACACCAGCTCTGTCATTTGCTAACCTTATGTCCTTGGGCATGTTACTTAAACTTGTGCTTTCGTTTTTCATTTGTGGATGGTAACTTCTCCACAGGGGTATTATAAGTACTAAATGAGTGAGTTATTGTATGTAGCAACTTGGCGCAGGACCTAGCACAGAATACATATTGTAAAAAAAAAAAAACAACCTGTTGATTTGGATTGGATTGGATCGAATGACTCATTCTAAAGGCACAACTGATTTCTTTTTAATTTTTTTTTAATGTTTCATTTATTCTTGAGAGAGAGAGACAGAGTATGAGTGGGGGAGAAGCAGCGCGATAGAGGGACACAGAATCCAAAAGAGGTTCCAGGCTCTGAGCTGTCAGCACAGACCCCAACATGGGGCTCGAACTCAGAAGCCGTGAGATCATGACCTGAGCTGAAGTTGGACGTTTAACCACCTGAGCCACCCAGGTGCCCCTAGGCAAAACTGATTTCTTAATGTTACTACTGAAAAATACATAAGTAGTACATGAGGTGGTCTTTGTGTTCCAGAATTGAATTTTTGGGACCTAAGTTTTAAATGATGATTGAATAAATGGACAAATATTTGAGCACTCATGTAGAGTGTATTGCACCAGGCACTTGAACATTTAGACTGTAAATCTTAAGATGATATATTCAAATACTTTATATTTGCATAGCACTTTACATTTTCCATACCTTTTTTATGTCCGTTTTCCCAATGTAATACTCAAAGCAATCCTGAGATAAAGTTGTTATTCCAGCTTCCACAGTTAAGGAAGTTGGGGCTCAGAAAAGTGAAGTAACTTACTTGATTTCCTATCCAGTTAGTAGAATGGAAGAAATAGAAATGTGACATAATTAAATGGACAAATTAATATAGTACCAAAGTATTTTAACTGCATTCTTTTAATTCTTTCCCTTCACCTTTGCCATCTCACGGGAGAACATGTCACCCTTTTCCAGGGCCGTTAAAATTAGAAAAGGGCCATAATACAATGTTTGCTGAATAGCTACTTTGCTTAGAATTATCCTGAGATTATTAGGTTAATCATATCACCTATGATGTAAAAAGTTACCATAAGCCTGTATAGATTGGGTGATTTATTTTGCTTGTTGTGATGTTTTTCAGTCTGTCTCTTGATCAAATATGCCCATAAAAATGGGCCGAGAATATGCAGTATGTGCTGACTGCCATAAAATCACCTTTGAAGCACTGTTCATCGCTTGACTCATTCAGAAAATTACACAATTCTTTGAAAGAACATGCCATGCCACCATTAAAATCAGTGGTCAGAAGCAGCAGTGAGTTTGTGAATTATTGACTCTCCCAAGGCAGTGGTGCAGTGGAAGGTATCTGTCTCCTGAGCAGGGTCTGATGGAGCACACATATCATTAGACGTTCAGCATCTGTGTTCTGTTATGTACATTCTGCTATCCTGGTATGTACTGCTGTCTTTATTTGTGGTTTTTTCCTCCAGTTAAGAAAATTAAAGAAGTCACTCACAGGACATATAATTTGTTGTGTACTCTGGGACAAAATGTATGACCATAAACTGTCAGCTTATCCTGGCATGTACTTTTGGTGTGCATCATTGAAGTGAATTTATAAGAAGGGGAATTACATTTTGATGCTCAGGACCGGAGTGATAGATAATAGGGGGAGGTGGGTAGGTAGTGTTCTTTGCCCCCTGATTTTTTCTCTGCCCTTTGTTTTTGTTTTTGTTTTTGGCCCCGCAGGATGTGCCTGACAATGCCTCCTCTCTGGTCTACCCAACCTATAAATCATATACAAAAAACCCATCAGAATTCTATACGGAGAACTTACTTCTGATCTAGGTGAATCTTAGCAACATGAAATTCTGCAATTAGTGTTTGGTTTTGTTTTTTTCTTTATTGGAAGGTTATGAGGATTGTGGAATTTGGCTGTCCAGACAGACTGAAATTTGATGGAATTATGTTTCAAAGAGTCTTGTTTTTTCTCAATGCTTAGGATGTCTTAGAAGTTTCACTGTACACAGTTTTCTGCTTACTGCAGTTGTGAATGAAAGCTTTAAAAATATCACATTGTAAGACATTATGTATGTACAGATAACAGATTGGGATTTTAAACTGAGTTGCAATAAGTTGAAGTTCCCTGAAATTTGCAGAACTAGATGATTTCTGTGTCTCCTCCAGTTGTAAAATACTGTGATTTGTGTCAGTTTTGGCAGTTTATAATAATGAAATGACTTAAATACCATGATGCCAAATTACTTGTCTAAAAGTATATGGAAAATAATTTATTTGTAATGTCTCACTCCTCTATTCCAAGATAATGTCCGTAGATATTTGTATATTTCAGAATTTGAATAGGAATAGGAAGGCTTTATGTGTTAAAATTTTTTGGCAAGAGGGGCGTCTGGGTGGCTCAGTCGGTTAAGCGTCCGACTTCGGCTCAGGTCATGATCTCACGGTCCGTGAGTTCGAGCCCCGCGTCGGGCTCTGTGCTGCCAGCTCAGAGCCTGGAGCCTGTTTCAGATTCTGTGTCTCCCTCTCTCTGACCCTCCCCTGTTCATGCTCTGTCTCTCCCTGTCTCAAAAATAAATAAACGTTGAAAAAAAAATTAAAAAAAAAAAGATAATAGTTAGTGTTTTTATTTTGAAATCCTTCATTTGTGGACTTAAAAATCTTTGTTCTGTTTTTCCCGGTCTAAAAAATTAAACTTTCAGACTGACCAAAACTAGATTCAGTTAATCTCCTATTAAGGATCCTTAAGATACAGGCTTTCTGTCAAAACATTGGTGTGGAAGGTGTTTTAACTACAGACAGGTGTGCTGCAGTCCTAGTGGTAGTCTTTGTTATATCTTTTAATTAAAAGAATGACTCTGATGCTTCTCTCTATTTCTTATTTTTACAAAGTTTGTATTTCTGCAATAGTTAATCCTGGGTCCTGCCTCAAGGCAAAGCTTGGTTCTAATACAGCAGGAGTAATTTGCACTTTTTAAAAAAATTCTTTTAAGCTTTATTTATTTTTGAGAGAGGGAGAGAGCGAGAGAGAATATGAGTGGGGGAGGAGCAGAGAGAGGGAGACGCAGAATCGGAAGCAGGCTCCAGACTCTGAGCTGTCAGCACAGAGCCCAACGCGGGACTCGAATTCACGAACCATCACAAGATCATGACCTGAGCCAAAGTCGGACGCTTAACCGACCGAGCCACCCAGGTGCCCCTACATTTTTTTATGCTTAGCATTTATTGAACAAACCGTAATTGAGTGAGTTAGGTACTGTAACTGTAAGACCTAGAACGAGCTTCAGTAGGTAACAGGAAGACGTGTGGGACACAGCTCATCGAAGGTTTCATCAGTAACCTGGCCCCAACCTACCTAATAATTATGCTGATAAGGGCCAACATTTAATGGGCATTTAATGTATAGTAGGCACTATATTAAGCCCATTTCATGCATTGTCTCATTTCATCGCTTTAAATTTATGATATATATCTCCATTTCAGATAATGAAATGAGGCTTAGAGTTTACATTCCCAACCTGAGTTTACATAGCACAGTTGCACGTGACTCAGATCTTTTCCAACTCCACATTTATATTGTTTCTATTTAGTTTTCCTCTGAAGATGGCATTGCCACCTCTATAGCCACCAATCTGTAGACCTCATTTTTTTTTTTAAGTTTATTTACTTTTGGGGGGGAAGGGGCAGAGAGAGAGGGAGAGACAGAATCCCAAGCAGGCTCCACGCTGTCAGCGCAGAGCCCAATGTGGGGCTTGAACTCATGGACCGTGAGATCATGACCTGAGCCGAAACCAAGAGTCGGATGCCCAACCGAGCCCCCCAGGCGCCTCTGTAGACATCATTTTAAGACACCCACCTGTAGCCGCCAGGTATTAAATTCTGTTACTCTATTTCTCCTGTATTCCTGTTGCTACCACCTCACTTCAGGTCCTCATTATTTCATTGTGAACTTCATTAATTGCAAGCCTCTCTAGTCCAGACTTGCACCTGGACTATTGCAGTAGCCTTGGTCGGCCAGGTAGTCAGTGATCTCTCTAGAAAACACCTAGATCATGTAGCTTGTCTGCTTAGGATACTTGGTTGCTGCCTGATTGCCCAGGGAGGTATTGCCTTGTCTCCTTAAACGTCATGTGCAAGGCCCAGCCTGGGCTGGCACTGTCCTACCCACCCGCTCATGTTTGCCTGTTCTTACCATGCACCTTCTGGTCAAACTTAAGTGTTCCTTCAGCATGTTCTTTGTGACAGTGCCTGAAGACTCTTACCTTATTACTGTTACTTGGTAAAGTAAACAGTAAACACCACCTTTGCATGGTAAGACCCAGCTCATGTCAACTCTTTTGGGAAACCTCTCTTGGTTCTTTTTTTCCGTGATCATAGAAGAACTTTGTGTATTTCTCTAGCAGCACATCATCATTTTGCACCAGAATTTCTTGTTAACATTTGTTGCCCCAAATTTAAATTTGAAGCCCTCATGGGCAGGGACAGTGACTGTTATTCAGTCTTCAGAGGCAGGATCTTACTGTGCTGCAGCTTTGTACTCGTAGGTGTACCTTTTCAAGTGTAATCCATTCTCCAATCTCTAGTGTAAAATGTTTCCTTTTTAAAATAATGTCATATATTGGTTAACCCTTTGTGCAAATAGGTTATGTCCTTTCAAAAAAAAAATCACTCGATAAATGACTTGGAAATGCTACCCACATTTGTTTACTTTCTCTCTAGTTTCTATAGAATTTTTACTCTTTGCATAGTCTTATTCTTAAGATAGGTTCCTTCATTATCTCCCTTTCAAACTCATACTTGCTTTTCTGCTCACAGCTGAGACTACAATTTATTGCAAAATAGAATTTTTTAAAAGTTTATTTATTTATTTATTTATTTTTTTTTTTTAATTTTTTTTTCAACGTTTATTTATTTTTGGGACAGAGAGAGACAGAGCATGAACGGGGGAGGGGCAGAGAGAGAGGGAGACACAGAATCGGAAACAGGCTCCAGGCTCTGAGCCATCAGCCCAGAGCCTGACGCGGGGCTCGAACTCCCGGACCGCGAGATCGTGACCTGGCTGAAGTCGGACGCTTAACCGACTGCGCCACCCAGGCGCCCCTAAAAGTTTATTTATTTATTTTGAGAGAGAGAGAGACATGGGAGGGACAGAGGAAGAAAGAGAGAAGGCTCTGTCTGCACTGTCAGCAAAGAGCAGGATGTGAGGCTCCAACTCCTGGACCTGGAGATCATGACCTGGACTGAAAGCAAGAATTGGATGCTTAACTGACTGAGCCACCCAGGCACCCCAAAATAGAATTCTTGTGAACCAGTGTCTTTTTTAAAAAGGTTCTCCCTCTCAGGAGAACTAAAAAATACCTTTCTCTTAAATTCTGTTCTGTTCTCTGCTTGCTGGCTTAAGGTTTTAGAAACAGCTATCTTGAAAGGTTTGTAAAACAGTGGCTAGCCTGGTCTAGATGCAATATGGTTTAAAGGAGGATAGGATTAAAATTGACCAAGTCATGAAGTCTGTTTTTCTTAGAAATTTTGAAGCTCAGTAGGACTCAGAATGGGTGGAATTCTCTTAGCAAGGGGTTTTCAAGAGATGGGTTGGAGAATTTTTTGAACTGGTTAATATAATACAGATATTGGTATTTTACCTATTATTTTCAGAATGGAAGTCCTATATGATCTTTCCCTTTCAGTTGGTTCTATTTTATAAATGAAGCCTCTTAATTGTTTATCAGTATTTTTAAAACTCATTGACCTAATAATGAATTTCATGAAAGAAGGTACTTCTGATGAATTGGAATGTTTTTGTAAAAAGAGAATTTTACATTTTCACTTAACCTGTTACCTATTAATACGCATTTAATTACTGGAACACGACTTTGGGAATAAACAAATACCCAGTGAAAATAGAGACTAATGCCGAACTGCAGAGTTGGCTTCTAAAAAGATGTTACATGCAAACTTAGAAAGTCCATACCTAGTTTTAAAAGCATTTACAAACAGGAAATGTTCTATATAAGCATGAATAAATTTAGTACACAGCAACCATGTTGATCCCTAGCTCGGGAACTTTTGCTATAAATTTAGTGTTTGGCTTAATCCTATTAGTTAAACCAGCTAATGGTAACTTGATGAATCTTTGTGATCCTCTTGTTTTGAAAGGTATATTTTCAGATGTAATTTTATTCATAACATGCACAGAAAATTGTATAAGGATATTTCCTTGTTTTTCTCAGTGACCAGTATAGTCTTCACTCTTTCAGTTATGTTTTGTAATCACCAGAATTTTGTTTTGTTTCCAGTTCATTGATCTTGTCAAGTAAATAGGTCCTAATTATCTTTTCCTAGTCCTCTTTCCTTTATCCAGGCTGTCTAGTTTTATATGAAATAGGGCTTTAGAAATGAGAGTTTTATTGTAACTCTTTACTTTTATTTACTTATTTATTTATTTATTTTGGTAACTCTTTACTTTTTCAAGTGTCTTATTTATATAGTGGAACTTAAATTTATAGTAGTGTTTCCAAAGTCTTAATAATAGGCAGTGTGTTGAAGTGTAAAAATCTTTCAAATTCTACATAATGACAAACATATCTTGGATATTTCTGTGTCATTTTAACTTTGCTAAGTCTAGTGCTAATGAGTCAGATTTTTGAGGAAAGAGGTGTGAGCTAAACTTGTAACTTTGACTTCCTGGTGGTGTCTGCTCCTTAATCTTTCATTGTAAAACTCTTACCTTGATGTAATTGAGTAAATCTATCAGGATTGTACAAAGTAAGATACAGAATGTGGTTTTCTTGTGTGATATATATATGTATATATATATTTTTTTCTTTCAAGAACAGACTTTTGGACTGATGGATTGCCCTTTTGAGTTAGAATATTTGTAGTTTGCAGATAAATCAGACTTTTTCTACAGGTCCGTTCTTGAGGATTCTAATTGGATCTTCAGTTTAGCAAGTATTTGTTGTAAGTTATGGAATACCATTTATTGTATATGAATGAACATATTTTTAATTCTTGCGACTGGCTGTATTTAGACTCAAGAAAGCGATCTTGTTGGCTTCCTTTGCATCTGCTTTGCAGCAAAAAACAGCCTAAGAATGATGAATGCAGAGCAATCAGTGCCAGTTTCCACTTGTCTTACGTGATTTGGATTTTCCTCATCTAACCTGAAAATTCATTTTAATTAGTAGTTTAAACCTTTTTACCACCACCCTACCCCATCTCCCCCAAACAAACAAACAAACAAACAAACCCTAGCCCTGGAATTTAAAAAAGCAAGACTTCTGGTAAATGAGAGTTGGTTTACTTTCTTTCCTTACTTCTGGCTTTTCAAGGCTCAGGGATTCAAAAGTAGTGAAAGAAGTCCCATCTCTCCCTTTGTCTAGCCCCATGAAAACTTACATGCCATAACCAAGAAAGAACTAGCTAGGTAATTGACCTTTAAGTAAACTTAGCCTGGCTGTGATTTTTGCCTTTCATATCTTTTCTTGTGCTGGGCCTAAAAACTTTCGGACTAGATACTGGTGTAGAGATCGGGAAGAAGAATAGGATTTTACTCTACTATACAGGCAATATAAGAAATAACATAGTGACCCCAAAATTACATGAAGTTGTAAACAAGCTGGATTTATGAACTCTTCCAGCCATCAGGAAAACCACTTTATGCCTTGGTGAAAACTGTGGTGGTACAGATTGTTTCTGAAGAGATGCATGTTATAATTTATGGGGTGAGTTTGTGTAATGGTAATGATGGTATTGATACTAAATTTACAGCTAAAATGTTAGGCTTATTTGCCAATTAAAATTACTGGGAAGGAAGATAGAGCATTTTGAAAATACTTACAAGCTAGTGAGAAATACTTTACTTTACAAAAAGCAGATGTATTCATAGCATTTCTGTAATACATTATCGAATAGTACCGAACAACTAGATTTGATGTCCTGATTTTAAAAAAGTGATGAACAACAAAACATTTATTTATACACTAATGTATAATTTCTCTATTACTCTGTATTACTAAATCCTCTATTATTTAGGAAAAACTAAAAAGTATTGTAATCAGGAGAAAAAGCACAACATCTTGTCATCTGGGTTTAATTTTTTAACTTTAGTAAAATATAATTGGCCTGTAAGAAACTTCATGTTTAAAGAAGAACCTGGAGAAACCACCACAAGTGAAATAATTATCTGTCATCTCTAAAAATTTCCTCTTGCCCTTTGGTAATTCCTCCTACCCTTTTCTGTTCCCAGTCAACCACTAATCTGCTTTCTGCAACTACACATTAGTATGCGTTTTCTTGAATTTTGTATACATGTGATCCTACAACATACACTTTTTGGTTTTCCTTTGGTTTCTTTGAATCAGCGTACTTATTTTGAGATTTGTCCATATTTATTCCTTTTTATTGCTGAATAATATTCCATCGTACACCTGTTCTACTTGTTTATCCACCTGTTGATGGACATTTGCGTTTCCAGTTTCTAGCCAGTACAAAGAAAGCTGCTCTGTACATTTCCAAACAAGTCTTGGTGTACACCTATGCTTTCATTTCTCTTGGGTTAAGCGCTGGAGTCACCGGGTATTTTTAATGTTTTAACAAACTGCCAAACTGTTTTTTCACAGTGGCTTTGTATTTTAAATTCCCGAAGCAGTGTGTGAGAGTTTGTGTTGCTCCCCATTTCTGTCAACCTTGATGTGTGTGTTTTTAAGTTTAGGCAGATAGAGGATGCCTGAAGGTCTCTTACTGTGGTTTTGTATTTTCCTGATAACTAATAACATTGATTGTTGTTTTCATGTGCTTATTTGCCATCTGTATATTTTAAGGTTTTTTGTGGGTTTTTTTTTCCCCCCAGATCTTCTACCCATGTTTAAATTGGGTTGTTTGATTTACTGAATTGTGACAGTTCTTTATTCTAGATTCAGGTGTATGTTTTAAAAGTCTTCTGAAGAACACTGGTTTTAGATGAAGTCCAATTTGTGATTTTTTTCTCTTATAACTTTTACTTTTTGTGTCATATCTAAGAAATCTCTGCCAAACGCAACGTCACCAAGCTTTTCTCAGGTCTTTACTTCTAGGAGTTTTATAGTTTTAACTCTTAAATTTGGATCTTCAGTCTGTTTTGAGCTGATATTTGTATACATATTTGTAAGGGTGAATTAGGTGGTTTCTTTTGGTTTTGTTTTTTACATATGCCCATCCTGTTATTCTAGGATCTTGTATTGAAAAGATTATATCTCCATTTGAATTGGCTTGGTATCTTGGTGAAAACCAATGGACTGTATACATGTCACTTTCTGGACTCTGTTTTGTTCCCTCAATCTCTGTACACTGGTATTGTGCTGTCTTAACATTTTTTTTTTTAGGCTCTTGAAATTGGGGAGTATTAAGATACACTTTTGTTCATTTCGAAGTTATTTTGGCTATTCTAGGTCCTTTGTATTTGCATATAAATTTTAGCATCACCTTGTCAGTTTCTGCAAAAAAAGCTGGGATTCTTAAAAGATTTTTTTTTTAATCTTTATTTTTGAGAGACACAGAGTGAGAGCGGGGGAGGGGCAGAGAGAGAGGGAGACACAGAATCTGAAGCAGGCTCCAGGCTGTCAGCACAGAGCCCGATGCGGGGCTCGAACTCATGGACTGTGAGATCATGACCTGACCCGAAGTCAGACGCTTAACTGACAGAGCTACCCAGGCTCCCCAAGCCTGCTGGGATTTTTATTGGGATGCATTGAATTTGTAGAAAACAGACATCTTAACCACATTAGATTCAGTAGTCAATCTCTGAAAACTGTATGGGTTTCCCATTTAGGTCTTCTCATAGTGGCGTTCTGTGGGTTTCATTCTTGGCTATCTTTTGTCAAATTCATCACAAAGTGTTTCACATTTTTGATGCTATCTTTGTAACTGTTTCTACTTTAAAGATTTTAATTTCTGGTTGTTTTTAGCTGGTTTATACAAATAGTTATTTTTGTGTGTCTTGTTTCCTGCATCTTTGCTAAACTTACTGCTTCTGTAGCTTTTGTGTGGATTTTGCAGTTTTTTCTATAGATGACCCTATCAGTGAATTAAGACAGTTTTACTTCTCCAGTTTTGATGTCTTTCATTTTTCTTTACTTGCCTGCTACACTACCTCTTCAGAATAGTGTTGAATAGAAGTTATAAAGAGTGGACATCCTTACATTGTTCTTGAGTTTTAATTCAGTCTTTTATCGTTAAGTATGGTATTAGCTGTACTTTTTTGTAGATTGAGGAAGTTCTTTTCTACTTTGCCAAGAGTTTTTAATTAAGGAATGAACGTTGGATTTGTCAAGTACATTTCCCTGCTCTGCATCTCCTGCATTTATTAAGATGATCATACAGTTGTTCATGTTTAATGCCGAATTACATTGGTTGGTTTTTGGAATTTTATTTTTTTTATTTTTTATTTTTTTTATTTTTTTTAAATTTTTTTTTTTTTCAACGTTTATTTATTTTTGGTACAGAGAGAGACAGAGCATGAACGGGGGAGGGGCAGAGAGAGAGGGAGACACAGAATCGGAAACAGGCTCCAGGCTCTGAGCCATCAGCCCAGAGCCCGACGCGGGGCTCGAACTCACGGACCGCGAGATCGTGACCTGGCTGAAGTCGGACGCTTAACCGACTGCGCCACCCAGGCGCCCCAGTTTTTGGAATTTTAAACCAACCTTGCATTCCTGGGGGAAAAGCCCACTTTGTCGTGATACATTTATGTTCTTGGCAATAATCCGTGTTCGATTTTTAAAAAAGTTTTTTAAATGTTGGTTTATTTTTGAGAGAGAGAGACAGAGACAGAGCATGAGCCAGGGGAGGGGCAGAGAGAAGGAGACACAGAATCTAAAGCAGGCTCCAGACTCTGAGCTGTCAGCACAGAGTCCTGCGCAGGGCTCGAACCCACAAATCGTGAGATCATGACCTGAGCCAAAGTCAGATGCTCAACCATCTGAGCCACCCAGGTGCCCCTAGATTTTTTTTTTTCTTTAAGAATATTTGCACCTACACTCATGAAGGCTATTGGTGTGTGGTTTACTTAACCTTGTCATGTAGTTGGTTTTGTATTCATACTAATGTGGGTCTCATAGAATTAGTTGGGAATTCCTTCTTCGTTTTCATTTTTCGGGAGGGGTTTCTGTAGAATTAGTATTAATTCTTTTTTTTTTTTTTTTTTTTAATTTTTTTTTTCAACGTTTATTTATTTTTGGGACAGAGAGAGACAGAGCATGAACGGGGGAGGGGCAGAGAGAGAGGGAGACACAGAATCGGAAACAGGCTCCAGGCTCTGAGCCATCAGCCCAGAGCCTGACGCGGGGCTCGAACTCACGGACCGTGAGATCGTGACCTGGCTGAAGTCGGACGCTTAACCGACTGCGCCACCCAGGCGCCCCTAGAATTAGTATTAATTCTTTTTAAATGTTTGGTAGAATTCACCAGTGGAGCCGTCTGAGCCTAGAGTTTTGTCTATGGAGGTTTGAAATACAAACTGAATTTCTTTAAAATTTATATATTACTTGTTTCTTCTTGAGTGAGCTTTGGCAGTTTGTGCCTTTCAAGGAATGTAGGAATTTGTCCATTTTACCGAAATAAAACTGTTGATAATATTCCCATATTATCCTTTTAAGATGTGTAGCAGCTATTGAGATGTCACCTTACTCCTTATTGTTGACCTGTGTCTTCTTTTTCTGATGAGTCTGGCTTATTAGAATTTTATTGAGCTCAACAAGATTTTGGTTCCATTGTTTTTCTTACGTTTTCCATTGATTCCTGATCTGGTCTTTATTTTGTGTATTTTAAGTTTCATTTACTCTTCTATTCCTAGTTTCCTTAGGTGTCACTTTGATGTGATTGATTTGAGAACTTTGTTTTTCAGATAAAGACATTTGATGCTATAAATTTCCCTTTTGAGTATTTCTTTAGTTACAGTCCATGCAATTTGATATTGTTGTATTTCGTTTTCATTCCGTTAAAAGTGTTTTATAATTTTCCCTCCCTCTTTTGGCTGATGCATGATTTCAAGTTGTCACCTTGTTTCCAAACGTGAGGTTTTTCCAGTTTTCTGTTTTTGACTTCTGATTTAATTATGTCCACTTTCTTATTAGATGCATAAATAATTAGAATTGTGTCTTGAGGAATTGAGCCCTTGTCATTATGGGATCACCTTTATCACTGATAAGTTTTTTTGTTCTGATACTCCTTTGTCATATATCAAGGAGGTTTAATAAATGAGTAGGGTTATCGTGACTTATCTTTTTCCATAATTGTGTGTCTTTTTTTTTTTTTTTTACTTTATTTTGAGAGAGAGCACGTGGATGTGTGTGTAAGTGTGCAAGTGGGGAAGGGGTAGAGAAAGAGGAAGATAGAATCTCAAGCAGGCTCCTCACTGTCAGCATGAATCCCAGTGTGGGGCTAAACCTGCACACCATGAGATAATCACCTGAGCCAAAATCAAGGCTCAGATGGTTAACCGACTGAGCCACCCAAACGCCCTTTTGTCTTTATCTTTGAAATGGATTTCTTACAGGCAGATATAATTAAATTTTTGTAGTTAAAGGTCATTTACATTTAATGTGATTATTGATATGATTGGTTTTAAATCTACTGTCTTTTTGTTTTCTATTTTTCCCACCTATCTTCTTCCCCTTTTCTTCTGCCATCTTTGGCTTGGTTGAGTGTTTTGTTTTTGTTTTTTTTTTTTTTTTTTAATTTCTGTTTATATTCTTTCTTCTTACCTGTAAGTCTTTGGTTTAATTTGTTGCCTTAGTATACTTATTTACTTACTTATTTATTTATTTAGAGAAAGAGAGAGAAAGCACACCTGTGCCCAAGCAGAAGAGGGACAGAGAGAGAGAACCCCAAGCAGGTTCTCCACTGTCAGCGCAGAGCCTGATGTGGCATTTGGAACTCAGGAACCCTGAGATCATGACCTGGGGCTAGATCCTGATAGGACACTTAACTGAGGTCACCCAGGCGTCCCTGACAGACTTTTTTTTACCTATACTGTTGACCTTCGAACAACATGGGGGTTAGAGGTGCTGACTCCATATGGAATTGAAATCCACATATAACTTCTGACTCCCCTAAAACTTAACTACTGATAGCTTACTATTTATAGGGAGCCATACAAATAACATGAACACTCAACACATTTTGTATATGTATTATATAGCGTATTCTTACAATAAAGTAAGCTAAGGAAAAAAATACTAACACAATCAGAGAACAGAGAAAATACATTTATGATACTGTGTTTTTCGAGAAAAAAAAAAAAAAAAGAAACCCACTTGTAATTGAACCCATGCAGTTCAGACTGGTGGTGTTCAAGTTCATCTGTAATATAAGAATCGTAGAGTAGTATGCTACCACTCTTATACCTTGCCTTTCTGCTGTTGCTGCTGTTGTAATCTCCCATTATATATTAACATTTTTATGTAGTCAATTATATTTTAAAGAGATTGCAAAGTATAACAAAAGAAGTCTTTTGTATTTTCCCACATATTTACCATTTCTGGTGCTCTTCATTCCTTTGTTTAGGTCCAGATTTCCATGTGGTAATATTTTCCTTCTGCCTGAAAGACTTAGTGTAACATTCCTTGTAGCTGAGGTCTGCGGGTGATTGATTGATTTGTGTTTTATTCCTCAGAAGTTTTAATTTTTGCTTTTCTTATAACAGCTTTTTTAAAGATACAACTCCTGTATCATACAGTTCATCTATTTAAAGTGTGCAGTTCATTGGTGTTTAGTACATTCACAGAATAACGAACTGTGGCCTCATTTCCTTACTCCCCAAAGGAATCCTGTGCTTTTTAAGCTGTCACCCTCCAGGGTGTCCCCACTCCACTGCACACAGGCATCCCCAGTCCTAGGGAACCATTGATACACTCTTCCTGGTTTGGGGTATTTTGTGTAAATGAAATAATATATGTGGTCTTTTGTGACAGGGTTCTTTCACTGCCATGTTTCCAAGGCTCACCTTGGAAACAGCATGTATGTCGTAGCATGTATCAGTACCTGTTCCTATTTATAGCCAAATAATATTGTATAATATACCTCATTGTGTTTATCCAGTTGGTTATTTTGAATTTTTCCCACTTTTTGGCCATTATGAATGCTGCTATAAACATTAGCATATACAATTTTTAATAGATACATCTTTTGGTTTTTTTTAGTTTGTTTTTTTTTTTTAATGTTTATTCATCTTTGAGAGATGGAGACAGAGTGTGAGTGGGGAGGGGCAGAGAGAGAGGGAGACACAGAATCCGAAGCAGGCTCCAGGCTCTGAGCTGTCAGCACAGAGCCCGACGCGGGGCTCGAACCCACAAACTGTGAGACCATGACCTGAGCTGAAGTCAGACGCTCAACTGCTTGAGCCACCCAGGTGCCCCAATAGATATATCTTTTAATTTCTCTTGGGTATATACCTAGAATTGCTGGGACAGTTGATAAGTCTTTAATATTTTGAAATTTACCACAATGTTTTCCAAAGTGGCTGCACCATTTTATATTACCACTGATGGTCTATGAGCCTTCCAATTTCTCGTGCTTGTTTTGAAAGATGTTTTCGGTGGATATAGAATTCTAGGTTCAGTTTATTATCTTTTTAATGTTGTTTTAAATTTATTTTTGAGAGAGAGAGAGCAGCAGCAGCAGGGGCAGAGAGAGAAGGGAACAGAGGATCTGAAGCGGACTCCATGCTGACAGCAGTGAGCCGGAAGTGGCGCTCCAACTCACAAGCCCGGAGTTCAGAACCTAAGCTCACCATCTGAGCCCCCCAGACCTCTTTATCTAAGTACCTTAATACCTTAAAGTACCTTAAATATATGTTGTTCCATTGTCTTCTGGGTTGCATCACTTCTGATGAATAATCTGCCATTCTTTTTTCTTTCTTTCTCTACAAAATGCGTTTTTAGTTGCTTTTAAGATTCCCTTTATCACTGGCTTTTGCCAGTTTGATTGTGATGAGCCTTGGTGTTGCTCTCTACGTAGAAGATGTTTATTGTGCTTAGAGTTTGTAGGGCAGCGTCTTGCTTTTTGCTGAAGCCCATATGCTACTGGTAAATATATAATGTAGTTTTACAAAATGAGATAGTGTTAAATCCACATTCATATGGCTGTAGCCGTATCTGGCCAAGAAGAACTACAATTCTTTGGATTGCCCTAGGCTCCTGTTCTTCCTCCATGGAAAAATGTCTTTAGAATGGGCCTCATAGAGGTAATTTTATCCAGTCATTATATCCAGGAAAACTAGAAGCCAGTGAGATTCAGGGACTGACCCTAAGTTGTGAAACAGGTTAGTAGTAATAGAACCTGGCCTAGACTTCTGGACTAGATTTGTCCTATTCCCAACAAATGGTACCGTCTTTGTGACAAAGCAGGCGTTAAGAAGATGATTAGAGGTATTCCTCTGGATTCTATGCAATATTAAGTGCTTTGTATTTCAGGGTTTCTTTACAGTTAAGATTTGGAACTATGGCAGGCACATGTGCATTTCATAATGAAATAGCAACTGTTTTTTCTCAATTACCAGCTCTTACTTTCCTCTGCATAATCATTTCTATGAAATTCTCCCTGGCATAGTCCATTAACTGTTCTAACTATCTTAGACTTCCAGTGCTTGTATATTGTCTTGGAAGTCCTATGATTTGGTTTGCACGACAGGGAAATTTGATATGACGTGATTCAGGGTGAGCATTAGGTTTCTTTTGATAGTTTCTGTTCTTCTGCCCACCTGATTTCTCCCAGTGAGAGGGGGTATGTCTGAGTGTGGATTGGTGATTTTTTGTTGTTGTGACCATCGCATCCAGAGCACTTCCTTTCCCTTCGTAAGATTTCTTTTGTTTTTAGAATCCTTTCCTTTGATTATTCCTCTTGACGATTTTCTTTTAGATAACTGGAGCACCTGTAGGACTTGGGTGCAGGTGGAATGCTTTACGTGTCTTTCCTTCTTGAAGCTTCTGTGATTAATTGTACATCCTATGCATTGGAAACAGATTGTCTAGTCATATGGAACATTTGCTTGCCTTGTGGAGTTAAGGTTTGATCAAACTGGTTATAGGAGGCTTTCAGAAGGCCATTTAGAAGTAATTGAGGAGAGGTGTTAGAAAAGTTTGAATTGAATTTGGAAAACTGAAGTGTTTAAAATATTTCAAAGAAAATACTGGAAAAGTGAGAATTTTTTTCAGGTCATGTTTACCGAGGTAATTCATATTAAGCGTAACTCTTTTGGGTGTATAGGTCTGTGAATTTTTATGCACTTAGACTTGTAATTACAATTAAGAACGAATTCCCATCATCCCCCCCAAAATACCATTTTGCTTTTCATCGTCAACACTATAGAAATTCCTGTCTGTACATCCTCAGTAGTCAGCATTGCCACTTTTTTTTTTTTAATAGCCAATATACATCTTAGTGGTTATCTCACTGTAGTTTTAGTTTGCATTGCCTTAATGACTAGTGATAAATCTCTTTTCATGTGTTTATGTAAGTCACCCATATATCTCTGGGGAAATGACTTCAAATTTTTTTTGCCCATTTTTAAAGTGTGTTGTTTATTATTCAGCTTTTAGAGGTTTTTATATAATCTAAATAACAGTTTTTTTAAATTAGATACGTATTTTGCATATTTTTTCCTCCTAGTCTGTGGCTTTTCATTTTCTTGATGGTGTCTTTCAGGGTGGAGTGGGGGCAGAGAATAAGAGGAAGGTGGTCAAAAGGTAGAAATGCCCACTTACAGATAAATACTAAGGATGTATGTACAGCATTATGACCATAATGAACACTGCTGTATGGCATATAGCAAAGTTGTTAAAAGAGTGGATTCTAAGAGTTCTCACCACGAGGAGAAAGTTTTTTCATTTTTCTTTTTTTTTTTAATTTTTTTTAATGTTTATTTATTTTTGAGAGCGAGAGACAGAGAACGAGCAGGAAAGGGGCAGACAGAGAGACACAGAATTGGAAGCGGGCTCTAGGCTCCAAGCTGACAGCACAGAGCTGGGCGCAGAGATCGAACTCAACAAACTGCGATATCATGACCTGAACCGAAGTTGGACGCTTAACCAACTGAGCCGCACGCGCCCCTTGAGTTTTTTTCTTTTTATTGTATCTCTGTGAGATGATGGGTGTTAAGCTAAACTTGGGGTTATCATTTTATAATAAGTGTAAATCAAGCCACATGCTACACACCTTAAACTTTTTGTTCTCAAAACTGGAGAGATGCTATGTTTCAGAGGATTTTTATTTTTAACTTTTTGTAATTCAGTATTTTTTTTCTTTTGCAGTTTCTGTTTTTTATGTTTTATCCAAGGAATCTTTGCATAGACGGGGTCTTAAAGATTTTCCTTTATGTTTTCTCAAAAGTTTTATAGTAACTTTGAGATTTTTCAATAATGTGTTTGCCTTTTTAAGTTAATTCTTATATATGGATAAAGTATAGATTAAGGTCTTTAATTTTTACCTGGGGACATCCCAGTTTTTTCTATACTATTTGTTGAAAGACTCTCCTTTCTCTATCAAATTATGTTGTGTCTTTGTTTAAAATCGGATGATCATAAATGTGTGTATCTATTTCTGAACTCTCCTTTTGCCAATACCACACTGTGTTTAAATACTGTAAGGCCACCATAAATCATAAAATCCAGCAACACTGTGTTGAATACTGTAAGTCAACATAAATCATGAAATCTATCCTTAAACTTGGTACTTCTTTTTCAGAAAAAAAATTTTTTGAGTATAATAGGTCCTCTTTTTCCATCCTCATTTCTGTGAAATTTGCTGAGACTTTTACTGGATTGCACTGAATTTGTAGCTCAGCACTGTCCAATAACACCAGAACTTTGTGTGACGATGGTAATGTTTTCTGTCTATGCTGTCCAGTATGTGGTAGTTACTAACAGCATGTGACCTGGCTACTTGAAAAGTAGTTAGACTGAGGAAATAGATTCTAAATTTTACCAGATTTTAATTAAACTCAAATGTAAATAGTCCTGTTACAAGTGTCTACTGTATTGAATATCATAACTATAGATCATTTGCAGGAAAATTGACTTAACAATAATGAGTTTTCTAATCCACAAGCATAGTATTTCTCCTCTTCAGTTAAATTTTTTATCTCTCATCATTGTTTTTTGTAGAATGTGGCATATAGATCTTGTACATATTTTGTTGGATTTATCCCTGAATAGTTCATTTTTTATGCTACTGTAAGTGGTACTTGTCTTTATTTTTAATTTCTAATTGTATTTGTTTTCCCCACTTATTCCATACTCCTGGCCCACCAGATGTTGACCAGAAGACTTCGTTTGCTGGCTTTTTAAAAATTATTATGAATGGATGCTGAATTTTGTCAATACATTTTTACCTCATTTATTATTATGATCATATAGTTTTTCTTTAATATGTTGACATGGTGAATTATCTTCATTTTTCAGATATTGAAACAATTTTGCATTCATGGTATAAACTCACTTGGTCATCACATGTTATTTATCCTTTTTAGGTATTGCTGGATTCAGTATGCTAATAATTAGCTAAGGAGTTTTGGTTCCATATTCTTGAGAGATGGATCTATAGTTTTCTTGTGTTGTCTTTAATTTTGGTGTTTCAGTAATGCTGGCTTTATAATATTGAAAAGCGTTCTTTTTCTTTTGCCAGAGTGTGTGTAGAGTTTGTTGTTACATTTTTGGTAGAAATTCACCAATGAAGTCCTCTTGATTAGAGGTCGGGGAAGGATTCTTTTGGGTTTGTTGTGTCAAGTACAGACCAGTTTATTTAATACGTATAGGTCTGGTGTGCCTGGGTGGCTCAGTCGGTTGAGCGTCCGAGTTCGGCTCAGGTCATGGTCTCCCAGTTTATGGGTTCCAGCCCCATGTCAGGCTCTGTGCTCACGGCTCGGAGCCTGGATCCTGCTTCAGATTCAGTGTCTCCCTCTCTGTCCCTCCCCAGCTTGTGCTCTGCCTCTCTCTCTCTCTCTCTCTCTCTCTCTCTCTCTCCCTCCCTCTCCCTCTCCCTCTCTCCCCCTCTCCCTCCCTCCCCCCCCCAAAAATAAATAAATAAAACATTAAAAAAATATGTATAGGTCTATTTATGTTACCTGTTCTTATGTAAGCTTTGTTAATTTGGAAAAATTCTTTGAGACATCTCATCTAAGCTGTCAAACTTAGACAGAAATTGTTTATAAGTTCCTTTATCCTTTTAATGTCTGTAAGACTTGTAATGATGTCTCTTCTTTGATTCCTGATACAAAGAATTTGCATCTTCTTTTTTCACTTTGACTTAATATACTACCGCCTTTTAAAACTTCAGAAAACACATAATCCTTTAATAGAAGAACACACAAAAGTATTACATACTCCTCACCTACTGCTTATTAGTGTTAACAGTTTTTCTCTATTTGATTTGGATAGTTTTGATGAAATGTTCAAACGGTAAACATTTAGCAGGAATGTAAACAGTGAGCACCTCTTTTCTCTGACTGTTTCTCCCTCGGTGCCTTTCCCCAACCACTTTTGTTGAAGATGTGTATCGTTCTACAAATCGACCTAAATGGTGTACTGTACATATCCTTTTGCACCTTGTCTCACCACCACCCCCTGCCCCGCCGTGCGCGCGCGCACACACACACACGCACACAGCTTAGCATTGTCTTAGATGCCCTGGTGATGCTGGATCAACCTTACCATGTTGATGGTGGATCTGGCTTGCACATTTTAACTGTTAGGTTCTATTTCCTTGGGTAAAATACAGTTATCTATTCTTAGATAGCTTCTCCTTGCCTTTATTACAAATAACACTGTTGTGAGCATCTCTGTACACGTCTTGTGACAAGTATAGATTTCTTTAGGTTGGAGATCTTTAAGTGGAATTGCCGAATCATAGGATGGGGCTTCTTCAGTGTTTAAGAAGTATTAAATTGGGTCTTCAAAGTGTTTTTGCTAAGGGCAGAATTCCAGTTTTCCTGTATAATACCAATAGTTGGGATTATTAGATTTCAAATTCAGAAAAGAGTGGAAAGCATAGGGTTAAAAATGATGTTTCATTGTTTTAATTTACATTTCCCTTATCCAGAAGTGTAAACTTCTTTTCATATGTTTGTTAGCTCTTTGAAGTCTTGCTCTTTTTGTTAACTGTGTTGGAATGTTCAGGTCCCTTAGTTTTGATTTTTGAATTTGAACTTTGGTGTTCCCTTTCTTTTGGTTCCTTTATAGTCTCTTCTCATGTTATCTGTCTTTTGTCTTTAGTTAACTGTTTATTTCAGGGTGCGAAAAGGACTACAGTATATGCCCATCTTGCTTTTCTTTCTATTGTTCTAACTATCAGGTAATGTTACAGTTTTCGAATGGCTCCTTTACTGTCTCTCTTTACTTTGAAATGGAGAGGAAGTCTTCCCCACCTTCTTCACTCCCAGCTCTCCCTTTCCTGACTGCTGTCCAGCATTGGAAGATTTTCTGGGTGCCGTCAGGAGGTCACCAGGTTGAAGGGGTTTGGCTTTTCATGCTTTATGTGGAGTGGAGAGATGGAGATGGAATTGGGATCCCAAAAGACTGAAGTATTTGCAGAATGGCAGTTGATTGTGATCCTTCTTTCCAGTAACCAAGGATCCTGTCAGATGCAGTTTAAGGTGTCAAAATGTGCTAAGAACCCAGGTTAGTGATTTGAACTTACGTGGTAAACTTGGAATTCACAATGAAAGATGTGTCCTTTTTGTGTGTCTTGTATTCTTGAAGGCATGGTTTCATCTGTAGCACACTACAATATGTCCTTCTGTACAATATATCCTTTCTTTCTTTTTAAAGTTTGAGAGAGAAAGAGCATGCACTCCAGCTCTTGTGTGCATACACGAGGGAGGGGCAGAGAGAGACAAGGAGGGAGAGAATCCCAGCAGGCTCTCTGCCATCAGCATGAGCCCCTTGTGGGGCTCGATCCCACAGTCTGTGAGATCATGACCTCAGCCGACCTGAGCTGAAATCAAGAGCTGGTTGAGCTACCCAGACGCCCCTAGAAAATACCTTTCTAATTGAAGAAACTCCCTATTTGTGTGTGTGTGTGTGTGTGTGTGTGTGTGTGTGAGAGTGTGAGTGTGAGTGAAAGAGAGAGAAAAACTTAAATCCACCTCTAGAGATTATTGTTTGCAGCCTTGGTGTAGAAGTTGTAAGTGCTAGATGTCTTTCCTACCTTTTGTTCTCCGGTGTTTAAAACTCAGTAGTTAATGATTGATTCTAATCATTTTTCTTGGTAAACCTTCTGTTTATGAGAATGCTGGTACCCCATAAAAAAAGAGTAGTATATTGTAAGACTTAAATGTAGTATAGCCTCAGAATATGTGGTATATTGGTATTCCGTGAAAGTAACAGTGAAAATACACTGTGTTGATTTTTTTAACTATTAAAAAATAGTTAAAAGATAAAAAAATTATCTTGAAATAATTGTAGATTTATGTGCAGTTGTAAGAAATACTAGAGAAATCTCATAGACTCTTCATCCTCTTTTTCCCAGCGATAACATCTTGAATGACTGTAGTACGATACCACATCAGGAAAATTGACACTGACACAATCAAAACTTTATTCAAATTCCTCTAGTTTCACTTGGACCTATATGTGATGTTGTTAGAGAGTGTGTGTGTACCCGCATACTGACTTAAAGGTAATGTTACCATATGTGTAGTGTGTTTGGCCACTGTCACAGTAAAGATAGATACAGAATAGGCCCATCACAAGAATCCCACATGCTCCTCTCTTGCAGCCACTGTCCTGTCCTCTGCTCCCAGCCTCTTTGGCAACTACTAATCTCTTCTCCATCTCCATAATTTCATCATTTCAGGAATGTTTTGTAAATGGAATCCTACATATGTTACCCTTTAAGATTGGATTTTTTTTCCCACTTATTCTGATTCCTTTAATGTCCATTAAGATAGTGTGTATCAGTAGTTCATCCCTTTTTGTTGTTAAGTGGTACTGTGTGGTATGGATGTACCACAGCTGTAGCATTTACCCGTTGAAGGACATTTGGGTTGTTTTCAGTTTTGGGCTATGAACACATAGAGCTACTGTGAACATTTATGTACAGTTTGTTATGTGAGTGTAAGTTTTCCTTTCTCTAGAGTAAACGTCCAAGAGTACAATTACTGAGCAATGCACTGTTTTATTTGACCCTGTAGAGGAGAATGAAGTGTCTGCCATGTTAGATATTTCTAAACAATATGCCTTAAATGAGAAACTGCTATCGTCTTGAGTTCCTTTTAAGCCTAATACAGTTTGTGTTTGAAAACATAATCTCTTGTCTTTGGTAAATAAATGTGAAATAAATAAATGTGAAAATTAAAGTAGCTTCTATATTAAAATTTTTGGAGGATTGGGTTGTTAAACTTTTTACTTTGACAACTTTGATTGCATTGTAATTGACTATACAGTTGAGTTATCAAACAGTTGAGTGAATTTTAGTGAATTTAGTTGTACAGCCATCACCCTACCCCAGTTTTGGGACACTTAATCACCTCACAACGTCCCATTGTGCCTGTTTGCAGTTAGTCCTTACTCTCCAGGCAACCACTGATAACACTTTTAGTTTCTATAGAAATACTGTGTCAGTGGAATAACTGTCTGTAGTCGTTTTTACATCTGTCTTCTTTCTGGCTTCTTTCATAATCTCTGTGAGGTTTGTCCATCTCATCGCTGGGTAGTATTTCATTGCATGGATAAACCACATTTTCTGTATTTACCAGTTAATGGATTAGGATCGTTTCCAATTTGTGGCTGTTATGAATTGTGCTACTATAAACATTTGCATGGACAAGTGTTTGTCTGGAGTAGATAACCTAGGTGGATTGCTGGCTTGTATGGTAATTTCATGTTTACATCTTTGAAGAAACTGTTGAACTGTTTTTCAAAGCAATTGCAATATTTTATATTACGCCAACAACATATGAGGGTTCTCGTTTCTCCATGTCCTCACCAACACTTTGGATTATAACCTTTTCAGTAGATGTATTGTGCCAAGCTCACTGTGGTTTTCATTTGCATTTTTCAAATGACTAATGATATTGAGCATCTTTTCTTATGCTTATTAGCCATTTGTATATCTTCTTTGGCCAAATGTCTATTCAGATATTTTGCCCATTTTTTAAATTGGGTTGTCTGCTTAAAGTTTGTAAGAGTTCTTTCTACATCCTGGATATATGTCCTTTATCAAGTAAATATGCCTTTTAATTTTCTTACGTATATCTTTTGAAGAGCAAAAGTTTTAAATTTTGATGGAAGTCCAGTTAGCACATTTTTTTTGTCTTAACAGAAGTACATATTTTGAGAAGTCAGTTTTAGCCAGGGAAAGAATTATGTACATTATGAGCTTTTATTATTGTTTCTAAAATGATGTTGGGTTACTGCCTTGATTCTTTTCTTGATTCTTAGTTTTATTACCCAATAATGAAAAAACAGCTTATAGTATCTGTATTTTTGCCCCAGAACCTTCTGAATATATTATAAATCTTATGTGAACAGTTTGGTTTTCATCATTTGTTTACTGTGAAAAAGCAATGAATACTTTTCACCCTAGACCTGTTCAGGACATTTTCTTGAATAATAGTAATTGAGCTTGATTGAGATGCACTATATATATATCTATATCTATATAGATAGATATAGATATATATACATACATACACACGTTAAAATGAATGCCAGATGCCATCCGAATATTATTAGAAGTGCAGGCTAGTGGGGAACCAGTCTCTATCCCAGCTCTATCCTCTATCCCTCACCTTTTTCGAACTCGTAGCAGAAGTAGAAAGGGTCTTCAGTTTCTCCTTCTGCAACTTTTTAATACAGACTTCATTGTTACAACAAGCTTTTTAAAAATTGCCCTCTAGAAGTAAATTGCAGCAGTGTAATTCTGGCTTGAGAAATATTAAATTTTTGTCCTCTTTTTTCCTCCATTCATACCTATATGTCTCAGTTTCATCTTAGTTTGCCATTATCAGCTTACTAGTAAAATTATCGAAACGCAGAGGCAGACTGTGAGTAAATTTTGTTAAAAAGGAAAATCTGATAAGGGAAGGAATGCAAACTATATCCCTAATTATGGCATTAGAGTTGGACTTCTTACCCACTCAGCTCCTTCATACGCAGAAGTCAGCATATTGATAATTACAAGTGAACTGCTTAGGTGCGTTTCAAGATGGGGACCAGTTCAAGAGCTCTCTGAGTACTTTTTCCATATACTTAGCACTGCCTTCTATCAGCTGTCTTGTATGCATCTATTCTGTACAGAACAGTTCTGCTTTGGGCATTGTATAAACACGTGCAGGCTCAAGCTGTATCAGTGACTGCAACAATGAAAGTGAGAAACCAGAGGGGCCTGGGACAGCGTCTCAGGACAGGATAGTACGAACTGAGGAGTGTATGCTTCTTGGTTCACAGGCAGATTTTTGCTTGGAAAAGTGTGGATTTTTCTTGTTGCAAAGGAGTAAAACAGCATCTCTAAAGTTGATGAAAAGATGGGAAAGTCAGTAGGAATTGAATTGCTGCTTCACTGGAAAGCTTCTTAAACGAGGGAATTCTGCGAGGGAGAAAGTATGGCATTTGGAGTGTTGGTGAAATAACATGTGAAGCTCATGTACAAGATTGTTGCCACCAGAGACTTAGTTGTGCCATTTTGGCGGGTGTCTCCTCTGTTTTATGTGGAACACAGTTGTGTGGAGGTTCATCTTGTAGATATGGAGTGTCTGCTTCTGCAGACATGTAACAGTTTTTTTTCCACATAATTGATGCACAGAAAAGAGGGGAAAGTGTTATTTTACTAAGCATGCTGTAATCTTTTAAACCTCTCCTTTCTTGGAATTTGCCAGAAACTGATATCAGGTAACAGTTTCAAGCCTTCTGTGGTGATGGGTCATGTTGTTAACCCCAAGCTTTTGGTTAGGCTGCAGTTAGCAAAGCTGCACCTAGCTGGGTAGGCATTCTGATCCTGCCCTCTTGCCACACATAGTCTGGGAAACTGAGTGGGCAGGCCCTCCTCCCGGCACCCCGCCCCCAGCTGATGTGGATGCTTTCCCTCAGTTACAAACCAGGAAGCATATGTGCGGACCATTGAAGAAAGATGGGTTGTTAACAAGCAGGTGACTAGACTTAACCTACTTGCTTTAATTCTCTTCCCAAGCATTATGGTTTTGCTCCCTGGCTACATTTTCACTGTATGAGTTAATTAGGTTTTTCTTCACCGCATTTGCTTAAGAGCTGGTGATGGATTTTATTTTTCTGTTTTTGAAGAATATTCTCTAATAACACTTGTTTGTTCAGTGTCTTGAGGAGGAGGGAGAGGAGGGTGTTTGAGGAAGGAATTTGCTTTGACCAGTACACTTGCCCTGATCTCTAGACAGCCTTCCTGTAATTAAGGATGAATGTGTTAAAAAGGTAAATCTGCTAACAAATAATGGAACCCCTTTTGGTGCAGTATAGAAAAAAATTGTGTATTGTTTCTTACATCATTAGTATAGCTGGATAAGGATTGATTGGAATCCTGAATCTTTTGACAAGGAGAAGAGTGAAACCAACCTCATTTTACCTTCCTACAGATCTTGGCCTTTAAAATTGCCAGGCTGTGAGGGCACCTGGGTGGCTCAGTTGGTTAAGCATCTGACTTTGGCTCAGGTCATGATCTCACAGTTTGTGAGTTTGAGCCCCCCCCCATCAGGCTCTGTGCAGCCTGGCACCTGCTTCCTATTCTATGTCACCCTCTCTTTCTGCCTCTCCCCCATTCACGTTGCCCCCCCCCAAAAAAAAACATTAAAAAAATTTTATTTGCCAAGCTGTATATTTCATGCAGGCCACATATGAAACGGTCAAGGCACATGAGGGAATCCTCTTTTCACATTAATCACATTTATCTGTGATAAATATTCAGAGGGCTTCTCAACATATTTACAATTTCGCTGAATTATCCTTGATTTTTGCTACTTGTTCTGGAATTTGTCATCTGGGCTAAAGTTGGTTGATGACTCATTCTCTTTATATGTAAGATGTACTTAGGTTTGTATTCTGAGGTATCGATGTAGTTTACATTGTACTTTAAAGTTTCTAAATATATCACAGAAAAAAAGTAGGTAATCACCACAATGAAATGAAACTGAAAATAAATTACTTTGGTGTGGGTCAAATAAATTCATGCTTTGATTATTTATTCTGGTAAAGCAAGAGTTAAATGAGACACAAGATGTTGTTATAGTTGAATTTGTAAAATATCTCCTTATAGAAACTTCAGCGATGTAGCAGCTTTTAAAAAATTACTACAAAATTGGTATCTATGTTAGATGTTCTTAGCACATTAGAAAATACTTCTGATCGTAATCAGTTTCTCACTGAGTAGAACAACAGTGTCAGTAATAAATACATTTAAAAGTATTTTTAGACTTAAGAGGTTGTCACTGAAATACAACCAGATGAGAGCTTAGTTATTATAGTATATGTTCAAGTGAATATAAATACCGAGTTTGGGAAGCAATATAAGTCAACCTTTCCCCCCCATCATTGCTATTGCTAATTATTACTCGATTATAAAGTTTTGAAGTGGGGTATGTTGCTTGAAAGGAGGGTAAGTAGTGAAGGGGGGGCGTGCCTGGAAAGTCTGGAATTCAGTGTGCAGCCTCTGCCTGAGCACTGCGTGCGACTCTGGGCAAGTCACACACCTTCTCTGGCCTTTGTTTTCTGATCTCTAAAATGAAAGGCTTATTAGACTTCAGCAGTGCTTTCCAGTTCTAAATCCTCCAGTTTGCAGGCTGTGGTTCTGTGTGTGTGTGTGTGTGTGTTACAAAGCTTTGTTTTAAGTAAATACTTCATCTGAAAGGCTTAACAGTTGCATTATTTGCAGATATCTCACAGACTATGGAAAATAGTGTCTCCTACTGCTTCCCCCCCCCCCCCACCTCTGAGAACAAAACAACAAAACAGCAGTGGAAATCCCTTACCGTTTACTAGGTTTCAGATAAGAGCACAAACCTCAGGTTGAGTTATGTATCCGTTCAGTGTTCATTTCTAAGACAAGTGCAAGTGCAGCATTGTGAAGCCCAACAGCCTCTCTTACTCGGTTCTGGAGAGAATTGGCCCCACTGCTCTAAGGCTTCCACTGGATAATGAGTTACCCTCTCTGTGTTTGAAATCATACTGGTTACGTATATCCTTGGGAGAATCGAGAAAATAAGTCATTTTTTGAGATGTGCGGTTGAGGCTGAGAAAGGCTGTGGAGCTAGAAGAATATACTGTGATAGAATCATTTCTCATGTGAATTTACAAATGCAAAACAAAACTGGCAGCAGAGATGTTCTTTGTACTTAAGACATCACCACCAGACAAATGCTTTTAGTTTTCCGGGTACGCGAATACTTAGCACCTGAAGTCCTTTCTAATCAGCAGTGATACCGTGCTTGGCTGCCCAAATGATTTGGGAGTTTCCCATCCTTCTTTGGCTCTCTCCCCTCGCTTAGACCTTGTCCCTCCTGGGGGTCCTCCCTTTGTTCACCTAGTTCTGTGAATGAAGACTCCTTCATCTCCCAAGGCGAAGTTGGTCTTCCCTCTTTTTTGTGCCACCATAGCTAGCACCCTCACCATCTTTCACATTTAACAGTAATGTTTCACAGGATTGTCTCCCCACCCCTGTTCCCTACCCATCCCCGGAAGTCAGGGTCCGTATGACCTGTCAACAGCCAATGTGTGTTGGTTGACTGTTGAAGGAAACATTACACTCTCCGGCTCTGCGTAATGATAGGCATTTATCGGAAGGTTTTGCAGCAATAGCAGCAGCATATCTGGGCACCAGACAGAACACCTTGGTCTACACGGAGATAGAAATTCAGTCTTGGTTTCTGTAAACACCACACTCAAACCCTTTGAACCCATACTACTTGCTGCTGCCTGACAGGAGCATGAGAACATTAAAACACTGTCCTGAGTGATGTAGAAACTACAATACATCAAACACAGGTACATAATTTGTGGCAGAGAATAAGCCAGCAGGGTCTTTAAAGAAATAACTAGGGGTGCCCAGGTGGCTCAGTTGGTTAAGCATCAAGCTCTTTGGTTTTGGCTCAGGTCATGAGTTAGAGCCCTGTGTAGAGCTCTGCCCTGACAGTGTGGAGTCTATTTGGGATTCTTTGTCTCTTCTCTCTCTGTCCCTCCCCTGCTCGCTCGCTCTCCCCCCCTCCCCCCGCCAGGTCAAAATAAACATAAAAAAATAAATAGAGCTTCACAGGAGGGGCGTACGAGAAGACTTAAATGAGATTGCCTACATTGTTCCTAGTTAGGTCTTAAGAGGTCAACACCATTACTGATTTCTCATAGTTTTCTTATTTGTGAAAGTGTTGTTTTGTGAGAAATGAATGTATGAACAACTGTGTTGCAAGTGAGGAAGCAACAAAGTACAAGTGTGAAGTGTAGCGAAACTGAGATTCTGGGTTTGAATTGTGGAGAGGTTTCTAGCTATTGGCTATTCTGTAGATCAGAGATTAATACATTGGGCCTTGTATATAGTAGATATTCAGTACTTATTTGTTGAGTCAGTGAAAGAAGTGAGTCTCGAGGTATAATGAACAAGAATGGCACCATAGGTTAAACTATGCAGCCGAAAGAGTAGTCTGGGAGAAGGTACCTCTGGAGAACGTCTAGAAATGTCATTGCTCCTGAGGAATGGGTCATGAAGTGAACATCTTGGGTCTAGCCCCATAATGCATATGGGAACTCAGGCTGATGCTTTGGAGGAAAGGAGTGGTATATAATTAGTGACAGTGGAAGAATGAACTTTGAGACTCTGTGATAAACAAGAAAGGGCAGTACTAGAGGCGAGGAGGTTTGTACTAAGTACAGGTAGCTCAGGTGAGCTGTACTTTGATCTACAGCAGGAGGTGAGATGATAACGATTTGCCAAGTGACCAGTAAATCTCCAGTAAGTTTCCCAGGTCTGGTACATTTTTAGGTGACTCTTTACAGCAGCCTTTAAGGCCCTCGGTATCACTCATTTAAAAAAATTTTTTTTGAATGTTTTATTTATTTTTGACAGGGAGAGACAGAGCATGAGCAGGGGAGGGGCAGAGAGAGAGGGAGACACAGAATCCGAAGCAGGCTCCAGGCTCCGAGCTGTCAGCACAGAGCCCGACTCGGGGCTCGAACTCATGAGCCGTGAGATCATGACCTGAGCCGAAATTGGACGCTCAACCAGCTGAGCCACCCAGGTGCCCCTCACTCATTTTAAAGATGAGGATAGTTGGGGCACCTGGGTGGCTGGGTGGGCTAAGCATCTGACTCTTGGTTTTGGCTCAGGTCATGATCTCATAGTTCTGTGAGTTCGAACCCCGTATCCGGCTCTGCACTGGCAGCCCAGAGCCTGCTTGGGATTCTCTGTCTCCCCCTCTGTGGGTCCCTCCTTGACTCACTCTCTCTCTCTCTTAAATAAATACATAAACTTACAGGTGAAGATAGCCATAACCCACCCAGAGGATACATGTAGTCAGTATAATACACTAACTTGAGTTGCAGAGGAAGGAGTTACATTGAGGAAGAAAGTGGGGAGTAGTGGAGTGGTAGTTGTGTTGTTGTGAAGGATCACCTTTAACTGTGGACCCACCTCTTTGGGCTTTCCCTTTCCAAATTTGGTGGAGAACTAAGGTGAAGTTGGTTTTGATTTCTTGAGAAACATAATTTGTTTCTGTTCAAGGGATTTAGTAATTATTTTTTGAATAAGACTTTTAAGTTTTTACTGTAACATCGGACATCAGTCTTACTGTGAGGATCTTTAACCACTTTGAAAATGCATAATACCCATTTCTAAAAGATCATCTGATATGATGGGTAGTTTATTACAAATTAAGAATTTGGGGAGAAAAATAAATACAGACCTTTGAAAGTAAAACTAAGATCTCTGTCCAGTAATTAACTTCCCACTTTGAGTAAGTTAGCTATCTATGCTAAGTACCCAAAGAAAAAATGAAAATATGATTTTTACCAGTTAACTTACTTGGCTGAGCGCACTGTATCAGTTGTTTTATATTCCAAAGCACCCTTTCTTGAACGCATTACATTTTTTTCCTTTCATATCTTCACACTTCTTTGCCTTCTAGAGACCATACAGATTTATGCACAGCAGTCCACTTCATTTATTTTCTATTCAGTCCTTCTAATTGCATTTATTTTGGATATGTCTTTTATCAGCTTGTCTTCTTCCTCCCGTCAGTAACCCCAGAGATTTGAGTCACATAGATGCCTGTACTATCAAGAAGTGTTCGTCTAGTCTCTAGGAAGTCTTAAGGATTTATTGCAACATACTGCCATTACTTACTTCTTTGCCCATATATATTTTCACCACTCCACTGGATGAACCTTTTAGCTTGCATCAAATATTTTTTGGGTGCCCTGAATATTTTGTGTTCTGTAAGTTTAGATCATAATCTCCAAAAGGGAATCACTACCTTTTCTTTGTTTGGTATTGAGCTTAGTCCAGTGTGAACAGGCTTATTACTTTAAAAATAGTTTTAGTAAGAAGTGGTAGTTTAGTTTAATGTTTCATATGGTTCATTTACAATTGGATGAAATACTAAAGGTAGAGGAAACGGTTTGGGGAGTATTAAATTGCTGAGATGATAGACAAAACTTTTAAGTACCACATGAAGAGAATATATTTGAAAATGCTGCCTGCTGCATGATAAAGTAATTTGGCATTGTTTCTGCCAGTTCTAAGATTTATGTAACGTTAATATTTTAAACACAAACACATACCGCTGTCTTTAATGGTGATGATAGAATAGAACACATTTCCAAGAATACAGCCATTCTTAAAAGAAAGACTTAACACTGGATGGCATTTTTCAGTTATCCTTTTTTCCAAAGTGTAATTATGTTTGGGGAAGGAAATAAAAATCTGGTGGAAATGTCTTTTAAATTGTGTCCTCAAAAGGTGAAGCAGAATGTTCTTGTTCCTGGATTTAAGAAAAAAACATTTTATGTATGTTTGAAATTTAGAAGTTTGGAGGTGGGAGGCATTTGCTGAGCCGACATTGTTTATTTATTTCATTTATTCATTCAAGACTCTGCTTAAAACACTGTGTTAGGCTGACGTTTCCACACATTACATAGTTGAGATGCTTTGCCAAGTGTTCAACCTTTAGCTAACAGGAAGTAAAGGCATTAAGAAGCCCAATAATGCACTCTCACATCAGCTCTATATAGTCCAGTTGGTGGAACCTGGGAGAGATTGTGGCCATTAAATGGGAAGCGTTATGAAAGGAACTTCTGCCATTGATGTGAGACTCTTTAAATGGAAAAGGACTTCAAATAATGGTGCCAGGACGGTGTGATTTACAATTGGCCCAGGTTCGTCTTAGAACGGAAAGTTCTTGGAGAGAGCTAATTTTTCTCATTGTGTCACTTGTAATTGTTCTTAGAATGGGTTTAGTTTTAAAATAGAGAAGGTGAAATTGGCTTGCATCTTTTGAGATAAATTTCAGCAAACCCTGTTTTTTTTCTCATGTGTAAAACTACATACATAAGGATTAAAATCTTACCTTGTGCTTGTACATCAGCCTGATGATGAAGAATATGACATGCACAGATAATCCAAAGTAGCCAGTGAAATCTAAACTTGTTCATAAGATGCATTTAATTTTGAATTATGTTTGTTTATTTTTGAGAGAGTGAGCATGAGTTGGGAAGGGACAGAGAGAGACAGAGACAGAGAATCCAAAGCAGGCTTCAGGCTCTGAGCTGTTAGCACAGAGCCCGACTCGGGGCTCAAGCTGACGAGCTCTGAGATCAGGACCTGAGCCGAAGTCAGACGCTTAACCGACTGAGCCACCCAGGCGCCCTGAATTATTTTAAATATTACCTTTGTTTATAACCAGCATTAGGGATAGAATCCTATTATTACAGGTGACCTCAATTAGCAATTTTCTTATACTACAAAACAAAAACAATAGCCAAAATCTCTCTCCTTAAAGGCAAGCAATTTTAATAGCTTAAGAGTCGACCTACATTTGACTTGTATTTGAGCTCTTATAACTGTTACAAGCCTGCAACTTCAGGAGCAATTTGGAATGCACTCCTCTCCTCCCAGTGTCTTGGGACCCCGCTGTGTAATGTTCTTTCAGTCTCTCAAAGCCTTTTGCCTGGGACACAAGCAAACATGAATTAAGTGGTTTTCCTTTCCCAGCTCTTTCTCCTTTTTTACTGATGATGGAGGCAGATTGTTCTCTTTAGGACAGAATTCACTCATCTTCTCATTTTGTTTGCCACCTTAGAGATTTTACTCTTGTTACACAAATTAGAGTTTTAAATTTTTTTTGTTTTTTAACATTTATTTACTTTTGAGACAGAGTGAGACAGAGCATGAACGGGGGAGGGTCAGAGAGAGGGAGACACAGAATCCGAAACAGGCTCCAGGCTCTGAGCTGTCAGCACACAGCCCGACGTGGGGCTCGAACTCACAGACCGCGAGATCATGACCTGAGCCGAAGTCGGCTGCTTAACCAACTGAGCCACCCAGGCGCCCCCAAATTAGAGTTTTGACTAGGGTATTCAAAACTGAACTGGGTTAGTTTCAGGATTTTTTTTTTTTTTTTATTCCAACTCAACACCTTCAGCCCCTCTTCATTTTTTTATACCATCTTGCTTGTTTGAAAGTGTGTAGAATGAATGAAGGTGGTTCCTGGGATGTAGCTACAGAGATGCGTTTGGTGTTTGGGAACACCAGCGGGTTGCGTTAAACTTAGGAGGAATGGGGGCGGGCCTATGTCTGGTGTTTAAGGAAAAGCTAGGAGAAACATAAAGCTATTTCTGAACAATTTGTTAAGAGGACTTGTCCCTAAGGCAAATGGTTCTCTACCTAGAGATCACATTAGAGTTTCCTGGGAAGCTATTTAAAATACTTTTGCCCAATAAAATACATAGGAGTAAATTTTAATTAACCAAGGAGGTAAAAAACCTCATACTCCCAAAAACTGTTTAAGACTGATGAAAGAAACTAAAGACCATACCGACAGAGGAGGGTATACCGTGCTCACAGATTAGAAGAATTAATATTCTTAAAATGTCCATACTACCCAAAGCAGTCTACAGATTCTGTGCAATCCCTGTCAAAATGGCAGTAGTGTGTTAGACCTAAAACAATTGCAAAATAGGTGTAGAAGTACAAAAGACCTCGACTAGCCAAAGTAATCTTGAGTAAGAACAAAACTGGAGGTATCACAATCCCAGATATGAAGAAATATGAAGAAATAGTACAATAATCAGAGGGGCATGGTTAAGTGTCCAACTATTGATTTCAGCTCAGGTCATGATCTCACAGTTCATGAGTTGGAGCCCCACATCAGGCTCTCTGCTCACAGTGCACACCCTTCTTGGGATTTTCTCTCTCCCTCTCTCTCTGCCTGTCCCCACCTTTCGAAAATAAATAAATAAACTTAAAAAAAAAAAGGCCACACAGTAATCAGAACAGTGTGGTACTGTCACAAAAATAGATACAGATCAATGGAATAGGATAGAGAACTCAGAAATAAACCCACACCTCTCTGGTCAATTAACCTGTGACACAGGAGGCTAGAATATACAGTTGGGGAAAGACAATTTCTTAGAATGAAACTAGATGACTTATACCTTACACAAAGTAAATTCAAAATGGATTAAAGACCTAAATGTGAGACCTGAATTCTTAAAACTAAAAGGAAACATTGGCAATATAAGCAAAAATAAACTATTGGGACTACACCAAAATAAAAAGCTTTTGTGCAACAAAGGAAATGATCAACAAAGTAAAAAGGCAACCTCGTAAATAGAAAATATTTGCAAATGATGTATCTGATAGGAGGTAATAATCAAAATACAGACTCATGACCAAAGAACAATCCGATTTTAAAAATGAACAGAGAACCTGAATAAGATCACAGAAGACATACAGATGGCCAACAAGCACATGAAAAGATGTTCAATATCACTAATCAGAGAAATGCAAACCATAACCACAATGAGATATCACTGTATTCCTGTTTGGTTGACTAAAATCAAAGATAAGAAATAACAAGTGTTGGATGTGGAGAAAAGGGAACGAACCCTCATGCATTGTTGTTGGGAATGTAAATTGGTGCAACCAGTGTGGAAAACGGTATGGAGGTTCCTCAACAATTACAAATACCATAGGATCCAGTAATTCTGCTACTAGGTATTTACCCAAAGAAACAAAAACACTAATTGATATTTTTTTTACATTGTTTCGATTATGGTTTTTACCTTTTTTTTTTTAATATAGTATATTGCCAAGTTAGCTAACATAAGGTGTATACAGTGTGCTCTTGGGTCCAAGAGTAGATTCCCATGATTCATCACTTACATATAGCACCCAGTGCTTGTCCCAACAGGTGTCCTACTCAGTGCCCATCACCCATTTTCCCTGTGGCATCCTCCCCCTATCCCCCATCAACCTTCAGTTTGTTCTCTGTATTTAAGAGTCTCTTATGGTTTACCTCCCTCTCTGTTTAAAACTCTTTTTTTCCCCTTCCCTTCCCCCATGGTCCTCTGTTAAGTTTCTCAAATTCCACATGCATGAAAACATAGGATATGTCTTTGACTGACTTACTTTACTTAGCATAATACCCTCCAGTTCCGTCCATGTTGCTGCAAATGGCAAGGTTTCATTTTTTCTCATTGCCGAGTAGTATTCCATTGTATGTATAAACCACATCTTCTTTATCATAACATTCATCAGTTGGTGGACACTTGGGCTCTTTCCGTAATTTGGCTATTGTTGAAAGCTCTGCTATAAACATTGGGGTACATGTGCCCCTATGAATCAACACTCTGTATCCTTTGGATAAATTACTAGTAGCACTATTGCTGGGTCATAGGATAGTTCTATTTTTAATTTTTTGAGGAACTTCTGTACTGTTTTCCAGAGCACCTGCGCCAGTTTGCATTCCTACCAATAGTGCAAGAGGGTTTCCGTATAAAAACATTAATTTAAAAGGATATGTGCACCTTTGTGTTTATTGCATTATTGCAGTAGCCAAGATCTGGAAGCAAGCCAGGTGTCCATTAATAGATGACTAGATAAAGAAGATATGGTTATATGTGGAATCCCAAAAAAACAGACACTTAAATAGAACAAATTGGTGGTTGCCAGAGGGAAGGTAGGTGGGAACATGGGCAAAATGATGAAGGGGATTGAGAGGTGCATAACTTGTAGTTATAAAATAATAAGTCATGGAGGAGAGGAGTACAGTTTGGGGAATATGGTCAATAATATAGTAGTAACATTGTACGGTGACTATACTTATTGTGAGCATTAAGTAATGTATAGAATTGTCAAGTCAATATGTTGTGCACCTGAAATTAGTATGGTATTGTAAGCCAGTTATACTTCAGTAATAAATAAAAAAATAAAATTTATTTGCCTAGGTGGGCCCGATCTCTGACCGATTAAATCAGTATCCCTGTTGTTGGGGCCAGAGCATTACGGTTCTTTAAAGGCTCCCCAGTTGATGCTAATGTGCAGTTAGATTTGAGAATTGAGGCTCTATAAGGGTAAGCATGGGTGGGAATCAATGATATGAATTTGATAGGATTGGCTACCAGACTGCTCATTTCTTTAGCAAGTTGCATATTTTGTTTACTATTTCAGCACAGTTCTGTTGATGCATTTACCTCCATTCAGCAAGTAAATGTTAAGTTTTTCACTATATGATACTATAGTAGACAGTACAGGGAATTTATAGTAAACAGAATACATGATCCCTAAATAATAGTGACAGTCTGGCTCCCTGCCTACTCTTCCTGCCTCATCATTTACTGCCTGGTCTTTGCAAATTGGCCACCTTGGTCTTTTTTTAGTATTACTTAATACCATAAGACTTTCTTTCCTACCACAGTGCTATTTTCCATGTTTCCCCTACCTGAGCCTGCTGTCCTTGACTCTTACGTCCCCATATCCCTCATTAACTCCCTCACCCCAAAACTCCTGTTTTTTTTAATATGCCGTTGATGTTTCTTTTGAACTCTTTCCTCTGTAATTTTCTGTTTGTGTGTGATTATATGCTGGTTTGACTTATCTGTTTAGATGAAGCTCTTAAAGAGCAGGGATTAGCCTGTTTTTATCCACCATTTTATTTCTAGTTTCTAGCACAGTGCTTGAGTTACAGCATATGTTGAATGAAAGAATAAATGAAAGTGCAGAGTAACTGGACAGAAATTCCATTAGCCATGTGTCTGTAGAACCAAATAAAGAATAGGAGAGCGAATAGGAGGTCAAAGACTACTGAGGCTGGAGATCCTGTCGTGGACAGGAGCAGTCAGGAAAGGTTTAAACAGAGGTAGAAGGAGGTAGGAAAGGGAGTAGTTGTCAGTTTGGGCTGGTGAACAGTGTCAGTGGCCAAACCAATTTTTAAGGACATAGCAGTTGGGCTGGAGAAAGGCAGGCTTTAGATTTATGTCATGTTACATTGTGGGCTTTAGGATTTACTTTCTAGGTAGTTGAAGGACCGTTAAGATCTTAGAGGCAGGATCAAAGTTGTATTTTAAGATGATTTTGGCAATAGTATAGAGGCTAAAGTGGAAGAGAAAGAAGGAACTATTAGTACTAGGTGAGAGAAAAGAGTAGGTTATGGGTTTGATCTTAACAGCTTCCTGGAATGTATTTTTGAGGAATCTGGAGCCTCATTTGGGCTTGGCCATGTTTGCTCTGGGTTTGGAAGGACGAGAATTGGTGCTGGCTGTTTGTCATTCTTGGACTTTGTGGGATGGATGGTAAGAACACTTGTAGAGGAGAAATAATAAAGAGCAGTTATTTTGTAGTGGAACCACTGTCAAATGGTTAGCAAAACTTACTGACTTAAATAAGGTATTTGTGACTTCGGTGGATGGTTGGGGGTTTTTTTGGTTTGTTGTTGTTACTGTTTTTAGAGAGATGGGGATGATCCATTCCTTTGTCCAAAATTCACAGGCAAACCAGTTCATTAATTTTTGATGCTTTTTGATAGCAGATGATTCTTTAGGGCAAATTTCTGATAATGTATTTTCATCCATCTGTAAATACTCAGGATATATATGTGAATTTTATAAGATTCTCCTCTCTCCCAGGAGGTAGGAGAGACAAAATAACAGTAAAACATTTGGCAAAACACAAGTATCTGCTTTTGTTGTTGTTGTTGTTGTTGTTGTTATCTATAAAAGAAAAGACTTTGGTGTAAATGTTTTTTAATTGTGAAGAACCAATAGAACATAGTTGCCTAGTATATTTTGTCTGGATTTATCTCACAGCTTAAAATAAGACATTCTAATACATAAACTAAGGGAAAAATGGTAATTGTATTTGGCTTCCCTCCCACCTTAGTTACCCCCTTTTTTAATTATCCAGGGAATAAAATCACAGATTTATCAGTGTTCTTTGCTAATAACTGGCCTTGCCAGAAGTTTATGCTTATTTAGTGGTTAAACACACGGCAAAGCATTAGCAAAGCCAGAATATCCATGGCAGGATCCGGAAGACCTTTCTGTGATCTTGGTGGGGGCGCCTTTTCTGAAAATTTTCCAAGTGAGGATCACCTTACATGGCCTGTGATGCAGAACTTCAGGGAGGTCAGCTTAAGAACTTGTACATGTGCGTAAATGGGCTACCCAAATAACAAAAAAATGACCCTTTGCCTATAGCTTTCTCTGCTGTTCACTCCCCAAGTGGGTAGATGGCTTGGTGCTAGGTGTCTTAATTGTTGTCCTGCCTCAGCACTTAACTTCTAGCTGGTTAGTATCTGGGCCCTCGCCAAAAAATTTTTCCTCCAGTTGATTCTGTTTAGCTTCTCTCAAAAATTGGCAAAAACAAAAAATTACTGATACTAAAGGAAGCTTAGAGAGACTCCTTAGTCCATTTGCTCCTAAACTCTCCCTTAAGGATCAAATGGCCACACAGGCTTGTTACTCAGTGGTTTTCACATGTGCCTAAGAGTCCTGGAAAACACAGAGCCAGAATTTGAAGTTTAACTATCTACCAACAGTGTTCTATATTCTTTTTCCTTGTCCTCATTTTCTGCTTTTGTTTTTCATTTAGTATTGATTTTGTATATATAAATAAATATATTGATTTGTATATATAAATATTGCAACTTAAATATTGTAAGCCATCTCATCCTTTGTAGAACACGGAAGAAGGAGAATAATGGTTAAGTTTTGTTTTGTTTTGTTTTGTTTTCAAGTCCCAAATCTGCTCATTTAAATACTAGTTTTGGGGTGCCTGCGTGGCTCAGTCAGGTAAGCATCCGACTTGGGCTCAGGTCCTGATCTTGCAGTGTGTGAGTTAGAGCCCCGCGTCGCTCTGTGCTGACGGCTCAGAGCCTGTCAGCCCTGGAGCCTGCTTCAGATTCTGTGTCTCTATTTCTGTCCCTCCCTTCCCCCTCTCAAAAATAAACATTAGAAAAACATTTTTTAATAAATACTCGTTTCATTTGCACTTTTTATTTTGAAACATTTAGGTCTTTTCTGTTCCCTCTGTTTGATCCTCATTAAAGTAATATATAAAATAGATTTTATTAGCCAGAAAATGATTAGCCTTGGTGCAGCACCAAATTTATGAAGAAATAAACTTAAGGAAATACAAGTTTTCTTAAAACATCCAGTTTTCCTAAAGATCAAAATTATTTTTCAAATTAAAAAAATTTTTTTACTTCAGTATGGACTCTAAAGTACATTCACAATTTTATGCTAAATATATCTAAAATATTGAAGATTTTGAGCAGTTTCCGCTTGGATTCAGACTGGATCCTTGCTATCACTATGTGCCAAAGATAGGATAATGTCTTCCCTCAATGCTTTCATCCATCAAGTAGGATACCATGTAGACAAGTTGAGTGCAAGCCTCTCTCTAATTTCCCAGTAACTACCTGGCTACTCTTTTGTGGCAGATGTAGCTTGATCCTGTTATTTTCCTGTAGGGGTTTTCAGGGTCATTGATTGGCCTGCCAGACTGATTTCAAGTTCTTTAGTGATATTTTCCCTTAAGAAAACATTTCATTGGCTAGAGAATTCTATGTGAGAACTTGAGCAAATGGAGTATTTTCTTGCCTCTTGGTTTTCTTGCCTCTTTTTAGTATAAGAACACCTGTGTACTGCCTTAAATCCATTAAGGAGACAGAATTAACTTATTTTAGATTTCTTTTTATTTGTTATAAATAGATACATCTATGGTCATGGATTTTTGCCATTCACAAGATTCAGAGATATAATAAATTCTAGTTCCATCACGTAGAATATGAATGAATCCCAGTGAAGATAAATGGGCAAAGATTGAGCAGTTAGTCACAAAGTATAAGGACTAGATGTTGGAGGTCTCTTGACTCTTACAGTGTGATGAGGGCTAATTTAATGTGATTAACCTTATTTCAGGCACCCATTGATCCACATAAGTTGAGCTTACAAAGCTGTGTGTGTGTGCGTGTGTATATCTGTAACTTGATGAGTTTTAAAGCCAGAGAATGGGAATTGTTGAAGGTGAGTTGTGTTTCTTTGTTGTATTGGCTAGCCACTATGCCATTTTTGCTACTCAGACCCCTTGTTTAATGATAAATTTATTTGCTGGCAATATTACCATTATCGTTCTCTTGCCCTTAATATTCTTACTGAAACACATTTGCATCTTCCAGTTTGACAGGAATGTATCCTTGTTCTTCTGACTCTGGTATTGAGATTTTGTTAACTTTGGAATGGCAGACCTTATCATCTTATGAAAAAGCAGCCATTCTAGTTATAAGGTTTCTTGTTGCTTTACCAGTACTTGCATAATGTGCAACCTTTGGGGGAAGTCCTTTGAAATACAGACCCTGAAAGTTTTGGATTGCTTAATATGAGAGACCATATATTTTCTGTAGCCTAGACTCTGAAGCTGACCACCTATATTTGTAGGGTCTGGGAGCTCAGAATGCTCTTTACAGCTTTAAATGGTTGTTACGTAAGTGTGTCCATACTCTTTAGTTTTTGCCTCTTGGCTTACAAAACCCAAAATAGTCACTATCTGGCCTTTTACATCAAAAGTTCACTGGTCCCTGTTCTAAAGGAATACAGTAACTATTGACAGTATTTGATTGAATATCTGACGACTGGACTGTGAGGTCAGCTGGGTTACTTATATTAATTAAGATTCACTTCTGGCTTCTCAAATTAACCTTTATTCTCCCTAGAGTGGATCTCATTAGGATGTATAACCTTTAAAGGTTTTGTAGGAAGTAGTAGATGTTTTATAACCTGGAACATGAATCTTTTTTTTTTCTAGGCATTTTTTTTTAATTTTACTTTATAAAAAAATTACTGTATATTTGAGAAGTGTGTGTGTGTGTGTGTGTGTGTGTGTGTGTGCGTGCATTATCTATGGCTGTGTAACAAATGATTCCCCAAATAGCAACTTAAACCTATTATTTCACACCTTTTTTTCAAGTTTTTTTTTGAGATATAATTGACATACAGCACTGCATAATGATAAGATAACTGCATAAGTTTAAGATGTACAGCATAATGATTTGACTTACATATATTGCGAAATGATTACCAAAGTTTAGTTAACATCTTTAACCGCATACATTTTTTTTTAAAAAGTGAGGAGGAAGGTTTTTCCATTGTGGTGGGAACTTGTAGGATGTACTCTCTTAGTAACTTTTAGATACACCAGAGAGCAGTGCTACTGTATTCTTTATGTTGTACCTTACATCCCCAGTACTTATTTAATCTTACAGGTGGAAGTTCGTAGCTTTTGACCACCTTTATCAATTGTCATATCTTTTCTTAAGAGTTAGGGATGTAGGAATGGCTTATCTGGGTGGTTCTGGTTCAGGCAGGGTCCCTAATAAGAATGTATGTAGCAAGATGTTTGGTGGGGCTGCAGTCATCTGGAGGCTTGACTGGGGTTGTATTGGGGGGGGGGGGGTGCAGGTCCTGCTTCTCAAAATGCTTATTTACATGACTTTGTGGAAGACCTCAGTTCCTTGCTGGCTGTTGGCAGGCATGGCAGGGGAGGTCTTGGTTGCTCACCATATGAACCTCTCCCTGAGTCTTTGTAAGATTCTTCATGACCATGACTGCCAGCTTTTCACAATGGTCCAAGAGAGAGCAAGGGAGAAAGCCATGATTTTTTTATATTCTAAACTCAGAAGTCAGTTAAGTCTAATTCTGTTTGTTAGCTATAGTCCATGGTGAAGAACAAGAGGCAGTTAACAGTAGAGTACTGTTTTACCTGGAAGGAAGGCTGTTTGGTGGGAAAGAGTAGGTTCTTATCTGGCAGGTTGAAATTTCATTTGGAGACCTCCAAGAGAGGCCACATTTCTGCTTTTGGAAGTTGCCTTTGCCCTCAACTGGGATTATCTCATTACACACACACACACACACACACACACACACACACACACACACACACACACATATTCCGTATGGATGGCTTTGCTACATAGGCCTGTGGAACTCATCTTACCCAACCCCACCCCATTTTAGTCTGCCCTCATCACATCACTCAAGCATCTGACTGAGTTAAGGCCAAATTCTCTTCATATTCACATTTTCACAGTGGGCCCAGTGGATTCAGCTGTGAAGGAGACTGAATAAACCTTTGTATAAAGACTTATTCCCTCGTGTTGGAACATATTTCAAAATAATCTCTATTCTGAGAGAACTTTAAAGTGCAGATTTTTGAATTCAGGGCTAATGTTCAAGGTGTCATAGGAGAAAAGAAACAGATCTTAGTCCTGTAATGCTAGATGTTAGTAATTGTCTTCATCTTCAAGGTAATATTTTACAGAGGCTCGGATTTGAAAAAAGAATAAGCAAACTGTTGATCACAAAATACTTAGTTAAGGAAATTAAACACACAGCAAAAACTCAACTTAAGAGAGAAATAAGCAAGTTAAAAAAAATTTTTTTTATGTATGTTTATTTTTGAGAGAGACAGAGCACGAGGCGGGAGGGGCAGAGAGAGAGGGAGACAGAATCTGAAGCAGGCTCCAGGCTCTGAGCTGTCAGCATAGAGCCTGACACGGGGCTTGAACCCACAAGCCATGAGATCATGACCTGAGCCGATGTCAGACACTTAACCGGCTGAGCCACCCAGGCTCCCCAAGCAAGTTTCAAAATATAAACTCTGTGTTAAGCATCCAAATCAGGTCATGATCTTGTGGTTCATGAGTTCAAGTCCCGCATGAGGCCCTGTGCTGACAGCTCAGAGCCTGGAGCCTGGTTTGGATTCTGTATCTCCCTCTCTGTCTGGTTCTCCCCCACTCGCTCTCTTACTCTCTCTCAAAAATAAATAAACATTAAAAAAAATTTTTTTAAATATAAACTCTGTTAATTTCTCTGTAATAAATGGCGGTGACAGGGTTGGGAAAAGGGAGAGGGAAAGATGGAAGGATTAAATTGCACGCTAACGGAAACAATACAGGTGACTCTATCTTAACAAAAAAAGATAAGATGGCAAAAAAAAAAGGTAGGATGGCATTTGTGTGGCCATTTTCAGTCATTTTAATTTAGCTAAGTTTTTGGATACTGTTAAAGGCATGATCTACCTTAAATGCTGAATTTGCAGTTCTCCTAGTTGATAAGAGTCAGTCAGCTTGAACAGTAACATTTGGAGATTTTGTGGCTTCCAGATGGAATCTTGGCCAGTCATCCCTATTATTCTTGTTTGTTTTTATATTTGTTGGACCAGCTATAACTGGTCAAGATTGAAATTGCACACAGATATTTACTTGTTTGTGTACTTTTTTTCTGAGTAGATTAATACTTATCGTATTCACAAAAGCTTCCATAGAAGACCCCACCCAAAAACCCATGTTAAGTACTGAAGAATTTGAGATACATAGGTAGTATTCTTAATTTGTTTCCTTAGCACTTAGGACAGTGAATAAATTTATCTCCGGGACAGAAGTCTGGTATTTTTCTGGGAAAATTTATTACTGTAGATAACCCATAATATCCTCCACTAACCCATGCTCTTGCTTTTTTCTTTGGGCCCCAGAACAGCAGAATAAAATGCAGTTTTAAGGAGAATACTTGTCCTGGATCATTGTGAAAATTTTTATTTTTTTAAGGTTTTTTTTTTTTTTTTTATAGCAATTGATAGACACATGGTAACAGCCACTTCCTTGAAGTGGAGCTTTAAGTTATGTATTAATGAGAGCTAACTGTTTTGGAATAGAAAGGGAGGGGTCCAATCTGACTTAAGAACTAGAATATTAGAGTATTTTTAAGTTCATGCAGTTTAATTTTTAAGCACCATGCCTATTGCAGTGGTAACTTCCAGTTAAGTGATCCATAGGAGTAAATCAAATCATACCCTGTTTTGCCCATTCTGATACATCACCTTCCACATTTTAATCTTTTGAAATAGTAACACACATTGAAATTGTTGACATCTCAGTTGGTGTTAGAAAGTGGGAGTGTAAAAATTTCCCTTTGACATCTGGTTAGATTAAGAAACATGACATCGCTTGGGTTTAGGGCTTGGAATAGATGAGTAAGAGTTTTAGTTAGGCAATGACCCTTCTATTATAAACTGGGAAAAATGATTAGGAGTCTTGGTTAGGTCGTTGGTTGTTACTGTGTGGTAAATGACACTCGGATTCTTGAGAAAATTACTATTTATCTCTAAGCCTCTTTACTCATCTGTAAAAATAAAGGAAATTACTTACTATTATGAAAAAGTAATTAATAGGTCTTCCTTGAGTTAGGATGGAGTTTTGTTCCTAATGAACTCATTGTGAGTTGAAAATATAAGTCTACAGTACATGTAATACCACCTAACCTGCAGGACATCACAGTTTGGCCTAGCCTACGTTAAACGTGCTCAGAGCATTTACGTTAGCCTTTAGTTGGGCACAATCATCTAACACAAAGCCTATTTTAAATTTTTTTTTTTTCAACGTTTATTTATTTTTGGGACAGAGAGAGACAGAGCATGAACGGGGGAGGGGCAGAGAGAGAGGGAGACACAGAATCGGAAACAGGCTCCAGGCTCTGAGCCATCAGCCCAGAGCCCGACGCGGGGCTCGAACTCACGGACCGCGAGATCGTGACCTGGCTGAAGTCGGACGCTTAACCGACTGCGCCACCCAGGCGCCCCAACACAAAGCCTATTTTAAAATAAGAGCCTATTTTGTAATACAAGGCCTTTTTTGTGGGGATGTGCATATTTTATAATAACATCTCATGTAATCTGTTGAATACTCTACTGAAAGTGAATAATGGAATAGTTGTCAGCGTATCAGTTATTGACCCTTGTGATCGCTGGGCTGGCTGGGAGCTGCATGTGCAGATGCCCAGCCTCACAGGAGAGGCTCATACCATATACCACCAGCCTGGGAAAAGATCCACACTCCAAATTTGAAGGATGGCCTCTTCTGATTGTGCGTTGCTTTCACACCATCAAGTCATACCATTCTTTGAAACTAAGCACAAGAGAGGGTATTGAGCATACTCCAGCAACCTCTGTAGGTATTCTCTTACCTATTAACATTTTTGGAAGGCATTAATAATCCTGTAACTACAATAAGATTACCCCGGGAACTGTAATGTGTGAAATGTTTACACTCATTACCGCTTTGGCTTCTAACTCATACTTTTATCACAGACACTTAGCCCTTTTTAGAATTAACTTTTATTACTAGAAAAAAAAGAAACGAATCACAACTTTCTTTAGGAAAACAGAATACCACCCCCACCCTGCTGTCAAAATATATATGTATATATATGTATATATATGTGTGTGTGTGTGTGTGTGTATATATATATATATGTATGTATGTTAGTTGCTGTTTGAAGGGAACAGCTTTGATATTAACTGTAGATGTCATTCTTGTGAGAGAGTACTTTCTACTTGTAGAATGAAGATGACTACTGGTTGGTTTGTTTTTTCAAGTTTTTCTTACTAGATTATAGGTTGGATGTGTGTGCATAGTGAGATAACTTGGCTGTGACTTATTACTAAGAACAGTTAAGTATAAGAGAAAGTTTTAAGTGTATTTTTTGTTTGATGGATTTAACATAGTAATAACTCGAGAACAAGTTTCGGGGCACCTGGGTGGCTCAGTCGGTTAACCGACCGATTTCAGCTCAGGTCATGATCTCGTGGTTTGTAAGCTCGAGCCCTCGAGCTGTGCTGACACCTCAGAGCCTGGATCCCGTTTCAGATTCTGTGTCTCCCTCTCTCTCTGCCCCTCCCCTGTTCACACACTGTCTCTCTTTCCTTCAAAGATAAATACACATTAAAAAAAATTTTTTTTTTTTTAAAAAGAACAAGTTTCTTGAAAAGTTACTTGGGGAAGATGCCAGATTAGCGGTCAGAAGTTGAGAGCATTGTAATCTGCTTCTGAAAACATTGTATTCTCAATTCTAGCATGTTCTTTTACAAGTGCATTCTCGGCTTCCTGAGTGTGTGTGTGGATGGCTCCTTATTAACAGCGGGAACTAGACAGCTGCTGGGGTAGCAGAGATGGCACTGTCATGGACATACCGATGAAAACAGTAACGTGGACTGTGGGGGGCCTGGGGCCACCTTTCATACTTTTCCAGGGACTCTCGCTGTAATAGCTTAAAATAATCAGGGTTAAATTATTTTCCATGAAATATTTAATAATAGGAATATAGAGTATAGTTTTTAAAAGCTCTTTATCTTTAACCCTGGTTGGCACTGGGCGTACCTACCCCCAGTGGTACTCAGTAAATGTAGTGTGGCAATGAAGGCTTGTCTGTTTTTCTTGCTGGGGTATTTATGTAGCATCAGCCCTCTGAGGCATATGTTGTTATGACATATGGGGAGATATTCTTCCATTTTTACTAAAATCAAAGTTTTTAAAATTTGAACATGTGTGCAAAAGTGTATGTGAACATGAAAACCAAAATAGGTCTTCTCTGGGGCGCCTGGGTGGCGCAGTCGGTTAAGCGTCCGACTTCAGCCAGGTCACGATCTCGCGGTCCGTGAGTTCGAGCCCCGCGTCGGGCTCTGGGCTGATGGCTCAGAGCCTGGAGCCTGTTTCCGATTCTGTGTCTCCCTCTCTCTCTGCCCCTCCCCCGTTCATGCTCTGTCTCTCTCTGTCCCAAAAAAAATAAATAAACGTTGAAAAAAAAAATTTAAAAAAAAAAAAAAATAGGTCTTCTCTACTTGTCTCCCCAAGTGTTTGTTTTCCTTGTCCAACATTTTCTCCTTAACTTTATTGGAGGAACATAGGACAGGTCTTTTCTCTTTAACAACTGGGGAAACTGAGGCTGAAGGCTGTGTTTCTTGGTTATTATTCTGCAAATTGATAAAGAACCAGAGCTAAAATTCCATTTTCTTAACATCTGTGACTCTTGACTGGACCAGTCGCATTCAGATTAAGAAGTACAAGAAGCAGATTATGTCCGTTAATACCGCTGTCCTGTGAAACCTTATTGTCTGATCTCAAGTCCATTATTCCAGTTTGCTGAACCTCTTCAGAATTTCATTCTGTCATCTAAAGTGGTAGCTATCCTTGCTGGTCTGGTCCCCTGTCTTCTGTGTGTCTGCGTCTAATTCACTGATTTACACAAACTTTTCTATATAGTACATAAACACTTAATCATCTGGGTCAGTTGGCTAATTTTTAGGAGTTTGTTCATAGTTTCTTTAGGCTGTTTAAGTCAGAATCAGAAATGCTTTATTTCATTACTCTGTACCAGAATCAGACAAGTAATTGTCTTCACCTCATTCTTTTCTGAGTTCTTTACCTCCGTTAAAACATTAAGACGTTCTCTGGGCATGCAACCCAGCAGGGTTCTGGTTTATTTATTCTTAATAAACATAATTTAGACACAAAAGTAGAGACCACAGTCTCTCTACCCGTCACCCAGCTTCAACAGTTACCGTATTGGAAAGCCTCTTGATCTTTACAAATACTGTAAAATCTTACTGTTTCTGGTAAGGCATCAACTGCACTTGTATAAGAGTACATCCTAGGCAACACATTGGCTGAACATCATTATTCTTTGGGGAATTACATGTTAAAACCACATTGAGATACTACTGTACGGCCACTAGAATTACTCAAATTAAAAAGACTGATGGTACCAAGCGTTGTTGAACATGTGGAATAGTGGAATACCCATACTTTGCTGGAGGAAATGTAACACGGCACAGTCCCGTTGAAAAATAGTTGGGCGATTTCTTAAAAAGTTAAATATACACTTACCATAAAGTGAAGTATATAGTTGCCATAGGAATTTTAGCCAAGAGAAATGAAAACATGTTCACACAAAGACTTGTGCATGAATGTTAATAGCAGCCTTATTCATGATAGCTAAAAATTGGCAACGGCCCAACTGTCCATCATTAGGAGACTGGGTAAGCAAAATACAGCACCGTAGGTGAATCTCAGAAATACTATGTTCAGCAAAAATACATACAAACAAAGATGCTATATAATTTCATTTATGTGAAACTCAAAGATTTAAACCATAGTGACAAAAAACAAATCAGTAGACTCATGGAGCTGGCAGTAGGGGTTGTCTGGGAAGGTGGACACAAAGGAATCTGGATTGGGGGTGATGACTACTGCTGTATACATTTGTCAAAACTTAAACTGTAATGCTAAAACTGTGTGCATTTTATGTAAATTGTGCCTTCTTAAAATGTATCCTAGGCAAAAGTTGTTCTAGTTAGCAGGCCACAGCACCTAGTACTCTTACTACCTGCCTCCCTTGGTTTTCCTTTGATGGCAGGTAAGCATGCACCTGTAAAGCAAAGGGAAGTCCTTTTGGAGGTGCTGCTAGTTATTTCTTCCAAGGCCATGGACAGAGCCGCACAAAGTGGGCAGGGGTGGCTTCTGTTTCCCCCACCAGAGGCTATTTGCTGTTTGGTGCATGCACTCAGCTTTGGCTTTTGCGCTCTTTTCTATTCCTGGTCAGAATATTTCCAGGTTCTTTCAGAGTTTGAAGTCTGTCCCCCCTCCCCCACAGTCCCCCTCCCTGAATGTGTTTTAGAGAACACTTTCTACCTAACTGGAATCCATCATTGTTCTTTCTGGCATTTTTACCTCTGGCCGCAAATTGTTTGGTGATCAAGGATGTCTTTAGAATACAGCAGTTTTCTGTTAGAAGAGGCATTAAAATAGTACCTTTGGAGGAAATGTACTCATAATGATACCTAGAGCTCCCATTTGCTTAGGCATCACCCGTTTTTGTTAATAGTTGTGCTGTCTGGAATATAATGCTGATTGGGACAGGATGTAGTGATTTATCTATCACTTTACATGACTGGTAAGTTAGGGTGTTTTATTCCTTGCTAGCTGGGCTGTAACTGGTTTTGGGTACAGTGCTTAGGAATGTGAAATAGTCCTAGGAACAGTTGATCCTAAAACTTTGTAGAGTTTTAAAGCCTCAGAAAAGGATGAGGGATTGTAGAACTGAACCTGAAGAAAGAGCTCCTGATGGCCAAAGCTGAAGTGATTGGAGACACAAAATAAATAATGGTAATACTGGATATTAACCTGTAGGATAAAGTAAATATCCATGAATCCATACTGGGAGAGAAAAGACAGTTCTTACCTCCAGGAGAATCCCAGTTAGTAAATACAGAAAGAAAGAGGCACCCAGAAAGCCACCATTGGGCAAAACCAAAACAAAATAGTAATTTTTGCACAGTCCACATTTGGATGCTGACGTTAATAGGTGAAAGTTTGAGGAGAAACAACATATTTTTATATATAGTCTCAAGATACCTCTCAAGATGTTTATTTAAAAGACAATAACTTTTGAGAAACCTGACAGACACCTCCTTAGCCAAGTGGTTATGGTTAACATTACAAATAAGGTGTGAAAACAGACACAGGAGGATACACATCTTGGCCCTGGTGTTGTGAAAATGGGCGAGAACTCATCAGACAAACCCCAATTGAAGGACATTGTTACATAATAATGACCAGTACTCTTCAAAGGTTTCAGGGTCATCAGAGACCTGGAGACTGAGGAGCTGATGAGAACTAACAATAGAATGCAATGCATGAGCCTAGACAGGATCCTGAAAGAGAAAAAGAACATTGGTGGGATGAGTGGTGAGAATAAAAGAAAGTGTCCATTTTAGTTAACAGTATTGTACCCCAGTGTTAATTTTCAGGTTTTGATAATTATGTTTATATAAGAAGTTAACATCAGGAGAGGCCACGTGAGGGGTATATGCTGAGTACCATTTTTGCAACTCTAAAATTAGTTAAAAACAAAACATTTGTGTTTTCAGACTTCTAAAACAAAGAATTTGAAAAATCTCTATTTTATCTTTGCCAGTTAGCAAATCCAATTTTCAGCAAACCTTCAAACAAAGTGCAGTTGTAGCAGTTTGGTTTAAGAACAAAAAAAAAGCCCATTTCAAACAAAGACACGTAAGAGTCATTTTTGGAACCTGTAGGATCCTTACCCTGTTGGAAACTTACTACAAGGCATGCAGATTGGCTTACTTTCATGCCAAATGCAGATACTTGATGTGGAGTGGAGTGCCAGCTTGAGAAGTTGTTCCAGAGTGGTGCGGGTACTTGCAGGTATGCACCACACCACCATCTCTGTGTATCCGAATGTCCCTTCTTACAAGCCAGGGATTTAGATAAAGCTGTGTAATTGGAGAGCTTGCTGGTAGTATGAGGATCCCACTTGATGCCACAGTGCTTACTCTTGAAAATAGTGTGGTTCCTGTAAGGTTAAGTAAGCGGACTTACTAATTGTGCAATGCTTTGAGAAGTCATTTGTTAGTACCCATAGATCTTTTTACTTTGCTAAAGAAACGGAAAAGATGAAGAGCATTCCTTAGACTTCCTAAGAATTTTGTACCAATTCCTGGGCTCTAGATATTTAAAAATCCTGGGCTCTAGATATTTAAAAATCCAGGCATTGTACAACAGAATGTCAGAGTCTGCTTTTTCCATACCTATATAGTTGTGGAGTGTAGGTTGGATATGTTGAAATAGTTGGGATATTTGAGGTCAGAGGAAAGGTGAAGGGGCACTATGTTATGTAGTGAAGGAACAGAAGAGAAACATTTCTTTTGCAAATGCACTTCGTTGATTAGCAGATTCAGAGATCTCGTTTTTTGTGTCCTCATTTGCTGCAGCTTTCAATATTGGCTGTTCTTTCTTGGAGTCGATCTCCGTCTCCCTCCCTCTCTCTCTGTCTCTTTGTCTCTGCCTCTGTGTCTCTTGTGGTATAGTCTTCTCTTGTGTTTTCACTGGCTTCAGTTCACTTCTTTTCTTCCTTCTCGAGGTTCACTGGGCAGGCAGTGTTGGTTAGTGGAAAGAGCATAAACTTGGATTAGACTCTACCGGCTCTAGCCTTCCCTTTACCGTTGGACCTTCAGGCTTTGGTCCCTTCAGTGACTTGGGAAAGTTGTGAGGATTGTGAGGTGATGCGTGCAGGACACGTGACACAGTGCCTCTTCAGAGGGTGCAGTGCATTCCCCATTCATTTTCTTGCTCCTTTCTTCCCCTCTTTTAAACTGGGAGTTGTTCTGCCTCTGGGGTAGGTATTGATATTCTTTGAGAACCTCCTGTGTCCTAGTGTTTTGCTGGGGAATGGCAGTGTGAAAGAGGAGTTGTACAAAGTCCCTCAGTTCTGAGTCCCAGAGAGACTGTTATGTACAGCATGATAATAATATAATCTTGTGTCACATGCTGATACAGCACTTGCTGTCTGCACCACATTGTACAGGGGACCTGGGTTCTTGCAGGCAACATTAACTGAGCTCTTGTCAGTTATTTTGAAGCAAGTTTGGGAAGTAAAACAAAATGTAAAGTGTCAGTATGGCCTCAGATGTTTATAATCTAGTAAGGAGAGACAGAGTGATAATAATACAGAGTATTAAGTGGTAGAGGTAGGTCCAGGGGTGCTAGGGAACCCTGAAAATCTGGCCACAAACCGGTATTAGCCAGTAGAATTTGGAAAAGCAGCATTTGAGCTGGGTCTTAGGTACGTATGGGTTTTGCACATCAGTTATGGGGAAGGACATTTCAGAAGCTAAGGGATCAGTATGGTGAGCAAATACAGCAAGAGATAAAAGGTATCTTCTGAAAAAGATGGGCTCAAGTCCGTGTGGCTTAAGCTAGAGCTCAGGAGCAGGCTGTGGTGGAGGCGGAGTGAGCTGGAGAGGATCGTCAGAACCGAGTTGTGAGGAGCCCCTCACATCAAGTTCGGGAGTTCAGATTTACTTCTGTAAACCGTGGTCGGGGGTAGATGTTAAACAGAGAAATCGCCAATTACACTTTCTTTTTCAGACCCTTGGTCTCAGTAGCGTCATGTGGGATTAACTAGGGGCAAGACTGGACGTTGCAGGTAGGACATTGAGGAGGAAGGTGTTTAGGCCCTGAGCTAGAATGGAGGAAGACAGTGAAGATCCAGAAGTGGGGTTGTAGGGATGAGTAGTGGAGGTAAGCAGCCCCTGTTCTGAGGTCACAGTAGCATGTTAAGAATGAGGAAGGGGAGAGAGTATATCTTCCTGGGAAGGTGTTCTGACCATAGTAGTAACACATGATTTGACACTGAAAGCATTAGGCAGCGCCCATTCAGTTCATCACGCTTAATTGCTAGGAAAGTTGTTCTGAGAATTTTGCTTAAGGGAAGAAAAGTACTCAAGGGTGGGTAGGGGCTGTGCACAGAATTCACTTTCTTCATAGAGATGTTGGTTAATGTAGTGTCCTAAACACTTCCTTCGGTCCCTCAGAATTAAAAGTATTCATTCTAGGAGGCGTGGCTATCAACATTTTCCAATAAATGTGTTTTCCTTATCTGACATAGATTTTGATACTTGCATCACTGATTTCTTAGGCACTAAGATAAGGTGCATGCTCGGACCTGTTGGGGGTGTGATACGTGACTGCTGACAGTGTATCTCAAAATATTCTCGTCTTTATTGAAACTTCTATTCTTCTTCAAATAATTCTCATTATTTTCTGATTCTGAGAAATGTTTCATCCCTGTGTAACAAATAGGACCAATATTTAACTCAAAGATTTACCATACTGTTTAAGTTGCTCTCTGAATCCCGATCTCCAGCCTGTGCCACACTGTCCCAGCAAAACAAAATCCTGTTCATGGAGTTGAAGGAGTTCTCAAACTCCAGTGCTAGTTTCTCTTGCTGAGAGCTACTGGTGGTTTCAGAGTTCTCGCCTTCATTCGCATCGAACTTTTCAACCGTTTGAAATGAGATAACCCTAAAATTTCCCTTCCCTTACTGGAAATAAAAACTGATTCACCTGAAATGCCTGAAATCTAGATGATCTTAATAGAGTTGAAATTGTGTAGAGACCATCAAATAGTCTTTCCTCTGCCTTCTCTTTGGTGATTGGTCAGACCGGTCTCGTGGTTATTAATATACTGAAGTTGCTTTACATTTTACCTTGGGTTTTCCCCCCTTAGATTACGTGCTACACATTAAAACACTGTTACTTAGATCTCAGCGACTGGTATGTTCCCGACCAAATGTGTGATGCTTGGCTCTATATGAAATTACCAAAGACTTCTGTTTAATGTCAGTGTAAATGATATATCTTACAGGTAAATCCTTGTGTTGCTGTGAGGTATAGAACTTTATTTAGTAAAAGTATCGCAAAATGTTTGAGAAGAGTGATCATACGACTTCATTTGAAAAACCACTGTTAATATATTCAAAGTTCTTCAGATTGTTCTTCCTAAATCTCACTCTCTGGTAACCTCCAACAATTAGGATGATGAACACATTACAGATGTTTCTGGTGGATATCTTTCGATAACATTTTAACAGAAGCACTGTTGTATTCTGGGCTGCTTTCCCATCTTTGTAGATATTTTGCTTCTCTGTATGATAATCTTGTACATAACAGTGGTTTTCACCTGGGAGTGATTTTGCCTCCTAGAGAACATTTGGCAGTGTCTAGAGAAATTTCTGCCTGTCATGACTTGGGGATTGGGGTGCCCCTGGCATCTGGTAGGTGGGGGGGGGGGATGCTGCTAAATATTCCTCTGTGCTTAAGTACAGCCCCTATAGCAAAGAGTTAGGAGGTCCAAAAGATCAACAGTGCTGAGGCTGAAAAACCCTGCGGTGAACCTCTTTGCCAAGTGATGGCGGGCTTTAAGTTTTGATACCCAGTGATGTAGGAAACCCATTATGACATAATTTGACCATGAACTAGCTCTAGCCATGTTTGTTAGAACGGTTACTGTCTAGTATGTACGTTTTGGTTTGGTTTTTTCAAGGATTAGATTTGAAGGAATCCTAAACGATGATGTTAATGAAGCCCAATGCTTTAATTTTGCAGGTAAGGAAACCCAAGACCTGAAGGAGGCAATGGACTTGTTAGACCTCAGATTCCTTTGAGTTATCTAATTACCTTTTTTTTTTTCCCCTTTGAAGATTTACTAATTCTTTTGTGTGCTTTGCAGGTGCCCAGTTTTGTGACATGAACTGTAATTTTGAAGTGTTTAAATGCATTTTAAATGGGATCTTTGACAACTATAAAGTAATTTGCAGAGTAGATTGGATTGCTGTTGTAAAGTGTTTCTTGGAGAGAGAAAACCTTGGTTCATCATTGGATTTATTTGCATCTGAAAATGTGGTTTGCTTAGAGATTTGTAGTTTCTGTGATTCCTTCTAAATTATTGACATGATTTATAAGGTAATTTCGTATGTCTTTCGCAGCAGGAGAGAGGGGTCATATCATAGTCACTAAACCAACAGTATAGTTTGTAGAATGTACCCCATGATATTTAATCCTTTTTAAAATAAGAGGCTAAATGAGTTACTAACAGCATAAACTGAAAACCTGCCTCTACCTTGAGAACAAATACTCTATGTAGTTGTCTTTATTAAATATTGAATACAGGTGTCTCAGCTAAAGGAACCGTAGAGATCACTTACCTCTAATCTCCTTTGCCAGTGAGGAAACTGAAGTTTAGAGAGGGTAGTACTCACAGTCACCGAGTTAGGTCCCAAAATAAGTACAGAAAGCAAGAAGGGGGAAAGCTTAGGCATCTCACCTGTTAAGTCTTATGATCCGGTTTGTGTGTCAGGGAGCACCCCATAAAACACAGAGGACCCTCACCAGTGATCTCGGCCATTGGTATCTGTTATGTCATGTCTTACCAACTCCTTGGATAATGAGCATATATGCATGCACATCCCAAGTGCACAGCACCCTGCCTCGGCATATGGTAGGCACCAGGAAAAACGTGTTTAGTGAATTTCAAAACAAAAGCCAGAATGCCAGACGTGAAACTGGGAAAGGAGACAGCACAAGGCATGCCATGTCTCTGTCCCTTTATTCAAATGAAGTTTGAGAGGTAGAGGATGCTGGCCCAGAAATTAGGGATTAGATGCCTGTTTGGGCTTTCCTCTAAAGGGGGCTGGTGAAGAGAAGAGTGTTGCTACCACACCTGTAGTCACATGACCAATGGCTCCGGTGATAGGCTGCCTCCAGTATGAGTAGTATTCCCTAAAACACTTACTCAGACCAAATCCTCAGCAAGCAAAAGACCTTTTCAGTCTGAACACTGAAGTCTTTTGCTGTAGAATAAAATTCATGTTGAAAATAATGAATGGAGGTATCAAAAAGAAATTCACTTAGGAACCCTTGCTGGGCTCAGTGACTTGAGCATCTGACTCTTGATTTTGGCTCAGGTCACAATCTCAGTTCTTGAGATTGAGCCCCATCAGGATCTGTGCTGACAGTGCAGAGCCTGCTTGCGATCCTCCCTCCCTCCCTCCCTCTCTCTCTCTCTCTCTCAAAATAAATAAACATTAAAAAAAGGAGAGATTCAGTTAGCTACCTTCAAAGAAGGTCCAGTTTAAAAACAGTTTAGGAAACATTTTTCCTTATATAAAGTCAACTAGTACATTCTTTGTCAGTGGGCTTGCTTTTGGAAAGATAGCTGTGGGAGATCTAAAGGGCATATTTATTATGGGACATTTACTTAAAATATTTGGATGACCACAATAAAATTGTTATTTTAGGCACCACAGGGGAGAGGAAATGGAAGGAAGCCAGATTTATAGTCTATGGTTGAAATACTTTTAAGCCCACTTCTTGAAAGTTGTTCTGATGTTTAGTAAGTTTAAAATTGTTCTTTATTTTCAAACTGTTTTTTTAACCTGCAGTTGGAGGTAATGTTGCTTTTCATGTTTCTTTTTTGAAGTTTTGCTAAGGAAGATTTTAAGCTTGAGTTATTTTAGAAGTTGCCATCTAAAGAAAGTCTCTTCTTTCTTTGCCTATAATGAAGCAGACTGGCACAGAAAAAAATAATTTGGCATGGTCCTAGGATAGCAGTTCTCAAGCTTTTTGGCCAGAGAATCTCTTGCATTGTTGATAAAATTATTATGGATCCCGAGGAGCTTTCGCATCATGTTGGTTGTATCTATAGATGTTTTCCATATCAGAAATGAAAACTGAGAAATGTTTAGAACACAAAACTATACAGTTGATCCTTGAATAACACGCAGGTGAGAGGCGCCAGTCCCTCCCCCCCCCACACACCCCTGAAGTCAAATCTGCATATAACTTTTGACTCCCCCCAGAAAGCAATGACCTACTAATAGCCTGCTATTACCTTCTCTTTCTGTAACATAAACAGTTAACACATTTTATATTACATACTGTATTCCTACAATAAAGTAAGCTAGAGAAAAAACATTATTAAAATCATAAGGAAGAGAAAATACATTTACAGTACTGTATCAGGAGATCTCTGTATAAGTAGACCTGTGTGGTTTAAACTTGTATTGTTCAAGGGTCAGTTGTACAGACATACATTTCATTAGGTGTCAGAGCAGTGATGTTACATGTCATGTAATCTTTGGAAAGTGAATAGGTAAGTGATGTCTTAGAATTATTGTGGAAGTAAAAGTTACGGAAAATTATTACGGGAATAGTTTTGGCCTTCATAGGTAGATCCTCCTTAAAAAGTTCTAGAGGACCCCCAGGAATCTCTGGATCATGCTTTGAGAACTATGGGGCTAAGATACTCATTGCTCACAGGTTTGCTTATGAAATACAGGTCTTGCTTTCAAGACTCTAAACCATTTGTTGCTCTCTTACCTACTTGAATATGTTTCTGAGTTCTAGAAAAAAAGTTCTGGTGCCTGTACTTAGTGGTGGTTATTTGTAAAGTCATGTGTTTCAGGGCATAAGAGACATTTGAATTTTCAAAACGGCAATTTTTAACCTGGAATAGAACATTGTTGATTCTGCTGCTTATGAATGATGCTTGCGTTCGTTCGTTCTGTTGGAGTCAGCTGTTCCTAACCAAGTTGTGTCTGGTGAGAGTTGGGTAATACTGTAGATATTGCACAGTTGAAGCCTGGTAGCTTCCCCTGAAGGCGTTCTCTTTTAAAAGGAATATCTACAGGGGCGCCTGGGTGGCTCAGTCGGTTGAGCGTCCGACTTCGGCTCAGGTCATGATCTCGCGGTCCGTGAGTTCCAGCCCCGCGTCGGGCTCTGTGCTGACAGCTCGGTGCCTGGAGCCTGTTTCCGATTCTGTGTCTCCCTCTCTCTCTGACCCTCCCCTGTTCATGCTCTGTCTCTCTCTGTCTCAAAAATAAATAAACATAAAAATTAAAAAAATAAAATAAATAAAAGGAATATCTACAGCCAAAGTGCTCTCTGAAGTATGTAGATATATTGGTAGCCATGTTGATGAGGATGCTTAGTGCTGCTGTGTTGAAGCTAGACAGCATAATTAGCTTTGGGACACCAACTTTTGTGAAAGATATGTGTCTCTGGAATCCTTTTCCTAGGGCAGGGCTTACCAACTTGTCTCACTTGTAAACCTTTATATTTGCCTCCCAGTACCTGAGGAAGGGTGGTAGATACATCTGCAGCTGGAAAAGTAGTGTATATATATTACTTCTAAGGGGAATTATTTTGTTAAGTATTTATACATTCTGTGTGCATGTCCTATGACAAGCTAAGTGAACTTCACCTCGTTTAATCTTCGCTTCAGCTGTATTAAATGAGATAGGGCCCCATTCCCTTTTGAGTTACTACTACTGCTGAGCTCTCCAGTAGCAGAGCCTATTATATAAAGTTATCCTAACTCCAGAGTCCATGCTCTCCTTCTCAGCTGTGAAGACGGCAGAAGGAAAGACAGACAAAGGGGATGGTTTGTTTTCTAAAAAAAAATTTGATAGTTGGAGTCGAAATTGAGAGAAAGTTTGTTTTCTGGTACAGAGTAGAGTGGTTACCCTGTTTCAAGGATGTGTACTGTTGGGAAGGAGTAACCTAAAATGGTAGTAACTGAGACCCCCTGGGTCACTTAGTGCTTCATTCTAAAGGATGAGCCAGAGGATTTGAGAGATTTCATGAAGTCAGATATTTACATGAGAGAGGAAAGAATGGTGTGGGAGAAAAAGAACAGCAAGAAGAGATACTATTTGCAAGGCAGGGAGAAGTTAATAATGCCATACCATGTATATGATCCTAGCAAAGTAAAGTGATAGTTGACTTTTAAAAGTATCCATATTAGGGATTACCTGGGGGCTCAGTTGGATGAGCGTCTGACTTCAGCTCAGGTCATGATCACACGGTTTGTGTGTTGGAGCCCTGCATCGGGCTCTCTGCTGTCACACAGAGCCTGCCTGGGATCCTCTGGCACCGCCCCCCTGCCCGTCAAAAATAAATAAACATTTTTTTAGAAAAAGATACTTTAAAATTATCCTTATTATGATGGTTGGCTTCAGTGTAGGTCACAAGGTCACATAGGTTTCTTTTCACCCTGGTGCAGCATGGCTGGAGGTTGCGTCAGGAGCAGCTCAGGGGACAGCTAGGGGTACTCATCTTTCAGAGGAGAGCCAGCTAGGTCTAAGGAGTGTTCACATGGGCCTGAACAAGCCAGCGGAAAGGGTACCTTGGTCATTGGGACTAACACCTGGTACAACAAAGTCTTGTATGTCCTGCATCAGAGAGGAATTAGGTTGGAGCTGGTTTCATCTTCCCATGGCTGAACATAACGAATATTTGCACAGTGGTCTGTTAAGATAACCCGTCCTTTAAAATAGTGGCAAACATTGGGGCACCTGGGTGGCTCAGTCGGTTGAGCATCCGACTTCGGCTGAGGCCATGATCTCACAGTTCGTGAGTTTGAGCCCCATGTCGGGCTCTGTGCTGACAGCTCAGAGCCTGGAGCCTGCTTCACATTCTGTGTCCCCGCCCCATCCCTGCCTGTGCTCTGTCTCTGTCTTTCAAAAAATGAATAAACATTAAAAAAAATAAAATAAAATAAAATAGTGGCAAACAAAGCACGTACCTAGGAATTCCCTGGGGTTTTACTTTTAAACCAGATTATCTGCTGTGTTTCTTCATCCGTTATTCTTCATTGGGCCAATTGATCACATTGGTGATTCTTTTTTTTTTTTTTTTTTTTAATTTTTTTTTTTCAACGTTTATTTTTGGGACAGAGAGAGACAGAGCATGAACGGGGGAGGGGCAGAGAGAGAGGGAGACACAGAATCGGAAACAGGCTCCAGGCTCTGAGCCATCAGCCCAGAGCCTGACGCGGGGCTCGAACTCACGGACCGCGAGATCGTGACCTGGCTGAAGTCGGACGCTTAACCGACTGCGCCACCCAGGCGCCCCACATTGGTGATTCTTAATAATAATACTGTCCTATAACACTTGAACAAATATGAAAAAGTACAGAGGTTTTTAAGAGATTAAAACCCTTCATTTAAAAAAAGTCTTAGCCTCACATGGTGTAGCTGAAAGATCACCACATGAATAGTCTGGAGATTCCATTTCTCTGGTCTAGTTGTTAATCCTCTCATTTTTAAAAACTGAGAATCTTAGTCTCTAACTTACCTTTTAGAACTGTTAAAGATACAAAGTGAGGCAACAGTTGTTAAAAAATATATATATATAAGTACACGCAGAGGGGGAAGAGCCCTAAAGGTAGCCTGTTAACTTGAAATCTGTTCTATACATTCGGTGTAATCCGAAAAGGAATAATAAATGGAATATTAACTTTACTCACCAACACGTTATTATCTACACTACTCATACTAATTGCATTCTGCCTGCCCCAACTAAACATCTACGCAGAAAAAGCAAGCCCATATGAATGCGGATTTGACCCACACTAGGGTCTGTCTGCCCGCCTGCCCTTCTCCATAAAGTTTTTCCTAGTAGCTGTTACATTTCTACTGACCTAGAAATCGCACTCCTGCTACCCTTACCCTGAGCCTCTCAAAGAGACAACTTATCAACCGTACTCACCGTGACACTACTATTAATTTCATTTCTGAGCCGCAAGTCTAGCCTATGAACGAATCCAGAAAGGGCTAGAATGAACTGAATATGATAATTAGTTTAAACTAAAACAAATGATTTCGACTCATTAGGCTTGTGATCCTTGGTGTCAAAGCTGGAATTCTAACTTGTGTTCTGTTTGCAGCATTTCTACTTTGGGTTATCTTTGGTATTAAAAAAAAAAAAAAAAGATACAATGGCTCAAGAGCCGGTAGGTAAAATGAATAGAAAACAGGTTGTTCTTGGGGCGCCTGGGTGGCTCAGTCGGTTGAGTGGCCAGCTTCGGCTCAGGTCATGATCTCACGGTCTGTGAGTTCGAGCCCCGCGTCGGGCTCTGTGCTGACAGCCTAGAGCCTGTTTCAGATTCTGTGTCTCCCTCTCTCTGACCCTCCCCCGTTCATGCTCTGTCTCTCTCTCTGTCTCAAAAATAAATAAACGTTAAAAAAAAATTTTTTTTTTTTTTTTAAAAGAAAACAGGTTGTTCTTGTAGGGCCTCTTTTCTGTACTAGGCATCAAAGCCAGGGGCCATTAGTGTGTAGTGGCCAGTGTTGTTGACCCAACATGTATATTGCCTTTGCCATAAATACAGACTGCGCTGTGTTCCCAGCTGCTGTGTGTTGTTTTTTTTGGGGGGGGGGCATCATCAATACAAAAATTCAATCACTATGGGTGGTATAGAATCTGTCTTAGCTGGTGTAACAATATGTGTAGGATGACCTTTTGCATGTAAGGACAGGAAAATTGGTCATGTCAAGTTTCCTTTTATATTGCCATGTGGTCCGGGTGCCTGGGTGGCTCAGTTGGTTGAGTGTCTGACTTCGGCTCAGGTCATGATCTTGCGGTTTGTGAGTTCGAGCCCCGCGTTGGGCTCTGTGCTGACAGCTTGGAGCCTGGAGCCTGCTTCAGATTCTGTGTCTCTTCCTCTCTCTGCCTCTCCCCTGCTCATGCTGTCTCTCTCTCTGTCTCAATAATAAACGTTAAAAAAAAAAAATTGTATTGCCATGTGGTCTCTCATGAAGAATCTTGGGTCCTGATAGAAGTGAGCTAAATGGAAAAGCATTCTCACAGCTGTTAAATCCTAGAAGTTAATAGTTCTTCACCTAGCAGATCACCAAAGCAAGGAAAAGGTTGGGGAGATGTAAATGGCCAGAGAACTCAAGGACTGTATAAGCTCAGTGAAGACGATTTGGCAAGTTTGTAAAGCACCATTTTTTTTTGTTTTTGTTTTTTGTTTTTTGTTTTGTTTTTTGTTTTGTTTTTTTTTTTTTTGTTTTTTTAATGGATGAGTTGATTGTCTGATTCCAGAGCCTTTAGGGTATTTTAATTGAAAAGTGAAACACCAGATGGAATTCTCTAAGTTGGCAAAATGCACAAATGATAATTTAGGAAAAGCTGAACATAATCAAGAGAAAGATACAATTTGTTAGAGATTCTTCTTGCTCTTTGTTGCCTGAACCACAAGACGGTGGTTTGTGTTGTTGCTTGTTAGGTAGCTTAGATATAGAGAAGTTTATGAGAAATGAGCGGTAAAATCTCATGTTCCCCTTGGGGCGCCTGGGTGGCGCAGTCGATTAAGCGTCCGACTTCAGCCAGGTCACGATCTCGCGGTCCGTGAGTTCGAGCCCCGCGTCAGGCTCTGGGCTGATGGCTCAGAGCCTGGAGCCTGTTTCCGATTCTGTGTCTCCCTCTCTGTCTGCCCCTCCCCCGTTCATGCTCTCTCTCTGTCCCAAAAATAAATAAACGTTGAAAAAAAAAATTAAAAAAAAAAATCTCAGGTTCCCCTGAGTATACAGGCAAACAAGGAAAAGGGTATATGGTAGAAACACCTCTTAAAAATATGGTTTGCCTTTAAAAAAAAGAAAGAGAAAAAGGTCTGTCTGTGCTTACCCCAGTGACATGAGTACACATACCAGAAACAATTCAGAAAGATTGTTTTGTGCTCTTACTGTGTTCATTTACTCATGTATGTTCAAACTCTGAAAATTTTCCTTGTCTAAAATTAAGGCTGTCCCTAGATGAAGATTTGCTTCACTTTTCATGGAATGGACTTTTCTGAAATATTAGCTGGGTTCTTGTTTTTTGTTTTTAAGAGAGTGCGAGCCCCAGAAAGAGGGAGAGAGAATCTTAAGCAGGCACCACACTCAGCCAGATAATGAAATAAAGAGTCAGATGCTTAACTCACTGAGCCACCCAGACACCCCTGAAATATTAAGCTGTTTTAAAAGCAAATAAGTAGACATGTTTTCCTGATGATGTCTTTTACTGAAATTTCACAGCAGATTTTCATTTGTAAATGTTACTGAGACAGCAACCATAAACCCATAGGGTAATTTTTTTTTTTTTTTGGTTATAAAAAAGTCTTGAGGAAGATACAGAAAACTTGTTCAGTGTCAGCTTTACTCTTTTTAAAGAAACTAGAACCCCTGTTTACTATATAACACTTCTCCAGTAGTGTTTTTGTTTCGTGTTGTTGTTAGTTTATTGGCTTTAGTTCAAGGCTTAGACATCAAAAGCTTAAGCCATATGTTTTGATCTATGTTTCCCACTGTATTTTGAAGGCTATTAATAGTTTATTTTAGGTTTGATAGTTGGAAAACAGATAATTTTGAAGAACCCAGACTCTGCAGTTGCATACTGAAGGATTGACTTTCTGCAACATGTTGAAAGTTCTGCCCACTAAATGTGCTGTCTACACTGTGCGTTGTATGACACTTAGAAGATGCAGTGAGCTATGTAAATCTGTGGGAAGTAATGATTTCTCACTGATCAGCAGTATCACATAATCATGATAGGTGTTCCCTTGTTACTGGGAATGTTCCACAGGCAGTGGAAAGCATTCTTGGTAGTTTCCACTGCCCTTTTCTCTTCCCTTAGGGACAACCAAGTAGTCCTCTTGCCACAATGAGGATGACGAGGCTAATGAGGCTCCTGGCATTGTCAGTGAGTTGTGTAGCTCAACGGATTGACCTGAGGTTTTCATCCCTAGTACCTCAGGCCCAAGTCTCACACACACACACACACACACACACACACACACACACACACTCTCTCTCTCTCTCTCTCTCTCTCTCTCTCACACACACACACACACACACACACACACACACACACACGTAGACAAGTCTGGGCTATTTAAGGCAGAGAGACTCTTTTGAGGTTACCTTCAAAATAGGAATCCACCAAGAGTCCAGATGGATTTGGGTTAAAAATCCCAGCTCAGCCACTTAATTGTTAGCCTTAGACAAGTTTATCTTTCTGGTCCTCAATCTTCTTAATTTGTAATTTGGAGACAGTCAGTTCTTCCTAGAGTTGTGCTAAATCTAGCTTCACGTTGTGCCTGTCTTGTGATGGCTGGGAAATGGATCTGCCTCTGCTACTCCAGGCACTTCGCCGTGTCTAGTCTAGAGAGGCTGGGGTGGCCTCACTGGAGTGAGGTGGGTGCAGCTCTTATGGAGATGGGGCGTCCCCATTGTCCCACATGCAGTCAGAGCATAAGCCTAGGAACCAGAGGGGACAGATGGCAGGAGCTGCCCGAGTAGTGCTGACGGGGTGGCACTTTTATTTGGCAGGTACACACTGGTGGGCCTTCTGGTCTTCTTAACCTTCCCCTTGCAAAAAAGTTGGCTTTCCTTTTTGAACCAGTAAGTATTGGTATGCACTTGATTGAGAAAAGTACTGTGCAGCTGGTAAAAATTGGATAGGTTTGGGGCACCTGGCTGTCTCAGGAGAACATGTGACTCTTGGTCTTGGGGTTGTGAGTTTGAGCCCCATGTTGGGTGTAGAGATTACTTAAAAATCAAATCTTTTAAAAATTGGCTAGGTTTATTTCCTACATCCTCTGTACCCTGATCTTAGAAATTCTATGGGACTTGTTGGAGAGAGAGAGTTTGAAAAAGCTGCGATAGTAATTTTTTTTTTTTTTTGGCAATAGTAATTTCAATAATAAATATTCCTCAGTTTTGGAGGGTTTTTTGTGAGGAGGGGGTCAGGTAACAACTGAGGAGTTAGGTTGTGACTTTGGAAATGGGTGACATAAAACACAGTAATACCTTCGAAACAACACAAATGTCTTTAGCAGACATCCCCTATTCCTTGCTTATTTGCTTATTATCAGATCACAAATAGCCTTGGGTCCTTGTCGTTTTCTGAGCTTGTGGCTTGGTTAACCATTGGCGGAGAGCGGCATTCACTCTTCTAGTCAGACATTCATTTTCTTAGGAGCAGGTACAAGCCATCACATGGCTGTGCATGTGTGCTGTGTATTAGGAATCACAGCTGATTTTTACCTTAGGTATATATAGATTTTTTCCTGTAGATAGTGAATCATGGTTTGCATGTGCTGAAGAATTTAGACCATGCATTTTGCTGAAGTCTTAGGGAATGCTTATCTGGCACAGAAACACACCGCAGGCACCTCACCTGTTGTCCACAGTCTGCCTGGAGCCTTGGCAAGCCGGCCTCGTTTCGGGGTACTCCGTCCTCTTCACGCGTGATGTCTGGCTGCCTCACAGCTTCTTATGGTCCCCCCACTCATGCCCTTAAGGGCCATTCGTGAGATACAAGTAGCTTTCTTTTTGATGGTAGCTACACTTGGGGTGAGTACAGCATATAGAGTTGTTGAATCACCTGAAACTAATGTAACCTGGTATGTCATCTGTACTCAAAAGAAGCAATTTCCTTTTCTCACCGCTCATCATTAGCTCTCGTTTCTGCTAATGTTCGTGCCTGCTACTCACTGAACCGGGCACTGCTTCTAAGGTCCCTGGTTTCTGAATCTCTTCTCTGACTTCTTATTCCTGAATTTTGCCCATAACCCCCATTTACTTAGCATCCCTTTCCTGCTTCAGAAGAATGTGTCCCCATTCCTTTCCCAGGACTTGTCTTGATTGTACTGTCTCTCCTTTACCCCATGAATTAACCTCTCTTGCCTGCCTCCGGTCTGTTTCAGCATACAGCATGATATAAGTCTTCTTTTCCTATAGCAGTCTCAAACCCTGCTTACCCCTTTCCACAATGGCCAGGGCCGTGCTCACTTTTGCACCACAGTTCTCAGAAGGGTTCCTATTGGCCATCTCTGTAGTAGTGCGCTGACCGTCCGTTCATCTTCGCAGCCCTTGATCCCATGTGGCTTGTTCTCCTGGTGGTCGGCATTGACCTCCTTCTGGTTATCGAAGCTTGGGCCCTCTTGTTCATCCTCATTTTACTTTGTCTTTGCTATGTTCGTTTATTCTTTATTCATCCAGTAGATAACTTTATTGAGCACCTGTCACCGTGCTGAATGACATGGTGACAAGAATGATTAAGATGTGAGGTTGCCACTGAGGGGTGTACAGTTGACTGGCAATCACAGTACAGCGTTGTAAGTGACAGAACTTTGTAGACTGTTCTAGAATGAGACAGGCACCTCTAACTCGGATTGGATGGGCCTGGTGATTTGGCTGGCAGTTAACCTTTTATTCCTTCCCTGTGGAAGGTTCTCTTAGACTGATGTCCGGGTGTCCTTTCATGTTCTTGCACGTCAGACTTCTCTGGAATAAAATGAATGTGCTGGCTTAATTGAAATTCTCTCTCAAGGTGTAGTTTTTTCATAGTTTTTATGGTTTATTCACAGTATTAACTCTGGCTGACTTATTTTGATACCAGAGTATTGTTTAGTGTGTGGCATTTTGTTTCACCTGAATTAAACTGGTAATCCCTTTAGACAGCTGATCTGTTTGGATCCCCAGTGAGTGCTTGGGAAATGTTTGTGGTGGTGATGATCTTCTTTGTAAGTATGAACACATTCGTGCTTGCTCTTTGAAGGAGTAGAATGTGTTAGCATGGCTGCTGCTGCCTTTCTCAGAACCTGTGGAAAAAGAAAGTTACTTCCATACGGGATCTTCTGGGGGCTTAGAGTTAAGTACCTTCCTCCCTTTCTCTAGAGGTACTTCACGTCTGCGTTTGCATCTCTTACCACTGACAATATTGTGGTCCAGGCTGAGGTGTACCTGTGACTGGGTTTTGTGGTGACCACCCATGACCAAGGCCTATGTTGCTAGAGACTGATAGGAAGTTTGCTCTGAGATTATACCTTTGTTGGTACGTTTTCTGGTAAAGCCACCCTACCACTGAACAAGTACTGAAACGCTCAGAGCAAACCCAGTGCCTTCCACGCTCAGGCTCACCTTGGGGAACTCGCAGGAGTGAGCTGACTGTCTCCTCCTTGTGCTGCTTTCCTCCTCATCTACGCCACACCAGCCCTCAGAAGCTCCAGGAATTAGGGGTTCAGCATGTCAGGTATCTAGCAACTGTTTTCCTGCCCAAAAATGGCAGAATTACTTAAGAAGGAAGCTTCCCCCCCCCCCCATTTGTTTCCCCCCCCCCCCCCCCCCAGGCTTCCCAATGATGAGCTAGAACTAGTGTGGCTGGTTATTTTTCCCCAGCCCTCTTCTCCATCCTGGGGACCGAGAGGGAGATGTAGGGTCTGAAGGTGATGGTTACATTGTGGCAGCTGGTCATTTCACCTTATTAACGACCCACCTGGAGGTGTTTGTTTCCTAGCTTGTTCTTGGAGAAGTTACTATATTGCAAATGGCGATCTATTATATTATAAATGGAGATCTAGATGGGAAATGTTTGAAAATTAATATTGTATAGAAATAACGCATAGGCTCTTCTGTCTCCCTTTCCCATTTGGGTCTGAATGCTCCTGCATTGTGCAAAGTGTTTGGCAGCACTTAGATTTTGTAAACAATAGTGTTAAGAGCCGGTGTCAGTTGGAGATTGGCGCGGACATAATGGTTGATGGCACAATGAATGTATCACTTGTCTGAGGTTTTTTTATAGTGACTTTCAGTCTTTCACTCCCCTTGGGAGCTAGTATGAACCACAGTTACCTTTTATTGCTCTATATGTGTTGTCCATGCCAATCACAGAGCTGCAGGGGAGCAGACCGAGTTGGAATAATTAGATTGAGGAGTGAATGTCACACTTCTAATTTCATTCTCCTTTCAAGGGATTACCAGTGTCCATTTAATAAAATGAGATTAACCCTCTGCAGCAGGAGTATTTGAAAGCTGTCAGTCAGTATAATCTTGACAGCTCAAAAGAAGAAGTGCTCTCTGCACTCTTAGAAACAGTGTCATGTTTTATGGCCCGAAAGACTTTTTGTGCAAAGGGATGTGTCTGTGGGAGCACATGTGTGTGTGTCGTTAAAGGCAGACATGCAGGAGGTGGATCTGAAAGAGGAAGAGGGTTCTACCTATTGCGTAGGAGCAGTAACGGAGAAATAACAAGTAGTGTAGTTTGCACTTGCCAGACACCGGTCATAAAATACTTTGAGAGATTGTAAGACCAAAGCAAAAAAAAAGTGAGAGAAATAATACAAAGCAAATAGTGACGTGTCTTTCCTTAAACGTTTTAGAAAACCTCGGATCAATTCTCAGCTGGTGGCGCAGCAAGTGGCGCAGCAGTACGCCACCCCGCCGCCCCCGAAGAAGGAAAAGAAGGAGAAGGTGGAGAAGCAAGACAAAGAGAAACCTGAGAAAGATAAGGAAATCAGTCCTAGTGTTACCAAGAAAAATACCAACAAGAAAACAAAGTAAGTTCCCAGCCCACTCTGCACAGTTCTGTTATTTTGCCGGTGAACTCCAGCCCTGTTTTAAATGCCTCTTTTTGTTTCCGCCCCGCCCCCCAGACCAAAGTCCGATATTCTGAAAGATCCTCCTAGTGAAGCAAACAGTATACAGTCTGCAAATGCTACAACAAAGACCAGTGAAACGAATCACACCTCAAGGTATTTGAAGCTAGATTGAAACACAGCATTGCTGCTCTGATTTACTTTGTCCCGGTCCAGAACCCGGGGCAGGTTTTGTGCCTGTGAGCTTGCAAGCTAAGAAGGGGTGGGGGCAGGAGCTAGGTGTGGGCCTGTTCACTCGGAAAACACACGTGTAAATATGTGGGTTTCTTCTGTATCACTGTGCCCACAACAGGAGAAAGATCAACCGATGATAATTTTGCATTGGCCCAAAAGCTTGGTTTAACCCGTGGTGGTTTCTGTCGCTAAAAGTTAATCAGCAGACTTTGCTGGAAGCTCTTGGTGTGTGTGGTGGTGATTTAGACCCCTTGCCACCCACGGTGGTGTGAGGTCCGTGTGTATATTGATGGAGAAGTTGCTTTGAATCCATAGCTTATATTTAATTGGCTGTTCCCCGGGGTGTTGCTTTCAGGCCCCGGCTGAAAAACGTGGACAGGAGCACCGCACAGCAGTTGGCAGTGACTGTGGGCAACGTCACCGTCATTATCACAGACTTTAAGGAAAAGACTCGCTCCTCCTCGACCTCCTCATCCACAGTGACCTCCAGTGCAGGGTCAGAACAGCAGAACCAGAGCAGCTCGGGGTCAGAGAGCACAGACAAGGGCTCCTCCCGTTCCTCCACGCCAAAGGGCGACATGTCAGCAGTAAATGATGAATCTTTCTGAAATTGCACATGGAATTGTGAAAACTATGAATCAGGGTATGAAATTCAAATCCTCCACCTGCCCATGCTGCTTGCACCCCCTGGAGAATCTTCTGTGGACATCGGCCTCTTAGTGAAGCTGCCAGGATGATTTCTGCTTGCCATGGGCATCTGGCCACCAAGGAATTTCGCACCCTGACGATTACTCTTGACACTTTTATGTATTCCATTGTTTTATATGATTTTCCTAACAATCATTTATAATTGGATGTGCTCCTGAATCTACTTTTTATAAAAAAAAAAAAAAAATCTGCTGTGCACAATTTTCCATGTACATGACAACTGGTTTTTTGTTTTTGTTTTGTTGGGGGGGGCGGTGGGGGGCTGGGTGGGGGAGGGAACTTTTATTTATTGTGTTCACAGACTCCATCCTTTCAGCATATCCTTTTAAGTTTAGTTCTTTCTTCCAGTTATACTATGTACTATCAGTTTTGATATAACTATATATATATAAATATAAAATTATATATAAAGGGTTATTTGAAACCAATCCATGGCAACGCTGGTGCTTGATACACTGTGAAGTGAATACAACATTGAACAGTTACAGATCTGGGACAGTCCCTTCTAGGAAAGTGCTGAAATTAAATTAAAATCAGTCCTACATGAAGTATGTTCCAACCCACGTGGGAACTTGACTCTCATCTGTCTAAAGAGTACTGGACGATATAAAAATATATATTTTTTACACAATGTGATCTCAGATTTCAAGACTGCTCCAGATAGCCTGCATTTGCAATGGAATAACTGACAAATCACAAATGGTTTAGTTGGGAGGGCTTTGAAGACGATTCAAAAGTAACTAAACTAGCTCCAGAATGCCAAGTATTCGTGTAAGTTCCGGTTACATGTTAGCATTGCTGTTCTTACATAAGCACTCATGAAAATATGGTATTCTGTAACTCGAATTCCATCCATTTTCCAGACCTCCACTCATGTCTGAGGTAAATCTCTTAGTTTCAGGACTGAAACTGTCTAACCTATATTTTTGGTCCATACAAGAAGCAACTCCCTATTACCACTTTGCACGTGACATTGCAGTCATGGTTTTTGTAATTGAAGTTGGTTTGCCTTGTGTCCTCTCCTTTTCCTTACCCTGCCAATTTAGTTTATGAGAATTCTTCTTCCTTCTTAAAACTTATTTGTTTTTGACTGAACCAACGTTCTCAAACGCACATCCAGTCCCGACATGGAGTATTTACAGTGTTTAGAGACATTTCTTGATTCCCTGCTGTGGGAACGTGGTGAATGGTTTAAGCATTAGCAGCCAGAATTGCAGGGAAAGTTCAGACTTCCTGCGAGCGTGTGATCTTTGTCTTTTTCAACATTTCTGTTCCCTCATTTTTCACTGTCTTGCAAAAACAAAACAAAAAACAAAGACCACTAACATGATTCCACCCCCTCCTTGTTTTTCAAATGTGTTGTTTTGCTTTGTTTGGATTTCGGGTCTCTTGCGTTTGACTCTTACGTTCATATCCACGCGGTCTGTAGGCTTCAGAGTCATTTCAAACATGGGAACTTGGTGTCACCTTCCTTTATTTGATCATACTGAAGGACTCACGGGAGGGCAGATTTGTGATGAAGTGCCACATTGTGGGGTGAAAAACCTGGTTTGCTTAAGAACAGAAGTACCTGTCTATGGAGGCAACGAGTAAAGAAACAATTAACAGCTTGATTTGAGTAGCCAAGAGGAAAGGTTCCTTTCACATTTACATTAAAACTATTCGGTAGTCACTGGTGTGCCGTAATTTAAATTCCGTCCTCAAAGGTGTAGGCTGTAAAGCAGTGCTATTTGTTGCTGTGCTCCTATTCTCAAATGCATGGACAATTGTTCCCCTCTTTTTAAAATGATGCTTGTATCTGGGATGCAAGCTATGTTCTCTTTTTAAATACATTTTTAAAGTATTTATTAATGAACCAAAGGAAATCAGATGCTTTCTGTAAGCATCAGAATATATAATCCATAGTGATTTGACTATGAATTTTAAATCCACGTTTTAATATTAGTGGGATATTGCAAAGACATTCCTTCTAAAGTTTTAATATTCCTTTTATTAAGGGTCTCAGGGAGGGTAAATTAGTCAGCCATATTTATTTTCCAGAGATGTAAGGAATTGCTACGTTTTCTAATTACCTTTTTAAGAAAATTTAAATGCCACCAAACTCGTGGGTTGCACTGCTTTTTGAACCAATAAGTGTTGGTATGCACTTTGTTCAGAAACACTGTGTACTTTCTCAAAATTCGTTTCATGTAAAGTGATTGGACCCCTAGATTAGTGGAAAGAGCTGATGAACCAGCTACTCATAGGCTGCTAATTAATTCATCGCCAGTGTCTTGGTTTTTCAGTTTTGCCTCCGTGATAAAGAATAGAGGAAAGGATTGGGAGGGGTGAAGGCAGGGAGGGTTGCTTTCAAACAGGTAAGGTGAAATTGGCATTTTGCTAGAAACTGCAGCTAACACTGGGACTTCTCGACAGTCACATGCCGTTGGGCCAGTCCTCCAGCTGCTGTGGTGTATCCTGTTGAGGTAGTGAAGTGGTGGGGACTCTACACTTTTAATTTCCGAAATTGAAGACATCCCTCAGGCATGTATTCTGGAAATGGAATTCCTATAACTTCTGCATTTGCAGTTTGCCCTACAACTAGTAGGCAGCGCATAAAAACACTAGTGTAGTTTATAAAGATATATATTAAAAGAGGACCAGAAATACTTGGTATTCAGTGGCACAGTAAGCAGGTTATAAAAACAAAACAAACAAAAGCACAGTGTTACGCTTGCAAGTTTCCATTTGTTTTCATACCACACGCTCTATCACACTCGTGCGTGCGCACACACGACAGAGCTTCCCCAGCGTGCTCTGCTTGAGTCATGCAGTTTAAAAAAAAAAAAAAAGGGAAAGACATCTTGACACCCACAAAATATTCTGATCAAACCTTTCAGTTTCAATCTGGATCTTTAAAAACATTGGCAGAAGCTTCTGTGAGTTTAGTTCCACTAAGATGTCTCACCTGCCTTATCAAGACCATTCTCAGTCTACTTTTTTAAGCTACCGTATCTTAAATTATTGAAAATTTATTAATTGCTGAATATATAATAACCTTTGCTTGTATGTAACCGAAAATGGTTTAAGAGCCAACATTTAGAGTATGACAATGGAGCTGAACAGTTTTTAATGCGCAAGCAGTTCTGTTCTTGTGTATGACTTGTAACCTTAATTTACTGTGTAAAGATGGTTACATTATTTCCTTAGCTTTGTTTGTTGGAGACAAATAGAGAATGCTTGTTAAGTATGTCAAAACATAATCTTATCTTGTGAATTTTTGTTAATGTATTATACGAGCTATATTTTTCATTTGCCCAGAAAGACAGCTTGTATAACGCTTTTGGAAGTTTCTGCTCTGTAACGTCTTTAGAGCTGACAGTCTGTTAGGTTTGTTTTTTTCTTCATGCTAAAGTGTCAGTTGGTGGTTTTGTGAACTGGTCAGAAATTCACAGGTCTTAAATGTTTTGGGGAAATTTATATTGGACACTGCTCTTTGTCTAGCAAATAAAAGATGTTAATATATTCCTGTTACTGGCATGTGCACGACTATGTTATTAGAAGCCACTTTATCATTTTCCTGCTTTAAATAGAAATGTCTATTTATGAATTCTGCTTGTAGTTTTTTCACAAATAAAATAGTAAAATTTACACTGAAATCTTTATTTCCTCGTGTATAGATTTTAGCCTTAGGAAAATGGTTCCATTTTGTACTTGGATTTTTAGCTCGCGGGTTATTTCCAATGGGAACAGGAGGCCAAGAGCGCAAGTTGGTTTAGGTGTGCATATCTCAAAGCTGCAACAGCAAACCTAACTGAACAAAAAGAACGTCCAGATTTGGGAAGAAAACCATCTTAATGTGTCTAAGCTCATCCTTTGAGATCGGTTATAGCGATTTAAAAAGAGATGGTGGCTGACAACGGTCAGTTCAGTGGCTCGCCGCAAACTGTCAGAAGACAACCCATTTCTGGCCAACTGCAGTTAGGTAAATTGTGACTCCGATGTAAACGAAGTGCAGTGTCAGACCTGAAGGCCACACACACAAAGCTTGCCGCGTGCTAGGGAGACCACTGCTGAGTGGCCACAGCGGTCGCTGTGCCCTTCCAGAGGATACGAAAACCACTTGAAACGCTTCAGGGTGCACCCCTGATTACTCTTCTTTGTCCTGAGTTTGCACTTGGACTAGCACTGAAAGGAACACGGTGTAAAATGGTGCAGGACCCCCAACTGGAAAATGGGTTCGTCCTGACGAAAGGAAACTAAGAAAGCTGCGTTCTCCTTGGTCCTTAATTGCCGGTATGGAGTCGTCACCCAAGTCTGGCTCCTCAGAAGTCTCGGAAAGGATCTGGAAGGATGTAAGGGCAGGGATCAGATGGCGTCTCCTGTTTCCCAGTGGCTATTGTGGCTATAGACAGGCGATTGGTTGTACCCCCTATCTCTCTGCTTTCTTTGGTGTCTGAGGAGTCCTGCGTGAGGGTCCCCGCTGCTGGTGGCCCTGGCTCCACCCTTTGAGGAGGATGGCAGCTGCCTCGCATAGATAGAGACGTACAGCAAGAAGTTGGATCCTTTCTGGCCGTAAGGACAAGAGGGAAGGGAGACAGTGGCTCCTTCCCTCTTGTCCTCGGCTAAACGCCGTGTCGACGCGTCCAGACCCCCACTGAGGAACACCGTGGCTGGGGTGTGACACCGACATGGTATAGACCCTGGCTGAATTCATCCTGGTCAAGGATAGGATGATCCCTGAAGCCGGAAGGCACCCAGGCTTATGCTCTGCTTTCACAATCCTGTGACGTGGCAACCGGCCAGCCTCTGCCTGGGGCAGCAAGGAGATGAGGGGTGTCAGGGAGGCCTTTGGTCTGTCTCGTCCCTGATCTCCGAGTGGTTCTGAAGAGCTACTCCGAAACCTTAACATCCCGGGAAGGAAAGGTTCAGAACCATCCTCTTGATCAAGGTCCTGCTTGTTAATTGTCAAAGAAGCCAAGGTCTGTTCTGGCCGCTCCTAATAGTGTTTGTCAGGAAGGTGCAGTCTTTTCCCTAGCAGTTGGAGTTCTGTGAAGTGCAATAGACACGGACCACTGAATACTGCAGGGGAGGCTCTGATTTTTCTAGAAAAGGTCATAGGACATGTCTGGAAAGATAGAGGAAGGGGCTCAGGTCAGGGCAGACCCTGAAGCGAAAGTAGATATCCAGGTGTCATGTTCTGCCTGGGAAACCTGCCTTCTCTCCAGGCATTCATCACAAGGCTGCGACGGGGGGCTCACTGTAAGGCACCTGGTGACTGGGTGTTTCTAGTCCCAATGACAGATCCAGTGCTTTGCCAGAACACAGCTAAGCGTGTTACCCGTGTTACAACACAGGTTAAGCGCGTGGATGCAGACTGAAATTGGCCCCCTCCTGCCGGTGCTTTTGACCTAGACCTGGCATTCAAGTGACCACACCCCCACCTGTTCCCCCATCTGGAGCTGTGCCAGACCTCACTAATCACTCACAGTACTCTCTTTTCAGCTGAATTCAGACTCCAAAGCCTCAACACAGCTCTACAGTCTTGTGACCCCGTGTTCCTGTGTGGTAAAACTCATTTGCCATTCCTTCCCTGGACCAAACCCATCCAAAGCAACTGGGGGACCCTACAAGGCTGACTTAGTCAACTCTTCCGTTGTGGAGCCCTCCCTGGGGCCATAGGGATTCTCAATGGAAGGCTGGCTGAGAGACTTGAAGGAGTCCGGAAAGAAGGAAACTAAATATCCAACACCAACTTTTCGAAAACCTCCGCTTTCCTGTTTAAAATGGGACCAGAGGAGGCGGCCAGTGCCAAGCATTGTAGCTTTAAATGCCAGACCCAAAGGCCTGCTGGCAGTGATGGGTGTAGCCATGTAGGCCAGACCAGGACCTGCCCAGGCTGTCGCACCGGTTCTGCCAACCCCAGGGACTCTCAAATAACAGGGCAAAACACCAAACGGATGTGATTCCTGGAAACAGCAAGGCTCATGCTGGGAGTCAGAGCTGTGGAAGGCTCCCACCTCTACCTGACTTTGTGGGTGACTGTGGGCAAGTCAGCCTCCCTAGGCTCATTTTCCTCATCTCAGAAACAAACACTACTCTGCCCAGGTCTCCGCTCCGCCCCCCCCAGGGTTGCTTCTATTTTGTCGTGGTTTTAATAAGTGGGACAACTTTATTTCCTGGACGTTCGCTATAATGCTTCACTGATGGCAACACTGGGAATGAGAAAGGTTTGGTTTGTGATTGTTTTATCTTGTTTTTATATTTTATGTTATATACCTGCCCCCCCCACCCCACCCCCCCCACCCCCGGCCTTGGCCCAGAGCAATTGGGCAAAGGCCACATGTAAATCAAGTCCGGTGGTATTTTTGACAGCTGCTTGGTGTTTCTGTATCTACACACAGTGTTACAATGAATATGGCTTCTCTTCATTAAAAGTTTGATTTTTTTAAATGATGTTCGCTGTCCTGTTATTACCAAAAAAGAAGTTTAGAGCCAGTGGGAGAATTAGAGAGCCACAGGGTGCCTGGCATCACGACACAGTAGGAGATTACTAAGCATCGGTTGTGGATTACACACACATATGTTGTACCTGCGTGCATATGTGTCTATACGTGTGTATGTCGTAAGTGTATACGCACATGTGTACTGATGGGGAGTGGGGCTTTTCATTCGTGCATAAATGTCACGAGCTCCTGGCACAGAGAAGTTTGAGCTACAATCCATTAGATCGGCCCCAAATACGCTCATGGAGAGTGAATTGTAGATGAGAACCATTTTTTCAGCCTGAGTAATTCAGCCATCACAGCAGCCCCAGAAGGAGGAGAGCTCCGTGCAGGGGAGCAAGGCAGATATATAAATTGTATTCATTGCCTCTTCACGTTTAAAGAAATTTGTACCCGTTTGGAGAAGTCTACAGTAGAGTTATCTCATTGGCTGGAATTATAACAATCTGCCAGAGTGGAAAATGTGTGAAGGGGAGGCATTCCCAAGAGGCAAGACCCTCTAATAAATGGTACTGTAACATTCCAAGTGACTCCTGTGTGCAGAGATCATCCTGACAATGCAAACAAATAGACTAATAAGAGGGAGAATTGCCAGCACCTCCATTCATCCCAAAGCCATCAGCAGCCACTGGTGGATGGAGGGGCCAGCTTGCCTGTGTGGCCGGCGAGACGTGGGGACCACTTCGGTGGCTGCTGAGCAGAGGCCGAGGGCCGACAACGCCTGGGCTTGCTACTCTTCCGTAGAAGCCCCGTGAATCCCTAGTGGGGATTTACCCTCGAAGAGCACTGTGTACACCAGGAACAGCGGGTGTGAGTGGCGGGTCCTGGGAACCACAGTTGCGTGGGACCCTTTTTTATGTTCCCAGCTCTGTGACAATCCCTCACTTCATCCTGACTCTGTAAATCCCTTCTGCGCAACATGGAGCGACATCACCGTAGCAAAATTTATTTACATAGCAAGAACACACTTTCTTGGTACTGTGTTTAGCGCCTAGTATTAACTCACTTAATCCGCACAGAAACATTATGGAATATAGTCAGGATGGGCACACGACAGCCCGTGGGCCACATCCTTCCCCACTGCCTGTATTTGTACAGCCCGTGAGTTCAGAATGGATTTTACATTTTTAAGTGGTTGAAAGAAATTTTTAAAGAATGATATTTGTGATGAAAAATATAGGAAATTCAGATTTCAGCATCTATAAATAAAGTTTTATTGGCACACAGCCACACCCGTTCGTTCACGTGCTGTCTGTGGCTGCTTTCCTGCTACAAAGGCAGAGTGGAATTGTTGCAGTGGAGACCGTGTGGGCCACAGAGCCTAAAATATTTATTATCTGGCCCCTCAGAGAAAAAAATGTACTGCTTCCTGGAATACACTGCCGTCTGTCACATTCTATGAGGTAAGCACTGACATAGCCCTCAGTGTCTAGAAGGGTTACTGGCAGTCTGTGCTGGATAAATGGTTGTGGAATGAAGAAATCGCTGCCTGCCTGTTTTACAAATGAGGCAACTGGAGCACGGAGATCTTAAGGAACTTGCCCAAGGCCACCCAGCTAGTAAGTGGAGGAATTGAGATTTGAATCAAGGCTGTCTAATTCAGAGTTTAGTCTTCAAGAGGCTGAATGGGCAGCTTCCTCCAAAGTATGTTCCTTGAACTCGAGTTAGGCCAGATGCCTGGCTGTGGCCAAATACATTTGGTTGAAGTCCTGTTTAATACAGAAGCCCTCTTGGAGTTTCACAGTGATCATTAGTATATCAAAGGCTCTGAGAAGTCCTGCTGGAAAGAAACCCATTTCACTTTCTTTAATATGGTGTTTTAAAAATGTATTCCACCAACTAACATAACTCTGGGGGGAGCGTTTGTGAAAAGACTGTAGTTAAGACCTACTGGGCCTCTCTGTGGCCGTTAGAAAATGATTGAGCCTCTCTGAACCTTGGCTTCTTTCTCTGGAGAACGGTAACACAAAGGTCTTGTGAGCTAGAGTTCCCGGCTCCTCCTAGATACCTACAAAATCTCAGTTCCCTGCTCCACAGGGTGACTCCGTATCCTGCACACCCGCCATTTCCTACCTTTGAGGCCACGTGCGGACCACAGTAGCTTTGCAAAGGGGTGGCTCGCGTCACCTCCCGGTGCCCATGAGTTACAAGGATAGGACCATTCAGAGCCATAACAGGGAGCCCCCACCGCAGGAGAGAGAAGCCGACGGGAGAGCGGGCTCCAGCCAGTGCGAGCCAGCAGCGTGGCCCAGGCCCTGGCCAGCCCGTGCGCTCCGCCTCGGAGGTTTCTCCTCCGACCCATTCTGAGCAGATCTAAAGGTGCGCCCTGGCTGTCAGCTGGACTCTGGATTCCGCTCTCATCTCAGTCACACTCCTGCTTGCGTGAGTCGTTCTTGACTCCCCCGACGCCGGAAGCCTTTGTTCCCGGCAGCAGGTGAGGCTTCCGCGGCCTCTTGACATGACCGTCCACTTCGGGGGTCTGAGAAAGTCCCCTCCGCCCGCATCCCAGACATCTGAAGATGCGGCTTAGTAGAGTCCGCTGCCGCGAAGGAGGGCTGTGGGGGCTCCCGGCCTGCGGGAGGCTGCCGCGCCAGGGCCCCCGGGGGCAAGCGGACAGGCCGCGAATGGGACCAGGGAGGGGGGCCGGGGTGGCGGAAGGGGTCGGGAGAACGGGGTGGCGATTGATCCGGGGATGGGGAAGGTGGGGGGACGGGAAAGGGGCCCGGGACAGGACTGGGGACGGAGAAGGGGAAGGGGGCAGGGAAAGGGTGGAGCCGGAGAGGCCAGTGGGCTCGCAGGAGCGGCCGGACCGCAGTGTCCTCGTCCGAAGCGTGGAGCGGCGAAGTCCTCCGGCCGCGTGTTTAAGAATGAAGCGCAAGAACTGGCGGACTCGCTGCCGGGTGGGCGCACCCCTCTTTCTGCCCGGAGGGCCCGCCACTTCCCGCCGCCGCCCGGGCCTGCAGCCTCGTTCGGGAGGGGAGGGGGAGGGGTGGAGGCACAGCGGGCAGAGCGCGGGTGCCGGGGCCCAGCAGTTAGTTGGCAGATAGGGCCCGAGGCCCTCCCACGTGCGCTCCTGAGCGCCCCTAAAAGCATGCAACCAACGGTGTGAACTGCTCCGTGGACACCAGCACTGACCAAAGGACCTAGTTCCAAGACAGCAATCTAGCTGCAAGCCTCACCCCCTTCTCGGAGTCCTCCCCACAGGGAAGATTCTGGCTTCGCCTTCTAACGCTTGGAGAACAGCCTCTCCCATTTCAGGGCCACCGGTAGAGCTGGGGCGGGCATCCCAAGAGGCAGCAGGCCCTTTGTGGGGAGCCCAGTTGGGGGCCAGCCCTGTCTCCACCCTCTGTGTCTGAGGGCTTAACCTCTTGTTTCCTGAGTTTTGTATGCCTCTGCTTGGCTGTTTTCTCTTGTTTGTCAGATGTCAGCATATTTATTTACTTTCACTCTGCTCACCCTGTCTTTGCCTGCAAGGAGCCCACCCTGAAAAGGAGTCTGACCCGACCTCCCGTTAACAACCGTCACAGACCGAAGGCAAACACGACAGTCCTTACACCTTGACAACCGTTGCCCAGTGTTGCAAAGTGCACGGCCCGAAATGAGTCTGATTAGAAGGGCCAGGGCCGTATTTGAATATAAGAACAAGGGTATCTTCCAGTTATGCAGTAGACACTCTTTTTTTCTTGTTTATTCATTTTTGAGAGAGAGAGACAGACTGCGAGTGGGGGAGGGCTAGAGAGTGAAGGAGACACAGAACCTGAAGCAGACTCCAGGGTCCCAGCTGTCAGCACAGAGCCCGACACGGGGCTCGAACCCACGAACCGTGAGATCATGACCTGAGCTGAAGTCAGACCCTTAACCGACTGAGCCAGCCAGGTGCCCTTATGCAGTAGAGACTCTTAATGTCCTTGAATGATGGGAGGGAGGCCAGCATGCTTTAATTTTGCCTGATTCTTCAGGCTGCTGGCTTAGAACTTTAAGGTGATGGCTGGAACTGTCAGTCATCATGGACCATGAGGTCATCTTAAGGATGGAAGCTACCTATTGACAGGAAGAGCTGAAAGATAGAGCCTGGGTCCCTGATGACACCTTAGAGCTGTCATCCCCAGGCGCCCTGCCTAGCCCCTGACCCCTATTGGTGAGACATAAACTTCTCTTTTATTTAAACCACTATGTATTAGTTAGGGCTCTCCAGAGAAAAAGAAGGAGACGTGTATATATCTCCACTGCAGGCCAAGAAGGATCCAAACAACTTGGGCATGACTCTGACTTCTCTTCCTATAAATGACTTTCTCCCTGAAGAAAAAAGCATCCCTTCCCCAACACAGGATAGCGATGTATCATCTCCTCTAGGCTGGGTGCCACGGGGAGGGGCAGCAGATATTTTGAGCATTAACTAGTCTACCATACCATTTTACCAGACTATAAGAACATAAACAGAGATTGACCAGGAATTAGAAAGAACTAACTCCCAACTTCGCTTCCTCCATTCCAGTCCCTTCACCCTTCACCCTCCCATATCCAAGGAGAGACTCCGAGCAGAAAAACCTGGTTTCCCATTCTGGCTGTATTGTTAAAAGTGGGAGCGAACTGAAGCCAGGTGGAGGCACCTGGAACTTTGGGCGAGCCAGGCTGATAATTAATCCCGCTTCACGTTCCCAGTCACCTCTTTGTTCCAGTCCACCTCCTCCAAAGTGAAACCTGGGAAATGGTCCTCAAGTTGGGGAATTCCGTGGTCTGAGGTTTTGGGTTGGGGAAGGGATGAGGTTTCAGTTATGCATTTAATTGCATCTGCTCTGGAAGGTCTTTGTGTGAGTCTGGTCCATATTTGGAGCCCTTGATGGCAAGTCTCCTGTGTGATCCAAAGCCAGGATCCGTAAGAAGCGTGTGTGTCACCAAAGTCCACCATTAGCCTGTGTCTTTATGCCCTTAATCCTGCCTTTACATCAGGACAATTTAACGCACAGTTGGATGCTCCCTAGATACACCGTAATGCACATAGCCATAGTCTAAAGAATCTCCCGGATCAAGTCATGTTAGGTGTTATGGTTTGAATTGTGTTCCTCCCAAATTCATATGTTGAAGCTCCAACTCCCAAAGTGAACTGTTTGGAGATAGAGTCTTTAAAGACATATGTAAGGGGGGGCCCCCATGGGTGGCTCAGTCGGTTGGGCGTCCAACTTCAGCTCAGGTCATGATCTCGCGGTCCATGAGTTCGAGCCCCGCGTCAGGCTCTGTGATGACAGCTCGGAGCCTGGGGCCTGCTTCTGATTCTGTGTCTCCCTCTCTCTGGCCCTCCCCTGCTCACACTCCATCTCACTCTCTCTCTCAAAAATAAATAAACATTAAAAAAAAAATTTAAAGACATATGTAAGGTTAAGTGAGGTGGTAAGGGTGGGTCCCTTAAGGGGACTGATGTCCTTATAAGAAGAGGTAGAGACACCGGAGACCTCACTCTCTCACCGCGCACAGGTCAAAGGCCATGCGAGGCCACAAGAAGGCAGCTGTCTGCAGAGACCATCCCTGCTGCAGGTGTCTAGATCTTAGACTTCTGGCCTCCAGAACTGTGAACAAATAAATATCTGTTTTTTAAGCCACCCAATCGGTGGTATTTAGTTATGCATCCCTAGAGGATTAGTCCATTAAGAGTAACAGCAGTCTAAACTTCCAGTCCTGCTTCCGTTCTCTTCCATTTCCTTTTTCTCAGAGGAAACTCTTTTTTATTCCTTATCACTATTTGGTATTTCTTTTCATATGTCACAATCATGCCCAGTGGGTTCTTTCCTGTTTTCCATCTTGCGTGTTACCTCTTAACTTCTACTATGGGAGATGAGATTTTAGCTCTTTCCTTCTGCCCATTTTCAATCTACAAACATAGACTTCTCCCTGACCCCAGACCCACTGTCTGTATAGCATATTTGATTAGATCAGCATCAGCATTTATATTATTTTGACTATGTACGTAAGTGTATATCACAGTGGAGTTTTATGGTAAAATTGTGATTACTTTGTCTTTCCTGCACATTTTTTTTTTTCTGGAGTTAGTATTTTTTTGTCTGCTTATTTCTCTCTGCATTTATCACCAGTTCAAAACCAAACATGCATAGGCTTAGTCAGGGCCCTGGTCATACAGAGCATATCACTGAGAGGTTTCCACCCGAGGGCTCTACATGAAAGGGCTTTTGAGAGAGGTGTGGACTTGGGTGGAGAGGTACCCACAGACGTTAGCAACAGTGGGAAGCCATTACCAGTGCCAGGCCTGAAGGGCAAAGAGGGGAAAGAGGCTTACCGGAGCCTAGAGCATTTACAGCTCTGCAAGAGAAGCAGCTTTGCAGGATTTGTGGTTGGGGAGGGATAAAGTAGCCACTGCCAAAAAGGTGGCATCAAAGCAGGCCGGGAGGAGCATGAAATACACTTGACCCCCCTTGCTTCATCCCCTCTCATCTCCTGCCAATGCTACTCAATAGCCAGCCCGACAGGAAGCCAAGGGCGAGGGAGCTCAAAACTGGCAATCCACGGGGATAGCCTCCTGAAACTGCCAGTCAGAAAAGGGAGGAAATGCAGGGTGGAGGGGGAAGACGAGGCTAGCTGGCCTGTGGGCTCGATGCTTGCCAACAGATTCATTGGCTTTAGGTGCCCTCGTTTCAGCTTCTTGAAGACATCTCTTCTAGTGTCTCCCGACCTGTCCCCATCCAGGCCGAGCACAGTGGGACCTCCCTTGACTACCACCCTGGTATGTCCCTCTCTTCTCTGTTGTATCTCCTGTTTCCTGTCATCCCGGTTTTCCTCTTTGTTGTTTTACTTCCTCGTTTTGGTGGAGCTCATCCTCCAGTAGCTTCCTGAGAAAGGATGTGGGGGGGTGGGGGGGGCTCTATTCTTTGAGACCTTTCAAGACCAACGATGTCTGCATTCTTCCTTCATACCCACCTTGTACACTCCCCTGGAAGTCATTTTCCTTCCTCACATCTGGTGACACTGATGAGAAGCCTCAAGCCTTCTGGTTCCCGATCCTGCACATGGGACCTATTTTTTTCTCTCTGGACATTTAAAGAAGCTTTTCTGGGGGCTCCTGGCTGGCTCAGTGGGTAGAGCATGTGACTCTTGATCCCAAGGTTGTGAGTTTGAGCCCCATGTTGGATGCAACAGCCAACATAAAATCTAAAATAAAATAAAATAATAAAATAGCATAAAATAACATAACATAAAATAAAGAAGCTCTTTTGTGTCCCCAGTACACTGATACCTCATGACTATGCTCTTTGGGGTGGATCTATTTTCACAACTGTGCCGAATGCCCACTGGCTGCTTTCAATCCCCAAATTCAAATCGTTCAGTGTTGGGAAATTTCCTTAAACTATTTCACTGATGACTTCATTTTCTCTACCTTTTCTTTCTGGAACTTCTGTTATCCAGATACTGTACCTCCTCTGATTTTCTTGTGATTTCTGTTTGTGTTCTTTTCATGCTTTCAGGTTTTTTTAAGAAAAAAAACAACCTCATGCTATGGGCTGAATTGTGTCCCCCAAAATACGCTGAACTCCTAACCCCCAGTGTCTGTGAGTGTGGCCTTATTTGGAAATAGGGTCTTTGCAGAGCTAATCAAGTTAAAGTGAAATCAATAGGGTAGGTCTTAATCCAATATGACTGGCATCATTATTGCAGGGGCAATCTGGACACAGACACAGAGAGAACGCCAGTCAAAATGAAGACAGAGATTGGAGTGATATTTCTACAAGCCGTGGGACACCAAAAATTGCCAGCAAACCCCCAGAATGGAGGAGAGAGGTAAGGAACAGATTCTCCTTGTAGAGTCCTCGGAGAGAACTAATCTCTGCCAGTACCTTGATTTTTGACTTCTGGCCTCCGGAACTGTGAGATGGTAAATTTCTATTGCTTTAAGTACCCCAGTCTGTGGTACTTGGTTAGAGCCGCCCTAGGAAACGAATACACCTCATCTTTGCCTTCCATGTCTTCTATTAAGTTCTTCATTTCTTATATCATGTTTCCCATTTCCACGGGCCATTCTTTTGCTGTTCTGTACACTTCTGTTTTGTCATTTCAGCCTCTTATTTCATGCCTGCAATATATTTTCTCATTGGAGAAAATTAATGATGATTTAAAGCTTTCTTTTCTCAGACTAGTCTGCTGTTGTTAAGTTCCTTGTTTTATGTCCTGTTAAAGGCTCTTCTCAGGTGTCTCTAAATCCTATGGAGAGGCAAGCTAAGGCTAAAAACACCAAGCCAAGAATAGAACTTGTTAAAGGTAGAGGGCTGCGGGGGAACTCTTTTTTGGGGGAACCCTAAATGTAAATATCTTTAGTTTTTTTCCACTTTGTGTTCGTCAGACCCTTCCAAATTCCTGCCTGGAGGTAGAGACTGGGGAGCAGTCTGGGGCCTCAGCCTTCATCATGGACAGTCCCATATCCTCTGCGTCACACTCTTCAGGAAATAAACCTTCTTTCTTAAGGGGAGTGGAGGAGGGCTGGATGCCCTGCATCCTGGAGTGAGGGGTGACCCAGGGAGCAGATATGGGAAGCCATCTGCTTTTCTTGCTGGCTTTTAACTGATTTTCCTTATTCGGTCCTCGCCACCCTTCACCTGCCCTTCTAGAATTACATGAGTAATGAGTTCCTGACTTTTGGAGGATTTGGTTGGTTTTGTTGGCTTTTGCATGTTGGCTTAGATTTGGCTTTCAGCAGGCACTGACTACCTCCCCGTCTGCTCCCAGCTTAAAGTATTTTCTTTTATTGTGTCCTCTTCATTCTCTCAGACCTGCGGTTTCTTGCAAAAAAACAAAACAAAACAAAAGAACTTTGACTCCAGTTCAGATGGTGTCCAAGAGGGAACAAAATGGTATGTGTGTTCAATGCTCTGTCTTTATCTGAAAGCCTCAAGATCTCTTTTTAAAACTAATTTTCACCATTGTGATATAAAAACAATAAACTAGGAATAGAAGAGAACTTCCTCAAATTGATGAAAGATATCTATGAAAAACCCACATCAAACTACATGGTGAAAGACTACTTTCCCCCTTAGATCAGGAGCAAGACAAAGATGTCTGCTCTTACCAATTTTATTCAACATCGTACTGAGATTTCTAGCTAGGCTAATTAGGCAAGAAAATGAGACAAGAGGCATCCAGATTGGAAATACATAAGTAAAATTATCTTTATTTGCAATTGGCTTGATCTTATATATAGAAAATCCTAAGGAATCCACAAAACGCTATTGCAGCGAAGTTCAGCAAGATTGCAGAATAAAAGATCAGTATTTAAAAACCAACTGTATTTCTATCTACCAACAAGGAGCAATCTGAAAATAAAACTAAGAAAATTCCATTTTACAAGAGCATTAAAAAGAATAAAATACTTAAAAAGGATATGTTTAACAGAAGAAATGTAAAACCTATATGCTGAAAACTATAAAATATTGTTGAAAGAGACAAAAGAAGGCCTAAATAAATGGAAAGATATCCCATGTTCATGGATCAGAAATTTAATATTGTTAAGATGGCAATACTCCCCCATGATCTACAGACATAATGCAATCCCTATCAAAATCCCAGTTGGCTTCTTTGCAGAAATTGCTTATCCTAAAATTCACACAGAAATGTAAAAGACCCAGAATAGCTAAAACAATCTTTTTAAAAGCAACAAAATCAAAGCACTCACACTTCTTATATTAAAAACAATACAGGGCAAAAATAATCAGGATATTGTGATACTGGCATAAGGAAAGATCTATAGATCAATGGAATAGAATTGAGAATTCAGAAATAAACCCTCACATTTACAATCAATTGATTTTTTTAAAGTTTATTTATTTATTTTGAGAGTGAGAATGACAAGCAAGGTGCAGTGACAGTGCAGAGCCCCACATGGGGCTCAAACTTATGAACGTGTGAGATCAGGACCTGAGCTGAAATCAAGAGTTGGAAGCTTAACTGACTGAGCCACCCAGGTGCCCCTACAATCAATTGATTTTAGACAACTGTGACAAAACAATTGAACAGAGAAAGAATAGTCTTTTTGATAAATGCTGCTGGGATAACTGGGTGTCCACATGCAAAAGAACAAAGCTGGACACCTTACCTCACACCATATACATACACAATTAATTCAAAATGGATCAAAGACCTAATGTAAGAGCTAAAACTATAAAACCCTTAGAAGAAAACACAGGAGTAAATCTTCATAAACCTTGGATCAGGTAATGATTTCTTACATATGATGCCAAAAGCGAAAGCAACCAAAGAAACAATGATAAATTGGAGTCCATAAAAATTAAAACCTTTCATGCTTCGGAGGATACCATCAAAAAAGTGAAAAGAAAGGCACCTGGGTGGCTCAGTCAGTTGAACATCCGACTTCAGCTCAGGTCATGATCTCACGGTTCGTGGGTTCAAACCTCAGGTCTGCCTTTGCGCTTTCAGTGCTAAGCCTGCTTTAGATTCTCTGTCTTCCTCTGTCTCTGTCCTTCTCCTGCCTCTCTCTCTCACTCACTCTTGAAAATAAATAAATATTTTAAAAAAATTTTTAAAAAGTAAAGACACTCATAGAATGGGAGAAAATATTCACAACTGATATATTTGATAAGGGACTTTATAGAATATATAAAGATCTCTTACAAGTCAATTATAAAAAGAGAATGCAATTAACAATTGGGCAAAGGATCTGAATAGACATTTTCCCAATATATTCATACAAATAGCCAATAAGCATGTGAAACGACGCTTATATGATTAACCATCAGAGAAATGCAAATCAAAACCATGTTGAGATACACTCCTTGGGATGGCCATAATAAAAAAGATGGAGAATCAAAAGTGTTGGTGAGAATGTAAAATTGTGTAGCGATTTTGGAAAATAGTCTGGAAGTTCTTCAAAAAGTTAAGCATGGAGTTACCCTACAGCAAGCCCAGCAAATCCTGGGTACATACCAAAGAAATGAAAACAGGAAAACATGTTCACAAATATTCTTAGCAGGATTTTTTATAGTATCCAAAAAGTGAACGAAAACCCCCCACAAATATCCATCACCTGATGAATGGGTAAGTAAGACTCAGTATATCCATAGAATTTCCAGTGTTAGCAATAAAAAGAAACAAAGTACTGATACATATTACAACATGGATGAACCTTGAAAATATTATTCTGAGTGAAAGGAGCCAGACACAAATTTCATATATTTTATGATTCTACTGATATGAAACGTCTAAGAGTTAGCAAATTTATAGAGACATGGAAAGTGACTGTGAAAGACTACAGGGTTTCCTTTGGGGTGATGAAATGTTCTGAAGTTGATTTGGGCGATGCCTGCACAACTCTGTGAATATGCTAAAAATCATTGAATTGTAAATTTTACTGTTTGAATTGTGTAACATGTGAGTCATGTATCAATAAAATTATTGTTAAAAAGCACCAAATTTAGGGGCGCCCGGGTGGCTCAGTGAGTTAAGCATCTAACTCTTGAATTCAGCTTGGGTCATGATCTCACGGTTGTGAGATCGAGCCCCATGTCGGCTTCTGTGCTAAGCACGGAGCCTGCTTGGGATTCTCTCTCTCCCTCTGCCCTTCCCCACACACACTCTCTTATACTCTCTCTCTCTCTCTCAAAAAAAAAAAAAAAAGAAAAAAAAAAAAAAAAAAGAAAATAGGCACCAAATTTAGTGGTGACTGGTGGCTGTTGGTAGAGCATGTGACTGTTGATCTCAGGGTTGTGACTTCAAGCCCCACATGGGAGGTAGAGATTACTTAAAAAATTAACAACAACACCCACTTTTAACTGTCTTGGCATCTGAATTTCTACTACGAACCTTTATGTTGATGTTGGAAGTAGACGGGCTATGCATTACAAATCAGCGCAGTGATACTACAGATTGGGATGGAGGTAGTGGGGGGTCATGGACATAGGTTCAGCCAGACATGAGGGGCCTTAGGCATGCCTGTTACTTATCAGCTATGCAGTCTTGGAGGAGTGACTTAACCTCTTCCAGCCTCAGTTTCATAGTCAGTGAAACGAGATTAATAATAGAACCTGAAGAAGGGATTTTATGCTTGTCGTCCAAGCCCTGGGAAATAGACTCTAGGAAACATTGAGATGCTTCTTGCCAATCTTCTACCCGGGCAGAATGTATTGGAGGGATAACTGAAGCAGGACTCCTTTGGTTGCAAAAGACAGCAAAACACAGCAGGTAAGCAAACAAAGGGAATGAATTGCTTTGTGATGCTAAGAAATCCAGCGGTAGCTTCAGGCATGGCTAGATCCTGGGGCTTAAATGATGGCACCTTTCCCTCTTTCCCTTGCTCGCTCAATGGTAGTCTTTGAGCGTGAGGACTCTGGAGCTAGATTCCCTGGATTTGAATCTCACTTGTTTTGTGACCTTGGGCAAGTTACTTAACCTTCCTGTGCCTCGGTTTCCTAATCTGTATAGAATCAGGATGTGATAACAGAGTACTGACCTCAGAGGAAAGTTGTGGGGATTCAGGGAGGTAATATACGTAACATGTTTAGAATAGTGCTTGCCAGAGTCAATAATATATAAGTATTTAACTATTCTTATTATTATTATCATTGGGATTTATTTTGTGGTTCAGCTGCAGCTGGGAACACTCCATCGGGCAAGAACGTTGGTTCCTAGAAGCTTAGTTGTATATTCTTGTAGGGCAGAATAAATTTTTTTTTTCTTTTAAAGAGGAGGACTATCTTTAAACACTAGCTCTACGTCCTAGGGAATTTGGGTCACGTGCCCGTCCGCGACCCAAACGGAGGGATGCAGTCCTCTGATTGGCCCAGCCACGATGCCCAGGGTCCAGGCAGACAAAAACCAGTCTTGCCCACATCTACTGTAAGGAAGTTTTCCAAGCACGGCTGGAGAGAACAGAAGCCTTCTGGGAAGGCTGCAACGGGGCCATGGCAAGCTCTGGGCACAGCTAACGGGGAACGGGCTCAGCCTGGGTGCTGGGGCCCTACTCTGTACCATGCCAGGAAAACAAGGCCTCTCAGGCTTGAGGCTGAGGAATGCCATGTGGTATGCATTACCTACCAAGTAATAGACCGTTTACCTTCTCCGGAGCTGGGAGCAAACAGACCTAATTGGTGTAGCCACTGGAATATTGGATGTCTCTCATTGTGGTCCCAGAACTCGAGACCCTCTTACTTTTGCAACCAGGACAACATGTTGAAAAGATGGTGGTCTTCAATCTAAATGGAAAAAGCAACAAAACCACATTTTAGACGGTTTTGGGTGGTTTGAAGTGGTTTCTGGTTAATCCCAGCTCCATCAGGCCATCTGAGAGATTTGCTGCATCTGGGGGCCGCTAGAATGAGGAAATGATTTCTCTAAGCCAGCCTGAGTCTGCATTCCCAAATATGGAGTTCAAGGACTCATCTTGGAGAAAATGAAACAGAAGCTTCCAACAAAGGGTTCTTAGAAGTCGGTTTGTAATTAACCTTTCTGTGTAACATGAGATTTCTGAATTAAATGGAGGGGAAAAAAATATTCATTTTTTTTTTTTTTTTTTTACAAATAACAGATACTGGTAAACAGCAGTTCCAATGTGCTTTACAGAACATTGATTACCATATGCTGGGGATATTAGTCGACAGGCATGTCTAAACTAATCCAATCTACCTCTTCTTTTTAATTTGGGTTTTCTGCTATACTTGACAAACAGGCTGGACCTCGTGGGGTTCTGCTGGGAGGCAATGCCCAGCTTCTTAAGCCTGGGGCTCAGGCACCACGGGGAGGCCCTGGCTTCAGTACCTGCCCTCATTTAATCTGTGACTTCGAGGACTTGTCTCCAAACCATAATTGAATTCCCATTTGATCTGCTTGACCTCAGCTTCCCACAGAGCCAATTCCCAGCGGGCAGAGTGTGGCTGGGCCCGGGAAGCGGCAGGGGTTTCCACCTGTGCCCTCTCGGGCAGGACGTGGCCTCCGGATAAATCTCATTTGGCCCACCAGGGTTGAAAAATGGTTTTGAATGTGAATGCCTTCAGATGTGCATTCGTCTGCTATGGCTGCTGTAACCAGGTACCGCAGACCAGGAGTGGGGGGATGCTTAAACAGCAGAAATGTATGATTTCACAGCTTGGGGGCTGGGAGTCCAAGATCAAGGTACTGGCAGGGGTCCTTCTGAGTGAGGGCTGTGGGGGAAGGATCTGTGCCAGGCCCCCTGTCCTTGGCTATTTTCTCTCTGTGTGCCTTCACATGGTCTCCCCTCTGTGTGTGTTTGTCTCTGTGTCTAAATTTGCTCTTTTTATAAGGACACCAGACATATTGGACTACGGCCCATCCTAACAATCTCATCTTAATCTGCAAAGACCCTATCTCCTAATAAGATCACATTCTGAGGTACTGGGGGTTAGCACTTGAACCTATGAATTTCGAGGGACTACAATTCAGCCTATAATAGATGCCATGGGGCTCCATTTTGCCATGGTCTCTTTTACTCTCTAGTGCCTTACGTTGGGTGCCTTTTACAAATTTTATTTCCTCCTGGCCTCTGTATGCTTTGGGATTGCGGCTCTGCTCCCCTTAGTTCTTTCATTCATCCGTTCACTCATGTATTCAATCAACAAACATAACAGCACCTCGTTTGCAAGATTGCCGGGAAAATTAGATAACGTGTTTATATTTTTAGCCCAACATCTGGCATATAGAAGACATTCAATCGCGTTTATTCATCCATTCATTTACCAATATTTATCAAGCACCACTGAATGCCAGGAATAGGGCTGGGCTGTGCATGCAAAGCCAGGCAAGTGTCTCCGCCCCTGGAGTTTAAACTGAAGTAGAAGAGGCAGCCTTGCTCCAGGAGCCCCAGCTGAAGCGTGTGAACAACCGTGGTCCGTGCTCTAAGCTGGGGGCAAGAGTCTGGTGAACACAGCGTTGGAGCAGAGAGGGGCAGGAAGGCACACGATGGGCTCCTGGGGATGGGCCATGCAGAGCTGCGGCCTCCAGAAGGCAGCGAGCTTCTTCCGAGTGTCTGGATGGGGCTATGGTAACTTCTCAGTGGAGGGAGACACGATCAGAGCAGCGGTGCAGGGATGAGGTTGGCGTGAGGTGAGAAGGGGTTCCAGGAGAGCCCCTGGGAAGCTGCAGCAGGTGCCCTGAGGTGTGTGTGTGGCGGGGGAGATGCCTGCTTGGCCTGGAGTGGGGGTGTAGGGACGGGCAGAAGTGGTTGGCTTCGGGAGATTAAGCAGAAACTTGACAGATCGGGGTGGGGGGAGACGGGTTGGTGGGAGGGTGCGGGGAGGTGCCCAGGATGCACTATCTTGCAGACCTGGCCAGGGGGGTGTGGCTCCCAGCTGAGAAAAGAAAGAGGCTCTGGTTTGTAAGGGCATGTTGAGTTTGAGGCAGAGGAATCTGGACCTGATAAAGCATGAAGAGTTACTGTCACTATTTATTCGTTCATTCCACAAATATTTATGGAACACTTGCGCACAGCGAGGGGAGTGTGGATGTCAGGGATACCCCAGTAGGTGATTCAAAGAGCCTTAGGCAATGGACATTCTAACAGGGAGATGGCAGCAGGCACCGGAGCGCACAGGTAAGATCACTGTGATAAGGAAATAAGGCCAGGTGAGGCGAAAGGGAGAACGGGGGGCCACCTAAGTTGGAGTGGACATGATAGGCTTCTCTGGAGAGGTGACAAGCGAGCTGCAGCCTGATTGGGAGAGTGAGCTGGATGCGAAAAACCTTGGAAAAAAATGTCCCAGGTGGAGGACACAGCATGTGCAAAGGCCCGGAGGAGGGAGAGGAAGGTTCAGTATGAGGGAGTAAGCATCAGGGCCCAGGTCAGGCACAGACTCAGAGGCTAACACAAAGCATTTGCATTTTCCCCCCCACGAGCTGCAAAAAGCCATTCAAGAAAAGCAAGGGACTGCCACGTTTGAACAAACCAAAGTGGAATTCTGGGGACTCTGCCCATATATTCCCCTTTCTGCTTCCCTTGGTTTGAGCTGAGTTTTGGTCACTTGGATCCCAAGGGTCTTGATAAACACATCTGGGAAGAAAAACTTTTCTGGGGGGCATGTGTTGAGATCCAAGGATCACAGAATGTTAGAGCTGGATGGGGCCTCAGGGATGAGCCAGGTGAGGAGTGTTCCCACTGCTCCCAGGGGGGACTCAGGCGGGCCAAGACCTAGGCCTCTCTCATCTGGAACAGCTGCTCCGGCACTGGATTGACCCAGGGCGTTTTACCTGTGCTTCCACCCATTGTGTCCTCGCCTCAAATTGGGAACCACTGAGCTGACCGTAAGCTACTCTTTTACAGATGGGTCGACTGAGGCCCAGGGAGATTAGTGAATGTCTGAGGCCATGCAGCTGGGAAGAGAAGACTGCCTGCCACCGAGACCCGGACTGGGAACTTGGCTGTGGGGTCAGAAGGTTCGAGCTTCAAGGATGCCCGCCCCAGCTACGGCCAGCGATGGGCTCCAAGGGGCTGCCGCTTGGGATCCGTCTCTCCCAGGAGAGGGATGCAGCCATGGCCAGATTCACAGACTGGGATGGGAACTACAGAATGCGGAGAAGGAGGACCCTGACACTGAGCTTCTTTCTGGGCCTCCATACAAGATGGAGGGGACTCTTGCTGACCCAGCATCGCCTGGGCTGGCAGCACCCAGGACCAGAGCTGACTTCACGTCCTGGATCTGTCCCCGCTGGAAGTGGGATGTGGGCACATGCCCTGAAATCTCTGAGTCTTAGCTGCTCATCTGCAGTAAAGTGGATAGCAGCCTGGCGGGGATGTGGTGGGTGCCAAGAAGGTTCGGCATGTCAAGCGTGTAACACAGCGCCTAGCACCTGGTGAGTACCCGATTGGCTATTGCTTCGCTGCTGTCGTTTAGTTAAAGCGTCGTTATTTCACTCTGAGGTTCACACTGCAGGGCCGGGAACAGGAGTCTAAGAGAGGCAGAGCCCGAAGAAGGCTGGACCAGGGGCCCGTCAGTCAGTTGGGATTAAAGTCCCAGCTCACAGTAAATTCCCCCGGGGGAATGAAGGGTGCCAGTTCCATGTCTTTCCGATTAATGGAATTGTGACTTTTCTTCCAGCCAGGGTTCTTTATCATAGGTTCACGTGGTAGCAAATGCTGCTGCTGTGCCAATGTCTTTGTTTTATTTTTACTTGTGAGATGAACATTCAAAATAAATACATTGGCTACGTGATTTCAAGTAACTGAAACCTAACCCAACAGAAGAGAAAAACCTGCCTTGTCAATTTCCGGATTCCTTCCCGGCCCCCCCCCCCCCCCCCTCCAGGGTCAGGTTTCCCTGGAGCTTCTTTGCTATAGGATACAGACATGCTTGGTGCATGGTGTTCCCAAGGCTCAGAGAAACAGACCAGACATTCAGATACATCTTCACTCCTCTAATAATTTGAAAAATAAGTAAATATACAAGCACCTGGGTGCCTCAGTTAGTTAAGTGTTGGACTCTTGCTGGCTCAGGTCATGTCTGACACTGCTGAGCCTGCTTGGGTTTCTCTCTCTCTCACTCTCTTTCTGCCCCTCCCCTGCTCATGATGGGTCTCTCTCAAAATAAGTAAATAAACTTAAAAAGAAATTTAAACAAAGTAAATACAAAGCTAACATTTTCACTGTACCAGGCACTATAACTGTGATACTCTTAATCAGTTTCCCCAAAGCCAAGGATTAGTATTACTCCTTTTTGCAGGTGAGGAAACTAAGGCTCAGAGAGGGCAAGTGATTAACACAGCTCATAAAGATCCTGAGAGACCCCAGATAGAGGGTAAGGCAGATTGCAGGACTCTAGAAAAGATGCTGAAACTCCTTTTGGCCTGTGGAGACTTTCTTGGGTAGGAGTTGAAATATGGGTGCTGTGTTAAACTATGGTGGCTGTGCCTTTCTGGGTCCCCAGGGGATGGTGGCAGAATACCCACTGACCATGGCCCTGAGTACCTTCCTCAAAGACTGTTTACTTCAGAGAATAGTGGTCTCCCTCAACGTAAAACCTCCTAAACTTTCCAAGTGTGATAGTCAGATTTTGCTGTTATAATGCCACGTAACAAGCAACTTGCCCCGAATCTTACGAACTTAACAAAAACCTCCATTTATGTGTCTTCCTCTTGGGTTCATGGGTCATCTGGGATAGCTCTGGTTTAGGCTGGGACGACGATCGGGTATTCCATGTACATCTGCATTCTCCAGTCTGTAGTCACCCAGAGGACGTTTCTGTGGCAAATAGCAGAAGCTGAGGAGACTGAACTCAGCACAGCAGACGCATGTAAAATTTCTGTCCCCGCACACTCACTTACACCCTGTTGGCCAAAGGCAGTCGAATGACCAAGGACACTCTCAGTTCAGGGAGAGGTACAATCCACTTCCTCTACAATCCAATCTACCACACAAAGGCAACTCATCCCAGGGCCATCTTGCCTTGCTGTGGTGGGAGAAGGCTGGGCCTCTACTTTCCATGAGGATGAGGTTGGAGATTTTCCAAAGGAAATTTACCGAAGACTGAAGGGAGAGAAACAAGCCACAGTGCACGCCAGTTGTGTCTGCTTGCCAAGAGTCTCTTGTGCTGGTAAATGATTCCTATTTCCCTTTGGTGAATCACCTCCTCCCATTTTCATTCTATGTGATTTTGGGGAGAGAGGTTGCTGTCCTCACCTACCCTCTTCAAGGGTGGACACCTGAACCCTTTCTGGCCAATGGGAATGCTGCATCCCCTTGACTGAATGATTGGTTCCAGGCTGGTCATGGGATCCAACCTGGCTCAATGACAATGATAGCCAGGATATGTGCTACAACTATTAGAGCCGGAGGTCCGGTTTCCATTGACTTTGTAAAGCAGAGTAGAAACCCGGAGTCTCAGAGGTGGCCATCTTTGTACCTCTCATACTGTAAAGTAAAGGTGATCCTGAGGAAAACAAAGCCCGAGGGTGAGACAGAGTTGTGAGAGCACTGCTTGAGCATCTAGATCCAGCTGTGCCTGAAAGCCCTGAACTCTACAATAAATTGTTTTGGGGGATAGAAGTGGGGTTAAGTTTGATTTCGTTATTTGTCCCTTGCAGTCAAAAACACCTTACTAATTCAGAAATAGAGCTAAAGACATTCGAGGGAGGTGGCCAAGATCAGCCCTGGGTTCAAATCCTGGCCTTGCCACTTACAGCTGTGTGACCTTGCTGTACCTCCATCTCATTTGTGACATCGATGAGTGTTGTGCTGGTAAACCGTATAAAACAGGTCGTCTGGGCTTGCCAAATTGTAGCTACGCAATGCATGATGTTTATTACAACCAGAGGATTCAGAAGCAGGCTTCCTGTCCTCCCTGGGCGAGTATCCAGCGTCACGGTTTGTTTGCCCACAGATCCCACAAGTCACACGACACCCCTTCCTGTCGCCCGTGGGAGGATGGGGTTGGCACAGCCTCCGAGCTCTGGCAGGCCGTACCTTCTTTCCCCCAGAGCCTCTCTCTCGTTTGCCCTCGCAGCCGGCCTCTGGGCCTGGTGGACTCAGCCCCTGGGAAATGAACGGTGCTAACCCCTGCCCCCAGGGCCAGGCCCCCCTCTCACAGAAGCACAGGCTCTTGGCCACAGAGGACTAGGAGGCCCAGGAACTGGACGCCTTCTGCTTTGGTTGAGGTGGTGGGGGGAGGGGGGGGAGACCAAGGCTCTCGGAGCATAGAGCCAGGAAGTGGCACACCCAGAATTCAAACCCTGGTCTCTGCCTCCACCCTGCTCCCCACCCTCCTCTACTTCCCTGTGAGGGAAGAGCGGGGCTTTGTCAGCACTTCCCCACCTGGGGGTCACAGACAGTTTTAGGGGACATGTCACTACAGGTTGTAAATTTTTTAACAGCTTTGTATTTACTTGGGCAAGTATCCCCCAGCCCATTCCACAGGAGAACGCCAGGCCCAGCAGGGTGGGGATTCACGTCTGCGGCATCCCTGCTGCGTTTCCAGGGCCTTGAGTGTCGTCCGGTGTGGAGTCAGTGCTTCACAAATGTTTTGTGGACCGGATAAATGAATAGAGGGGTGGATGAAATAAGTTGCAAATGGTGCTGGTTCTCTCTACACACAGATGACGGTCTGGAGATGCACCCGAGCAGGGGAAAGTTCGGTCCCCGTGAAGACGAATAGTCGGGGAGAAGGAGCAGAGTGGTGTGTGGAAGGGAAAACAGGTGGAGCCGACAGGTGCCTGGATTCAGGGGACTTGGCCCTGATGTCCCTTCCTGCAGAAAATTCTGTGGTTCTCTGAAGCGTGTCCTCTAAGGGCTGAAACAAGAAGTGAGCCTTCCCTTCGCAGGTGTATTCCTTTCCTGGGGCTGTGCTAACAAATTGGCCACACACTGGGCAGCTGATAGCTCCAGAAGCGTGTTCTCTCACAGTTCTGGGGCTTAGGCATCTGAAACCCATGGGGTGGCAAGGCCACACTGCTTCCCAGGGCTCTAGGAAAGGGTCCTTCCTTGCCAGTTTCAGCTTCCTGTGGCTCCAGGCGTTCTGGGGCGCCTCTGTGTCCACGTTGGCCTTCTCCTGTGTCTGCATCTTCTTTTCTGTCTCTTGAAAGGACCCTTGTGATTTGATTTGGAACCTACCCCAGGAGGCCAGGATGATCCCATCTTGAGATCCTTATTTACATCTGTCTTTACAGACGCAGATACAGTCCCAATACAGTCACATTCACAAGTGCCAGGCATTAGGATTTGGACGTATCTTTTTAATGGCCGCCACTCAACCCCATTACACCTGGGATCTGGATCCTGTTCGGCCCCCAACCCAGTCCTGCAGCGTCACCTTCTCTGGGGAAACAAGAAAGCCTCTCAGCAGACGGGAATCCTGGCGGACATTTGGTGGAGACTGAGTGAGGAGCAGCTCATTTCTACCTGAGCACGGGGACACTCCCAGGCAGCCCCTCAAGGGGGTCTCTCTTCTCTGGCCAGCCACTTCGGAAGGA